>NC_134107.1:92933286-94197036 GCF_040939455.1 Microcebus murinus
AATTAATAAATAAAATAAAATTGGTGAACAGTAAAAAAAGAAAAAAAAAGATTATACTCCTGACCCAAAATACTCTCTGCCCAAATTTCTATGACTTACTATTTAACAGAAGACTCAGCCCAAATGCCCTTTTGTCAGTGAGAACTTCTCTGACAACCCATACTTAATTACATACACCCAAGTAGGCAATTAATGATTTTCAAACCAAAATTCATAAGGGATCTTCATCAAAGGCCAAGTGGAGCAGCTCAGCCACTTGTTCTCAGCTCAGGCAGTTGAGTTCTAGAACAAAATTCAAGACCTGATGTTGACCCCTTTATACATACTTCTGATTTGCTTTGAGCCTGTCCAAATACATATTTATTTACATTTTTCCTAAAACTAACCAGACCCCTAAGTCCTATAACAACTCTCTTTTCATCCATTTGGTAAGACATCCCACTGTTCCTCTAGCGTGCAGTTTCCCTCATTACACTGAATAAAAGAAAACCTGAATTTGTAGGGCTATAGATCATTCCTAGGGGTCTTAAACTGATTGGGCTAGGACTGAGTCATTAATCGCCTATCAACCATCTCACTCAGGATCCTACCTTATTGAATTATTTTTGATAGCTAAGCATTGCCATGGACACTCTGATCATGCAAGTCCAGCTAAAAATCATTTTTGCTGAAGTAAAATTCACAAAGTTTTGCTAAAGATTCATGATTTAAATTTAATTCACACTGTCATTCTAATTTAACAAATTTTTTATTTTTTCAGTATACTTAAAAACATAAATTATACTAATATTGATAACATGTATTTTCTTATCACTTTGCACACATTCAACCTCACCAGAGATAAGTCAAATATAAATTAACATTTCAAAATCTGTCATATATAAAAAAAAGTAACTGCACATAAAGAAAAGTTTTATGTTATAAAACTTTTATGTTTTATGTTGATGTTATGTTATGGATAATTATAACAACTTGGGTATTTATAACAACTCAGTTGATACTGGCAACTATTTGAAAATTATTCAAGAAGAATCTACTGCTGGGCTATAATATCAGACATTTATATTTTGGAATACATTATTTACCTGAAATATATCATGTAATATCAAATGAAACTTAATGTATATATGTGAATTATTTTGGATACCAAAGAAAATTCTTGTTATGTAACACTGTATAAAAATGTAAGACATCAAAATTATTATATAACATATTAATCTGGGAAATATGCTTAAATAACAAAATATTTTCTAAATATTAATGACTATGTTTCATAGGTGTGGTTACTGGGAGTTACAACCTTCTTCGTTGTATTTTTTTTAAATAAACAGATATTGTTGAAAAATTAGAAATAAAATTTTAACTTAAAAATTAATGGAATCAAAAACAGTAAGTGATGGGCTTATCTTAAGTGAGAAAAACTGATTGTGAAAATCAAAGGGGGACCAATCAAAGAAAGACTAGTCATTTGACCATATGGAAATCAGTAGGCATGAGGGTACAGTCTCCTAAGAGTTACTACCAGCAACTATTATCCTATTAGTCATTCATTTGTCCTCTAATTTATTTATTCATTCATTCCACAAATATTTAATGAGGTCTGAAAATATGCCAGGAAATATTGTAGCTGCTGTAGATAAAGCAGTGCACATACCACCCAGAGTGCTTTCCTTCATCAAACTTGAAGGAATAGAGAAATAAAGAAAGCACATAAGGGCCGGGCGTGGTGGCTCACGCCTGTAATCCTAGCACTCTGGGAGGCCGAGGCGGGCGGACTGTTTGAGTTCAGGAGTTCGAAACCAGCCTGAGCAAGAGCGAGACCCCGTCTCTACTATAAATAGAAATTAATTGGCCAACTAATATATATAGAAAAAATTAGCCGGGCATGGTGGCACATGCCTGTAGTCCCAGCTACTCGGGAGGCTGAGTCAGAAGGATTGCTTGAGCCCAGGAGTTTGAGGTTGCTGTGAGCAAGGCTGATGCCCAGGCACTCACTCTAGCCTGGGCAACAAAGTTAGACTCTGTCTCAAAAAAAAAAAAAAAAAAAAGAAAGCACATAAGAAAGCTGACATATACTCAACTTGATATAATGTATGAAAAGTGATTAGAATGCCAGTGGTAAAACGTCACAGGGATTGTAATCTTAAACAGAAAGGTGTGATGGTTAGTTAATTTTATGTTTCAACTTGGCTAGACTATGGTGCCCAGTTTTTTGATCAAACACCAATTTAGTTGTTGGTGTGAAGGTATTTTTTAGATACGATTAATATTTAAATCAGTAGACTTTAAGGCAAACAGATAACCCTCCACAGTGTGGGCGCACATCATCCAATTAGTTGAGAGCCTTAAGTGCAAAGACTGAAGTCCCCAAAGAGTAAGGAGTTCTGTCTCTAGACTGCACCATAGTAATTCTTCTTGAGTTTCCAGCCTTCAGTCTCAAGACCGAACTGAGTTTCCCGCCTGCCAGTTTCCAACCTACTCAATCACCTGAACGAGTTCCTTAAAATAAATCTCTCTCCCTCCTTCTGTGTGTGTGTGTTTCCCTCTTTCCCTCCATATATGTGCAAATATGTGTGTATATACACTATGTGTACATCCATATACAGATGATTAGAGACAGTTTTCTTGAGAATATTTTATTAAGCAAGAACCTTAAGAGGCAAGAGAGCTAGTCACGCAGCTATCTTGGCAAGGAAGGAACTAAGCAGAGAAAATAGTGTGGTCAGAGATCCTGAGAAGGAGAATGACTAGTATGTTTGAGGAATAACCAAGATGCAAAGATAGTTAAAGCAGAAGGAGGAAGGAAACAGCATTAACAATATGAAGCCACAAGCAAAATTAAGTGGTGACTTTAAATCCCTGGAAGGACTATCAGACCATGGCTCTGGAGTGCCACTGGGGCTCCATACCAAAACATTGAGAAACTTCTTTTTCTCTTTTGATTTCTATACTATCACCCTAAAATAATAGGATGATGGAAGGGAGTGAAGAAGCTGATCTTGATCTGGAACTAGATAGTAGTGATGTTTGCACAATGTTGTGATGCACTAAACACCACTGAATTGTACACTTTAAAAGTGTGAATATTTATTATAATAGCTGTATTGAGATATGTCTCAATACAACAATTAAAATTAAATAAAATAATAGAATAAAAGTACACATTGTGTGTGAAACACGTAAAGGCACAGGGGGAGCCCAGTAAGAAGATATTGACTAACATCGTGTATGAGAGAGACAAGAACCGAGGATGGGCCTGAAGAATTTAAAGAATGGAATTTTCTTTAAAGGATAAGAGGAAGGCTGCCAGGTTTTCTAGTAAGAAAAAAGTTTTGTTTCAGACACATTACATTTGAGATGCCCATCAGACATACAAATTCTCTGCAGGACAAACTAGAGACCGGACGTATAAATTGAGAAGGACTCAGCATACTGACGCATCTACACCCACATGCTGAGATTAGAGACCAAATGCAGATAGAGAAGAGTAGGGGGTGTCAAGGACTGAGCACCAGAAATTCAAGTTAAGAAAAGAGATGAGGAAAACACACCAAAGGAGACTAAGCAGACATCAGGAAGGTCATAGGAACACAGGGAGCATGGAGCAAGAAAATATTTTTAAGGGAGAATATCAAAATGCTGCTATTTTATTGAATAAGAGGAGGATAAGTTTTGACTATTAATTTAGCAATGTGAAAATCATTACTCAATTTAAATAAATAATTTTTTCCCAATAAAAATGACAAGAAAGACACTTTAGAAAATGCCATTTAAATAGTCATCCCACCTGACCTTGTTTATGTACCTCAGGAAAGCTCATAGAGCTTATGGACCTCAAAAAGAGAGAATAAAGAAAGAGAGGTTTCTTGTCCGCTTCTATATTTCATATGCAAGTTGGAAATAGCACAGATAATCTCAAAAGAAAAAGGATCACTGTGACCCTGTCAAGTGAAGTCTCAATGACATGGAGGAGATGAAAGTGAAAGAGGTGTGAGGCCAAGAGAAAAGTGAGAGCCGAGATTCAAGCCTACAAGAGCACAAACCATTCCAGGTGATTTCCTCTAAGGTGGAGAAGGGAAATAAAGCCCAGATGCCCAGAGACTGTGCTCTTCCTGTCCTCACCCTGTCCCCACCCCTGCCATACCAGACCTACCTTTGGTGGCTGACATGACCAGCCCATCATTCCTAACAGTAGGGCCTGCTCCTGGTTCCAGGCTCCTGTTTATAGTCATGATCAGGTGTGGCTGGGCTCCTTCTGGTTCGGAGACCAGGGTCACTTGTTAACTATCTCTATGGACCAAAGTGCTTGAGGCTTCTCAGGCAGCCTCAGCTTGAGCTTCTGCCTGCCTCTGACTTGCAGCTACGTATGCCTGGGAATTGGGG
Source organism: Microcebus murinus (assembly GCF_040939455.1). Lineage (NCBI taxonomy): Eukaryota > Metazoa > Chordata > Mammalia > Primates > Cheirogaleidae > Microcebus > Microcebus murinus. The sequence goes on from NC_134107.1 coordinate 92,937,670, forward strand.
GATGGTGGTGCAGAAGGGATTGGAGGAAAATTTTCATGTAAATAAAAAAAAAAAATAGAATCTCTTCAAAAAAAAAAAAAAAAGGAAGGAAGCTTCATGTGTAGCAAAATGCTGTTTATTTTGAGAGATGGGTAGAGACGAAAAAGTGTCCACATCGAGTGAGGGGAAACCCTTAGGTTTTATTGAGGGTTTCTTCGGGGGGGAGTGAATAACACCTGCAGAGATAGGGGAGGTAGCAGCTTAGGAATGCCGGTGAATGTGAATTCAAGGGTGAATGTGAATTCAAGGGTCATTATTAAATTTTTGTTTCATACTGTTATGCTTTTACACTGGGGAAATAACAATGGGAACGAACCATAAAGGGCAAAAATTTAGCCACACATGGTGGCTCACGCCTATAATCCTAGCACTTTGGGAGGCTGAGAGGGGAGGATCACATGAAGCCAGATAGCTGTGAGGGTTGTTCTGGGTGAGAACCCAAAAATTATCATAAACCATGTGGAACAAAAGCCATAGGAGTCTAGACAGTCCAAGGTTATAAATATAATTTCAACTACAGAGAGCTACAGCGACACCGACATTCCTATCCCCCCTCCATAAGGACCGAAGCTGCCCCCTCCCCTATCTCTGCAGGTGTTACTCTCTCCCCCTGGAGAAACCATCTATAAAACCCAAGGCTTTCCCCTCACTCGATGTGGACACTTTTTTGTCTCCACCCATTTCTCAAAATAAACAGCATTTTGCTACACATGAATCTTCCTCTGGCCGGGCGCAGTGGCTCACACCCGTAATCCTAGCACTCTGGGAGGCCGAGGTGGGTGGATTGCTCGAGGTCAGGAGTTGCAATTGCTCTAGGAATATCAACACCGGGAGTCATTTAACTAATACCTCACCTGCTGTCATATAGTGATGCTAAAGTGCTCCTCATACATGAAGAAAATTGCTAAGGAAAAAGAACGTCAGCTTCCAACATCAAAATTACTTCTGCTTTGTAAACAACACATGAACCACTTGCTCCCAGATCTGTTTGGTCTTGAGCCCATAAATGACGGGATTCAGCACAGGGGGAGCCAAAATGCAGACATTGGCCAGCAGGACATGGATATGGGGTGACATGTGGTGTCCAAATCGCTGGGCAAGGGTGGTAAAGATCCCAGGCCCATAAAAGAGGAGGATGACACAGACATGGGAACCACATGTGTTGAGAGCTTTGTGGCGAGCATCTTGGGAAGGGATGTGGAAGACAGCACAGAGAATCAGCACGTAAGAAATAGAAATCAGAAGAATATCTAAGACCACTGTTGATATTAGGACAACAAAACCATACCAGATATTTACACTGATGTCGTCACAGGAAACTTTGGCCAAGACAATGTGCTTACAATCTGTGTTCTGGAGAATATTGCCTTTGCAGAATGTCAGTCTTTTCAGCAAAAATATTAGGAGAAAAATTATACCATAACTTCTGAGAAAGATGGTTACACCAATTTTCCCAATCAGGGAATTTGTAAGAATAGTGGTGTACCTCAGCAGGTAGTAGATGACAATGTAGTGGTCAAACGCTATCACCAACAAGATCCCTGAATCCTAGCACTCTGGGAGGCCGAGGCTGGCAGATTGCTCAAGGTCACGAGTTCTACCAAAAATAGAAAGAAATTAATTGACCAACTAAAAATATATATACAAAAATTATCTGGGCATGGTGGCACATGCCTGAAGTCCCAGCTACTTGGGAGGCTGAGGCAGTAGGATTGCTTGAGCCCAGGACATTGAGGTTGCTGTGAACCAGGCTGACACCATGGCACTCACTTTAGCCTGAGCAACAAAGTGAGACTCTGCCTCAAAAAAAACAAAAACAAAACAACAAAAAAAAAACAAGATCCCTGACTTAGAGACGAAGGTGGAATGAATGAAGAAGAGCTGAGTGATGCAGCGACAATCCATCATCATGCAGTGATGCATCCAGTTGAAGATGTCCCTCAACTGTAATTTGTTTGATGTCCTTTCCATAATGACACTGAGGATACACAATTGGGTGAGGAAGATCACACAGGTAAATTGCCATTTTTACCACAACATAACAGGAGTAATCACTATCAATATGACTTATCACTGTTGATGTTGATGTTGACTGTCTTCCCACATGCGAGTGTCCATCAGCCTTCTCCACTGTGAAGTTACTCTTTTTACCCCTTTTCCAGACTGTACCCTTTAGAAGAAAGTCCCTACGTGCAGCCCACACTTAAGGAGTAGGGAGTTATGTTCTATATCCTTGTGGGCAGAATATCTACATGAATTATACAGAATTACTCTACACAGATTTATATATTCCCCCATTAATGAATGTACTTATTCAATTTTTTCTTCATATCAGTATGAAAGCTTGGATGTTTATTTTCTATGTGGGGTTATAATCCAATACTGCTTTGTGTGATGCCTACATTTGTTCAGTTTTGGCCATTGGAAGAGCTTTTAGTTGCCTCCTATGTGCCTCTGATATAGCCCCATCATTGTGTTCGGTTGGTTTTACTTCACTTTCTATAGGGTGTCCTTACTTTCCGGTATTACAAGCTGTTCCAGGTTCATGGTATGTATTTCCAGCCTCAATCCTAGAATCAACAATTTCTCCAAAGAATCCTGTTTGTATTACTGGAAAACAGTGATAAAAATCAAAATCTGGGCACTGATGTGTTGGTTGCCACTAAGGCAGCATTGTTTCTACGCCCCTTTAGCTGATGGAATAAAGAAATATATTTGTATATACTGTCCCATGTATTTATACACATCTATAAATATTTCTATATGTAATTGTCCATATCTACATTAAATGAAAAATGAGTTCATGCTGATATACTGAACTCTAATCCATTGCCACATAGATCATTCTAGCCTCTTTCCCTTATCAGTAAATTCCCATTGCAACAGAAAGAAACCTAACTCCCACTGTTTTCCATCCATTTACTTAATTCTCCAATTCTATTAAAATTATACATGTATAACAGTACTAGACGTCTTACCCAATACCCTTATGGGAAACAACTTTATCAATTAAAGGACAGTGCTTATATAATTTATTTTGTTTTCAATATTATGGGTTCCATTATTTTTTAATTGGGTTGTTTGTTTTCTTATGTTGAATTTTAAGAGATTTTTGTATATTTGTGATAGAAGTCATTTACCAGATATGCATTTTGAAAATATTTTCTCCTAGCTTACAGCTTGTCTTTTTTTTTTTTTTTTTACAGCTTATCATCTTTTTGTTTTTTATTTCAGGATATTATGGGGTACAAACATTTTGGTTACATGTAATGCGTTTGCCTCACCCAAGCCAGGGCTACAAGGGTGTCCTTCCCTCATACAGTGCGCTCACTTCCATTAGCTGTGGGGTTACCCACCCCATTCCCTGAACCCCCAATCCCCACATGACCAACACCCAGTGAGTATTATTACCATGTGAACCCCTTAATGTTGATCAGTTAGTACCAATGATGGTAAGTACATGTAGTACATGTTTTTCCATGTTTGTGATACCTCATTTAGAAGGATAGCCTCAGTCTCTATCCAGGATAATATAAGAAGTGCTAGTTCACCATCGTTTTTTGTAGTTGAATAATATTCCATGGTATACAAATATTCCATGGTGTACATAATGTACATATTCCATGGTATGCACATTTTATCAATCCATTCATGTATTGATGGGCACTTGGGTAGTTTCCACATCTTTGCAATTGTGAATTGTGCTGCTATAAACATTCTAGTGCAGACATCTTTATTATTGAATGTCTTTTTTTCCTTTGGATAGAAGCCTAGTAGTGGGATTGCTGGATCAAATGGTATTTCTACTTTTAGCTCTCTGAGGTATCTCCAAATTACTTTCCGCAGGGACAGACAACCTACAGAATAGGAGAAAATATTTGTTTTCTACACATCTGATAAAGGGCTGATAAAAGAATCTATATAGAGCTTAAGAAAACCAACAAGAAAAAAATCAAACCACCCCGTCAATAAATGGGCAAAGGACATAAACAGAAACTTTTCAAAAGGAGACAGACTAAAGGCCAGCAAACATAAAAAGGTGCTCAACGGCTTGTCTTTTCATTCTTTTCAACAGTATCTTTCAGAGGAATTGAGCTTTTAATTTTCATAAAGTCCAACTTACCAATTATTTTTCATGTATTGTATTTTTAATATGGTATCACAAAACACGTGGTCATATAGGTCTTTCTCCTATGTTTTCTCCTTGAAGTTTTATAGTTTTGCATTTTATATTTAAGTTTAGGATCCACCTTGAGTTAATTTTGATGATAAGTGTTTAAGTATGTGAATTAATTTTTTTCTATAAGGTCATAGAATTGTTCCGGCACCATTTGTTGAAAAGTCAATCCTTTCTCCAGTGTACAGACTTTGCTCTGTTGTCAAAGATCAGGTTGACTCCTTCTGTAGTGAGTGGATTTATGGTCTCTCTACTCTGACCCACTGATTTATGTGCATATACTTTAACTAATGCCATGCTGTTTTGATTACTGTTGCTTCGTAGAAAGTCTTAAAATCAGGAAATGTGAGTACTTCAATTTTGTTCTTCATCAGTATTCTGTTGTCCATTCTGTCTTCTTCCTTTTCATATGTATTTCAGAATCTGTTTGTCCCTATCTACAAAATACCTTGCTGAAATTCTGATTGGAATTGCATTGAAGCTATAGCAAAAGTTAGGAAAATCAGCATCTTAACAATGTGTCTTCCAGTCCATAAACACTAAATTCCTGTATATTTCTTTGTATCTTCTTTGATTTCTTTTATCAGAGTTTTGTGGGTTTTACATATATCTTATACATATTGTGTTAGAAATAGGCCCAAGCATTTTTTTTTTGTTGTTGTTCCGGTGGCTATTTTATTTTATTTTTTTTTTTTTTATTTTTTTTTTTTTTTAAATTCTGCCTCCACTGGGAACCGGTGGCTATTTTAAATGGTACTTTCTTAATTTCAAATTCCAGTTACTTAATGCTTGTCTAAGGAAAAATTTGACTTTTGTATACTAAGCTACTATCTTATGATCTTGACATAGTTATTAGTTCCAGAAGTTTTTTGGTCAGTTATTTGTCATTTTCTACATAGACACTCATATCATCTCTGAGCAGACAATTTTATTCTTCCTTTTCAATCTGTAAACCTTATATTTCCTTTCTTGTCTTCTTACACTAAGACTGCCATTGCAATGTTGAATAAGAGTGGTGAGAGAGTAAATCCTTGCCTCATTCCCAATGTTATGGGGAAGGCATTCATATTCTCACCACTAAACATAATGTTACTTGTAGGGATCTTTGTAGATGTTCTCTATAGGTTTGAGGAAGTCCTCTTTATTCCTAGTTCTCCAACAGTTTTTACCATGAAGGGTGTTCAATTTTTCAAATACTTTTTCTGTCCCAGTTTATATGATCAGATTTTTTTCTTTCTTAACCTGTTGCTATGGTGGGTTACATATTTTGCTATGGTGGGTTACATGATTTTAAGTGTTGATCCAGCTTTGCATAACTGGGATAAATCCCATTTGGGCATGGTGTAAAAATATTTTTTATACATTGTTGGGTTCTATTTGCTAATATTTTCTGGAGGATTGTTACATATATGTCTATGAAAGATATTGCTCAGTATTTTTCCTTTCTTGTCATATATCTTTATGATTTTGGTACTAAAGTAATGCTGAAATAATAGAATGAGTTAGAAAGTGTCCCCTCTGCTGTTATTTTCTGGAAGAATTGGTATGATTTCCTCCTCAAATGTTTGTTAGAATTTATCCGTGAACTCATTTGAGCCTGCTGCTTTCTTTCTTCCCCACCTCAGCCTCCCACAGTGCTAGGATTACAGGCATAAGCCACTGGGCCCGGCCAAGATGAAGTCACTCTTGTCCAGACCCAGGCTAAGTGGAGCTGGGAGGCTGTGAAGGAGGGGAACTCATGCTTGTATGTCTAAGACAAGAACTATCACAAGGACTTTCCAAAACTCACAAGATATTCCTACATGTCCTACTCACTTTACACAACTAGCCTGTCTTACGTGCTTCCCTTGTTCTGCACATCTGTACATATTTCTTGCTAAAGTATACCCCAGCAGATGAAATTTACTCTCTGTGGCTAAAATGAGATAAACCACACACACACACACAAAAAAAAACAAAACAAAACAAAACAAAAAAAACCCAGAATCTCATGGCTAGCAGGATGAGGAATTTGTCATGTACTCCCAGTGTTATTAATTGCCATAAGCTTTCTTTCCTGTAATTAAGCAGAAACTAGCTTCTGAAAAGCATGGCCTAAATGAGTACTGTTGGAAAATTTCCCAACTGAACCTGATAGATCAGTCAGACACCAGCCACAAACCCCATCTCCCAACTTGCAGTGCTGCCATGACTCTGATTGGACAGAGCACCGATATTATAAACATTCTTCCTTTTTTCTTAAGAAATATAAAATTATTTATTGATTACTGTTCACCAGTATTTATAATAAAGTAAACAATATACAGTTGGATAACATTCTGATTACTACAGAGTTGCTTTTCCTGGCTTCTGCTGAACCAGTAACCCAAACACTGAAAAGATTGAGCCCACCTGTCAGTAACGAGATGGGGTAAAGAAAAACCATGCAGGTCAATAGTTTAGATTACAAAAGTTTGTTCACCCATTTATGTCAGCAGGTCTAAAACTGCCAACATCTCCAACCATATGATTAGGTTTCCAAGAGCCCAGCCTCAGATATTCCATTAATCATGAACTTTCAGTCAACACAGCACAGGGATTTCAACTTTTTGTGAAGGAATGGCTCTCTAGGGGAATCTTTTTTTTTTTTTTTTTTTTTTTTTTGAGACAGAGTCTCACTTTGTTGCCCTGGCTAGAGTGAGTGCCGTGGCGTCACCCTAGCTCACAGCAACCTCAAACTCCTGGGCTCAAGCGATCCTCCTGCCTCAGCCTCCTGAGTAGCTGGGACTACAGGCATGTGCCACCATGCCCGGCTAATTTTTTGTATATATATTTTTAGTTGGTCAATTAATTTCTTTCAATTTTTAGTAGAGACAGGGCCTCGCTCAGGCTGGTTTCGAACTCCTGACCTCAGCAATCCTCCCGCCTCGGCCTCCCAGAGTGTCTAGGGGAATCTTTAATGTCCATTTAACTAAGTCTTGTTTGTTCACTGCGTTACAGCCCACCAGGATTTGTCTAGTTCCCTCATCTGGGTGGAGGGTTGTTGGTAGTGATAAAGCTTTTCTTGTGAATAATTTTCCAAACACAATGTTGCATTTATATGACTCTACACGTAGATACGAACTCTTATATGGCTGCCTTTAAATTATCCATTAAAGTGTCCAATTAACTATGAATCAACTATTTAGTTTGAAATGTTATGGCTTCAGGAAAATTTTCAGTTCTTAGGTTGTGCAGAACGATGGCATCGCAGACACATGGCTTACCTGTGATTTTTGTTTTGGTGACTGTTTAAAAACAAAGAAAACCATTTACATATGCATGTCATGTATACACACACAAACACAAATCTGAACATCCCAGAATGGTCCCTAGGCGTGAATGAGACACAAGTTCTGATTGAATAATGGCTATGGAAATCTCCTCTAACATTTAGAAAAGCTGCTCTCTAGTGCAGAGGAAATAATATATCATAGTATCAAATGTTCTTTTCTGATAAAGGAAGCAACTACAGAAAGCTTTTATTTATTTGTTCAAAGTAACCAGTGCTATTGATGCAAACAACCCCTCCAACAACTCTCTCAATACTGCTTTCAAAACAGACATATCAAACTTGATTGATTAGAGTGCAGTTATTTCTTCACACCAGTACATCAAAAACCAAGACCCATATTTTATGCATATATGTATAAAACAGGCCGGACGCGGTGGCTCACGCCTGTAATCTTAGCTCTCTGGGAGGCCGAGGCGGGAGGATTGCTCGAGGTCAGGAGTTCAAAACCAGCCTGAGCAAGAGCGAGACCCCGTCTCTACTATAAATAGAAAGAAATTAATTGGCCAACTGATATATATATATATAAAATTAGCCGGGCATGATGGCACATGCCTGTAGTCCCAGCTACTCGGGAGGCTGAGGCAGGAGGATTGCTTGAGCCCAGGAGTTTGAGGTTGCTCTGAGCTAGGCTGACGCCACGGCGCTCACTCTAGCCTGGACAACAAAGCGAGACTCTGTCTCACACACACACAAAAAAAAAACAAACCAAAAAAAACCAGACATATCAAACTTGATTGATTAGAGTGCAGTTATTTCTTCACACCAGCACATCGAAATCCAAGACCCATATTTTATACATATATGTATAAAACAATGCAAACAGTTATTGAGCTTCATCTTCTGCACAAGAATGCCAAGTTAGTCTCTCTTTATAAAAAGCAATTCCAATTTGAGGACACTTCATATTTGCCTCTTTTGCCAGCACCAAACCTGCCTCATCTGAATCTCTCCATTTCATGCGAAACATTAACTCCTCGCTGCTGTCTGGGGCACCAAACATTCTTTCAGGACCGAGACCTTTGGAAAAGCCTCCTGGTTTGTCAGCAGCATGTCTTTCCTTCCTTGATTTGCTATCACCAGATTCACTGTCAGATAAAGATTTTCTTTTTGTGCCATCTTTTTCTTTGCCAGCTTTTTGAGAATTAATAAATGCTTCAATTAACTCTGCACAATCTAAATTTTCTTCATGTCCCCAAGTATTTTCAGCACCTGTAAATCCCTTCCACTTCAGGAAATACTCCTCTTTCCCACTCACTACACATCAATCCAGTACCTTTTCCACCACAAATTATTCAGGCTCCACCTCTGCAACCTTTTTACTCTTCCCATTCTGTTTCTTTTCCATTTTTGCAATGTAGTTTTATTGGAGGCCACTTTTTTTTTTTTTTTTTTGAGACTGAGTTTCGCTTTGTTGCCCAGGCTAGAGTGAGTGCCGTGGCGTCAGCCTAGCTCACAGCAACCTCAAACTCCTGGGCTCAAGCAATCCTCCTGCCTCAGCCTCCCGAGACGCTGGGACTACAGGCATGAGCCACCATGCCTGGCTAATTTTTTCTGTTTATATTAGTTGGCCAATTAATTTCGATTTATAGTAGAGACAGGGTCTCATTCTTGCTTAGGCTGGTTTCAAACTCCTGACCTCAAGCAATCCGCCCCGCCTTGACCTCCCAGAGTGCTAGGATTACAGGTGTGAACCACCGCGCCCAGCCTGGAGGACACTTTTTATTGCAGACTTGAAGAGCTGTTATTCATCAACTCCAAGTTGCTCTGGTTCAAGGATCTATAGCAACACTCTAAATATTCATTCTTGACAAATGGCCACAGACCTTAAGCCAGTTTCAGCCAGCTTGTAGACACAGGACAAATTGTGTTTATGTCCTATAGCTGACCTGTTGACATAAAGAACCAACCCAATTACACCTCATTTTAAAGTGAAACCCCCAACCCCAAAGTGAACATAAGAAGTATGTTGCAGATATGTCAACCCAGTGCATAAACGCCCCCCTGCCTTAATCAGAGGGTTCACTTACTGATATCCCTAAAAGCTGCATTTCCAGACCATAGGATTTTTTTTCTTCCATGGAAAATGAAGTCTTCTCCTTTCCTTTCTCCATGGATCTCTTGGTCTTTTGCAAACATTCTAACAGGGCATTATAGTCAAGACTGCAGCCTTCAAGGTAAGGTGCTCTTGCAAGAACACTTGCCTAGCAACGGCTGTCTCCGCCCAGTGAGCTACTTCAACTCCTGCAATGAGATTCTGTGACTGATGACCTTTCATTCAAAGGAGTTTACCTGTTCAAGAAAGTGTTTTAAAAATAAATAAATAAATAAATAAAACAGAGGAGTTTACCTAGGCTTTTCCCTTTGCATTGAAAAGATTCCCATTTCCTTGACTTATTTGTATTCACTTAAGACTTCTCATAGGAAGTGATTCGCAGGTTGCATCCTTTAAAACGAAATAAACTCATTGTCTTTTGAGAATACTCTGTTGTTATTTAAATATGACAAAATGAATCTACTTCCATGGATATCACATGAATTAATACAACTATCACTAACCACCTTTCGTCTATTTTTCTATTATTAGGAAACATCGCTTGGAGCCACTACAACAAAAAGCACTTTGTAATCATACAAACGCAAGACAGGAAACCACCCTGTGACATTGCTCCACAAGCCTGCGGCATCTGTCCTGGCGGCTTCTCAACTGGGAGGCGCTCTTTACAATTTTTGCTTTGCACCCCCAGTTCATTCCTTCATTCCACCCACCACTGAAACGGCTGCTGTCGCTCAACAATTCCCAACGGTTGCGTGAACACTGATCTCACTTGTTTCCATTGACTTTTCTGCAATCTATGTAGAGTGCAGATTTATTTCGAAGGGTAATGTTCGAGGGCATTTTGGGTCTTTATGGACAAGTCTGGAGAGGTTTCTGTGGCTAGAGATAGGTCATGAGAACTCGACACTTCCTTACATCAATTAGCCTGTGCTGAAATGAGTTTAGTGATACATCATTTCATGAGAGTTACAGTTTCCAGGAACCTATCCACCACGTGTCGTGAGGGGGCTTACTACATGTCTAAATCAGTAAAAACATCTGAAGGCTCCTCAAAGTGTGGACTCAGACTACCAGGACTGGCATCACTTGGGAACTTGTAGAAAATGCAAATTTGGATCACAAACCACTGAATCGAAAACTCTAGCTGGGATGCCCAGAGATCTGTTGTTTCAACAGAGCCATCCAACTGTGATGCACACCAAAGCTCTGAAACAAGGGCCCTGGCCGGGGTACAATGGCTCACGCCTGTGATCCTGCCACCCTGGGAGGGTGAGGTGGGAGGATTGCTTCAGGCCAGGAGTTGGAGGTCAGCCCGGGCACCACGGCAAGGCCCTACTTCTACAGAGAGAAAAGAAAGAATTCCCAACTGAGCAGGGCATGGTGCTGGGTGTCTGTCCTCTGAGCTACTTGGGGGGACTGAGGCTGGGAGATCGCTACACTCCAAGAGGCTGAGGTTGCGGTGACCTGTGGTGAAGCAACGGCACTCTAGGCCTGGCGACAGAAACGGATGCAGTCTCAGGAAAGAGAAGGGAAGGAAAGGAGAGACAGAGAAAAACAAAAATTCACAAAACTTTCATTGAAACGATAATTTTTAATTTTATTTCATATCATTGTTGTTCCATTACCGGAAAGATAATTCCAAGACGTTGGCCCTGATATGCAGTCCGTTCTCCACCTTGGCTTTCACAAACCAAATCAGCCTCTCTCGGAAACATAAAGAAACTACATATACAGAGATAGACATAAAACGTACAAGCCATGACACATTCCCAAGCTCAAAGGGCAGTGGAGCCTCTCTCCTCAAAGGAAAGGCAGCCTGGACATTAATTTCTCAGTCACCCCGAGCCAAGAGGACTTTGTCTAAAACTGATGGGCGACGCGATGTCATCACTTGCTGGATATTCTCACACAGATCACTCACCCATCACGCCCCTCCCAGCCGCGGTCGGCCCTTCCCAGAAAGGCCGGCACGCTGGGGACTGCCCCGCCAAAGCATCGGGGCATCCGCTCACTTCTTCAGATGCTCTCCCTGTGAGAATGCCGGGCACGTTTCGAGCACCTCCATGGCTATTAGTGGTCCTCCCATCCTGTCCTGTGGAACAGTCTTCTCGCTCACGTCCCCCGGTCCTCTGATGTGCCCAGAGTCACACAGGAGCCCTGAGCGTCTCTCAAGATGCTTCCCGCCGCACATGCGCAGCGGCCAGAGCTCCACGCCTGAGTCCCTAGGGAGGAAGGAGCCGCCACCGGCCGAGATCTTCAGTAGAAGCAGACGGTGTGAAGAAAACTCTTCCCCGTTCTCTCCTCCACTTGCAGGAGCATCCGGCCCATCTGGTCCTGCGTGTCGGCCAGCTGCTGCAGGCCCTGGCACAGCTCGCAGATGAGGAACGCCCCCAGCATGGCACCTTCCGGGTCGTCTTCCACCTCCACGTTGATCACGTGCACCGGCTGCAGGGTCTCCTCTTCCCTGGAGCACAGGTGCTCCACCACCTTGTCGTAGACACTCTCCTCGCAGGTGAAGATGACGTCGAAGCAGTCGGTGCACTCCTGAAACCTCTCTGCACGGGCCTTGATCCTCTCGTTCCTTCTCAAGATGTGCAAGATGCCATTGTGTGTGTAGAACTCTCTGTCTTTCCTGACCAGGTCATCGTACATCTGTCGATAGGTTGTGGCAAAATCATAAACCACGGGCAGATGGGGTCTGCGTCCCGGGAGCTTGACACACGATCCGGCTGCAAAGGAACGGACGTTGATGCCTTTACTCCTGAGGATGCTGTGGGCTTCCATGCTCCTGTTGACGTTCCTCATGCACACCACGGCAACCCTGAGCGGGGCTGAGCTCATCGTGGGGCCGCTGGACACTCGGGGAGACCTGACAGCGGCGGCGTCTCCAGGGATCCCAGAGCTGGACCCGCCCTCCTAGGTGCAGCTCTCCCCACCGCGCGAATGTGGAAGAGCAAGAAACAGGCTGTTATATGGAGTCCCTTGGTGGAGAGGGCGGAGACTTCGGGACTCCTTCCCTCATGGGATTATGCTAATGAGCTCTCACCCCCACCCTAAACTCATCAGAACAGTCAAAGTGACTCAATCAACCAAGCCTCCAGCTCCCTCGGGCAAGGGTGGTAGCACCCTGTGGGCATTTATTCCAGCTGCAGTTTGCCCCCTGGATTTGCACCATGCATGAGGGTGGAGTGGGGTGGAGAGTGGGGGGAATGGGAAGGCTGCTGTTCTTAGTGGCCAGGACAATTAAGCCACCTGCGGGCAGGTCTCGGGGCTCTCCCATGACCTTGGCCATGGACTTGGACCAAATCTTTGTGTAGTTCCCGAGCCCTCGTCCGGTTGAAGGATCAATTACAGGTATCGTTGCTTCCGGTAATACCCCATGATCACCTAACAGACAAATGCAGTTGTGGAGACCCTAGCAAGACGGTACCTACTTTAGTCCAGAACTCACAAAATTGGTCACCGATACAAGGGCAAACCCCATGCCAGAGGACACCCCTGCTGCCGGCACTTGAGGAGTCGGGCAGCACAGCACTTTCTGCATCTGGCAGAGGTGAATTTGATAGGCTCCTCAAGGGAATCCATGCCAAAATATAGTATATTTAAAATTGTTTGTCCTCTGTTACTTTGCAGAAAGCGTTAAGCAGATGATACAAGCTTAACCTGGTTCTGAATGCTGAGGATAGAAAGTTATGTCGCTCTGAAATGATGCTGGGACAAAAACTATCGGTGGAGAAGACGTTGTACTCTTTCGTGCCTCTTTTAATTAAGGTGAGTCTTCCGTGGCAAATACAGCAGATTCTCCCATAATATGGACTTGTAAAACCATGAATGAGAATAAAAATATTCATTTCCACCTGGGTAATCTGCGTGGCATCTGCGTGGCGTCTGCGTGTTGTCCCCACGTCTGAGGAAATGTGCTCTGGGTACTCTGGTTTCCTCCCTGGTCCCAAAGGTGGGCGCTCAGGCACATGGGCGTGCCTCCCTGGTCTCAGCCTGAGTGAAGACGGGTGCGTGTGACCAATCCCCACCGAGGAACAGCATCCTACCCAGGCTGGATTCCTGCCTGAAGCTCTGAGCTGCTGGGGTGCGCTCTGGCCACCCGGCCTCTCCACACCGCAGTCAGCGGGCTGGAGAAGGACACGTCGAATCACTCGGTGCAAGAACAGACACAAATTGTGCAAAGACAAAAACTCACAAAGCACATGGTAATCATACAGACGCAAGACACGAAACCATGCCCTGTGCTATTGTTCCAGAAGGCTCTCATCATGGTGGCTTCTGAACTAGGTGGCGGTGGGAGGAGCTCTTTACAATTTTTGCTTAGCACCCTCTTTTATTCCTTGATTCCAACCCCCACCACTGTAACGACTGCCATCGCTGACCGATTCACCAATGGCTGCATGAATACTGATCTCACTTGATTGTATTGACCTCTACGAAATCTACGCAGAGCACAGATTTATTTCAAAGGGTAATGTTCGGGAGGCTTTGGGGTCCTTACAAGTTTGGAGAGGTTTCTGTGGCCAGAGATAGGTCATGAGAACTCGACTCTTCCTTACATCAATTAGCCTGTGCTGAAATGAGTCTTGTGATACATCGTTTCACTCAGAGTTACAGTTACTCTATGTCTCAATCAGTAAACACCTGAAGGCTCCTCAAAGCGTGGACTCAGACTAGCAGCACTGCCATCACTTGGGAACTTGTAGAAAATGCAAATTTGGATCCCAAACCACTGAATCGAAAACTCTAGCTGGGATGCTCAGAGATCTGTTGTTTCAACGGAGCCATTCAACTAACTGTGATGCACACCAAAGCTCTGAAACAAGGGCCCTGGCCGGGGTACAATGGCTCACGCCTGTGATCCTGCCACCCTGGGAGGGTGAGGTGGGAGGATTGCTTCAGGCCAGGAGTTGGAGGTCAGCCCGGGCACCACGGCAAGGCCCTACTTCTACAGAGAGAAAAGAAAAAATTCCCAACTGAGCTGGGCATGGTGCTGGGTGTCTGTCCTCTGAGCTACTTGGGGGCGACTGAGGCTGGGAGATCGCTACACCCCAAGAGGCTGAGGTTGCGGTGACCTGTGGTGACGCCACGGCACTCTAGGCCTGGCGACAGAAACGGATGCAGTCTCAGGAAAGAGAAGGGAAGGAAAGGAGAGACAGAGAAAAACAAAAATTCACAAAACTTTCATTGAAACGATAATTTTTAATTTTATTTCATATCATTGTTGTTCCATTACCGGAAAGATAATTCCAAGACGTTGGCCCTGATATGCAGTCCGTTCTCCACCTTGGCTTTCACAAACCAAATCAGCCTCTCTCGGAAACATAAAGAAACTACATATACAGAGATAGACATAAAACGTACAAGCCATGAAACATTCCCAAGCTCAAAGGGCAGTGGAGCCTCTCTCCTCAAAGGAAAGGCAGCCTTGACATTAATTTCTCAGTCACCCCGAGCCAAGAGGACTTTGTCTAAAACTGATGGGCGACGCGAGGTCATCCCTTGCTGGATATTCTCACACAGATCACTCACCCATCACGCCCCTCCCAGCCGCGGTCGGCCCTTCCCAGAAAGGCCGGCACGCTGGGGACTGCCCCGCCAAAGCATCGGGGCATCCCCTCACTTCTTCAGATGCTCTCCCTGTGAGATGCCGGGCACGTTTCGAGCACCTCCATGGCTGTTAGTGGTCCTCCCATCCTGTCCTGTGGAACGGTCTTCTCGCTCACGTCCCCCGGTCCTCTGATGTGCCCAGAGTCACACAGGAGCCCTGAGCGTCTCTCAAGATGCTTCCCGCCGCACATGCGCAGCGGCCCGAGCTCCACGCCTGAGTCCCTAGGGAGGAAGGAGCCGCCACCGGCCGAGATCTTCAGTAGAAGCAGACGGTGTGAAGAAAACTCTTCCCCGTTCTCTCCTCCACTTGCAGGAGCATCCGGCCCATCTGGTCCTGCGTGTCGGCCAGCTGCTGCAGGCCCTGGCACAGCTCGCAGATGAGGAACGCCCCCAGCATGGCACTTTCCGGGTCGTCTTCCACCTCCACGTTGATCACGTGCACCGGCTGCAGGGTCTCCTCTTCCCTGGAGCACAGGTGCTCCACCACCTTGTCGTAGACACTCTCCTCGCAGGTGAAGACGACGTCGAAGCAGTCGGTGCACTCCTGAAACCTCTCTGCACGGGCCTTGATCCTCTCGTTCCTTCTCAAGATGTGTAAGATGCCATTGTGTGTGTAGAACTCTCTGTCTTTCCTGACCAGGTCGTCGTACATCTGTCGATAGGTTGTGGCAAAATCATAAACCACGGGCAGATGGGGTCTGCGTCCCGGGAGCTTGACACACGATCCGGCTGCAAAGGAACGGACGTTGATGCCTTTACTCCTGAGGATGCTGTGGGCTTCCATGCTCCTGTTGACGTTCCTCATGCACACCACGGCAACCCTGAGCGGGGCTGAGCTCATCGTGGGGCCGCTGGACACTCGGGGAGACCTGACAGCGGCGGCGTCTCCAGGGATCCCAGAGCTGGACCCGCCCTCCTAGGTGCAGCTCTCCCCACCGCGTGAATGTGGAAGAGCAGGAAACAGGCTGTTATATGGAGTCCCCTTGGTGGAGAGGGCGGAGACTTCGGGACTCCTTCCCTCATGGGATTATGCTAATGAGCTCTCACCCCCACCCTAAACTCATCAGAACAGTCAAAGTGACTCAATCAACCAAGCCTCCAGTTCCCTCGGGCAAGGGTGGTAGCACCCTGTGGGCATTTATTCCAGCTGCAGTTTGCCCCCTGGATTTGCACCATGCATGAGGGTGGAGTGGGGTGGAGAGTGGGGGGAATGGGAAGGCTGCTGTTCTTAGTGCCCAGGACAATTAAGCCACCTGCGGGCAGGTCTCGGGGCTCTCCCATGACCTTGGCCATGGACTTGGGCCAAATCTTTGTGTAGTTCCCGAGCCCTCGTCCGGTTGAAGGATCAATTACAGGTATCGTTGCTTCCGGTAATACCCCATGATCACCTAACAGACAAATGCAGTTGTGGAGACCCTAGCAAGACGGTACCTACTTCAGTCCAGAACTCACAAAATTGGTCACCGATACAAGGGCAAACCCCATGCCAGAGGACACCCCTTCTGCCGGCACTTGAGGAGTCGGGCAGCACAGCACTTTCTGCATCTGGCAGAGGTGAATTCGAGAGGCTCCTCAAGGGAATCCATGCCAAAATATAGTATATTTAAAATTGTTTGTCCTCTGTTACTTTGCAGAAAGTGTTAAGCACATGATACAAGCTTAACCTGGTTCTGAATGCTGAGGATAGAAAGTCATGTCGCTTTGAAATGATGCTGGGACAAAATCTATCGGTGGAGAAGACGTTGTACTCTTTCGTGCCTCTTTTAATTAAGGTGAGTCTTCCGTGGCAAATACAGCAGATTCTCCCATAATATGGACTTGTAAAACCATGAATGAGAATAAAAATATTCATTTCCACCTGGGTAATCTGCGTGGCATCTGCGTGGCGTCTGCGTGTTGTCCCCACGTCTGAGGAAATGTGCTCTGGGTACTCTGGTTTCCTCCCTGGTCCCAAAGGTGGGCGCTCAGGCACATGGGCGTGCCTCCCTGGTCTCAGCCGGAGTGAAGACGGGTGCGTGTGACCAATCCCCACCGAGGAACAGCATCCTACCCAGGCTGGATTCCTGCCTGGAGCTCTGAGCTGCTGGGGTGCGCTCTGGCCACCCAGCCTCTCCACACCGCAGTCAGCGGGTTGGAGAAGGACACGTCGAATCACTCGGTGCAAGAACAGACACAAATTGTGCAAAGACAAAAACTCACAAAGCACATGGTAAATATACAAATGCAAGAAACCATGCCCTGTGCTATTGTTCCAGAAGGCTCTCATCATGGTGGCTTCTGAACTAGGTGGCGGTGGGAGGAGCTCTTTACAATTTTTGCTTAGCACCCTCTTTTATTCCTTGATTCCAACCCCCACCACTGTAACGACTGCCATCGCTGACCGATTCACCAATGGTTGCATGAATACTGATCTCACTTGATTGTATTGACCTCTATGAAATCTACGTAGAGCACAGATTTATTTCAAAGGGTAATGTTCGGGAGGCTTTGGGGTCCTTACAAGTTTGGAGAGGTTTCTGTGGCCAGAGATAGGTCATGAGAACTCGACTCTTCCTTACATCAATTAGCCTGTGCTGAAATGAGTCTTGTGATACATCGTTTCACTCAGAGTTACAGTTACTCTATGTCTCAATCAGTAAACACCTGAAGGCTCCTCAAAGCGTGGACTCAGACTAGAAGCACTGGCATCACTTGGGAACTTGTAGAAAATGCAAATTTGGATCCCAAACCACTGAATCGAAAACTCTAGCTGGGATGCTCAGAGGTCTGTTGTTTCAACGGAGCCATCGAACTAACTGTGATGCACACCAAAGCTCTGAAACAAGGGCCCTGGCCGGGGTACAATGGCTCACGCCTGTGATCCTGCCACCCTGGGAGGGTGAGGTGGGAGGATTGCTTCAGGCCAGGAGTTGGAGGTCAGCCCGGGCACCACGGCAAGGCCCTACTTCTACAGAGAGAAAAGAAAAAATTCCCAACTGAGCTGGGCATGGTGCTGGGTGTCTGTCCTCTGAGCTACTTGGGGGCGACTGAGGCTGGGAGATCGCTACACCCCAAGAGGCTGAGGTTGCGGTGACCTGTGGTGACGCCACGGCACTCTAGGCCTGGCGACAGAAACGGATGCAGTCTCAGGAAAGAGAAGGGAAGGAAAGGAGAGACAGAGAAAAACAAAAATTCACAAAACTTTCATTGAAACGATAATTTTTAATTTTATTTTATATCATTGTTGTTCCTTTACCGGAAAGATAATTCCAAGACGTTGGCCCTGATATGCAGTCCGTTGTCCACCTTGGCTTTCACAAACCAAATCAGCCTCTCTCGGAAACATAAAGAAACTACATATACAGAGATAGACATAAAACGTACAAGCCATGAAACATTCCCAAGCTCAAAGGGCAGTGGAGCCTCTCTCCTCAAAGGAAAGGCAGCCTTGACATTAATTTCTCAGTCACCCCGAGCCAAGAGGACTTTGTCTAAAACTGATGGGCGACGCGAGGTCATCACTTGCTGGATATTCTCACACAGATCACTCACCCATCACGCCCCTCCCAGCCGCGGTCGGCCCTTCCCAGAAAGGCCGGCAGGCTGGGAAGGGCCCCGCCAAAGCATCGGGGCATCCCCTCACTTCTTCAGATGCTCTCCCTGTGAGATGCCGGGCACGTTTTGAGCACCTCCATGGCTGTTAGTGGTCCTCCCATCCTGTCCTGTGGAACGGTCTTCTCGCTCACGTCCCCCGGTCCTCTGATGTGCCCAGAATCACACAGGAGCCCTGAGCGTCTCTCAAGATGCTTCTCGCCGCACATGCGCAGCGGCCCGAGCTCCACGCCTGAGTCCCTAGGGAGGAAGGAGCCGCCACCGGCCGACATCTTCAGTAGAAGCAGACGGTGTGAAGAAAACTCTTCCCCGTTCTCTCCTCCACTTGCAGGAGCATCCGGCCCATCTGGTCCTGCGTGTCGGCCAGCTGCTGCAGGCCCTGGCACAGCTCGCAGATGAGGAACGCCCCCAGCATGGCACCTTCCGGGTCGTCTTCCACCTCCACGTTGATCACGTGCACCGGCTGCAGGGTCTCCTCTTCCCTGGAGCACAGGTGCTCCACCACCTTGTCATAGACACTCTCCTCGCAGGTGAAGATGACGTCGAAGCAGTCGGTGCACTCCTGAAACCTCTCTGCACGGGCCTTGATCCTCTCGTTCCTTCTCAAGATGTGTAAGATGCCATTGTGTGTGTAGAACTCTCTGTCTTTCCTGACCAGGTCGTCGTACATCTGTCTATAGGTTGTGGCAAAATCGTAAACCACGGGCAGATGGGGTCTGCGTCCCGGGAGCTTGACACACGATCCGGCTGCAAAGGAACGGACGTTGATGCCCTTACTCCTGAGGATGCTGTGGGCTTCCATGCTCCTGTTGACGTTCCTCATGCACACCACGGCAACCCTGAGCGGGGCTGAGCTCATCGTGGGGCCGCTGGACACTTTGGGGAGACCTGACAGCGGCGGCGTCTCCAGGGATCCCAGAGCTGGACCCGCCCTCCTAGGTGCAGCTCTCCCCACCGCGTGAATGTGGAAGAGCAGGAAACAGGCTGTTATATGGAGTCCCCTTGGTGGAGAGGGCGGAGACTTCGGGACTCCTTCCCTCATGGGATTATGCTAATGAGCTCTCACCCCCACCCTAAACTCATGAGAACAGTCAAAGTGACTCAATCAACCAAGCCTCCAGTTCCCTTGGGCAAGGGTGGTAGCACCCTGTGGGCATTTATTCCAGCTGCAGTTTGCCCCCTGGATTTGCACCATGCATGAGGGTGGGGTGGGGTGGAGAGTGGGGGGAATGGGAAGGCTGCTGTTCTTAGTGGCCAGGACAATTAAGCCACCTGCGGGCAGGTCTCGGGGCTCTCCCATGACCTTGGCCATGGACTTGGACCAAATCTTTGTGTAGTTCCCGAGCCCTCGTCCGGTTGAAGGATCAATTACAGGTATCGTTGCTTCCGGTAATACCCCATGATTACCTAACAGACAAATGCAGTTGTGGAGACCCTAGCAAGACGGTACCTACTTCAGTCCAGAACTCACAAAATTGGTCACCGATACAAGGGCAAACCCCATGCCAGAGGACACCCCTGCTGCCGGCACTTGAGGAGTCGGGCAGCACAGCACTTTCTGCATCTGGCAGAGGTGAATTCGAGAGGCTCCTCAAGGGAATCCATGCCAAAATATAGTATATTTAAAATTGTTTGTCCTCTGTTACTTTGCAGAAAGTGTTAAGCCGATGATACAAGCTTAACCCGGTTCTGAATGCTGAGGATAGAGAGTCATGTCGCTTTGAAATGATGCTGGGACAAAATCTATCGGTGGAGAAGACGTTGTACTCTTTCGTGCCTCTTTTAATTAAGGTGAGTCTTCCGTGGCAAATACAGCAGATTCTCCCATAATATGGACTTGTAAAACCATGAATGAGAATAAAAATATTCATTTCCACCTGGGTAATCTGCGTGGCATCTGCGTGGCGTCTGCGTGTTGTCCCCACGTCTGAGGAAATGTGCTCTGGGTACTCTGGTTTCCCCCCTGGTCCCAAAGGTGGACCTTCAGGCGCATGGGCGTGCCTCCCTGCTCTCAGCCCGAGTGAAGATGGGTGCGTGTGATCATCCCCCGCCGAGGAATGGCATCCTACCCAGGCTGGATTACTGCCTGGAGCTGTGAGCTACTGGGGTGCGCTCTGGCCACCCGGCCTCTCCACACCGCGGTCAGCGGGTTGCAGAAGGACACGTCGAATCACTCGGTGCAAGAACAGACACAAATTGTGCAAAGACAAAAACTCACAAAGCACATGGTAAATATACAAATGCAAGACACGAAACCATGCCCTGTGCTATTGTTCCAGAAGGCTCTCATCATGGTGGCTTCTGAACTAGGTGGCGGTGGGAGGAGCTCTTTACAATTTTTGCTTAGCACCCTCTTTTATTCCTTGATTCCAACCCCCACCACTGTAACGACTGCCATCGCTGACCGATTCACCAATGGTTGCATGAATACTGATCTCACTTGATTGTATTGACCTCTATGAAATCTACATAGAGCACAGATTTATTTCAAAGGGTAATGTTCGGGAGGCTTTGGGGTCCTTACAAGTTTGGAGAGGTTTCTGTGGCCAGAGATAGGTCATGAGAACTCGACTCTTCCTTACATCAATTAGCCTGTGCTGAAATGAGTCTTGTGATACATCGTTTCACTCAGAGTTACAGTTACTCTATGTCTCAATCAGTAAACACCTGAAGGCTCCTCAAAGCGTGGACTCAGACTAGCAGCACTGGCATCACTTGGGAACTTGTAGAAAATGCAAATTTGGATCCCAAACCACTGAATCGAAAACTCTAGCTGGGATGCTCAGAGGTCTGTTGTTTCAATGGAGCCATCCAACTAACTGTGATGCACACCAAAGCTCTGAAACAAGGGCCCTGGCCGGGGTACAATGGCTCACGCCTGTGATCCTGCCACCCTGGGAGGGTGAGGTGGGAGGATTGCTTCAGGCCAGGAGTTGGAGGTCAGCCCGGGCACCACGGCAAGGCCCTACTTCTACAGAGAGAAAAGAAAAAATTCCCAACTGAGCTGGGCATGGTGCTGGGTGTCTGTCCTCTGAGCTACTTGGGGGCGACTGAGGCTGGGAGATCGCTACACCCCAAGAGGCTGAGGTTGCGGTGACCTGTGGTGACGCCACGGCACTCTAGGCCTGGCGACAGAAACGGATGCAGTCTCAGGAAAGAGAAGGGAAGGAAAGGAGAGACAGAGAAAAACAAAAATTCACAAAACTTTCATTGAAACGATAATTTTTAATTTTATTTCATATCATTGTTGTTCCATTAGCGGAAAGATAATTCCAAGACGTTGGCCCTGATATGCAGTCCGTTGTCCACCTTGGCTTTCACAAACCAAATCAGCCTCTCTCGGAAACATAAAGAAACTACATATACAGAGATAGACATAAAACGTACAAGCCATGACACATTCCCAAGCTCAAAGGGCAGTGTAGCCTCTCTCCTCAAAGGAAAGGCAGCCTGGACATTAATTTCTCAGTCACCCCGAGCCAAGAGGACTTTGTCTAAAACTGATGGGCGATACGATGTCATTCCTTGCTGGATATTCTCAAACAGATCACTCACCCATCACGCCCCTCCCAGCTGCGGTCGGCCCTTCCCAGAAAGGCCGGCACGCTGGGAACTGCCCCGCCAAAGCATCGGGGCATCCCCTCACTTCTTCAGATGCTCTCCCTGTGAGATGCCGGGCACGTTTTGAGCACCTCCATGGCTGTTAGTGGTCCTCCCATCCTGTCCTGTGGAACGGTCTTCTCGCTCACGTCCCCCGGTCCTCTGATGTGCCCAGAGTCACATAGGAGCCCTGAGCGTCTCTCAAGATGCTTCCCGCCGCACATGCGCAGCGGCCCGAGCTCCACGCCTGAGTCCCTAGGGAGGAAGGAGCCGCCACCGGCCGAGATCTTCAGTAGAAGCAGACGGTGTGAAGAAAACTCTTCCCCGTTCTCTCCTCCACTTGCAGGAGCATCCGGCCCATCTGGTCCTGCGTGTCGGCCAGCTGCTGCAGGCCCTGGCACAGCTCGCAGATGAGGAACGCCCCCAGCATGGCACTTTCCGGGTCGTCTTCCACCTCCACGTTGATCACGTGCACCGGCTGCAGGGTCTCCTCTTCCCTGGAGCACAGGTGCTCCACCACCTTGTCGTAGACACTCTCCTCGCAGGTGAAGATGACGTCGAAGCAGTCGGTGCACTCCTGAAACCTCTCTGCACGGGCCTTGATCCTCTCGTTCCTTCTCAAGATGTGTAAGATGCCATTGTGTGTGTAGAACTCTCTGTCTTTCCTGACCAGGTCGTCGTACATCTGTCGATAGGTTGTGGCAAAATCATAAACCACGGGCAGATGGGGTCTGCGTCCCGGGAGCTTGACACACGATCCGGCTGCAAAGGAACGGACGTTGATGCCTTTACTCCTGAGGATGCTGTAGGCTTCCATGCTCCTGTTGACGTTCCTCATGCACACCACGGCAACCCTGAGCGGGGCTGAGCTCATCGTGGGGCCGCTGGACACTTTGGGGAGACCTGACAGCGGCGGCGTCTCCAGGGATCCCAGAGCTGGACCCGCCCTCCTAGGTGCAGCTCTCCCCACCGCGTGAATGTGGAAGAGCACGAAACAGGCTGTTATATGGAGTCCCCTTGGTGGAGAGGGCGGAGACTTCGGGACTCCTTCCCTCATGGGGTTATGCTAATGAGCTCTCACCCCCACCCTAAACTCATCAGAACAGTCAAAGTGACTCAATCAACCAAGCCTCTAGTTCCCTCGGGCAAGGGTGGTAGCACCCTGTGGGCATTTATTCCAGCTGCAGTTTGCCCCCTGGATTTGCACCATGCATGAGGGTGGAGTGGGGTGGAGAGTGGGGAGAATGGGAAGGCTGCTGTTCTTAGTGGCCAGGACAATTAAGCCACCTGCGGGCAGGTCTCGGGGCTCTCCCATGACCTTGGCCATGGACTTGGGCCAAATCTTTGTGTAGTTCCCGAGCCCTCGTCCGGTTGAAGGATCAATTACAGGTATCGTTGCTTCCGGTAATACCCCATGATCACCTAACAGACAAATGCAGTTGTGGAGACCCTAGCAAGACGGTACCTACTTCAGTCCAGAACTCACAAAATTGGTCACCGATACAAGGGCAAACCCCATGCCAGAGGACACCCCTGCTGCCGGCACTTGAGGAGTCGGGCAGCACAGCACTTTCTGCATCTGGCAGAGGTGAATTCGAGAGGCTCCTCAAGGGAATCCATGCCAAAATATAGTATATTTAAAATTGTTTGTCCTCTGTTACTTTGCAGAAAGTGTTAAGCACATGATACAAGCTTAACCTGGTTCTGAATGCTGAGGATAGAAAGTCATGTCGCTTTGAAATGATGCTGGGACAAAATCTATCGGTGGAGAAGACGTTGTACTCTTTCGTGCCTCTTTTAATTAAGGTGAGTCTTCCGTGGCAAATACAGCAGATTCTCCCATAATATGGACTTGTAAAACCATGAATGAGAATAAAAATATTCATTTCCACCTGGGTAATCTGCGTGGCATCTGCGTGGCGTCTGCGTGTTGTCCCCACGTCTGAGGAAATGTGCTCTGGGTACTCTGGTTTCCTCCCTGGTCCCAAAGGTGGGCGCTCAGGCACATGGGCGTGCCTCCCTGGTCTCAGCCTGAGTGAAGACGGGTTCGTGTGACCAATCCCCACCGAGGAACAGCATCCTACCCAGGCTGGATTCCTGCCTG
Source organism: Microcebus murinus (assembly GCF_040939455.1). Lineage (NCBI taxonomy): Eukaryota > Metazoa > Chordata > Mammalia > Primates > Cheirogaleidae > Microcebus > Microcebus murinus. The sequence goes on from NC_134107.1 coordinate 92,962,163, forward strand.
GAGCTCTGAGCTGCTGGGGTGCGCTCTGGCCACCCAGCCTCTCCACACCGCAGTCAGCGGGTTGGAGAAGGACACGTCGAATCACTCGGTGCAAGAACAGACACAAATTGTGCAAAGACAAAAACTCACAAAGCACATGGTAAATATACAAATGCAAGAAACCATGCCCTGTGCTATTGTTCCAGAAGGCTCTCATCATGGTGGCTTCTGAACTAGGTGGCGGTGGGAGGAGCTCTTTACAATTTTTGCTTAGCACCCTCTTTTATTCCTTGATTCCAACCCCCACCACTGTAACGACTGCCATCGCTGACCGATTCACCAATGGTTGCATGAATACTGATCTCACTTGATTGTATTGACCTCTACGAAATCTACGTAGAGCACAGATTTATTTCAAAGGGTAATGTTCGGGAGGCTTTGGGGTCCTTACAAGTTTGGAGAGGTTTCTGTGGCCAGAGATAGGTCATGAGAACTCGACTCTTCCTTACATCAATTAGCCTGTGCTGAAATGAGTCTTGTGATACATCGTTTCACTCAGAGTTACAGTTACTCTATGTCTCAATCAGTAAACACCTGAAGGCTCCTCAAAGCGAGGACTCAGACTAGAAGCACTGGCATCACTTGGGAACTTGTAGAAAATGCAAATTTGGATCCCAAACCACTGAATCGAAAACTCTAGCTGGGATGCTCAGAGGTCTGTTGTTTCAACGGAGCCATCGAACTAACTGTGATGCACACCAAAGCTCTGAAACAAGGGCCCTGGCCGGGGTACAATGGCTCACGCCTGTGATCCTGCCACCCTGGGAGGGTGAGGTGGGAGGATTGCTTCAGGCCAGGAGTTGGAGGTCAGCCCGGGCACCACGGCAAGGCCCTACTTCTACAGAGAGAAAAGAAAAAATTCCCAACTGAGCTGGGCATGGTGCTGGGTGTCTGTCCTCTGAGCTACTTGGGGGCGACTGAGGCTGGGAGATCGCTACACCCCAAGAGGCTGAGGTTGCGGTGACCTGTGGTGACGCCACGGCACTCTAGGCCTGGCGACAGAAACGGATGCAGTCTCAGGAAAGAGAAGGGAAGGAAAGGAGAGACAGAGAAAAACAAAAATTCACAAAACTTTCATTGAAACGATAATTTTTAATTTTATTTTATATCATTGTTGTTCCTTTACCGGAAAGATAATTCCAAGACGTTGGCCCTGATATGCAGTCCGTTGTCCACCTTGGCTTTCACAAACCAAATCAGCCTCTCTCGGAAACATAAAGAAACTACATATACAGAGATAGACATAAAACGTACAAGCCATGAAACATTCCCAAGCTCAAAGGGCAGTGGAGCCTCTCTCCTCAAAGGAAAGGCAGCCTTGACATTAATTTCTCAGTCACCCCGAGCCAAGAGGACTTTGTCTAAAACTGATGGGCGACGCGAGGTCATCACTTGCTGGATATTCTCACACAGATCACTCACCCATCACGCCCCTCCCAGCCGCGGTCGGCCCTTCCCAGAAAGGCCGGCAGGCTGGGAAGGGCCCCGCCAAAGCATCGGGGCATCCCCTCACTTCTTCAGATGCTCTCCCTGTGAGATGCCGGGCACGTTGTCAGCACCTCCATGGCTGTTAGTGGTCCTCCCATCCTGTCCTGTGGAACGGTCTTCTCGCTCACGTCCCCCGGTCCTCTGATGTGCCCAGAATCACACAGGAGCCCTGAGCGTCTCTCAAGATGCTTCTCGCCGCACATGCGCAGCGGCCCGAGCTCCACGCCTGAGTCCCTAGGGAGGAAGGAGCCGCCACCGGCCGACATCTTCAGTAGAAGCAGACGGTGTGAAGAAAACTCTTCCCCGTTCTCTCCTCCACTTGCAGGAGCATCCGGCCCATCTGGTCCTGCGTGTCGGCCAGCTGCTGCAGGCCCTGGCACAGCTCGCAGATGAGGAACGCCCCCAGCATGGCACCTTCCGGGTCGTCTTCCACCTCCACGTTGATCACGTGCACCGGCTGCAGGGTCTCCTCTTCCCTGGAGCACAGGTGCTCCACCACCTTGTCATAGACACTCTCCTCGCAGGTGAAGATGACGTCGAAGCAGTCGGTGCACTCCTGAAACCTCTCTGCACGGGCCTTGATCCTCTCGTTCCTTCTCAAGATGTGTAAGATGCCATTGTGTGTGTAGAACTCTCTGTCTTTCCTGACCAGGTCGTCGTACATCTGTCTATAGGTTGTGGCAAAATCGTAAACCACGGGCAGATGGGGTCTGCGTCCCGGGAGCTTGACACACGATCCGGCTGCAAAGGAACGGACGTTGATGCCCTTACTCCTGAGGATGCTGTGGGCTTCCATGCTCCTGTTGACGTTCCTCATGCACACCACGGCAACCCTGAGCGGGGCTGAGCTCATCGTGGGGCCGCTGGACACTTTGGGGAGACCTGACAGCGGCGGCGTCTCCAGGGATCCCAGAGCTGGACCCGCCCTCCTAGGTGCAGCTCTCCCCACCGCGTGAATGTGGAAGAGCAGGAAACAGGCTGTTATATGGAGTCCCCTTGGTGGAGAGGGCGGAGACTTCGGGACTCCTTCCCTCATGGGATTATGCTAATGAGCTCTCACCCCCACCCTAAACTCATGAGAACAGTCAAAGTGACTCAATCAACCAAGCCTCCAGTTCCCTTGGGCAAGGGTGGTAGCACCCTGTGGGCATTTATTCCAGCTGCAGTTTGCCCCCTGGATTTGCACCATGCATGAGGGTGGGGTGGGGTGGAGAGTGGGGGGAATGGGAAGGCTGCTGTTCTTAGTGGCCAGGACAATTAAGCCACCTGCGGGCAGGTCTCGGGGCTCTCCCATGACCTTGGCCATGGACTTGGACCAAATCTTTGTGTAGTTCCCGAGCCCTCGTCCGGTTGAAGGATCAATTACAGGTATCGTTGCTTCCGGTAATACCCCATGATTACCTAACAGACAAATGCAGTTGTGGAGACCCTAGCAAGACGGTACCTACTTCAGTCCAGAACTCACAAAATTGGTCACCGATACAAGGGCAAACCCCATGCCAGAGGACACCCCTGCTGCCGGCACTTGAGGAGTCGGGCAGCACAGCACTTTCTGCATCTGGCAGAGGTGAATTCGAGAGGCTCCTCAAGGGAATCCATGCCAAAATATAGTATATTTAAAATTGTTTGTCCTCTGTTACTTTGCAGAAAGTGTTAAGCCGATGATACAAGCTTAACCCGGTTCTGAATGCTGAGGATAGAGAGTCATGTCGCTTTGAAATGATGCTGGGACAAAATCTATCGGTGGAGAAGACGTTGTACTCTTTCGTGCCTCTTTTAATTAAGGTGAGTCTTCCGTGGCAAATACAGCAGATTCTCCCATAATATGGACTTGTAAAACCATGAATGAGAATAAAAATATTCATTTCCACCTGGGTAATCTGCGTGGCATCTGCGTGGCGTCTGCGTGTTGTCCCCACGTCTGAGGAAATGTGCTCTGGGTACTCTGGTTTCCCCCCTGGTCCCAAAGGTGGACCTTCAGGCGCATGGGCGTGCCTCCCTGCTCTCAGCCCGAGTGAAGATGGGTGCGTGTGATCATCCCCCGCCGAGGAATGGCATCCTACCCAGGCTGGATTACTGCCTGGAGCTGTGAGCTACTGGGGTGCGCTCTGGCCACCCGGCCTCTCCACACCGCGGTCAGCGGGTTGCAGAAGGACACGTCGAATCACTCGGTGCAAGAACAGACACAAATTGTGCAAAGACAAAAACTCACAAAGCACATGGTAAATATACAAATGCAAGACACGAAACCATGCCCTGTGCTATTGTTCCAGAAGGCTCTCATCATGGTGGCTTCTGAACTAGGTGGCGGTGGGAGGAGCTCTTTACAATTTTTGCTTAGCACCCTCTTTTATTCCTTGATTCCAACCCCCACCACTGTAACGACTGCCATCGCTGACCGATTCACCAATGGTTGCATGAATACTGATCTCACTTGATTGTATTGACCTCTATGAAATCTACATAGAGCACAGATTTATTTCAAAGGGTAATGTTCGGGAGGCTTTGGGGTCCTTACAAGTTTGGAGAGGTTTCTGTGGCCAGAGATAGGTCATGAGAACTCGACTCTTCCTTACATCAATTAGCCTGTGCTGAAATGAGTCTTGTGATACATCGTTTCACTCAGAGTTACAGTTACTCTATGTCTCAATCAGTAAACACCTGAAGGCTCCTCAAAGCGTGGACTCAGACTAGCAGCACTGGCATCACTTGGGAACTTGTAGAAAATGCAAATTTGGATCCCAAACCACTGAATCGAAAACTCTAGCTGGGATGCTCAGAGGTCTGTTGTTTCAATGGAGCCATCCAACTAACTGTGATGCACACCAAAGCTCTGAAACAAGGGCCCTGGCCGGGGTACAATGGCTCACGCCTGTGATCCTGCCACCCTGGGAGGGTGAGGTGGGAGGATTGCTTCAGGCCAGGAGTTGGAGGTCAGCCCGGGCACCACGGCAAGGCCCTACTTCTACAGAGAGAAAAGAAAAAATTCCCAACTGAGCTGGGCATGGTGCTGGGTGTCTGTCCTCTGAGCTACTTGGGGGCGACTGAGGCTGGGAGATCGCTACACCCCAAGAGGCTGAGGTTGCGGTGACCTGTGGTGACGCCACGGCACTCTAGGCCTGGCGACAGAAACGGATGCAGTCTCAGGAAAGAGAAGGGAAGGAAAGGAGAGACAGAGAAAAACAAAAATTCACAAAACTTTCATTGAAACGATAATTTTTAATTTTATTTCATATCATTGTTGTTCCATTAGCGGAAAGATAATTCCAAGACGTTGGCCCTGATATGCAGTCCGTTGTCCACCTTGGCTTTCACAAACCAAATCAGCCTCTCTCGGAAACATAAAGAAACTACATATACAGAGATAGACATAAAACGTACAAGCCATGACACATTCCCAAGCTCAAAGGGCAGTGTAGCCTCTCTCCTCAAAGGAAAGGCAGCCTGGACATTAATTTCTCAGTCACCCCGAGCCAAGAGGACTTTGTCTAAAACTGATGGGCGATACGATGTCATTCCTTGCTGGATATTCTCAAACAGATCACTCACCCATCACGCCCCTCCCAGCTGCGGTCGGCCCTTCCCAGAAAGGCCGGCACGCTGGGAACTGCCCCGCCAAAGCATCGGGGCATCCCCTCACTTCTTCAGATGCTCTCCCTGTGAGATGCCGGGCACGTTTTGAGCACCTCCATGGCTGTTAGTGGTCCTCCCATCCTGTCCTGTGGAACGGTCTTCTCGCTCACGTCCCCCGGTCCTCTGATGTGCCCAGAGTCACATAGGAGCCCTGAGCGTCTCTCAAGATGCTTCCCGCCGCACATGCGCAGCGGCCCGAGCTCCACGCCTGAGTCCCTAGGGAGGAAGGAGCCGCCACCGGCCGAGATCTTCAGTAGAAGCAGACGGTGTGAAGAAAACTCTTCCCCGTTCTCTCCTCCACTTGCAGGAGCATCCGGCCCATCTGGTCCTGCGTGTCGGCCAGCTGCTGCAGGCCCTGGCACAGCTCGCAGATGAGGAACGCCCCCAGCATGGCACTTTCCGGGTCGTCTTCCACCTCCACGTTGATCACGTGCACCGGCTGCAGGGTCTCCTCTTCCCTGGAGCACAGGTGCTCCACCACCTTGTCGTAGACACTCTCCTCGCAGGTGAAGATGACGTCGAAGCAGTCGGTGCACTCCTGAAACCTCTCTGCACGGGCCTTGATCCTCTCGTTCCTTCTCAAGATGTGTAAGATGCCATTGTGTGTGTAGAACTCTCTGTCTTTCCTGACCAGGTCGTCGTACATCTGTCGATAGGTTGTGGCAAAATCATAAACCACGGGCAGATGGGGTCTGCGTCCCGGGAGCTTGACACACGATCCGGCTGCAAAGGAACGGACGTTGATGCCTTTACTCCTGAGGATGCTGTAGGCTTCCATGCTCCTGTTGACGTTCCTCATGCACACCACGGCAACCCTGAGCGGGGCTGAGCTCATCGTGGGGCCGCTGGACACTTTGGGGAGACCTGACAGCGGCGGCGTCTCCAGGGATCCCAGAGCTGGACCCGCCCTCCTAGGTGCAGCTCTCCCCACCGCGTGAATGTGGAAGAGCACGAAACAGGCTGTTATATGGAGTCCCCTTGGTGGAGAGGGCGGAGACTTCGGGACTCCTTCCCTCATGGGGTTATGCTAATGAGCTCTCACCCCCACCCTAAACTCATCAGAACAGTCAAAGTGACTCAATCAACCAAGCCTCTAGTTCCCTCGGGCAAGGGTGGTAGCACCCTGTGGGCATTTATTCCAGCTGCAGTTTGCCCCCTGGATTTGCACCATGCATGAGGGTGGAGTGGGGTGGAGAGTGGGGAGAATGGGAAGGCTGCTGTTCTTAGTGGCCAGGACAATTAAGCCACCTGCGGGCAGGTCTCGGGGCTCTCCCATGACCTTGGCCATGGACTTGGGCCAAATCTTTGTGTAGTTCCCGAGCCCTCGTCCGGTTGAAGGATCAATTACAGGTATCGTTGCTTCCGGTAATACCCCATGATCACCTAACAGACAAATGCAGTTGTGGAGACCCTAGCAAGACGGTACCTACTTCAGTCCAGAACTCACAAAATTGGTCACCGATACAAGGGCAAACCCCATGCCAGAGGACACCCCTGCTGCCGGCACTTGAGGAGTCGGGCAGCACAGCACTTTCTGCATCTGGCAGAGGTGAATTCGAGAGGCTCCTCAAGGGAATCCATGCCAAAATATAGTATATTTAAAATTGTTTGTCCTCTGTTACTTTGCAGAAAGTGTTAAGCACATGATACAAGCTTAACCTGGTTCTGAATGCTGAGGATAGAAAGTCATGTCGCTTTGAAATGATGCTGGGACAAAATCTATCGGTGGAGAAGACGTTGTACTCTTTCGTGCCTCTTTTAATTAAGGTGAGTCTTCCGTGGCAAATACAGCAGATTCTCCCATAATATGGACTTGTAAAACCATGAATGAGAATAAAAATATTCATTTCCACCTGGGTAATCTGCGTGGCATCTGCGTGGCGTCTGCGTGTTGTCCCCACGTCTGAGGAAATGTGCTCTGGGTACTCTGGTTTCCTCCCTGGTCCCAAAGGTGGGCGCTCAGGCACATGGGCGTGCCTCCCTGGTCTCAGCCTGAGTGAAGACGGGTTCGTGTGACCAATCCCCACCGAGGAACAGCATCCTACCCAGGCTGGATTCCTGCCTGGAGCTCTGAGCTGCTGGGGTGCGCTCTGGCCACCCAGCCTCTCCACACCGCAGTCAGCGGGTTGGAGAAGGACACGTCGAATCACTCGGTGCAAGAACAGACACAAATTGTGCAAAGACAAAAACTCACAAAGCACATGGTAAATATACAAATGCAAGAAACCATGCCCTGTGCTATTGTTCCAGAAGGCTCTCATCATGGTGGCTTCTGAACTAGGTGGCGGTGGGAGGAGCTCTTTACAATTTTTGCTTAGCACCCTCTTTTATTCCTTGATTCCAACCCCCACCACTGTAACGACTGCCATCGCTGACCGATTCACCAATGGTTGCATGAATACTGATCTCACTTGATTGTATTGACCTCTACGAAATCTACGTAGAGCACAGATTTATTTCAAAGGGTAATGTTCGGGAGGCTTTGGGGTCCTTACAAGTTTGGAGAGGTTTCTGTGGCCAGAGATAGGTCATGAGAACTCGACTCTTCCTTACATCAATTAGCCTGTGCTGAAATGAGTCTTGTGATACATCGTTTCACTCAGAGTTACAGTTACTCTATGTCTCAATCAGTAAACACCTGAAGGCTCCTCAAAGCGAGGACTCAGACTAGAAGCACTGGCATCACTTGGGAACTTGTAGAAAATGCAAATTTGGATCCCAAACCACTGAATCGAAAACTCTAGCTGGGATGCTCAGAGGTCTGTTGTTTCAACGGAGCCATCGAACTAACTGTGATGCACACCAAAGCTCTGAAACAAGGGCCCTGGCCGGGGTACAATGGCTCACGCCTGTGATCCTGCCACCCTGGGAGGGTGAGGTGGGAGGATTGCTTCAGGCCAGGAGTTGGAGGTCAGCCCGGGCACCACGGCAAGGCCCTACTTCTACAGAGAGAAAAGAAAAAATTCCCAACTGAGCTGGGCATGGTGCTGGGTGTCTGTCCTCTGAGCTACTTGGGGGCGACTGAGGCTGGGAGATCGCTACACCCCAAGAGGCTGAGGTTGCGGTGACCTGTGGTGACGCCACGGCACTCTAGGCCTGGCGACAGAAACGGATGCAGTCTCAGGAAAGAGAAGGGAAGGAAAAGAGAGACAGAGAAAAACAAAAATTCACAAAACTTTCATTGAAACGATAATTTTTAATTTTATTTTATATCATTGTTGTTCCTTTACCGGAAAGATAATTCCAAGACGTTGGCCCTGATATGCAGTCCGTTGTCCACCTTGGCTTTCACAAACCAAATCAGCCTCTCTCGGAAACATAAAGAAACTACATATACAGAGATAGACATAAAACGTACAAGCCATGAAACATTCCCAAGCTCAAAGGGCAGTGGAGCCTCTCTCCTCAAAGGAAAGGCAGCCTGGACATTAATTTCTCAGTCACCCCGAGCCAAGAGGACTTTGTCTAAAACTGATGGGCGACGCGAGGTCATCACTTGCTGGATATTCTCACACAGATCACTCACCCATCACGCCCCTCCCAGCCGCGGTCGGCCCTTCCCAGAAAGGCCGGCAGGCTGGGAAGTGCCCCGCCAAAGCATCGGGGCATCCCCTCACTTCTTCAGATGCTCTCCCTGTGAGATGCCGGGCACGTTGTCAGCACCTCCACGGCTGTTAGTGGTCCTCCCATCCTGTCCTGTGGAACAGTCTTCTCGCTCACGTCCCCCGGTCCTCTGATGTGCCCAGAGTCACACAGGAGCCCTGAGCGTCTCTCAAGATGCTTCTCGCCGCACATGCGCAGCGGCCTGAGCTCCACGCCTGAGTCCCTAGGGAGGAAGGAGCCGCCACCGGCCGACATCTTCAGTAGAAGCAGACGGTGTGAAGAAAACTCTTCCCCGTTCTCTCCTCCACTTGCAGGAGCATCCGGCCCATCTGGTCCTGCGTGTCGGCCAGCTGCTGCAGGCCCTGGCACAGCTCGCAGATGAGGAACGCCCCCAGCATGGCACTTTCCGGGTCGTCTTCCACCTCCACGTTGATCACGTGCACCGGCTGCAGGGTCTCCTCTTCCCTGGAGCACAGGTGCTCCACCACCTTGTCGTAGACACTCTCCTCGCAGGTGAAGATGACGTCGAAGCAGTCGGTGCACTCCTGAAACCTCTCTGCACGGGCCTTGATCCTCTCGTTCCTTCTCAAGATGTGTAAGATGCCATTGTGTGTGTAGAACTCTCTGTCTTTCCTGACCAGGTCGTCGTACATCTGTCGATAGGTTGTGGCAAAATCGTAAACCACGGGCAGATGGGGTCTGCGTCCCGGGAGCTTGACACACGATCCGGCTGCAAAGGAACGGACGTTGATGCCTTTACTCCTGAGGACGCTGTGGGCTTCCATGCTCCTGTTGACGTTCCTCATGCACACCACGGCAACCCTGAGCGGGGCTGAGCTCATCGTGGGGCCGCTGGACACTTTGGGGAGACCTGACAGCGGCGGCGTCTCCAGGGATCCCAGAGCTGGACCCGCCCTCCTAGGTGCAGCTCTCCCCACCGCGTGAATGTGGAAGAGCAGGAAACAGGCTGTTATATGGAGTCCCTTGGTGGAGAGGGCGGAGACTTCGGGACTCCTTCCCTCATGGGATTATGCTAATGAGCTCTCACCCCCACCCTAAACTCATCAGAACAGTCAAAGTGACTCAATCAACCAAGCCTCCAGTTCCCTCGGGCAAGGGTGGTAGCACCCTGTGGGCATTTATTCCAGCTGCAGTTTGCCCCCTGGATTTGCACCATGCATGAGGGTGGGGTGGGGTGGAGAGTGGGGGGAATGGGAAGGCTGCTGTTCTTAGTGGCCAGGACAATTAAGCCACCTGCGGGCAGGTCTCGGGGCTCTCCCATGACCTTGGCCATGGACTTGGACCAAATCTTTGTGTAGTTCCCGAGCCCTCGTCCGGTTGAAGGATCAATTACAGGTATCGTTGCTTCCGGTAATACCCCATGATTACCTAACAGACAAATGCAGTTGTGGAGACCCTAGCAAGACGGTACCTACTTCAGTCCAGAACTCACAAAATTGGTCACCGATACAAGGGCAAACCCCATGCCAGAGGACACCCCTGCTGCCGGCACTTGAGGAGTCGGGCAGCACAGCACTTTCTGCATCTGGCAGAGGTGAATTCGAGAGGCTCCTCAAGGGAATCCATGCCAAAATATAGTATATTTAAAATTGTTTGTCCTCTGTTACTTTGCAGAAAGTGTTAAGCAGATGATACAAGCTTAACCCGGTTCTGAATGCTGAGGATAGAGAGTCATGTCGCTTTGAAATGATGCTGGGACAAAATCTATCGGTGGAGAAGACGTTGTACTCTTTCGTGCCTCTTTTAATTAAGGTGAGTCTTCCGTGGCAAATACAGCAGATTCTCCCATAATATGGACTTGTAAAACCATGAATGAGAATAAAAATATTCATTTCCACCTGGGTAATCTGCGTGGCATCTGCGTGGCGTCTGCGTGTTGTCCCCACGTCTGAGGAAATGTGCTCTGGGTACTCTGGTTTCCCCCCTGGTCCCAAAGGTGGACCTTCAGGCGCATGGGCGTGCCTCCCTGCTCTCAGCCCGAGTGAAGATGGGTGCGTGTGATCATCCCCCGCCGAGGAATGGCATCCTACCCAGGCTGGATTACTGCCTGGAGCTGTGAGCTACTGGGGTGCGCTCTGGCCACCCGGCCTCTCCACACCGCGGTCAGCGGGTTGCAGAAGGACACGTCGAATCACTCGGTGCAAGAACAGACACAAATTGTGCAAAGACAAAAACTCACAAAGCACATGGTAAATATACAAATGCAAGACACGAAACCATGCCCTGTGCTATTGTTCCAGAAGGCTCTCATCATGGTGGCTTCTGAACTAGGTGGCGGTGGGAGGAGCTCTTTACAATTTTTGCTTAGCACCCTCCTTTATTCCTTGATTCCAACCCCCACCACTGTAAGGACTGCCATCGCTGACCGATTCACCAATGGTTGCATGAATACTGATCTCACTTGATTGTATTGACCTCTATGAAATCTACGTAGAGCACAGATTTATTTCAAAGGGTAATGTTCGGGAGGCTTTGGGGTCCTTACAAGTTTGGAGAGGTTTCTGTGGCCAGAGATAGGTCATGAGAACTCGACTCTTCCTTACATCAATTAGCCTGTGCTGAAATGAGTCTTGTGATACATCGTTTCACTCAGAGTTACAGTTACTCTATGTCTCAATCAGTAAACACCTGAAGGCTCCTCAAAGCGTGGACTCAGACTAGCAGCACTGGCATCACTTGGGAACTTGTAGAAAATGCAAATTTGGATCCCAAACCACTGAATCGAAAACTCTAGCTGGGATGCTCAGAGGTCTGTTGTTTCAACGGAGCCATCGAACTAACTGTGATGCACACCAAAGCTCTGAAACAAGGGCCCTGGCCGGGGTACAATGGCTCACGCCTGTGATCCTGCCACCCTGGGAGGGTGAGGTGGGAGGATTGCTTCAGGCCAGGAGTTGGAGGTCAGCCCGGGCACCACGGCAAGGCCCTACTTCTACAGAGAGAAAAGAAAAAATTCCCAACTGAGCTGGGCATGGTGCTGGGTGTCTGTCCTCTGAGCTACTTGGGGGCGACTGAGGCTGGGAGATCGCTACACCCCAAGAGGCTGAGGTTGCGGTGACCTGTGGTGACGCCACGGCACTCTAGGCCTGGCGACAGAAACGGATGCAGTCTCAGGAAAGAGAAGGGAAGGAAAGGAGAGACAGAGAAAAACAAAAATTCACAAAACTTTCATTGAAACGATAATTTTTAATTTTATTTTATATCATTGTTGTTCCTTTACCGGAAAGATAATTCCAAGACGTTGGCCCTGATATGCAGTCCGTTGTCCACCTTGGCTTTCACAAACCAAATCAGCCTCTCTCGGAAACATAAAGAAACTACATATACAGAGATAGACATAAAACGTACAAGCCATGAAACATTCCCAAGCTCAAAGGGCAGTGGAGCCTCTCTCCTCAAAGGAAAGGCAGCCTTGACATTAATCTCTCAGTCACCCCGAGCCAAGAGGACTTTGTCTAAAACTGATGGGCGACGCGAGGTCATCACTTGCTGGATATTCTCACACAGATCACTCACCCATCACGCCCCTCCCAGCCGCGGTCGGCCCTTCCCAGAAAGGCCGGCAGGCTGGGAAGGGCCCCGCCAAAGCATCGGGGCATCCCCTCACTTCTTCAGATGCTCTCCCTGTGAGATGCCGGGCACGTTTTGAGCACCTCCATGGCTGTTAGTGGTCCTCCCATCCTGTCCTGTGGAACGGTCTTCTCGCTCACGTCCCCCGGTCCTCTGATGTGCCCAGAATCACACAGGAGCCCTGAGCGTCTCTCAAGATGCTTCTCGCCGCACATGCGCAGCGGCCCGAGCTCCACGCCTGAGTCCCTAGGGAGGAAGGAGCCGCCACCGGCCGACATCTTCAGTAGAAGCAGACGGTGTGAAGAAAACTCTTCCCCGTTCTCTCCTCCACTTGCAGGAGCATCCGGCCCATCTGGTCCTGCGTGTCGGCCAGCTGCTGCAGGCCCTGGCACAGCTCGCAGATGAGGAACGCCCCCAACATGGCACCTTCCGGGTCGTCTTCCACCTCCACGTTGATCACGTGCACCGGCTGCAGGGTCTCCTCTTCCCTGGAGCACAGGTGCTCCACCACCTTGTCGTAGACACTCTCCTCGCAGGTGAAGATGACGTCGAAGCAGTCGGTGCACTCCTGAAACCTCTCTGCACGGGCCTTCATCCTCTCGTTCCTTCTCAAGATGTGTAAGATGCCATTGTGTGTGTAGAACTCTCTGTCTTTCCTGACCAGGTCGTCGTACATCTGTCGATAGGTTGTGGCAAAATCGTAAACCACGGGCAGATGGGGTCTGCGTCCCGGGAGCTTGACACACGATCCGGCTGCAAAGGAACGGACGTTGATGCCCTTACTCCTGAGGATGCTGTGGGCTTCCATGCTCCTGTTGACGTTCCTCATGCACACCACGGCAACCCTGAGCGGGGCTGAGCTCATCGTGGGGCCGCTGGACACTTTGGGGAGACCTGACAGCGGCGGCGTCTCCAGGGATCCCAGAGCTGGACCTGCCCTCCTAGGTGCAGCTCTCCCCACCGCGTGAATGTGGAAGAGCAGGAAACAGGCTGTTATATGGAGTCCCCTTGGTGGAGAGGGCGGAGACTTCGGGACTCCTTCCCTCATGGGATTATGCTAATGAGCTCTCACCCCCACCCTAAACTCATCAGAACAGTCAAAGTGACTCAATCAACCAAGCCTCTAGTTCCCTCGGGCAAGGGTGGTAGCACCCTGTGGGCATTTATTCCAGCTGCAGTTTGCCCCCTGGATTTGCACCATGCATGAGGGTGGAGTGGGGTGGAGAGTGGGGGGAATGGGAAGGCTGCTGTTCTTAGTGCCCAGGACAATTAAGCCACCTGCGGGCAGGTCTCGGGGCTCTCCCATGACCTTGGCCATGGACTTGGGCCAAATCTTTGTGTAGTTCCCGAGCCCTCGTCCGGTTGAAGGATCAATTACAGGTATCGTTGCTTCCGGTAATACCCCATGATCACCTAACAGACAAATGCAGTTGTGGAGACCCTAGCAAGACGGTACCTACTTCAGTCCAGAACTCACAAAATTGGTCACCGATACAAGGGCAAACCCCATGCCAGAGGACACCCCTTCTGCCGGCACTTGAGGAGTCGGGCAGCACAGCACTTTCTGCATCTGGCAGAGGTGAATTCGAGAGGCTCCTCAAGGGAATCCATGCCAAAATATAGTATATTTAAAATTGTTTGTCCTCTGTTACTTTGCAGAAAGTGTTAAGCACATGATACAAGCTTAACCTGGTTCTGAATGCTGAGGATAGAAAGTCATGTCGCTTTGAAATGATGCTGGGACAAAATCTATCGGTGGAGAAGACGTTGTACTCTTTCGTGCCTCTTTTAATTAAGGTGAGTCTTCCGTGGCAAATACAGCAGATTCTCCCATAATATGGACTTGTAAAACCATGAATGAGAATAAAAATATTCATTTCCACCTGGGTAATCTGCGTGGCATCTGCGTGGCGTCTGCGTGTTGTCCCCACGTCTGAGGAAATGTGCTCTGGGTACTCTGGTTTCCTCCCTGGTCCCAAAGGTGGGCGCTCAGGCACATGGGCGTGCCTCCCTGGTCTCAGCCGGAGTGAAGACGGGTGCGTGTGACCAATCCCCACCGAGGAACAGCATCCTACCCAGGCTGGATTCCTGCCTGGAGCTCTGAGCTGCTGGGGTGCGCTCTGGCCACCCAGCCTCTCCACACCGCAGTCAGCGGGTTGGAGAAGGACACGTCGAATCACTCGGTGCAAGAACAGACACAAATTGTGCAAAGACAAAAACTCACAAAGCACATGGTAAATATACAAATGCAAGAAACCATGCCCTGTGCTATTGTTCCAGAAGGCTCTCATCATGGTGGCTTCTGAACTAGGTGGCGGTGGGAGGAGCTCTTTACAATTTTTGCTTAGCACCCTCTTTTATTCCTTGATTCCAACCCCCACCACTGTAACGACTGCCATCGCTGACCGATTCACCAATGGTTGCATGAATACTGATCTCACTTGATTGTATTGACCTCTATGAAATCTACGTAGAGCACAGATTTATTTCAAAGGGTAATGTTCGGGAGGCTTTGGGGTCCTTACAAGTTTGGAGAGGTTTCTGTGGCCAGAGATAGGTCATGAGAACTCGACTCTTCCTTACATCAATTAGCCTGTGCTGAAATGAGTCTTGTGATACATCGTTTCACTCAGAGTTACAGTTACTCTATGTCTCAATCAGTAAACACCTGAAGGCTCCTCAAAGCGTGGACTCAGACTAGAAGCACTGGCATCACTTGGGAACTTGTAGAAAATGCAAATTTGGATCCCAAACCACTGAATCGAAAACTCTAGCTGGGATGCTCAGAGGTCTGTTGTTTCAACGGAGCCATCGAACTAACTGTGATGCACACCAAAGCTCTGAAACAAGGGCCCTGGCCGGGGTACAATGGCTCACGCCTGTGATCCTGCCACCCTGGGAGGGTGAGGTGGGAGGATTGCTTCAGGCCAGGAGTTGGAGGTCAGCCCGGGCACCACGGCAAGGCCCTACTTCTACAGAGAGAAAAGAAAAAATTCCCAACTGAGCTGGGCATGGTGCTGGGTGTCTGTCCTCTGAGCTACTTGGGGGCGACTGAGGCTGGGAGATCGCTACACCCCAAGAGGCTGAGGTTGCGGTGACCTGTGGTGACGCCACGGCACTCTAGGCCTGGCGACAGAAACGGATGCAGTCTCAGGAAAGAGAAGGGAAGGAAAGGAGAGACAGAGAAAAACAAAAATTCACAAAACTTTCATTGAAACGATAATTTTTAATTTTATTTTATATCATTGTTGTTCCTTTACCGGAAAGATAATTCCAAGACGTTGGCCCTGATATGCAGTCCGTTGTCCACCTTGGCTTTCACAAACCAAATCAGCCTCTCTCGGAAACATAAAGAAACTACATATACAGAGATAGACATAAAACGTACAAGCCATGAAACATTCCCAAGCTCAAAGGGCAGTGGAGCCTCTCTCCTCAAAGGAAAGGCAGCCTTGACATTAATTTCTCAGTCACCCCGAGCCAAGAGGACTTTGTCTAAAACTGATGGGCGACGCGAGGTCATCACTTGCTGGATATTCTCACACAGATCACTCACCCATCACGCCCCTCCCAGCCGCGGTCGGCCCTTCCCAGAAAGGCCGGCAGGCTGGGAAGGGCCCCGCCAAAGCATCGGGGCATCCCCTCACTTCTTCAGATGCTCTCCCTGTGAGATGCCGGGCACGTTTTGAGCACCTCCATGGCTGTTAGTGGTCCTCCCATCCTGTCCTGTGGAACGGTCTTCTCGCTCACGTCCCCCGGTCCTCTGATGTGCCCAGAATCACACAGGAGCCCTGAGCGTCTCTCAAGATGCTTCTCGCCGCACATGCGCAGCGGCCCGAGCTCCACGCCTGAGTCCCTAGGGAGGAAGGAGCCGCCACCGGCCGACATCTTCAGTAGAAGCAGACGGTGTGAAGAAAACTCTTCCCCGTTCTCTCCTCCACTTGCAGGAGCATCCGGCCCATCTGGTCCTGCGTGTCGGCCAGCTGCTGCAGGCCCTGGCACAGCTCGCAGATGAGGAACGCCCCCAGCATGGCACCTTCCGGGTCGTCTTCCACCTCCACGTTGATCACGTGCACCGGCTGCAGGGTCTCCTCTTCCCTGGAGCACAGGTGCTCCACCACCTTGTCATAGACACTCTCCTCGCAGGTGAAGATGACGTCGAAGCAGTCGGTGCACTCCTGAAACCTCTCTGCACGGGCCTTCATCCTCTCGTTCCTTCTCAAGATGTGTAAGATGCCATTGTGTGTGTAGAACTCTCTGTCTTTCCTGACCAGGTCGTCGTACATCTGTCTATAGGTTGTGGCAAAATCGTAAACCACGGGCAGATGGGGTCTGCGTCCCGGGAGCTTGACACACGATCCGGCTGCAAAGGAACGGACGTTGATGCCCTTACTCCTGAGGATGCTGTGGGCTTCCATGCTCCTGTTGACGTTCCTCATGCACACCACGGCAACCCTGAGCGGGGCTGAGCTCATCGTGGGGCCGCTGGACACTTTGGGGAGACCTGACAGCGGCGGCGTCTCCAGGGATCCCAGAGCTGGACCCGCCCTCCTAGGTGCAGCTCTCCCCACCGCGTGAATGTGGAAGAGCAGGAAACAGGCTGTTATATGGAGTCCCCTTGGTGGAGAGGGCGGAGACTTCGGGACTCCTTCCCTCATGGGATTATGCTAATGAGCTCTCACCCCCACCCTAAACTCATGAGAACAGTCAAAGTGACTCAATCAACCAAGCCTCCAGTTCCCTTGGGCAAGGGTGGTAGCACCCTGTGGGCATTTATTCCAGCTGCAGTTTGCCCCCTGGATTTGCACCATGCATGAGGGTGGGGTGGGGTGGAGAGTGGGGGGAATGGGAAGGCTGCTGTTCTTAGTGGCCAGGACAATTAAGCCACCTGCGGGCAGGTCTCGGGGCTCTCCCATGACCTTGGCCATGGACTTGGACCAAATCTTTGTGTAGTTCCCGAGCCCTCGTCCGGTTGAAGGATCAATTACAGGTATCGTTGCTTCCGGTAATACCCCATGATTACCTAACAGACAAATGCAGTTGTGGAGACCCTAGCAAGACGGTACCTACTTCAGTCCAGAACTCACAAAATTGGTCACCGATACAAGGGCAAACCCCATGCCAGAGGACACCCCTGCTGCCGGCACTTGAGGAGTCGGGCAGCACAGCACTTTCTGCATCTGGCAGAGGTGAATTCGAGAGGCTCCTCAAGGGAATCCATGCCAAAATATAGTATATTTAAAATTGTTTGTCCTCTGTTACTTTGCAGAAAGTGTTAAGCCGATGATACAAGCTTAACCCGGTTCTGAATGCTGAGGATAGAGAGTCATGTCGCTTTGAAATGATGCTGGGACAAAATCTATCGGTGGAGAAGACGTTGTACTCTTTCGTGCCTCTTTTAATTAAGGTGAGTCTTCCGTGGCAAATACAGCAGATTCTCCCATAATATGGACTTGTAAAACCATGAATGAGAATAAAAATATTCATTTCCACCTGGGTAATCTGCGTGGCATCTGCGTGGCGTCTGCGTGTTGTCCCCACGTCTGAGGAAATGTGCTCTGGGTACTCTGGTTTCCCCCCTGGTCCCAAAGGTGGACCTTCAGGCGCATGGGCGTGCCTCCCTGCTCTCAGCCCGAGTGAAGATGGGTGCGTGTGATCATCCCCCGCCGAGGAATGGCATCCTACCCAGGCTGGATTACTGCCTGGAGCTGTGAGCTACTGGGGTGCGCTCTGGCCACCCGGCCTCTCCACACCGCGGTCAGCGGGTTGCAGAAGGACACGTCGAATCACTCGGTGCAAGAACAGACACAAATTGTGCAAAGACAAAAACTCACAAAGCACATGGTAAATATACAAATGCAAGACACGAAACCATGCCCTGTGCTATTGTTCCAGAAGGCTCTCATCATGGTGGCTTCTGAACTAGGTGGCGGTGGGAGGAGCTCTTTACAATTTTTGCTTAGCACCCTCTTTTATTCCTTGATTCCAACCCCCACCACTGTAACGACTGCCATCGCTGACCGATTCACCAATGGTTGCATGAATACTGATCTCACTTGATTGTATTGACCTCTATGAAATCTACATAGAGCACAGATTTATTTCAAAGGGTAATGTTCGGGAGGCTTTGGGGTCCTTACAAGTTTGGAGAGGTTTCTGTGGCCAGAGATAGGTCATGAGAACTCGACTCTTCCTTACATCAATTAGCCTGTGCTGAAATGAGTCTTGTGATACATCGTTTCACTCAGAGTTACAGTTACTCTATGTCTCAATCAGTAAACACCTGAAGGCTCCTCAAAGCGTGGACTCAGACTAGCAGCACTGGCATCACTTGGGAACTTGTAGAAAATGCAAATTTGGATCCCAAACCACTGAATCGAAAACTCTAGCTGGGATGCTCAGAGGTCTGTTGTTTCAATGGAGCCATCCAACTAACTGTGATGCACACCAAAGCTCTGAAACAAGGGCCCTGGCCGGGGTACAATGGCTCACGCCTGTGATCCTGCCACCCTGGGAGGGTGAGGTGGGAGGATTGCTTCAGGCCAGGAGTTGGAGGTCAGCCCGGGCACCACGGCAAGGCCCTACTTCTACAGAGAGAAAAGAAAAAATTCCCAACTGAGCTGGGCATGGTGCTGGGTGTCTGTCCTCTGAGCTACTTGGGGGCGACTGAGGCTGGGAGATCGCTACACCCCAAGAGGCTGAGGTTGCGGTGACCTGTGGTGACGCCACGGCACTCTAGGCCTGGCGACAGAAACGGATGCAGTCTCAGGAAAGAGAAGGGAAGGAAAGGAGAGACAGAGAAAAACAAAAATTCACAAAACTTTCATTGAAACGATAATTTTTAATTTTATTTTATATCATTGTTGTTCCTTTACCGGAAAGATAATTCCAAGACGTTGGCCCTGATATGCAGTCCGTTCTCCACCTTGGCTTTCACAAACCAAATCAGCCTCTCTCGGAAACATAAAGAAACTACATATACAGAGATAGACATAAAACGTACAAGCCATGAAACATTCCCAAGCTCAAAGGGCAGTGGAGCCTCTCTCCTCAAAGGAAAGGCAGCCTGGACATTAATTTCTCAGTCACCCCGAGCCAAGAGGACTTTGTCTAAAACTGATGGGCGACGCGAGGTCATCCCTTGCTGGATATTCTCACACAGATCACTCACCCATCACGCCCCTCCCAGCCGCGGTCGGCCCTTCCCAGAAAGGCCGGCATGCTGGGGACTGCCCCGCCAAAGCATCGGGGCATCCGCTCACTTCTTCAGATGCTCTCCCTGTGAGATGCCGGGCACGTTTCGAGCACCTCCATGGCTGTGAGTGGTCCTCCCATCCTGTCCTGTGGAACAGTCTTCTCGCTCACGTCCCCCGGTCCTCTGATGTGCCCAGAGTCACACAGGAGCCCTGAGCGTCTCTCAAGATGCTTCTCGCCGCACATGCGCAGCGGCCCGAGCTCCACGCCTGAGTCCCTAGGGAGGAAGGAGCCGCCACCAGCCGAGATCTTCAGTAGAAGCAGACGGTGTGAAGAAAACTCTTCCCCGTTCTCTCCTCCACTTGCAGGAGCATCCGGCCCATCTGGTCCTGCGTGTCGGCCAGCTGCTGCAGGCCCTGGCACAGCTCGCAGATGAGGAACGCCCCCAGCATGGCACCTTCCGGGTCGTCTTCCACCTCCACGTTGATCACGTGCACCGGCTGCAGGGTCTCCTCTTCCCTGGAGCACAGGTGCTCCACCACCTTGTCGTAGACACTCTCCTCGCAGGTGAAGATGACGTCGAAGCAGTCGGTGCACTCCTGAAACCTCTCTGCACGGGCCTTGATCCTCTCGTTCCTTCTCAAGATGTGTAAGATGCCATTGTGTGTGTAGAACTCTCTGTCTTTCCTGACCAGGTCGTCGTACATCTGTCGATAGGTTGTGGCAAAATCATAAACCACGGGCAGATGGGGTCTGCGTCCCGGGAGCTTGACACACGATCCGGCTGCAAAGGAACGGACGTTGATGCCTTTACTCCTGAGGATGCTGTGGGCTTCCATGCTCCTGTTGATGTTCCTCATGCACACCACGGCAACCCTGAGCGGGGCTGAGCTCATCGTGGGGCCGCTGGACACTCGGGGAGACCTGACAGCGGCGGCGTCTCCAGGGATCCCGGAGCTGGACCTGCCCTCCTAGGTGCAGCTCTTCCCACCGCGCGAATGTGGAAGAGCAGGAAACAGGCTGTTATATGGAGTCCCTTGGTGGAGAGGGCGGAGACTTCGGGACTCCTTCCCTCATGGGATTATGCTAATGAGCTCTCACCCCCACCCTAAACTCATGAGAACAGTCAAAGTGACTCAATCAACCAAGCCTCTAGTTCCCTCGGGCAAGGGTGGTAGCACCCTGTGGGCATTTATTCCAGCTGCAGTTTGCCCCCTGGATTTGCACCATGCATGAGGGTGGAGTGGGGTGGAGAGTGGGGGGAATGGGAAGCCTGCTGTTCTTAGTGGCCAGGACAATTAAGCCACCTGCGGGCAGGTCTCGGGGCTCTCCCATGACCTTGGCCATGGACTTGGACCAAATCTTTGTGTAGTTCCCGAGCCCTCATCCGGTTGAAGGATCAATTACAGGTATCGTTGCTTCCGGTAATACCCCATGATTACCTAACAGACAAATGCAGTTGTGGAGACCCTAGCAAGACGGTACCTACTTTAGTCCAGAACTCACAAAATTGGTCACCGATACAAGGGCAAACCCCATGCCAGAGGACACCCCTGCTGCCGGCACTTGAGGAGTCGGGCAGCACAGCACTTTCTGCATCTGGCAGAGGTGAATTTGATAGGCTCCTCAAGGGAATCCATGCCAAAATATAGTATATTTAAAATTGTTTGTCCTCTGTTACTTTGCAGAAAGTGTTAAGCAGATGATACAAGCTTAACCCGGTTCTGAATGCTGAGGATAGAAAGTTATGTCGCTCTGAAATGATGCTGGGACAAAATCTATCGGTGGAGAAGACGTTGTACTCTTTCGTGCCTCTTTTAATTAAGGTGAGTCTTACTTGGCAAATACAGCAGATTCTCCCATAACATGGACTTATAAACCATGAATGAGAATAAAAATATTCATTTCCACCTGGGTAATCTGCGTGGCATCTTCGTGGCGTCTGCGTGTTGTCCCCACGTCTGAGGAAATGTGCTCTTGGTACTCTGGTTTCCCCCCTGGTACCAAAGGTGTGCGCTCAGGCGCATGGGTGTACCTCCCTGGTCTCAGCCTGAGTGAGGACAGGTGCGTGTGACCAGCCCTCGCGGAGGAACGGCATCCTACCCAGGCTGGATTACTGCCTGGAGCTCTGAGCTGCTGGGGTGCGCTCTGGCCACCCGGCCTCTCCACACCGCAGTCAGCGGGTTGGAGAAGGACCCATCTTATCACTCGGTGAAAGAACAGACACAAATTGTGCAAAGACAAAAACTCACAAAGCACATGGTAATCATACAGATGCAAGACAGGAAACCATGCCCTGTGACATTGCTCCACAAGCCTGCCTTATGTCTCATGGGGGCTTTGAACTAGGTAGTGGTGAGAGGGGCTCTTTACAATTTTTGCTTTGGCAGTGTTTATTCCTTGATTTCACAAACCACAGAAATGGCTTCCATCGCTCACGGATTCACCAACGGTTGCATCAACCCTAATCTCACTTGTTTCCATTGACCTCTCTGCAATCTATGTCGAGCGCACAATCGTTTCAAACTGTAATGACTATACTTACAACTATACTTAATAATATTATATTATATATCAACACTTTGATAAGAAAGATTTTGTGTGTTTTCGCTACACACAAAAAGGTAACTATTAGAGATGCTGGGTATGTTAATTTGCTTGATGGTAGTAATAATTTCATTATATTTATGTATCTCAAACATCATGTTGTATATCTTAACTAGTTATATA
Organism: Microcebus murinus; assembly: GCF_040939455.1. Classification (NCBI taxonomy): domain Eukaryota; kingdom Metazoa; phylum Chordata; class Mammalia; order Primates; family Cheirogaleidae; genus Microcebus; species Microcebus murinus. Next base: position 92,984,441 of record NC_134107.1, read on the forward strand.
TAATAAAAATGTATAAAAGGACAAAAAACTAACAAACTACACCTTATATTTACTTGATTTCATCACAGGAAGTTTGAGTTAAGAGATTGTGTTTACAACATGATTGGAAGGATGTTACATCCTTAAACAATCTGTCTTTTCAGATAAAACATTAGGAAATGGAAAGTCTTTTGGACAGATTAAATTTGCAGCTGAGTGGAGGATATATAACAAGGGAAAAGATGGTAAACACTGGAATCCACAGAAACAGTTATGTTTTCTTCACTAGTAGGAGAAATTGATATATTGATGTACTACTATCAAAGTGAAATAGGATCAAGAAAGCAACCAATTGGCTGGGCTCGGTGGCTCACGCCTGTAATCCTAGCACTCTGGGAGGCTGAGGCGGGCGGATTGCTTGAGGTCAGGAGTTCAAAACCAGCCTGAGCAAGACCCCGTCTCTACCAAAATATAGAAAGAAATTAATTGACCAACTAAAAATATATATACAAAAAAAATTAACTGGGCATGGTGGTGCATGCCTGTAGTCCCAGCTACTCAGGAGGCTGAGGCAGTAGGATCCCTGAGCCCAGGAGATTGAGGTTGCTGTGAGCCAGGCTGACGCCACGGCACTCACTGTAGCCTGGGCAAGAAAGTGAGACTCTGTCTCAAAAGAAAAAAAAAAAAGAAAAAAGAAAGCAACCAGTTAAATTATCTTCTCAATGTAAGTCATTGACGTAAAAATATTATTATGGAACAACAAAGGTAGCAGATGTTATTCCAAAATGCTATTATATTCTAGAACAGGAATTTGAGACTTAACAATCTTTTTACTGTTCTCTAAAGGACAGCTAAGATTTGAGTCTTTTCTAAATTAAGTACACATAAATTAAAATCTGTAAAATGGGTCAAAGGAAAGAGACTTTTCTGAACTCATGATATGGATGAGGTCTTCTGACTGGAGTTGGGGTGAGGTTTGAGGTGCAAAGTCCAATACAGGCAGCCCCTGAGCAGGTAGCCATGCCCAATCCCCTTTACCACAGAAGAGATAGTGTAAATAATTCTAGAGAAGTGTTATAATTCTTTACAGGTGAGGCTCCATCATTCTTTATATTTGTTTCTTTATTAATGTTTCTTTAGTCTATAAATGTAAAATTCTGGTAAAGACTTACTTAACACACTGTGCACACAGTATCCGGGCCAGCTGAGGGCTGAGAAGGTGAGAAATGGCTCTGTTGTCTAAGGAGCTTGCCAGCTGGGGGCTGGTGTCCACACAGCGAAGAGCCTGGTGCTAACATGGAAAGAGGGCAAATGCGCCTAAATACTAAGGACCGGTGGTACAAGAGATTCAAAAGTTAAACTGCTTCAGATTCTAGAAGAAATACAGACAATTTAATGACAGAGAACTCATTATTGATTCAAAGAAACGTAAATAGTCCATGAAAGGATTATTTTTTTACTCTCAGGTCTAAACTGTGAGTTCTCCCCTCTCTCACACTGTCTTCTGTTGGTTGTTGAACCTGATATCTATTTGCAGGAGATGAGCTCGGTGCAGAGCACAGGTAGTGAGAGGTTCAGAGACCTAATGGATGGAGGAACACTAAACTACCGTCTGCATCTTGCATTTATTCAGTGCCTGGCTCAGCGTTTAGCACACAGTACTAAGTACAAATGATCATTTATTCCCTTGCCTGTCAGGTTTTACTCTCTGCAACTTTAATTTTCAGAAAATTTAATTTTCCAGCAAAATTCACTCCTGTTTTTATACTACCATTAAAAAAATGACTGAAAGTGCGTTGAGAATGAAATTATGTGGATGGGGCCCAGCAGAGGCTTGTGAGGATGTGCCTGCAGTGGACAATAACTATTGCCAAGTCAGCCTGTGACGACACCACCAGCACGAGAATATATAATTCCCTGAGGAAAGGCACCCTCCTGAGGGATGTAGAAGAAATAAAAGTAAATATGAAAATGCCGTAAGAGGGTGCTAACTAGTTGTGTGCAGCACTATGCTGACAATGTAATAGCAGGGAAGGGAGATCAAGACAAAGCAAAGAGAACGTAACTAAGTTAAAAGGAAAGCTGAAGAGGACCAGTTTACAGACGTTGATCTGCACAGTCTACACAAGCTCTTCAGTCTGTGTACTAGATTACACAGACTGAAGAGGTTGCCATTCACTGAGTGAAGTTGTATGAACTAGAATAATGCTTGTATAACTCAAGATCACTTTAACCACTTCGGTGTGGCGCTCACCGGTTGCAAATCCTTGCCCACAGCCGGCACTCATAGTCCCTACGATAGTTTGTGCTGGGCATTGACAATGAATCCGTTTTGCTCTTGTGTGATGAGGAAAGCTTTAAAGCACTGAAAGCTTGTTTTACTTTACAGGCAGCTTTACTTGTAATGTAAATCAGAATAGGTAACATATACATATATGTTTTCATTATGTTATTTTTAAATGTTCACAATTTTATTTTGATAAATGAAAAATTAGAAAAGTCATATCACGGCTGTCTGTTAAAGTTGATGTTTGGCTGTGCACCTTTCATATCACGGCTGTCAGCTGAAGTCGCTGTGCACGTTCATCTGGTCCCTAAGTGGTTAATGATGTTCTCAAATGCCCTGGAAGGTTTCTGCAGCCTTGATCCACGCACCTTCAGCACCCTGGAGAAGTCCCCTCTGTGCCCCTGATTTGTGCTGCTGAGCTAACTGCCCCAACTCAGGGCACTCTCACAGTGGCCAGGATGTCAGGAATGTGTCTGACTGACCCATCCACAGGGCACTCCTTTCCCTCTGCCTTCACAAGGAGTCTAACATCTGAGCACCTAACTTGTAGATATGAGCACATCTGATTACCAGTCCATGTTCCCCAATTCTCATGTTCTGTCTGAAGTCTGAGAATGGTCTTTCTTTAGTTTGTGCATTCTCATAATCCAGCACACTGAAGCACAATAATTCCACAATAATGACTACTATAGAATGGGAGGTATAAAGGATCATGATAGAAGGCATGAACGAGCCCCTTTAAATGCCTCAAATGTTTATAGTAGTCAGATTCCAGTCAGGATCTGGTGCCAATGTGATTTTTTTTTAATATTTCAGTTTATTTAGTGAATTTTTCATTCATTTCCTGCATTGTTTTTGTGGTTTATTTTATTTTATTTTTTTTTGAGACAGAGTCTCTCTTGTTGCCCAGGCTATAGTGAGTGCCATGGCGTCAGCTTAGCTCACAGCAACCTCAAACTCCTGGGCTCAAGTAATCCTTCTGCCTCAGCCTCCCGAGTAGCTGGGACTACAGGCATGTGCTACCATGCCCGGCTAATTTTATATATATATATTAGTTGGCCAATTAATTTCTTTCTATTTATAGTAGAGATGGGGTCTCACTCTTGCTCAGGCTGGTTTCGAACTCCTGACCTCGAGCAATCTGCCCGCCTCGGCCTCCCAGAGTGCTAGGATTACAGGCGTGAGCCAACGCGCCCGGCCTGTTTTTGTGGTTTCTTTGTATTGGTTTTCCATTTTATCTTGCATTTCATTGAGTTTCTTTACAATCCATGTTCAAAATTCTCCATCTGTCATTTCAATATTCTGATTTTGGTTGGTATCCTTTGCTAGAGAGCTGGGGTTCCCTTTTGGGGGTGTCCTTTCACTTTGATTCTTCATACTTCTGGAATTCTTTTGCTGATTCCTTTTCATCTGGAGCAGCTGTTACTTCTTACTTTTGGATTTTCTTTTGTTTAGATGACGGCATGCCCAGTTTAATCTCTGAGCCAGTAGGTGGTGCTTGTGGATGAGAATCCACCACACTCTGTATGATGTGTCAGTAAATGCAATAAAAAGGTGTGCAAATTGACCTCCCTGTTAGTAGGTGATGCTTGCCAGGAGGAACAAGCTGCAATGTTGTTTTTGGGTCCTGTGACCAGATCTAGTTCCTCAGGAGAAGCATTCTAATGCCCCAGGTGGTGGGTGGGGCTCTGGGACTTCCAGGTGTGTGCTTATTCTCCACCTCAGCAAGGGCAGGTGGGGGAGTGAGGCTGGGTATGGCTGGGTTGTGTGAGCCTGCCCTCAAGCTCCACAAATGCCCTTAGAGGGGGTCAAATGTCTGTTCCCTGCCTCTTGGCAAGTCTTCTAGGGAGGGGCTGAAGTTGCCCCACTTGATCAGAAAGAATGCCTGTGGAGGTGGGGTTGTCTGAGACCTGAAGTCTGGCAGTATGGAGTAGGCCTCGCTCCTTTCCATCCTCCTCATTCCATGTTTTCTCCCAGGGCTCTGATGGCAGGCAGGGCCTAGAGCCAGCTGAGCCTCCCCGGGACTGTGAGGTGGACGGGGAGGTTTCCTGCCCTGAGCTGGGAGCTTGGTCGTCCTGTGGGTGAAGGGGTACCCCGTGAGCATGCTGCAGCTAGGACCCAGAGTGCACTCTCCCCACATCTGCCCCTGCAGGCTCCCACACCTGGAGAGACGAATTCACAGCATCTCCTCTGTGCCCCCAGGCTATGCTATCAAGATGAGGGGGTATGGGTTCTGGCCTGCACATTCATTCCCTGGCCCCTACAGATCAATCCCTGATCATGCCAGGGAAAGTGAGGCTGGTCCCAAGTCACCCAGGGTGTGCCCAAGTTGGTTCAATGTCCCTTCACCTTGGGGTTTGCCCGCTCTGCTGAAGTTGCCAGCCAAGCAGCACCAGGGAGGGCCAGTGGGCAAGGAGCTCACAGACTGAGCACCCCTCAGTCTGCTGCAAGACCCCAAAAGTACAGGTCTGAGCTCTGTTCCCTGTGGAAGCCTCCGTGTGGTGGCTCAATTATTTCTGTTGGCAGCTGCGGGTGGAGGAGGGGAAGGGAAGATAAAGAGTCTAGGTAGAGGAAAGTCCACGCTCTGGCTGTTGGGAGTCGACTACCTCTCACCACCCTACCCAACAGAGAGACAGAGACACCGAGGATGCAAACACACAAGAGGAGTTTATTTTCTGGCTAGCCAAGGTCCAAGCCTTGAGCACCAACGCAGTGGCCACTCTGGTAGGCAAGGACTCCGACAGGGGTTGCAGCGTGCCTTTTATCCCTATGGTGCATACGCTATGCAGTGGCTGATCACGCGTGGATCATGCATTGACCTTTAACATGATTGGTTGGCTGGTAGCCCCACTATACAGGGGTTCAAACAATGCAAAGTTGGCGCAAACAAGCAAGCAAGCAACAGTTTCCATGGCATAGGCAAGCAAGCAACAGTTTCCAGAAGCCGGATGTTGCTTCCGGCTTCACTGGGGGTGTGGGGACTTGCAGGTGCGCAATGACTTGACCCCTCACATGGCTGTCTTCAACTCTTCCTCCAGGAGGCAGTCCGCCCAGAATGACCAGGCTTTGAAGTCACATAGATCACCCGAGCCCCAGTGGACACCTGTGGCTTCTGCAGTCTGGCCAGAGCTGGGAAATATCTGTGTGGGCATGAGCAAGGTGAAACCTGAGGGGTCGAGGCCCCCAGGGAGGACAAAGGCACCTGGTGGGTAGAGAAGCAATATGGCACCTGCCCTCTGGCTGGGGTCTGTGGGGTGGGGGGTGCTCTGGGTGGAGGAGGCAGGGAGCCTGATGCCCTGTCCTCAAGAAGCTCTCTGCTCTCTGGTGGCAGCAGTCTCTGGGCTCGCGTGGGCAGAAGGTCTTTCCAGCAGCTCAGGAGCCCCCAGCAGTCTGACGTGCGAGGGAGGTGGATGTTAACTGCTTCACCTACGCTTCTCGCTGGTCTTCAAACCTCTCTCGGCTTAATCCTCACCGAAGCTGACTTTCTCCTTCCAGTTCTGCTCCACAACCTCTTGTGGAGTTTCCTGTAGGTTCAGGCACCCTTCCTTCAGGCCCTCATCTAATCTATGTTTGTTTGTCTGTTTGTGTTTTCTCTTTCAGCTAAAACTTCCCCTTTTGACAGAGACACCCTGGCTGGTGGTGTCTCTGGTCTGCCATCTTGTTTTCTAAACTCAAGAATTGCTTTTTACAAAATCAATAATTTTAATTTTTTCAGAGCAGTTTTATGTTTACAGAAAAAATTGAGCAGAGAGTACTGAGTTCTCATAAAGCCCTCCTTTTCCTTCCCCTCCCCCAACAGCTTCCCCTATTATCAATATTTTGCATTAATGTGGTACATTTGTTACAATGAGAATAAATATTGATACATTATTAACTAAAGCCTGTAGTTTACTTTTTGTGTTGTACAATTCTATTGGTTTTGACGGATATTTATTGACACATATCTACCATCACAGTATCGTACAGAATAGTTTCGTTGTCCTAAAAATCCCCTGTTCTTCACCTCTTAATCCCTCCCTTCCTCCACATGACCCTCTGGTAACCACTAATCTTTTTATTGTCTCCATAGTTTTGCTATTTCCAAATGTCATAAGGTTGGAATCATACAGTGTGTAGCCTTTTCAGACTAGTTTCTTTCACTTGGCAATATGCATTTAAGGTTTCTCCATGTCCTTTCGTGACTTGATATCTCATTTCTTTTTATAGCTGAATAATATTCCATTGTATACCTGTACCAGAGTTTATCCATTCAACTGTTGAAAGATAACTTGGTTGCTTTCAAGTTTTGCCAATTATGAATAAAAGTCTGTGTACAGGTTTTTGTATGTACATAAATTTCCAACTCATTTGAGTAAATACTAAGGAGCATAATTGCTGATTCATACAGTACATTATATATTTATAGATTTGTAAGGAACTTCCACGCTGTCTTCCTAAGTGGCTGTACCATTTTACATTCCTATTAGTAATGAAAAAGGATTTCCATTGACCCGCATTCTCACCAGCATCTGTTGCTGTCAATGTTTTGGATTTTGGCCATTCTAATAGGTGTGTAATGGTATCTCATTGTTTTAATTTGCAATTCCTTAATGATCATAATATTGACCATCTTTTCATAAGCTTATTTACCATCTCAATGTATTTTTCCACTGGGACAGTTGTTGGTTAATTTCTCAGACAACATTTTCCAAGATAATATAATTACTGCAAATTTTAGCTCTAAATAAATTTCCCCAACAAGAAGGAAGGAGGAATAGGTGAGAGCAGATAAAAGTGTGTTTTTAAATTTAGTGTCATGAACCTTTGTGGGTTTCTAGCTAATCAATTCTGATTCAGGAGGCAAGCTTTTCTGCCATGAGTAAACAGGTTCTGGGATCAAGGTTGGAGGTTTAGAGAGGGGGTGTACGTGGAAATGGAAATGGAAATATTGCCCTAATAATTTTCTTCTTTTGATTATCAAATATTTAAAATAATCCAGAATACCTATAAAAGTTTATATGTAAATATGTTCACCATAGCACATTTTTAATAGAGAAAAATGGAAGCTATATAAACATTTAACAATAGGGGAACAGTACATATGGTGGTATATCACTAATGTGAAATATTTATTCATCATTTTTTTCAAGAAATATTCATAGAGTACTATGTGGGTGGCATCATGCTAGACTGGAGCTAAATGAAGCTGTATTAATGGAGCTTTGTAGTAATAAAATTATGCTGTATTTGGGATTCCTGCTAAATGAGTAGATTTTAGCTGCTCTTACCACAAAAACAAACAAAAAAATGGGTAAGTGAGATGGTGGAGATATCACAATAGTAACCATTTTACTATCTATATGTACCCCAAAACATGTTGTATACCTTAAATATACACAATAAAAAATTTTTTTTAAACACACTTTCTTTTTTTTTTTTTTTTTGAGACAGAGTCTCACTTTGTTGTCCAGGCTAGAGTGAGTGCCGTGGCGTCAGCCTAGCTCACAGCAACCTCAAACTCCTGGGCTTGAGTGATCCTTCTGCCTCAGCCTCCCGAGTAGCTGGGACTACAGGCATGCGCCACCATGCCCGGCTAATTTTTTATATATATATCAGTTGGCCAATTAATTTCTTTCTATTTATAGTAGAGACGGGGTCTCGCTCTTGCTCAGGCTGGTTTTGAACTCCTGACCTTGAGCAATCCGCCCGCCTCGGCCTCCCAAGAGCTAGGATTACAGGCGTGAGCCACAGTGCCCGGCCTAAACACACTTTCTTGAAATGGGGAAAAATAAAGGAGCTATGTGTTTTACAGAACATTTATTATTATGGAAAATTCCCATTTTATGAAATTAAATAAAGGAGCATGCCAAATGTACAAAATGATCTCAAAAATATAAGTATCCAAAAACAGGGGAGAAAAAAGTTCAGAGGGTTATCAATGAAAATGTTCCACAGTAATAACTGGATGATAGAATCAAAGCATTAGTTCTATAGACACAATAACATACATACATTTTAAGTGGACCTGACTTTGTTCAACATTTTATTATGGTGCTGTCAAAATAGTTAGCACTTAACTCATATTTGTTGAATGGGTGGAAAATGAATGGAGAATGCTGGAAAGAAACTGTAGGATTCTAGCTCCTAAAGTGCTTTTGTTTCTGTGTCTTCTGGCAGTCTGGATTGAAGAGGATGATACGCCTGGGATCAAGGATGATACACCTGGGATGATACACCTGGGATCAAGGCAGGAGCATGGCTCCAGCTGGCAGTTCCTGATGACTGTGATGGACACTTTAGGGTGAGGAGAGGTGTAGGTTGGTGCTGACCAGCATTGCCTGGAGCTTCTGTGGGCCCTTCTGCCCTGGGGCAAGAACTGTGGGGTATGACTGAGCATGAGGATAAAGGAGGTGGGAGAAACACTGAATTTATTGATGAGAAACAATGATGGATTGCCTTCAACATTTGGCCACTCCATAGAGGTTTTATTTGGAATTCTCTATGAGAGCAGAGTCAGGGAGGACAGACCAAATGTTTCCGCAGAAGCTTGGTGGCATTGTGGAGATACTAGCGAAATGAGAGGCAAGAGGACTTGTTTCTAGACTTCCTTAACTCATTTCCTCTGCTACGTTGGGAAAATTGCCTTCCCTTCTGGGGCCCTTGTAAATGGTAAGTTACATGGCAAGATTATTCTAGGTTTGGTGTGAGGATTAAAGCAGGAGTTGGGAAACATTTTTGGTAGAGGGCCAGAGTAAACATCCTAGGCTTCAAATATGGTCCATTCAATTCTGTTCCATAAAAGCAGCCATAGATGATATGTAAACAAATGGGAATTGCTGCGTCCCAAGAAAACTTTGTTTACAAAAGCAGGTGGTGGGCAGGATTTAGCCCACAGGCTGCAGTTTGATGATCACTGGAATTAAATCCCAACCAGCACTTATATTTTATATCTCTCACTCGAGGTTAGGCAGTTCAAGACTGGAACTGGTGAAGCAAGGGTGTTGCCCTGTGAATTGCATTTCTGTGAGAGTCCTCTCTTCTGGCATGGGTAAGGGGACTGTGACACTGGAGGCAGGGGTAAGAGGGAATCATAATAAGATGACTTAGATAAGTCATAAATTATCTATGTCACAGTGAATTTGAGTAATTAATGACTGTGTGAATTTGTGTGGGAAAGTTTTAAAGTGCATGTGCGTGAAGTGTCATAGTGAAAAGCTATTTGCGTGAATTGTGAAAATGTGTGTCAGCATATAAATCTTCATCAGTATTTGCATAAGTGAATATGTGTGATGATGGCTGTATAAATGAGTGTGTGTGAAAATATGTGTCTGAATGGAAGTGTGTGTGTGTGTGTGTGTGTGTGTAGCTAGCAGAGCTAGAATTGAAACAAAGTAGGTCTGACTTTAGAGCCCTTATCATTTTTCCTGTATTAAATTGTCTTACATGTTTTAGAAGTTGTGGCAGAAATAGGAGAATTGGAAGGGAGTGGGGTGGAAGCCCAAGGAAGGTAGTTTAGGTAGTCAACATAACACAATGGAAGTTTTAAAAACTAATGGAAGCTTTGGCCCTAGATAGTCTTGATTCAAATAGGCTAGCTGCTAACAAGTTGTTTGTCTTTGGACAAATTATTTGAATGTCAGTTTTTTCGTGCTTAAACTAGCTATAGTTTTAATGACACAGGTTTCCTGTGAGGATTAGAAATAATAATTATATCTAACACTCAGTAGGTATTTAATATTATAGTTGCTATTATAAAACTAAGAAGTATTAATAATGGAAATTGAAGATTATGAATAAGAAGCAAAGAAAAGTGCCATTAGATTTGGTAATCGCCATGTGACAGATCATTTTCAAGAAGGAATTGCAGTGGCATGCTGGGGTTACAAGATACTTGGCAGTGGGTGAAGATGAAGAAGGAGGTGAGAGAACTGATGAAGAGAGAGCACATCCCTTCCTCTGGGAAACCCAGGTGAAGGGGAGATGAGACACTGGGACATACTTACGCAGTAAGGAGAAGGAGCCAGCAGAGAGGGAGAGGCTGAAATTACTGGAGAGTGACGGGTTAATGGGGAGAGGTACTTAAAGAGAAGAAAGTGCTGGGATCCAGTGCACAGATGGAAGGCTTAGCCTTAAACAGGAGGAAGAGGGAAAAGATGGTGTGAATAAAAACAAATTTGTAGGTGGCAGAGTGAGGGTGTGGGAGTTTAAGGGAATTAACAACAGATGACTTTGTTTTTCCCCCTGAATCAGCAATCAGGAAATCACAATCACCTGATGAACGGAAGCAAGGTGGAGTAGGGAAGACGTGAAGTGACGGAGGCCAGTCTGGAAAGCCAAATTCCAGTTCCACCACTTGCAAGCCAGGTGACCTTGCGTGGGGGTGCTGCTTAAACTCTCTAGGCTTTGTGTGCTCCCCTATCAGTAAAATGGGGAGATAACTACAGTTACCTCAGGCTGTGGTGACTCAGCACAGCGCCCTTCCTAACTGACCACTGTCTCATTCTGCAGCCTCCTCCCCTCCCCATCCATCTTACACAATCCTGCAAGCCAGCGAGCTGCCTAAAATGCAGACCTTACCACGCCATTCCCTTACTACAAAGACTTCACTGGCTCTTACCACTTCAACATAAATCTAAAGTCTCAGATCTCTTAGTGACTTGGCCCCTACCTCACTCCTCTGCATTATTTTTTTTTATCACTTTTATTATCTCCGCCATGTCCTCTTTGCTGTTAACCTTGAATCATTCCAGTTTCCTTCAAACTCCACGTTCTTTCGGATCTCCATGACTTCATTCCAATTCTTCCATCATCACATTCCTTTCCTTGGCAAGCTTTTACTTATTCCTTAACAAAGTGGCATCTTTCAAAAGCCTTTTCTGATCTTCTAGGGAGTTCTCCATGTCCCCACAGCTCCCTGTGTTTAGATTTTCCTCTACCGTGTCCATGTTATATAAGAGGGATATTTTGCTTGACTGTTTGTCCCCCCCCCCCACATAGGTCTTCAAGAAGCCATGCTTGGTACACAGTAGGTTCTCAGTAAGGTTTATTAAATTGATAGGCAACTCAGTTACCATTTTCCTTTTGAGATGCTTGCTACATTCTGGTGTTCAAACTGGAAACTATTTGTATTTGTTATTCATAGCTCTTAACTATTTATAACAACCTGAGACTAAGGTCTATGATATTCTAGAGCTGGAGGGCCTCTATTACACATGATGTAATCAATTCTTTCCCCAACTTTAGTTTTAAGGTGATAAAGAGAGACCCAGAGCAGGAGACTAATTTTATTGAGACCAACGTAGCTAGTGAATAGAATGGCAAAGAATTTTAGCCCACAACTCTTGACTTCCTGACCAGGACTCTTTTCACTGCTCCAACCAAGGAAAAATGATCTGTTCCCTCCCACCCTACTCCAACTCCTTCAGCTTTTTGGGAAGAGAGAAGAGGTGACTGCCAAATCCTGCACACCAACACACAAGTGACCTGCCCTGGGCATGGCGACTCCTAACTACACTGCTACCAGCCACTCACTCTTCATTCTGCTGGGCATCCCTGGCTTGGAAGACCAGCACACATGGATCTCTCCCCCCTTCTTTATTTCCTACCTTATCGCTCTCCTTGGGAATAGCCTCCTCATCTTCATCATCACTAAACGCAACCTCCATAAATTCATGTACTCCTTCCTCTGGATGCTAGCTGTGGCTGACCTCATTCTGTCCACCACCACTGTGCCCAAAGCCCTAGCCATATTCTGGTTCCATGCTGGGACGATCTCCCTTGATGGCTGTGTCACACAAATCTTCTTTATCCATGCTACCTTCATCACTGAATCAGGAATTATGTTGGCAATGGCATTTGACCACTATGTGGCCATCTGTGACCTGCTGTACTACACCACAGTGCTCAGTCAGTCAGTAATCATAAGGGTTGGCTTGGCTGTGGTCCTGAGAAGCTTCGTGTGATACTCCCAGATGTGTTTCTGGTGAAGCGACTGCCTTTCTGCCGTAGCAATCTGCTGCCACACACCTGCTGTGAGCACATGGCTGTGGCCAAGTTTGCTTGTGCTGACATTCGTGTCAATGTGTGGTATGGCTTGTCTGTCCTCTCTACTGTAGTGCTAGATGCCTTGTTCATCTTAGTTTCCTACAGCCTTATCCTCTTTGCAGTCTTCCACCTACCCTCCCGAGGAGCTCGGCAAAAGGCTCTGGGCACAGGTGGCTCCCACCTAGAGGTCATTTCCATGTTCTATTTGCCTGGCATTTTTACCATAATTACCCAGAGGTTTGGGCACCATGTGCCTCTCCACACACACATTCTGCTGGCTAATGTCTGCATGTTGGCCCCTCCTATGCTGAACCCCATCATTTATGGTATCAAGACTAGACAGATTCGAGAGCGTGTGCTCAGTACTTTGTCTTTACCATGGAAACAATGCTGAATTTGACTGATCAGGTGGTATGTTTACCAATATAGGGCTTCATTTTTTTTCCGCTTACTTTGTAGAGACTTATAAATTAAAAGTTTCACTGACTGTGAACAAAGTAACTTGTTTATGGCTTTGAAAGTCAGATCCCCATGTGACCTTGAGAAGGGTAGTATTTAGGAAAGAATATGAGCTTTTGGATCAGAATTAGGTTTGAATCCCACCTTTACTGACAATGTGTTTGACCTTGGGCAATTTACTTATTCTCTCAGAGGCTCTTAGCATATACTTAGGGTACCATAAAAAGAGGAATATCAAAACCACAGTAACCAAATTAAACCAAGAGAAAACTTTACCTACAATAAACTTACCTACAGCATTACAATAAAAACATCTAGAATCTATCTTAATGTAACAATATACATACATTTGATATCATTTAAAATATATTTTATTTTGAATTAGATATAGGAGGATGCCACAATCTTTACATTTCTTATGTCTGGATTATGCCTTATAATAGGGCTGTGATAAAAATAAAGTATAAACAGGACCTTGAATATACATGATACAAAGTAAATAGTAGACATGTTTTTAATTTTTCTTTCCTTTCCACCTTACCATGTTTAAAATTTTGGTATAATAATTTCTGCCTCTCCTAATTCAAAAGAAAGTTATAGAATCAAAGGAGATAAAAAAAAATTCAACAGGTTTTGAATTTTAAAGGACAATATTAAATATTACACAGAATTGGAATTACTGCTGGTAGTCTTCCCTTATTTCTCAAGAGGATTTTTATGTGACAAGCAAGGGTGTACCTGGATCACTTGTTAGAGACTTGGTACCTTGTGGAGGTAAGAGTTGAGATGCTATGAAATCTCTACTACTTGATTTCTTTTGGTGAAGGCCAAGGGGAGTATGTCATCTCTATAATGTGTGTCTCCAAATATCAAGGTAACTTGATATGCCAACGTATTTAGATTTTGATAAATGAGATTATTTACATTTACATCATTATGATAGTCTCCTCCCACCAGCATATCAACTAAGGGAGCAAACCATCACTTATACTCATTTCCTCTTTTAAAAATTTACAAAACTTATGAAAACAGAACTTTTAAAACATGGAATTTTGCAATTAAGATATTTATTTTCAAATCTAGAAAATCAGTGATCCTTTTCTTAAACTTCAGGTAATTAATGCCTTTTGATTTTATTGTTGGAAGGATTAAATATGTAAAAAGTTCCTCTTGCATGACTCAATAATGCAGGAGCACGTTAGTTCTTTCCTAACCCTTCTTCCAACAGTTAAACACAAACTAAATTTAGAATACCATGTTTGTTAGAATATATTCTTTTTCCATTTTTCAGTGAGGGAAAAGTGGAAGAAGTCAAATGTGTGGAAGTTGAATTATTCAGGACTTAGTTTTTTTCTGATGAGTTCAGAAGGAGTTGACTATTTTTATTTTTTTATTTACTGTTAGAAAGAGAACAGAGTTATTTGTACTCTTTGTCTGATTTATTTCACCTAGCATAATGCCCTCAAGGGTCATCCATGTTGTTGCAAATGGCAGGATTTCCTTCTTTTTTATGTCTGAATAATATTCCAAAATATTTTAACTATTCATCCATTGACAAACACTTAGATTGTTTCCATGTCTTAATTATTGTGAATAATACTGTGAAAAACATGGGAGTGCAGATATCTCTTCGAGATCCTCATTTTGGATATATATACTGAGAAGTGAGATTGCTAGATCATATGGTAATTCTATTTTTAGTTTACTGAGGAACCTCCATACTGTTTTCCATAATGGTTGTACCAGTTTACATTCCCAGTAACAGTGTACAAGGGTTCCCTTTTCTCCAATGCTTAAGTTTCTTCTTATGTTTCATCTTTTTGATACTACTGTATCAAAGATACTATTGTATCTTTTTGATACCATTCTGATAGGTGTAAGGTGATATTTCATGATGATTTTGATTTGTTTTCCTGATGATTAGTGATGTTGAGCACCTTTTCATCTACCTGTTGGCCATTTGTATGTCTTCTTTAGAAAAATGTTTATGTAGATACTTTCCCTATTTTTAAATTGGCTTATATGCTACCTTGATACCTGACTTGTATGAGTTCTTTATACATTTTCAATATTAGCCTTTTATCAGATACACAGTTTGCAAATATTTTCTTCCATTCTTTAGGTTGCCTTTTCATTCTGTTGATTGTTTCTTTTGACATTGATGTTTCTTCTGCTGTGCGAAAGATTTTTAGTTTGCTATAGTCCCACTTATTTTTGCTTTTGGTGTCATATCCCAAAAATTATTTCTGAGATCAATGCCAAGGAGCTTTTCCCCCATGTTTTCTAGGATTTGTAGTATGGTTTCAGGTCTTACATTTAAGTCTTTAACTCATTTCGACCAAAACTTATTTAAGAACTTTTTGACTACCTTGTGCACTCTACCAAGTGTTTCCCCGATTCACTCCATACATTTTTACTAATCATCTGCTGAATTCAGATGAGTTTCCCAAAAAGAACCGAATACCAGGGCAACTGGTATAATTTGAATATCTTATATATTAAAAATAAATCCCACAAAATTAAGGTAGTTGAAAACTTATCTAGATTCTCTGTCCTCTGCTTTTAGTTCTATGTCATTATGCTCTTTTTGGAAAGAATAAGAGGATGACCTTTCTCTTAGGGATGCTAGAACAAAGTTGGTATGAAAGAATAAGAGGATGACCTTTCTCTTAGGGATGCTAGAACAAAGTTGGTATGAAATAAATATGACATGGCAGGTATGGGGGATGTTGAGTGAGAATGAGAAGACCCAAGCAACCAGTGGGATCTTCCAGAGAGTAGATTGAAATATAGTCACTTCTTTTATGTTTCATCTCAAATGAAACTTGTTCAAAGGTATAATAGAACAAAACAATTATACTCCTAGAGACCTATCCTCCAAAATATATTATACATGTAGAACACACACACATACATATATGTTCATGAACAGACATATAAGAAT
This sequence comes from Microcebus murinus, assembly GCF_040939455.1. NCBI lineage: Eukaryota > Metazoa > Chordata > Mammalia > Primates > Cheirogaleidae > Microcebus > Microcebus murinus. Next base: position 93,000,133 of record NC_134107.1, read on the forward strand.
ATTCATATTCATTGCATAAAGAACATATGTGTGATCAAGACTGTCAGGTAATGTTGCTTCACTGGGAACACATTTTGAAAGCTTCTATTTCATAGAAGCTCTGACTGATAATGTTCACCATGATCTTCGAGGGGGTATAACAGCCACCTCTATATTTGATATTATTTATATATATTTATGAAATAATTATTTATATTTTAATAGCCTCAAACTAGAAATTACCTAAATATCAATAATAATAAATTATAGTATATCCAAACAATGAAATGTGAAATAGCAATGGCAATGAATGGATCACAATTACAAGAAATAAGGATGAATCTTACATATGTAGCGTTGTGAACATTATGAAGCTAAAATGAAGCTACGTATAAAAGAATGGGTGCTGTATAATTACATTCATATATATATATATATATATGATTCAAAAGATAAAATAAATCTATGCTGTATGTGTGAGGATGGTGATTGCCCTTGTGGGCTGTGACTTGGAGGGAGCTCGGCCAGATCCGCTGGGGTGCTGGTAACGTTCTGGATATGGATTCTATTACAGGGGTATATTTATTTTGTTGTAAAGATTATTGATTTGCACAGTATGTGCACTTTTCTGAATGCACATTTATGTCAATAAAAAATTTAAAAGAAACACCAACATTTGCTAGATCATCAAGAAAACCAGTATGGCACTACTGGCGCTCCCTCTTGGAGCTCCTACTTTCTCTTGAATTTCCAAAGAAACGTGGGGCTTCTAGAGTCTAAAAGTAGGGAGAGAGGGGGGGATCAGCACATTTTGTACACAGTGAGAAATACCTTTTTGACTGGCATATTAGTCACTTGTCCTGGAAGTGAATACGTTTAGTCTTATGCAATCTGAAGTAAGATATTCCCTCATCTTCAATCCGAGTGTAATTTTCAGCTAGACTCCCAGGATCTATTCCAGCAACTATTTCCTGAGAACCTGCTTTGCACCTGGCACTGTGTTAGGGACAGGGGATGCAATGGCCAACCTCCAGCAGCCACACCCTTCTCAGACATTACCACAGGACTTGGGATCCCTTCTTTTCTCTCCCTAGGGCGGAATGGCTCTACCTGCAGCTGCTGATCCTTGTTGTTGGGCTGTCCCTACAGACAGTGCAGCTTGGATAAGGCTGTGGGCTCAATACTTCTGCTGAAACAGTTCCCAAGGCTGAATCAGGAGGCTGAGAGAGGATGTGGCCACATTCTGTATCTCCGGGCAAGTGTGTTTCACACTACGACAGGCCTGTGGTATCTGAAATGCTCTTTCATCAACTCCATTATAATCAGGGTGTGGTTGGGGAGAGCTTCAGCTCCAAACCCTGGGTTTCAGGACCTGTAGTAGGAAAGAAACTTCATCAACAAAGCTCCCAGAGCCTCATGCTGCAGTGACTCACACTCCCCTGGGCAGACACTAACTCCCTTGAGCCCCTTCCACACCTTAACCCTCCCTACCTGCAGTCCCTCACCAGGCTGAGGCAATTCCTGCAGGAGACCCAGAGAGACCAGCCCCACAGGTCTCCAGGCTCTGGCCTTTATCCAGTGGCAGCCATCAGAGGTCCAGGTCAAAGGTGAGGCCAAGAACCAGGTGTGTGTGTGTGTCTTAGGGAGGAGCTCAAAGGATGCACTGGCTGGAGATCTTTTCAGAGGAAGAGAGGGTGGATGTGGGTGGAATGAGGTAGAACCATCCAGGGCTGCGGGGTCTGAATTTAGAAGGATAGGGAAGGTTTCTTCCATCAAAGAGAACTGAGGAGGAGATGGCAACAGTAAGGGGTACTTCGGGTTTGAGAAGAGAGAAGGGAGGGAAGGAAGTTGCCACAACCCACCTGTGGGGACACTCCAGATGGAGTCCATGTCCCACCATTTACTTCTGACCCCAGAGACCAAACCACCCTCCTGGGTCTCTGTCTGCAGAAGCTGTCCGGTGCCTGTCCCTGCCCCTCTTCTCTGTCCTCCATCTGGAAGCCCCAGGCCCTGAGGTACAGTCTGAGCTGCAGACGTCTGAGAAGGCTCATTAATTGGCTGATCCCTGGGACTTAGATGGTTCCTTTGTTTGGGTTGCTTTTTTATATCTATTTACAAATCTTCTTTCCACCACCAACCATTCAAGTAGGAGCCATGGGGCCAAGGGCAAAGGCAGGTAACTTGGTCACCCAGACAGGAAGGAGATGAAACCACCTTCACTACCATGCTCTCTCCCATGTTCTCCCCTCACCTTGGCTGACAGGATACTTTGTCCTCTGTAGTGAAGCATGTGGAGGACAAACTGGGCTCTTTCTTCCTAGCACTCATGGCTTTAAAGCTGCCTTGGAACACACACTGACAGACACACACTTCTCTAGGCTCCAGATCCCTTCCTTATGATTGGGGACATGGTCACATCCACTTCATACACACCTCTTCTCTGGGATCCCGTAGTGAATGCAACATTTATTCTTCTGGAAAAGTCAGAAAGCATTGCCCAAGAGCAAGCATTTCAGAGAAGAATGATATTAAAATCACCGTGTGTCAAGGGGCATAGGAATCTACCAGTTGTCAAGGAGAACACTGAGAGCAGGAGACACCCCAACCTTGACCCTCCAGGGGCAGAGAGCTCCAGGAACTTGGATTTTGTCACTGGTCAACCACTAAGTGAAAGGGGCAGCCTCGCAAAATTAACAGGAAAATATCGAATCCTGCAATTTCCTAGTTGACAGTTAAAGATCAATCCTATGAGTTCTTTCACTAACAGGCACCCTGTAGGAGTTCCGTTTTGCACAACTTCTGAAAAGAGCTCAACAGACAGAAAAGTGATGTAACTCTTTCTCTCTTAAAATTGCTTTTGAGGATCTGTTTTTAAGAGTTCCTAAGTGAACAGCGGGGTCTGAGATTCAGGCCTCAGCCATATCTTGAGGGCAGAGTGACATCTCTTACAATAATCCCTTCTCCAAGGAAAGGCAGGAGAGCCAACTCTTGGACTTCCACATCGTGCTGCAGTTTCAGTTTCTTTTTTATTAGCTCTCCACCAGGAGGGAAGAACTGAGTGGATGCAGCAGTACCCTACTGACCTGGCTATAGTGGTAAACCTTCTTCACCCCCTAAATAAAAAGCCTGAGTATCTGGTTCTTTCTGCCAACATCCCTTTACTTCCTTCAGTTCTGTGTTGGCCCTTTTTCCACCCAGGGAAAAGTAAAGAAACTTCTTTCTATCCTAGTCTTTGGAGAAATCTTTATAAGACCCATGTGCACTAGCTCTCCACACCCTAGCACTAAGAACATGGTCAGAAGGTGTCTTAGGTCTGTAAGGGTCAGAGATCCAGAGAGCTATACTGGCCCCAGAAGAACTTTGTCTTTCAAAACCAGGAGTTCTCTCACAGTGAGGAGGTAGCACCCCCCTCAGGCAGTGATCAGAGCCTCACACGGTCTTCTGTCATCACAGTGGCTGCTGTGGGGAGTTACACAAGACACTCTTGACCTGAGTCTTCAGTCCAAGCCAAATATTCCAAATATGGGGGGAGGGGACACTCAAGGCAAGAAAAACATGAACAATGGTATAAATACATCATTATTAATTATACTCAGAGCTGTCAAGTATTTCAAGATGAAAGAAAAATTGAATGGGATTAAAGTACAACTTTTTTTTGAAAAGTCCTCTTACAAACCATACAAAATATAATAGAGATCTGACCAAAGGCGACAACCTAGAGACAGAGAGGAGAAAACAAAACTTCAGTCACATAAAGAAGGCAAAATCACATTTTTGTTGATCCAGATTAGTTTGGGCCAAATATAAGGAGTTCGCTTCCGTGGAGGGAATCATAAAGCAATCTAGGGCAGGAATACTGGTGTTGAGGTGATCTTGCTGCTAAAGCCTGCTGGCTGGGATCCTGATGCCCCCGTAGAGACAGAGGTGGCACAGAGTTTATGGGAAAAGGTGTGGGGTCTGTGGCTGAGAAGGAGTGCCAACAGGGAGGGTGGCAGTGTCCAGAGAGCGCCATCCACAGTTGGTGGGTCCCTAATGTCTCATCTTCGGCGGACAAAGGGGCTGCATTTCCTCCTGTGTCATTGAAACCAGGACTGAAGAAGGGCCACAGAGGTCCAGTGAAGTCACATTCAGAGAAGACGTAGATGAGGGAGCCGTCGTCAGTGATGTTGTAGAAGGAGACAGAGCCAGCCCCATAGTCTAGGAAAATCCCAACTTGGCGTGGAGGCACCTGAAGGTGGGGGGGAGTCTGGGGGTAGGTGCTAGCCTCATATTTTTGTTTGCTCCACAACCAAATTGTTCAGAAGCCATTCTTGCGAGCTGGGTGAAAAAATACCCTTCCTTCGTACCGTGTCGCTGCAAACCCCCAGGTCCCAGACCTTTCCTGTCACATCTACCTCCCAGTAAAATTTTTCAGAGTTGAAGCACTGAGCACCCAGGACCATGGGATAATTATCAAATCTCTCTTCATTCTCAGGCACCTCCTGCTGAGAGAGTCCAAGCCTCACTTGTCTCCGATCCTCTGAAAAGATGAGCCAGGGGTTGGCTGTGCCTGGATCCAGAGTGCCGTGCACTGCAGAGAGAGGACCACAGTCAGGTCTCGTGTGGGGTAAATCAGTAACCTGTGCCTGCCTACGGCAGGGGGATTTGTGTAAACTCCAGAGCCAGGATGGGGGTGACCCTGAACCTCAACATGTAAGGAAGTGACCCTCAGCTAGTCTGGCCTTTGCCCTGACCTTTGAGAAAACCATCTTCCCTACCTCTGTCTCTGCCCCACCTGCTCCGGCCTGCCTTGGAGCTGCTGTCCATTCTTTTTCTCCCTAACCCTGGGACCCACTCTGCACCCTGGGTACCCCCTGCAGCTCCCCCCGCAGCTCCTGGAGCTCGCCTCACCTCCACACATCCTCAGCATCTCCTTCAGCCCTGGCACACAGCACACACGACTCAGGTTTGGGGAGACAATGTCCAGGTTCTTCACATTGCAGGACTCACTCCTGGGGAAAAGAGAGTTTGAGACTCCTTTCTTCCACTCCTACCTCCTACGTCAAACTGTAACGCTACAACCTCCAATAATTCAATTCAATTCAAGTTCACAAACACCTCTTGTGTTCAGGTCTCTGGGGGAGGAGGTGAGAGGTAAAAATGCAGGATTTAGTTCCTACGCAGGAGTTTCTGGTTATATGAGGCTCTGCGGTTTATCTCTTCTCTAAGCCTGAGGTCACCATGCATCACGTTCTATTTAATTTTACAGGCAAAGCATCTGATATAGGCTGGATTACTTTTGTAAGGAAACTTAAGGAGTCTTGCCCATGCCTTAGGTCTTATCATGGCCCTTTCTGAGAGGTTTGTAATTGGTTATATTCCATTTAAAGAGGAAATCCCAGCAATATATAGATCTAGAACTTCCCAGAATTTCCCTGTTTGGCAGGGCTTTACTGTGTGCAGATGTTTATAATCCAATTACTTTGGGCAATTCACCAACTGAGGTGTCCATGTGTTAGCCTTCTGAAACCAGAAACTATTTTATAGAGCAGGGGTCCTCAAACTTTTTAAACAGGGGCCAGTTCACTGTCCCTCAGACTGTTGGAGGGCCGGACCATAATTTAAAAAAAGCTATGGGCCGGGCGCTGTGGCTCACGCCTGTAATCCTAGCTCTTGGGAGGCCGAGGCGGGCGGATTGCTCAAGGTCAGGAGTTCAAAACCAGCCTGAGCAAGAGCGAGACCCCGTCTCTACTATAAATAGAAAGAAATTAATTGGCCAACTGATATATATATAAAAAATTAGCCGGGCATGGTGGCGCATGCCTGTAGTCCCAGCTACTTGGGAGGCTGAGGCAGAAGGATCACTCGAGCCCAGGAGTTTGAGGTTGCTGTGAGCTAGGCTGACGCCACGGCACTCACTCTAGCCTGGGCAACAAAGCGAGACTCTGTCTCAAAAAAAAAAAATAAAATAAAATAAAAAAAAAAAAAATAAATAAATAAAAAAAGCTATGAACATATTCCTATGCACACTGCACATATCTTATTTTGAAGTAAAACAACAAACAGGACACCTGTTATAGAGCATCACATCTTTGAGAACAGGGAGGCGGATGGAGAAAACTTCAGCGTAGGTATTTATTTATAATTGATAACTTTTCTCATAGTGATGATATATGCTTCCTGCTATCCCCTCTTCTAACAAAGAAAACTTCTCCTTACCTTTCCAGGACATTTTTCACATCCTGAGGAGAAAAGAGACAGAGAGTAAGTTCTGGAGCTTCTGGTTCACCACTGAGACTTCAGCCCTGTGGGCGATGTGATACCTCCTTGCGGTCCCTGGGGTACTGCCCTTTCCCTTCCTCTGGATCAAGGCCCAAAAGATGATTCTGACCAACTTGGAGCAGAAAGGACGCGTGGATGTTTGTGGTATCACCAGGATGTGGTGTGTGGGTGTGACCAATAGCTAGGGAAAGATCATCAGCTTAAGGACTCTGACTCAGAAAGACCAGGTTCTTGGGGGCAGGGGAAAGGAGGGAGGAGGGTGGAAGAGGGCAAAGAGCCCAGCCTGGCTGAAGTCCAGAATCAGTCACACAGGGAAAATGGCCAAGTAGGATGCCCAGAACCCGCTCTATCTCACTTGAGGGCTTGAGTTGTTTGGGGAGGAAGGGTTGGCTAGTTAGAGCTTTGTCCTGTGCTATAGTTAACGTTCCCTCTCCTGTATAGGAGATCAAATCATCTGAGAATATTCTGTTGCAGGGGCTGGGTATCCTTACATGGGAGAGAGCTGGTAGGGTCCAAGGCCCTGTCCAAAGTGCTTTAGAAAGCCTGGTTCAAGGTTGGGCAGGAGGAAGTCCAATACAATCAGCTTTTTTTGTACAAACCAGAAAGAAATGGCTTTATGACCACATCTGACAGTGAAAAGGTATGGGAAAAAGAAGAACTGCAGGATATTAGAGCAGAAGGGATTTCTGAGACCATCTAGTTCATAGTTCCCCAAAGTGAGGCAAACATATCACTGATAGAAGTGAGGTGATCTTAAGTAGAACATATAGTGATGATTTTTCTAAAAGAGTTATATATTTATTATAATCTTAACTCTAAATCTTACTGTTTGGGTAAACCTGCTTAAGTTATTTAGCTTTAGTCTCTCACTAAGCTTCAACATCTTTGAATCTTGGTCTTCTCATCTATGAAACAGAGATAATAGCAGCACCCACCTGAATGCCTGGCAGGATATATGGGCTATTTAAAAATTTGCAACACTGTGGGAGGCCTAGGCAGGAGGATAGCTCAAGGTCAGGAGTTTGAGACCAGCCTGAGCAAGAGGGAGACCCCGTCTCTACTAAAAATAGAAAGAAATTAATTGGCCAACTAAAAATATATAGAAAAAATTAGCAGGGCATGGTGGTGCATGCCTGTAGTCCCAGCTACTTGGGAGGTTGAGGCAGAAGGATTGTTTGAGCCCAGGAGTTTGAGGTTGCTGTTGAACTAGGCTGATGCCACGACACTCTAGCCTGGGCAAAAGAGTGAGACTCTGTCTCAAAAAAAAAAAAAAAGAATTTGCAGTTAATATTATTGTTATAAAATAAACTATAAGAAACACCAGTAACACATAAACACATGATTTCCCAGCTCCTACTGCTTTGGAAAAATTTCCTTTTAAACTTAATTTATTCAGGGAAAAGGGTAAGACAATTTAAAAGAAAAATAACATGTTAAGTCGATAATTCACAGAGTAGCAGAAAGTGTAAAGATGATAAATTTATGACCAAAGTTTGGGCAACCCTTATTATTTAGTCCATTACCTCTCTCATTTCACAAATGCAGAAATTAGGTCCAGGAAAGAAAAATGACTTAACCTAGAGTTATGGAGAGAATCGGTGGCAGGGCTGGGGCTTGGCTACTGCCTCTTAATATTCAGTTTAGTGTTTTTAGTTATGTTACATTTACTTTAAAAATCTTTTCATGGCCAGACACTCAAAGAGCCTTACTATATTTTCTCATTTAATCATCATAAAATCCTTTGAGATCTGTAATATTAGAATATCAATTTAACATGTGGGAAACTGGGTGCGTAGAAAGATCAAGGTCCTACACCTGGTATGTGTTAGAGCAACACGTACCAGGGATGGCCATTTCTGTTCATTTTTGAATAGAATATTCCCTCCTAATCTGTACCCTTCTGTGCCTTAAATGCAAATCACTCATGAGTCTGAATTCCAGTTTGTTTAAGAATATCCCAGGGACCAGGTTTCTGTTTGTTCTAACGGTAGCTCCAGATAGCTCTGGCTTTTTTCAGTTACTTCTTTTTTTTTTTTTTTTTTTTGAGACAGAGTCTCACTTTGTTGCCCAGGCTAGAGTGAGTGCCATGGCGTCAGCCTAGCTCACAGCAACCTCAAACTCCTGGGCTTGAGTGATTCTTCTGCCTCAGCCTCCCGAGTAGCTGGGACTACAGGCATGCGCCACCATGCCCGGCTAATTTTTTATGTATATATCAGTTGGCCAATTAATTTCGTTCTATTTATAGTATAGATGGGGTCTCGCTCTTGCTCAGGCTGGTTTTGAACTCCTGACCTTGAGCAATCCGCCCGCCTCGGCCTCCCAAGAGCTAGGATTACAGGCGTGAGCCACAGCGCCCAGCCTCAGTTACTTCTTGCAATTCAAAGGGGGCCTCCGTCCTCCTCTTACCTGCAGCAGCCCCAGTGCAGAGCTGTGGTTTCTCCACTCCAGCTCCGAGATCAGCCCCTGCAGGGCCTGGCTCTGCTGGGCCAGCTCAGCCTCTTTCTCCCCCAGACGTCTCAGCTGTTCCCTCTCATCCTTCTCAAGCTCTTGCAGCTGCCTCTCTTCCCCTTTGGCAAGGAAGTTCTTTTGCTTCGCAAACTCTGTATGAATCGTAGATTTTTGTGTCTCAACCTTCCTCTTTGGTGTCAAGGGAAAGAGAAAGAGATGGTTTTTATTAAAATCTCCCAGGCTTTGGGAATGGGAGTATCAGTACCTATCTCTAGTCCCTGTAGACTCACCACTCTGCCCATACTGTCTGGGAATAAACACACACACACACACACACACACACACTCACTCACTCACTTTTGCTGGGGAGGTAGGTGGGTGAGGCTTCTGGGACTGAGAGGGGAACGGGATTGGTAGGGAGCACATTGTAGCTGGCCTACAACCATCGCTGCACGAACCTGTTGTATCAGTGACTTTTTTTCAACCTCTCTTCCAAAACCCAGTCACTGCTCAAATGTGTTGCTTTGTCTTCATATCTCAGTGAGTTACCAAGAGAGGAACACCTGTTTTTACTCCCAATAACCTCACAAAGTCAGGTTCACAATATCATCTACCATCCCTTAGTCCTGGAAAAGGGTGTCTTTGGGCCCTTCTTTGCTCTCCCTTTCCTGCCAGGAGCTGGAAGGCTACCCAATGACACAAGATGATTCCTTTTGCCACCACAGCCTGCCTCACCCTTCCTCAATCCCAAATCTTCCTCTTCTGGAATGCACTGTCCATTCCACTCCTCTCTAATGCCTCACATGCCCCACCTCTACTAACAAATCACCAGCGCGGAATGAACTTTGGTTCTCCATTATTATTGTGGATAAGCGACAAGGACACAGTCAAGCAACCAACTAGTCAGATGATTTTTTTCTACCCCAGGCCTTGATGGTTCCCTGAAGTTTATTCCTCACAGCCCTTGTTATTTCCTGAAACACCTAGCAGTTGGGCTTCTCTCCTAGGGTACCTCTGGCTCAGACAACAAGGTACTGATGCTATCAGTGCCCAAGACTGGGCTCAGAGGAGCAGGGAGCTTTAGGGTATAGTTCAACCCTCTCAGAACCTTCTGCCATGATTCTTGATCTTTATGCTTTTATGGGGAGCTCTCCTTTGAGCCTCCATTCTGTTTATCCCCTCCATCTGGAGATCTAGAGGGCAGTTGGTATATCTCATTCCTCTGACAGAGATGGCTATGGTTAAGGCTGTGAGTCCAGCACCCGGGGCCCTGCCCTGCCTTTAGGACATGACTCTTGCCTTCCAGTCTGCTGTCTTCACTGCAACTTCCAAATGCTCAGCCGCCTCCTGTTTTTTTTTCTCAGCTCTTCCAATGCCACCTGGAGCTTCTCCTGCAGAGAAAGATAACAGATTAGTCCCAAACCAGACTGAGTATTAGGGTGGGGTGATCCTTGAAGCACTGTCCCATAGCATAGCCCCTGCTCCTAGGGAATGAGAAGGTTGTGCTTAGCCTGCAATTATCCCCTTATATTAGGCATGGAAGGAAGAACACCCCTCCTTTCCCCATCCCCTCAACTCCAGAGGTGACTGTTTGCCATCCCCACCTCTGGGAAGCAAAGCACTTATCAGGGCCCACCTTCTTTCTTCCTGTTGGAGTCTCTGTGTTAAGGCCTCACCTGGTACTCCTGAGCAGCCTCCTCGATAGGGAGCCTGGAGTGGTCACGGTGTTTACAAGACTGGGCACACACCCAGCAAAGGACATTCCCATCGTCCTCAGAACAGGTGAAGTTTCACTCCATGCACTGCACACTGCATCCCCGGTGTGCCCTCCTTGGAGCCATCCTGGCTGATTTTTCTCAGGTTTTCCATCACGTTGACTACCTGCCGGTTGTATCAGAGGTTCTTGAGCCGAAAGTGTCACTGACACACAGGACAGACGCTGTGCCCGTCTCTCCCAACCTCAGAGGTGCATTCCGGCAGAAGCTGTGGCCACAGTCGATGCTCACAGGATCCAGGAAGGGATCCAGGCAGACAGGGCACGTGACCTCCTCCCACATCATTGCCAGGGGCATTGCTGAGGCCATGGGGGTGACACGTTCCAGTTAAGCAACACGGGGGAGACCTGGTAGGGAAAGAAGAAAGGGGAAAGAGAAGACAAGAGGAAGTTTGCATGAGAAAAACAATGCAAGGGAAAACAGAGGGAGAGTGAACTGGAAGGATGAAAACAAGAAAACGTAAAAACAACAACCGGAACAACAAGAACTTCTAGATAGTCTGGTCCACTGATCCGGTCAGTCAGAAGGAGAAACTGCATCTCCCAAACAGGCAGGGAAAATTGGTGGGAACCTCAGAGCTAAAGCTGTTGACAGTTTTTTCATGACATCCATCCCTGCTCAGACCCTCAGTGCCCAGGTGTTTCCCACCATCTTCTCCCATCGTATGCCAGCAGGCCCCGTGTTGCTCACATGATGCAGATTATAATGGAGCATTATCATCACAGGAACAGTGGCCACTGACCACGCACCCCCCACGTGCCAGAGATGCTACTGCTTTGCCTACATCTTCACTGATCTTTACAATCACGCACACAGGTGTTGAGAGCACTCCCTGGGCTCTTCTCTCACCTGCTCCAAACCGACTTCCTGCCTTCATGTCCTCTAGGGCACAGAGCAGTCTCGAAAGCGCACACATTTCTAGCTGAAGGTCCTGAACAGCCTGCCCCTCTCTCCCCTGGGTGGGATGGGGGAGACTTTCGGCGATGGGAGTCTCAAACTGTGCAGCCCTCCCCCACACCGGGCGGGGTTACAGCCCGGTTCTCACAGCTCCACCCACCCCTCCCCGCAGCTCAGGTGCCGGTCTCTGGCAGTTCCAGCCACAGCGGGGTGACCCGAAGTCACGGTACCACCCCAGCCCCCTCCCGGGAAGACGGGCCAGCGCGGAAACTACTCCGGGGCCTGGGCGGGCGAGCCCGGCAGCGGAGAAGGGGCAAAGGGGCAGGCTCCAGCGGCGGGGACCGGTCGCTCGGAAGGGGCTCTTCTCCGCTGGAGTGCTTGGAGGAGAGGGCTCTCCTAGGGAGGGCAGGGGTCCCTGGGTCTAGCGGGGTTCACTCACCTGAGCAGCAGACTCAAGAAGGCCGGCTCCCTATTTCACTTTCATTTTCTTCTAACAGGCAGGGCTTGAAGGAAAGGGGCGGGGCGGGGAGTGTGAGGGGCGGGGCGGGGAGTGTGAGGGGCGGGGGTGGGGCGGGGCGAGGAGTGTGAGGGGCGGGGGTGGGGCGGGGCGGGGAGTGTGAGGGGCGGGGGTGGGGCGGGGCGAGGAGTGTGAGGGGCGGGGGTGGGGCGGGGCGGGGAGTGTGAGGAGCGGGGGGGGCGGGGCGGGGAGTGTGAGGGGCGGGGCGGGGAGTGTGAGGGCCGGGGGCGGGGCGGGGAGTGTGAGGGCCGGGGGCGGGGCGGGGAGTGTGAGGGGCCGGGGCGGGGCGGGGAGTGTGAGGGGCGGGGGCGGGGCGGGGAGTGTGAGGGGCGGGGCGGGGAGTGTGAGGGGCGGGAGGGGGGGCGGGGAGTGTGAGGGGCGGGGGGCGGGGCGGGGAGTGTGAGGGGCCGGGGCGGGGCGGGGAGTGTGAGGGGGCCGGGGGCGGGGCGGAGAGTGTGAGGGGCCGGGGGCGGGGCGGAGAGTGTGAGGGGCTGGGGCGGGGTGGAGAGTGGGAGGGGCCAGGGGCGGGGCGGGGAGTGTGAGGGGCCGAGGCGGGGTAGAGAGTGTGAGGGACCGGGGCGGGGCGGGGAATGTGAGGGGCGGGGGGCGGGGCGGGGAGTGGGAGGGGCCAGGGGCGGGGCGGAGAGTGGGAGGGGCCGGGGCGGGGCGAACTGCAGCGGGGGCGGGTGTGCGGAGAGCAGGGGAGAGGGCAGGGGAGCGGGAGGGAGGGAGAGTGCGCAGGGTGCGGAGCTGGGCGCAGCGGCTGTCGAGGCGTTAGGAGGCTGGGACCCAGCGAGAGCAGCTCAGCCCGTTTTGCCGTCCTCTATTCTAGGCGCACGCCTCCAGTGTTCATGATCTGGTCGTGTAGGATGTCCTATCTACAGGAGTTTTTTCTTTGACACGGGTCATCACCCCGCAGCTAGATGCTATGTCCACGTCTGGAAGTTGCTGTTAAGGGGGTGTGGATGCAGAGTGTCTCATGCTCTCTCTCAAGTGCCACCATTTGCTTCCTACTTCCAGAAGGGAATCCTCTTTCACGTGACTGGTACTCTTGTAATACTTGGGTGTGAGAGATTCACGACCCCCAAGGCAGGTGTCACGTGAGTGGGAGGGAGGGAATAGGTATTCATTGAGAAGCAGCTGTGTTCTTGTCATTGAGCTAGGGATATGCTCAGGTTACATTATTTTTATTTATTTATTTATTTTTGAGACAGAGTCTCACTTTGTTGCCCAGGCTAGAGTGAGTGCCGTGGCATCAGCCTGGCTCACAGCAACCTCAATCTCCTGGGCTCAGCGATCCTACTGCCTCAGCCTCCCGAGTAGCTGGGACTACAGGCATGCACCACCATGCCCGGCTAATTTTTTGTATATATATTTTTAGTTGGTCAATTAATTTCTTTCTATTTTTGGTAGAGACGGGGTCTCGCTCAGGTTGGTTTCAAACTCCTGACCTTGAGCGATCCGCCCGCCTCGGCCTCCCAAAGTGCTAGGATTACAGGCGTGAGCCACCGCGCCCGGCCTTATTTTTATTTTTAAATTGTGGTAAAATACACAGAGCATTTACCATCTTAACCATTTTTAAGTGTACATTTAAGTGGCAAAGAGTACACTCATATTGTGTGACCATCGCCATCCATTTCCAGAACGTCATCATCCCAAACTGAAACTCTGTGCTCATTAAACAATGATTCCCCACTCTCCCCCCCAGCCCCTACCTCCACTTCTCAGCAACATTCTTTTTTTTTTTACATATAAAAAACCCAAACTTTATTTTCAAATGATACATTTTTACTCGCTGAGTGAAAGAACTTTACGCAAAAGCAAGACAAGCATTGTGAGTGGTAGAATATATTAAGAGAGGAGAATGTAAATTGCATTTTCTATAATATACTCTCTTCTCTATGAGGATGTTTATCAGGAAAAAATATGACAATCACAGATACTTCTAGATGATTGTTTCTTCACATATTTTAAGTGTATCCTCCACTACCCACCTAAGACATTTACTTGATATTAGTTGTGAATATATTTTTTTATACTTTTTTATTGAGGTCAAACATACATAAAAATTTAGCATCTTTACCATTTTACCTGTACAGTTCAGTGATAATAACCACACATATATAATTTTTTCCCCTTCTTCCTCTCCTCCCCCAAGCCCTTCCCCAGCCTCTGGTAGCCACCATTCTACTCTCCATCTTAATGAGATCCACTTTTTTTTTTAGCTCCGACATATAAGTGAGATGATACAATATTTGTCTCTCTGTGCTGGGCTTATTTCACTTAACATAATTTCCTCTAGTTCTGTCCATGTTGCTGCAAATGACAGAATTTCTGTGGCTGAATAATATTCCAATGTGTATATATACCATATTTTCTCTATCCATTCATTGATGGGTACCGAGGTTGCTTCTATATTTTGACCATTATGAATAGTGGTGCAATAAGCATGGGAGTGCAGATATCCCTTCAATATATCGATTTCCTTTCTTTTGAATATATGCCCAATAGCAGAATTGCTGCATCACATGGTAGGTCAATTTTTAGTTTTTTGAGGAACTCCCATACTGTTTTGCCCAGTGGCTATACTAATTTATAGTCTCACCAACAGTGTATGAGGATTACCCTTTTTCCCACATCCTCCCAGCATCTGTTATTGCCTGTCTTTTTTATATAAACCATTTTAACTGAGATAAGATGATATCTTTTTGTGGTTTTGATTTGCATTTCTCTGATGATTAGTGATGTTGAACATTTTTTTAATATACCTCCTGGCCATTTGTGTGTATTCTTTTGAGAATGTCTACTCTTTTGCCCATTTTTAAGTCAGATTTGGGTTTTATTGTTATTGAGTTCTTTGAACTCCTTATATATTCTGGCTATTAATCCCTTGTCAGATGGATAGCTTGCAATTATTTAATCCCTTGCAACATGGATAGCTTGCAAATATTTTCTTCCATTCTGTGGATTATCTCTTCACATTTTGGATGGCTTCCCTTGCTGTGCAGAAGGTTTTCAGTTTGATATAACCCTATTTGTCTATTTTTGCTTTGGTTGCCTATGCTTTTGAGGTCTTACATAAAAAATCCTTGCCCAGACCAATGTCTTGAAGCATTTCCCCAATGTTTTTTTCCTAGTAACTTCATAGTTTAAGTCTTTAATCCATTTTTATTTGATTTTTGTATATGGTGAGAGGTAGGGGTTTAGTTTCATTCTGCATACAGTTATCCAGTTTTCCCAGCACCATTTATTGAAGAAACTGTCCTTTCCCCATTGTATGCTCTTGGCATCTTTGTCAAAGATAAATCGGCTATAAATGTGTGTGTTTATATCTGGGGTTTCTTGTTATGTTCCATTGGTCCATGTGTCTGTTTTTATGACAGTACCATACACTTTTGGTTACTATAGCTTTGTAGTAAATTTTGAAGTCAGGTAGTGTGATATTTCTAGTTTTGTTCTTTTTGCTCAGGATTACTTTGGCTATTCAGAGTCTTTTGTGGTTCCACATAAATATTAGGATTTTTTTTCTATTTCTTTGAACAATGTCATTGTTATTTTAATAAAGATTGCATTTAATCTATAAATTGCTTTGGGTAGTATTGCCATTTTAACACAATTCTTCCAATCCATGAGCATGGAATATATTTCCATTTTTTTGTGTCCTTCTCAATTTCTTCATCAGAGTTTTAGTTTATAGTTTTTTTAGTATTGTTCTTTCTTTTCTCATAATACCAAAAAAAGCTTTTTTGAATTTTTTTCTTCCCTTTCTGTCTGGCCACTCTGAATCTTCTTTGCTGGCCCCTTTCTCTCCACCATTAGTATTGGAAAGGCCCAGAGCTGTATTCTGCACCCTCTTCCCTTCTCCTTCTAACCTTCCTCATTAAGATATCCAACCTATTTCCTGTATCTTTAAAAATCATCTAAATATTATGAATCATTAACAGAATCAAGAACAAAACCATACAGTTATGTCAATAAATGTTCAAAAAGCATTTGATAAAATTCAATGCCACTTTATGATTTTAAAAAACCTCATCAAGACATCAAAATGAGTATAGAAGCAACATACCTCAAAATAATAAAGTTCACATATGATAAACTGACAGCCAACATCATATTGAATGGGGAAAAATTGAAGGCCTTTCTTTTAGGGACTGGAACAAAACAAGGATGTCCATTCTCACCAATTTTATACAACATCATACTTTTAGTCCTGGCCATAATAATTAGGCAAGGAAGATAAATAAAGGGCATCCAAATTGGAGAGGAAGAAGTCCAATTTGCTATGTTTGTAGATGGCATGATCTTATACCTAGAAAAACCTAAAGGCCCATCCAAACAACTATTAGAGCTAATAAATGAATTCAGTAAAGTTGCTGGATACAAAATCAACATACAAAAATCAGTAGCATTTATATATGCCAACAGTGAACAATCTGAAAAAAGGTCAAGCAAGCAATCCCATTTATAATAGCTACAAAAAGTATAACATACCTAGGAATCAATCTAACTAAAGAAAAATCTTTTTTCTTTCTCTATGAATTTGACTTTTCCAGGTACCTGATATAAGCAGAACCATAAAGTATTTGTCCTTTTATGACTGGCTTATTTCACTTAGCATAATGTCCTTAAGATCCATGCATGTAGCATGTGTCAGAATTTTCTTTCTTTTCGAGACTGAATAATAAATATTCCATTGTATGTATACCACATCTTGTTTATCCATTCATCTGTTGATGGACACCTGTGTTTCTTCCACCTTTTGGTTATGTGAATAATGCTATGTCAGGTTTTATTTAAGCCACAACAATTTGGTGGCTTAGGGGTTATTATCTTCACATCACAGGTGGGGACACTGAGGCTGAAAAGAGCGAAACACTGGCTTGAGCCAAGTAAGCACAGGTGCTCAAGAGTGAAAGGTCCAGGGAAGACCCTCATTATAGTGATATCTCAGAGAAAACAGACTATCCTGTCCAAGCAGAAGCTGCAGGGCAGCTAGTAGGTGTGTGGCCATAAACTGTAGAGGAGACAAGAGGAAGGTTGATGAGGCTAAGAGTTCTCAATTCATTCCAACTCAGACATCTTGTCTTTTTATTTTTATTTTTGTACCTTATACCTTAAGGTAAAAAATCAGTTGAACTTTGATATTTATGATAGATTTAAGAAACCTAAAAACATTTCATTCTTTGAAATTTCTAGTTCTGTTTTTAAGATAATTTTTGTTCAGCAAAAGGCTATATCACTTGATATCTAATGTCCACATTGTGCTACTATACTCAGATTTGATTCCATGCACATGAACAAGCCCAGAAAGCAGAATGAAAAGAGTGAAAAACATTGAAGGAGACAACTGCATCTGAATTTGTATACACTCAGAAAATGACTCTGCTTCACATCACTGCAGACTGTCATTTCCTGCAGGTATTGACTAAACCATTGTTGGGAGGGGTAGTAAAAAAATACGGAGTCTCATGATAAGACAGATGTGGATTCAGTGCGGACTCTGCTATTTACTAGCTAGGTGCCTGTTTCTCTAAGCTTCAGTTTACTGTACATCTGTAAGAACCTGCATATTTCTAACTTAAATTTCAATGCATAAAAATAGGATGTGTGATAGGCATGGGAAGGCCTATATTGGGCTGTAGCCTGAGAGGACAGAGGTTGGTTTTCAGGTTGGAAGAACCACTTGGAGGATCTCAGGGACTGCTAATGGCATCAAGCAGACTGAACTTTGAAACCTCCTGTTCTCCAATTCCTAAGACACACTGGGACTTAGAGTGGAACAAAGAGGAGCCAGGACATTGGTAGCAGGTAGTCTGTCACCTCTAAATCATCTTCTTTTCCATGCTGGAAAGAGAGGAAGAGGAGATGGCTGAAGTTGGGGAATTAAAAACTCTGACCTTCTGCAAAATACCTATCCAGTGTTCAAAACTCTCAAGGTCATGGAAACCAAGGAAAGATTGAGAAACTAAGGAGAAATAATGACTAAATGCAATGTGGTACCTTGGATTGGATCCTGGAATAGAAAAAAGACATTAGTGGAAAAACTGGTGAGATCCAAATAAAGTCTGGACTTGAACTAATAGTAATGTACCAATAATTAATACCTCGGTTTTGACTAATGTACCATGGCTATGTAAGATGTTAACATTAAGGAAAACAAAAAAAAATTTTTTTAAATTAGCCAGATGGGGCACATAAACAGGCCCAGAAAGCAGAATGAAAACAGAGTGAAAAAAGATTGAAGGAGACAACTGTATCTGAATTTGCAGACACTCAGAAAATGACTCTGCTTCACATCACTCCAGACTCCACCATTTCCTGTAGGCATTGGTGGCATGCACTGTAGTCCTAGCTACTTGGAAGGCTGACGAGGGAGGGTCAATTGAGCCCAGGAATTTGAGGCTGTAGTGAGCTCTGACCAGGCCACTGCACTGTAGCCTGGGTGACAGAGCAAGACCTTGCCTCTAAAAAAAACAAACAAACAAAAAAAAAATGGGTGAAGGATATATAGAAACTGTCTTTGCAACTTTTCTGTACATGCAAAATAAAAAGTTTATTAAAAACAAACAAACCCTGACCATGAGTGGTAGGGAAAGGTTATTGTAACATGTTGGATGTAGAGGAGTCCAGGCAGGTTACTTACTGAAACAAGTTCTCAATTTTTTATTGAAAAGGAAAGGTAGTACATGTGGAGTTTGCCAGCCCTTCTGAGAGCCTTCATATTAATATATTCTAATGATGATCCCAAGAAATAACCATTATTCCCAGTTTACAAATAAAGCCTAAGCACCTCAAGGAGGTAAAGTAATTTGTTTATTATCACACAGTAAGTGACAGACCCAGAAATAGATCATAGCTTTTCTACTACATCAAGCTCAATGATCTCCAAGGGTATTGCTGAAAGACAGAGGGATGGTTTCATCAGCATAACTTTATTTTCAGTCACCTTCATTCCCTAGGTACAGGCATAAAGTTAGAAAACCTCTTTTCTCCTCTTTACCATGCTCCCATGCCTAAAGCCCTCATGCATATCTCTTTGGTTAGACTGCCTGATATCCCTTTGGCAGAATTTGGAAAGAGCCTGTGCTCATTCTTTCCAGAAATGGGAATTCCTCATGGCCTCTGTTGTCCCAGAAAGACAGAGTGTGTCCCAGTCTCTAGCTATCCTCTTTTATCCCCACCTGCTTCCATCTGCCACCAGGAAGTTCATAGCCTGGCTCTTTAGAAAGAGCAGGTGCTCAGTACGGGACATCTTAGAATCCCTCTGGTGCCCCATAAGAAAAGGCATCGGGATGCACTGCCTGATGCTTCCTTCTAAGTCCCAGAGCTGCCTGGCCCAGAACTCAGAGGGCTCAGGAAGTTCAACTATAAAAATCTTTTGGATTTGTACCTGGATCCCAGCAGACCTGCTATTTCCCTACCTCCACCAAGAGGATTATAAATTACTTGCCTTTATGGACACGGCAAGAAATTATTTTCCAAAAAGGGAGACAGATGAGAGGAGGCAAGCTCCGGAGTTGTGGTGAGTGCAGGGACTAGGGTGTCAGAGCTGGGGTCTGGCCCGTGGCCTGGGTGCCAAGGCCTGGCAGTACTAGGCAGCACTGGATGGTATCTATTGAGGGGAGACAACTTCCCTCCACGTCTTTCCATTCCAGGTGAGAATGACGTTAAGGCCTCCGTTGATCCTCCCTCTTGTAACGTAATGAGCTTGAGTGGGCATCTGTGATGAATTCTTATCCCATCGTTACTCTTTTTGAGTTTGATATTCCTTAATGATCTGGCCGAGGAATATGGTCACTTCATGATGAAAGGAAACACTGTTCCTCTTCAATCCTCAACCAAGTGGTAAAATCTGCAAAAAGCAATTTATTGATGGTCCCGTAGGCTCATCTGCAGTGGCTACTCCTAACACAGGCTGAATGTGATAGGTGTCCTGCATCCTACCGTGGGACTTCTGCCTGTGGGACAAAGACAGGCCTAGAGTATCAACTGTGGCTCAATCTGGGGTTTAGGTGCTCAGTTAAACCTTCTCTTACATGGCATATTCTGACTGGTTTGAGCAGGGGCAGAGGGGAGTCACTCCATCTCATTCTAGGCTGACTCGGGTTGAAAAGGCTGGCGCCTGGGTAACAGCTGATTGCAGTTACTACTTATGATGGGCTGATGATTTCTTTATTTAACCTTCTTTATTTAACCTCACCACGACTCAATGACAGAGGTCTCTTGTTATTTCCCTTTAACAAGTGAGAACATTTAGGACAGAGGGGTTAAGAAATTTGTCCATGGTTTTATGAAGTAGTAAAGACAACATTTAAACACAGTCTGGATCCTGAGTATATACGCTTCTAACCCTGTGCTCCCTACCTAGGATATATGTAATATGCCAAACTCTCTCACCATCTGAAAAGCCAATATGAGACACATGCTTATAATGGAACACACAGTATTTATGCTGTTAAAGACATTGAAGGAAGTTGAAGAGATTGTATTTTCAGATAGCTCAGCAGCTAGCAGATAGCTTCGCAGATTTACCTGTGTTAATCCTGGAGGGAAGATCACAGAAGGCCATGTTACAAAATATTCACAGATGCCAGTGACTTATGCAAAAGCTCTCTGCACTTATCCATCTATCTGTCATTTAAAATGTAATATCTTCAATACTAGAGGTATTCTTGACCCATTCCAGACCCTGGCTACATCACTTAAATTTAATCAAGGATTTTGATAACCAACTTTCAAACTGAGGTAACACTTATATGGTCAGCTATGAAGAGAATCCCCTATTTAAAAATATTTAAAGAGATTAAATACAGAATAGAAAAAATAAAACCTTCTAGATCAGATTTGTTAATGACTTTTTTTCTATATGCATCCCAAATCTATAAACAAACTAAAACACTTTGAGAAACTCTAATTTTATTCCTTTAATCAGATCCCACTGCAATTTCATCAATAACTTTCAGGATCTAAGTTCTTTGCTAATGCTTAGCAGTAGCCTCTGAGTATTCCTGTTTGTGAGTGGTATGGGGCAGGAAGGAGACATGGAGACAATGACCTCTCCCCACACATCCTCCATTCAACCCTATAAGATAATAAAGGCTCCAAACAGTTACTACCATGCCTCCCTTTCTGGGAAGGGCAAACCGCAGCTGGTAGGGGGGTGACGGGTGAGTGATCTGTGTAAGAATACCCAGCAAGTGAAGACATCGCGTTGGCCATCACTTTTCAACAAGGCCCTTTGGCTCGGGGTGACAGAGAAATTAATGTAAAGGCCGCCTTTCCTTGAAGGAGAGAGGTTACGTTGCCCCTTTGACCTTGTAAATGTTTCGTCGCTTGTAGGTTTTATGTATATATGTGTATATTTTTATATATAGTGTGTGTTTTTGTTTCCGAGAGAGGCTGATTTTATCTGTTGAAAGCCAAGGTGGAGAACGGACTGCATATCAGGGCAAACATCTTGGAATTATCTTTCTGGTAACAGAACAGCAATGACATGAAATAAAATTAAAAATTATCATTTAAATGAAAGTTTTGTGTTTTCTTTGGGGGGACGGGGGGGGGGGAATGGATTGCAAACCACTGAGCCACATACTTTTTTATTGGTTAAACCTCATCGTTCCCACCAAGGAAGGTGTTCCTTCCTTTTGTCTTCTTTTTCTTTCCCTCCTTGTATTTTCTCTTCTTTCCTTTCCTTCTCTCTTCCGAGACTGCATCTGTTTCTGTCACCAGGCCTAGAGTGCCATGGCGTCACCGCAGGTCACCCCAACTCAGCCTCTTGGGGTGTAGCGATCTCCCTGCCTCAGTTGCCCCCAAGTAGCTCAGACGACAGACACCCGGCACCATGCCCAGCTCGGTTGGGAATTGTTTCTTTTCTCTCTGTAGAAGTAGGGCCTTGCTGTGGTGCCCGGGCTGGCCTCCAACTCCTGGCCTGAAGCAATCCTCCCACCTCGCCCTCCCAGGGTGGCAGGATCACAGGCGTGAGCCACTTTTCCTCGGCCAGGGCCCTTGTTTCAGAGCTTTGCTGGGCATCACAGTTACTTGGATGGCTCCTTTGAGACAACAAATATCTGGGCGTCCCAGCTAGAGTTTCTGATTCAGTGGTTTGGGATCCAAATTTGCATTTTCTACAAGTTCCCAAGTGATGCCAGTGCTGCTAGTCTGACTCCATGCTTTGAGGAGCCTTCAGGTATTTACTGATTGAGACATACAGTCAGTCCCCTCACCACACGTGGCAGATAGGTTCCCAGAAACTGTAACTCTCAGTGAAACAATGTATCACAAGACTCATTTCAGCACAGGCTAATTGATGTAAGGAAGAGTCGAGTTCTCATGACCTATCTCTGGCCACAGGAACCTCTCCAGACTTGTCCGGAAAGACCCCAAATGCTTGTGAACATTACCCTTTTTTTTTTTGAGACAGAGTCTCGCTTTGTTGCCCAGACTAGAGTGAGTGCCATGGTGTCAGCCTAGCTCATAGCAACCTCAAACTCCTGGGCTCAAGCAATCCTTCTGCCTCTGCCTCCCCAGTAGCTGGCCTTTGAAAAATAAATCTGCGCTCTACATAGATTTCAGAGAGGTCAGTAGAAACAAGTGAGATCAGTATTCACACAACTGTTGGTGAATCAGTGAGCCATGGCAGCCATTTCGGTGGTGTGTGGAATCAAGGAATGAACGAGAGCGGAAAGCAAAAATTGTAGAGAGCGCCTCCTATCGCCACCTAGTTCAGAAGCCGCCATGACAGATACGGCAGGCTTGTGAAGCAATGGCACAGGGCGTGGTTTAGTGTCTGGCATTAGTATTATTAGCATATGCTTTGTGTTGTAGTGGCTCCAAGCCATGTTTCCTAATAATAGAAAAATAGATGAGAGGTGGTTGGGCATAGTTGTATTAATTCATGAGATATCCATGGAAGTAGATTCATTTTGTCATTTTGAAATAACAACAGAGAGTGATTCTCAAAAGACAATGAGTTTATTTGGATTTAAAGCATGGCCCTGGCCTGGGAATCACTTCCTATGAGAAGTCATAAGTGTATACAGATAAGTTGAAGAAAGGGGAATCTTTTCAATGCAAAGGGAAAAGCCTAGGTAAACTCCTTTGAATGAAAGGTCATCAGTCACAGAATCTCATTGCAGGAGTTGAAGTAGCTCACTGGGCGGAGACAGCCGTTGCTAGGCAAGTGTTCTTGCAAGAGCACCTCACCTGGAAGGCTGCAGTCTTGACTATAATGCCCTGTTAGAATGTTTGCAAAAGACCATGAGATCCATGGAGAAAGGAAAGGAGAAGGCTTCATTTTCCAAGGAAGAAAAAAAAAAAATCCTATGATCGGGAAATGCAGATTTGGGGGATATTTGTAAGTGCACCCTCTGAGTAAGGCAGGGGGGCGTTTATGCACTGGGTTGACGTATCTGCAACATACTTCTTTTTTTTTTTTTTGAGACAGAGTCTCGCTTTTTTGCCCAGGCTAGAGTGAGTGCCGTGGCATCAGCCTAGCTCACAGCAACCTCAAACTCCTGGGCTCAAGCAATCCTGCTGCCTCAGCCTCCCAAGTAGCTGGGACTACAGGCATGCACTACCATGCCCAGCTAGTTTTTTCTATATATATATTAGTTGGCTAATTAATTTCTTTCTATTTATAGTAGAGACGGGGTCTCGCTCTTGCTCAGGCTGGTTTCGAACTCCTGACCTCGAGCAATCCGCCCGCCTCGGCCTCCCAGAGTGCTAGGATTACAGGCGTGAGCCACTGCGCCCGGCCCTGCAACATACTTCTTATGTTCACTTTAGGGTTGGGGGTTTCGTTTTAAAATGAGGTGTAATTGGGTTGGTCCACCATGCCCGGCTAATTTTTTGTATATATGTTTTTAGTTGGTCAATTAGTTTCTTTCTATTTTTAGTAGAGACGGGGTCTCGCTCTTGCTCAGACTGGTTTCAAACTCCTGACCTTGAACAATCCACCCGCCTCGGCCTCCCAGAGTGCTAGGATTACAGGTGTGAGCCACGGCGCCTGGCCTCTTTTCAGAGAACTTTTTTTGTTTGCACAAATAACAGAAACCACCACAAGTGGGTCTAAGTGTTAATAAAATTGGAAGGTAGGATGATTTTCTTTTTGTTTTTTTGGAGGCCATACAGCAGCAACCTCATGGGAAAGCAGCTGTACCACACAACCGCCATAACCAGTTCCAGGAGGGTCATCAGCAACCGAAATAACTCCTCCCTTTGACTGGGGTCACATGTGACTTGTCACCTTTCCTCTTTCAATGAGTCTGTTTTCTTCACATTCTCTGTGCCAGTGTTCTTTGCTTCTCTGTGGAAACGGTGGAAATTGAGAGCACTCTAGTCCTGGGTCCACAGCACTTCTTATTTCCCAGCTGCAGCACCACTGGTAGTGACTTACTGTCCTGGTTCCAAGTGTTCGGAGAGAATCTAGTGGTCCATCTGGACCAGGTGTCTTCCCCTTGTCCTACTGGCTTTTGTCAGGGTGGGACGATGCTGCGTACAAGTCCACTGGAGCTGGAGAAAAAGGCAATTCTCCAAGAAAGGAAGTATAGACAGGTAGACATCCTAAAATGTTCCTTTTATAAGCGTCAAAATCGAATTTAAGGGCTGGGCATGGTGACTCACACCTGTAATCCCAGCATGCTTCAGGAGGCCAAGGCGGGATGATAGCTTGAGGGGAGGATAGCTTGAGGTCAGGAGTTCGAGACCAGCCTGGGCAAAATAGGGAGACCCCTGTCTCTAAAAAAATAAAATAAAATAAAATTAGCCAAGCATGGAAGCACACACCTGTAGTCCCAGCTACTAGGGAGGCTGAAGTGGGAGGATTGCTTGAGCCCAGGATTTCAAGGTTACAATGAGCTTTCATCATACCATTGCACTCCAGCCTGGGCCACAGAACAAGACCCTGTCTCTAAAAAACAAAACAAAACAAAACAAAAAACTCAGAAAAAATTGAATTTAATGATAATAAAATGAAGGGAAATTCATTCCATCCTTCTACAATAAACCAATATTTGCATTGATTTAGACTTGTCGCTTTTAGGCCTGGCTGCATATCAGAGCTCAGACACATGCCAGTGCCTGGTCCCCACCTTATACCATAATGTCAGAATCTATAGAGGTGGGGCCCAGCTCATTAAAAAAAGTTTTTAAGCACCCCAGGTCATGCTGATGTGTTGCCAGGGTTGCAGATTACTTGTTTAGATGTCACAGTAGTATAATGTAGATTTCAGACTTTATTCTTTTTTTTTTTTTGAGACAGAGTCTTGTTGACACCCTGGCTAGAGTGCAGTAGCATCATCACAGCTCACACCAACCTGAAACTCCTGGGCTCAAGTGATCCTTTTGTCTCAGCCTCTCAAGTAGCTGGGACTACAGGTGTACCCCATGATGCCCAGCTAATTTTTCTATTTTTTTTTGTAGAGAAAAGGTCTTACTCTTGCTCAGGCTGGCCTTGAACTCCTGATCTCAAGTAATCCTCCTGCCTTAGCTTCCCAGAGTGCTAGGATTACAGGCATGAGCCACCGTGCCCAGCCTCATATTTTATTCTTAAAAGACATAGTCAAATTAGGAACCCTGTGTCTCTGCTATTTAAGGCCAAATCATCACACCAAGTATTTTGGGGAGAGAAGAGCTTTTTTCAAGAGGGGTAGTATTAATTTGAAAATAGTTAGTTGTATTTGTGTATGATTGGGCTCTGAAAAGTTGATCATCAGGTTTCTTGGAACTTCATCGTCTTTTGGAGGAATAAGAACCTTAATGCCTCCCATAGATCTTTGCTGCCTCTGAAATGGAAAACTTTAGTGGTTGTTCCAGATCTTTTCGGGCTCCTATTACTGTTTCTGTGCTCCCCTCTCTTGGCTTCTGTGTGCTGTTGCTTCCAAGGCCCACACCTAGCACTTCTCTTGGGCTCCTAAAGTTTGGTCTGCCCAGGAAAAGAGGGGGAAATACCTAGGCGTTCACTCCCTGCGCCTCCCACCCACCCCAGCCCCTTAGCCAAGGACTGACGGGTATGACTGAGAGTGTGACAGCCAGGCTCCTTTGTGTAACTTTCACCGAGTTTCCCTGACGGTTCGGGGTAAAACCACTCTTTCGCCTTCCCAATCTCTACTGTGAGCACTTCTAAAATAAACCACTTGTGCGCAAATCCTTATTGCAGGTTTAACTCAGGGAAACCCAATGTGAGACAGTCAACTTTATGAAATTTCATCCCTTCTTGTCACAGTTCAGTCCACGGCTGGACTTTGAAGTGTTGCCCCGGGTCTTGGGCTCCAGGCTTGGAAGAACAGCAAGCCGTGGCCCCTGCAGAGAGAGGGATGACAGACACCCGGCAAGTATGCGTGGAGAGTATTGTAAGCAAAGGTTAAGGGTGCAAAGCGGAAGTACATTTCCTAAGGGGAAATGGGTCTGTCTCCGGGAGTGGAGAAGACCCTGTCTTCTTCTGTGTTTTTCTGTCTATATGTTAGTAGTTTAGGGAATGGTTGGTTATAATTATTCACAACTATATGTGACTATTTGGGGACTGAATTCTTTCCAGGCACAGACATGATGTAAAGGTCACGTTATACGTACTGCGGGGAAAGTTCTATAACGGTTTATGGTGTTTTTCCATTCCTCGATGGTCAGTGTTCCATGGCCTAATTCATGGGTCCTCACTTTTTAAACAGGGGGCCAGTTCACTGTCCCTCAGACCGCTGGAGAGTGCGCACTGTGGGCCCGGGACAAGTTGGCTGCTAAGCAGGACAGGCAGTCTCGGCGAAAACACCCGGAGGGCCGGATAAATGTGCTAGGCAGCCCGCATGCGGCCCGTGGGCTGTAGTTTGAGGACTCCTGGCCTAATTATTCCATTCTTTAAGACTGAAATAACCATTCCCCCTTTATATTTTTCTGCAACTGTTTCCTCTTTATTGCTTTTCTATAAATGTTCACTCCTTTCTGTGTTTCTGATTTTCATTACCTCTCACTCATTTTTCTGCCCCTAACATTCTGACAAGAGTGAAATTTGATATGGCTTTTAATAATTCTGTTTATAACTTTTCAGAGGTAGAGAACCAAGACTTTATTTATTCACTGTCTTAGGAAAAGAGTAGGGAAGTCACCCCTTAAGAAGTCACTAAGGCTGGGCGTGGTGGGTCACACCTATAATCATAGCACTCTGAGAGGCCGAGGCGGGAGGGAGGATCACTTGAGCTCAGGAGTTCCAGACCAGCCTGAGGAAGAGCAAGACCCCATCTCTACTAAAAATAAAAAAATTAGGCTGGTGTCGTGACGCACCTATAGCCCCAGCTACTCGCTAGGCTGAGGTAGTAGGATCGCTTGAGCCCAGGAGTCTGAGGTTGCTATGAGCTAGGCTGACGCCATGGCACTCTAGCTTGGGGAACAGAGTGAGACTCTGTCTCAAAAAAAAAAAAAAATCACTGAGTCAGTTTCCCAGGAAACTTGGGAGCTCCCAGGGACCAAGAGAGTTTGGAGGAACTGGTAGGTAGCTGTGAGCTCAGTGGAAACAGATTGGGTGGGTTGCTGTGGTTGGTGTTGGGGAACCCAAAGAGGGAAATTAAGAGCAAAGAAAAAGAGTGGTGATGTGAGTAGAGGCGTGACCTGACTTTCAAATCACCTAAAGGTGCACTGTATAATTAAATTTAAAATGCGTTCTATGTTGTTTTCTGGAGCCGCACAGAATTCGTTAAGACAGGTGTGACTGCTGCCACAAGGTGGTGCTCTGACTATATTCACAGCCGCAAACTCGGCCTTTCTCAGAGCGTTACAGTTCCCCACTCCTCTGCTCTCAGTCTTTAAGGTCTCTAACTAGAGGTCTGTCACACTCCAGCCATACTCAGCCAGCCTGTTATTAGTGCCAAGCCTTCCTCCTGGCGCAATGACAGTGTAAATTTCAGCAATGGCAGAAAGGGGACAAATACAGCTGTTGTGCATTTTAGAATAATTGCTATAGGCCATTTGGAGACAGCTTTGTAATAACAGCACTTATACAGGCTTATACAATATTTCACTTTCCTATTTTATCCCCCACTCAACACTCTGTATAATGAACTTGTGAATTGATTCAATGCATGTGAGTCTGGACTTATCTGCCCCCAGTTTTACAAAGTGAGGCTTGCAGCCCCCCGGAAGGCATCAAGCTCTCTCATCTCAACATCCAGCCTTTTCACATGCCATCCTTCTGCTGCGAGCTTGTCAGCCTTCCCCGCACCCAGCTAACTATCTGTACTCAGCACAAATGCCATTTGTGAGAAGCCTCTCCCTGCCCCCCACCTCAAGTCTGGGCTCCCTATGTACCTGTGTCTTCTCCAGTTTATCCACCTGTAGGCATTTCTCTCCTTGTAGCAAAGTGTGTCTTATGTAGCTTCTCCACCGCAAGTACCTTGGGCTTTCTTATCTTTATATCTTCAGTGTTTACCACAATTCCCCACAGAGTGAGTGGATAAATGAATGAATAAATTTAAAAAGCTCTGAAAGATCAAAGACCTGTCCCCACCTTGAGTCCATAGCAGAGATGGAATATCCAGAAATGAGGACCTGAACCGGAATATCTCACTAGCTGCTGTGATTGTATCGAGCATCTCCACAGAAAACTCTCAAATGGGCTTACGTAGAAAAGTTGGGGGCCCTGCAGTGAGCCACAGGTCAGAGGGGATCCCCTACTGCCAGTATAACAAGACTTCAAGGCCCATAATCTAGCCAGGCGCAGTGGCTCACTGCCAGGCATGGTGGCCTGTAATCCTAGCACTTTGGAAGGCCGAGGCAGGAGGATTGCTTGAGCACAGGAGTTAGAGACCAGCCTCAGCAAGAGTGAGACCCTGTCTCTACTAAAAATAGAAAATTAGCCAGGTGTAGTGTTGCGTGCCTGTAGTCCCAGCTACCTGGGAAGCTGAGGCTGGAGGATCACTTGAGTCCAGGAGTTGGAGGTTGCTGTGAGCTAGGCTGACACCATGGCACTCTACTCAGAGCAAGAGTGAGTCTCCCATCGTGACTGATTTCAAGTTACTAAC
Organism: Microcebus murinus; assembly: GCF_040939455.1. NCBI lineage: Eukaryota > Metazoa > Chordata > Mammalia > Primates > Cheirogaleidae > Microcebus > Microcebus murinus. Next base: position 93,029,016 of record NC_134107.1, read on the forward strand.
CTAACGTAAGTGAACACAGAGTTGGGACGGGATATACACAGTTGACTCTTCTGATACAGTAAAAGCTGGCTGCGATTTTGGCCTTGTGAGACTCTGAGCAGAGAATCCATTCATGTTGTGCCTGAACTTTTGACCTACAGGACTGTAAGCTATGATAATAGATGAGCTCTGCTTTAAGCTGCGAAATTTGTAGTAATTTGTTATTCTAACCCAATACCGATTAAACCCATTTTACAGATATGAAAACTAAGGCTTAGAAACAGTAAGCAATGTGGCCAAGGCCATGAGCATCTAGCGAGTGATGAAGCTTGGATGCAAAATGAGGTATGTCTGACTCTAAGGCCTGGGTCCTTATTTCTTATGTTCTCTGAATTCCTATAGAAAACCCTTGACACATAAACAGCAAAAGGCCAGAACCACGAAAGACTCTATTCCTGTGCTTATTTATTTATTCTCGGGGACTAGAAAATGTGCATTATTATTAACAATAAAATTCTAAGCTAGAGGAAAATCAAATGCTGAGTGTGTCTTTGGACTTGAAGTGCCGCCTCAGTAGTTCACTCGATATTTATTTCAGAGGACAACCCGATGGAGTAACAGAAATGTCACATGGGACTCTACTCATTAAATGTTTGAGTTTGGCTGGAATGTCCATTTCGGCTTTTTTCCTCCAGCCTGACCAGATGTGCTCAGAAAATTTGGTTCCCCCTGAATATGTACATCTGTCAAAATTCCTGTCAATTTCAGCACGACTGCCAAGGGAGTGAACAAAGAGAGTTAGTGATTAACTTCAAAGAACTTTGTTGGAGAGGAATAAAGATATTTAAGGCCTATTTTGTGAACTAATTGCATTTGCATATTTATGGGATTTACTGATATAGCAGTAATTAAAAACTATTTAGTAGTCTTAAAGGACACATAACTCAGTTGCTGTTTGCATAATAAACACTTCCTTATTATGTTTGCATAATAAACCCTCTCCCCTTGCTTCTTCCGAAAGACATTGGTCTATCTAAGATGTGCCGTATCTTGCTTGAAAACAAGGGAGAAAGGGCTCTTATGGGTGTGAAGTGGGGGCTTCTGAAAGAAATATATTTCTAGGCACTGTCTTAATGATGGGCTTGGCCAGAACTGCTGTCAGAGAATGGCAGATTCAAATCTCAAATTATGTCTTTGTTTCTTTTGCCCAAGTGATGTTACTTATGTCCAAATGCCCAGCCATCCATGATTCCAAAATTTTGATCTGCTGGAAGGGCCCAAATGAGGTTCATCCCCACACTCATCCTTCCTAAGAAGATGTCTGGGGAATTATCAGAAACAGTGCAAATAAAAATCTTTCTCTAGATGAAAAGTGCTGTATGTAAAGGAGAGTGAGAAGGGAGTAGTTTCATGAAAAATTAAAGGTTGGAGTGAGGGGGGTGATACGAAATCTACAAGTACTGAGTACACAAACTAAACCCAGACAGGACAGTGAGGTTAGAAAAAGAAAGACTGGAGCCAGCCGACGGTACAGGGCCGGGCCATCAACAAGAGAGCAGGAAGCATCTGTATGTAAACTGCTTGGAAGACAAGTCACTCACACAAAACCATTTCCATCTTGGCAGAATTCATCAGCCAATAAAGAGCTGTAATGGGCAGACGCACCAGACTGTTGTTAAGTTAGCTAATGAAGGCCGTAATGTACCTGTATTACAGATCATTAGCAATGGCCTTCCCGTAACAGATGGGCATATGAGAAAGTGCAAGGAAAAGGGAGGGGAAGCATGTCCCAGAAGGTTTGACTTAGAGTCATGGCTTTACTAAAGTGCATGGCCAGAATGCAATGTTGATCATCACCTCAATTAAACCCTTCCATAAAGGGAAGCTTTCTGTGTTCCCTCCCCATCCAAAGTGCTACTACCTGTAGTTTGCCTTTCTCTTGTCCTAATTCATCTCATACGTAGAAGCTGACCATTCGAAGAACTGATGGAAAGCGCTGGGATTTTGAGGGCCAGATTAATCCTCTGGAAGCTCATCTCTTGATGAAGCTCCATTTATCTGCTCAACCCTCTCTAAAGGGTATTTCTCAAATAAACTTTCCGTAACTGTTTATCAAAGTTCCTCTACCAGGTTACATTTAAATTTGTTTTTCTTCTAGAATATTTTTAAATGTGCAGCATAATTGGAAGAACAGTAGAAAGAACTTCCTCCACTGCCCCATGCAACCATTTGAGAGTAAATTACCTACATGATGCACCGTCACCCTTGAATACAAACAAGGACGTTCTTTTGTATAATCAAATCCAATCAAAATCAGGAAGTCAACATTGCTACATACTGTCATCTAATCGACATGCGTCATCTGAGTTTCACCATTTCTCCCCAAAATGTTCTTTATAACAAAAGGATACAACCTTCTGGATCCCACATTGCACTTGGTTGTCATGTCTCTTTAGTTTCCTTTTGTTAGATATAGTTCCTAAGTCTTTCCTTAACTTTCGTAACTTTGACACTTTTGAAGACTCCATGCCTGCTGTTTTGTGTGCTCCATAATATGGGATTGTCTGGTGTTTCTTCCTGAATACATTTAAGGTATGGATTTTTGGCAAAACTGTACAAGAAAAGCTCCTGTGTCTTCTCAATTCATCCTGTCTCGTGGCACACAGTTTCCATTACTGGTGACGTTAACTTTCATTGTTTGATTAAGGTGTTGCTGCTAGCTTTCTCCACTGAAAAGTTTGTCTTTTATTTATTTATTTACTGAGACAGAGTCTCACTCTGTTGCCTGGGCTAGAGTGCCATGGTGTCAGCCTGGCTCACAGCAACCTCAGACTCCTGGGCTCAAGCAATCCTTCTGCCTCAGCCTCCTGAGTAGCTGGGACTACAGGCATGCGCCACCATGCCCAGCTAATTTTTTCTATATACTTTTAGTTGGCCAGCTAATTCCTTTTTATTTTTAGTAGAGATGGGGTCTTGCTCTTGCTCAGGCTGGTCTCGAACTCCTGAGCTCAAACAATCCACCTGCCTTGGCCTCCCAGAGTGCTAGGATTATAGGTGTGAGCCACCACGCCCGGCCAAAAGTTTGTCTTTTAAAAGAATCTTTGTAATTAATAAGTATTTTGTATAAATGTCCTATTCCTCATCAAACTTCGACCAACTCATTTTAGCAACCATGGATGTTTTCTGGGTGAATTAATTATATGCCAATTCTATCATCCCTTCTACATTTATTAGTTGGCATTCTAATTTAAGGAAAAGCTTCTCTTCTTCCTAATCACTTATTTATTTATTTGAGACAGACTCTTGCTCTGTTGCCGGGGCTAGAATGCTGTGGCGTCAGCGTAGCTGACAGCAACCTCAAACTCCTAGGCTCAAGTGATCCTCTTGCCTCAGCTTCCCAAGTAGTTGGGACTATAGGCAAATGCCACCATGCCCAGCTAATTTTTTTCTATTTTAGTTGCCCAGCTAATGTATTTCTATTTTTAGTAGAGATGGGGTCTTCTTCTTGCTGAGGTTCATCTCGAACTCCTGACCTCAAGCGATCCTCCTGCCCTGGTCTCCCAGAGTGCTAGGATTACAGGCGTGAGCCAGGATGCCCGGCCCATTTGTTTATTTAGATCAATATGAATTTGCAGATTATTGTTTTATTTAGTGGGTTATAATTTGACATGATCATTATTGATTTTGATGCTCAAATTGCCCTAGATATGGCCAGTGGAAGCCCCTTCAAGCTGACTCCTGTGTCTTTTTATCATGTATCCATCATTCTTTTAGTACTTCTTTGCTTTCTGGTACAACAGGATGTTTTAGGCTCTTCTCATACCTTCCGTCAGGTCTGGAATCATTCACTTCACCATTTCTTCCTTTTAGTTGAGTATGGCATTTAGAAGCTAAGATCTGAGTGCCGGGTGTGCTCATTGCTATTGGGGTGTCTCTCTCCCAGGCCCTCTAGTGGAAAGACCTATGGAACATATGTATGTGGAAGATTGGTATGTATGAACATGTGTGCACATACATTTACGTTTGTATTTATTTCTGCATTGAGCTTTATATACTAAAAACCATGGGTTCACACTGACACTTCCAAAACCAATTCAACACCACTGGGTTCATCCTAGTTTTCTCCCTCTCACTGAAGGGAGTTATTTATAACTCCCTTTAGCAACAGAGAAAAAGCAGTCAGGCTACATTTTATTGGTAGATTAAAATTAGATGGAGAACTTCATGGATTCTAAACAAAGGGACTGAGTGATTAAGAGAATAGGAATCAAATATATACATTTCCCGTCTCAGTTTGCTTGGTGAAAATTTACCTCAAAGCTTTGCCTCTACAATCTCAATTGGATAAAAAAGCAGACAGATATTGGAAATGGTATGGAATTTGGTTGTGCTTTCTAGAGCATCTGCAGGTCTACCAATGGAAAATAGAGTTGTTGTATAGAATTGTGCATTCTTTTGCCTTAGTAATGAAGAGTGAATGGGTATTCAACCAAAAAGTGAAAAAAAAAAAACTTTTATTGAATGATGTTAAACTTCAGTAGTTCTCATCTCCAATAAGCCTAGAATCATCCTTTCTTAGGTAGTTACTTTCCGAATTGTGGGCAGCGAAAATTTAAGAAGCACTCCTATTTATCAAAAATCAATGCTTCTTTTAATTAAAGGGGCTTAGGAAAAACAAAAAGCACTTTTCCCATTGTATTGTTTGCAGTTGTTCTTCATTAAACAATACCAGGTTTCCATTAGCTTTGTGTAATTCAAGAGTCCAATAACCATTTTTAAATGCTAAAGATGTTACTGCATAAGTCTGATTTAGAACAGCTATTTAGATTTCAATTATTAATGAAATTAGTGTCCTGAATGTCAGCAAGAGCATTGCCTTAGGTAAAGGCTGTAAAGGAAATCATATTAGTGTGGAATTTCCTCTCCTTAGGGGCTCCTCTTAGATTACATTATTCACTTAGCTATCTTCTGTCAGGGAAATGGAAATGTTGGCCAGGATCTGATCCTGGGGCAGAACCAAAGGGAGAAGTTAGGGGTTTCGTGATGGCATCAATTCCAAAACATTTGCATGGTGCTGATATCGCCTTTGGTCCCACCGAGTGTTTACAAAATAGCACCAGTAAGGGTAGTACAAACTGTCAAACAGAGAGGAACGGAGTGGAGAGGAGCCCTGTTTGGAAAAATTGAGCGGCATTCCATCTGGTAGGCAAGTTTGCATTCTCTTCTTTGGGACCTGACCAGGAATGCTGGCAAGTGTGATGGCCCATCTGTGGCCCTGCATCCTGGTGGCTGCCTCGGGTGAGTCCTTTACATGATTTCAGTACGCGCTGAGTATTGACTCTTAGAAGCTAGAGACAATATTTTTATACATTGTGCTGTAGAACTCCTCATGTTTGTTTTATTCATCTGTAAAATATCAGTCCTGGGAAACTACACAGAGATCAATGATTTGCTTCTGACTTTGTTCCTACAATTATATAATAGATACACATACATAAAGTGTCACACTATGGGGCTTTTTACACATAGCTGAAATATGCTCCGTGATGTTATAATTGCTTGATAAATCTCTGCTTTGCTAGAAATCCAGCTCTCTGCAGCCATTTACATTGAGAGTTTGGGGCATTCTTTTCCAAATTTACTTTTATGTGTGGATAATATATTTTTATTATCCAAAATAATCTCGGCTTCATGATAAGCTTTTCAGCAGCTCAGAGAAAGAGTCTCTTGGATTTTTCACAACTACAGACATGTGTATATCATTTTGGTATTAGAGGCTTTAACATCCAGCCTTACAAAATCTATATAGGTGATGAGTGTATCTCTAAAGACAGGTATTATAAACTTGCAAATTTTGAGTACACAATTCCTCTTAAAAACGCTTTAGAAACTAATGTATCTCTTCTAAACTTCTGGAACTATACTTCCATAGTGCCAGTATTAACTCTACTGAATTGAACCATTTCAGTTAGGATACAATTGATCCTTAGAAAATGTGCACAAATCAAGAATTTATGTTTATGCTGCTGTCTACCAACACTGCACTTTCTTGGGGATTCTTCTAGAGCTCATATCTAAATTCTCAAGTTTTAAAGTGTAACTGGAAGTGGAATGAGTCAATTACAAAGACGAGTTAGGAATTTGGTAGCCAAGGAGCTGGAAATGATTTTTTTATTGGGTAGAGAAGAAAAATAGCCACTTATCATTAACGTATAAAAATCCTGGATGTTGAACATAAAGGATAAAAGCATATCTTAATTATAAAAATAAAAACAGAGGAAATTTCATTAAATGCCAAATGGGTTTTTTAGCAGAAAATAATTGTGAACATTAAAGCAAGATAAAATAGAAAAATGAAGGTAAGAAAACAGAAGAAATTCTTCTTAATGATATCGCTTTCTAATGTCTTGTATTATGCATGATTTTGGTTCTAAATGTAGCAGAAAAATTGTTTTAATAGAGTCTAATAACCAATGCTTTACCATAAATCATACTGAGGACATTTGTTACAGAAAAATCTGCCTTTTGGAATTTTTCTGGGTTTTACTATATTCACAAATTTTATTATAGTTACAAATCAAGACAATTTGTAAATATAAGAGCATTATTATCAATCACCAGTACATACCTGTTCCCAGAAGGCAATGCGGGGGGGTGGAGGAGGCCCGGATGAGGGGAACCATCTAGATCCTGCTTCACCACTCACCAGCCATGTGACTCTGGGCAAGTCAATTAATCTCTCAGAGATGCAGTTTCTCTGTAAGTTAACTGTTATTTTGAATATTCATGAAGGTAAAATAAGATAGCACTGTGAATTTGTAAGGTGCAAAGCATGTATAAGATATCATTAACCTGAAAACACTCACACGCAGAGAAAACAACACTGGCTATTTCTGTCCGATAACATACACCATGCAACATGTCAGTTTTCCTTCGGAAGGGTTACTCACTGCTGTTCCTAATATTCTCACGTCAGTGTAGTGGCGTGATTAAGAGCTTGGGCTTTGGATCCAGCTCAGCTGTCTTTAAACCCCAGCTCCTCCACTTGCAAGCTGCATGACCTTGGTACTAACCTACCTATGTCTATAGTCTGTCACCTGCGTTAACAGAGCACTCCTCGTGGGACCGTAGAGTACCCATCTCATGAGGTCGCTGTGAACGCTAAAGATCCTTCATGTGCAGAGCTTAGCCTAGTGGCTGGCAAGTAAGGAAGTCTTCAGTTAGTATTAGGAATTCAGTACCTAAATCTCTATTTCCTTGTAACCCCTCAGATAAATGTATTCATATAACTAAAGCAAGAATAGCTCTTTTCTTCAGAGTGCCCCAAACATTTTAAGATAGGTGCATGTGGCAGAGTAACTCATTAAAACAAGGAAAACAAAGGAATAATTGTATTGTACTCTTATCTTCTTTTTTAATCTCTCTTCACCTACAAGTGCTTCATAGCTCAGTCCCTAACACATTCTACTTTCCCAGAAATCTCACAAGTGAATTATTTGAGACTGTCCATTAGCATTCAAGGAGGCAGTGTTGGTGAGGAATCTTTTCTGGGTCTGTTGATAGCTTCCATCAGTGTCCGTTGAAACATCACTGAACTGTGAGTCATTTAGTGCTTGTGTGAATGTCACATTAGCTTTCAAGGGGCATAATTTACTGTTAATTAATGGTCACTTAAATCCTTAATCTCTCTCCTGTAATTGATCTTTCTCTTCGGGCAAATTTGCATTCATAGTAGAAATGCAATTTATTATTTCTTCCCATCTTAAACAAAGAATTCCTTCCCCCTTTTGGTTTATTTAAGCACATTTCCCTTTGCTTATTATTTTTCTCCCTTCGTTGCTTGTTTCTCTTTTGTTCCTAGTCCCAGCTTCCAGAACTTTCTCTTTTTAACCAAAGATTTTGACACATTCTAGAAAACATGTGTGTATCCATGGGGAACCCATGGATGGTTTCCTAGAAAAGACAGCAGAGAGGAATTTGAGTCTTTATGAGCAGGGGGTGCAGGGAACACATAGAATTATGTTTTAACTCTGGGTCAGGTAGTTTCCTGTATCGAAACATGCACATTTCATTGTTTCCCCAACTGAGACTTGAATTGGGAGCTTCCAAGCGAGGTAAAAGTGAAGCTGCCCAAAGCAAAGTTTGCAGGAAAAGCACTGGGCCAGCTTTGCTTCGTGCTCCTGACTTCCCTCCCCTGGGGTACACCAGCCAGAAATGTTCTCAGGTAGAGAGATTCACAGCACACTTTTTGACAATAAAAGTTCATAAAAACCCTACAAATGATGCCTGATGCAAGCCACCCACCTTAGTCCTGCACGCCTGAATAGCTAACACCATTTTAGGCGTCTTCTTGGGTGAATAGTTAGGGAGTTAAAATGCTCATTAGATTCCCAGTTCCGATGGTAATGAAAGTGAATATTCCACTGCCCACAAGGAGTCTGGCATGGCACCTCCAGCCCCAGGGTTAGCATTTTGGTCACACTGACATTGTTAAATCATAGAAATTGCTGCCTGCGGTGGCAAGTGACATGACATCATTCATAAAGAAATGGGCATAAACAGGATTGTCGCACGGGGAGAAGCGATCTCATTTACAGTTTCCCGCTGGATCCCTCATGCCTTCAGCAGCTCATCAAAATAGCCATCAAAAGCACTGAGAGCCCAGGCACAGTCACACGCAGGACAGTACAGACAGGCTTCGCTCACGCGCTGAATCAGGAGGTGTGCAATTTGCTTCGGTCCAATGACTTAGTGAGGCTTTGTATCCCCTAAGGGCTGGCAAAGATTGTGAACAAAATATCCTTTTGCAATTCAGAGAAAGCCCTCAGAAATTTGTCACTTCCAATTGCCAGAGCTCATTTCTCTCGCTTCCTTCCCTCTGGCCTCCCCGGCCTCAACACCAATCACGGCTCCTCTGCGCATCAAGATGCCTGGGTCACAAGAAACGGTTGTTCCCCAGAACCAGAGAGAATTTCCCCCCAAACAAAGATCTCATTTTCTGACAAGTGCATTTTATTTAGAGACAGACAAGTGAGAAAGGAGATTTTTGAGGAGCAAAGTATGAATTGGAATCTCAGTAATCCTGTTATCTAGAAATCCGCACAGATGTTTGGGTTCGCCGATTTGTCCATGTTTTTGCTTGGGTGTTCTGTAAGGTTTAATTGCTGAATTACAAATGAATAATCCAAAGAAAAACCAAAGCAGGAGTTAAGTTTTGGCTAAGTGTATAGGTGGGTTTCCTCTCTATGCCAAGAGTGGGTAATACAGGAATAAAAAAAGGATTCTGTCTCCAAGATGCATGATTGTTATAAAACAGAATCGTGGCTGCGGTTTGCAACCTTGGAGATGGGGTTGATTTATTTGTCTTTACAATGCACCGGGCACTTAGGCCATTAGCTTACTTTAAAATAAGTGTTTGCCAAGACCCTACCAGCTGGCTGTGAATTCATGCGGACTGGGGTGAGCCAAAAACTATATTCCACGAAGAGCCACTGCATCCTAAGCAGTCTTAACACGTTCAGTTCCTGTTATATTCATCTTCACAGTGATAGTTTTCTTTTCCAGGAATTCTAGCCATAGATGCACCTCATCCCAGGAATTCTGTTCTCCATCATCTCACGAAGCAGCTATTACAGAAATATCACAAGGAAGTGAGACCAGTTCATGACTGGACAGAGACCACCACCGTCTACCTGGACCTATTTGTCCATGCTGTACTGGATGTGGTAAGAACCATTCTTGCCCTTTCCTATTCTTGCTGCCTCACTTTTTTAATACCCTAACTTATTGTTGAGTGTAGTCACTTTGGTGTGCTATCCAATATTGTTCATTACATCTAACTATCTAATTTTATTTTTGTACTCATTAACCATACCCCCTTTATCCCCTGTTCCCCTACCCTTCCCAGCCTCTGGTAACATAATTCTACTCTCTGACTCCATGAGATCAATTGTTTTTAATATTTGGCTCCACATATGAGTGAGAACATACAAGATTTGTCTTTCTATGCTTGGCTTATTTCACTCAACATAATGTTCTCCAGCTCCATCCATGTTGTTGCAAATGGCAAGATTTTATTCTTTTGTGTGGCTATATAATATTTCAGTGAGTAAATTTTACCATGAGTTCTTTTTTTTTTTTTTTTTGAGACAGAGTCTCGCTTTGTTGCCCAGGCTAGAGTGAGTGTCGTGGCATCAGCCTAGCTCACAGCAACCTCAAACTCCTGGGCTCAAGCAATCCTGCTTCCTCAGCCTCCCGAGTAGCTGGGACTACAGGCATGCACCACCACGCCTGACTAATTTTTTCTATATATATTAGTTGGCCAATTAATTTCTTTCTATTTATAGTAGAGATGGGGTCTTACTCTTGCTCAGGCTGGTTTCGAACTCCTGACCTCGAGCAATCCGCCTGCCTCAGCCTCCCAGAGTGCTAGGATTACAGGCGTGAGCCACCTTGCCCGGCCTACCATGAGTTCTTTTTTCTGAGACAGAGTCTCACTCTGTTGCCTGGGCTAGAGTGCGCTGGCATCAGCCTAGATCACAGCAACCTCAAACTCCTGGGCTGAAGTGGTGACTGCTGCCTGGCTACCTCTGATGTTTACTCAAAGCCCAAGGGCTCTTTAGTCAGCAGGTGGTGAATGCTGCCAGGACTGGGTCCTTCCCTTCAAGGCAGCATGTTCTTTTCTGGCCCAGGGTAGGTCTAGAAATGCCATCCAGGAATGAAGGCCTAGACTCAGGGGTTTCAGAGTCTGCTTGGTACTTTATTTTACTGTGGCTTAGCTGCTACTCAAGTTGCAAAACAAAGTCCTCTGAGCTCTTCCTGTTCTTTTCTGCAAGTGGAAGAAGACCCCCTGAGCAGTACTGCCTGTAGATGGGGGAGGGGTGAGCTTGGCCACCGCTGCTGGTGTCTCACTGGGTCACATGCACCTCAAGTCCAATGGCTCTGAGCCAGCACAGCTGCAAGAATTGCCCAAGGACAGCAGCCTTGGTGGCCTGACTGCCTGGGATGGATTTAGTCTAGTTCTCAGGCTGCTTTTTGTCAGCCGGTGGTGAGGCTAGCCAGAACTCAGGTGTCAGGGCAGAGGGTTTCCCTCTGGCTGGGCTGGTCTAGATGCTTCTTCCGTGGGTACCGGCAGAATTCTGCCCCGTCCCGGGTCCCCCTGTGCCAGGATGGCCCTGAGTTTCAATGCAAAGTCCCACCATCACTTCACTCTCCCTCTCTGGAGCACACAGGTTTTCTCTTCGCAAGGTGTGCTGGCAGGGCACTGCTGGGGGCGGGGGTGAGGCGGCGCAGGCAATGCAAGATCGTCTTTTCTGCCCTCTTCTATGCCTCTTTCCTTGAATAATGTTAAAACCAGATAGTAAGATCGCTCATCTGATTTTTAGTTCTTCTGAAAGTGCTTGCATGTGTAGGATAGTTGTTGAATTTGGGATTTATGCAGAGGGTTGATCAAGGGGGGTTTCTATTCGGTCATCTAGCCCCACCCCTTCTCTGTTGCTACCTTATTTTAAAACTACCTGCAGTTCATGCAGAAGCCTGGGAGAGGTTATATTCTTGAGACTCAGGGAAGTTGTGCTAGATTCGATTTAGCAGTTAGCATGAGATAACATATTTATTAGGCAAATTATGCTTTGTAGTCTCCGATGTACATTGTGAGAGGCAAATTGTCTAGAAATATGAGTTGCATGGAATTAAGATGTTTTAAGAATTGTCATACAATCCTAGTCTGGGAGGCTGAGGCAGGTGGATTGCTTGAGGTCAGGAGTTCGAAACCAGCCTGAACAAGAGCGAGACCCCATCTCTACTGTAAATAGAAAGAAATGAATTGGCCAACTAAAAATATATAGAAAAAATTAGCCGAGCATGGTGGCACATGCCTGTAGTCCCAGCTACTCGGGAGGCTGAGGCAGCAGGATTGCTTGAGCCCAGGAGTTTGAGGTTGCTCTGAGCTAGGCTGACGCCATGGCACTCACTCTAGCCTGGGCAACAAAGTGAGACTGTGTCTCAAAAAAAAAAAAAAAAAAAAGAATTGTCATAGATCACAGTACATATTTCATAGAAGTTGCTGAACCCAAAAAATGGTTATAGGTATTTTTTCCTATGGTTCACATTTGTTAGTGATAATGTAGATTTAAGCAGAGATCCACTATTTATTGTCTGAAATTTTAAAGAGAGATAAAAAAAAAAAAGCCTGGATATCTTGATTTTATAATGGGGCTTTTATACCTAAAGTGTTTGGTGAGCATGGTGGGAGGGTGTGTTTATGAAAGCATCCATTTCCTACTGTATCTGAAAGATAGGTCATGAGAATGAAATGAGGACATGCCTGTAGTTAGCAGAGTTCTTAGTACGCCGGCAAAAAGTGAGGGCCCTGACAATTACCGCCTTTCTCTCTTCCTCCTTTTTCCTAATTATCTCCAATATCGATAGGTCCCAGATTTATTTTGATTTCTCTTAAAAACAGACTTTACTGTGCCTGTTTTGTTAAAGCAGTTTTCGTAATTGTTTTTCAATGTACTTCTCAAAACTTTTTTTCTGATTCAGGTATAATATACATGTATTGAAATGCACAGATCTTACATGTAGAGACAGGTGAGTTTTGACAATTACACGCACCCATAAAATCCGTATCTCTATCAAGATACCAGGGATTTTCATTGCCTCAGAAAGGTCCCTAATTCCTTCTCTAGTCCATCCCCTCCCTTTCACCCACAGAGACAAATGCCCTTCTGATTGCTTTCATCAGTGATTAGTTTTGCCAGTTCCAGAACCTCATATGAATGAAATTTTATTACATGTACTCTATCTACTGTGTCTGGCTTTTTCACTCAGCATGCTTTTGAGGTTCCCTTATGCTGTCGTGTGTATTGGTAGTTTGTTCCTTTTCACGGATAAGTAGTATTCAGTTATGGCTATGCCATGATCTGTTTATCCACTCTCCTGTTGATAGGCATTTGGGTCATTTCCGGTTTTAGGATATAATGAATAAAGCTGCTGCGAACATTTTTGTACAAGTCTTTTTGTGTACGTTTCCATTTGTCTTAAGTAAAACCTAGGAGTTGAATAACTGGGTCATAGGTGGGTGTGCCCTTATTAAGAAACTGCTAGACTGATTTTCACAGTGGTGGTACCTTTTATTTTCTTTTTCCTTTTTTTTTTTTAATTCACACCTAATGAGTAAAGGTGGTACATTTTAAATTCCCACCAATAATATATTAGAGTTCCTGTGACTTCATACCCTCACCAATATTTAGTGTTACCAGTTTTTTAAATTTTAGCCATTCTAATAAGGGTGTAATGGTACTTCATGGTGGTTTTAATTTCTATTTCCCTGATGGCTAATAATTTTGAGCTCTTTTTCATGTGTTTATTGGCTACTTATAGATCTTTCTTTGTGAGGTGCCTGTTTAAGCCTTTTCCCATTTTTTTTATTGGGTCATTGGTCTTTTTATTATAGGTTTATAGGAGCTATTTCTATATTGTGGGCACAAATCCTTTGTCAGCTATGACCTGCAAATGCTTATTCCCTATCTGTGTTTTACCTACTCACTTTCTCAAGGGGTCTTAGCATGAACAGCAATTTAAAAATGTGATGAAGTCCATTATCGTTTCAGTGTGGCCCCCAAATTTCATCTCCCAATTCATATGTTGATGGCATCTGGAAGTGGGGCCCCTGGGAGGTAATTAGGATGTTGGCTTCATCACAAGAGGAAGAAAAAAAAATAACAAGAGGAAGAGAGACCTGTGCTGACATGCTCTTGCCCTCTTACCATTGTGATGCCTTGTGCCACCTTATAATGCAGTAAGAAGGCCTTCATCAGTTGTGGTCCCTTGACCTTGAACTTTGCAGCCTCCAGAACTATAAAAATTAAGTTTCTTTTCTTTATAAATTACACAGTCTCAGGTCTTCAGTTTTAGCAACAGAGAACAGACTAAGACAAGGTTCATTTTTATCAATTCTTTATTTATAGTTAGTGCTTTCTGGCGCTTTCTAAAAAATCTTTGTGCTCAATATCACAAAGCTATTCTCTTATATCTTCTGCCATAAGCTTTATCATGATTAGCTCTTAGATTTAGGTATATGATCGATCTACTTTTTTTTTTTTTGTTTTTGAGATAGGATCTCCCTGTCTGCCAGGCTAGAGAGCAGTGGTACAGTCATAACTCACAGCACCCTCAAACTCTGGGGCTCAAGTGTTCCTCCTGTCTTAGGCTCCTGAGTAGCTGGCTCTACAGGTGTATGACACCATGCCTGGCTAAATTTTTTATTTTTTTAGAAATGAGTTCTCCCTATGTAGCCCAGGCTGGTCTTTAACTCCCGGCTTCAAGCAATTTTCCCACCCCAGCCTCCCAAAGTGTGGGGATTATAGGCATGAGCCACTGTACCCAGCCTTAGTCTGTAATCTATTGAAAATTAATTGTTGTGATGGTGTGAGATATGTTAAGATTTTTTGTCTGTTTTTGTTTTATTTTTTACATTTAGATAAGAGTTATTTCAGCACCATCTTTCTTTTTCTTTTCTTTTCTTTTTTTTGAGACAGAGTCTCACTTTGTTGCCCGGACTAGAGTGCCATGGCGTCAGCCTAGCTCACAGCAACCTCAAACTCCTGGACTCAAGCGATCCTTCTGCCTCAGCCTCCCAAGTAACTGGGACTACAGGCATGTGCACTACCATACCTGGCTAATTTTTCTATTTTTGGTAGAGACGGGCCTCACTATGTAGCCCCGGCTGGGTCTCTAACTGCTGACCTCAAGTGATTCTTCCACCTTGGCCTCCCAGAGTGCTAGGATTACAGGTGTGAGCTGCTCTGCCTGGCCAAACATCTTTTGAAAAAGGCTTTTCTTTCCCCCATTGAAACGCTTTGGTAGGTTTGGTCAAAAATTAAATTGATTGTGTAAGTGTCAGTCTGTTTCTCTTGAAACCAGGTAGTGTAAGTCCTCTAAAGTTGTTCTTTATGTTAAAGATTTTTTTTTCTCTTTTAAGGTCCTTTGTATTTCCACATCAATTTTGAAATCAACTTGTCAATTTCTATTTTTTAAAAAGCCTGCTGGTAGTTTGTTGAGAATGGTTTGGTATCTACAGATCATTTTAAAGGAGAGTTGGCATCTTAACAATATTGAGTTTTCCAATTCTTGAACATGATATATCTCTCCATTTATTTAGAACTTCAGTAGTGTTTTGTAATTTTCAGTGTAGAAATTTTACATATATTTCATTAAATTTATCTTGAAGTATTTTTGATGCCACTATAAACACTATTAAAAGTGTTCTATTTTCTAGTTATGTGTTGCAATATAGAAATGTTTGATTTTGTAAGTTAACTTTGTATCCTGTGACCTTGCTGAATTCACTTATTAATTATAGTAGTATTTTTGTAAATTAATACTTTCCACATGTACAATCGTGTCATCTGCTAATAGTTTTACTTCTTCCTTGGTAATCTGTATGCTCTTTATTCTTTTTTTCTTACCTTATTGCATTGTCTAAGACTACAACTATAATGTTGAATAGAAGTGGTGACAGCAAACATTCTTGCTTATTCCCATTCTTAGGAAAAAGTCTTTACCATTAAGTATAATGTTAATTATGGATTTTTAATAGGTGTTCTTTAACAGGTTGAGGAAGTTTCCTGCTATTTCTTGCATGATAAAAAATTTTTGAAATCACAAATGTGTATTGCACTACGCCAAATGTTTTTTATAGATGTATTTTGAAGATCAGATAATATTTCTCTTTTATTTAATGTGGTAAATTATATTGATTGATTTTCAAATGTTAAATAAGCCCTGCACATCTGGGATTAACCACACTTGATCTTAATATAGTATCCATATATATATATATATATATATGTATGTATATATACACACACATATATACATATATATACACATATGGATTTTATTTTCTAATTAATATATATTACATCTATGTTAATGAGGGGCATTAGGCTACAGATTTCTTATCTCTTTTAAATTTTGTTTTTGACACATAACCTTATACCCCAGAAAGTTTTCTTTTCTTGTTTGGTTTTTGGTGTCATGGTTATGTTGGCCTTATAAAACTAGTTGAGAATGGTTCCCTCCTCAATTTTCTGAAGAAGTTGTATAATATGAGTATTTTTCCTTTCTTAATAACAGATAGAATTTACTGGTAAAATCAAAGGGGACTGGAGTTTTCTTTGTGGGAAGATTTTCAAGTATGAATTCAATTTTATTAAAAGAGATGTTTAGATTTTCAACTTTTTTCTTGTGTCAGTTATGATAATGTGTATTTTTTTAAAGGAATTTGTCGCTTTTATTCAATTTGTCAAATTTATTGGCTTAAAGTCATTCATAATTTCCCTTTTTTATTCTTTCAATGTCCATAGGATCTCTAGTGATATGGCTTCTTTTGTGCCTCGTATTAGTAATTTGTGTTTTCTCTTATTTTCCCTTGAACAATCTTGTCATAGTTTAATCAATTTTATTTATTTTTTTCAAAGAACCAAATTTGGTCTCTGTAATTTTCTCTATTGTTTATTTTCTAACTCACTGATATCTGCTCTTATCTTTATTTCTTTTCTTCTACTGACTTTGGGTTAATTTATTCTTCTTTATCTAATTGTTTCTTTCTTTTTCTCTCTTTCTCTCTCTAACTCTCTCTCTTTATTCTTTTGAGACAGAGTCTCTCTGTGTTGTCCAGGCTGGAGTGCACAGTGGCATGATCATAGCTCACTGCAGACTCAAATTTCTGGGCTCAAGTGATCCTCCTGCCTCAGCCTCCCAAGTAGTGGGGACTACAGGTGTGTGCCACTATGCCTGATTAATTTTTAAAAATTTGTTGCCCTTTACAAAAGAAGATAGACAATGGCCAATAAACATATGAAAAAATTCTCAATGTCTCTAATCATCAGGGAAATGCAAATCAAAACCACAATGAGATATCACTTAACTCCAGCGAGAATGGCTTTTATCAAAAAGTCCCAAAACAACAAATGCTGGTGTGGATGCGGTGAGATAGGAACACTCATACACTGTTAGTGGGACTGCAAACTAGTACAACTTCTATGGAAAGCATGGAGATATCTCAAAGAACTAAAAGTAGACCTACCATTTGATCCAGCAATCCCACTACTGGGTATTCACCCAAAGGAAAAAAGGACATTTTACAAAAAAGACACTTGCACTCAAATGTTTTTAGCAGCAAAATCACAATGGTAAAGATGTGGAAACAACTCAAGTGCCCATTAATACATGGGTGGATTAATAAAATTTGGTATACGTATACCATGGAGTATTACTCAGCCATAAAAAATGGCGAACTAATACCTTTTGTAACAACCTGGATGTAACCTGAGACAATCTTTCTAAGTGAAGTATCACAAGAATGAAAAAACAAACACCACACGTACTCACTATTAAATTGGAACTAAATGATCAACACTTATGTGTACATATGGTAGTAAAATTCAATGGAAATCAAGCAGGTGGGAAGATGGAGCAGGGGACAGGTAAATTTACACCTAACAGGTACAATCCATACTATCTGGGTGATGGACACACTTATCACTTTTACTCAAACTGTACAAAAGTAATTCATGTAACCAAAATGTTTATACCCTCGTAATATTCTGAAATAATAAATAAATAAATAAGCCCATGCTGGGAGAAATAAATAAATAAATCAGAATTTAAAAAATAATTGTTGCCCAAACTGATCTCTAACTCCTGACCTCAGTGATCCTCCCACCTTGGCCTCCCAAAGCTCTGGGATTACAGGTGTGAGCCACTGAGCCCAATCTAAGTTCTAAAAGGGGAAACTTATTTAAAATTTTTTCTCTTTTTTTTTTTTTTTGACCATCCTAAATTGTTTATTAGGTATGAATTTTACAAACATTACTTATTAGCGGTAACGGTGGAGCTGGAGAGTATTGCGCCTTCTCCAAGCTGCACGGCGAGAACCACCAAAAGTGTGGTGGAACTTATGGCCCTTTCCAAGGCCACGGCTCTTGCGGCCTGCAGATGTCAGCCCACGCATCTCCCTGTGCTTGTGGACCGGTTTCGTGATCCACTGGGTATCAGGATTTCTTCTGATAGCTTTATGGAATGGATCAATGAGGATAACCTCAAAACATTTGTATGTGGAATCTTCACCAACCCAGTAAGAATTCAGGACTCTTAGAGGCCCACAGTGGCGTCCAGCTCGCTCCTCGGCAACAGACTGAAGGCTTCGAGCAAACTTTAGCTGGTTAACACCACGATGGACAGGCTTGCCATAAGTTGCGCCCTTAGGAACTGGGTGTTTGCGGCCACCACGGCGCACACGAATCCTATATATGACATAACCTTGCTTGGCCTTGTATCCCAGTCTGCGCGCTTTATCCGGTCGGGTGGGGCGGGGAGCCCTGTGGAGCGCAGAGCGCTGCCGTATTGCCAGCAGCGACCCTCAGAAGAAAGCGCATTCCATCAGACTGCTTCTTCCTCCACAGCTCCTGGGTATACTTGTATGCACCCATCTTGGCTTACCTGATGGCTGCCGCCAGACGGAAAAGCTTCTCTTTTTTAATATAAGCATTCAAAGCTGTATATTTCCCTCTAAACACTACTTTATCTGTATACGGCACATTTTGATGCATTTTAAAATTGAGGTATAAATTACCTAGAACAAAATTCATCTTTTAAAGACATTATCTTCCCTGGCAACCACTGGTCTGTTTTTTCTTTTCTTTTTTTTTTGTGTGTAGTTTTGGCTTATACAGAATGTCATATAAGTGGAATCCTATTGTATTTTACCTTTCGTGTATGGATTCTTTCACTTAGCGTAGTACCTTTGTGGTTCATCCATATTATTGCATTTTTCAGTAGTAGTATTCCACTGTACAAATGAAACACAATTTGTTTATCTGTGTTTACCTATTTATATGTGCGTTGTTTCCTTTTGGGGGAAATTATGAATAAAGCTGCTACACACATTAGCATATGTTTTCATTTCTCCTGGATAAATGCTTAGGTGTGGTATTCCTGAGTTGTATGCTAAATCTATGTTTAATTTTATAAGAAACTGTCCAACTGTTTTCCAAAGTGGCTGTATCATTTTGATTTCATCATTTCACTCACAATGTATGAGGGTTTCAGTTCCTCCACATAATTATCAGCCCTTGAGATTGTCAGTCTTTTAAATTTTAACCATTCTAGTAGGTTTGTAGTAGTATGTCAATGTGGTTTTTAACTTTTAATTCCCTAAAGACTAATGTTGAGCATCTTTTCATGTGCTTATTTTCCAACTTTGGTAACTTTCTGCTCAGATCTTGTATTCATTTTCAAAGCCGAGTTATTATTTTATTATTAAGTTGCAAGAATTCTTCATATACTTTGAGCTTATTTCTAGACTTTTTTCTATCCAACTAATCTCTATGTTTCTCCTAATACCACTGCCACGTGCTCTTGATTACTGTAGCATTATAGAAGTCTTGACAGTGTGTCTTCCAATTTTGTTCTTTTTCAAAATTGTTTTTGAATTTTCTAGATCCTTTTTACTTCCACATAAACTTTAGAACTGACTCATGAGTTTCTACAAAAATCTTCTGGAATTTTGATTGATACTGCATTGAGTCTATAGGTCAATTTTAGGAGAACTGACATCTTAACAATATTGAGTCATCCACTCCATGAGTACAGGGTGTCTCTCTATTTGGTTAGTTCTTGAATTCTTTTTATTAACGTTTTGTAGTTTCAGTGTTTTACATATATTTGGTTAAATTAATCCTTAAGTATTTCACATTTTTGTTGCTATTATAAATTCTAATCTAGTTGTTTGTTGCTAGCATACAAAAATACAATTTATTTGTAAATATTGGCGTTGAATCTTGTGATTGACATCTCTATTTAGTTTTAGAGACCTTTTTGGGTACATTCTTCCAGATTTTCTATGTAGAAGATCATGTTTGTGAATAAAAGCAGTTTTACTTCTTTCCAATCTTTATACTTTTGTTTACCATTTTTTTTTTTTTTTTTTTTTTTGAGGCAGAGTCTTGCTTTGTTGCCCCAACTAGAATGCAGTCATGCCATCATAGCTCACTGCAACCTCAAACTTCTGGGCCCAGGCGATCCTCCTGCCTCAGCCTTTGAGTAGCTGGGACTATAGGTGCCTGCCACCACACCTGGCTAATTTTTTCTATTTTTAGTAGACACAGGCAGTTGTTCTTGCTCAGGCTGATCTCGAACTCCTATGATCCTCACGTGATCCTCCCACCCTGGCCTCCCACAGTGCTAGGATTATAGGCATGAGTCATGACACTGGCCTACCTTTGTTTCCTTTTATTGTCTCGCTGCACTGGCTAGGACTTAAAATGCAATGTTGAATAGAATGGTGTGCTGCTCTACAAATATCAATTCAATAAATATGGTTGATTGTGTTGTTAAAAGCTTTTATATCCTTTTTGATTTCTTTCGTTCTGTTCTATAAATTTTATAGAGAGGGATATTAAAATCCCCAATTATTATTGTAGTTTGTCTATTTCTCGTTGGTTTTGTCAAACTTGCTTCATGTGGTTTTTGAAGCTATTATTATAGATGCGTACACATTTAGGACTGTATATCTTCTTAATGAACTGGTCCTTTTATCATTAGGAAATGCCCCTCTTCATTTGTAATAATATTCCTTTTTTTGAACTTTTTCTTATGCTTTCTTTTTGCATGGTATTTCCTTTGCCATTTTTTTATTGTTAATCTATCTGTGTCATTTGTATTTGAAGTCATTCACACAGACAACATGTAGTTGGGTCCTGCTTTTTTGTTTGTTTTGACTTTTTATTTTGAAGTAATTATAAATGTACAGGGAATTTCAAAGAAATGTATAGGAAGATCCTATGCACCCTTTACCCAACCTCTCCCACTATTAAGAACTTGCATAAATACAGTACAGTCTTGATATCGAAAAATTGACATTGCTACAATCTACAGAGCTTATTCAGATTTCTCCAGTTTATCTGTACTCATTTGTGTGTATGTGTGTGTGCAGTTCTATGTAATCTTATTATGTATGTAGCTTTGTGTAACCACCACCACAATCAAAGTACATAGCAGTAGCATCACAAGAGTCCTTTATAGTCACATTCTCTTCTCCCTACTAATTCCTAGCCCTTAGCAACCACTAATCTCTTCTCAATCTTTACATTATTTCAAGAATATTATGTAAATGGAATTATATAACATATAACCTTCGAGATTGGATTTTTCCCTTTAGGATAATTACCTTAATGTTCATCTGTGGTGTTGTGCATACCAATAGTTCATTTCTCTTTATTGCTGAGTAGTATTCCAGCTTATTGCTTTTTTAAAACTGGTCTGACAATCTATGCATTTTAATTGAAATGTTTAGTCCATTTGCCAATACCATCTTGTTATTTGTTTTCTAGTTGTCCCATCTGTTTTTTGTTCTGTTCCTTGTATCCTGCCTTATTTTAGGCAATTTTAAAATTTTAAATAAATGTTAAAAATAATAAAACATTTAAAAATATTTTTAATATCTGATTTTAGTTCCTTATTAGCTTTTAAACTATCCATCTTCATATTATTTTTTAGACTTTGCTTTAGAGATTTCCATACTCATCATTAGCTTATTATCCAGTATACTTAGAATTAACATTATATTTCACATAAAATGCACAAAATTTACAACAGTAAAATTCCATTTACCTACTTCCCCATCCTTTGTGCTACTTTGAACTGCAATTTGACATTTACATACATAAATACCCACAATATAATGTTATTTTAATGTAGTTTGTTAAAATACTTTAATGACTCCTCTTTAATTTACTTTAATAGAGGAGATTTTCTATGTTTCTGTCTCACTGCTAGCAGTGAATCATAAAATCTCTGATTTTTTTTGACTGAGAATTAGCCATTGAAATTGATGAAAAAATAAATTTGAATCTTAGAGAATAGGGTTTAAATTTTTTTTTTTGTTTTTTTTGTTTTTTTTACTGATTCAGGTTACTTTGGTGTGATTTTCCCCCTACTTAGATAAATCCCTAATCCATTTTTTCTTAGTAAATGTGAATATTTAAATGGTACCCAAAATTTCCACCTTTAAAAAAATTTTATTTATTTATTTGAGTGTTTTTAGAGACAGGTCTTGCTCTGTCACCTAGGTTGGAGTGAATGCTGTGGCATGAACATAACTCACTACAGCCTTGAACTCCTGGGCTAGAGTG
This sequence comes from Microcebus murinus, assembly GCF_040939455.1. Taxonomy (NCBI): domain Eukaryota; kingdom Metazoa; phylum Chordata; class Mammalia; order Primates; family Cheirogaleidae; genus Microcebus; species Microcebus murinus. Next base: position 93,051,194 of record NC_134107.1, read on the forward strand.
ATCCTCCTGCCTCAGTCTCCTAAAGGCACTAAAGGCATACACCATCATACCCAGCTATTTTTATTATTTACATTTTTTGTGGAGATGAGTTCTGGCCCAGGCTAGTGTTAACACGTCAGCCTCCCAAAGTGCTGGGATTGCAGGTGTGAGCCATCATGCCCAGCCAAATTCTCTCTTTTTGACAACAAATTGCAATTTTATTTTTCCACCTATTAAAGAACTAACCCTAAGATCTTAGACAATATTGTTTAATTAAATGCCAGGAGATACCCCCACGCCAAAAGGCCTCATCTTACACAGTTCTAATAGAAAGTTTCTTTTCTAATTGGATATTGATCTAGAATATTTGGAGACTTAATTTCCTGGGGTTGTTTCTTCACCTGGTTAAAAGAGATATTACTCCTGGCCATTTAGCTGTCAGTGGGTTGTTATGATTGTACTGCTTACTAGACATTGTCCAATGGTAGAAGCATGATTTGCATATAGACATGCAATAGGAACCATGCAACCCCAGGGCAGAGGTATAATGAGCCTTGAGTAAGGGATTAAGGCTGCCTTTTTGGTCTCTCCTCATCCTTCTACTTTCTGACTTCATATTGATTAAGATAAAGTAAGATTGCTCAGGCTTTCCTTTACAGGCTTATTTGGAGATAAATAGAAAAGGTGTAAGGTCTTTATATTAATGTTTTCCCTTGGAACAAAGGTGTCAAATTGAAAATTTTTCTCTAACTTTTCTACCTACCCTGACAAAAGAAAGTAAAATCAGATTCCTTATGGTAAGGAGAACACCATTATTTTTCTAAAGATGTGTTTTTCCCCCACTGTTTTATTAATAGAATGTACTCGTTTGTTACCAAAATATGTTAGACATATCATATTATTGAATATGGAGAAATCAGGCAAATTCTTGTATTCTAATTTACCTAACTAGATAAATCTCTAGTTTTATCCCTGTGTACTGTCCTACCTTATCTTCTCCATGTACTCCCTACTACAGCAAACCTGGACCCCATGTGTCTCCTGCCTGTGTGCCATTCATTCTACTATTTCTTCCACTAACGTCTTTCTCTTCATTCTCTATCTGCAAAATATTATAGTCCTTCAAATCTCAGCCCCTGAAAGAAATGTCCCTCAATTTCCCAACATGACAGTGATATCTTCTTCCTTTAAATCCACTTAAGTCTGTGTATTTCTTAATGCACATAGTTCTTTGTTAAAATGTCATATACCCTAACTTAGAGGCTCCTGGAGACAAGGGCTTTGTTACTCATATTTGTATGTATTTCCCTGTAGCACAGTATATTTTAACTTCCAAGACACTGGATTGACACTTGTCAAAGGAAGGGATGAATTAAAAATATTTAAGTACCAATTCTAGGATTGTCTTCATAAATGACTTGGCTTTTCTGAGTGTGCGTCACAAATGTCTCTATTATGTGTAGGTGGGCCAAGCCTGAAATTAGTTCCAGAGAGGCAGGGACAGTTTTGAAGGACTTGATAAAAAAATCGCTCACAGATTCTGCACAGACAAGGACACTTTCAATGTGAATAGATAACTTGTTGGATGCATCTGCCAGCCGCTGAACTGCTGGCAACTTTTGTTTGGAATGAAGAGCTTTCAGCCCAGCACCTCACTTCCATTATAATGTTTTGCCTCCTGTTTTGTTTATATAAAAGACTACAGTCTTAGAATTTCTGGGTATTATGAGTACCTTAGGGAAATCTGATTATAGAGATAATCCACTCAACAGTGAAGAGTTTCAATTTGTTTCTATTGAGTTTTGTCAATTCCGAATCCCAGATACCTTTGTATTCCAGTCCATTGACTAGAGCCTCCCAGCCAGACGTTGAGGCATCTGTTTCTATAGTCTCCGGAACTGGGGAAGATAAATAAGAATGTGGGAGAATTATCTGTATATTTGCTAACCACCAATTTAGATCTAAATAGACTCCCTCTGTTAGGAAGACTAATGAATTCCAATTCTCTGAAATATCCTTTGCTTTTAACAAGCAAGATGGAAGGTATCTAAAGGAAAAAAAAAAAGGGAGAGAGATACACAGAGGGAAAAGCTGTGAATAATGCCACCAGAGAACCAATTATGTTCACCAGCTGGCATTGAGAAACTTGTTTCCTTTGACAAAAAAAGATTTTCGTTTTAGCCTCAAACTACTTTTTGACATTGTGTTCTTTAGGGCTGAATGACGCATCTTCCCAGCCACCCCCATAAGATGTTAGAAAAAAATTCTTGTTATTGTTTCATGTAACATGACCAAGTAGTGGGCAAGAAGAGAAAAACAAGCTCAGGCATCAACATGGCAGTTAATAAGAATCAACGAGATACAATGGTAGTGAAAATGAATGTGAAAACATAGATATCCTCTCCCAGCTCAATGACCAAATCAGTGAGATACATCTACCACTTGGTAGGACAGTGACCAAGAAACTGTTAAGGACATTTAATAGATGGAAAAGTAAATTTCTTGTGAAAGTGTAGTTAACTGCTATATTGCTCCGTAATATAAACTGCATGTTGGACTTGTTTTTTTTTCCCCTATTTGTGGGGAAACCTCATTGATCGCAACTAGCCTTTTGTGCTTTAGTGGGTGAGACATGATCTATTTCATGATCTCTCAGCTGGTAAAATTTGCAAAGAAGTGGTGTCACCTAATCTTGAGCTCTCAATAGAGGTCTTTTTTTCTAACTGCCAGAACCCCTGCTGAGCCAATCTTGGCTGGGAGTCCCCTCTGGTCCTCCTACAAGCTGTTCCTTGGGGAAATGATTGTGAATTCAATCTTTTCACTTTGTATACCACTTTAAAACCCGCCTTTCCCAAGCATCTATTTAAAGTCCATAAAAATCTGTAGAACAAGTTCCCTCAGACCAGGCTTTGTTGAGCCACTAAAGCAGGGTTACTATAGATCTGCTCATAATCCCTCCTTCTTTCTCAAGGTACCTAGAAATGTTTATCAGTAGCAATTTGCTTTCCTGATTGTAAAAAGGGAAAACTTTAAAAAGATTTTTGTTTCTCTTTCCAGTGATGCCACCCTGTACAAAACCACTGTGTATGCTTGTACAGTCTGTGCACGCTTGTACAGTCTTTGCACTGCACAACTCCAGGTGCAACATCCACTAGAATATATCAATGGTGCCTCTGTAGCCCTGGCCCAACCTGAATTCTCCAGAGTGGCAGGTAGTCTGGACCCTGTGCACTATATACACATAATTAGAGACAGGGTCTTGCTCTGTCATCCAGGCTCAAGTGCTATGTTGTCATTATAGCTCACTGTAGCCTCACACCCCTGAAATTCCTGGGCTCAAGTGATCCTCCCACCTCTGCTCATGAGCATCTAGGACTACAGGTGTGCACCACCACTTTTGACTAATTTTTTGAAAAATTTTCATTTTTGTAGAGACAGAGTCTTGCTATGTTGCCCAAGCTGGTCTTGAATTCCTGGCCTTAAGCAATTCTCCCTCCTCAGCCTCTCAAAGTGCTAGAATTACAGGCATGAACCACCGTGCCCAGCCAGAATATATATATATATTTTTTTTTGAGACAGAGTCTCACTTTGTTGTCCAGGCTAGAGTGAGTGCCGTGGCGTCAGCCTGGCTCACAGCAACCTCAAACTCCTGGGCTCGAGTGATCCTTCTGCCTCAGCCTCCCGAGTAGCTGGGACTACAGGCATGTGCCACTATGCCCGGCTAATTTTTTATATATATATATCAGTTGGCCAATTAATTTCTTTCTGTTTATAGTAGAGACAGGGTCTCGCTCTTGCTCAGGCTGGTTTTGAACTCCTGACCTTGAGCAATCCGCCCGCCTCGGCCTCCCAAGAGCTAGGATTACAGGCGTGAGCCACAGCGCCCAGCCCAGAATATATATTTTTAATGTGGCTGGATAATTGGGACTGGGCAATGAATATACCCATTTCTAGGGAGGAAAACAGAGCTGTCATTTGCTTTTATGCCATCAATTTCCTAAACACTAGGTACTGAAATTTGGTATTGCACTAAATATTACAGAAACACAAAGGTTATCTAAATGACTCTTTAGCTTTGAAATCTAAATCAACAGGGGAAATGTTTTACACATTTTATTCCACATTTCTTCATGTTGGATTTGCCATCTTATTCTTTTCTAACGATATAGTTTTTACTGGTAGATTATACGTGGAAAAGAATGAAAAAAAAATGAGTTCAAGGAGAATTATTTAATAGTATGTATCAGCCTTCTTACTTACACATTCCCTGGACATGTCTTCAAAAATGGTTTCTCTTTTCTGTATTAATACATTTTTTAAAATCGCAGCCTTATTGAGATCCGATTTAACCACAAAATTCACCCATTTAAAGTATGTAATTCTGTGGTTTTTCGTACATTCACAGAGTTGTGCAACCATCTTCACTATCTAATTTCAGAATATTTCGTCACCTCAAAAAGAAATCCTATACCCATCGACAGTCACGCCCCACATTCCACGCCTACCAGCCACAGGCAAACACTGATCTACTTTTTGTTTCTATAGATTTGCTTGTTCTAGACATATTATATAAATGGAATCATTTAATAAATGGCCTCTCATGACTGACTTCTTTTACTTAGCATGTTTTCAAGGTTCGTACATGTCACATGTATGAGTATTTCTGTTTTTTTTTTTCAAGACAGTAGATACATTTTTATTGAGCCTTTTGGTTCACAATATGAGGTAAAAGGAAAATGCTCTCCTTGATCAATATTTTACACAGCTGTAGTAAAATATTTGACTTCAGGGATTTATAAGGGATTATATTTCTCAAAAATTGGGGATAACTAACAAGTTTTAACTCCATGAATTTCCCAGCTGACTCTTCCCTTATAATAGTAACAAGCTCTAATTAGTAACATAAGTTCCTCCAAGGCCAAGTTGTATCATTGCTGATGTCTTTAGATCCGAATCACTGCTATTTCAATCAGTATCCAGTAATTCGACTTCGCAGATGAGTTTTGCATTTGGTGGAATTTTGGCATCAGTCTGCGCCTTCTTTCCATGAACCCGCCCTGCATCAGTCTCCAGTCGACCCTCTTCTCTTTACTCATCAGCAAGGGTGCATCATCCATCCCACCCTCTGACGACTTTGCCTGCTCCAGCCCTAAAACTTACAGGCGTGGTATTTTTCTTCTTCTTTGAACTTCTTTGAATATCATATCAAAAACAGTCCCATCCTGTAGTGTCCCTGTACACTGCCAGTGAACAATATCTCTCTTTTTGGGAAATTGGTCTTATCTCCCTTTTTTAGAACGGATTTTGTAGATTTTGGTGGACCCGCATCCAGAGTCTCTTCAGACTTGGTTTCTTTGGGTTTCTCTTCCTTAAGCTTCACATTTTTCACTTGCTCAGACACTTTTTTTTTTTTGAATCAGAGTCTCACTCTGTTGCCCGGGCTAGAGTGCCGTGGCATCAACCTAGCCCACAGCAACATCAAACTCCTGGGCTCAAGCAATCCTACTGCCTCAGCCTCCTGGGTAGCTGGGACTACAGGCATGTGCCACCATGCCCAGCTAATTTTTTCTATATATTTTTAGTTGTCCAGCTAATTTCTTTCTGTTTTTAGTAGAGACAGGGTCTTGCTCTTGCTCAGGCTGGTCTCGAACTCCTGACCTTGAGCGATCCGCCCGCCTTGGCCTCCCAGAGTGCTAGGATCACAGGCGTGAGCCACCATGCCCGGCCTTGCTCAGACACTTTACTTACACTTTCGGTACCCTCGAAACGCTTAGTTTAAAGAATACGGTGGTAGGCTGTAATCAAATGGTCCTCGTTAGCTGTCTCAGCCACATTTTTAAAGCTTCCTAACAATTTGTGTTCTGCAAGAAATGAATGCGAACCATGGTCCTGCAGAAACTTGGTAATGTCGGTCCTGGGCAGTTGGTCCCTGTGCCGCTGCTCCACGGTCCACACCTGCTGTAGCACAGCCACCGCCACTTCCCCTGCTGCCTCCGCTTTACTGTGCATTCGTGTTTCATTTTTTATTACTGAATAATATTTGGTTATATGGACATATATGGACATTGCACATTTTGTTTATCCATCCATCAGTTGAGTTATTTCCACTTTTTGACGATCATGAGTAATGCTACCATGAACATTCCCATACAGGTTTTTTCTGTGTGGACTTACGTTTTCAATTCTCTTGTTTATATACTTAGAAGTGGAATTGCTGTGCTATATGGTAACTGTATGTTTAACGTTTCGAGGAACTACTAGACTGTGTTCCAAAGTGGCTGCATCCCTTAATAATCCCACCAACAAGGTTGGAGGGCTCCAGTTCCTCTACATCCTTGCCAACACTTGTTACTTTCCATCTTTTCTATTGTAGCTGTCCTAGTGGGGATGCAGTGGTATCTCAATGTGGTTTTGATCCGCATTTCCCTGGTAACTAGTGATGTCAAGCATCTTCTCATGTGCTTATTGGCCATTTTTATATCTCCTTAGGAGAAATACATATTCAAGTTCTTCACCCATTTTTTTTTTTAAGGTGTTACTTCTGATGGAACCATTTTTTATTATTAATGTTACTTGTGGTAAAATACACATGACATAAAATTTATCATCTTAACTATTTTTAAGTGTACAGTTCGGTGGCATTAAGTACATTCACATTCTTATGCTACCGTCACCCACCATCTGTTTTCTAGAACTCCTTTCATCTTGCAAAAGTGAAATTCTGTACTCTTTAAACAATAACTTCCAATTTTCTCTTCCCCTGGCCCCTGAAAGATGTCATTTTACTTTTTGTCTGTATGAATTTCACTATTCTAGGTACCTCGTGTAAGTGGAATCATGCAGTATTTGTCCTTTAATGACTGGCTTATTTCGCTTAGTATAATGTCCTTAAGTTTCATCCATGTTGTAGCATGTGTCCAGATCTACTGCCTTCCTAAGGTTGAATAATATTTCAATCTGTGTATATACCACATTGTGTTTATTCATTTGTCAGTGGATGTTGGGTTGCTTCCACCTCTGGCTATTGTGAGTAATGCTGCCATGAACATGGGTGTACACTTATTTGTCCAAGTCCCTGCTTCCAGTTCTTTTCGGTATATACCCAGAAGTGGATGGCTGGATCATATAGTAATTCTATTTTTAATTTTTCAAGAAAATGCCATGCTGTTTTCCACAGCACCTGCGCCATGTTACATTCCCACCAACAGTGCACAAGGGTTCCATTTTCTCTACATCTTCATCAACATTTGTTATTTTCTGTTTTTTAAGAAACAGTAGCCATCCTAATGAGTGTGAGATTTACTCCTATGTTTTCTTCTAAAAGTTTTATAGCTTTAGTTCTTACATTTGGGTATATGATTCATTTTGAGTTAATGTTTATATATAGTGTGAGATATCCCTTTTCTTTTAATTCCTAAGAACATCACAGTTTTAAAATGTTCTTTACTAGATCAAATATGAAAAAATTGCTAAGGAGGAGTTTTTAAATTGCTGTTTGGGGAGGTCTTTTAAAAAAATCTCTGACTCATTGCAGACATGGGAAATCACATCCATTATATCATTTAAAATATGCCTCATGTATAATAAACTCATTCAGTCTGTTTTATAAGCAGAGAAATCCAAACACAGGGTAACTTACTTAACAGAATGGCTGCCAATAACAGTTGAGATAATACTCATTGAAAGATTATGAATAATATCTTGATTATAAATAAAAGCGTAGTCTCATCTTTTTAGCTCAGAATTGTCTGAGACCACCTATCATTTTTTAGTCTGATTAATGGTGGAATAACTAATTAAAGTGGGAAAGAGATTAGCAAATCATTCAAGATGTCAAGTACAGTCAAAGTGCCATTTTGTCAGAGATAATTTAGTAAATCTCATAGCGACAGGTGTGCATAATTAATAGGGACTGAGATTGCCCAGATATTGAAGAGTCTAGGTAATGTTTTAAAAATCTGCATTCTTTGGTGAGATTTGATTTTCTTCCTCTGAATTGTCATACTGTTGAATTGGCCTTTGATTTATTGACATTCTAAGATTTGGTGTGGATTTTCTTTTTGCCTTCCAGGATGCAAAGAATCAAATATTAAAGACAAGTATATGGTACCGTGAGGTAAACGATTATATTTCTATGCATGCTGGACTCCTGATCTGGATCTACTGCAAAATATGATTACTCTAAGGAATTAATAGAATAGTATTATCTTTGTATTTATAGATCCTTAGCTCTGCAGCAGACATTATTTATTAGAATCTGTGTAAACTGTACAGCCATGGTTTCTGATTGGGTCTACCATCTTCACGATTTGGATGGGAAGTTCTTTCCCCTAATGGGTAGTACCAAGGGGCTGATGAATTGTTAATCTAAATATCTCCTTAGCTCTTTAGTGAGATCAACATTGCCCTATTTTGATAAATTTCCTTTTTGGCTACTCCTAACAGGTTTGGAATGATGAGTTTTTATCCTGGAACTCCAGCATGTTTGATGAGATTAGAGAGATCTCCCTACCTCTAAATGCCATCTGGGCCCCTGATATCGTCATTAATGAGTTGTAAGTGTGCTGGTGTGTATCTCTGTGGGATTTAGGCTAGTTAGAATATTCAGGCCAGTGGCTGCTTGCTTTTAGTCTGTATTCCTATTTTTTGTTTCCTAACTTGCAGAGGTGCACATTGGGAATATTCAGGTTAGGAAGTACCCTGAATTGACGTCATTTAAGATACAGATATGATTACTAATGTTTGAGGTTACTCATTATGTCTGTGTTGCAACAGTAGCAAATGGGTTAAGAGGCTGTCACTACTGAGCCCATCTTTGCCAGGGTGAATCATCTTGTGGGAAACGTGAGTCTGTCTTTGCAATGCTAGGCTGGCCCTGGGTCTCACTGTCAGTACTATCTCATAATCAGTCTATGTTTAGAAATGACTGAAGCCCTCTCAATAACAAAATGTTCTCTTGTGTTTTGCATAGTGTGGACACTGAAAGATCCCCGGACCTTCCCTATGTTTATGTGAACTCATCTGGGACCATTAAGAACTCTAAGCCCATCCAGGTGGTCTCTGCATGCGGTTTAGAGACATACGCTTTTCCATTTGATATCCAGAATTGCAGCCTAACCTTCAATAGCATTTTGCACACAGGTAAACCATGAGAGATACAGTCCCCTGGTTGTAAAAACATACCTATGCTAGGTTGGCACACATAGTGACCTTACATTATAGCATCCCTCAGGTCTATTTTATTCTTGCACGTAAGTGACTATTCAAAAATCTAACTCTCTTCTTGCAATTTTTTGGCTCCTGCTGTAATTCAGACAAAGTATGATGTCATGGCCCAAGCGATTGATTTGGAAATACAATATTAAGCTTCCACTGCCATTAAGAACGTTGTAGAAGTCACAGGGCAAACCCCATCATTCTCTGTAGAACAGACTCCATACCCTAAATTCATAGGTGTTTTTTTTTTTTTTTCATTTTTTAATGACTGGAAAGACTTTATTTCCCACCTCCACACCCTAATTCAAATAAGACCAGTGAGATGATGCATGCGGGGGCAGGAGAAACAGGAAGGATTCGAATTGGGTGTTGGAAAAGTGGGTTGGTGTTGGCATCTCTTTCTCTTGGGGGAAGTCAACTGTTTCTGTTGTTTCCAGTGGAAGATGTAGACCTGGCCTTCCTGAGGAGCAGAGAAGACATTAAACATGACAAAAAGATGTTTTTGAATGACAGTGAGTGGGAACTTCTCTCTGTGTCCTCAGCATACAGCATCCTGCAGAGCAGCGCGGGAGATTTTGCACAGATTCAGTTTAACGTAGGTTCTTCTCCTTCTGTCTCTGCTGCCTACTTCTCTGCAGTCTTTGCCTTCTCTGTTGGGCTGAGGAATCTCTGCTCCATGGCATGCTCTCATTTGTTATCACCCAAGAACAGCTGGTTTAGATAGCCCTGGACATCCACCTGCATTCCAGCATTTTGGAGACCGGAGGTTCAGTGAGAGATCCTGGGCTCTTGCCAAAGATGTTACACGAGCCAAAATAGAGAGGGTGGTGTTCAAGCACCAGAGACCTGAACCATCCCCCTGCAGTGGGAATCCTCAGACCTCTCAACACCTAGAAACATTATCACTTCTAATTGCTACCAAGAAAAACACAAACAAACCCACATACAATAACAACAAAAGAAAAAACTTGGGAAGACTGTCTCATCAACATTATTAATATTTCCTGTTTTTCATTGAGCAATTATCAATTAATTCCAGATGCCGATGCATAAAATGATCATGTTATTAACTTGAATATCAATAAGTCACCTGCAGGATCCTCAGAAACCACTGGTAGCTTCTGAATCAGAGGGAACAACTACCCCAAAAACCGTGATGAGAACCCCCACTCTTCCAATGCACCCCTGGAAATGCCCTCGGCTGCATTGTTCACAAGGAACTTTGTCCAGTCGGGGGCTAGGGGGCAGTGGGATGCAGAACAGTGAAGCCTGCTGCCTTGCGCGCCATTCTCCCTTCTCTGGCCCTTCTGGCAAACTGGGTTTTTTTTTGTTTTTTAATTTTTATTTTAGCGTATTATGGGGGTACAAGTGTTAAGGTTACATATATTGCCCATGCCCCTCTCCCCCCTCGAGTGAGAGCTTCAAGCGTGTCCATCCCCCAAACGTTGGCAAACTGTTTTGACATGTGGTCCACAGCAAGTTCACATGAGCAGTGGACTCACATTGTTGGTGTTCAGCAGTGTGCTCCTGTTTTCTGCACAAAGTCAGCTAGTGGTGCTGGTGGTGAGGGCAGGGTGGTCCTTCATGGAGCCAACTAATGGATCCAGTTGAAAAATAGAGAGGACAGGCAGGTCAGGGTGGTGCACAAGATGAATTCCCCTAGAAACAACCCTTTGGAATAAGAAGGGAAATTTAGACTAGACTAAGGTGCTACGGTACAATGGGTATGCTAAGGGGTGGTGGCGCAATGAACTATTATTGAGGGCACACGTGTCCCTCCGTTGGTTGAAATGTGTCATATGCAGGTTTCCAGCAAAGCTTTTGTTAAATTGGGGCCTTTTCGACACAGCTGTGGTTTAAACCTGACTAATGTGTAACACTGGCTAGCGGCTGATTGCAACTCATACCTTCCTAGCGGTGGGCTTTGGGTTCTTGGCTAGAATTCTGCTTGGTTTTAAGCAAAGCTTGCATTGTGGCCTGTTTGTCCACTTTTCTTAGTGAGGGAAAGGGAAGGGGAAAAAAAAGAAAGCTTTTTTTTTTTTTAAATTTCAATGAGTTTCTTGGCTAAGAGTAAACACCTCATTAATTTTAAAGATATCAGCCCACAAACATTATTAATGCAGCCCGAATAATGGAGAGCATTAAAGGGAAATGTGAAGGAGTAGCACGTGCAAGGTGGAACATAGTCACCTACCAAGCGCTCCGGAGAATGCTGCACACACCATTACCTACACTGCACGGAGGAGACAAACAGAGGCAAGAGATGGGGCAGGTAGACAGGAGTGTGTGCTTATGTGAGCGAACATGCACACACACACACTCCACGGAGCAGCCATTATTTGTAGTACCATACCACCCTTCACTCTGAATATTAATCTGTCTTCTCAAGAGCAGCTGAAGGTTTTCTATATACTACCTCCATTTCAGATATGATGGGCAGAGATGGGAAAAGGTTGTTTAATGAAGGGGGGGGGAAGTCCCTGGATCTCAGAACCATGGCCAGTTCCTTTGCTGTCTTCACTGCCATGCTTCCTCCCTGTGTGCAGTGTTGGCATGCAGGAGGAAGGCGAGGATTTGATTTCACACTCCAGAGCTTTGCCCTGGGTCTCTAAGGTAGGTTCTCTAGAGGGCTGGCTTCCCCCCCTGGTCCTCAGGAACGGAGTAGGGAAGGAATCCTGAGCAGAGTCACAGGTCATATTTGGTAGGGCAGGGAGCCAGGCTAAGGAGCAACTCTGCAGCTCTAGAAGGACGAAGTAGGCTCAGTGACTATCACAGGTCTCTGTCTGTCTCAGCCTCGCTCAGCTTCCATGCCTTTCTGTGCACTGAGCCCAGGCTCGCTGTGTTCTCTTGCTCCGCACCAGACATCCCACTCTGAATCTAGCAACTGAGGCACCCAGGTGTCCTTCAACAGCACTTGGCCAGTGATGTGACATTGAGAGCCCAGCTCCACACCAACACTGGGCCTGCCAGGGTCCTGACAGCAAAAGGCCATCTCCTCTTAATCTAATCACTGGCCATGTTTCCATCCAGGCTGCTCAGCAGGAGGTTGGGGACAGAGGGGGGCAGACAGGAGAAGCAATGATCTAGTCTAAATTCATCATTGCCCTGGCCTGACATCTGCGGCTGCCATTTATACTAAATCAAGTGCTCCGGATGCCCCTCGACTCCCAGTTAATGTGCAATCGTGGCTGCTGGCTCCGGGACACGTATTGTTTATCAGAGGGCACCGCTGACGCGTTGGAGTCGGGCTATTCCACAGGGGGCCCGGAGCACAGTCACTTCTCCCTACAAGGGCGTCCGTGTGCAGCCTGGGACCCGATCCAGCAGCCATGGGAGGGGAAGTCTCCTCCAACACATTATCGGAGGTGTTGGTTCCCAAAAACAGCAGGGTGAGCATTTGATTTCTGTATGGCAGTGTTTTTTTGTTCGAGAAAAGAATGAGGGTAGAAGTGGGAGGAGGTAGAAATAAAATTTAGGAACTCGTGTTGGATGGAAAAGGGTGGACAGCTGCGGGAACTAAACCGAGCCCAACCACAGACAGCCTCACACTGAGTAAAAGTGTTCATTCGGGCAGGAGTTGGGGCACCCACAGGGTACTTACTCCCACGAACACTCAAAGGGGCATTTGGGAAGGAAAGATGCTTCATTTATCCTCTTTTTCTGTCGTAACTTTCCTTTCTAGATTAGGGTAGAGTAATTTTGTTGAGATACCCATTGAATGCAGCTCATAAACTCCATAGAAGGTCCTTCTAAGCACTGTTAGATCACATGGGGGACAGAGAGAGAGAGAGGATTTAGAGCACTAGAAATCCTTCCAGGGTCACTCAAGGGATTTGGGAATCCTGGACTTTCTGTTAGTCCAGCCCAATCCACAGTCCAGATCCGAGAAACTCTCCCTCTGGTGCAAGAATCTTACTTACATGGCAGCAACTTTCCCGTTCTTTCTGAGTTGGGAATGTTGGGAGGGGCTTGGGAGAGGAGGCAAATGGGCTTCTGTATGAAGCGTGAGTCTGGGCGTCAAAATTCCAACTATGTCATAAAGACGGTCATGCAAAATTGAGTACTGGTGGGGTCTATCATCAAGGAGGCAATTAGAGGCTAACCTTGGGGCCTATCCCATCTCCAAGGAGCTCTCCACACACACACTCTGAATTAGATTGATCTCTTTCATTAACATCAATAGGCTCCAAATACCTTTGTGTACTTATTATTACCTGGCTTTAATGGATAATGAAATTGTGGCATAATATTGCTAACACCTGAAGGGTGTCTAATGGGGAACACGGACTGAAACTAAAGTGCTTTTTCTTCCCTTTCTGTGGAATTTAAAGGCACCAGCTCCTTTAGTCCATTAGAAATGATGGGCTCTGGGTAGGGGCAGTTTTGCAAAGAGCCATGTCTCACTGAGCTGGTGATATAGCTTCCCCCAGTAGAAGTAGGGGGTTATCGTTTCTGGCATGATCTGAAGACAGGTAGCCCCCAGAAAGGCTGACCTCAGTAGGCTAGCCCACATTTGGGCTAATGGAATGTGTGGACACTTCTGTTCCATTGGAACTAAAAGTAGCGTTTTCACCAGACGCCAATGCAACTCAGTGAACATCCTTCAGGCCCTTATCATGTGCCAGGCTCAATAGTAAGCACTCAGGACACAAAGATGAATAAAACAAGGCTCCTGATACCTATCATGGACCTCTGCCCACAAGATACAATATTAGTAATGGCAACCACACAATCGAGCACTTCCTCTATGCCAGGCACCATTTTAAGAGTTTGCACATGTACTTTTAACATCTCTAAGAGGTGGTTTCTCTGAGTAGCTGCACCTCTACAAACAGATGACTTGAGATGCAGAGAAGTTAAGCAACTTACCAGAGGTTGCAAGGTGACTGGTGGAGGCTGGACTTGAACCCAGGCAATTTGACTCCAGAAACCGTGTGTCTGATCCTATATCAGGCTGACACACGACTGAACATACTGCAGCGAATTCCAGTGCATTCCTTGCCGTCCACCCACTGTGCATTACTGGGCAAGTCACCTGTGTTAGTTTCACAAGGCTGACATAACAGAGTACCCCAAACCAGGTAGCTGACAGCAACCAGCAATGTATTCCCTCACAGTTCTGGAGGCTGGAAGTCTGGCATCGAGATGTTGGCAGGGTTGGCTCCTTCTGGGCACTCTGAGGGAGAATCTGTTCCATGCCTCTCTCCTAGCTCCTGGTGGTTGCCAGCAGTCCTTGCCATTCCTTGACTTGTAAACACGTCACTCCACTCTCTGCCTCCATCTTCACATGCCATTCACTTTGTGTGTCCCTTCTCCCCTTCTTATGAGAACACCAGTCATATTGGATTCAGGACTCATCCTAATCACATCTTCAATGATCCCATTTCCAAATTAGGTCACATTCTGAGGTTCCAGAAAGGAATTCTTGGGGGCACTATTCAAAACCAGTCTGCCACCCCCTGGCCTCCCAAAATTCACTTCTGCCTTACATGCAAAATACATTTACCCCATCCCAACAGCCCCCAAATTTCAACCCAGCATCAACTCTAAGCACAAAATATCATCTAAATATTAATATAAGCTTAAAAAGTCCCAAAATTCCTTGTTTAGTCATCTATACAAGGTATGGACTCTGACTATGTTCCATTCTGGGGCAAAATTCCTCTCTGCCCACAGACTTGTGAAACATCCAACCACCAGTCATGTTCCTGATTCCATACGATGGGGGTAAGGGCAGGGGTCTATCCTACTATAAGTGGTACTAACTCCAGTATTTAGGATAGTGCCTGACAACCTGTTAATGACCAGTTAGTGTTTGTGGAATAAAGGGCTCTGAGCATCAAATGAGATAATGAAAACAAAATTTCTAAAAGCTAAGTGATAAAATTAGAGTTTCTTTAGGCTGCACTAGGCTTTTAGAGAAAATTAGTCTAGTCCTTTGGTAACATCATCCCTAAATAAACCTGAAGAAAAAGGTGGATTCTTTGTTCTAGAAGAAAACCAAAACTTCAGGTACAATTTGATCTATGTTAGGAATGGGAACACCCTTGCTAAAGGCAGGAGAATGGATGAGGTGGTTTTCGAAGGCCTACCTAGCTTTACAATTCTATGAACCAAATAAAGAAGGAGATTATTTTGCTTTATATCACAGCAGAAGCTAATTATACATCCTTGTACCTATGTCTTTCTCCTGACTTTCATCTAATTTCTTACTATTTTTTTAGTAGAGATGGAGTCTTGCTCTTGCTCAGGGTAGTCTCTAAGTCCTGAGCTCAAAGGATCCACTCACCTCGGCCTCCCAGAATGCTAGAATTACAGGCGTGAGCTACCACACCCAGCTTCATCTACTGTTGACATCCAATGAGGAATATCCTTCTGGATGTTGGCTACATAATTTGTGGGTCTTAGTGAAAACAGAAAGATGCAGGGCCCCTTGTTCAAAAATTATTAAGAATTTCAAAATGGCACCCATAGAGCATTAAACCAAGTGCAGAGTCCTTCCAAGGCTTGCCCTGTGTGACTGTATACCCGTGAAGCCTGCAGCTTCCTGACTTCTTAGCTCTTCCCACACCTTCCTCAGCTCACACCTTGGGGAACTTGTGCTCTGATAAAACTGTATTCTTTCCCAGAAATCAGGGACCTCAAGGGGCCTCACTTCCTATCTCTGACTCGGGCTCAGACTTGCATTCACTCCCTGTGCCAGCCTCCGGTTGGAGAGGAATCATCTCGGCTTGTGCTCTTTACATAGGAACTTTATTTAAAGAGCACAACAGCTCATCTCAGTTGTACCCAAGGTGTTTGGCAAGGAAAAAGTAAGCTGCTTTTTGAAAGAGGGGGGAAATTGAGGCATGGAGAGGTTGACTATGGCACCCAGGATCACCTTAAACTAGCACATACAGACACTTGGGATGGAGGGGCTCCGAAACACTGCTCCCTTGGGTTTAAGTCTGGGCTCTTTCTGCTAACCAACATGTCTACTTGTTCTTTTCTTTAGGGCGGTGTTCTTATAGTTTTCTTCTCTTTTGCATAGCATCTGCTGTGAAGTCTCCAAGGGGTTTCCCATTTCTACCCTCCAGAGACAGCAGGCTTGGTCCCCATATCCCCCAAGGCCAAATCACCAATAGCCCAGGCTGGGTCACAGCACAACACCCCCATGGACTCTGACACTTGGCTCCCTTTTTCCTGCCCCCACCTAGCCATGACCATCTCAGTTCCAGCATGATGACAGGTGCTACAGGGGTGCAGGTTGATGACAGTTAATTTTGTTGTTGTTTTTCTGTTGTCTGCACTTTGTTAGAATGTGTTTTTAACCAAATTGTTGCGAAGCAGTGAGCGTTGCTCTGGTTTAGATATTTGCAGCCAATTCTGTTTAATGTGAAAGACAACAGCCAGATTACAATCCACCACACGGCTCTGGCCTGCCAAGCTCCACTGAGGCGGGATGTGCTCCCGGACCCAATGGCTGGGGAGCCCGCACTCTAATCAGCAAGGTGACGCCCCTAGCCAAGCTCTTCCCCTGCCACCTCCTGCTCCATCGCTGGCCTCCGCCCTTCATCTGTGCCTTGACTTCTTTCTCTGTGATTCCTTCCTAGAGTGGGAGATGGGGCTGAGGGAGGAGAACCTTGCATTTAGGTCAGAGGTCTGGTCGGATCAAGAGTCATGGCTATGCTGCAGTGGGGAAGAGCCCTGGACTTGGAATCAGAAGGTGTGGGGGCATGTCCCAGCCCCATCACTTACTGGGCATGCTCACTTGAGGGGGGTGAGCTTTAATTTTGGAACTCTATAGCGTGGAGGATATAACCCTCCAACAAATTTGCAGTGAGGATTAAACAAATCACATAGTATGTGCAAAAGCATCTAGCATGTTACCTAACATGCAGAGAACATTCCATTATTTGGTGAATCAAAGAAATGGGAGTTTTCAAGCATTCTTTTTGATCAAATCTAACAGCAAAGGGCTGTCAGTATGTTCATCTATTTAACAAGCATTTATTGAATACCCACCACAAGATCGATCTTATTTTTGGGCCCGTGGGGGACTTATCCCATTTCATCCCAGAAATGGGATAAGATGAGAGTCTCCAATCTAGTGGGGGTGGCAGGCCTGCCACTCCCTGCTTTCCCTTTAGGAAGGATGAGAATAGAGTATGTGTTTATTAAAGGCACTTCCCATTACCATCCCAAAGAAGATAGGTATAAAAAACAGCAATGGTAATCGTAGTTTTATGAGACTCAAATTCCAAGCTACAAAAGCTGCTCCCCCTCTCTGCATGCAGCACAGTGGTGGGTACCCAGGTCAGCTTCAGATGGCCCCACAGAGACCCACTTCCCCCGTCTCCTCCCTGTCTGTGCTCCTGGAGCCTGAGCCGTGGCCTGCAGAGACGGGATCATCCCTGGTCATGTTTGGCCAATGGGGTGGGGAGGAAGAACAGCAGGAGATTGGAGGGAGGGAGGAGATCGAGTGGGGTACTTACCCCTCTCTTTTCCTCCCAGTGGAGTCACTGCCAGGCTGGCTGCAGAGAAAGCCACAGCTCCTCTCTGGCAGTCTCTCTGCACAGCTTTCTCTCTCCTGGTGTCTGACCACCACGTTAGCCCTTGGCCTCTTTAGGCCTGAGGGTGGTAACAGCTCACCCAGTCCCCAAAGCCCCAGGGCGCTGCCCTGCTCCTTGTGGATGCCCTCTACCTGCCCCCGCCTTGAAAGTAGTCTCTCTGTTGAGTCCTCTTCGATTCTCCCAATTTAATTGTGCTATTTGCTCCTTCCCAGGCTCTGATAGACACACAGGTGCTAAGGAGCTCACCACCCAAGTAGGGAAATAGATGAAACCAAGTAAGTGGTTTAGGAAGGAAGATTTTGATTTTAGGTCAGTTTTTCACCTACCAGCTGTGTGAGTTTAAACAAGTGATTGAACCTCTTTGACCCCCAGTTTCCTTGTTTGGAGATAATAGGACCCAGCCCTTGAAGTGATGGGGATTGAATAAGATAAGCCAGTGCCTGGCACACAGTAAGTGGTCAATAAATGCCAGCTGCTCCTTATTGTAATTATGAATGATATTACTATTAGCTCTATAAAAAGCTTAAAGGATTCTTTTTCTATTTTCTGAACTACGAAATAACCTCAAACATATTTCTAAGATAAACTACGTAGCCTTTTCACACCGTGCAAGCACATTGGGACGTCAGGGAGCATCCCTGGCTGTGGATTTGGCCAAGCGTCCGTCCGTTGGCTTAGATCCTCTTTTCCTCAGAGTCCCTGTCCCCGGCCAGGTGGTGATTCGCAGGCACCCGCTGGTCTACGTGGTGAGCCTGCTGATTCCCAGCGTCTTCCTGATGCTCGTGGACCTGGGGAGCTTCTACCTGCCCCCCGACTGCCGTGCGAGGATCGTGTTCAAGACCAACGTGCTGGTAGGCTACACCGTCTTCAAGGTCAACATGTCTGACGAAGTGCCAAGGAATGCAGGGAGCGTCCCTCTGATTGGTAAGCAGCCTCGGGGTCACCGGACACCCACCTTACGTTACTCCTGTCAAAGGCCTCCTGTTGCTTTTCAGATTGGAGGAGCAAGAGGCCCAGACTAACCCCTCCTCCTCCGGCCCCTTCTCTCAGGGATCTTCTTCACCGTCTGCATAGCCTTCTTGGTGCTCAGCTTATTCAAGTCCATCCTGCTGGTCAGATTCCTCCATGGTGAGCGGTGCAGTGGGCAGGAGTGGCCCCTCGTGTGCCTTCAAGGGGACACGGAGGCTGACGGACCTGCAGTGGATCCCAGGGCCCAGGACGCTGGGGTGACAGGTTTGTGAAAAGCCTCGAGGTTCCTGCCCTGTCTTCCTTGATCTCCCTCAAAACTAATTCCCTTGGGTGAAGTACCAGGCATTGTGTTGACTGAGTGACAAATCTGAAACAACAGCTTCTCAGCCTAGCGCTGCATTTTAGGATACCTCTCTGGAGATCGAAGGCTGCCTCTTGCTTGCTCTTTCTAGAAAGCCTCATTGAGCTTGAAGGTCAGACTCTCAGTTGCCCTTAGGTTGTTTTAGTTTCCAATGACCTAAAGTGACTGAGCTGGCGTGCACATGCACACACACCGAGTTTGTATACCTCTGTGTTCTAGTTGCTTAATGTGAAAAAGTATAAGAATCATCCCAGCCCCTAAAGCGTCTACTGAGTCAACTTGGGCTGACCCCTAGCTCAGAAAATCTCCCAGATGGATCTAGCCCACCCACACTCCACTTCCATGATGTAGCTGTGACGGGTTCTCTGAGGCTTCCTTCAGCACAGCCTTGCCTCCCCTAAGCAGGGAAGAAGGGAGGAAGGGAGACCCCAACCCAAACCCAGTCCACTGCTCAGTTTGGCCCACACCTTTCCTTGAAGGATGAGGCCATCAGCTTGCAGGGAAAGTCCAGGCTCACCTGGGGTGTTGTCCTCTGCCATGCAGGGTCCCCGATCTGTCAAGAGCTCCAGGCCCCGGCAGGAACCCTGCAGGAAGTCTGGTCTCAGCTTCACTCTATCAACAACCACCTCCGAAGTCAGGACCAGGCGCTCCAAGAGGAGGTCGGGTGGCTGGCCCTCCTGTACCGCCTTGACCGGCTGCTCTTCCGAAGCTACCTTGTCATGCTGGGGCTCTACACTGTCACCCTGTGCTCACTCTGGGCGCTGTGGAGTGGCTTGTGAAGACTGAAATTTATTGGTCTCGATCAAAGTGCTGTCACAGCACTTAGGGGAGATTGGAGGGGGAGAATGGCAGGTTGAAACGCTTGCCTCTTTCTGTTGAGTCCAGGCACACGCACTGAGTGGGCTGCTGAGTGACCTGGGAGTACTGCATTGCTGTTGAAAATGTATCAGCAGTATGAGATACACAGTAAAAGTAAGCCTTCCCTCTTATCCCAGTCCACTCCCCTAGAATAACCATCTCTAGCCATCTCTTTCAGAACATTTCTAGGCACATGCATGTATATACGTATGTTTAAGCAGTTTTATTTATTTTTTTAAAGGTGTAAGATCACTCTGTCTCTCAGCCCTTCCTTGGTCATTTATTCAGTCATTCATTCAACAAAACCTTTCTTGAGTGCCAATGAAGTCCTAAGCATTATGTTAGACACACCAGAGAACACAAGCTTGGTCAGTCACAGATCATTCTCCACTCAACTTGATTCCTGTGATTGATGTCATACCAACCAGAACACAAAATTCCCACTACATTTGTAACCTTCTGAAGCTCCTGTTCCCACTGTCCCAGCCGAGTCCACTGCCTCCATCGTCCTCCTCCTCGGCAGGGTGTCACTAAGGGGAGGACCCAGGTGCCAAGGCTTTGAGGCCCAGTCTAGTACAGCACTTAGTGACGGCACACCCTGTGTCATGCACTGACCAGGAGGACAGGCACATCCCGTGGTCCCTTGGCTCAAGCAATTGGCAATCCACTGTCCCGGTATTAGTCAGTTAGGGCTGCCATAATAAAATAATACATACCAGCCGGGTGTGGTGGTGTGCGCCTGTAGTCCCAGCTACTCGGGAGGCTGAGGTAGGAGGATCGCTTGAGCCCAGGAGTTCAAGGTTGCAGTGAACTATGATCATGCCACCACACTGTAGCCTGGGTGACAGAGCAAGAGCCCGTCTCCTAAATAAATAAATACTACACACTGGGTAGCTTAAACACAGATTTATTTTCTCACCATTCTGGAGGCTGGAAGTCCAAGATCAAAGTGTCAACAGGGTAGGTATCTTCTGAGACTTCTCTTTTTAGCTTGCAGACTGCTGCCTTCTTGTTATGTCTTCACATGATCTTTCCTTGTACATGCATATATCTGTGTCCAAATTTCCTCTTCTTATAAGGACACCAGTCATATAGGATTAGGGCCCCCTTTTTTCCTTTTTTTTTTCGAGATAGGGTCTTACCCTGTCACTTTTAACTCTTAGGCTCAAGCGAGTCTCTCACCTTAGCCTCCTAAGTCGCTGGGACTGCAGATGTGAGCCACTGTGCCATGTAGATTAAGGCCAGTACTAATGACCTCATTTAACCTTCATTACTTCACTCAAGGCCTTATGTCCAAATACTGTCACATTCTGAATTACTGGGGGTTAGGACTTTAACATATGAATTTTTGGTGGGGAGGGGGAATACAATCCAGCCCATAATACTCATGTGATTGTGATGTTTTTGCAAGGTCAGAATTCGCAGTGTGGGTCAGCAGGCTGGGGACCCAATTTGAGTCCACAGGTGACAGAATTCCCTCTTCTTCCAGGAAGATCAGTCTTTTTCTAGTAAGGCCTTCAACTGATTGGATGAGACCCACCCACATGACAGAGGGTAATGTGTTCCACTTGAAGTCTACTGATTAAAATGTTAACGTCACCTAAAAAATACCTTCACGGAAACATATAGAAAAATGTTTGAGCGCATCTCTATGTGCTGTGGCCCAGCCAAGCTGACACATAAAGTTAACCGTTGCAGCCCCGGTGGCCCCTTGGCTTCTCGTCTGTGCTCACAGTCACTCATCCAGAACAGGAGAGCCCTGGTCACCTGGCACTTGGGGAGCTAATCCACTTTTGGCACCTCTTCTCTAGTAGCCAAATCTGTACCAATTACCCTGTCTTACAAGTTCCTGTGGCCTCATAACCTGAATCCTAAGATGAGAATTCAAGCCGTCCCCTAAATATCCTTCCCTTGTATTTGATTTTCTTTGCTTCTTTCATTGTTTCCTATTAGAATCTTCAATCCAGCCAAGCCAACCTCCTTGCCATCCTTCTCCAGAAGGGGTTTATTTCCACCTAAGCCTCTACTTGTATTGGGCATGTTCTTCTGGGCTTCACCAGTTGGTATTTCAGTTCTGTCCAGGAACCTGCTCAAATGGCCTTCTGCCCCCACTCCCTGGCCCACCTTGCCCACCTAGCACCCTGTTCCTCTTGCCTCATCTCTACCTGGTATCTTTAGTCTTACATCACCTATATCCTTCTCCCTGTGAATGTTCCATGGCCTCGTGTGTGTGTGTGTGTGTGTGTGTGTGATTTGTCACACGCTCCTAGAATAGTTACTTGTGTCTTTTGCTAGTTTATCCCCATCTACCTACACCCAGGTCCATACAGAGTTGTGCATCATATGCTGATTCTGCAATAACTACTGCAGAACTACTCATTCTAGCTCACACGGATGGCGGGCACACATCTTGTGTGTTTTTCCAGGTCTGAGAGACAAAACCTACTGAAGGTCAGACCCCCAGTCCCTGGGCATCCCTCTGCCCCTCGCCCAGAGAGGTAGTCAGGAGGCTGGCGGGTAGAGCACAGTGGGCTGGGTGATAGTCATCAGTCCTAGTGCTGTCGACAGAGGACACAAAAAATCCAAAGCTGTTTGCTAGAAACTTTTCCCAGCACTAAAATTGCCTTTTAAAAAAATCTGTCCCCCTCTGTCCCCCTGAAGAAAAAGAATTTAAATTCAAACAGCCTTTACCTGCATCCTCCCTCTCTCATTACCTCCCAGTTAGTGCTCAGCGCCAATTGTCCATGAAATTCCACTGCTGCTTTTAATGAAATGAGGAACATAAGAAGTTTGTGAGCAGGAAGTGTCCACACAAACCTCCACCTGTTTCCTCCCTCACTTCCTACTTTCTACTCTGGGCCTCTGCCTTGCTCCACATGCACGTGGGGGCTCGCCACCATGGTCCCCAGGGCGCCTGAGCGTCCCATCTAAGTTGAGTCCAGCTTCCCCCACTTCCTCCTCTGTACTAGAGGAGGGAAAGAGGAAAAGTCCTACAGTGAACTCATTGCTGTAAGGTCTCCCTCCTTCCCAACTGGAAACACCAGATTAAGAGTCAGGAGTACTGATTTTGGTCCTGGCTCCATCACTATCTAGCCAGGTGACCTTGAGCTTAACTCCTCTGACTTCAACTTACCTTATTCCAAATTGGGGCTGTTTATTCTTACTCTACACATATATCACAGAGTTACAACGATCAAAATGAAGCAATGTATTAGACAGCACTTTGAAAAGTAAATAATATATCACAAAATAAAGATAAGACCTGCCTGCTGTCAACAAATGAATTCTAGTCTGAGTCTTTGGTGTGAGGTCCAATTTCCAGCTACCTCTATCAGCATCCAGTTATGGGCTCTGGTTCTCCCCATGGGTACCTTTGTTACAGGATCCAAAGGCCAAGGGCTAAAGCCATCACATGCCTCTTTGCAGAGAGACCTAAAGGTGGGGGGTGGGTCACAAAGGGACTTCCCATTCCTTTCTCATGCAGCTCACCTTTGCCCCATCTCTAGATTACATGGCCCAGGTTCCTCATGTCAGCCTCTAAGAAGCAGCCTTCAGGGGTGAAGCCTGACCGCCAAGCTGGTCCCCGGTGTGGACTCCTTCTGACTGGTGCCAAGTGGCCCTATTCTCAGATGCAGCCAGGAACTCATTCTAAGCCCCAAGGTCAGGCCTGCAAGCTGAAGCAATGACATCGTTAACTACTGGCAGTACAGACGTCCTCCCGGAATGGTGTCCCTCTGTGGGGGGAGGAATATGGGAGCCGGCAGCCTTATTTACAGAGCAGCTTGAGCTTAGCCCTCCAAATGTTCATAAAATTTCAGGATTCCTGTTTCATAAAGGAAGGAAACTGAGGAACAGAGCAAAAATGGGATTCTCCCAGCTGTGACTGCTCCTACCATCTGTTGTTTCCCAGAACCTAAGGTAGTTTCTCCACTCCCCAAGAAATCACAGCTCCAGTTCTGGGGGCTTCACTGATGTCTAGAATCACGAGTTGGCTAAGCGCAGTCCCCAGCTGGGCAGGCAGCCTTCATCATTAAATCTGAAGATGACTTCCGAGTACTGCTCCAGTGACCCCCCAGAGCCTGTGCAGCCTTCTGCATTGCCAATAATCAGGTGGCAGAGGGTCTCTCTTTCCTCTTGATATAACCCCTGTCCCCCATAGTTGTCCTAGAGGAGCAGGAGCCATCACAATAAAGGAAGCTGAACTTTTCACCTCTTAAACCTCTAAGACACAGCCAGTTTCCCTGGGTCTGACTTGTAGCCTAGATGGGCAAGGACCAGGAAGTGAAGGAAAAAATGGCCACGAGGGGCGCCAGAGTGAAACACACCCGGTGGAATTAGTCCTCCTCTTTCAGTTCAGCCTCGGGCTTCCCAGATCCTCTCCCTTCTCAGGGGTCTGATTATATATACATCCAAAGGCAAGGTTAGTAGAAGTGTGCGGAATCTACATTTTACCCTACCGTGGCTCTGAGTATTCTAGAAAACTTCAGAGCTTGGATTTTAAGGTGACAAGTTCTTTCACCAATTCCTGGCTGGTGGATGGTCACCCCAGGGTGGAGAGCCCAGGAAGGCATGGCCTTCTCCTTGCAGCCTCCTTTGTGCCCCTGGGCCCCACCTGAGTTGAGCTTAGTTTACCCTGCCCTGTTCCCTGGCTCAGACTCCATCTCAGCAGCCGGAACTGCTCAGTCCTGAGTTATTTACCTGCCGAGACAGTAAGAGCTTCATAATTAGCTGAGCAGCAGCATGGAGGCTTTTATGAGCAGCCGCGCCCCCCACCACACTCCGGTGTCCGTAATTGAAATGACCCACACCAGTGATTAGATTAGGGGGCTGAAGAAGCCCAGCACGCCAGCCCCAGCCCCCTCCCCTGTCCTGTCGGGGAGGTGATGTAGTTAAGTTTGTGCTTCATTTGGCAGAGGCCATAAAGCAGGAATTGCAGCAACGCTTTCTGCAGGGGCTGGAAGGCACTGCTGGGCGTGGGCAGGCTCTGTGTCGGGCACAGACTCCAGATTTGATGGGGAGGGGGCCCCTAGCTCCCCCTTTTCCTCGCCCTCTCTTCCTCTCCCCAAGCCTGCGCTGGGCTCCAAAGCAGGATGCTCAGCCCTCCTCAGTGTCACTGGGGACCAGGGCTGCATGCGGACAGCAGCCATGGATCAGACCCTGCTCCTGGTCACCCTGCCCTTCCTCTGTGCAGAGCTCCAGGCTGCGAGCAAGGGAGTCAGGCGCTATTGGCAGTTCTTTTCTCCCCGCCTCAGTCCCATCCTCCTGCCGCCACCTCCCACCTCCTGGCCCTTTGAGCACCGAGACTGGGTTTGGACACGCTGTGCTGTAGCTGAAGCTTGTCTATGTTTACTCTCTGTCCTTCCTCTTCCCCACCCACACCTAACCAGGGACCTATGTTGCCACACTGCCCCGGGTCCCCTCCCTGCCGTGCTCTTCCCAAATCTACCTTCCTGAACACTGTGCACAAACCCATCAAAATCCTTTCCCTTGTGCCAACTCCTGTGCAGTCACTTAAAATTAATCTAGTCTCCAGCACAAACTGGTAAACTGAGTTCATGCCAAATCTTCCATCGAGGGCACACGCATCCCCAGAGAGGCTCAGCAGCGCACCAGGTGTACTCAGAGCCCCGGAGTGGGCATGGTTCCTCTTGTACAGCACTAATCTGATGCAATAGTGCGTCGTTAGGACGATTGTTTACTTTCATATGAAAATGAATACTGATGTATTTTGGTGAAGAATAATTTAGAATAAAACATTAGAGACAAAACTTTAGACTTTATGGAAGGGGAGGCCTCTTTGGCTCTGACCCTGCTATCAAAATACAGGACGTTAACAGGACATTTCAGGCATAGTGAGGCCAGCAGATGAGGAGACGATTGCCAGAGAAGATAGTTTGTTACTTGCAGTTCCCAAGAGCTGGACGTGAGCCACACTGCACCATGGGGGAGGGATGCATGCCAGAAAACACCGAGGTGGATCATTGTGGGGAGACGGGGAGGGAATGTGAGCAAGAGCCATAATTGTGGTTTCAGCGGGAAGAGCAGGTGAGGCAGAGCAAGCCGGCTTGGGGGTGGCTAGTGGGAGTAATTTCGGTGGGTCTGGGGCACAGGGCTGTCCCTAGTTGTCTGGTACCCAGTCCTGGGGTGATTAGGGCAGGTGGATAGTGGCCCAGAGTATGAGAACCCAATAAAAAAAGATTACTGGGGGAGCGGGCTTTGGATTGGTTGGTTTATATTTGAAAAATGTGCTTGCGGGTGAGTTGTTTACTATCTTTAGGATTTAGCTCTCCCTGGGAAGGGCGGTCTCTCCAGGGTCAGCAAGACCCCCGATGTCAAAGCATCAGAATACAGAAAATGAAAGACAAGGTTAATACAGCTCCTTCTAAGAATCCAGGCAGGATGAGATCCCTTCCTTCTGTAATTAAGTGGAAACGGGCAATATAACTCAAAGATCCGACTGTAAGGGAAGAATGTTGGGTACTGTGGCAAGCATGCAGGAAAAGAGATTTGAGGGAAGCAATGCCTGGGCAAGACATAGTCATTCATTCATGCATTTATTCACGCACATACTCATTCAGTAGTAGTAATCTGAGCATCTCCTCTGTGTCAGGGACCTTGCCAGGTGCCAAAATAGCACCTTGAATAGGACACTCAGAGTTTCTGGCCTCAAAGGAGCTTTTAAGCCAGCAGAAGCCATGCAGTGGAAAGAACACAGGTTTTGGGATCAAAAATGTACGTCTGAGTTCCACTACAGTGTAGTTTCTCAGACCTGACATAGACTGTCCGAGTGCAAACCTGATAGTTTGGTAGAAGCTGCCTGGGATGTTGTCTTGAGACAGATTTTGGGGCCACAGGTGGGCTCTGTGGGAAAAAATGCCATAATGCATTAGTAATATCTGCCACAGGTGACATCAGGTAAGGACAACAAGCGCTAACACTTATAAGGGTTTTGCCATGTGCCAAGCACTGTGCTGAGTGCTTTGGGTGGTATTATTCTAGGGCCACTAGAATCTCTAGCTAGATGATAGATAGATGATACTAGGATTATTGATAAACTAGGATTATTATGACAATTATATTATGAGATTTCATTACATAGATATATTTTCATAATATATAGCCTTCATAATAACCCTAGTGTTATATTTCCCATTTCACAGTTGGAAAAACCAAGGCCCAGAGAGGTTAGGTAAATTGCCCAAGATCACTGAGCTAGCAAGTAACAAAACTAGGATTCAAATCTAAGCATTCTGAGCTCAGACTCCCTGCTCCTGGACAGGTGCACTCTGGCTCCAGAGCTCGCTACCTCGACCTTTACTTCTTAAAGGCACTTCATAT
The DNA here is from genome assembly GCF_040939455.1 of Microcebus murinus. NCBI lineage: Eukaryota > Metazoa > Chordata > Mammalia > Primates > Cheirogaleidae > Microcebus > Microcebus murinus. Next base: position 93,078,467 of record NC_134107.1, read on the forward strand.
TTGCCAACTTAATATGTGGAGAGAGGAAGGGGCTAGTGTTAGGATATGTGAGTTTGATTTCCAAATCCCCCACTCATTAGGTTTGTGACCCTGGGCAATGCACTTAACTGTCTCAGAACCTCAGTTTTTTTCCGTCTGGAGCTCTAGGAAGAGTTCTTTTGCTGAGGCATTGAGAGGATTGAACGAGACGAGATTTACTAAGCGAGGAGCACTGTGCCTTGTATTCGAGGCGCTGAGAATGACAGCGATTGTCCTTCTTTGTCGCCTGACCCTAGGACCGTTATGAGAGCCCAGGGAGATCCTACGTGGGAAGAAGCCTTGTCGGCCCTCCAGGTTTGCTTCTCAAACTGTGGTCCCTGGATCAGCAGTGGCAGTGTCACCTGGGACTTGTTAGAGACGCAGAATCTCAGGTCCTCCCAGACCTGCTGCACCAGAGTCTGAGTTCTAACCATCCCCTCGGGGATTCATGTGCACTTTGCCACTGGAGAAGCAGGGACCTAAAGACCCATGGAGGTAAAGGGTGACAGTGGCGGCTCAGAGGCAGCACAGTGGCACATGGAGCCCACCCCTGCTACCAGGGCAGCTGGGCCCACGGGGCAGCTGCCAATCACTGCGCCCCACTCGGTAATCTCCCCTCCTCACAATGAGTGCAGTCAGGCACTCGGCACAGCTGGGCAGCTGAATTATAGGCTGTGGGCAGATGGCGGAGATGGCTCTGTGTGTGCCATCCGAGGAGAGAGGGGGCGAGGGGTAAAGAGGGCCCCTTCCACCGGCCTCCTTCCCCTGACAGCAAACACCCTCTTTTCTGCAGAACCAGGCTGCTGGCACCAGGGACCAGGCACCTCCCTTTCCCCAGAGCCTGCTCGCTGCCCTGGCCTGGGCCAGCCTTTGGTCCCTCCTGCTGGCTGAGTCACGGCCAAGATGTAGCCCATTTGTCCATCCGAACCTTCCCTTTTTTCCCAGAGCTTGAAACATCAGGACATCAGGCAGAGGTAGGCGTGGGACTAGAGGGACTATGTGGTTGTCGTCCTGCCCACGTTTGCAGCAGCTAGTACCCCCGGGCCAGCACAGAGCAGAGGCCCAGAGAGCTGTGGCTGAAGGAGCATCCTGAGAGGCGGCCAGCTGGGCTGCGGTGGGTGACGCGCCTGGCCGCCCTCTCCTATCAGAGCCCCAGTGATGGAGAGTGAGGTGGCTGCGATCCCAGGTGACGGGGGAGGCTGTGCTGCTGCCACTGCTCAGCCCTCGCCTCCCAGAGGTGCCAGAGGTGCTGGGCGGAGGCGCCACCTCCCAGCCAAGTGCCCCAGGCTGCCAAGCAGCCTGTCCTCCCTGCCGCCACTGCGTCTCAGCCCTGGTCCCTGGGAGGGATGAAAGCTCTCTCCGTCTCCCAGACCTCCCCTTGCTGGTGATAATTCAAACGCCCATCCCGTTTTATGGGGCGTTGCTTCCAGGGCTAAGGAGACGGCTCTGGAGCTGCACTCCAGGCTCTTTGGTCCCCTCAGCCTGCTGACCCTTCTGCCACGAGGCAGGTCCCCCTCTCACTTCCTGCTCTGTGCCCTTCAAGCATCATACCACCCTGAGCTGGATGCAGAGGGGAGAGCCCAGGCTTGTCATTGTGGCTTTATAGGCCTGTGTGTGTGTGTGTGTGTGTGTGTGTGTGTGTGTGTGTGTTTGAGGCAGTAACTTAAAGTTGGAGGAGAATCTAGGTGCGCTTGTGCAAAGCTCTCATTTTACAGATGAGCCTGGGAGAGCAATAACAATACATCCCAGATAGGGATAAAGACAATGATTACTGATAGACACCACCTAGGGGACACATGTATGTGTCACATTCTGTATGGGGACTTTCCATATTGTATCTAATTTTGTCCTCATAACAAACGGACATGGTAGGGTGAATTTGCAAGTACAGGAACAGAGGCCCAGCTGGGTTTAGAAACTTGCCTAGCATCACACAGCAAGTAAGTGGAAGAGTAGAATTTGATCTTGGGACTATTTGCTTTACCTTCTAGCAGTTTTAGTACCTTCATCTGAAAACCCGAGTGGTGATGAGGACCAGGGAGAAAGGAGTGGAAGTTGCAAAGGTGACGGATGATTATTCATGGCTACCTGCAGGTTCCACCCTGCTAGGGAGGAGGCTCCTGCCCCAGGTGTGAAGATGCGCATGTTGCCTTGGGCCAAGCCCCTGGGGACCCTTGTGGTGTTTTCCAGGGCTGAAGAGAAGCAAGTGGGAAGGGGAGTGGGAGGTGTCAGAATTGGGGTTGGGCCGCTGCAGGTGCAGTCAGCATGGGTAAGACCTTGACTTAAGGAGCAGGCTAGAGAGGGCTGGCATTTGGAGCCCTTTACAAACCGTGCTGATCTGGGAAAGCAACGGGGTTGGTTGGAGGGTGGAATGGAGGAGGCAGGACTTTAGGAAGGATTATGTGCCCAGCGCTGGAAGAATTTTCTTTCAACAAGATAAAGAAGATGATGGAGAAAGAGTCATCCATGTCTAAATTCAAATCCTGGCTCTACCTTTTAATGGTTACATGACCCTGGGCAAGTTAAATAACTTCCCTGAGCCTCAGTTTACACATCTGTAAAATAGGGATTAGTATGCCCAATATATAGAATGAAGACTCTGTGAGTATATGGTATAAAACATGTAATAGTTGCTAAAAACTCAGTCTCTGTTCCCTTCCTGGACCCTGCTAGTCACTTCTAACTAGGGGACTTTGGGTAATTCTCTTAATTTCCTTTATAATAATAACCACGGTGACTACAACTTCCACTGGGCACTTGTGTGACAGACACAGTGCTAAGAATCATACATTGTCTCATTAAATCCTCCCCATGCTCTATGATGTGTCCTGTCCACCCATCCTCCCAAGCCCCTAGGGGGTTAATGGGCTTGTCCAAGGCGTGGAGCTAGAAAGCGGCAGAGCCGGCATTTGAACACGATCAGTCAGGACAGACTATGCTGTGGTAACACAGAACCATTGCAGAGACCAAAGGGAAAGGCCCTGAAAATCACTGATGAGAGGCAGATGAATTGGAGAAAAGGCACACAAATGTATTTAATGTATATACACAGGAGCCTTTAGAATGAAGACCCAAAGATACAGGGGAAATTGTCCATTTTTATGCTTAGGTTCAACAGAGTATGGACAGCTGTGTAGACATATGATTGGACAAAAAGGGTAGGACCTACCTAATGCTAACAGACTGAGTGGGGAACCCAGCAAGGCCTGTCTGTCTAGATTCTTCTTGGCCTCTCTGGGCAGCATTCCTTCCTTCTGGGTGTGGGCAGGGCCCTCTTGGAATGGGGGTCTTGTGGCCTACAGTCAAACAAGTTTGGTCAGATAACTTCTTTTCTTTTTCTTTCTTTTCTTCTTCTTCTTTTTTTTTTTTTTTTTTTGAGAACAGAGTTTTACTCTGTTGTCTGGGCTAGAGTGCCTTGACGTCAGCCTAGCTCACAGCAACCTCAAACTCCTGGCCCCAAGCGATCCTCCTGCCTCAGCCTCGAGAGTAGCTGGGACTACAGGGGCATGCCACCACATTTGGCCAATTTTTTCTATTTTTAGTAGAGATGGGGTCTCCCTCTTATTTAGGCTGGTCTCAAACTCCTGACTTCAAGCGATCCTCCTGCCTCGGCCTCCCGGAGTGCTAGGATTACAGGCGTGGGCCACCGCGCCCGACCCCAAATAATTTCTTTATGGCCAGTTTTGAACAGAAAAGCAGAGGGAAAGTTCGAGTAATATTTTTAGGTTTTATGTCTGGTTTTGGGGAAAAGGAGTTCTGGTTTCCATGACGTGCCTTGGGGAAGAGGGATTCTAGTTTCTACAGTTAACTTTGGGGGAGGTGGGACTGGGAGATCGGAGGGCAGGAGAAGGTCAGCGAAAAAGTTTTGCTTCTGAGGCTTTCATTTTAGGGAATTATTTTCTGAGGCCCAACACCCTTAAGTCACAGTGGCTTAGGACAGCAGGCCGTGGGGTGCCCAAGGAGGCCAGCTGCAGCTCTGTCTGTTCCATGTCCTCACTCTGAGACCCAGGCCAGTGGAGCAGTCTCCACCTGCTGTATCACCTGCCACCGTGGCAGAGAAGAGATCTTGCAAGTGTCGGTCTTGCCTGGCCTGGAAGACACACCTGTCCCTTCTGCTCACAAGTAACTGTCCTATTGTCCCTATCATGCAACCCACCCAACCACCATGAGGTCAGGAAGTACAATCCTTACAAGTGCCCAGAAAAGGGGAGAACTGGAATATTTGGAGCACAGCACTCATGGTTACCACATGCGGTGGTGATTACAGTGCTCGACTGATTCCCTCCGTGTACTGAGCCTCAGTTTTCTCACTGGAAAAGTAGAAGCAATAATCCTTGCAGGCTTGTTGTGGTGAATAAAGGACATAATATGCAAAAATCTCAAGCCTAGGAGGAAGACGGTATTGTAGCCATCTGTGTTCATGTGTGAAGTTCAATGATACCCTGGGGCCGGTCAGTTCGCCCTCTGTTCAGTGGAAGGACAGGCCAAGCTATGGACTTCAGGAGAGGCCCCGTGAAACACGAGGACTTGCTTTGGGCAGTGCTGCTGCTCCCAGTGCACACATGGAACCACCTTCAGGGAAGCCGGAGGGGAAAGAAATGTTCCAGGATGACAACTGGTGGCGACAGCAGATGTGCAAATGTGATTATGTCAGCAAATATGCAAAGTGCCACGCACTTTTGGAGGACTCTTCATTGAGGGCTAATTAGATGCTTGGAACCAGGAAGAGGGAAAGGGTCCTCTCGGGGAAGCTACTTCATTCAGGCCAGCAAGACACCTCAGGGTCTATTTACAGGGGTGGGAAGCTCCAGAGGAGGAGGAGGAAGAGGAAGGCTCAACTAAGAACATTCCAGAGTAGGAACATGAGGCCAGAAGAGCTGAAAATCACTCAGGATATTATTGGGTTCTCCCACCCCAACTCCTGTCTCCGAGGGTCTGAGATTTAGTGTGGTATAAGATAACAGAATTGGGGTTTGTCCTGGTGGCTGTGAAGTGGGCGCTGCCTGTGGAACGGGGTGCACTAGGCTCCTATTGCTGTTGTGACAACTGCTGCAAACTTAGTGGCTTAAAACAACATGGATTTATGCAGCTGTTTATGCAGCTATTTATTCCTGCAGCTATGGAGGTCGGCAGTCCAAGGTCAGTTTCACTGGGTTAATGTCAAGGTGTGGGCAGAACTGGTTGCTTCTGGAGGCTCTGAGGGGGAATTCATTTCCTTACCTTTTTCAGCTTCAAGGGGCCGACTACGTTCCTTGGTGTGTGGCTCCTTCCTCCATCTTCAATCCACATCCAGTTCCCACTTCTGTTTTCACGTGTCCTTCTCCTCTTCTGTCATCAAATCTCCTTCTGCCGTCCTCTTACAAAGACACTTATGATTACATTCAGGGCTGACCTGACAACCCAGCCTCATCTCAAGATCCTTAATCTAACAACATCTGCAAATCCCCATTTGCCATATAAGGTGACATCCATACGTCCCAGGCATCGAGACCAGGTATCTTTGGGGCCATTATTCAGGATACCACATGGAGCATCTGAGACGGGTTGGATAGCAAGAGGGGCACCCGCGAACCCAACTGCACCCACAAATCTCCCACTGGGGATGTCATCGAGATGTGGGTGCCAGAATGTGGCCAGACTAGATGGCTTCTAAGGCCCAAGGGAGCCTCCTCTGATACCTGTATTTCTGGAGCACTTTGATACAAAGGCAGGCTTGTGGCCGGGAGCGGTGGCTCACGCCTGTAATCCTAGCACTCTGGGAGGCTGAGGCAGGCGGATTGCTCAAGGTCAGGAGTTCGAAACCAGCCTGAGCAAGAGCGAGACCACATCTCTACTATAAATAGAAAGAAATTAATTGGCCAACTAAAAATATATAGAAAAAATTAGCCGGGCATGGTGGCGCATGCCTGTAGTCCCAGCTACTCGGGAGGCTGAGGCAGGAGGATTGCTTTAGCCCAGGAGTTTGAGGTTGCTGTGAGCTAGTTTGACACCACGGCACTCACTCTAGCCTGGGCAACAAAGCAAGACTCTGTCTCAGAAAACAACAACAACAACAACAACAACACAAAACAAAGGCAGGCTTGCGCCTGTTGGGGCGTGTTGAGGGTCCTGCTGTAGGCTGGACATGGACTGCTCTCCCACAAATGCGGAGGTGAATGAGACAGTGGCCCCAGGGCAGGAGGGCCACGTGGCCTCCTCAGTGTCCTGCCTCTCCTCTGGGTGGTGTGGGCAGAGCCCTCCTTAGCTGAGTCCCCTGTGGGGCCTCCCTGCCTCCCTCTTTCTCCCATGCCTGCCCTCTCCACACTGTCCCATCTCTCTGTCTACTCACCCAGGACGACAGACTCTGGGTCCTGGAGTGCTTCCTCTCTCCAGGTGATGGCAGCTCGAGGGCCCAGAGGCTCTCATCTCAAGAAATGCATGTCTGCCCAGCTGCCCCAGTGGTCAGTGGTCCCATTGTGCCACTGCCCGAGAGGGCAGCAGACGAGAGTCAAAACCCAGTGGGACCATGACTGTCTGCTCAGTGCAATTCTGGAACCAGAGGAGGCAGCCAAGAATCCCGGCTCTAGGGCTGGTGGCATCCTTCCTACCTCAGTTGACAGGCTCCAGGGAGGTAGGGAGAGGCCCAGAGCACAGGTAGATTTTACTAAACTCCCATCCCCCACTTATCTTCCCTTCTGCTAATGCCATCCATTCAGCCAACAAGTATTTACTGCGCATCTACTATGTGACAGGCACTCTTGTAGGTTCTGAGAATTCAACAACCAACAAAATGGGTAAAAATCCCTGCCTTGTGGAGCTTATCTTCAATATATATAGTACATTAGATGGTGACAAGTGCTGTGGAGAGGGAATCTAGCTAGTATTGGGATGTGATTTAGATAGGGTGGTCAGAGAAGGTCTCACTGAGAAGTTGGCCTTCAAGGAAGATGACGGTCACTTGGGTCACATACAAGCTGTTGCTTTTCAATTCTCCTGCCCCTCTGCCGGGGCTCCACCCTCAGGCCACTGTGGCAGGCTGCTTTTGGGTTGTATTGCTATATTTAACTCTTTTGGAGTGTTGATGACCTATCACCTCCTTTATTTATGAATACCCTTGACCCCTCTTATTTGTAAAGGGAAGGAAACTGAGCACTGTTGAGTATACACTGTGTGCCAGGCAGCGTGCTGCAGGCTTCACCACATCTCACTGAATCCTCGCAAGAACTTATGAGGACAAATATGGCTATGCCCAATTTAGATGTGAAAACTGAGGTTGACACTCTAGGTATGACTACAGACTGTTTGTATGCCCCCAGCATTCACCTGTGAAACCTAAACCCCAGTGTGACGTGGCATTCAGAGGTGGGGTTTGGGGCAGGTGACTGGTGCCCTCATAAAAGAGGTTCCAGAGGGCTGGTAGCACCATGAGTGATGCTTTTCATACTTTCTGTGCAATGAGGAAGAGGGCGTGGGTATAAGAATATCTGGGCATGGGGACATGCATAATTTGAACAGGTGATGCTGTTATTGCCTTCTGCATTCTAGATTAATAATTGCTCAACTCTATTACTCTCAAAGAAAAGTCCAGTGAATTTGGTGGACAGAAGAATTCAGTAGGTGGGGCCGTTATTCCTTATTCTCATGTGATAGGTGATGACACTGAGACATAGACCATTTAGTTGGTTTGCCCAAGGTCACACAGACAGTTTCTGATGGAACCAGGACTGGGACCAGGCTGTATTCCATCCTTCTCATTGCTTCTTTTTAATAGCTTCTTTAACATTCTTTGAAAAGGTAATATATTTACAATTTCAAGGCATAACAGGGCGGAGAGTGAAAAATAAAATATCCCTCCCTACCCCGTGCCCTAGATGCACATCTCACCCTGAAGGCAACAGCCATCACAATCTGTTGTGTTGTTTCCTTCCTCTTTGCCTCTCACCCCAGCGGAAAAGGCAGAGGACAGAGTTGGACCTTCGGGAGTCTGTCCCCGCCTGGCTTAGGGGTCTAAACCAGGCTTGGTCATCCATTAGCGGAGTGACCTTGGGGAAGTCACTGAATATCTCAGAGTCGTAGCTCTTGACCCGTGAAATGAGGATAACGTCACTTACCTCAGAGTGTTGTGATGAGTTCAGGAAAAGAGTAGGCATGAAAGCTCGTTGTCAGAGTGCAGGGCCGTGCAAAGTTGGTAAATGTTGCTGTTCTCTGCCTCTGTTTTCTTCTCCACCCCTGTGTTTCCATCACTTTTCAGAGACTGTGGCGAGGATGGATCGGAGATGGCGCTGATTTCTACAGGACAAAAGGAAATGATTCAAAATGGACCAAGTGCAATTAAAGTTAGATATTAGAAGAGACTTTGTTTTGGAATCCCAAGGGGTTTTTGAGTTCTCTGAAAATTTCTCAGAAAATACTAATAACAAGCATTAAGTCTGTATTCTTCCCAGAAGCAAGGGGATGGGTGAGATGGCCACTCCAGTCCCTTCCTCCTTAGAAATTAGAATTCACGTAAAAGAGAAATGTAAGCCCCACCGCCCTCTGCCCCAGGTCCAGTTCTGGGGTGGCCAGATGGATGAATGGCCATTCAACAGGAATAAGGTGGCCTTTCTTGTCCCTTCGTCCCTGGAATTTATTAATTCTCTTGAGTTAGAGAGAACTCTAAGGCAAATGACCTTTGCTCCCAGGTCCAGCTCTGGGTTGAGCAGATAGGCTAATGACCCATGGCCAACCCCATTACAGCCTGGCCTTTGCAACCAGCTTGTTATTAGTAATTCTAGATAGACTCTTCAGGGTCACCCACCCTGGGTGCACGCTAGAGTTGGCTGTGTTGTTTGGGGCACAGAAGAAAGATTCCACCCTCAAGGAGATAAAAAAGCTAGAAGTTGGTAGAGATTTGGGGAAAGGAGTAGAGGGAAGTTTCATCTTCTAGGAAAGATATATACCCAAGAGGTTAGAACATCTCATTCTTGGATACCTGTACAAACTAGAGTGAGACCTTCCTTCTATGCCAGAAAAGAGGGGAAAGAGAAGAAGGAAGGATGGGACCCTGCTTGTTCTGCCATTTTCCATACCCAGGACTCCCAACGGCCTGCATGAAGGATTGCCACCTCCCCATGAGCACAAGTCCCCAGACCCCAGAGCTTAGCACCGGGAAGATCTCCAGGCAGGTGGGGCAGGAACCATGCAGCCCTATATGCCATCCCTTGAGTTTCCGCCTCCTCTGGTACTTCTGTCTCTCCCGCACCATTGCTGCCACCACCACACTGGCCTACCAGGAACAAAGTCCCCTTCCTTCTCCTCCCCTCAGTGTGGAGGATGAAGGTTGGAAATCCCAACATGAACACAGTGAAGGGAATGGGTGGGGAAGTAAGCAAAAGGGGTGTGTGAAGACTCAACTACTAACTTGTCATGCCTAGGGGGTCCCAGTTCTTCTAGACTTGTGCCATGTTTTCCAGTGTCCTGAAATAGCTTTGGAGGGTCCCCAAAGTACAACATCACAGGTCCCTTGCTTGGGTTTCTTAATTCCTATTCCTTGCTTGTCTCCATGTAGAAAGAAGGTGGCGATATGCATATCCACCTCCTAAGAACAACCTCTCGGTCATCTTGACCTCTTGGGGTCAATATTGAGAGCAATAAAAGCCCCCCTGTGCCAAAACTTCAGGATTTCCAACCTATTCTGGTTGGCATTCTAGAAAAGGCCTCTTTCCCATGTGACAGGAGACAAGAAATGGCCCCACCCTTCAGATGAAGCATCGCCCCAGGCACCCAGACTCAACAGAGTAATAGCACACTCCAAAACCCTAGCATCCCTTCCACACCATGAGGAGGGACTACAGAGGCCACCAGGCCAAATTTACTGTGAAGACCCACTTTGTACTGGGGAAAATTGTAAGCTTCATGGTCTAAGTTATCATATATCTTTAGGATACTCTTCAATAAAAATATCTTTAATTAGTGGACTCATAGAGCCAGCCCTTTCAACAAGAGGAATCAAGCCAGGAGTGGGACACCCAGCTGTTCTAGGATTTGGGAGGTAGGGGTGCAGGACCCAGAGTCCGACCGGCCTGGGTCTCAGTCTGAGAAGATGCTGTGGTCCTCAGTGCCATCAAGTGGTTAAGAGCCCAGGGGTTCGAGTCTATGAAGACCTAGTGCCACACCCTCCTCTTATTAGCTATGTAACTCTGCACAGGTAGCTTAACAGCTCTTCACCTCAATGTTTTTATCTGCAGTATGGGAATAATAATAATACTTCCTTCATAGGAAACAAAGATTAAATAAGAGCTGAGCTCGGTGCCTGGCATACAGTATATGCTTGATAAACAGTGGCCGCTGTTGGTGGGGTGGTACAGAGTGGGGCCATTCCAAGGACTCAGGGCCCTGGTGGAGAAAAGGTCAGGGTCACACATGGTGGGACATCAAGAGAGGAAGACCAGGAAGGAAGAGACGCTCCTCTGTCTGTTGAGAACACTGCTGTGCCTCTCTCCTCCCTATAAAGGCCACTTCTGCCTCTTCAGGTAGAAGAACAAGGAAAATTGAGTTGGGCATTTTCCCATACTGCTGGTTTCCACCCTCTCTGTGAGTAGACAGCCCATAAATCTTCCAGCCACCATGCCAGGATGTGTCAGGTCCCTGGAAGCAGTGTCGGAAAAGGTGCACCTGTCTGTCCTCCCTCTCTGTCCCCCAGCATGGAAAGAGGTGGGTCCTGTAGGGACACTGTGTGAGCAAGGGCCACACCTAAGTGTCCAACAGGAGGAGCTCCATGGAGCCCTGTCCCCAAGGTGACGGGGGAAGATGAGGTCGCATCCTCCAGTTAGCACCGTGATGACAGCCATAAGTCTCCCCACCCCTTCCCCAGCAGGTGGGCCCCTAGTGGGGCCAGATGTTACTCCAGGTTGCGGAGTTTTGGTAAGTTTACAGGCTTTAAAAGGTCAGGCTCTTTGGTGGTAAAAGTTTTACAGACTAGTAAAATTTTACTGCAGAAGACGGGAAACACAGCTGTCATGGAAGGGGCTGGACCAGGGGTCTGGAAGATCTCAGTTGCATCCGTAACCAGCGTGGGAATTAAGGCAGGTCGTGGGGGCTCTACGGGCTCTATGTTTTAACCCGGAAAATGGGAGCGAGAAAAGCAGCAATGGGTTGGACAGTGGTGACAGCACCTGTCTGCGGGTGGGAGGCTCAGGCCCACGGGGAGCACAGTCGTCCTCCCCTCCGCGCTTGAGCCGCTGGACACGCAGGGAAGGCCCAGGCCTGTGGGTCCTGCAGCCGCAGAGCTTTTCATTACCCGGGCTGGCCCGCTGCCATCTGCGTGTCTGCCTCCACTCCCGGGGAGGAGCCGGGCCGTCTGCAGGCAGAGCGCAGGAATCAAATTAGCCAGGTCTCTGCCCTTCCCTCGTCCCCGCCGGCCAAGGCAAGTTCATCAAGGCCTCGCACTAATTCTTATCTTGTTTAAAAGGGGCAAAAGTTACTCCACGGTTTCATCCGAGGTAATTTACACCCTGCCACTGGCCACATGACTCCAACTTCCTTCTGTCTGTTGTGCCATCAAATCCATTAACAGGAAATCTCTTCGGGGGAAACTTGATTGCCGCTGCAGCAGAGAGGCCCGCAGACAATACATCTCCATCCCGGGCCGCGGCCTGCCCGGCTCCCTCTAATCCTGTTACCTAAGCAGCTAATTCTCTAATGCCCGCGCTGCACAGAGGACAGCCTCTTTCCTCCCTAACCCAATTGGCCAGTCCCAGAGGATCCCAGGGGCTCAGCGCAGAAGAAGGCTCGGGCCCCACGGGACAGGATCTCCAGGCTTTCTTGCACACACGCCGTGGCTGGCACCCCACTCCACGGTGTGGAGCGCCCACTTTCAGACTACCATGGTGGGAGGGAGAGCCCCCCTCAGACCACCCTGGGTGCATAGCTCAGCCTCCTCCATCCTTCCTCCTCCTCTCCCTTTTCTCCTTCCATTTTCCTCTCTCTTTTCCCTTCCCTTCTTCCTTGGTTTCCTTCTTCCTTTTCCTCCATGGTTTCCTACCTATCTTTCTCCTTGTCCCATCCTCCTTTTCTTCCATCCTTTTATATACTGTACTACTTCTCCTCCCAACCTCTTTTTTTTTTTTTTTTTTTTGAGATAGGGTCTCACTCTGTTGCCCAGGCTAGAGTGAGTGCCGTGGCGTCAGCCTAACTCACAGCAACCTCAAACTCCTGGGCTCAAGCGATCCTTCTGGCTCAGCCTCCCGAGTAGCTGGGACTACAGGCATGCGCCACCATGCCCGGCTAATTTTTTCTATATATATATTAGTTGGCCAACTAATTTCTTTCTATTTATAGTAGAGATGTGGTCTCGCTCTTGCTCAGGCTGGTTTCGAACTCCTAACCTTGAGCAATCTTCCCGCCTCGGCCTCCCAGAGTGCTAGGATTACAGGCGTGAGCCACCGGCGCCTGGCCCCAACCTCTTTTATATTGTTTTACCTGCTACTTCTTCTTGCCCTTTTTCCTCCTGCGTTGGTGCTACTGCTTGCAGAAAGAGTCCAGTTTCTAATGCTTCTTCCTGGCTCTGTCTCCAAATGGCTTGGCTCTGTGGGAGGAATGGGCCCAGCCACACTGGATAGATACACAAAGCACCCCACAGAGTACAAGATGGGGCATGTGGGGATAGTGGTTAGGGTGCAGGGGGCAGGGGGGCAATTCTATATCTGCTTGTTCCTTACTGATAAAATGATTATGATGGTGACGCCAATGGTTTTCTTACTGCTGAAGGCCAGACCCTGGCTGGCTTATGGCCATATGAAGGAACCCCATGAAAGAATGGTGTAACGCTGTATGCAGATTTCACAAGGCACATACAAGAATAGAAAGTCCTCTAGAAATTTGCAGCAGATTTATGGGTGGCAATGGCCATGAATGCAGGAGAGCAGGAGCCTAAGAATCTTTGTTGGGTCCAAAGACGCATTTAGGAGTCCACAGCACTGACTCTGAGCTTGGTGGCCCAGGAGGCACTCGGTTTTTCTTGTCTCATCTTGTCCTGTGTCAAACCTGGGGTCTGAGAACATTCATCTTGGGAAGGTCTGGCTCTATAAAATCTCTAGAACGTTAGGGCCCCCTATTCTACCATTTATCCTCATCTCTATTCCCATAAAAGAAATTCTTGGAGCTGATTTTCCTTGTTTTTCTGGATTGTGCAGTGATGAAACATATGGCTTAAGAGAAGCATATCCCAAGCTCCCTGAACTTGACTGAACATTCCAGAGCCAAACCCTGGCTGATGGCCATATGAAGGGACTCCATCAACAAATGGCTCAATGCTACATGCAGATTCCTTGATGTGCATAAATAAAAACTAAAAAGGATACACTAAAAAAAAAAGACATGTGCAACAACAACAACAACAAAAACTACAAAGGACTCAGCCCTGACCAAGGTGGTTTCTCTTTTTTGAAACTTAGTTACAATTCAGAACATTCTTCCTTCCTAGTGTTCCCATCCAATTCCACACTTAGCTTCACCTGGAAAAGAAATGAAAAGGAATAAATGTTTTTGTAGTTGAAGCTTGCCATGACTGATGCAGGTGCATCTTGTCTGCAACACAGTTGAGGTAGAAACGTTCACATTTACCCAAGTGGTGAACTGGGGTGGGACTCCTTCAAATAGAAATTCGCAGCAATTCTTTCCTCAGGCAACTTTAGGGGCACACAGTTGAGTGCTTGAGGGATAGCTACTTAACTATTTAACTTACAAAGAGAAAAGAAACACTTCTTAAAAGAAAGCCACATTTAAAAGGAAGATATGGAAAATGCTTATGAAATGATACTAAGCAAAAAAATTTGTATTGTGGTATATTTACTTTATTGCATACATATTATAGAAGGAAAGCATAGAAGAATATATAACAAAATATTAACAGTGGTTGTTTCTGGGCGGTAAGTTTATGGATGATTTAAAATTTTCTTTTTATTTTTTTATAATGAGCATATATTATTATTATTTTTACCACATATATGTATTTAATACTATGTATAGTAAAATGCATAAAATATATTTTTGACTACATATATTTTATTATTTTTAATATACATCTTAGTATTAAGTATGATGACAAAAAGGCAGACCTGTGGCGACCTCAGGTACCTTTCCCACGTCTGCAGAGGTTCCCAGTCACCTGCTTGGCTAGGAGCACTATGTCACCCTGAAGAGCAAGAGAATGGCCCTCTGGCTCCTGCCTGACTCACCCTCCCCTGCCCAGCCCAGTGCCACTGAAGCATACTTGCCAAGGGACAGAAATGAAAGCAGCACCCTGGTGCACCTCCCAGCAAACAGGTTGCACCCATGCTCCACGGGCTCCTGCAGCCCCTGTCCCCAATTCACTCCTCAGGGGAATCATGGCCACGCCACCTGGCTGAAAGGGTGGACTGAGCTCCCGCCATATGACATCAGCCAGGGCGGGCTCCCCTCTCGGCCATTCCCTCCTCCTTCCTCCCGCCCGAAACCTGATCCAGCTGAAGGTCTGATTGCTGGAAAACTTGGCGGCTCCCCAACCCTGGTGGCCCAGGGAGTGTGAGCCTGCAGCCTCAGAAGGTGCAGGCAGCGACCCGGAGAGGCAGGCTGGCTGGGACATGAGGCTGGCAGCGGGCGGGCAGGCTGGCCCTTGGAGGGGCTCACCCTGAGCAGCCACTCGGAGGCACTCCCACGCGGGAAGCTCGCCATGCTGCCGTGGGCCCGGCAGGCGCTGCTCATGCTGCTCCTCCCCACGCTGCTGGCACAGGGAGAAGGTAAGCATTTTAGGGTCACAGCATGACTCAGCTGGCCCTCTTGGCAGGTGGGGTAGGGGATGCTTCCACCTTCAGAGGGTTGAGGTAAGGAGGGTTGGGAGTGGTGTAGTTGCAGGAAAATCAGCTATCTTACCACGTATAAGCCAAGAGCATTTTGAGCTAGAAAGTTGGGAAAGTTGAGTCCTGGGGCGAGAGCAGGACTTGCAAGGAGGGGAACAGAAGACCAGCCTCGTGGCAAAATAGAAAAACAGACACGGGCACCAGGAGAAGGGCTCCTCTCCTCTTTGCCCTGCCCCTAAACTCATTGAATGGCAGCTGCAAGGGACTTCTGAGCTCATTTGGTCTGGCCCCTCCTGTTATAAATGGGAATGCCTGGTCCAAAGAGGGGGAGTAATGCGTACAGCTTGTTGGCAGCAGAGTGCGGACCAGAACTAATCTCATCATCTGGCCTCAACTTCTCTGGTTTTGTTGCATTAGCTCTCTGGGCCTGCATTTCTGCAAGTTCCCCTCCAGAACTTAAAATCCAGTAATGCCAGACTTCTCCCTGCGTTCCCTACCCCCATCCAGTCCTCCTGACTCCCTTGAATACAAGGAATATGTTTCCCTTCGCTGCAGATTTTGTTCCTTCTCCTTTGGAAGGGTTCTCTCCCTGCACAGCTGGTTTGGAGCACGTTGGGGCACAATTAGAAGGACGCCATCTGGGGACTGGACAGAGGTGCAGGGCTGTGAGCGAGAGGAGCTGTCATCTGGAGATGCTGAGTGGGCTAGGCAAACACAAGCTGGGGAGAAGCTCTGTCCCTCCCAGCCATGGTCCTTTGCTCTGAGGTCTGCAGGGACAGTCTGGCTCTCTCCACGCCGGTTAGAGTCCCAGTCAGTAGGATCTGGGCTGTCGCCAGTATAGCAGAGACACACACACGGATCTGGACTTGAATCTCAGTTCGTGCACCTATAGGGCACGATACTCACCCTTCTGAGCTCTGGGCATCCTTGTCTGTAAACAGCCACTCTGGTGGACTGCTCTAAGGTCAAAATGAAGACTAGGTTAACTGATGTTATTCCAAAGGAGGCACTAAAAAAGACAGTCTTGATTTCCCTCTCTCTGTCCTAAAGGAAGCCTAAACCTTACGAGGGATGCGGGGTGAGAGGGAATCTGTAGTACTGATCTGCTGTGCAGGCTGCACACAGGATGAGGAAGGGGCAGTCTTGCTTGGTGAGAGCCCGGCCTGCTGGCGCCTGGTCTTCGAAAGACCCCAGTCTACCCGCCCAGTCCCATCTCCTCTTTGCCGCCTGTATCGTGGTCCTCCAGTGTGTACCCCCTTCCCCACCCCATGCACTTTCACCTTCATATTCCATGCCTCCCTTCAGAAAGTGCTCCTACTGTCCCCAGAGCGGACACTGGGGTGCACGTGAAATCCGCATAGAATAGGACTAGGGCCTAGGAATTGGCTTCTTCATCACGACTTTGTCCCTGCAGGCCTCCTGCCCTGGGAGCAGTTTGGTTTCTCCTTGCTCCCTCCACACCTCTCCCGAACCTTCCTCCTAAGCCCATCCAGTTTGCCCGTAGAGCAGCCCTCCTGCAAACCCTTCCCCCTTAGCCTGTATGTGCATGGAGAGAGGGGGGAGGGGATCATTTAGGGTGGAGAGAGAGCAGGAGAGACAACGTCTGTTTCCTCCAGATGTCCACCCTTCCTTCTTTCTTCCCCAGTTGCAGGCTGGGGGCAAGGAGATAGTGGTCTGTGCAGACACTGAGATCGGACCTAAGCTGAGGACAACCCTGATGCAGACCGTTAAGCTTGGAAACTGTGCACTTGCAGTCACACTTTCTTGCACCCCTCCCACCTTCTAGTATCACCCAGTGACAGCCAGCTTCCCTTTTGCTTCCCAAGACCCCAAAACCAGGACCCCACAGAGCCCCCTCCTCTGCACCTTTCTCAGCCTTCTTCAAAGCTCACCTGTCTCCTGTCACCTCTGCTTGTGGGCCACATGCCTGCTCTGATGTAAATGAGAAAACAGGTGGCTTCTAGGCAGCCACCACTTTATTTTGGTGGGAATCTCTGCAGACAAAATGCTCTAGTGGTGAGAATTCTAGTCTGTGGGGCTACGTAGGGATTTAGCTTGCAAACCAGGGCAAGGGAACTAGGCGAAGGCCTGGGCTCTGGTGACCACACTGAACCACTCTCCTTCCCAGCCCGGCGGCAGGGGAGCCCCCAGGGCCGGAACGCCAGCAGGCCCACGCTGCTGAGGCTGTCTGATCACCTCTTGGCCAACTACAAGAAGGGGGTGCGGCCCGTGTGGAACTGGAGGAAGCCAACCACTGTGTCCATTGACGTCATCGTCTATGCCATCCTCAGCGTGGTAAGTACTCAGCTCCAAGCTGCCCCTCTCGTAGGGAGACATTTTGGGGATAGAAGGCAGCGTGTGAGACCAAGTCACTCCCTGGAAAGCATAGTGGTCCTTCGAGAACCCATAGTACCCAAGGTCTGGGACCACAGCTGACCATGGATGGCAACACCATCTGCACAGCTGCCCACACCAGAAACCGGGGTCACCTGTGTGGCTGTCTCTCCCACACCCCTACAGCCCATAGGTCTCTTCCTGCACATGGTTCTTCAGACATTGCATAAGGGCAACCATCGCTCTATGTCGGGCTAAGACTGTCCTATTCATCTCTGTGTTCTCTGTGCCTTCCACAGGTCCCTGGTACGTGGCAGCATCATTAAATGGTTGTTGAAGAATCAACCAACAGATCACTTAATTAATCAATTAATTAAACAAAAAGGCAATTGCAGAGATGCAGTGGCCCTGTGCTAGGGTTGGGTGGGTGGACCTGACTTTAAAGTCTCCGTCACAGTCACTGTCACTGCCTCGATACAAAATGATGTCACTGCATTTAGAACGTCTCTGAGCAGAAACATAATATACTGGTTGCTGTGGGGCTTCAGGGAGGGAAACTGGGAACTGGACGGGGAATTTGGGAAAGTGATGAATTTCTCACTCTATGTGGCTTTGTACTTTTTGATTTCATCTTAATACCAAGGCAGGCTGTATAGCTGTGTGTGTGTGTGTGTGTGTGTGTGTGTGTGTGTGTGTGTGTGTGTATGTGTGTAACACAATAGGAAATAATAGAGAGTAGGTATAATATATATGTGCATATATATATTTGAACGTGAAAAAGAAATAATCATTGTCTCTTTCCTAGTAAAAGCCCAACCTTTCCTGGCTGGCTGGCAGCCCCAGCTTATGCACCCCCCACCCCGGGCCCCTTTCTTCACTCTTACCTCCCAGGGAAGCAGAGGCACAAGGAAGCAGCTCCTTTTGGGGGTGGTGTGTACAGGGTGGGCCCCCAGCCTGCAGGGCCACCTGTCTGAGCTCACTTTCCTTTCCCAGGACGAGAAGAACCAGGTCCTGACCACCTACATCTGGTACCGGCAGGTGAGCAGGCCAGCCCTCCCCTGCCCCGCTTTCCTGGGGTGGGGACTTCTCCTCCCTGGAAGGGTTTCTCCTTCTGAAGGAGTCGAGAATCCCAGCGCCCTTGGTGGGGGAAGGCGAGGGGAGAGGTTCAGAGGCGCCCTCAACGAGAGATCCAGGAGTCCAGAGTCTTCCCGTCTCAGGACTGGGGGTGGAAGGGAGCTTAAAGATCATTGGAGAAGAAATCCTCCAAGCCCCCTCCAATTTCCGAAATTCTTCACAGCACCCCACACCAGTGCTTGTCCAGCCTCTGTGGCAGGACCACCTCCCGTGCCAGGGAGCCCACAAGGCAGCCACTTCCCTTGCAAACAGCTCTAATTGCTAGATGGTTCTTCCTCCTATTAAGGCAAATTGGACAACAACCAAATTGAGTGATTGAAACAGGATGGTTCGTTCCATCCACTTAGCCCTCACATCCTCAGCCGCTTCTCCTCCCTTCCAGCTTCTGACAGCCCGGTCAGGCCTCTGCAGGAGCTCTGGCTTCACCCTGGCAGGGGAGGGCAGGCACACAGTGAAGCCTGCTGCCCGCAGGTGGGCCCTGCTCCCGCAGCCCCTGGAGTTGTGGGGAAGAAGTCAGAGCAGCAGGGGGAGCTAGAGTGGCTGGAGAGAGGGGAGCAGGAGGATGAGGACGGCTTCCAGAGGTCACGCCTGAAAGAGGCTCTGGGGTGTGCGTGGGTATCTGTGAAATCCCTCCTCGCTGCTCATGGGCACCTGCACCTCCACCACTCGCTCATGGGATGCGGGGGCGGGGGCGCTACAGGAAGGAGCCAGAACGCTGATCCTTAGATACTGCTCCGTTTCTGCCCCACCAAGGGATGCCTTACTACAGAGCAACCCTGCCTCAGGGAAAAGGACCCACACAAGACTAGGAACTCCATTCCCTAGGGCACGTGGCCCAGGTCCCGCCTCTGGGCCTCTAGGTTCACTCCTCCACCTCAGCTATGGCAGTGAGCAGTGAGGGAGCGTCCACCTACTGTGTACCGGCGACTGTGCTTAGGGGCTGGAACTAGAGACACAAACTAGACTCAGACCCTGCCCACAAGGAGCTCACGGACTAGTGGGAGCAACAGACACGGGACAGACAATTGAAATGCAGGAACATGGCTGCTCCAATGCAACAGAGACAAGATGCTAACCAGGGGGACACAGAGGAGGCCCATACAACCCAGCGAGTGGCGTGGGGGTCATGGAAGCTGTCCTGGAGGAGGGAGCAGACATCTGCCTTGGCTAAGTCTGGAAGGATGAGGAACACTTATCTCGGTAAGAAGTCAGGGCTTGCAGGATGGGAGAGGAAGCAGAGGACGCAGAGATGTGGAGGTTTGGATAGTTCTGCACTCTATATGTGAAGAATTCACAGAGGCATGGCCAAAACGTGAGGCTAGAGAGACGGTGGGGGCCAGGTTATGTGGGCCTTTGTTGGCTGTGAGGTTTAACTTTATCCTAAGGCCAATGGGGCACCATTGAAGAGCTTTAAGCAAGAGAGTGACATGACAAAATTTGCATTTTAGACCAGCCATTCTGGCCTGAGAGAGGAGAACACATGGATCAAAACTTAATAGCCACATCTACCCCGTGAGGTGGAAGTTATTATCCCCATGCACATACCGTATTTCCCCAAAAATAAGACAGGGTCTACATTTACTCTATTTCCTTTAGAACTATTGGCCCCAGTCTCTCATGTGGAGCAATAGAGCTCTCATGGGGCAGATGATCTTCTTTAAAATGCATGGGTTGTGCAGATGCGCTGCGTAGCCACGCCCGTCACTAGGTCTTATTTTCGGGGTAGGACTTCTATTGCGCAAATGCTTAGAAATCTGCTAGGGCTTATTTTATGGGTAGGTCTTATTTTCGGGGAAACACGGTAAATCCAGTCTATGACCCAAGAAATTATTTGTCAGAGATCCCTCAGTGAGTGGCTAGGGGACCCGTAACACTAGAAATGACCGAATGCCCTCCCCGGGAGAGGCTGCATCCCCGGTGTGGCTATGCCTGTAGGAAGAGTAAGAGTATGGAGGTGGGGGACTCAGTTACCACTGAGTCATGTGGGTGCCACCGACACCCAGCTTCTCCCCGGAAGACGCCTGCCCGCTGCCTGGGCACCAGGGGTGAAGTCTGCCTGGGTTGCAGGCGACCCTCCCCCGGAAGGAGAGGGCGGCCCGTGACCCTCCTGCCCCTCCCCCAGCACTGGACTGACGAGTTTCTCCAGTGGAACCCTGAGGACTTCGACAACATCACCAAGCTGTCCATCCCCACGGACAGCATCTGGGTCCCGGACATCCTCATCAACGAGTTGTGAGTGCTGTCATCGGATGCTGGGCAGCCGGGTGGCCGGGCGGCTTGGGGGCTGGGAGGCAAGAGCGCTGCTGCTGCATTTGAGACGTCCCACCAGACTGGCAGATTGTAGGTAAAGCTGGCTGGAGCCCACATTCCCCAAACTCACTGTCTTCTTTTTATCTTTCTTTTTAAAAACTCCTCTTTCTCTGTGCCTGATGTTGAAGCTCTGTACTTAGTTCGAGGGCCCCTGTCATGGAGAAAGAAGCCAGTGAATGAACTCACGCTGGGTTACAAGATGGCGGACAGCTGCATTTTTAGAGGGGACAGCAGTGTGTCTACAGGGAATAGAGCACTGACGGTGGCCACTGCTCCTGGTCACAGGGGAGCTTTGGAGCTGGAGGACGTGCTCAAACCTCCCAAGTCACACGTGTGCCCGACAGGCCACAAATTGCTCCTCCAATACAAAGTGGGTCCAGGAAGCCTTTATTTCCAGTGGCCAAATGCTATTCCATTTGGCCCCAGCCCACACACCTTCTCCCCGTCCTGCAGGCTCATTCAGGGTGCACCAGTCGGGTTTCCAAATTCAAGGCAGGGAAGTGGCTGGGGAGATGGATGCAAAAGGGAAGGGGACAAGTGGGGACAGAGCCCTCCACCCAACACCCACTGCATCGCCCAAATCCAGGGTGCCACAGACATTGTCCCAAGGAAGGCAATTGGCCTTGACTCTACTCCCATGCCCTGCATAGCTCAGGCTGGAGGGGCTCTGGGAAATCTGTTTCTGGCTAGATCTCCAGTTTCAACAGTGAAGTCACCTTAGTCTTGACTTCTCATGTCTCAGCCTGATCCCACTGGAGCGTGAAGGCTTCGGACCCCAGGCTCCACCCACCCTGGCCCACAGCGGTCCCTCAGGAGGGCCTACACGTCCCAGATCGGCCAAGAGAGTGGGATGAAGTCTTGTGGAACTTTTCTGCCTTCCCCAATTTTTGCCTATGATTTCCTTAGCTCCTTTTCCTTCAAGAGGATTGTTCTCATTTCAAAGGATTTCTGGGGGTGGGAAGCAAAGACAAGCCAGAGTCAGGATGGAACATAAGGTTCTTTCCTCCCCCACAAGCCCGCCTGTCCCCACCGGGCTGGTGATCCTGGGAGCCAAGCTCTGCCTGGTCCCTGGGGGCAATGGTGCGGGTGTAGCTGGGCAAGCTCCCCACCACTTGTGGCTTTTGGGTCCATGGATCTTTCCACCCTGACTTCTGTGACCAGGAAAAAAAAGGAGAAATGCCTTTTTCTGCTTGGAAAGTAGCCTTGACAATGGCAGGCCAGGAAGCCTAAGATAGGAAGGTTGGAAAAACCAAAGCCAGACAAAACTGCCCTGCTGCCTGTGCCCTCCCTGAAGTTCTTCCCCTGCTGGGTTGCTCAGAGATCTTTAGACTCCCAGGGCTTCACCTGCCTCTTGTGCCCCCAAACTGACCCCTCTTCCCTGGCCAGCGTGGACGTGGGGAAGTCTCCAAATATCCCATACGTGTATGTTCAGCATCACGGCGAGGTCCAGAACTACAAGCCCCTCCAGGTGGTGACCGCGTGCAGCCTGGACATCTACAACTTCCCCTTCGACGTGCAGAACTGCTCGCTGACCTTCACCAGCTGGCTGCACACCAGTGAGTATGTGGGCTTCTGGGGGTGGCGGGGTGGAGGTTTGGGGCTCCAGGGACGCCCAGGCAAGCAGCACTCCCTGGGCTGCCTTCTCCCTTATCCAACTTGCTCACCACTGATCTTCTTAATGTCTCTGAGCCTCTGCTTCCTCCTCCTCCACGTGGGGAGAATATTGCTGCCCTCGCTGCCTCTTTCCATTGTCATATGGATTGAATGAGATAGTGTGAACTGACTGCAGAATGCCCAGGAAAGGACAATTCTTTTCCAATTTCTCAAACAGGATCTGGCACTAAATGTCTCTCCAATGCTCTCGCTTCTCCTCACCCCCCCAGCCAAGCCACCCCCATCTCCTGCCCAGGTTTCTGCACCAGCCTCCTCCCTGATCTCCCCGATTCACTATTATCCCCTTCCAATTCATGCTCCTCACAGCAGCCAGTGAGATCTTATTAAAATGCAAATGTGACCAAGTCACTTAAAACCCTCAGTGGCTTCCCGACAGTCCTGGGACACAATCCACATCCGTGGGCTGGCTTCGTCTTGGCCTGCCACTCTGGTCTCACCTGCTGCACGCTGCCCTGGCTCCACTCCTGCCCAGCTGCCTTGACTTCCAGCCCCAACGCTCCTTGTTCTTTCCCTTTACCACATGCCATTTCCTCTCCTGGGCTACCTCACTGCCCTCCTCCCTCTCCCCAACAACTGAGCCTGGCCAACCCCTCTGGCCACAGCCTAAGCGTTGGCTCTTCAGTTTCCCCTCTCACCCCCCAGGCTAGGCTATCCCTCTTCCCAGTTTCAACAGTGAAGTCACCTTAGTCTTGACTTCTAGTGTCTCAGCCTGATCCCACTGGTGCATAAAGGCTTCAAACCCCAGGCTCCACCCACCCTGGCCCACAGCAGTCCCTCAGGAGGGCCTACACGTCCCAGATCAGCCAAGAGAGTGGGATGAAGTCTTGTGGAACTTTTCTGCCTTCCCCAATTTTTACCCATGATTTCATTAGCTCCTTTACAACCCCCTGTTGTTCCCATCTCTACCTCTCCCCAAGTACCTCTAGGTACTTGCTCAAAGCCTACTTCCCTCCTAGATATAAACTTAAGAGTGGGCACAAACATGATTTCTTGCCCACTGTTAGATTCTTGGTTCACTGCCTGGCACAAAAGGTGCTCAGCAGATTTTACCAGGTGGATGAATGTTAGGTGCTCACTAGAGGGCTAGTGAAGTATGTACCACCCTGCGGCAAGAAGCATCTTCCATTTCTGTTCTGACTTATTCATGACATTAAACTTAAATTCTGGTAGTAATACCTAACTTCCATGACCAAGAGCCGAACTACAGATAAGACTAAAGCCTCCTTTGAAATCTACCCTCAATCTCTCAAACTCTATTCCAACAACTCCCTACAATAAGAGTTAACCACTTTTGTCAGTATAAGCTTCATATCCTTCTAGATCCTTCTCTATGCATTCATATCCACACATGCATGTGTGCATATAGACACACCCATATACATCTATGGAAAATGCATGGAAATTGTTTTCTGAGTTTTTATTTTACATAAATGCATCATACTGTATATACTAAAAAATACTGCTACTTGATTCTTTTTACTCAACAACAGCTCTTGGACATTTTTCTAAGTTAGTGCATATTTAGATCTTCCTCATAAATTTTAGCTGCTATGGACTATCTCACAATTTTATTTATTTATTTATTTGAGATGGAGTCTCGCTCTGTCACCTGGGCTAGAGTGCCATGGCATCAGCCTAGTTCACAGCAACCTCAAACTCCTGGGCTCAAGCGATCCTCCTGCCTTGGCCTCCCGAGTAGTTGGGACTACAGGGGTGAGCCACCATGCCCAGCCTGTCTCTCATGATTTTGGATGCATCATAGCTATTAAGCATGTTCCTGATTGATGGATATTTACATATTTTCCAATATTCTGCTGCAAGAGGCACTCCTGTCCTTCCTGGGGCCTATTTCTCTAGTGTAGATACTGAGAAGTGGAACTTCTATTCTTTAAGTGTGGATTTTGCTTATTTTACTAACTTTTAAAGACAGGCAGTTCCATCAAGGGAAAGGTGAAGTCTGTTGACTTTTGTTTGTTTCTGAAATGGGTAATTCTAACAGGGAGCCTAGAAAGGTGTTTGGAAAGGGTGTGTGTGTGTGTGTGTGTGTGCGTGTGTGTGCATGTGTGGGTGTCCACTCTGCACTGTGCCGTGTGTTTTCATCCAGGACTTCCTTTGCCGTCTCTGCAGCCCTGTGAGTTAGGTATGATGCGTAGTGGTGCCTCATTTTATAGCTGAGGAAAGCGAGGCTGAAGGCTGAGAGCCGAGGCTGGAGGTCAAGGCATCTGGCCTCCGCCTCCCCGGGTGGCTGCGTACTCGCATTCCACCGTCACGGGGTCTGGCGGGCTCCCCACGCTGGACGCCAAGCTGGCTTGCCTGCTTCTCTCGCAGTCCAGGACATCAACATCTCCCTGTGGCGCTCACCAGAAAAGGTGAAGTCGGACAAGAGCGTCTTCATGAACCAGGGCGAGTGGGAGCTGCTGGGAGTGCTGACGCAGTTTCAGGAGTTCAGCATGGAAAGCAGTGGCCGCTACGCAGAGATGAAGTTCTACGTGAGTGGGGCGGACGTGGGTGCCGTGGGAATAAAGCCCCTAGACCTTCACACCGAGGGGGACTTAAGGAGGCTTGCACACTTAAGGAAGGACTGCCACAGCCCCTTTTCAACCCCAGGGTCCCACACATGCCCTGGGGCGCCCCATCTAACCAAGTAGATGGGGAAACCCAGCTGAATGTCCCCTACTTATCCCAAACAGCCACAAGCCTGGATTGGGAGGCAAGACATGGAGTCTGGCCATTTCCTTCTCTGAGAAATCCAAGCTGGAAGCTCCATGAAGCAAGGGGGTCTGGGTTGGGGGTGGCTCCTGGGGACACCGCCGGTCTGCCCCGGGCTTCCCACGAGCTCCTCCCCCGGTCCCAGGTGGTCATCCGCCGGCGGCCTCTGTTCTACGTCGTCGGCCTGCTGCTGCCCAGTATCTTCCTCATGGTCATGGACATCATGGGCTTCTACCTGCCCCCGGACAGTGGCGAGAGGGTCTCCTTCAAGATCACGCTCCTCCTGGGCTACTCAGTCTTCCTGATCATTGTGTCGGACACGCTGCCGGCCACCGCCATCGGCACCCCCCTCATCGGTAAGGCCCCCTCTGAAGGAAGAGCTCAGGCTGGAGAGAAACTGGCCCCCTCCCACCTCCCGTGTGTGTCTTTCCCTCCGCCCCGGGGCACACAGGTGTCTACTTCGTGGTGTGCATGGCGCTGCTGGTGATAAGCTTGGCCGAGACCATCTTCATCGTGCGGCTGGTGCACAAACAAGACCTGCAGCAGCCCGTGCCGGCCTGGCTGCGGCGCCTCGTGCAGGAGAGGATCGCCCGGCTACCGTGCCTCAGGGAGCAGGCGACTTCCCACAGGCCCCCAGCCGCCTCCCAAGCCACCAAGCCTGAAGATTGTTCAGGTGAGAGAGAGAGAGAAGGGGAGAGTCTCCCACAGAGGGGCCCCTTCTGGCCTGGATGCAGGATGCGGTGGGAGGGAGTGGCAGGCCAAGGAGGCTGGGCAGGGCCCGGGAACCAGGTGCTGCCCGCATGCAGTGCCCATGCCCAGCCTTACTGGGAGGGGGCAGACTTCCGCCAAAGGTGTCAATCCTGACCCTGTCTTTATTTTCACAACCTCTCATCAACCTGGCTATAGACAGAGAGGGTAGGAGTCCCAGAGGCTCAGTACGTTGGAAGCTGAGCCCTCTGGCCTGAGATTGGCCTTTCTTTGAGAGGGAGCCATGAGTGAGGTTAAATGGATGCCCTTTGGGCAATTGTAGGCCTTTTTGTCTCACCTGGTTAAATGCTGCAGCTGCAATGTCTAAAATTCTCTCATCCTTGATAGCTCAAAGACCAGATTCCTTAGAATTTCAACATAAGGCAAAGAGACAGGGGCTCAGGGAGACACTAAATGTGGGGCTCACGCCTCCTGAAGAATTGCTACAGCTACCACTGGTGTTGTTATTGGTGATGGTGGTGGTTGGTTTGTTGGATTATCCATCGAGCAGTTTGTGCCAGGCACGTGCAAAGCTCTTTCTGTGCATTATCACATGTAATATTCATGACAGCACAACAGGATTCTCATTCTTTCAAATGAGGAAGCCGAGGCGTAGAGAGGTCAAATAGCTCGTCCTAAACCACAGAGCCAGGAACTGGTGGAACCGTGCTTTGAACCCACCTGACTCTAAGCTCCTGTTCTTAAGCACTTCTCTCCTCTCCACTCCCTTTCACCCTTCCTCCTGGGTAGGGCCAGGCTTTCTACAAGACTTTTGGTTCATGTAAGGCCATCCCACTGAGCTGAAGCTAATTTCACTTGGGGACAGTAGCCCTACCTGAAGGTGTATTTTCTGGTCCAGGGCTCAGAGTGATGGAGATCACAGCAGTGCCCTCCAGACAGCCGCCCCCTTGTGAGGCAAGATGATGCGTAGCAGGAGAGCAGTGGAGTGGGGGTCCGTATTCCTGGGCCTTGGCATTAAATGATGCTCTATGTGACCACAGGCTAGTCACTTAGCCTCTCCGTGGTCAGCACTATCGTTTAGCAAACAGGAATAGTGATCTCTCCTATTCTGCCTCTCTTGTGTGGCTATTGTGAGGCTCGAATAAAACAAGGGATGTCAGATTCCTGGGGAAAGCCCATGCATTGAAAAAACACACAGGAAGGAGAACCTCATGGTATTAGTGATCTGGGGAACGGGTGGAGGTTGTGACTACGAAAGGGTACACAGGGATCCTCGATCGTATTGCCTTTTTTAATTTGTTTAAGTTGCGTGGTGGGTTTGCAAATAGGTCAGTTCCTCTCTATACTTTTTATGTCTGAAGTTGTTCCTAACAAAAATGTCTGTAGGCTGTAGAAACATAAGGGGCAGTGTTCAGGCCATCCCGCTGGCTCTCCCTTGCCAAAGCTCTGCCCTTCTTACAGCCATGGGAAACCACTGCGGCCATTTGGGAAGATCTCTCGACTTGGAGAAGACCCCGAGGGGCAGATGCAGCCCTCCCCCGCCCCCAAGAGGGGCCTCGCTGGCCGTGCGTGGGCTGCTGCAGGAACTGTCCTCCATCCGGCACTTCCTGGAGAAGCGGGATGAGATCCGAGAGGTGGCCCGGGACTGGCTACAGGTGGGCTGTGTGCTGGACAAGCTGCTCTTCCGCATCTACCTGATGGTGGTGCTGGCCTACAGTGTCACCCTGGTCACACTCTGGTCCATCTGGCAGTATTCCTGAGTGGGTACAGCCCAGCAGGGGAGGAAGGTATGGGGCTGGGTAGGATGGGGACAGAGGATTTCTGCTTAGGTCCTCCAAGGCCCAAGAGATACCAGGGACATCTTCAAAACACAGAGACAATCCCATCCCATCTCCAGTGAAAAGTCATCTGAGCAATCTTGAGCCAGCATCTGAACCCTTCCCCCCAAAACTTAATGTTCAAGACCCTTCCATCCTCTTCCCACCCGACTGCTCATTATGGCTTTAAAACATGCTCTTAGATCAGGAGAAACCTGAGCACTCCTGAACTTCACTCTACTTATCTACATATCAAGCCTAAGTTTCCCCAAAGTCCCTTCTCTGAATAAGGCACTTTGGAATTCTGGTCATCTCCCCCGACTTAGTTTTTAGGTTGAAGGCAAAACCAACTCTCTACTGCAGTAGGGTCTGACAACTCTGCACTAGGTTTGTCCAACCCCTATGGCTCCTTCTTCACCTCACCTGTGGCCACTTCCCTGAACACCATCCATAGATGGTGGGATGGGTGGGAGCAACATGTTGGCATGAACCCCTAGACTCTCTTCTCGACCCCTTGTCAGCAGCTTTGGGAAAAGATTGCATGGGCAGACGAAAAGGTTTAAAGTTACTGGTAGAAATGAGGTTTGGGAATTTTCTCTAGCTGTTTGGTGCTTTCTGGCCCAGGGATCTGGGAAGTGACCAAATGGTAGCTGTTATGAATAAGAATCAGTAGGAGGTAGAATGTAAGGTATGCGGGTCAGGACAATGAACACTCAGCAGTGAGAGGAGGGAGGGAAAAGTTCAGTTCTGCAACTCCCTGGAGAGATGCTGGAAGGATCCATGAAGTTCTGTTACTATTCTAGGCTCATGATCTCTCAGGACATCTGGGAGCAAGCTCTTTCCCTGCAAGAGTATCTCACAATTGGGGGCAGGGGTGGAGTGGGGAGTACAAGAACTTCAGCACCACGGTCAGCACCAGTGGGTTTGGTGTTTGGGAAATAGCAAGAAAGCCAAGGCTTGGATTTACTTATCTTCTTTGGAAACTGTCAGCAGTCAGCCCTTGGTGCATCCACCAGAAAGCAGGACCATGAGGGAGGCGGTCAGGAGAATGGTCTTTGATCTTGTGCCTCATATCCTGGCTCCCTCTCCCAGACATCAGGGCTTAAGACATGCCAAGGAACACCCCAACTCCATTGCTCCATCCACCTAACAAGCATCCAGAGAAAAAGAATGCTAGACTCCCCCAAGAGTGATCTGTCTTAGCGTCCACAGTGTGTGAATGAGGCTTTCTCTGGTTCTCCCGGTCTCACTGCGGCCGTATCCCTCCCCTATCTTGGGCTGCCTGTCGCTCTGCGCAAGGCACAGTGGAGAGGGACTAATACTGCCAGGCTACAGGGAACAGACCCAAACGGGATATCTGGAATGAGTTCTAACATTCTCACTGTCTCCACAGTTGTTCCGGGCCAATTATTAATATAAGAGACTCTACAGTATGAAACGCCCGAAACTATACATTCCCCTGACCCCAAACTCCACAATTCTAGTTCATAAACCATCCTGGAGACTGGGCAGACAGAGGGCAGAACCGTAGAACCTTGGAAGATTCACGGCTGAAAGAGCTTAGAGGCTGAGGAAGGGGTTTATCTAGTTTGGCTTCTCCCAGCTGCTTCTCACCCAGGTTCCCCAGCATGCAGACAAACCCACTAAATACTGTCTCACTGGCTCATCGTTCCTAAGATGAACTGGGAATGATTTCATCTGCCACCTCCCTCCCAGGCATATGTACTTTTAATATCAGTGATCGAGGATTAGTTATCTTCATTTTTGTTTTGTTGATGGGTAGGGATCAGGGTCTCTCAGCAAAAAGCAAGAGATTTGGGGGCTAGGGATTGGCCCCCCTCACAGCTGTTGCCTCCTGCTGAGCAGAGTCTGGGCTAGATGGGGGGATTGTTCAATACTCCTCTCTCAGCATGGCCCCTGCAGCCCATAGGTTGGAGCCTTGTCTTAGGACCCAAAGCAGCCCCATTCCACGAGGACTTGCTTGGGCCAGCCATGCCGTAGGTGATTCTCATGTCTCAGGCCAGAGGGACAGACAGGTGGACAGTCTGGCACTGCGAATGCACCACTGGTCAGTAAGTGGGTGGCTATTGGCGAAGTGTCCAACCAAAGAGCTAGTAAGACACTAATCACACTATTGATCCTCCACCTCCCCCACCCACCCTTCACCCACAATCAATGGGGCAACAAAGCCCAGCATCGAGGCAGCCAATTAACCACCTTGAGAATGAGCCGCCACATGTAACATCTTCTGCTCCAGTAGCTACATCCAATCAGCACATCGATCTAGCATCTGGGCCGTGCTGCCCAGGGATGGGAAACTGAGGCCCAAGGCCAGAGAATGCCCCAGTGCACGAACTCCTGCCCATCCATACGAGGTTGGCCTTCTCCCAAGGAGACCTTTGCTCTGTCTGGGGTGTGAGAACACCCAGAATTTCCCTCCCACTTGTTATATCTCCCAGAACCTGATTCCTCCCCTCCTTTTGCCACTTCTCATCGCCTCTCATGCTTTCCTGAGCAGAGAGAGAAAACCAGAAACGCTTATGTCTTCATAAGTGTTTCTGAGAAGCTCAGCGATTCTCCTCCTCCCCTCCCCTCCTCTCCTGCAGTCTTCTCTATTCCCCTACAAATACTCCCAGTTCTCATCTCCTTTTCCCACCCACCCTGCTTTCCAAAGCTGTCGTTTCTACTAAAAAGATTCCATCAAAGGTGCTGACAGTGCCCAGCCAGAACCCCTTCGGCCCCCTGTGGGTTCAAGACCCGCACTGCTCCAAAGCCATCCTGGGAGGGGGCTCCCTTTCCTCTTAAGGAAACCCGAGCTCAGGGGTCTCAGGGATGCCCCCCCAGGAGCGGACACCCAGCGGCCCAGGCAGAGTGGCTGAGCTCAGAGGCCAGGATACGAGCTTAGGGGAGATTTCCATAAGAGAATACAGAGGAAGAAAAGTTGCCTTTTTGGGTGAAAGAGGGAGAGGAAGAGCTCCCAGAGAGGTGTGGTTCAGAATTCGCCAGCCAGATTCGCCTCCCTCCCCCAGCCTCTGAATCAATACATTCTGAATCTAATCTAATAACAGAGATTTAACGAGGGGATAATGCAAGCGGAGCCGCCAGGCGCTTTGTTGCTTCTTTCATGCGGCAGCTGGGGCCCATTATCCGGGGACAATGCCCCGTGCTAATCACTCCTCTCTCCTCCCTCTGGAGGGGTTGGGGAGGGGTGGTGGGCAAGAGAGGGCAGCTCCTTCATCGATTGGAGGGGAGTGGAGGGGCGGAAAGGAGGGAGGTGAAGTCGAGAAGGGTCTGCATGGTCCTCACACGACTGTCCTGACCTGACACCAACTAACTGGCCGCCTCCCCTGGCCACACCGCACACCCTGACCAGAGAGCCGCCGGGGGAGCCCTACCAACGCGCACAGACAGCAGATAATTAATGATCAGCTGCAGTACCAGTGCTTCGAGTTGGGTAATTTTTTTTTTCTTTTTTCTAACTTGGTCCTCTATAATTTAAGCTATCCCATTGAGGCTGCTGATTGGCCAGGCCTGACTGTCATGGTTAGAGAATTAAACCCTCGTTTTAGGGACCAAGAATACCCCTCTTTGAAATAGAAGCCTGCTCCACATCCCCCCACCTCTCTTTTCTGTCTAGAAATGTGGAGGTTAGACTGTAGGAAGAACTTTCTGATGATGCAGTTCCTAATATGAGTTAGACTGGGAGTCGGAAAGGGAAGGAATAGAATCTCATTTCCTAGAAGCCTTTAAAAAGAGAATTTTATCTATCTCGGTTGGGAAGGGGCAGACCAGGGAGGACAGATCTGCCTCAGTTTCCCATCAGAGCTCTAGTTGGGAGAAAGCCCAGAGCTGGTACACCTGTAGCTTGACCACTTCCATTCCTTTTTTGAATGTATTTATTGAGGACAACATAAGATTACCATGCGGAGTGGGAGACCCCAAATTTGAAATTTGTCTGCAGCACAGGCTAGCTGTGAAATCTTGGACGAGCACTTAACTCCCCTGTGCTTCATCTTCTCACCTGCAAAACAGGGACCATCATATTAGTACCTGGCTGATAAGTGGTGTGGGGCACTGTGCTCTCAATGTGGGGCAAAAGCCCCAGAAATCAGGAGGCCGTGCTGGATACAGGTCTAGCGGCATACCAGTCCTTCTCGGATGGTTCACATCCCATCCTAGGAGAAGAACTGCTCCTAGGAGACAGTAGAGGAGAGGCCTTTATCCTTCTTGTCCCCATTTAGAGATGGGCAGGGTGAAATGAGCTGCTTATCCACCATAAGGCTGGGAGGGGTATACAGTTCCTGCCCCCACCAGGATGAATGTAGACCTCTGTGTCCTGTACTTGCCAGCTCCCTTTCCCCCCATCGCTACCCTCTCCTTCACCCCTGCACATTCAGAGCTTCTTGGCACAGAGTTCTTCCCTAAAGCTGCAGCTTTGAGTTCCTGCTCTGGGCAGGTGTCTGGGGCACTGGCCCACTTTAGGTGGCCCATCCTGATCCTGGGTCTCTCCCAAGCAATGCCACCTCCTGTGTCCCTGTGTCTCTGCAAAGAGAACTAAACTCTTGGCAGAGCGTCACATCATGACTATGACAGCTGAGACTATGGGAACCTGGGAGAACCCCTACTGGGAAAGAACTGTCCGTCCTCAGGGCCGCAGTGGGATGTCCATCTTTGGCCAAGGGCAGCCACAACCCTGCCTTCTAGATGCTGTCCACAAGGTGGCAGCAAAGTCCAGAAGTTCCATGGAGGGGCCTTTAGGAAACATTTTACTGTCCCCTTCCCTACCCCACCCCCAATAGAGCCCCCATTCCTCTCCAGGCGGCCTTTGAAGCCCCCTTCCTTCAAGCCCAACCCTTTTGGGCCGGCACTCAGGCTCATGTTGCACAGTGCTCTGTGCCCCGTTCTGATGCTCTGGCAGAAGCTGCCTGGCCCACAGCCGCCTGACCGGACATGCACCTGTGCCCAGGTTGACCCCTGAGGGACTGAGCCTCCTGCACCAGTGCTCAGGCCTGGGCCTCACACTTAGCAGCCTGCTCCAGTCCCCCCTTTCTGCTCATGCGATGATGATATTGGTGACTGATGGCAAAGAAAGTGGTTCTACCCCAAACCCATCCATACAAGGCTCATGGAGGACTCTGCCTTTGAGATTCTTCTGCCCATGTCTCTAAGGCCCCAGCTCAGCCCATCCCACACTGGCTTTGAGATGCTCCTCAAAGATCCTCGGAGAGCAGGCTGAGTGGGCTGCTGCCAGGGCGGAGCTGGGGCAGGCAGAGGGCCAGTGGCTAGTGGGGGCAGGACATGGGGACATACTCTCTCCTCCAGGAGCTCTGGGGCAGGAGCTGGAGGGAGGAAGTAGGCTCTAACTAGGGTTTCGATGACATGATTTCTTTACCCATCCCATGGCAGCTCCAGTAATTTTGCTATTGCCACCTGCTCACTGTGTGTGTCAGTTTCCTGCCACTGCTGTAACAAATCGCCAACTTAAAATGCCAATTTCTTGTCTTACAGTCTGGAGGGCAGAAGTCCAAAGTGGGTTGACAGGGCTTGTTCTTCCTGGAAGCTCCAGGAGAGAATGTGTTTCCTCGCCTTTTCCATGTTCTAGAGCTGCCAGTGTCCCTGGCTCATAGCCCCTTTCGACATCTTCAAAGCCAAGAGCAAAACACCTTCAAATCACTCTCTCTCTCTCAGTCAAGCTTTGCTTTGTCACATGTCCTTCTCTGACTCCAACTCCCTCTTTCCTTTATAAAAACCTTTGCGATTATAAGGGGCCCACCTGGCTAACCTAAAATAATCTCTTCGTCTCAAGATCCTTAAACTAATCACACCTGCAAGGTCCCTTTTATCTTGTAATATGGCATAATCGCAGGTTCTGGGGGGTGGGGATTGGACGTCTTTGGGGGGGCCATCACACTGCCTGTTAGTCTGCGAGATCTTGCGTGACTTCTCTGCCCCTCCGTTTCCTCATCTGTAAAAATCGGCATAATAAAAGCACCCACCTTATGGATTGTTGTGGGATTAAAAGGGGCAATTCAAGTAGATGGTCTGGCACGAGGTAAAAATGGTTGATAAATTTTAACTATGGTCTTATTATTGCTCTTATGCATAAATCTGGACGCCTCCTGCACAGCAAACTCGACGTATGGTCCATCACAGACCCATTTAACTCAAACTATAAAAGAAATGATACTTTCTATTATGCAACATTCATTTGTGCAGCGGCTTTATGGTGATGAATGCTGAGCTACTTTATAAGCTTAGGAGAAGGGAAGAGACAAGCAGCATTATGGAGGCAAGGACTCCAGGCAGGAGAGAGACGGTCAGGCCAGGGGTGCTCTGTCCTTCCCTCCCCCACCCTCACCCCCAGGGTCTGCTCATCTTCCAGGGGGGAGAGGGGTTAGAAGGTGGTAAGGGCTTTTTGGGGCAAGAGGTGCTACCCACAGCATGGGGTGTAGAATCATTCCCCCAGAAGCCTTTAAAAGAGACACCCCTTCTCTCCATCCATCTTCCTTGTCCGAGACAGTACGGAGAGGCGGGAGATGAATGGCATAACCTCGAGAGACCTTCCCCGCCGCAGGTGCAGGAAGTCCTGCCTTTCCATCTCGGTGACACCTAATGAAGGGATCAGGCACCGGCTCTGGCTGACACATCCACCCCCCTGCCCTTTTCACCCAAGGACTCATTTTTCTGGTTGTCGCTAATGACACTCACATCCACATGGGCTTGTCATCGGGCGGAACATTCCCACTGTGGGTTCACTTCTAAAAGTCTCCTGAACGTGAGTGGGTGGGGCATTCCTCCTCCTACCCTCTCCTCGCCTGGTGTGTGCTCTGTCGACCCCTCCCAAGGCCTTTACTCCCACAATAACTGTGATTCACGTGTTTATTGTCGGGTGATTTGTTTAGCATTTGTGCCGCCCCCGGCCTGTGAGTCCTGGAGGCAGGTATTGTGTTTGTCACCCTCCCCACTGCTCACACGGTGTCTAACACAGAGCCCACGCCTTGCATCGAGTGAGCGAATCCGCGAAGGAACTGGGGTTGGGGACAAGGACATGGGGCATGCAGGGGGAAGACCACTCCTCAGCTGTCACTGTCACTGCCAGTTTGGGTAGGCAGCAGATAGGATACTGGGTGGGGATAGGAGGTGGCCTTGAGGAGGCTGAGTGGCCACTAGAAGGCCCTGAGGTCACTTCCGCAGGGAACCTTCTCCGGGACTCTTGAAGAAAACGGATCACTTTCCCCCGGAACTTCCACACTGTGCTCCAGCTGGTTTGGGGCCGTGTCTGCCAAAATCGCGAGCCCCGGCAGCAGGGACTTGACTGGGTTTTCCTCGGCGCTACATCAGGGCCGGCCGCTGTGCCTGGCGCAGTGTAGAACTAACAAAGGGGGTGGAAGCATGGATCTTGTGGAAGCCATTTGTCTGTTAGGATGACCGTAAAATCTGTCATCCAAACCCCGGGCATTTCTGTCCTGGAAAGGGAGGCGCTATTGATAATTGCGCGTGGACAACAGGCCGTAAAGGGCGTCTGTCCGGGCCAGCAGGGTGCTCGTCACCCCACCTCTTTAGGTTCCCCCAGCCCCCTCCCTCCACTGAGCCCCAGGCCCCGGCTGTTTGAGCTTCCAACCCCTGCACATTCTTCGACCTGCCTCCTAGAGTCACGAATCTCCGGCTAGGGGAGGTGGGGAGACGCCTCAGCACGGCCCTTTGTCCACTGTGGGGTCATGGCTTTCCTCCTGAGGTCCACCTCTGGGGTCAGAAGGATTTCCTGTTCGGGTCGAAGGTCAAATGCCGCATGTCCTCAGCAGAGCTAGGAGGAGACTTCTCCGGCCTCTGCCCTCCCCTCCCCCCTGGGAAGAAGGATGGGCTGATTCTGGAGCAGGAAGCAGTCACGGGGAGGGGCAGGAGCCCTCGCCCAGGCACAGAGGCGCTCTGAGGGCTCCCCCCCACCACCAGAGGGGCATGGTCTGGCAGCTTTCTGCACTCTTAGCCAGGAGACGTCCCTGTATGCAGGATGGGGTGGGGGCTGGGTGCATGTGGAGGGGTGCTGCTGGCAGCAGGGACATGCTCCATGAGGTTGAAAGTTGGCCAGGCGGGGCTGGATTGACAAGGGATCCCCAGATAAACCAATGCCTTAAAAGTCTATTTTCCAATAATAGTCCCATTTGTAGAGGAGAAACCCGTAAGCTCTCCTGCAGAGTAAAGAGAACGTACAATTCTGTTTGCTACCTGGGGAAATAGATCCTGACTCCCTGGGGGTTCCTGAGCTCCCCGGGGTTCCCCAAAGTTTAGGAGTGGAACAGAAATCCCCCTGGGGCCAGGCCATATATAAGTAGCAGCCCCACTAAGTAGCCTGATGTCAGAGACATGGTGGGAAATTGGGGTGGTTTAGAAGTCCTCCCCTGAAGATCTGTTGGGATTTTGGATCAGCCTCACCATCTGCTGCATGCAACTGCATGCCCAACTTTAGGGTGCTGCTATGTCAGGTTGCACAGGTTGTGCACTTCACAACACCAAGGGCACTATTTACACAAACTCTGATGTGAAAGGAGCCCTTCGAGTTGTGCCACTTAGGAAGCTTTCATCGTGTGCCTTTACACATGCTGGTCCCTCTACCTAGCATGTCACTCTGGTAAGTCTCTACTCTACCTACAAGATCCAACTCAGATTCCATCTCCGCTGGGAAGTCTTAGCATCTCCCCCTCTGGGTATCTATCACACACATGCTTCTGTTCTATGATTTGCTACGTGGCATTCCAACGATCTGTTTAAGTGTCTGTCTTCCCTACTGTTCTCAGAATCCTAGTCCTCCCCCCCTCACTCCCACCTCCCTAGCTCAGTGCCTGGAATATGGAGGCACTGAGTGAATGGTGTTGATGAGCACTGGAGCTGGAAGGGCCTGGGGAATGATCTCGCACCCTTTTGTTGAACAGAAGAAGATGCTGCGGCCCAGCAGGTGAAGCGTCTTGTCCCCTGGCCTTTGTGGCAGACAGTCAGTGAGAACGTGCAGGACAGATCTGGGCAGCGACCAGCCCTCAGGACTAGGGCCAGGGCAGGCCTGTAGGATGGCAGTGGTCCCTGTTCTGAGAACACTTGGAACTTGGGCCCTCTTTCTTTCTAGTAGGTCATTCCCTCCTGTCCTCTTCTCTCCTTCCTTTCACTTTCCAACACTGGGTACTTTAAAGGCCATTTTGACTCTCTGTTGCAATAAGAAACTAGCAATTAACTATTATAAGGCTGTTTTACAATCGTGTGGAAGCCCCTTTTATCCACTTAGTTTTAAATGGTTATATCTTTTATCCCCAGTTTTCAGGAATGTAAAACTTTACAGCATTTGCTGCCAACCTTCATACTTTGCTCTGCAGTTTACTGCTCCCTCCGCAGATGTATCTTTCACATAAACAAGACTTTCCTCTGTACAGTACCGGCTCGGCCCACCGTGGCTCCCTGCGATTTTGTCAGCGGGACTCGGCCTTGGAGCACGGGGGGTGGGGGGTGTTGG
This sequence comes from Microcebus murinus, assembly GCF_040939455.1. Taxonomy (NCBI): domain Eukaryota; kingdom Metazoa; phylum Chordata; class Mammalia; order Primates; family Cheirogaleidae; genus Microcebus; species Microcebus murinus. The sequence continues at coordinate 93,115,462 of NC_134107.1, forward strand.
GGGTTCACACAGAGCCCCTCGATCCCTCGTCCTCTGATCAGGGCTGGCCCAGCAGCCGTGCTGTGCAGAAGCCCGTGGACCCCAGGGAGAGGGAGACACGGTGGGGAACCCCGGATGGTGGGGTGCCCCCCGCTCTCCCTGTGCCTGATCTGAGGGTTGGGTCCCCACAGACACTGGCCGAGAGTGTCCTGGCTTCTCCCCTCCTTGGGTAGGGACATCTTCCCTGAAAGCAGCTGGGGAGCAGCCATGCAAGCTTAGCCAGAGCTCCCCACGGCGCGCCTGGGGCGGAGCACAAACTCAGCTCTCGGGCAGCCGCTGCTCTGGCCTCCGCAGGGTGGCACCAACCTAAGGGACGGTCTGAGCGGAGGCGCCATCTAGAATGGCCTCGGTGGCAGGGAGGACCACACAGCACCTCAGGTTTAAACTGGTGTTCTATTTTTTAATCGGGAGTATTTGGGTCAAACAGAAAAATGGATGGCATCTCATATGGTGGCCACGAGGATCACCTCCCCTGGGTCCCCAGCTGCAGCGAGCGTAGTTCATCAAGGACCCCAGCCTCCGCTCTGAATCCACGGCAGCCCACGGCGGCTTCTGTGCCGAGGCCACGCCTCCCATGGGCTGCTCCTGCCAGGGACTCGGTGGGGCAGGGATGCGAAGAGAAGCCCGTTCCTGGGAGACAGGGGACTCCTCCAGTGGCTAACAACCTGGAGGACTCCCCGATGGCCTTGCCAAGCCTTCCTCATGCTGCATGGCCGTCTAGGAAGATTCCGCCCAACCTTCCATCCCACCCTTCCTCCCTCCGTCCCTCATGCCAGCCTCGCCTGGTAGTCCGACAGCTCTCCCAGCCTCCCTCGGCTCCCTTTCCCCGTTTCCCCCACAGGCTTTCCCCCTAATAAAATCCTTGCACATTTCATCCCATCTTGGCATTCGATCGTCGGAGGATTAGGAATAGAGCACCTCTCATTTACCTAAGGAGAGGATGCCGTGTGTATGAGTGTTGCTGTCAGATTCTGTGTCTACATATCGTCCGTGTAGGTAGTTGTTAGAAAGACACAGACAGGTAGCAGAGGTGTGTAAATGTTTCTATGTGATGCTGAAAGCAAAAGTGCATGGATCTCTAGGTACAGACATATGTAGGTAGCTATAAGTCGGTGGCTGTAAATATACTTTTAAACTTGTCATCCCACACTTGGGAATTAATTGCTAATTAGCTGGCAATGTTATGTGTGGAAAGAGTAATGGATGTGTAGACAAAATAACAATTATCTAACACACACACCTTTATTTATACACACGGTTTCACTTAATCCTCACAACAGCTCTACGAGAGGTACAATTATGGTCTCCATTTCACAGTTGCAAAGTGGAGGTCAAGAGAAGTATTCCAGCTGGGCTCAGTGGCTTATGCCCATAATCCTAGCATTTTGGGAGGCTGAGGTGGGAGGATCACTTGAGCCCAGGAGTTTGAGACCGGCCTGAGCAAGAGCGAGACCCCGCCTCTACAACAAATACGAATTTAGCCAGGCATGGTAGTTTGCGCCTACAGTCCCAGCTCCTCGGGAGGCTGAGGCAGGAGGATCACTTGAGCCTGGGAGTTTGAGGTTGCTGTGAGCTATGATCATGCCGCTGCACTCTAGCCTGGGTGGCAGAGTGAGACCCTGTCTCAAAAGAGAGAGAGAGAGAGAGAGATTCCAGTAGCAAGTGGGAGAACCTGGATCTGCCTGTATAACTGTATATATACGAAACTAGATAATAAACGTGTGTAATAGAGAGGCAAGCTGCGATGGATGTAAGTAGATGTGTCTGAACTTACGTGGAGATGACATGTGGACCAGCAAATAGACGAGGTTGTACAAACATTTCCCCCACAGTCTTGTCTGTTACCTGGGACTCAGGATATGGCTGTGTTTGAACGCCGAGTTCTGTCTCAGCAAACTCATCCTCCTGCTCCGCAGTGCTTCCTCTTAATCATCTCACCCCCTGGGTTCCAGGAGAACCAGGCCCGGCCCTGGGAATTAGCTCTGGCACTTGGCATCAGTAGCAGATAATGATGTATAAATAACTTTGTGTTTTGTTGCAATGTTCCCATGTCTTGTTTTCAAAATAAAACTGCTCTTGTTAAGATCAGTAAAGACTTCCCAGTTGTCCAATCCAATGGGGGTTTTCCAGTGCCCACCTTCTTAGCCCCCTCTGTGACATTACCAGCATTAGCCACGTTGTCCCAAATCTCTCCTCCATGGCTGCCGTGACATCAACTTTGTTCTGATTGTCTTCTTGCCTGACACCTTTGTTCTCAGCTCTCACTCCAGACGTGCTGAATTGGAAGCTCTAGGGCTGGAGGTGAGCAACCGTGTCTTAACCAGCACTCCCTGCAGTCCTGACGCAGGTTGAAATTCTTTTTTTGAGATGGGGTCTTGCTATATCACCCAGGCTGCTCATGAAGTCTGTGGCTCAAGCAATCCTCCCACCTCAGCCTCCCAAGTAGCTGGGACTATAGGTGCACACCACCACACCTGGCTGATTATTTTATTTTTATTTTTTTAGAGCCAGGGTCTCACCATGTTGTCTAGGCTGGTCTCAAGTTCCTGGTCTCAAGTGATTCTCCTGCCTCTGACTCCCAAGTAGCTGGGACTCCAGGCGCAAGCCACTGTGCCCAGCTCTTATTATATTATTATATTTTAATGCATTCATATCAAAATGCTAAAAGCCAAGAAAAATCTTGTAGGAATAACAAAATTGGAAGATTTTACGTCGCTGCTTATCAAGACCTTTTACATAATCATAAGTAAGCACAGATAAATATACCAATGGAACCAAACAGAAAATCCAGAAATAAATGCCAAACATATATAGATACTTGACTTCATCTCTCCTCTGGAGCTTCCCGTCTATAACCAGCCAGCTCCGCAATATCCTCACTTCTGTCCTCAGGGAGGACACAGTCTCCCCTGAAGACCTCTCATGTGGTTCTGGGTGGACCCCCAAATTACGTATCTAACAAGTGGCTGGGTGCTGCTGCTGGTGGCCCGGGCATCACACCTTGAGAACCACTACCGTGGTCCTTGTTATAGTTACTGCCTTACCCTCATGCTCAGCTCTCAGGCCAGCAGGGTCCCTCTCTACTACACTCACCTGCGAAGCCACATCCCCAGCTAAATCCAGTTATCCACATGCTCTGCTCCTGCATCTGGGCGTCTGGGCAGGTGAATGTTCTCGGAGAAAATCAAACTGAGGTTTACTATAATTTTACAGCCTCAAACCACAATGAGCACTCAACATGCACTGGCAAACCTCTTTCGTGCTCTCCAAATAATTATTTTGTTACTTTCCCTCTTTTTTGCAAGCCTTCTGCACCTGTCCTGTTTTTTTTGGCTAATGACCTCGTCCTTTGGTTCACTGGCAAACTAGGAAAGAACCCCTTTATTTTCCCGCCACCAAGTCCAGAGATGGGCCAGCACCTGTGCCCAGATTCGCACAGGTTAACATGGGAGTCCTTTCAAGGCAACCCCATCTCTCGTGCTCCGAGTCCTGCCCTCGCCTTGCCACCTTCCCAAGGACTTTGCTCTGCAGTCATTTCCCCTGTCCTCTGTGGCATGAAGCAACCATGTCTTCTGGATCATTCTCAGAAACAGATTCTGGTGTCTCCATTTCTCAAAAAACACAAAAACAGAAAACAAAGAAACATCCCTGGAAACTGCTGCAAAGGAAACCTCAAAATGCTTTTAAATTTTCTTTTCCTACTTCTTCACTTTCAGTTCTTTCTTTTACACAGTCTTTCCTCCACGCCCATCGCTCCATGAATCTGTCCTTGTCAAATTTACTAGTATCCACAGACAAATGAGCCGTAAGTGCCCAGAAAGACGGTCAACATTGTTAGTCATTAGGGAAATGCGAACCAAAACCACAGTGAGATACTATTGCACACCGGTTAGGATGGCTAAAATCCAGAAGGCAGACAATAACAAGTGATCGTGAGGATGCAGAGAAACTAGAGCCCTTACACATTGCTATTGGGTATGTAAAAATGGTGCAGCCACTTTGGAAATGATTTGGCTATTTCTCAAAATGTTAAACACAGACATACCATGTGACCTAGCAATTTGACTCTAGGTATATCCCTAAGAGAAATGAAAAGATATGTCCATAGAAAATATTGCATACAAATGTTCATCGCAGAATTATTCATAACAGCCAAACACTGAGAACAACTCCAATTTCCATCAACTGATAGATGGATAAATAAAACTAGGAATATCTATACAATGGAATATTGCTCAGCCATGAAAAGGAATGGAGTATGGATAGATGCTATAGCATGGACGGACCTTGACAACATCATACTCAGGGACATATGTCAGACACAAACGGCCATATATTATACAATTGCATTTATACAAAATGTCCAGAATAGGCAAATCTGTAGATTAGTGGCCGCCTGGAGCTGGGATTGGGGAGATGGAGGGGAGGGAAAGAGGGAGCGACTGGTAATGAATATAAGGGTTCTTTTTAGGGAAAAAAATAATCCAAAATCAGATTGTGGCAATGGTTGCACAGCTCTGTGAATGTACTAAAAACCACTGTTATTGTACACTGGAAATGGGTGAATTTTGTGGTATTTGAATTGTATTTCAATAAACCTGTGTTTTTTCCTATAAGTAAATTTTAAAACTTACCGGCAGCCTTCCCAATACCAGTTGCAAAGGCATCTTTTCTCTATTCTACTCTCTGTGACTTCTGAGCAGGATTTGCCCGTTTACCACTCCCACCTTCTCTCTCCAGCCTGCCCTGACTCCCTGCCTTCTGCCCTCCCAGTTCCACTGGCCACACCTTCTCGTCTCCCTGTGGTCCCTCCCATTATCAGCCTCCAACACTGGAGAGCCCGAGGCTCTGTGTTGCACCTTCTTATCATCTCTATTGACACTTCATTACTCTGGGAGTTTATTGGATTCCATCCCATGACTTTATATAGCATTTAGGTGTTGAGGACACCAAATAAATCAGGACCACTCCCCCTTAGTCTCAGATGCCTGAGGTGGCTGCAAAACCATGGAGTACTATGCATCTACCTGAAGCAACAGGTTAGATATAAACATGAACAGAGCTGAGTGAAAAAGGCAAGAAACAAAAGTTGAGCTATAACAAAATGTCAATTGTGTTAATTAAATTAATTTAATATATATTTAAAATGCATGCACACAAGACAAAAGCACAGATTTTATAAGAATATATAAAAACAAAACACACACAAACTAAACAGAATAGAATGCCTTCTTAGAGAGGACATAAAAACAGATGTACAAAATGAGCAGGGCGACCATGTGTCCAGACATCAGCGGCAGGCCTGGTTTCCACCTATGGTCCCACCAGAATAATCATTACAGCGACTCCTTTTCTGGGCTGGGCTCAGTGGCTCACACTTGCCATCCCAGAGGATCGATGGAGCCCAGGAGTTTGAAGGTGCAGCGAGCTGCGGTCATGCCACTGCACTCCAGCTTGGGCCACAAAGAGACACCTTGTCTCTAAAAAAGTAAATAAACAAATTTTTTTAAAATAAAAAGTGCCTACTTTTCTTCTCAAAAGTGCTCTTGTTTGTAAGATAAATATACGGTCACTGTAGGTAAGGAAGTAAGAGAAATAAAGAAATAAGAGGGAGATCTCGCACAGATGTTACAGAGGTGGCATTATGTTTAACTCAGCTCTCTGTACCTGACATACAAAACAAAACAAAGCAAAGTAAACAACCACAACAAGAGTAAGCAAACAAAACACCAGACCAAAAAAAAAAAAAAAAAGCACCCCCCCCCCAAGATTTACACAATACTCTGGTCTTGGAGTATCTGTTTACATGAACTGATACACCAGGCTAAGGATCGTTTGCCTGTGGGTACAGAAACTGCGAGTATTTCCATTTGGATTCCAGGCACAAATAGGCACGTCAGGTGCACTGGGAGGGGTGGGAGAGTGTGGGTAGCTTGCAGAGGCCAAATGATAAGAATTTCTGGGCCTCTGGGAGAGACTTCACCATAAAGGAAGACTGGCACGACGCGGTGCATCCAACCTCAGTGCCTGGCAGTCAGAGGACGGCAGTGTCTAGGCGCTGCAGGGCAGCTGGCTTGGAGGAGCCCCAGAACCTAGTGGATGGCAGTTGTACCTTGGGAACAGGGGCTCTTAGGGAGGAGATGAAGGTCACTGTGACAGCCTCATAGTGAGAGGAGAGGGAGTATTCCTCTTCTGACCTCCCAGTAGGTGGCCACATGGCACCACCTGTCGTTTCTGCACACCTGGGGCCGAGCTATGCCTGACTGATGCCTATGAGAAGACAGGCCCAGTGCACCTCCAGCTTGGCAGGATGTTAGCTCTGCAAGGGTGGCATCACTCAATAATGACTCAGATATGTGGGCGAAGACTTCTTAAGAAACCAGGAGTTCTTTGGGAGTTAGTGAAATTGATATTTCACGTTAAGGTGACAGCATTTGTTCACATGAACTGCAGAGACTAAGGGACAACCAGGGACTAAGGGACACTGTCACAGTGAAAGGAACCATCTTTTACTTAGTTTCCCCAAACCGAAACCCACATGTTACCATAGACTCTGTCTCCCTCATGTTTCAAAATTCATTGGTCACCAACACCTGTTTGATTTGTTGACAATTTACTAATCTATAATGAATTGTATTGCTGTGGCCACTGCGCTCAATTGAGCCATTATCATTTCTCCCTTGGAGTGATGCCTAATTTTATGTGTCAACTTGACTGAGCCATGTGGTGCCCAGATATTTGGTCAAACATCATTCTGGGTGTGTCCTGGGGGTGTTTCTGGATGACATTAACATTTGAATCTGTAGACTGACTAAAGCAGGTTGCCCTCTCTTACGTGAGGGGCTTCATCCAATCAGTTGAGGGTCTGACTAGAACAACAAGACTGATCTTCTCTCAAATAAGAGGGAACTCCTCCTGCCTGACTGCTGTGAGCTGGAAGAACCACTTTTTTTTTTCCAGCCTTTGGACTTGAATTGAAATATCAGCTCTTCCTTGATCTTGAACCTGCTGGCTTTCAGATCGGAACTGACACCATCAGCTCTCCTGGTTCCCTGGCCTTTGGATTTGGACTGGAACCACGCCATTGACCGTCCTAGGTTTCCAGCTCGCCAACTATTGGTTCTGTTTCCCTGGACAACCCAGACTGATACACTTGGATTGCTGCAGTAGGCTCCTGAATGGTCTCCCTGCCTTACTAAGCCACCCTGACCTTCCACACTGCTTATAGAGTGATCTTTGCAAAACATAATCCAAATATGCCTCTTACATGTCTAGCTTCCTTCAATGACGTCCCATCGCCTCCATGATAAAACCAAACCTCTTTAGCATCTATACAAATTCCTTCATGACTAGTCCCTACCCCATGCCCTTCTCTTACCTCTGGGCAGGTGCATAGATTCCAGCCTCGCTGAACTGCCAGCAGTGCTTCAAAAGGGCCAGGCCACCTCTCCCCTTTGGGAGTTTGCACACGCTATTTCTCCTGCCTGGGATGCCTGCACAGGACAGGCCCCAGAGCTGGTCTAAGGGCTCAACAGTGTGACTCAGAGCCTGCACGGGATAAGTTGTTCCAGTTCCATGCACGCAGCTCAGGAACGAGCGTGACCAGGCTGTGCTGGAGTCTGAGTCAGGACTTGATCGTGCCTTAGTGTACTGCGTACAAACTGTACACTGAGATGCTCATACTCTGAGACAATCACACACTTGATGACCCCCAGGTGAGGGCTCTCTGGCAGAAGGCTGTGCAGGTCACGTGCCGGAAGCTCTAGCCTGGTGTTCAGGCATGGGTGTGTGTTTATGCACGGAAGTGGAAGCAGATGTGCCCGCAGCTAAACGTCAGGACCCCTCACTTGCACCGGTCTCTTCCAAGGCCCTGGACAGTTGAATGTTTGCTGTGTCTACTAGCATTTTAAAATGTATAATTGGCTCTGACTCCTTTTCTCCATCTAAATAAATAATCACTTTGTACCTAATTGTGTATTCCTAATTTTATTATTTTTCTTAAAAAGGGCTCTTCAGGAGCTTCGGGCTCACAAACCGAGGTATGTCTTTGGAAGGGATTCAGGCTTCCAGAAATTCTAACGTGACCCTCGTTTACCAAGAAGTCCCCACTTGCACTGTTCTGATCTCTGCCATGTGTCCTGAATCGGCTGGCTTCCTTCCCGGTCTGTAAATAAGAAAACTCTGCTTGATTAACCCAACAGGGGTCTGCACCTGGCCTTTCTCTCAATCCTAACCTAATGTGGACATACAGTGCCTCGACATCTGAATTTTGGGGAGACACAATTCATTATAGGTGTTATCTCCATTTTATGTATGAGGAAACGAAGACCCAAAATGGTTAAGTAACTTGCCCATGGTCACTCAGGCAGTAGGCTGGGGAGCTAGGTTGTCATCTGATTCCAAGTCCTGGCATTTCTGGCTACATCTCAGTCTCCAGGGTCACAGCCCTGTCCTCCAGTCCTCTCTAAGAGCCCTCTGGCGCCACTGTCGTCTTCCTGCCATTTCATCGCCTGCAAAGTAGCATAATTCTAGATGCCATGTGAACTCCAGTGACCAAGGCCACTTAAGTGGCAAGCATGCGGTTAGAGTTCCTAAGCCAGCCCAGGCAGCTGCAGGGGCAGGTGACACGGGTGGGCTGCAGTGTAGAGGAGAGGTCAGGGGTGCATACCCTGGGGCGGAACCAGCTGGGTTCAAAGCCTGGCTCACTCACTCTCTGACTGTGTGGTCTTGGCCAAGTTACTCAACCCCTCAGTTCCTCGGTTTCCCCATCTATAATATGGAGATAACAGCAGTACCCAAGTCATTGTTTATTGAGATGACTAAATGAAGCGATACGTGAGCAGCGCCCAGCACTTAGATGATGCCCTGAATGAGTGACAGCAATAATTATTATTACTACCATGCCCTCTAGGGATAGAGTTTCCTCAGTCCCATGTTCTGCCCATTGAGTTGGATTAAATTGCTCCGAGGCAGTAGTCTTAGATTCCTCTTAGGAGCTTATAGCAGGGAAAAAACAGGCAAAGATGGATGGATGTCTGGAATATGGCCAGATTTCAGGGGAAGAACATACCTGCCTTCACTTTTGAACAATGAGCTTGGCAGAGACACGAGATCCTTGGCATTTCAGGCAGGCAGGGCCTCTGTGGCCATCCCCCTGCCTCCGGGCACCATTCTGGAGATGCTCTGCTAGGTAGCAGGAGGCCCCGAAGAGCCAGGTAGCAGCGTGTGTCTGCCAAGAAGCTTTATGGGGCTGCATGCTAGCTCTGGCTTCTATTTCAGGACCCACAAAGGTCAAAGTCAGTCCCCGCCTGCAGGGATGGCGAGATGAGTGCCAGGAGCAGCTGGGTTCCCCAGCCTCCTGGGTCCCACTAACCGGGAGGCACAAACCTTGAACCCATCAAGCATGGGGCTTGACATAAACTCCAGCGTTGAGCCCCGAGGGGCTGCTCTGCACAGAATCCCCTGTGAGCCCAAACTGGAGAGAAATACAGTCTCACAGCTCCTTGCTAGAGCTCACCTGCCTCCCCCGTTCCCCATTTCCACAACCAATGGAGTCACTTGGTTAACAGTCGAATACAGTAGCAATTTAAAACTGCCCTGCCATGGGGACAGCCACCATCACCATGCCTCCGCTGAGCAGGCTGCTGTTTACTCTGGCAGGGTTGAGCTCCTCAGCCCGCCCTGATGCTGGCACTGAAACCCCACCACCACCATGAAACACCCTGTAAAAGAAGCTCTAGGGGCCAGTGGGTCAGGCTTGTCACTGGGGCCTCTGTCCCCCGGTCCTTTTCCCCTACGCCGGAGCCCTGAGCACTGGCTGACTGCTCTACCCCATCTCCCAGGGTCCTTGCAGATTTCCAGGAGACCCTGGCCCATCTGCACAAATTCCAGATGCCCAGATGGATAGATTTCAGAGCATGGATGGCGCTCATGGAGGAGGGGAACCAACACTAGATTTGGGATCAAAACCCTCGAAGTTCCAATCGCTGGCCTTCCACTTGCCAGCCTTGCCCCCTGAAGTCAGTGGTCCTCAAAGGCTGGTCCCTGAGCAGCAGCATCTGCGTCACTTAGGGGCTTGTTGAAATGCCAGTTACTGGGTTCCAGCCCAGACCCACTGACTCAGGAACTCACACTGGAGTGAGCGCTGTGCTCAGTTTCAATCAGCCCTCAGGTGAGTCTCATGCAGGACCAGGTTCCAGAGCGCGGCCTTCAGGCACTTCCCCACTCTGAGAGGGACTTTTCATCATCTGGGAAATGGGGAGAAAAATATGTCTTTCAGGGTTGCCACATTAAATGAGGTGACAGTATGTGAAAGTGGCTGGCACCACACGTTGGCACACAAGGTGCTCTGCAGCGTGGCTGCACTGGGGGCTGAGGGTCCAGGGAGGACTCGGCACCTTAGCCCCCACCCCCACTCCAGACCTATGTCACCAACCATGAGAGACGCTGAGTGAGCAGGTGCCCCCAACAGTCCCCCTAAGACACAGGCTGGGAGGAAAGAGAAAGCAGAAGGGAAACACAAGGGAGTGGGAGACGAGAAGACAGAAGGAGAAGTGAGTGAGGAGAGGCGTGATGGCAAATGTGAAATGCCACAGGCAATTATGTAGTTGGCTTTGGTGCCAATCAACGGTCACCCACTCCTGAAAACCCCTGTGGCCATGAGGTGTGACCAGGTAGAAAGGCCTCCTTTCCCCGTTGCTGCTTCCAGGCTGCACGGTACCTAACGCAGCCTCCCCTCTGGCCTGCCTTTCTGTTGAAACACCCTGGTTTCTCATCTTCATTGTCAACAAGTGTTTATCAGGCACCCACTGTGTGCATGGTTCCAGCAATAGTAAAACGCACCTCCTGCCTTCTAAGGTCCTACAGGCTGGTAACTTGGGAAGAAAAGTGAGTTCTGACACCAAAGACAACCCACCTTCCTCACCAAAGAAGCTGATCTGGTAGCTGAATGACCGTTGGGCATGGGAGTGGCCCATGGGATTGTCTTTGGACGTCTATGAGAAACAGAGGAAGAGAGAAGCGGGCGGTTGTGTGCACACTGGTGGGCTGCAGACCCCACGTTTCCTGGAAGACCAGGTAACACATCTGCTTATTTTATCCTGTCCCCAAGCATGAGGAAACACTTGGGCCTTAAGGCTTCACCTTAAGTGTTTATCTTTCTGCCTCCGCGCAAGACTGTCCCCAAGTAACCCTAGATCTGCCTTCTTGGCTAATGTTCTCCAGAACCTTCTCAGCTTGAGTGGTTCCAACTATTAAAAGCAATCTTAAAAGTAGCTACTATCTGTTATCTACCTCAAACCAGACCCCGAGCCGTGCATGCTGTTTAGCACACCCGTTACCTACGAAATCCTACGCAATCCTCACCAGCGCACTCAACCAGGGAGCTGGTCATCTTGTTTGTGTAAGTGAGAAAACTGAGGCTGACAGAAGTCGAGGGACTTCCCCAAGGGCACACGAGAAGGAGCAGGTCCAGAATGTGAACTTGGTTCTCACCAATTCCCAAAGCTCTTTCCACAACAAGCTACTAAGGCTTCTCCTACACCTGCTACCTGTTCATTCGTTGAGCTAGCATATACTTTCGAGCACTTGCTGTGTGCCAGACACCGTTCCGGACACCAAGGCTAAATTGAATTCCTCCTGTTCCAATATAAGCCAGCTATTTCTTGCCCTTGCTATAGGGGAAAAGATGAAGTTGACCAACGGGTGATTTCTTCTATTGTTTTGGGGGTTGAATCCAATACACTGGAATGGAAAACTTGAAAACAGCCATTTCGGGTTCTCCATTCTTTCTTGTCTGTTACTACCATGCGTGTCTCCACCAGTTGGGAGAGAGATCAGAGTTATTAATATTTTTGAATAGATGGGGAGCCGTGGGAAGATCCTCAGGGTCTAGGAGGAGAGGGATCCTGCACGGCCCACTCTTGGTGCCCGGAGGTGTGTGAGATGCAATTGTATCCAAGTTTAGCCAAATGTCCCTCAACTAAGGGGTGTTCCCAGTCCCCCCCCTCCACTTTACCTATTCTGTAAACACACACACACACACACACACACACACACACACACACACACACGAGCACGTCTATTCTAAGACAGCCTAGGAGCTCCAACACGGGCAATCTACCTTGGCCTGCAATCACTGGTCCGTTGGCGCTGGGACAAGTCATGGCTTTGCCGTCCCTGCTCTCTGCTGCCACTCAAAGTTTTGTCTTCCCCTTCTTCAGGCACCACCCCTTAAAGGTTGCTGTTGACCTTCAAGGGGTCTGCCACTGGGAGTACAAATAAGAAAGTCAGGAGAGGACAAAATAGCAGCTTTGTCTCCTTTAATGCAACAAAGATCTACAGAAAAGGGCCCTGTTAAAAAGATTTCGAGCCTGTCATTGTTACAGAAGTGAGCTGGCTTGGCCATGGGCCATTTTATAGGCTTCTGGAGTTTGCTCGAGAAGGGGCGTGGTGAGCCTCGGTTGGAATGCTATTTCCACACCTGCTCTCTTCTGGGGCTGCCTTCCCTCCATGCTGGACAGCCGGGAGGGGAGAAGTTATTAAACCTCCTGGTGATCGACAGTCCCCTCATCCCTAGGCTGGCTGGTTGCTGTCTACATTAATGGGACAAGGCTGCTCAAGACCCCACTGATGGTTTAAAAAGCCTCCTTTCCTTCCTATAGGACAGTGATAAACTTTATCCTAGGTCCCTAAATTGCACATTCCAAGGGAGCTGGGTAGACATCCTGGCTGCCACGACTGTGCCCCAAGGGAGGGTTTAAGATGACAGACTCAGCACAGCTTTAATAGAGAAACCTATGGAAGCTTAGAAAAGACAAAGGTCTGTGGGTCGGTTGTACGTGGACACTCATTGCAATGCCTTTGGTTCTGTGCCGGGGGCACTTGATTCTACTCGTTTATTAACTAGCCATGTATGAGGTACCTAATAAATGGCATGTGCTAAAAAGGTAGCCCTCAGGCTCCCATGAGTCACCTCTGTAAACCTGCTTCCAGGAGGAGGGACTTGGGGACTTTGGTCTAAGCTTGTTCTCCCTCTCTGGTTCTCTGTGTTTCTGATTCTCCCTCTCCAGATCTCACTAGGAAACTGGCGAGATCAGAATAAAGTCTGTAGTCGAGTAACGGTATCGTCCCAGTGTTAACATCCGGTTTGGATAACCGAGCTATAGGTATGTGAGATGCGAACTTCAGGGCAAGCTGGGTGAGTGGTACGTGGGAATTCTCTGCACTACTTTTTCACTGTCTCTGTAAATCTAAAATGAGTTCCAAATAAGTAAAAAGTCTCACTAGGAGTCTTGTCGACTCTCCTTTTCCATCTCCCTCGGTGTCTTTCATTCTGTCTGTTTTTCTGTCGTCACTTCTGGCGTCACTATGACCCTCCTCTCTGCCCTTTTCTCCTTCTCACTCTTTGTCCTTCAATGCTCCTTCCACCAAAATCTGCACCCCTCCCAGATTTAGCCTCCCCCCTTGTGAACATCCAATCAGTCACCAAATTCTGGTAATTAAACACCCCGAATAGCTGCCGGCTCTTCCCTCCTCTCCAGGTCCTCTCCGCAGGCTCCCAGTGGGGCATTATCACCCAGACCTTGGTCACACTCACTGGACTTCCCGCTTCTGCACCAGCTCAGCTAGTTCATCCTGCGGCCCCCTGCAGCTCTGATTAGTCCTCTCCTCTGATGAGCTGCCACTGGCTCTGCGAACGCTGAAAAAAGCCAGACTAAGCTTCATCATCTGTCCCATTTCCCCAGCGTCAGCTCTCTCCATCAGTGGTGTAACTGGTTCAAATCCCAGCTCAAAGTCTCACAGGGGCTGCTGCACACAACAGAAAAAACAGTGCTTCTCTCTCCTGAAGGCACCAAGATGGGTTTGTATCCAGGAAGTCGAGTTTCTTAGGCTGAGCATGGAGGAAAAAGGAGGAAAGGCAGAGGGAGTGGAGAGAGGCTTTTAGCTCAGCATCTGCAGGGGAAGCCTACCAAAGAAAAGCAGGGAAGAATCTTAAGCCATCTCGGTCACGTGGTGTTTATGGTCTGGGTGCTGCTGTGCAGAGAGTACAAGAGATGCCAAAGCAGCCTGTGTTTTCCAGGTGGATGGGAAAATAGGCGGGTCAGAACAGGGACGATGGCCTCATCCCACTGCACCTTGTCCGTTTCAGCTGCCGGCTTTCATCAATGCCATCTTTAGCCCTGTCTCTGGAATGAGCTCCATGCACACCCTCCAAAAGCCCACAGACCCTGTGCACTGCAGCTTTTGCATATTCCTAGCTGTACAACTGTCTACCCCCTCCTCAATATTTTATGTTTCGACAACACCAAACGCATGACAATGTCATAGCCATTGGAGGCAAGCGAGCTGGAGTGTTGATAGGTTTGTACACGTCAGTGATTGGTTAAGGGCTACCCCCAGGGTGGGTGGGAGTTGGGCTATATTACACATTCCCGGGCTCTTCCGGCAAAGTATGTTCCAGCAGCTGCAGGCAGCCTGTCTACAGAGGGCCACAGGTGCTGGCCACTGACAGTGAACACACACTGGGAGTCTGTGCACATGAAAATGGCAAAGGGATCTGAGGGGACGTTGGCAGAGCACGAACGCATCTGCTATGAACAGGGGATTGTTGTAATTTTAGAGAAGAGGGGCCCAGGGAAGGCCTCCTTGGAAAGACGGCACAAGAATAAGAACCTGCAGGAGGTACAAGCAAGCTATGCAGGTACACGTCATTTCCGTCACAGTGCCCGGCAGGTAGCATGTACTCCACATCGTGCGTTGAATGGATGCACGAACAATGAACGGTCTCTCATGTTCCTTTGCAGCTGCATGAGGATTCCAGGCTCCTGGTCCCTACCCTGAAGCTGAGGTCTGATGCCGCAGCAGCCGGCTCGTGCCAACCAGGAGGTCCGGCTGCAGGCCTCTTCCAGCTTCTCTCCTGCTGACCTCGCGGAGCCGGAAGAGCAGCCGGCATCCCAGGCCCCACGGCGCGCTCGCGAAGCAAGCACTCGGAGTGCAGGAGAGTTGCAAACTTGCTGGGTGCGCGTGGGCCGCCTCGGGAGCGACAAATGGGCCTGTGCAGATGGCGCGGAGATAAACGGCGCCATCTTTTTACTGTAGCAGTACAGTCGTAATTTTCCAGAGACATTTATTAGGCGGCGTCTCCCTTCTGCGGGGACTGCGCGGTGGCTGGCGCGGAGCCGCTGCGAGCAAGGTGGAGCGCGCAACCCGGCGCTCAGGGCGCGATGGGCACCCCGATCTCTCCCATCCCTTTCCTCTCGCTCTGGCGTCTGACAATTTATAGGTTAGTCTGGTGCGTGAATAGCTGCGTCTGCCTAGTAATACGTATTCTTTGTAAGTATTCCCTGCTGTGGCATATCCTAAAAGAACTCCATCAAATAATTATCTTCCCTTTTATTTATTCTCCTTCTTTCCACTTGATCTGCATCACTATAAAATATTCCAATGGTCTCCTCTGAGCAGAAAGCCTTCTTTGTGATTGTAAAGTGTATTTATATACAGTATTAACTCTGCACTCGGAGGCTCTTCGTCACATCACTTGGCCAGTTTGGCGGGGCTCAGAGTCCACGGTGGGTTCGCCATGGCCTGTGGCAAGAGGGAGAGCTGGGGGCTGGGAGCCCACTGGCTGGGCCACAAGCCCCTGGGGGTGTGGAGGAGCCAGCTCAGGAGCCTGCATCCAGCTTGACCCCAACACACTTAACCTTGGGAAAGCAGCCCTTCCCCCAGCGCCTCTGATCTCTTGGCCCAGGGTCCCCAGAGAGCCCCATTAGCCACAGGGAGTCTTGGTCCAACTTTCCCCACTTCTCAGAGAAAGTGAGGGCTCACTAGAGACCACAGCGACTGTGTCCTCCAGTCCCCTCATGTGTCTATTGCTTCTCCAACTAGACCGAAAGCTCCCTGTGGGTGGGCACATCTTCTGTGTTTCTTGAATTCCCCAAAGCCTTTAGTGCAGAGCAGGATGATGAGCTCACAGCGAACAGCAGATAGTTACTGCCTCGAGTCCCTTTCCAGGAAGCGTTGTCTGATTAGATCCTTCATTCCAGCCCCCCCCCCAAACCTATTAACTTGCATATGTATTATATGGCTTTGCCATTTTTGTAAAGCTCTCTCCAACCAGATGGCAAGCTCCTGTAGCACCTTACATGCTGCTGTGTGGAGACTGGAAACCTCCTCAGGGGTCCCTCTGTCCCCTGTACATACAACGTTTGAACACAGATCCTGGAATTTCTCTGGCTCCTGTTTTATTCTCAATGCCAAGATCATTCAACATGAAGGAAAAAGATGCAAAACATTCTACGAAGAGAACATTCTTAGAGTCAAGATACTTGGGTTCTAGTCAGTTCCTTCTGAGAGTCATGGAAACATTCTGGCCTTTATTTTCCTCATCTAAAAAAATGTGGAAATACATACAAGGTTACCAAAGCTAAAGATCTAACCATCATTTGGTTCAACCTTCTACTTCCAGATGTGTATCTATGTAACCTGGAAAAGCTGCCAGAGGTAGAAATTCAACAACTTTACCAGTGCCCCTGACCCAGGGTTTAACCACGCTGCAGTTAAGAACATCTTCTTTTCTCATCTACATCTTGCTTGCAGTTTAAGCAGAATCTCTGTGAGAATCTCCCTCAATTGCTTACCAGGGATAGTGTAGTAGGTGTTTCTCCTTCCACAGTCTGGGGCAGAGGGGGGGAGTTAGAGTGAAGACTAGGTGCAGAACTGCTGAGGGAAAAAGTTCTCCACCCAGGGGCAAATCTCAGATTTTCTGGATCAGAGCCTCTGGGGCTTGGGTCCCTGCATCTGTATTTTTCAAGAACTCCCCAATTGATTCAGAAGCTCCAAAAGCATTAGAGAACCATGTGGGGGTCTTATGGCCCTTCCTCCTCATCCCTACCCCCATAGGCAGGTGCTGGAAAAAATTTTGGGGTCTCACCTTTCTCCCATCACTGGGCTCTGGTGGCAGGGCTTACGAACAAGGTAGCTGACAGCATCCACTTTGGGACCAAAGCAATGGTGGCCACCACAGCCTCCAGACAAGCCCAGAGCAGCAGAGATGGTGCTGTACCAAGAGCGAGGCTGAATGGGAGGCTGACTCTTTTCCCCGCTAGCAGACCATGGGGATCCTATGTCTACCAGCTCTGCTTGGAGGAACTGTCACCCACAGTGACTGCCTGGCAAGCTGGATTGACACAGGTGCTTCCTCTCCTGGTCACCTGTGAAGTGTACTCTCTTAATGTCCGTCTCATTCAAGTTCCTGAGGGTGTACAGGCTGGCTGCTAAGATCAGATAGGTTTCCTGCCTTCAAGAAGCTTGACATCTATAGCAATGCCTCATCCTCCATCCCACCTCCAAGTCTCAGACTCTGCTATATAGAGAGAATGTCTCGGTGCCACGCTCATGAGACCTCTCTCCTATAAACCTTACTGCTGGGACTCCAGAGTCTACCCAAGATCCCTATTATCCAGATGAAGTTGAACACGCCCTCATCCACAGCAGGAAAGGGGCTTTGTCCCAGCTTCCTGGGAAGGAGCCACTTGGCCACACATGGTCACCTCTTGCAGGGTCTCACACCTTGGGCCAGACCCCTCTTCTCTATCTGCTTCTGCCACTAACTTGGTCTCAATGACCTTCCAGACTCTTCTTTTGGTATTTAGGGCTCAGCCATACCTGCCTCTGCCTCCTACCTGGTCTCAATGACATTCCTAACTTTCCTCTGTAGGTTTTCGTCTTTGCTGGATTCTCCAGCCTGAGCTTCTTCTATTGTCTTCTTGATTTAAGTGAAGAGTCCTTATTTCCAATGTTCTTTCCCGCCTCTCAACCTGCCCCACTCGCCTCTCACTAAATGCAAGAAAGTTTAGCACAGGGAGCAACAAATGGGGTTTCCCATCCCTTTTGGGGTACTCTTTTGGAAAGGAAATTGCTGAGCTCTCCAAATCAAATGCTTGGGCACTGCCATGGGAGGTGGCCTGATGGATGACAGGTGCCCTGGGACTGGGGACCTTCTGGGGAGAGCCACAGCCGTGGAGCATTCTCTCTTCTCACACCTGGCTTGCCCTGCTCCCAGGAGCTCTTTTCCTACAGCCCACCATTCCCCTCCATTTGGCCGGGGCTGGAGGGCAAGCAAGGCCTGCTGCAAGTTCCAAAAACGAGGGGGTAAAAGTGCCTTTCCCCCGGCATTGCGGTGTGCTCCTCTCGCCCAGGGAACCTTCCAGACACCATTGAAAGTTCAGTGGCAGCTGTTCGGCATTTACATTTTACACAGTGCAAGGTTATTTGACTGCCGCGATTTGATCTTCTCTAGTTAATAACCTTGACTTATGGAATAATAGCAGCAATGGCTTAGTTCCTTTCCCTGCCAGGGCTTCCTGCTGCTGGGAGTGGTGGGTGAGCACAGACCCCTCTTTCCAAGACCTTCTGTCTTCTTGTCCCACAATGAAGGGGACCCCGGAGGACTAGAGAAGTCCAAAGGGCTATAACTATGCTCTGATCAGCTATCAGCATCTCCCATGCGTCCCCTCTTTGCTCAACAAGGCCCCCTGACTCTGGTCCTCTCCTCTGGGCACCATACCTTTCTGGACTCATATTGTCCTTCTTAGTCCAGAGCCCAGTATTAATAGAATGGGCTATAATCTTGATCCCTCTCCTCTCTGGGACTACTTCCTGGCAAGGGTTAACTGTGTGTATAAAATTGATTGCGATTTTAGTAATTCGGTATAATCACAGTCTACCAGCAGGTTGCTTTTCCAGCAGGAGGGTTTGGAATTATTTTCTGGAGTTTGCAATATAGAACTTAAATTAAGCCTCAGAAGTCAGGGGAGCTCCGCAGCATCCGTAATGTGGTGCTAAATTCTCAGCAGCACAGTCTCTGTATTAAAGCCTTTGCTGGCAATTAGGTTCATTAACTATCACAATACCTTATTTATTACTCGTCGTGCCATATGGTTTCCCAGCTAAAGAATGGCGCCCGTTCTCCTACAGACCATTTGGCATCATAAAAATGTTAACAAATAATATCACGGCTCTCGGGGGCACGAGGCCTCGCTGGGTTCTGGGTCTGAGCAGCGGGAGAGAATATGAAAACATTTTTCTTCTATGGCGAAATAAAAAATTCCTCCAGACAGAAGTATTCAAAGAATAGAGCGCTTGCATAACATAAATGGGAGTTTTATTTACCCTCATAATGGTTATGTCAATATTTGCATCGGCTGGGACCGTCACTCATCTTCCTCCCCGCTCTCTTTTGGGGTTGTTTTCCCTTTCCCCTTTCCCCTCTTACTTCTCTGCTTCTGTGGCATGAGGCCAACCTCAGGCGTCACCAACCCCCAGGCTTGGGGCTGAGCTGCTGACGGGGCGAGGGCTGCACTCCGGATTCTCCCATGATGCACTTGCACCGGAGTCCATCGCGGCTCAGCGCCCCTGGCCCTGGCTGCCTGCTTGGCTCCAGTCCGCCTCCAGCTTTCGTCTCCCCGTTCTGTCTTCAGCTGGTGTTTTCAGCAGAAATTATGAAGCGATGCATGTGCCAGTGTTGCCCTGTGCGGAGCAGACACATTCTGCGCCCAGGCCTTGCCAGTTTTCCCGCTGGTGGGGGTGGGGATGGGGGTGGACAGGGCAGGAAGAGAAGGAGAGATGCACCTCAAAAGGCCAATTTGACAAAGCCATCTCCAGAGGACAAAGCCTCTCCCTGTTCCTTGTCCCCTGGCTGTGGGAGTGCAAGGCATTTACCCTGGGGTGACATGGAGTATTCCAATGCAGCTTCCAGAAAGTACTTTTCGATTTACCTTTTCTCAAATGACTTCTTAGACCTGGATGGAAACACTCTTTGGAAAGTCACATAACGTAATGGTTAAAATTATAAACACTAGAACAAGACTCCCTAGTTTCTAATCCTAGTGTTACCAGTTACTAAGCTGTGTACACTTTTAGGGCTCAGTGTCTTCATCTGTAAAACGAGGATAAGAATAGTACCCACTTTCATAGCGGTGTTCCAAGGACTCAATGAGCTGGTCTCTCCAAGGGCCCAGGACAGTAGCTGGCACAAAGCAAGGGCCACGCAGGGGATAGCTGTGACCAGGAAAGGCCCTATTGGGCCATCTCTTTTCCTTGCTCCAAAGTTTTCTTTGTTCCCTTTGAGGCACTCGGGAGGGTGGATAGCTCCCAACCCCACAACCACCCTATATCATCCCAAGTCCTGATTCTGACCTTCAGGCCAAGCCATGTGGGCAGGGACATTTATTCCCATCCCCACATCGTTTTCGCCACTGGGCAATGTGCCATCTGGGGCTCACAACTGCAAAGCCCTCCCCTGCACACACACCCTCCCTCCAATCGAGGAGGCCAGGGCTGTTGCATCCTGATTGGAATCAGAGACTCAGAATATCAGGCCAGATGAGACCTGAGAGATGACCAGAGAAGGTGGTGATGAGGCCACCACCACAAAGCCAGGAAAGGGCAGAAGCCAGTGCCTAGTCTAACTCCCCAGCCCCCTCTCCACTCAGCAGACAGCGAGGAAAGGGAACAGAGTGCCGCAGAGGAGAAGTCGAAATTAAATTCCATGAAGTGCCAATTATAAGCAAAGTGCAGAAAGGATCAGGCTTCACCGCTGAAATCCATGTATGAGTCTTTGGAGATGAGCTGACTATAGCCCAGGAACACGGGGGGAGCTGCTACTTTTCTGGATAGTTTGCTTCCTCTTGCTTCTCCTAAGAGGTGACTCCCCTGGGGGAATTCTTCTAGGAGGAAGGGTGCAGGGCCTGGGTTATGCAGTGATAATACACAAAGATGGAGGGTCCCATATGCAAATCCTGTACCTAAGTGTGTGCACAGTGCAGTGATATATTTTTTATTCTTTCAGGGCATGTATGAAGATTTCCAGAGCTCACTTTTCCAGTCTACCACCAAAGAACTGTCTTTGGGCAGGTTTCCCAGTAGCTCTCTTCTCTACCTCATTTTCCCCATTTGTAAATGGGGGTGATAAAAGTATCCACCCTGAGCATTGCTGTGATGATTAAATTAAATAATACATAAAAAGCTCAAAACATCATCCTTCATGTGCACTGAATAAATGCTAGGTATTACTATAGTCATTAATATTATTAATACCTATGAACATCTACCCTGGGCCAGGTCCTATTATCTATCTAGCTATCTATTATGCCTATATGATATATACATATTTCTATATATTATCTCATTTAGTTTGCAAGACAACCTGTAAGGTAGATATTCTCTTTTCTATCTATAGAAGGTGAGGCTGAGGCTCAGAGAGGAGAGGAGTTAGTAAGAGCAGCACAACATCAGAGCCCACATCCTTGGACTCCAACTCTGGTGCTCGCCCTGCCACAGGGGATTGCCTTTGCTCTGTTTCCTGGAAGGACAGGCATGGGGGCAGTGTCAGGCTCCATTCCCATGGGACCTCCGTGAGAGTTGAGGCACCAGACTGTCCCACTCTAGAGTGTCACACTGCCCCCTGACAGTGTCCCTGCCTAGCTTCCTTAGGAAGTTGGGACAGGGAGGGTCAGGCCAGTCAGACTTGTGGTAGAGGGGTCTCACCAGGGCTTTGCCCTCCAGCCAAACCCAGGGGGAGGAAGGGCAGCCTGGGATCTGCAATGCAACCAGGAGTGAATAGCCCAAAGGCTGTGACCAGGAGGAAGGGAAGCGAGGAGAAGCAGAGTACCAGGAGGTCGTTTGCAGGAACATTAGACAGAAACCAGAGAGGAGAAGTGGGTAATTTTAATCCCATGCAGCTGCTGGAAATTAATTTAATTGTGCCAGCACTGGCTCTGCTGCCTTCCAGCCCATTTCATTTCATCCAGGGCCCGGTGGAGCGGCGAGACCGAAGACAGCCGAGCCACGCCAGGCAGCCTTGGGCACGTGCCTCCAGGCTGGACTCAGTGTTCCTATGACTGCTACCAGAGCTGATGGGCAAGCTGGCATTTTTTTTCAATCTAGACGTTTCTCTTCTTGAGAGGGGACTGAGGTGAGACAACAGGAAGAACTTCCCAATAGCAAAGAGTGTGAATCATGTATAGGTGAAGGGGGCTGCAAACTATTGTCTCTGACTCGTAAGGGCAGAAGACCTATCGCTAGGACCCTTGACTTCCTGAGTCTGCGCCGAGCGTATGCGTTCCACCCCAGCTCATGCACCCCATGCAGCCACCCATACAGGTGCGGGGCCCCGCCCTGTGGCCAGACATCAGCATCACACACCCGCTGTCCAGTGGGCACAAAGCCCACGCTGGTGTCCACACACCGGAGGCAGGGACACCCTTGACCAACGACAGACACACTCAGCCATATTCAGACGCTGACATGTGCCTGCGCTGGCACACACCCACGTGGGAGGCGAGCAAATGCCCACTTTAGACCAGCGGCTCTCAGTGCTGGCTGCACATTCGAATTCTCTGGAAGCATTAGTAAAGAGACCCATGCCGAGGTCCCGCGGCGACTCCGACAATGCAGAACACACGCCTGCGCTGGGGCCTGCGCGGTGGTAGCTTTCAGAGCGCCCAGGTGACTCCAGCGTGCAAACCAGGGCGGAGACCCGCGGACCCGGAGCTCCAGCGCCCGGTTCAGTTCTGCCTGGTGACCACTAGAGGTCAGCAGGGCTCGGAGGAAGCGGCCCCGGCGGCTCCGGCCCCGGCTCCGGCTCTCGGCGGGACCGTCCGGCCTCCTCCCCTTCTGGCCTCCCGCGGACGAGGTCAGGCGCCCGCTCGGCCCCGGCCAGGGAGTGGACACCGCGAGGGGGCGGAGACGGCCTGCTGGCGGGATCAGGCCTGCGTCAGCTTCACTTAAAAGATTTTTAAAAGGCATCTCGGATGGAAGCCCCCAAATCCTGGCCTCCCGCCAAGAGCGCCTCTTGCACCAGGGTTCCCCGACCCGGTCCCTGCCCGGTTCCGCGCGCGGCCGGGCGCGCACCGGGGCCCCCACGAACACAACAGAAATATTTTCTCTTTTCAGTCGGAGGAGCCAGGCTTGGGATTCCAAAGCTTGTTGATTTTGACTCACTGCTGTTTTTGCTGGAGAAGAGTGAGACAGAAAGTTCCTTTACTTTGGCTAGGATGTGGCACACATAGCCGCCCCGAGCCTGCGTCTCCGAGGAGCAAATAGAAGCGGAGGAGCAGTGTGAAGTTCAGTCTTCCTTCATCGGCTTCAAGAGGAGTAACATCAAGGGGAAGACAGAATGGAGGCTTTCCCCACATTTCAGTTTTAAGAGAAATGAAAAGAGGGCTGGCTGCTCTACCCCTGCAAATCCCGGACCTCAAAAATGAAAAATGGGAAGGCCTCCCTGGGTCAACTCTGGGTTCTTCCTTCCTGGTTCCGGTTCTGGCTGCTGGACAACTCCTTGGCACGTGGCACATTTGCCTTCTGAGCCCTGCCCACGCACGGCACAGTCTCGGGCCTTTCCCTCGAACTGCCAACTGCGTGATGGTAGAATAAGTCCCTGGCACGTAGTAGGCACAGAATAAATGTTTATCAAACCAAAATGTTTGTTGTCAATTTTGTCTTGACTTTAACTTGCAAATCATTTAAAATCAACCCATAGAGAAACTTTTCCAAACACTTCTCTGTTCAACTCCACGGGTGCCCTGTTCTTAAGTCGAAAATGTTTGGGAGAAATTTATTAACCCCCCCCCCCAACTCTCTACTCCCACCCCCAGTCAGTGATTGGGTAGGTGTAGGGTGGGGTTCAGGAACTTGCATTTTTAACAGGTGCCTCTGAGGATTCTGAAATTGTCAGTGGGAAGCAGCCTCCCTCACCCCCTACTCCTGGCTGGGATGTTTATCCAGCCCTGACTTCAGTCCTGGTCCAGGGAGACAGGCCAGGATGGGTCTGATGTTCCCACAGGGGTGGCAGTCCTTTCGTCCTCCTCGAAGGGTGAGCTGTGAGTCAGGCTCAACTGTCTCCAGTCCCGAGGCCAGGAGGGTTCTCTCGAAACAGCTCAGCTTCTCTCTTTGCCCCTTTCCCCTATCGTATGCTCCTCCTTTCCTTGGTTCTTCTTACCAAGCCCAGCTGCTGGGGCAGGGCGAACACGCTGGGTGCACATCCTACTATGGGACAGTGGTGGGGGGTTCTGAAACCTGACTTGGGGACTGAAATTGGGGCCCTTGTAGATGGGGTTCTGGCCCTTAATGGATGAAGGGATGAAGGATGGCCAGTGGATAGAGGGGTCTGGGGACCTGCAGTTTAACCTCTGTTAACCCCAACTGGCCACTGCTTGGCTTTCCATTAAAATCCTCTTCATAACTACTCCAAAGAGACATGGATCATGGTAGGTTCTACGGCCCATTCTTCCTTCTCACAAAGACACTGTCAAAAAGGCCTTTCGGAGATGGTAGGGGGCCATCTCCATGAGCCCAACTAGATTAGGGAAAAAAAAAAAGAAAGAAAAAATACCATAATAAAAAATAGCTACATTATTGAGCACTTACTATGTAATATATTCCAGACGTTGGACTAGGCACCTTTATATACATTATATTAAAACTCATACTAACTTTGAAAAGTATGTAGTACCAACATACATACTACGAGCTCCGTTTTACAGATGGGACACAGAAAGTTTAAACAATTTGCCCAGGACACAGAGCTAGTAAGTGACAGAGACAGGATTTAAACTCAGGTCTGTCTGACCAAAACTCCAAAGCTTAACCTCAAAACTCAGTAAAAGGTAACAGTCTCTTATTATTCTGCCCAGGCATTCCAGACAGAGTGCTTAGGCCCAACAAAGGTCTATGAAACTGCCTGACACCTGACAAATTGCACTCATTCCAAAATGCAAAGAGAAACTGACAAAACTGAAATGTTTAAAAACATTTATGTAAATGACAACAAAATAACATGACAAGTAGTTAAGCACAGCTCGCATCTCATACAGTTTTCCATAAATGGTGTTTAATGAGGGGCATATGCATGTTCTGATAAGCCGGGGGTCTTCAGGGAGCGCCTAGGATCCACTGCCACCATACTCCCCACCACGACCTCCCATACTCCATCCCCTGCCCTGCCAATATGCACACACTGTCACCTGCCCAGGTTCCTACAACAGAAACATGAAGGAATGCAAAGAGGACAGAATAAATGTCGGGGGATCCAGCTCTGAGCCACCTCCTGACAGCCACTTTTTATTGTGTCTGTTTTCTTGTCTGCAAAATGGGGGCAATGCATTTGTCTTACCTTACAGCTAAGGTAAACATGAGGCTCAAATAAAGTCATCTTTTGAAGAGCATAAAGTCCTGTAGTCTATCCAAAGAGCCTGGGTTGTAAAGGATGATAATCTTTTAAAGTAGAAGATAGAACCTCAAATCAAACCAAGGAAACGTATAAATCATTTTTATATGTGGAATAAATTCCCAGTGTTTTCTCTTATTCTGTTCTATCCCAGATCTCACAGGGTTTTAGGTTTCATACGGATAATTACTAACACTTGCATAGCACTTCACATTCCTTATCCCATGCAAAGATTCCAACTATCTTGTAAAGTAAGACTATCTCTCCTCTTTTTTTTTTTTTTTTTGTAATAGATGCAATATAACTGAGGCTCAGAGAGATGAAGTGACTTGCTCAGGGTCACCCAATTAACAGTACCAGCTTGGTCCAGTTGTAAGACCAACCCGGACACCAGTTCCATTTACTAGCTGTTTGAGCTTGAACCATGAAAAGTAACTTTCTGAGCCTGGATTTTCATTCAGAAATAGGTATAACACTATTTATACCTCCAACCATTTGGGCTGATATAACAGAATGCCATAAACTTCGTGACTTACAAACAACAAACATTTATTTCTCACAGTTCTAGAGGCTGAGAAGTCCAAGATCAAGGGGCTGGCAGATTCAGTGTCTGGTGAGGGTGCATTTCCTGGTTCACAGATGGTGAATTCTCCTTGTGTCCTCACAGGGTGGAAGGGGCAAGTCAGCTCTTTGGGGTCTCTTTTATAAGAGCACTAGTCCTACTCATGACGGCTCTGGCTCGCGACCTAATCACCCTCCAGTGGTCCCCCCTCCTAATACCATGATCTTAGAGGTTAGGATTCAACATAAAAATTTGGGGGTGGGGTGGGGACCAAAACACTGAGACCATACCAAAAACCCATCTTTAAAATGAGTACATAGCAGTCATACTCCTCTTCTAGCAGTGTTAATGAGGTTAAATGAGAAAAAGCATGAAAAATCATCACTCAGCATAGTTACTACACAGTACTCGGCAAACATAGGCATCATTATTAGTTATCATTCCTATGTCATCACAGCATTCATGCCTGTTCTTCTTTCTTCTCTGAAGCCTCTCCTGACCCAACACATACATAAACTTTCTTTCCAGGAATAAAGATCTCAGATGTGAGCTCCTTGGGGAGACTGGGCCAAAATGTCAGCCTGACTTTGGCTGGATTCTCAAGATCATGCAAAGACGACAGAAAAGTTAAACACAGAGGAGGAGGGAAAACAAATAGATGGCAAAAAGCGGGGAAGGAGCAGAGCCACCAGAAGGCTGGGCTCTGTAGAGCACGCATGTTAGAACTGCAAAGCAGTCGCACACCCCTGACCCCCGCAGTGCAGCTTGGGGAAGCCTGAATGCCAAAGGGCAAAGTCTAAAAATAGGCCCTGGGCAGATGGGGAGGTCCCAGGGTACTTGGTAACCTGGTTTCATTTCATTACCAACCACTAGGACCCACACTGTCATAAGAAAATACTGTATAAACAAGTTAGTTCAAAGGCTGACTCACACTTAGCCAGGCTATAAAGTTAGCACTGCCCAGGCTGAGCACTAAAAATAACTGCCCACCCCCCTTTTGTGCAGGGAATGTAGGGCAGGAGCGTGGGGAGGCCCTGCCTAGCAGGCTTGTTAGGATCCCAACCCTGTGCCTAGCATGAACCTTCCAGATCTGGCCGCTGGTGGTGAGCTCGGTTCGCATCAGGATTTTCTCCAATTTCTGAGGCAGTCTTGGCAAAGAGGAAACTGAAGGACAAGGGTGGGGCAGGTCACCACAGCATCAGCCAGATGTGGGATCTTCCAGCCCTTCAAAGTTCCATGGCACGTGTGTGAACTTGGCAGAACTAATGAGAAAAGGGGACCTTACAATCTGGTCTGGCTGTGTATTGGTCAGGCCATATCCCAACATACATGTATACGTATATGCAAGGGTTTCCACTCATCCCTCCTCATCTCTGCCGACCACATTCACCACCCTCCTCTTAACCTACTTGGTGGCAATGTGTCGAAGGAAATCTGGAATCCGAGACGCTGCAAAAATCTCAACATCTTTGCACTTTTCCTAATTTGGAACTCCTCTGTTCCACCCATCTACCCACCTAAACGTTCTCAGGACCTTCTGAAGGTAAGGCAGTGTGCTGGGCACGCATGACCTTGGACTCAGACTTTAAAGGAGAAATGATTTTGGCTTAGACAGACAGCGAAGGGTGCCTCGGCTAGAAGGCACGGTCTGTCCAAAGCCATGGGAGCATAATAACACACAGCACGTTTAGGCAGTAGGGAGTGGTTTGCTAGGGTCGGAGAATGGTGCCAACTTGTAAAGGTCCTAAAGGTCATGCCAAGTAGTTTGGGCTCTATTTTTTTTTTTTTTAATGTAGGCTGTGAGAAGAGCTATTAAAGAGTTTTCAGTAGGGGAGCAACAGATCTATTCATTAGAAAAATAATTCCAGTGGCCATTTGGAGGTTGCCAAGAGGTGGCTAGAAACTAGCTGGCAAAGTGGGCCAAGTCCTCCCCCAAGATCAATTCACCCTCTGGCTATTTTAATGCTATTTCTAGACAAAGGAGTATCAGATAATATGACAGAAAAGGCCTCTAGAGAGCGTGCAAAAAACCCCACTGAGCAGGGCCAGGACTGGGTGAGGCCAATGTGGCCGTTTGGTGCAAAATTTAAGGAGACGTCGCTCTTAGAATCTTGCAGGCGTCCTGAGAGTGATGCCTCCTTAAATTTTGCATCCTAGCCTCCTTGCTTGCCTCACCCTAGTCCTGGCCCTGCCAACATGGTTCCTATTACCTGCCCCATCTATAGGAGGCCCAGCTGTGACCTCTTCACAGGGAGCCAGCAGGCCTGTATTCATGCGTAGAATGTTTAAAAGCAAAGGCAAGGGCACTGACATTGACAGCAGACCTGGGTCCAAGTCCCAACTCTGTGATCTCAGTCAAGTTGCACAGGCTTATGAGCTTGGGCTTCCTCATTTATAAAAAGGGTAAAATGAGATACTGTTATGCAAAAAGTACTGGGTACAGTGCCATACACATTTCAGGCATTATCACTCATTTTGCCTTCTTGGCTGGCACACCCGTAGAGAGAAGGGACACAAAGATGCATGAGGAGGTTTCCTTAGTAGCAGTATCAGCGAAAACAACTGCAGCACACAAATGGCATCGCAACCTCAGAGCCTGTGGCAGGACATATTCCCCTCACTTCCCCGCCTGCTAATTATTTGGGCCTGAATTCCGCATTCTCAGGAACATGCTGCCTGTTTGTTTGAAAGTCTTCCTGGGGAGAGGAAAAAAAAAATAGCACATTTCTTGTTTTGTTCTTTCATTCTTTGGACAAATATTTATCATGAGCCTACCATAGAAGCATTGTCCTGCTGCTGGAGGTACCGCAAAATGGATCAAAGAGTCCAGCCCTCTGGCCTCATGAAGCTTACATTAACTAGAGGAGAGGTCCAGGGAAGCTCCAGGCAGGGGAGCCAGGAAATAAACACGCAGTCATATAAACAAAGGAAGCCATGTCTGGTGGTAACAAGTGCTATGAAAGCCATCAAGAAGGGCAGAGGGCCTCAGAGGGCAGGAGACTGCCCAGATAGGGCAGAGCTAGGGAGGACCTTCTGGGGAAGTGCTGTTTCAGTTGAGGGAAACAAGAGTTTTGTGCGCTGGGCGAGAGATTTGCAGTTGTTGAGGGCAGCAAATGCCAAGGTTCTGAGGTGGGAACTTATCAACCTTTAGTTATAGTATCTGCTCTGAGTCAGGTGTGTGGTGTTTGGGCACGATTTCTGAACACGGGAGGAACACTCGTGTTTCCAGACCTGCTTCAAAGTAGGACATCTATATCTATCTCTATCTCTAATTCTTCACCCCCTCTCTGTACCAAGGACCTTATTTGGTCATAGCGAAACCCTCCTTAACTACAGCTGCCATGCCCTCATCTCCTACTCCTTCCTCTATGACCTGCCCACAGCTTCACCACTGATATTTCCTTTCCTTTCTAGAACCACAGAGAGCCATCATTGGCAGAAGCACGTCAGCATTTCCTGCCCCAAGTTGAAGCCCAGTTTGGTCTCACTCTCCTTCTCATTTTGCCCGTGCCCGTGTGTGGAGAGCTCCCAGTACCTGGGTTCCCTCATCATTGGGGTCAAAGTTGTGATAATGAGGCATTCCTTTAAACACATCATATCTTCTCTCCCTCAGAAGCTGCCAGCACCTAATTTCAGTGTATCTGATCAAGTTCACAGAGAACTATGGAATTGTACAGGTAGAGCAGGGTTGGTGATAAAATTAGTTCAAGAAAAGGGAGACATTACAACTCATACCACAGACATACAAAATATCATGAAAACCTCTACACACACAAACTAGAAAATCTAGAGGAAATGGATAAATTTCTGGAAACACACAACCTCCCAAGCTTGAATCAGGAAGAAATAGAAATCATGAACAGACCAATAATAAGTGGTGAGATTGAAACAATAGTAAAAAATCTCCCAACCAAAAAAAAAAAAAAAAAAAAGTCCCAGACCAGATGGATTCACAGCAGAATTCTACCAGACCTACAAAGAAGAATTGGCACCTATCCTACTGAAACTGTTCCATAACATTGAGAAGGATGGAATCTTCCCTAATTCATTCTGTGAAGCCAGTATCAACCTGATACCAAAGCCAGGAAAAAATACAATACTAAAAGAACACTACAGATCAATAAACACATGAACATAGATGCAAAAATCCTTAATACTAGCAAACCAAATCCAAAAGCACATCAAAAAGATAATTTACCATAATCAAGTGGGTTTCATCCCAGGGGTGCAAGGATGGTTCAACATATGCAAATCGATAAATGTCATTTACCACATAACAGCATTAAAAACAAAAATCATATGATCATTTTTTTTTTTGAGACAGAGTCTCGCTTTGATGCCCAGGCTAGAGTGAGTGCCGTGGTATCAGCCTAGCTCACAGCAACCTCAAACTCCTGGGCTCAAGCAATCCTCCTGCCTCAGCCTCCCGAGTAGCTGGGACTACAGGCATGCGCCACCATGCCCGGCTAATTTTTTCTATATATATTAGTTGGCCAATTAATTTCTTTCCATTTATAGTAGAGACGGGGTCTCGCTCTTGCTCAGGCTGGTTTCGAACTCCTGACCTCGAGCAATACGCCCTCCTCGGCCTCCCAGAGTGCTAGGATTACAGGCGTGAGCCACCTCGCCCGGCTCATATGATCATTTTAATAGATGCAGAAAAAACATTTGATAAAGTCCAGCACCTTTTCATGATAAAAACCCTTAACAAATGAGGAATAGAAGGAACATATCGCAAAATAATAAAAGCAGTATGTGACAAACACACAGCCAACATCACACTGAATGGGGCAAAGTTGAAAGCATTCCCCTAAGAACTGGAACAAGACAATGGTGCCCACTGTCACCACTTCTATTCAGCATAGTACTGGAAGTCCTATCCAGAGCAATCAGGCAAGATTAAGAAATAAAGGCCATCTAAATTGGGAACGAGGAGGTCTAACTATCCCTGTTTACTAATGATAGGATCTTACATCTAGAAAACCCTAATGACTCCACCAAATCTAGAATTGATAAATAAATTCAATGAAGACTCAGGTTACAAAATCAATGTATACAAATCAGTAGCATTTCTATATACTAATACAAATCAAGCTGAGAGTCAAATCAAGAACTCGATACCATTTAGAATAGCTGCCAAGAAAATAAAATACCTAGGAATATACTTAACCAAGGAATTGAAAGATTTCCACAAGGAGAGCTACAAAATACTGATAAAAGAAATCATAGATGACACAAACAAATGGAAAAACATCTCATGCTCATGAATTGGAAGAATCAACATTGTTAAAATGTCCATACTGCCCAAAGTAATTCACAGATTCAAGACATCAAAATACTAATGTCATTTTTCACAGATTTAGAAAAAAATAATCCTAAACTTCATATAGAACCAAAAAAGAGCCCAAGATAGCCAAAGCAATCCTACTCAAAAAGCACAAATCCAGAGGCATCACATTACCTGACTTCAAATTATACTCTAAGGTTTATTAACCATAACAGCATGCTACTGGCATAAAGGTAGGCATATAAACCAACAGAACAGAATAGAGAACCCAGAAATAAAACCATATAGCTATTACCTAGTGATTTTCAACAAAGCAAACATAAACATACACTGGGGATAGAACACCCTTTGAAAATGTAAGAAAAATTCTTCTGGACATTGGCCTAGGCAAAGAATGTATGACTACGACTTCAAAAGCAAATATAGTAACAACAAAAATAAATAAATGGCACTTAATTAAACCAAATTTTCTGCACAGCAAAGAAAACAATCAACAGAGTAAATAAGTAACCTATAGAATGGGAGAAAATTATTCTCAAACTATACATTCAAAAAAGGGCTAATATCCAGAATCTACAAAGAACTCAAACAAATCAGCAAGAAAAAGCAAATAACCCTATCAAAAAGTGGGCAAAAGACATGAACAGATTTTTTTCAAAAGAAGACAAACAAATGGCCAACAAATATGAAAAAAACACTCACCATTACTAATCATCAGGAAAATGAAAATTAAAACCACAATGAGATACCACCTTACTCCTGTCAGAATGGTCATTATTAAAAAGTCAAAAAATAATAGATGCCCACACAGATGCAGTGAAAAGGGAATGCTTACACACTGTTGGTGGGAATGTAAACTAGTACAACCTTTACGAAAAACAGTACGGAGATTCCTCAAAGAACTAAAAGTAGACCTACCATTCAATCCAGCAATCTCACTACTGGGTATATACTTAAAGGAAAACAAGTCATTTTATAAAAATGATACCTGTACCCAAATGTTTGTCATAGCATAAGTCCCAATTTGCAAAGATATAGAATCAACCTAAGTGTCCATCAATTGATGAGTGGATAAAGAAAATGTGGTGTGTGTATATATACCATAGAGTATGACTGAACTATAAAAAGGAATGAAATAATGTCTTTTGCAGCAACTTGGATGAAATTGGAGGCCATTATCCTAAGTGAAGTATCTCAGGAATGGAAAAACAAATACCAAATGTTCTCACTTATAAGTGGGAGCTAAACGAGGGATATATACAGTCATAGAGTGGTGAAAGGGACATTGAAAACTAAGAAGGCAGGAGGGTGGGAGGGGAGAGAGAGACAAAAATTTACCTATGTGGTACACTATTCTGGTGAAGAGGACACTGAAAACCCTGATTTCAGGACTATACAATTCCTCCACATAATAAAAAACACTTGTAACCTCTAAATCTATTGAAATGAAGAAAAAAAAAAAAAACCCCACGAAACTAATTCAACATCTTCAAATTATGCACAAGGAAACCGAGGCCTCCCAGGAGAGGAATTAACTTGCTCAAGGTCAAACGTTAAATTAGAGATGGATCTTAGGGCTCCTTTCAAAGAACTGAGCAAGTACTTTAAAATAGTAAAAGACAGGCCGGGCGAGGTGGCTCACGCCTGTAATCCTAGCACTCTGGGAGGCCCAGGCGGGCGGATTGCTCAAGGTCAAGAGTTCGAAACCAGCCTGAGCCAGAGTGAGACCCCGTGTCTACTATAAATAGAAAGAAGTTAATTGGCCAACTAATATATATAGAAAAAAAAAATTAGCCGGGCATGGTGGCACATGCCTGTAGTCCCAGCTACTCAGGAGGCTGAGGCAGAAGGATGCTTGAGCCCAGGAGTTTGAGGTTGCTGTGAGCTAGGCTGACGCCACAGCACTTACTCTAGCCTGGGCAACAGAGTGAGACTCTGTCTCAAAAAAAAAAAAAAAAAAAATTGTAAAAGACTTTTTTTTCTGTATAATATCGCCAGTTTTACAGAGGAAAAACTGAAGCACAGAGAGGTTGAGTGACTTGTCCAGGATTACACAGGAATTGTTTGGCAGAGCAGGTCTTCTGAATGGAAATCTAATGTTCTTATCATTTTGCCATGCTTTCTCCAATCTCCCTAATGGAAAAGCAATAAGTAAACATTCCAGAACATTTCCAAAAAGATGTTGGGGTAGAAAAAAAATTACCGCCCCTCCATTATTTTTCCCCCCTTGTTACTGAAGGTGCTCACCAGGCAGTAAACTCAATAAAGGGAACTCATTTTTCTGGAAAGATCAGATATTCTTTCTTTGAAAAGAGCTTCCACACAGTCAAATATTGATGTTGTTTCTTTGAATGATTTTCCTTGAAAGAAAATCTCTGATGACTGAGAGTTTCTACTGAATGAAGCTTCCATAAACCAGAGAAACCCATGCCTTGCAGTAGACTGCAGTCAATTTCTAGTCTTCCCTGCTTTTCACCAAATTTCTCCTCCTGGCAATATTTTTGGCATTTTATTTTTAGACATGGGTGAGAGAGTGAGAATGGATTTTTGTTTTGTTGTCCTGAAATCCAACATAAATAACACTGGAATCATATGTAATCTTAACCTATTTGTTTCTTTCACATGGGGCACAAGTAGTAGCTTTATTTTTTTGATTTTTAATTTTTTAAAAATCTATTTTCATGTTTTAGAGACAGGGTCTTACTCTGTCACCCAGGCTGCGGTGCAGTGGCCCGATCACAGCTCATAGCAGCCTCAAACTCCTGGGTTCAAGCGATTCTTCTGCCTCTGCCCTTCGAGTAGCTAGGACTACAGGCACGTACCACCACGCCCAGCTAATTTTTAAAACTTTTTGTAGAGACAGGGTCTCTTGATGTTGCCCAGGAAGGTCTCAACCGCCTGGCCTCAACTAATCCTCCCATCTTAGCCTCTGAAATTGCTGGGATTATAGGTGTGAGCCACCAACCTCGGCAGTGACTGCTTTAAAAAGAAAAGGTTGGGCAGGATACGTACCTCCTCTCCAATCTTAACAGTGCCACTCATTCCCAGGGATGTGCCTTCTGCTTCCCTATGCATGGGGTGCAGGCGGAGGAGTGCCCAGGAATGAGCCAGCTTTGATAATCCAATAGGCCTAGGTTTACTTCTAGTTTTGTCCCTTATGAACATGTCAACTTGGCCAACTTGCTTAACTTCTTCAAAGTTACAGATATGTTAGGTATCTTCATTATATTGAGGAGGAAACCAAGGCTGATATGAAGGAAACTGCCAAAATTTACATTGCTATTAAATAACAGATCTGGGGATGGGGAGACCCACATTGGTATGATTCCAAAGCCTGGGTGCTGACAGGGTACACTGCTTCTCCAAAGAATCGTCACCATCACTAACCTGCAAAGGAACACATTCTTGGATTGTGCATATAGGAATCATGGCTATCACGTAACAGGACCAATTTTAAACTAATATGTCAGAATGACTATGCATACATATGTGTATGCATATTTATGCATATGCATATATAGGCAAATAGATATATAGAGATAATATACATCTCCAAATGTAGATTACACGCTGAGAAAAAAAATACATTTCACATAGATAAAGAGGATATAACTCTTAGAACTCCGTTGCTGTTATTGCTGGGTTATGAGCCACAGGAGAATTGCAGCTTTACTGCTCCCCAACCCCACTTGCTTGTGACCTTAACATTTTATTACCCAGCTTCATCGCCCTCTTGAGCTATTGGTGCTAGTTTTAAAAATCAAATCTTCCCTCTATGGGCAAGATATGCTATGACCGAAGACTTCCAAAACATTAACGCCATGTAGTTGGAAGGCGATTCCAAAAGCTCTCCAAGAATGGCTGTATGGCTTCAATGACATCCTCGTGATGGCCTCAAATGGTCTCTGGTCCCAGCATCTTACTCTAATTGGTCACATGGCTTTGGGAACGTTGTACCACCTCTCCGTTCTTCTTCGTCTCTCATAAAATAGTGAGGTTGGATTAGCTGATATTTTAAGTCCTTTTTGGTTTTAAGAGTCTATCGGGCATTTTGAAGAGGGCCACCGTTTTGAAGAGGGTAAACTCCTAAATGCTTATGGAAAAGTGAACTGCCACCTAGTCCTATATGGTGCATATGCATGGGCATGAGTGCCCGACGGGTCCTCATTTAGAAATAAATGTAACTGCTTTGCCAGCCTATCCATTTTTCATATTAGCCCACTACCCCCTTTCCTCTCCTCAACCTAGAGGAAAGAAAAAGATTGGAATGTACCCTCTCCTGACCACCAACCTGTCCAGGGCCTCGAATTACTTCTTTCCAGAACCCGGGCTCACTGTGCCTGCTTCCTGCAGTGTTACACAGCACCGTGGACACTTGCCCCACGTTCTGTCACTACCGAAGGATGGGAAAGCTCCTGCTCACATTTTCCTCTACTGCTTCCCCGATGGGTTAGGCTGGTACATAAATTTTTCCTCTTCATTCGCTGAGAAGTGTGAGCAAACTCAGGCTGCAGGGAAAGCCTGGTACAGACCTGTACTCTTGCCCCCCAGCAAGCTGGCAGGGGTCCCAGTGTTCAATCTCTGGGAAACAGAGCCCTCCCCGGCCCCCCACCTGCTTCTGATGCTGCAGTGACTAAATTGGCGACTAGATCTGAAAAGTTCAGTGGTTTACGAATCTGCTTCCTTCCACCTCCATCCCTTCTATTGCTGAAGGACCAAATGCCTCTGCCACCAGGAATGGAAATTTACCCCAAGATGAAGCACAAGGATAAGAGGTCCAAGCGTGGAGTCTGTGGGAGCTGGCTGCCCAAGAGCTGTGTGGCCTCAGGAAGGTTTCTTTCTCCCTCTGCCTCAGTTTCTTCACCTGTACAATAGGAATAACAACAGTACTCACCTCATGGGATTATCTGGAACAGTGAAGGAGATGATGCGTGTCAGGAGCCAGTGCCTGGCGCCGAGTAAGTCCTCAGCATGCGTGAGCCGTGGCTATTACCTCTTGAGCAGTATTCCATAAATGGCATGGCAAATAGACTGAAGGCATGGCTTAAATTTGTTTAAGCCTGTCGAATCGATATTCATTCCACGTAAGCTACGGAGTGTATCATCCTGTTGGCAGGGGCCTCTCCAAGAGACCGTAGGAAGGAGCCCGGCAAGATCATAGGAAATGGAAAAGTCAGATTCTGGCTGCTTTGGTTACTCTGTTGTGTTTATTGCAAGCAGGTTCTGTGTGGCCCTTGCTTCCCCTCCCCCACCCCCGTTTATTGTGGAAAACAAGCAATAACACACAGCCTCCCACTACCTGCCCTTCCTGAGCCCAGCCTTGCCTATTAGACTGTAACCTTCCTGAGGACAGGAGTCTTTTTTTTTTCTTTGACTGCAGACTTCACCTAGTGCCAGCACACAGCTACACTTGGATTTTTAACAAAGAAGCAACATGAACACCCCAGGGATGAGAGCTGGACTTTTTTCTTCCCAGAGATTTTTGCAGAGACCAAACTGTTCAGACAAGCAAAACAAGCTGCCCACATTCAGGGAAGTGTCATCCCTGCCAATTCACGATTAATCAACAAGGAAGAAGTTTGGTTCCTTGAAGAAAAAAAGAAATACAGATTGGAAGAGGGAAAGTGATGGAGGACTGTGGATCTGGGACAGAGAGCTTCTTTTAACACTTTCTCTTGTCCCTGCAGCCTGCCCGGGTCCCAGTGTAGTGATGCTAAACATTCCTGGTCCCGGTCACCCAGCTAACAAGTAGGAGGTAGTCATTGTCCCTGCAAGTTTCAGCTGGGTAACTCAGTGTCTGTCTGATAAATATATGGCAAAGGGAAAACATTATGGCTGACCAATGATTTCTGAATATGGAGGCATCCATAGGAAGTGACCTTTCCAACTCTACCTCAATGCCCCTTCTAATTTCCTGCCGAATGGCACATTGCTCTATTCTCCCAGCACAAGCAATCTCTCACCCCAGACTGGTGGGCTGGACCCTCTCTGCAAGGCCAAAGTGAACACTCATATGCTCGTGGAAGAGAGGCAGACTGGGCTGAGGTGGGTGGATGGGAGCCTGCAGTCTATGCCTGTCTTACCCTGGGCTTCTTCATAGACCCCCCTGGTCTTGCGAGTATAATGCTAAAGGTTAATAATAATCACAACAGGCAGCCCATCATTGCTCCCTGTCTGGCTGAGAGGTTTACAACTTAAACTCATGGCAGAGGGAGAAATTGGCTCAATCACTTGGAGTAATGGTACATGGAGAGCCAGTTGGGCATGACTGCTATTTAACTCAAGGAAACCAGGCTGCCGCGCTTAACGTACGTACACACTAATAAATATGTCATGCTACGAGGTGAAAATTAACACCACCCCCTGCACACCCTGCCTCGCTCTCCATTTGCCTGTTTGCCTCACTCCTAACAGAGTAAACGGGAGGAGACTGGGAGAATAAGGCCACAAACAGCTGTGCTCAGCTACAATTAGAAGCCAAGAATCACAGGTCATGCTTCACCCTTTTAAAGAGATTTAAAATTAATCTACCACAAGACCTTACCCCAAATATTTATAATAAGGGATTTTATAGGAACAGGGTGGAAAGAAAGGGTACCTGACATCATTGCTAATAATATCTAATGTTTTCACGGTGGGCCAGTCACCCCTTGTGCATCTTCACAGGGCTGTTGGCGAGGTGGGTACTATTGTTGTTCTCAGCTTGAGCACAGTGCAACTCAGAGAGCTTAGGCAATTTTCTTGAGATCACCCAGGACTTGGGGTAGTGGACGGAGTATTGACTACAGACCCATGTGATGAAACTGGAGCCCAAGCTCAGCCTTTATGCTGCACTGGGTATTTATGGTACCAAGAATTTTCATGAGAAGATCACTGGCTTGACAAAGGTCTTGAATAGGTCTACATTATGAGACCTTCCTGTCTGCTCCCTTCCTGGCACCCAAAGAACTCATGATATAGTGGCAGATGCTGGGGGAAAAAAAAGGCCCATAGAAAAAAGGATAAACTAACCCAGAAATGAAGCCATATACCCATGACCAACTGATTTTTTTTTTTTTTTTGAGACAGAGTCTCACTTTTGTTGCCCAGGCTAGAGTGAGTGCCGTGGCGTCAGCCTAGCTCACAGCAACCTCAAACTCCTGGGCTCAAGCGATCCTCCTGCCTCAGCCTCCCAAGTAGCTGGGACTACAGGCATGTGCCACCATGCCCGGCTAATTTTTTGTATATATATTTTTAGTTGGTCAATTAATTTCTTTCTATTTTTAGTAGAGACGGGGTCTCGCTCAGGATGGTTTCGAACTCCCGACCTCGAGCAATCCGCCCGCCTCGGCCTCCCAGAGTGCTAGGATTACAGGCGTGAGCCACCGTGCCCGGCCTTGATTTTTGACAAAGCAGACAAAAACATACACTAGAGAAAGGAAGCCCTATTCAATAAATGGTGTTGGGGAAACTGGATACCCACTACTGGGTATCCACCTAAAGGAAAACAAGTCATTTTATAAAAGGAACACCTGTACCCAAATGTTTATCAAAGCACAATTCACAATTGCAAAGATATGGAATCAATATAAGTGTCCATCAACTGATGAGTGAATAAAGAAAATATGGTATATAGTTATACCATGGAGTACTACTGAGTCATAAAAAGGAATGAAATAATGTCTTTTGCAGCAACTTGGTTGGAACTGGAGACCATTATCCTAAGTGAAGTATCTCAGGAATGGAAAAACAAACTCCACATGTCCTCACTTATAAGTGGGAGCTAAATGAGTTATATATATATGGTCATAAAGTGGTGTAATGGATATTCAAAACTAAGAAGTGGGGACAGTAGAAGAGGGTTGGGGTCAAAAATCTACATGTCAGGTACAAGACACTCTATTCTGGGGATGGGTATGTTGAAAGCCCTGACTTCAGCACCAGAAAATTCATGCATGTAACAAAAAACACTTGTGTGTCCTAAATTTTTTGAAATTAAAAGAAGAAAGGAAAAGGGTAAACAAGAAGCTGTCAGGATCTCTCTCCTCATTTTCTCCTAGGCGCTGTCCATGTAGGGTGCTCCATGCATAATCTCAGCGTCAAGAGGACCTGGAGGCATCTCCTTGTCCCAGGTGGAATCTCAGCTCAGGTGCTGTGGTCCTGCTGCTTCTGACAGATGAAACCAGGTATAATAATTAAGGTAATGCCAGCTACTATAATAGACAAACTCCAAAATATATAATAGCTAAAAACTAGGAATTCCATATTTGGTTAAAAAAAAGCTACCCATTTACATTTGAATTTCAGATAAACAATTCTTTTTTAGTGTAACTATGTTCTATGCAATATTTGGGGCATACTTATACTAAAGAATGATTCATTGTTTATCTGAAATTCAAATTTAACATTTGAATTTATTTATTTTATTTGGCAACCCTACTCAGGACATCAAAAGTTTATTTCTTACTTATAGAAAGCCCAAAATTGGTGTTCTTAGTAGGCAGGCAGCTCTCCTCCAAGCTGTGATTCAGGATCTAGGCTCCATGTACCTTGGCTCTGCCATCTTCATGACTCAGCTTCCGAGATAGCTATCTGCTCGTGGGGTCCAAGTTGCAGAAAGAGAAAAGAAATGGAGGGTTTCATATGGAAGTTTTTATGGGCCAGTCCTGGCAGTGGCACAATCCACTGGCCAGAGGTCAATCACATGGCTTGCACCTAACTGCAAGGTAAGCTAGAAAATGTAGTTCAGGGTGTGCACAGGAAGAAGTATGGGGAGCAGCCGGCCAGTCTCTGCCACACCTGGTAATAGCCGAGCGAACCTGTCAGCACTTGTGCCTACTGCATGTCTCACATGTTAGTGCTGGATCCAGCCAGCAGTTCTAACCCACTGGGGTCCCTAGCAGGAGACTGGCTGCTCTCCTCTCCACCCTGAACTGGGATTGGGATGATATGAGGCCATTGTGGGAGTAATGAGCAATGTGATTAAAATCAATTAATTTCATTTCGATTCAATGTGGTTTAATAAAGATTTATTAAAACTCCTAGGATATTGTGAAAAGCTTGATTCTAGGCTGCTGGGGAAGACATCAGCTGAAATAGAGCCCAGTTACACCGTCAATGAGCTATGTACAATTAAATTCAACAGATAGCCTCAACCCTTACCCCATAGCTCATTCATCTTTTGAGGTTTGATGAAAACCCTATAGCGTAAAGAATTCTTCCCTAAATGTTTGAATACGGAAAGGTCCCCCCACTCCTGAATTCCTAAAACACTTCCTAAAAATTCCTAAAAATTTATATTCATTCAATGCATTCATTCATTCATTCCTGCCTGCCTTCAATTAGTTCATCCACATTTACATCAACCCTGCTTGACAGTGCGGTAGGCTCTGGGGGCCGGGAGTGGAAATGTTACATTGAACACGACTGAGGCCTTGAGGTCCAGGAACTCGCAGCGGAGGGGTGGTCAGAAGGCACACAACTCAGTCCAAGGCAAGGCAGATGGTGGTAAATACTATGATACACGTTCAAACACCGCTGCAGGACTTACGGAGAAGGGAGAAATTAACTCCGACTGGAGGGTGGCGTGGAGAAGACTACATCAAAGACCCAGCAGTGACTTCCAGAAGAGACGAACCCGGCCTGGCAAGGGAGGCAGAGTCCAAGCGTCTGGCTCAGAGCCCACCACCGCCCCCCCTCTCAGGGCACCCCCGTCTCCCGCTCACTCGGCCGGCCCTGCGGGGAAAGGCTGTGAGCTTTTCTCAAGCGAGAACCACAAGACAGTCTTTTTCATTTTATCTTAAAAACTTATACCCATTTGGGGCAACTAAAAATATACAGAAAAAATTAGCCCGGCACGGTGGCACATGCCTGTAGTCCCAGCTACTTGGGAGGCTGAGGCAGTAGGATGGCTTGAGCCCAGGAGTTTGAGGTTGCTGTGAGCTAGGCTGACGCCACGGCACTCTAGCCCTGGCGACAGAGCGAGACTCTGTCTCAAAAAAAAAAAAAAAAAAACCAAAACCAAGCAAACAAATAAAACCCCTCATACCCATTTGGAATCCCACTCCACAGGATATCAGCGTTTGTCTTGCTATAACAATTTTAATGTAATTGGAATACATTACCTGTCACTGAGTAAAATAATTTCATCCTCTGGCTTGGGTACTCCTGACCTATCACAGTCGTCTGAAGAGCAGCTTCTCCAGAAATTCAGCTTCCGAGAGTGTGTGACCGGAAGTTGAGTGTCCATTTATCTATTCCTTGCCTTTTTTCCCCCGTCAGGATAAATGAAATACTCTGCTTGAAGGACTCTAGGGTTGGCCATGTCATGTTTTGTGAACAGACAACACCATAACCATAGGTGAGGCCCGTATTAGATGAACACAGTTTTCATACACTTCTTTCACATCAGGAGAGGAACAAAAAGAATACTACAGCTTGGTAGAGGACATGGAGTTACACTTCTAGACTGTGGTGGCCCTGGTGGTATCTCCAAGGAGCGTGGCCTTCCCCTGCATGAACGTCAGGCTTTGCCCCTAACTGTAGCGCTCCTGTTGTAAGACAGCTGCAGCGGCTTGAAATCCATAATGTTAAACAACCGAAAAGTTAAGTAGTCAGCTGTTTAAAGTTAAACAGCATAAGAAAATGTTGCGTACTTTTCCTGGCCCCCCCCCAACAAAGAAACACCAGAGTGTTAAAAAAAAAAAAAAAAAGCCCCTGTCTTCCCTTGAGGACTTGGGGGTTAATTTTCCGGATGGTGCTGGGGATTTAGCTGTGGGACTCCCAGTACCCATAATGGCAGCCATGCTGCTTCATTTCATGCACACTACGCGGAAAACGCACCCCTCCATGGCTACAAAATTTTAGTTTTGAAATTGAGGCCATCTTTCGCAGAACAAAGCAGATTTCCAGAAACACCAACAACTATTCAACGTTGGCCCGGGGCCTACGTGTTTGTGCTTATGTGTGTACGCGTATCTGAAAGGGAGCAAATGCCTTTCTCTAAGCGCATATGCCCCTTTCAAAGACAACAACATTAAAGCATTATGCCCATAGCTGACAGCAATGATGGTTGCTATGCTTCACCCCAAAGCTTTGTTAGGAACCCCATAAAACCTGGCACATGGTTTGTGACACCCAGTGAAACACTGTGCTTCTTCCATAATAACCTGAGCCCTGCTGCCTGTCATTAAGGGACCTCTCTTATTAAGCATCTCTTTTTTAAATGGCTGCCATCATCTGGTCCCAGTGTACATTAAATCCCATTATAATTATAAACACACTTCCCCATAACATCCGTTGCAGATCTCATCCACACTGCCTACCCCCTTAGGGCATCTTTGCACTAATAACAACTCAGATTTGCTATCTGAGTTGACAACATTAGGTCTCAACACCATTTGCAATATGCTGGGGAGATAGAGAGAAAGAGAGAAGAAAAAGCTTTCTCTTCCTCGATCATGAAGATCTTGGGGTCACAGTGAACCAGGGGCCTCAAGGGCTAAAAAAGAAATTCCCCCTTCCTTCCCCTTTGAGAAGTCACTCTCTGCCTTACACATGCTTGGCACCTGCAAGAGAAGCCCAAGTTTGTAAACACCACTAACTAGGTCTCCGCAGGGGAAAGAGGGATGATGGCAACTGCTAATCAAAGAAGCCAGCTTTTTCTTCGGTTTTCTGGGCCTAAACTAACTAGAACACACATATCATCTGATTATTTCCCCCTCTGTGAGTGTTGTGGGGGCGGGGGGGGGGGAAGGCACCCAAAAAAGTGCCATGAAAGAATTAAACTTAAAAAAAAAAGTCAACATATGCATACCCCACCATATGCAGGGGCAAATTCTACTCTTTGTAATTGTTCATATTACCTGCATCTATAGAGTAGATGTCTGGAACGAAGGATTGTAAGATTGTAAAATCCTGTGACTCCAGAAAAGGACACAATAGGTGTGCCGTGTCTTCCCTTGTGGGCAAAGCTGTGGTGCCCGGTGCATCCCCCGGGGGCAACCCGGAGTTCTCAACTGCGCCGGGGACGCCTCCTTTTCCACTTGGGCTTCACAGTCTGCACTCCTCCCTGAACATGCCTCATTCTCTACGCCTCACAACGTTTTAGGAAAATGCAAAGTAGCTGCTTCTCCCCCAAAGGGTAGGGATCCTTGATTTATTTATCATGATAGGAAAGTTTGCTTTTAAATTTTAGAATTTTAAACGTATTTCCCAAATGAGGAGTTGGAACGAAAAGAGTTGCAACCTTCCATTCATAATAAATCAGAATAGTTGAAATGCCACCATATCCTTCTTCCTGAGTTTCTGTTTAGTTGGAGTTTTATTGTCATTCAAAACTCCCTTCCCAACTTCTGCCTGAGATTCTGGGGAAGGAGGGAAAGTGTACAGATGCTGGGGGATCTAGGTCTGTTTACCTGCTGGTCAAGTGAAGAACGTTTGGTCCTCACTTTCGCTGGCTGCTCCTTAGGCCCTGGCCTCAGTGGAGTAAGAGGAGAAGGAAAATTAAAAGTCCTTGTTTTCTTGATCTAGCTCACTAGACACTGTATAATCTAGAAGTTGAGAGCATGAGCTTTGCAGTTACATGGTCAGACTTAGAGTCTCAGCCCTGATGTCAAAGAGATCTACCATCTTGAGGAAGGCACTTGATCTCTCTGAGCCTCAGTTTTCATGTTTGCAGAAATGGGGAAAATAATAGCACCTGCATTAATAGCACTGTTATGGGGATTAAATAAAACAATACAGGTAATGTATTAAGATGCACAGACTGTGCTCAGATTGAGTTGGCACTTGGTTAAAGGAGGAGATGAGGGAATAAGAAGATTTAGCGATGGCATTCCATCCAAAAGCCAAAGCATCTATTCCCCTGTCTCTAGCATGAACTTTCCCTAAGATTGCGATCTCTTATATTTTTAGGAGAACTGATATTACAGTCTCCCTTACCAGACCCTTCAAGAAAAAAAGTAAAAGAAAAATCACTATAAACACATGAAAATATGAGAGAGAGAGAGAGAGAGAGAGAGAGAGAGAGAGAGAGAGAGAGAGAGAGAGAGAGAGAGAGAGAGAGAGTCTTCTCTTGTAATTTTCCAACCTGCTTGTTTTTAGGTACTGCCATGTGAAATCTCTGAACTGGGAACTGTCATCAGCCTTTCCAGGACCCAAGGACACAGCTCTGGCTATAAATGGTGCCAGTTTTGGTGGGGGAGCTGCTGCTGCTTTATCTGGGCCCAATAAACCTTATCAAACTGCTGTGCAGCCAGCCTTCAGAGCTAAGTGGAAATGCTTGGAGCCCAACGCTGGCACTCAGCCCACAGTCTCGCCTGCCTTCTTCCTTTTTGTTACCTTCCCCACCTCTTAAATTCAGGCATTAATCTCTCTTTAACACTTACTAACAAGGGCTGGGCTTTTTAATGGGCAGAGTTTATGAAGCAAGGGAGATTTTCACATAGAGTGAATATGGAGTGGGGGTGGGGGAGTCCAGGACCATGGAGGATTGTTCTTTCTCTCCCATTGTTTCCAGAGATTCTCTCTTTCTCTGATTTGGAGGATTAATAGGAGATTAGGATCAGGGGTTAATTGTGTGCTGCTTCTGCTACTGCGCTGGAGAGAGGCCTGTAGGTGGCTGTGGACAGCTAGGCAGAAGCCGTCTAGGCAGAAGCTCAACAAGTTTAATGATTCTTTCGTCTGTCTCCCTGGTGAGGCGTTAGGAGGGTCTTTTCTCCACTCCTTACATCCCTCCACTCTTGCTATCTGTGCAGACCGGTTCTTCCATAACTTTCATTAAATCTTTGTTTTC
Organism: Microcebus murinus; assembly: GCF_040939455.1. Lineage (NCBI taxonomy): Eukaryota > Metazoa > Chordata > Mammalia > Primates > Cheirogaleidae > Microcebus > Microcebus murinus. The sequence continues at coordinate 93,160,349 of NC_134107.1, forward strand.
TTACAGGGTGCACAGGCCTTAGGAAGGAAAACCAGATAGTCTCTAAATAGGGATTGCTCTGTATTGTTAATCAAATGAATACCCAGGGACTGGCTTCCCCTCCCCTTCTCGGTTTGATGTGGCTATATCCACAGCTATCTGAGGATAACTGACCCCTTCCTTCACTTCCAAGTCTGCCCCCCTGCCCTGCCCGTCTGTCTTCTCCTCTCTGTAGACTCCTGCAGGTCTGAGCACTTTACCTGCTAGTAGGAGATAGCAGTGACTCTTGCTGGGATGGAATGGTCTGTCCTTGGGATACCTTGTTAGCAGCTTTTGTGAAGCTGAATCAGTTCCCAAGTGTAAACTGCTGCCTGGCCTTCGGCAGCCAGATGGGAGTTCTGCCACCCTCCATGACCCTACAGCCTTGGGGCCTGACTCTCAGTCTGGGGCAGTGCCAGAGGTACCCATGGAGATGTGATTCTGTGTGGGTCCCATGGAAAACCTTTGCCCCAAGGTTTTCCTTGCCTGTCCGTGACTTTGCCTGCAAGTCACGGACTGACACGCAGACTCAGGCCTCAGTGACTGAAAGGCCCGTGCAGCTCCAACCGCATGGCCGACCGTCCTGAGACCCCTGCGTGGCACTCTCCGTCATCCCCACCTCCCACCCAACGCTTCTGGACTTTAGTCAGAGGCCACAGATGCAAGGACGGTCCCCTGATGAGTGCCTCCCACCTCTTGTCCCTTACCTTTGCCTGGCTCCAGGGAATAGGGAAGAGGGGAGCTTTCTGCACCAGGGGAAGGACAAATTTTCTTTGGTTGCTTTACCCCGGGTTAAAGAACTCAACTCTACTCTCTGAAGTGGGGCGGCCAGCTGAGAGGAACACGCACTTTTGAGGGGCCCACAACTTTTCCAAGCTTCCTGTCGCCCCTTGAGGGCTGTGCAGTGAGCTGGGTGCAGTTCTTGGGAACTCTTTCCGTCCAGGCATCTGGGGGGCAGATCCGAGGGGCTGCCCAAGAGAAAAGTTTCTCTCAGGACTCGACCTTGGCCTCCAGCAATCACAACAGCTGAAAGGGAGCGCGTCGCCTCCACAGTAGATCTCCGCAGACCCTCCGGTACCTGGTTCACCTGGGCCTTCCAACTCTGCACCCGAGACTTCTCGAAATGCGGGTGCTCAAGTCGGGGGTAGGAAAGCCCTGGGCTTGGGCTGCGAGAGTGACCTTTTATAATAAAACCGACGCCGGCGGCAACTGGGGATGCGACCCTGACTCCGGAGAAAAAGTGAAAGGCGCGATGACGTGCACTGAATTGGGGGCAAACATTGGAACCGGGGACAAAACTCTGCGTTTGGAGCACCGGGGCGGGGGACAAAACCCGTGTCCAGTGGAAATGAAAAATCTGGGAGTGCGGTGGGGGCTGCTCCTCGCCCCTCACCCTCGGTGCTCCCATCAAGGGCTCGGAGTCCCTTGCACTCCTCTCCACTAGCCCGGTCTTCCTCTCCGCTCGGCCGGAGAGCGCAGCGGCCGGCGCCCCAGCAGCAGCTAGATGTCAGGCGAAGCCCGGAGCGCTGAGCGCGGGGACAGGAGGGGAGGGGAGAGGGAGGGAGGGGTGGGGCGGGGAGCGCGCGCGGGCTCGGCCAGTGCGGGGTGGTGGGCGGGCTGAGCCCGGGGACGGCGGGGGAGGGGGGAGGGAAGGGGGGCAGCTGTGGGCAGGGAGCCGGGCTCGGCCGCCAGCACTAAAGATGGAGAGGCGCCGGGGCCTCGCAGGGGAGGGGGCTCGGCGTTGACGTGGGACGCGGCGGAGGCGCAGCAGCCGGTGGTGATTTGCTAACCTCGCAGCAGAGAGGAGTTGAGGGCGATGAGAGCGGGTACTGCGAACTGCCCGGCGATGCCGCCGCTGCCGCCGTGATACGGAGAGCAACAGTTCCCCAGCAACACCCCTCCCCGACACAGGCACACACCCCCCGACAGGCACGCACACCCACCCCACGGTGCCCGGCTCGGCAGCGGTGAGTGGGGGCCGGGGAAAGGCGCACCGCCCAGCGAGCGCCGCGCGCCGGGGCGCCCCGGGGCTGGAAAGGTCTGCGGAGCGCGCGCTCGCTTCGGCCACTCGGCCACTGGGCTTGTGCCTTATTTCATTTGGCGTGCTCCCTTCTCGCTGCTGCAGCCGTCGTCGCCGCCGCGGGTTGCGGGGTCGGCTAGAAGCGGGAGCCCCGGCTGTCAGCTTGGGCGCAGCTGCCTCCCCAGCCCTTCCTCTCCAAGGCTCGGTCAGGGTGAGAGGTGGGGGCAGAGCGGGCTGCAGGGGCTGAGGGCGCGAGCGGGGGTCGGAGATCGGGAGGCTTTGTACCGCCAGGGGCCGGTGGAAGAGCCGAGAGCCGGTGGGTGCTCATATGTATGCGGACCTGTGCGCCGGCGCGAGATAGGATTTTGGTTTATTTATTTGTGTGTTTATTCACCGGCCGGCAGGGAAGCTGGAATCAGAGGAGCTGACGAGTGGATCTGGGGGCGGAGGGGCGCAGGACTGGGACTCGCTTGGGTTTTGTTTCTCTTTGAAAAAACGTGGTGAGCTCTTTTTTCTTGGTCAGACTTGGTCCCCTTTTTGAGGGGAGGGAGGGAAGCTCCGCAGGGTCTCCGGGCCCTCTTCGGCTCTCGGCGGGACCGGCTGTGTCGCCGGAGCTCGCGGTGCGCTCCGGCCGCGCTCGGTGGGTGCCCGGGCTCTGCACCTGATGCGTTCGGGATGCCTTTCCCACCCCGGCGCGCCCGCGGCTCGCTCGCACAGCCTCTCGCACACTCCCGCACGCGCTCGAAATGCGCACGATCCCGCCAGCCCGCGGACCCGCGGGACGCACAGTCGCGCCGGGCACCGTCTCGCTCGCCACCTCCCCGGGACGCTCGCGACCTGCCGGGGCTGGCACGCCCGCCGCCGGCGCCGCTGGCCAGAGGCCCGGGACCCCTGTCGGTCGCTCCCCGGGGGTCACGGCCCTAGGTCGAAGAGGGAGGGCCAGCCGACCCCTTCTCGCCTTTCCTCCCCTGACTCGCTGCGGGGCTTTTGTGCTTCCCCGTGGCCGCGGGGCGGGTCCGCCTCCTCGCCGCCCGCCGCGGAGCCCTGCCTGCCCGGACTCTCGCCGCCTTCGGTCCCCGTCTCTTTCGCTTTCCCTCCTCCCTAGTTCGGCTGCCTTTCTTTCAGGAGTCTGGCTCCCCGGGAAAAGTTGCTTCCCCAAGTTTGCCGAAGTCGTCTCCAAGTCTCGGTGGGGGTCGCTGGGACGTGGGGGCGTGCGAGAGCGCGACCGATCCCCGGAGCTCGGGCGGGTGAGCGCCGGCTTTCCCCCCCGCGCGCCGGGCTGGACGCCGCAGCCAGCGCCGGCCGGATCGCGGGCGCCGAGCGGCGGGTGGGGAGGCGGCTGACCGAGGGCATCCTGATTCCCCTGGGGACCCAGAGGGCTTGTTTTGGGGGGAAGGAATTCAGGTGGGCAAGCTTCCATTCTTTCGGCTGCTCACTCCCGGTTCTCCGAAACCCCCATGTCTGCGGGAAAGCACGCGGTGGCGAGGCGTGGCTGGATGGTCGTCCCACCTTTGACGGCCTCGGTCCCCACCCGGGGTGGGCAGCAGAGCGTCTTGACCAGCCGTCCTGTTTCCCTTTTCTGCCTGAGCTTGGTGGCTCTGGAGCCTACAGGGCTGCTTTTCGGGGTGGAGGCAGCAGCGTGTGCGAGCGAGGGAGAGACCTTGCTCTTCTCTGCTCCCAGCTCGTCCGCTGCAATATTGGCCACAGCAAGGCAGGGGCTGGGGGGCTCCTGCGCCATCGAGGTGTTTCAAAAACTCCTCGAGTGAGTGGGGTTCCGGTCCAGGAGCCCATTGTTGATTCCGAACCGGCTCTAGAAAGAGGCCTTTGTCTCCCAGCCCTGGTTTCCCTTAGTGCGGGTTGTGACTCACGCCGTGGATGCTGGTGCCACTGTCACTTTTAGCACCTCTGAGCCATGTCCAGCATCACTTGCTGCTCATGGTCACAGGACTTGCCCACTCCTTGGAGCCTGCGGGGAAACACTTAGAGTTCATGCGCCCAGCCCTGCAAGAGCACTCCTGGCTGTAGGGGAACGTATTTCCTACGACCTGGCTCCATGACCTATCCTTTAAAAATTTTTTTTAGGTCCTCCTGTCCACTGGGCACTGTGGGCAGAAGGGCAAGTGCAGCCTCTTATGTAAGCATGTGCACGTGTGTTGACAAACTCTGGCCGGTGCACACATGCACACACACAGAGATCCAGATTTGGGATTACATATACAATAACTTTGAGGCACCTGTGGGTGGAACTGACCCAAGTTTGTGTGTGAGTTATGTGTGTGTGTTCCTGCTAGTGCCCGAGGAGGGGACAGGCTTGGGTCTGTCCGTGCTGTGCAGCTCTGAGAAGAGTGCAAGGACAGAGGCCCCGGCTGATGGTAAGAGGGTGGCCCTGGGGGAGAAGAGACCCTTGCCTGTAGATTTCTGTGGACCGGGCTTCTAGTCCCAGCTAGGTTTGACTCTGCTCCTGTGGCCACCACAGTGAGGCAGAGTTTAGAAAAAAACTTTGTTTTGAAGATGAGGTTTGCTGTCCAGGGGGTTGAGAGTGAAGTTGACTAAATGAAAGGGCTGAAATCTTGTCAATTTTAAGTACATGCTGGCATTCCTCGATAATGAATGCTGGCCTTGCATAGGAAGCCCCTACTCTCAGACGCAGAGAAGGCTTAGGACTCAGAGGACTTGCTGTAATTTTCATTTCACTTTGTCCAACAGATGTTACAGAGTGGAGAACCAGGCAAATGCTGAGGCAGAACCTTCTCTTTACTCTCTTCATCCCTGGGCTGGTAAAGGCAGATTGGTAGATTTCTAGGAAGCCTCTTCCATTAAAATTTCTGAGACCCTCTTGCTGAGGTCTTGGTGGTGAGGACTAGAGGGGCATCTTGTAGTGTTTGAATTTTTACTTTTAGGGACACTAATGAATCTGTCTTTTGTTCGTTTGTCTCTTTCGCCTCTTCCTACCCTCTCTCCTCCAGGCCCCTTCCTTGGCCCAGAAAGCCCACCCTGCCCGGCCACGCAGAGCCCAGAAGGAAAGAGAGCCTCATGCCTGAGCCGAGGGGAGCACCATGGATCTGACGAAGATGGGCATGATCCAGCTGCAGAACCCCAGCCACCCCACGGGGCTGCTGTGCAAGGCCAACCAGATGCGGCTGGCCGGGACTCTGTGTGATGTGGTCATCATGGTGGACAGCCAGGAGTTCCACGCCCACCGGACCGTGCTGGCCTGCACCAGCAAGATGTTTGAGATCCTCTTCCACCGCAACAGTCAGCACTATACTCTGGACTTCCTCTCGCCAAAGACCTTTCAGCAGATTCTGGAATATGCGTACACGGCCACGCTGCAAGCCAAGGCAGAGGACCTGGATGACCTGCTGTATGCAGCTGAGATCCTGGAGATCGAATACCTGGAGGAGCAGTGCCTGAAGATCCTGGAGACCATCCAGGCCTCAGATGACAATGACACGGAGGCCACTATGGCCGATGGTGGGGCCGAGGAAGAAGAGGACCGCAAGGCCCGGTACCTCAAGAACATCTTCATCTCGAAGCATTCCAGCGAGGAGAGTGGGTATGCCAGTGTGGCTGGACAGAGCCTCCCTGGGCCCATGGTGGACCAGAGCCCTTCAGTCTCCACCTCATTTGGTCTTTCAGCCATGAGTCCCACCAAGGCTGCAGTGGACAGTTTGATGACCATAGGACAGTCTCTTCTGCAGGGAACTCTTCAGCCACCTGCAGGGCCCGAGGAGCCAACTCTGGCTGGGGGTGGGCGGCACCCTGGGGTGGCTGAAGTGAAGACAGAGATGATGCAGGTGGATGAAGCACCCTGCCAGGACAGCCCTGGGGCAGCCGAGTCCAGCATCTCAGGAGGGATGGGGGACAAGGTCGAGGAAAGGGGCAAAGAGGGGCCCGGGACCCCTACTCGAAGCAGCGTCATCACCAGTGCTAGGGAGCTGCACTACGGGCGAGAGGAGAGTGCCGAGCAGCTGCCACCCGCAGCGGAGGCTGGCCAGGGCCCCGCTGGCCGACCTGAGCACCCAGCACCCCCAGCTGAGAAACATCTGGGCATCTACTCTGTGTTGCCCAACCACAAGGCTGACGCCGTGTTGAGCATGCCATCTTCAGTGTCCTCTGGCCTCCACGTCCAGCCTGCCTTGGCCGTCTCCATGGACTTCAGCACCTACGGGGGTCTGCTGCCCCAGGGCTTCATCCAGAGGGAGCTGTTCAGCAAGCTGGGTGAGCTGGCCGTGGGCATGAAGTCAGAGAGCCGGACCCTCGGGGAGCAGTGCAGCGTGTGTGGGGTCGAGCTTCCTGATAATGAGGCCGTGGAGCAGCACAGGTAGGCCCAGCCCAGCCCCACACCCCACGCCTTTCCTTCACACCCTGGCTGCTCCTGAGCCAGGAGCCTGGCTCTCTTGTCTTCCTTGCTGTTTTTTTTTTTTTTTTAAAATAAATAAATAAATAAAATTTCTTCTGAAGTCCTTGGCAGGGGGCACATTCTTCAGAGTGTAGTGAGGGGGCCCAGGGTATATCCAGAAAGCACTGGGGCCAGCTTCTTGCTAGGCCCTTCCCTCTCTTTTTGCTGTTTGTTTTTTCTGCTGTTGGGTCTATGCCTCTTTGCCTGGAGTGATTGGTAACGTGGAGAGGAGGAAGTGGGGTTCAGGATGAGGGGCTCCCATGGCCTTGATCTGGCCACATTGACAGGTTTCAGGGCCCCAGGTTTCCACCTGCAAAGGCAGGCTTGTCCCCATCTGCAGCTCAGGAGGGCGGGAGGGGCTGCAGGCCGCTCAGGCCAGAGAGCAGCTGCAGGTGCCAGGCCAGAGAGCAGCTGCAGGTGCCAGGCGTCATTCTTGGTCAACGTTCATCTTATTGCTCCCTCTCCTTTCTCACTCTCTGATCCTGCACATGCATTTACGGGGAGTTGATTTAAATTCAAGGGGTAAAGATGGGTAGGAGAGTCTTGGTCTTGCAGCCTGTAAAGTCTCATTCTTATCCCATCTCTGATCACATTGAATTAAATGCTCCTTCAGGCTAGCACTGGCTTCCTCTGGCTTGCATTTCCTTCTCTGCGAAATAACCATTCATTGAGCTCTTATGACATGCTTGGTTCAGCACTAAGCGCTTTACACGGAGTTGCATTTTCATTACAACAGCCCGACGAGGTAGGTAATGTCCTTTTTTTATATAGGACGATACCAAGACCCAGATAGAAAGTCCCTTTTCTAGGGTCACATAGATGGTAAGAGGCAGAGTGGGATCCAAATTCAGGTCTTAACCCTCTTGTACTTTGCTGACTCTTGGAGTCACTTAGTCTTGAAGAGGATCACGTCTACAATGCAGAGGGTTTTGAAGATTGCTTATCAGAAGCAGAGTAAATAACAGAGAGACTCAGTGGTGGGTTTGGGTTTATTTCCTGCTTCTGTCATAAACTATATGCTGGTCATTTGACCCTGTAATCCCCAGGTCAGATGAATGGTGTCAAGAAATCCCGTTTTCTGTTGTCATCAGTGACAGCGTTTCCCTACACACCCTCTGGCCTGCTGTTTTGCTGATCTGGGGCGGACTTTCCACTTTGGCACTGCTCCCACCCCCGCTCTGCTGTGGCTCATTCAGGTTCAGGGGATGTGAGTGAGAGAGGCTGGGGAGGGGTGGAGGCATCTGGAACTCAGTCTGATCCCCCCGGCCGGAACCTGCTCCGACATAGCCTCTTCGGAAGCTCTGAGACCTACCTTGTGGAAAGTGCGGCACAGCTAGATGCAGCCGATTTTTTTTTTTTTTCCGGTGGGTGTGAAAAATAACCGCCACTAAGGTGTGTCGTCTCGATGTTTGTACTGCTCAGAAATGGACCGAGGTTTTGTTTGTTTTTGCTCAAACTGAAGAGGAAACCCCCTCCCCAAACTTGACCAGATAGATTTATCATCTTCTCCGGATGTGAATTGTTTCAGCTATGTGTTATGAGAAATGGGGTTTGGTGGAAAGTAATTTTTCTTTTCTGGCTCTTGTTGGGTCCCAGTTACTTTTCTTTACCCAAGAGGGCCACCAAAGATATCACGTTCTTTGGGAATTCCAATTTCCTGTTCAGCGAGAACCTCATTCCTCTGGGGAAGGATGGAGGATTCGCCCTGTTATATTCCAAAGAGCCTGTGATAGTTATTTAAACTTTCTGAGCCTTGTTTTACTCACTTCTTAAAATGGAGACGGCCAGCAGGGTTGGTGCTGAATTAATGAAGGAAAATCCAGAAACCACCAGCGTTGGACTGCTACATAGTCACCACAAGGGTGTAGAGCTGACCCTCCGTCCTCCATGTTGGTTAGGTCTCCTCATTGCATGGTCCCGTTGGCTCTGAGTTCTAGTGTATAGTGTCCACCGGGGTTGTATTGGCTCTGAGGTGGCACAGAGAATGTCCCTGTCCTCGAGGGTGTGTGATAGTGAGCTGTTGGTCCTGGAATCCTCAGCGTCACGCTGTGGGCCGCTGGCTGGGAGAATGACTGAGAGTGGAAAGTGAGGTGCTGCAGACCCGTACGCTAGAGCCAAGGCAGCACCTTCTCTGGGAAGCTGTGGGGGGTCTAAAGAAATCAAGAAGGGCAGAGCTAGGCGCAATGGCTCACACCTGTAATCCCAGCAATTCGGGAGGCTGAGGCTGGAGGTCTATTTGAGACCAGGAAGTTCGAGACCAGCCTGGGCAACATGACGAGACCTCATCTCTCCAAAAAAATATTTAAAAAATTAGCTAGGTGTGGTGACTCACACCTATAGCCCCAGCTACTTGGGAGGCTGAGACAGGAGGATCATTTGATCCCAGGAGTGTGAGCTTGCAGTGAGCTATGATCTCGCCACTGTACTCCAGGCTTGGTGACAGAGTGAGACCCTATCTCTTGAAAAAAAAAAAAAAAAAAAAAGGTGGTGGCAGGGTGAAAACCGTCCCCTGTGTGTTTGTCCCTTACTCTTAATGGCAGCCCCTCAGCTCCTGGCTAGGTATATTTTGTGGGTGGCTTTTTATTTTTTGTCTTCCTTACCCTCAAAGCTCTAGGATTAATGTGCTACTTCTCTATTTACTACTGTTCTCTGTCTCCCCCCACCCCTTACCTGCCAACCCATCAGCAGTTTGAGAAATGCTCTGGTAGAAGAAAAAACATCGCTGCCAGCACAAACAAAAAGGCAAGAAAAAAAAATCAGAGGGAAAGATTTTGATGCCAGGAACCTATAGAATTGGGTAGAAATATAACAGTGATGACCATGATGAAGTAACAGGCTACAGGTTTATTTTTAAGGCCATAGGCCAGAGTGTTGGTGAAGATGAAGTACCCAGCAGTTATTCTTGCTTTTCTTGGGGGGCAGAAGGGAATAGAAAGGATGTTAGGGCAAAGTGCTGGGAAATGAGGCAGTCAGGGGGTTTGTTATGGAATTCCGTGCCTTGATCCCAAGCTGGTATTGGAGTGAGCGGGAACCTATTGGCTAAACAGATAGTGAGAATGAAACTTAGTGAAGTCCTGGATCCTGGTCCCATGCAAGAAGTAAAAGCAATGTCAAATGTAGGCATGGAGCGATGGGAAGACCAGACAAGGACACCAGTTGAGTTGATCAGATGGGGCTTACTTACCTAAAGGAAGGAACCAGAAGGGAGTCTGAACAGTGAGAAGAGCTGATGGATCAGCAGCATTCCCCAGGCAGGTGAAGAAGAAGCTCTGGGCCCCATAATCTTCCCCAGTGGAAGGGGGAAGATGACAGAGGGTCATGTCTGAGGGAGGAAGGTTCATCTGAGGCTTCCGAAAGACCAGACTCTCTTCTTTCTCTTTCTCTTTCTGAAAGGCTGGAGGGAGCAGTTGTGCATGCAGACTTGTCTGGACATGGTCTGGGACCCAGCTCAGCTGGGCCACGTGTACCTTGTCATGCTCAGAGTTCTATACATATGTAGTAAGATCGCAGGGTTGTATGGTTGACCTAAGTCTGAACATAGTCTTCATTTATAGCCCTTAGTCTCCCTAGGTTCATACAGACTGGTCTTAGTATGTTCTGAATTCAGTGTGACAGAAGCAGAGTGGGGTGTGGTCCCCCAGGAGCTTCTGGATCTTATACAGATGAGCCCTTAGATCGGCTGCAGTAAGTATCCCGCGCACAGTGGCAACTCCTGCCTGGTTCTTGAAGGGCTGCTCAGGAACCACAAGACATGGTCTCAGCCAGGTCCCTGGGCCCACGTGTGCGGCCCTTCCCAGAGGCTCCTTGGGGCCAGTTCTAGGGTACAGGGCCATGTGGCCAAGATGTTGGAGGTCTGCCTGGCCCTTTGCCTGGTCTCTCAGATGGCCAGCTGCTATGTTGTTAGTGGTTGACCATATAGAGGGCCAACAGGCGTTGACCTTGGTTTAAGTCACTCTTGGTTCCCTTTCATCATTCTGCCAGGCACCTCTGCTATCAAGCTAAATTCTGTTCGGAAAAGTGTATTCTTGGAATAATGATAGCCACAGCAATAATATTAATAATGCCTTTTATCAGTTGCAGCGCTTTCTTCTTTGCAAAGCACCTTTAATGACTTTATCTCTCTTCCCCTCACAGTCTTCCCTAAGGGGGTACAGGTCCATAATCCCATATCTGTGATAATGAAGTCTGAAAAGCTCTGGAAACTAAAAGGCTTTTTGTAAGTTTGCAGCAAACTCATTTAGTGGCAAAACCTGAATTGAACTGACGTGAGGCTATATTTATCCTGCTTATTTTGAATATTCATATGTTTTGCTGCAAAAATATTAATGTGTTTGATTACAGAGTGCTGCCCTAGACTCTGCCGGGGCTGCTAAACACTATAGGCACTAGAGTACCTTTCTAAAATCTGAGCAATTCTGATTTCTGAAGCACCCAAGCGTTTTGGATAAGGGATCATGGGCTGTTATTGGCCATGATTGACAGATGAGGAATATGAGATTTGGAGCAAATAAGTGACTTGCATGTGGTCACGCAGCTATAAATGGGTAGAGCCAGGCACTCAGCTTGCCTTCTAATTCACAGCCCTGGGTGCTCTGCACCAGGCCATATAAGAACATGGGCATTGCTCTTCTGGGTCAGATCCATCTGACCTAGTCTTTGGCTGCCAACACTAGGCCTAAGATACCGCTGTTGGAGGCTACAACCATCTTCCTTGACGTCAATCCTAAAGGTCAGGTGTATACCAGCTTCTTTTAGTAGCTATTTATGGCTGCTCTGTCATTCACAGATTTGCCCAAATTCTTTTTGAATCCATTTCTATTTCCAGGAAGCATCCTTTTTGGGGGTGATGAATGACTTAGGTTTATAACCTCTTGGGCTCCTGGAAATCTGGTCTTTCAGAGAGGTTGTGGTTGTGAAACTAGGAAGGTGGCAGAGGCTTTGTGGTGGTGTGCCCGGCCCGCGTGGAAGCCAGGGCTCCAGACCCAGCTCTGCGTTTTTCAGTTCTGTCACTGTTGACATCATTTTTTCAACCTGAGCTTCCATTTCTTCATTTTTAAAACTAGGCACTTGGATGAGCTTTTTCTGGATTGTTGAGCTCTTTCAGAAATTCTTTTACCCTTTGTGCACCTACTTGTATCTTGGTGAAGTCCTTATGGTTAATTGAATTTTGCTGTGTTTTGGAATTTGGTTTGGCAGCTCAGCCAGCTAAATAGGGGGTCAGTTTGATTCGATTCTGTCTGCTCTGATTTTGTTTTTTAATACTTTAACCTACTTAGGGTTACTGAGCCATCTGGGATCTAGACTGAGCTCTTGGAACTTTTGAAGATGATTTCTTTTATTTTATTTTCAATGGAGGAGAGTTGCCTGCCCTTTCATCTCAGTGAGAAGTCCCATTTTAATTTGCTGTCACTATTGGATGGAGCTGCTAATTGCTGAGAGGGAGAAAGCCATAGTTTAGCAATACTTTTTCCTCCTGCTTGTTCTAGGAAAACTATTTATGAATGTTTAAAATAGTGATTATCCTAAACTGTTAAAATCAAATTCCATTCACAGTTCTTTGATTTCTTGCTAATTCAAGTGAGAAACATTCCCAATCACTTTAATTTATTTTTTTATTAATGAATTTAAAACAAATCCAGCTAAAAGCCCAAGACTTAGGAGTCTTACTAAATGAATACATGTATGCCTCAGTTTGCTCATTAGAAGATTTCTGAATTTTCCATGATAACTAAAGGTTTTCTTAGCCAAGTTCTGTTTTGGCTGGGTGTAGTAAAAGCTCTGAATTTATGGCAGTTATTTGAGTAGAAAGCAAAATTTGCCACAACAGCCCCCCTCCATCTCCCACCCCACGTTTTACAGGTAGTAATTGTGCATTTCTGACTATCCGGGTCAGAATCCTGGTTTCACTACTTACTAACTGTGTGACTGTGATTAATGCTGCTTAACCTCTCTGTGCCTGTTTGCTTATTTGTGAAATAGGAATCATAACAGTAGTTGCTTCATTGGGTTTTTATAAGGATTGGTCAGTAAATATTTATACCATGCAAGGAATGGTGGCACAGAGTACGTGCTCTGCAAGTGTTAGCTGTTGTATCTTTATTGTCACTGTCGTGAAGTAGGTCGTGTTAGCATGCAGGGTAAAAAATGCAATCGTGTTGGTGCAGACCCTGCCTTCTCCCGGAGACTGTTCTCTAGCACAGGGCGTCGATTCTCACAGCGCCGTAAAACTGCCTCCGGTGCCACGTGTTTGGGGCTGAGACACAGCGTGCACTTGCATCCAGAGAAGCTGATCTCTTGTACCGTGGTGGCCAGGGTACTCTTTGTCCCATTGACCTGAGGCCTGGTGAGTCATTCCAGTTCTTGTTTAAATTTGGCTGGGCAGCGCTCCACTGCTGTCAGGTCCAAAGGCAGAGGCGGCTCACCGATGCAGTGTCCTGTTGCCCGTGCACGTGACCGGGCGTGGACTTCACCGTGGTCTCGGTGAGACTTCGGCAGAGATGAAGAGCACACATGCTACCTTACTAAAGGAAGTTGGGGCTGAATCTGTGGGCGTTGGGTGTCCCAGGGCTCCTTCCCTTGCCTGCCCTCAGTGCAGGGCGCTTCTAAGAGTGGACTCAACGAGTATCATTTTGAGTGCTGCTACATGACAGGTTCCGTGCTAAGCGCATTCACAGCCAGGGTCGCCACAAACCCTCTAGTGGCCCTTTAAGGTGGGTATTATTATAGTTTCACAGTCCCTGATGGGCCGACAGAAGCCTGCGAGGTCCGTGGACTTGTCCACGGCGAAGCAGTCAAGGGTGGTGCCGGGATCTGTGCCCGGGTTCTCTGGCTCCGTGTTGCTTGCAGCTGGGTGACCAGGAGGCTCATTGCTTCACCAGCTCTGGCCTCTTCGTTTCCTCCCGTGGCTTCTCAGGAAGAGAAACATAGGGTGCGGCTCATTGCAAAGTGCTCATCTCTTTGGGGGCCCAGGCCACATGGGTCCAAGGACTCCTACGTCATCTCTTACCCACACAGAACGACACCAGTGTCTAGTGATGGAGGCCTTTTATGCTGACTCGAAAAACTGAAAAAGGGAGGGGAAAAAAAAAAGAAACCCATTTACAAAAATAAAAATCCCATGCTGCTAATTTCAAGCCAACATAATCAGAAATCCCCCTTTCTACTGTTTCCCCTTAAAAGCCCCGGTGTCCTTAGTATGCTGGCTCAGTCTGGAAAAGCTATGGCTGGGTTTTGCCTACGTGAGGCTTATCTCTGCAGCTGCAAGGAGGGGACCCGGCACTTACTGGCAGTGTGGAAACTTTGGCTGAAAACTCAGAAAAGCCCTGCTGAATTCTAAATTCCTAGCTCACTTTCCACTCTGTCCTCAAGACCTGCCTTCTTTTTGTTTTTTTTTTTTTTCTTCATCGTGAACAGATTGTGTTGAACCCTGCAGTAGGCAGGATCCAAGTTAGGTAAGAGAAAGAACTTCCTGAAAACAGTGGGGCATGATGGAGAAAATTATTGGAAGACTCAGTCACAGACGTTCCGATGAAGAGGAGAAATTCTTGGTCAGTGGAAGTAGTTTTTAGGGTTCTCCCCTCTGAAGGGACTTTCGGGTCCCCCAGAAATAAGAAGTAAAGACATATACGTGCACATGAGCCAGCAGGCATGCTAGAAACAAGACAGACGGCTTCATCAACCGTTGTCTCTGTGGGAGACAGGGTCGTACTGCGGAAGTACAAAGACGGACGTCTGGTAGGCTTGGGTTTGAATGCTAGTGCGACACTGCGAATTTGGGCAAGTGGCTTAACCTCCGTGAGCCCTCCGTGTCCTCCTCCTGTGAAGTGAGGTTAGCCCCTACCTCTCAGTGTGGTTTTAAAAATATATCAAATGAGATAACTTGTAACCCAAAGCACACAGCAGGGACTCAAGTGTGAGGCCACCTCCCTACTTCCCGCTTCTCCTGTGACCCCGGCTTGACAAGGGAGCCGCCGAGCCCCCTGCCACCCTCGCCCGGCGTGGCTCTCTAAGTGGATTAGCCGAGCGTTGTGATCTTAATGCCATTAGGCCTGTTGGCACAACTCTCCTTGCCATAGTGAGAAGCAGATGTGGCCGACCATAATGGCCCTCGGGGTGATCCGTCAGGCCTGGAGTGCTGGGGGAACATTATTAGTGTTAATTTGGGGGAGTCTTTTATGGTAGCCGGGGGAAATGTGGAGGGATTGTTGGGAATTTATTTATTTAAGCCGCTTTAGCAGGTTAGATGCTGCAGGAGTCTACTGTAGCAGGACCCCCTCTGCCCCCACCCATCTCTTTAAAGAAGCCCCCCCCAGCCCTGAAGCCCAGGCTGATTACTTCCAGAGTTGGAGAGACAACTTAGCAGGCTCTTGTTTCTTGCCGATGTACCTTATTAGTAGCACCTGGCATCATAACCCACTAATGGGAACCAGCACTCTCCTCCTGCGTGGCCAGTGACAAGTAGCCCTGTCAGCCGAGCTCACCGTGCGAGGAAGTTCCTATTAGCTTTACGGTCAGGAGAACTTGTCCTGTTCAGGAAATGAATGTTGCCGCTAAAGGTCCGCGGCCCTGACCCTGGCGGCATAACCTGTGCGGGCCGGGGAGACCCCGTGCAGGATGCTTGGGATTTCAGCCCCTCTCTGGTTCTTGTCATATGTAAAGAGGGAATCATTGTGGTATGTTGCAGCCTTGAACTTTTGATTTATGCAGTGAGGACGACTTAACCGTTTCCATGCCTGGACGGCTGTGTGAGCACAGAACCGAGTGTGCGTGTGTGTGTGTGTGTGTGTGTGTGTGTATGTGTGTGTGTGCGCGTGTGTATGTGTGTATGCATGCGTGTGTGTGTGTGTGTGTGTGTGTGTGTAGTCGAGGGGAACGGGAGACCCCCGCATGCCACCAGGGGCTCTTTTTTGGAGGGGGGATTTCAGGGCATGATTCTTTATCTTTTTTCTTTTTTTTGCATTCCCATAGCACCTAAATTTCCCACAGTTTTTGTTGGCTACAGAATGATGGGAAGGTGGAGAGCGTTGTGTCTGGATTCGAACGTGGGTTTGACTTCGCGCCTGTCTCTTAGAAGCTGTGTGACCATGCACAGATTCCTAACTGCTTGCTTCCTTGTCCGAGAGACGAAATTAATAACTTCTAATTCCTAGCGTTGTTGTAGTGTTAAGTAGGATGGCACACACAGAATATGTAGCCGGTGGCATGGTCTCCGATTGTATATCCGAAAGGATGTGTGTACTTCTTTAATTTTTTTTCCTCATTGTAAAATTAAATTTTAAAACATTAAAAAGAATGGCACAGTGCTGTTTTCTTTTTGCCTTTTAACACGTCAGGACCATTTCTCCCCAGTCCTAGCCCAAAGTCCTTAAAGAAAAGGCTACTTAAGTTGTTTCTTTTCTTTTGTTTCCCCCATGAGTAATGTTTCTTATTTTTTTATTCTTTATTTTCTTAGTGACCCTATGTGTAAAATATGTTTCCCCCACGAGCCATGTTTCTAAGTGTGACTTTTGCCGACAGCAGCAGTGTTTGACCTCGTTCTTGCGGGGAACTTTTGCCTGACTCTTCTTGAGAAAAGATGTTTGTGAGTTGTCTGGCAAATGGATGCGTTACTTTTGCTGCCATTGTCGTCTCTGCTGTTTTTAAAGGCCCCTGGTGACAAAGGAGTGAACTGCACTTTCGGGGAAAGCTTGCCGGAGCCTGGCCCAGAAAAAGAGGGGCTGGTGGGGGAAGGGGTTGGAGATGACGCCTCCTCGGGAACTTTAAAACAAATCTGTCCATCTGTCTCTGGCATTTATGGCATCGTTGACAGCAGTTCAAGGAAAAATAAAAATAAGTTCTTATCTGATCTCAGGGTTGGGTGCACAACCAAAGGGCGAGAATGGTCAGCCGGAGTTGGGGGCCGCTGGACCTGGAGTCTTGCAGAGCCTGACAGCGGCTTATTTCTGGGCACGAACACTCACAGAGGCACATTCTCACCTCCTCGTAGGCTTCTCTTCGCTTTACATGGGACAACTGCGTACGTCTCAAATTAAAAGCGGCTCTTGCCCCGCTTAGAGCTGGTGAAAGCTGCTTCGAAGGCGTTTGTAGAGTAGGGATTGGAAGTGTTCAATGCAAAAGTTAAATCGTGACAGTTGTCCCCTAAATGATCTGCTAAATTAAGGATCCGCTAACATTTGCGAGTCTACCTCCCTGCATCCCCCCCACCCCCACCCCCGCCCCCTTGGCAGAAGGGATAAAGATGGTACCTAAAAACAATGTGAAGCGGCTGCTAAATCGAGTGACTCTAAAAACACTTTTCTTTCCTTGAAGTTGAGTGTGGAAAACCAGACCGGACTTGTGAGGGCTGCAGACCCACATAGGGCCCGTGCGCCTGGCCCCTTTCTGCAATTTCTAGCACAGTGGTTTTCCCGGCCACCTCTCCCCTGCTTTCCCCCTTCGTAATTATCCACTATTTTACTTTCTGTGTCCAGAACGCTGCAAGAGTAGTTTTTTTTTTTTTCCTGAGTTGAGTAGCTGCTAAATATTCCCCAGCAGCCAGATTCAATGGCTGGGGGGAGAATAGGCCAAACCTTGGCATCCCTTGTTGCAAAAGTGAAAAATATTTCTGTTTGCAGTTAATTTTAGTGGCAAGCAGATCATGTTAACTGGATGTAATTGCTTCCAGATATGGCCGAGGGTTTTGTGTGTTGAGATGAAGGGTCTGGTAAGTGCTCACTTCCTGTGTAAATTAGCCTATTCCATTCAGTCTTTCATTCTGGCCGGCCCTGGATTCTGTCATTCTGCTCCCATTTCCCTCCCCCCCCCCCCAGCCTGCAGCCCGGTGTGATAAACAGCTTGCTCTGTCCCTCTGAGTGCCATTCTTTTGTCACTGGGAGCCACTCTCCTCTAGGTTCTTGATGTGAGTTTGCCCTTAAAATAATGAAAAGGGTTTGAAGAGATGCCACCTGGACCCCAGGTGACCGTCCGCCTCTTGCACTGCAAAGGCAGATCTGCGGAGCATCTCCCCATCACGTGGGTTGCTTCTTGGTACCCAGAACTCACGGTTTTCTGTGGATTTTTCCCCTGCCGCCCTCTGACCTGCACGCTTAACTTGGAGAACACCTTCCCTTCCTCTCCGTTAGCCTGTACCTCCCTCAACCCGGACAAAAAGGTGCATTCCGGTGGGTCTGAAGTCTCGGAAAAAGTGAAATAAATAGCTGTTGCAAGGAGAAGCCTGTGGCCCAGAAAGGAGTTGTCTAGTCAGATGTGAAGCCGCCACTCTTCCTTGCAGAGCAGGCTCCATCTACAGACACACCTGCTCGTCCCTGCGAGAAAGGGAGGGGCAAACCCACCCAGAGAATCTTCTTCTCCAAGCTCCTGCAGGGGTTTCCAGGGTTGCAGTTGAAGAAAAGTGTTAAAGATTCATGTTCTCCTAAATTCTGCTTTTGTCCTGTGGCCAGTCCCACATTCTTAGTGCTATTTGCATAAGAGGTTGCTGTTTATCTTCCTATATAAGCTCCACTGATAACCCCTGTGGTCTGTTTAACAACCTATGAGGAATAGATGACTTGATAAATGCCAGTTTTTTCCAATAGGCAAAGATAAACTGTTGGGGTCAGGGTGAGGGGTGGTGTGTGAGGAGGGAGGGGACAGGTGGGGAGACAGGACCCTCTTTCAGAGGGAGGTGGAGAAGTGTGAAAGAACCTGATGAAAGAAAACAGGTATCTCCTTGAATGCGGCAACTGCTGCATTTATCACACAGCTGATCGGCTTCCTGCCCTCGCTGGCTCCTGTCCTCCTTCATGTGGACGTGCACGGTCTCTGAGAACATTCACTGAGTGAGGGGAAAAGGTGGGGGTAATCTTTGCTGCTCTAGCTCCCCCCTTCACCCTCTCCCGCCCCTGCAAGTTGTTGGTTGGTAAGTTAACGGGTGCTTACAAAAACGACGTGAATCTGACATCTCCAGTGAGTGGACTTTTTCTACCTGCCCCGAATTTGCCGTTTCTTCTGGAAGAAGCTAGGTGAAAAGAAAACTTCTGACCCCATCACCTCATCAACAAGCTGTCTGAGAATCAAACAAAAGAGTTTGGACTAGCTGCTAAAGCTGATAGCTTTGTTTTGATGTCCTTGCACTGTTTGCAGATCGTGGAGGGCGCTATTTAGGGCAGGGGCATCTCCCGGGCTAGACTCACTGGGACGTTGAAACAGCCAGCGCAAAGTCCACGAGATGTCAGAGATAATGAAATACGGCCCAGGAGTTGAGGGTCGAGGGGTGGAGGGGAGGTGGTTCCTCACTCAAGAAAGAGACTTTCTGGGAGGTGGTGGAAGTGCTGTTTTCTACAGACAGTGTGCAGGGAAGGGAGGAACGTGGTCTTTAGGGCAAGGCACTCTGGACGAACACCCAGGCTCCAGAACTTACTAACCATATGTCTTGGGCAAGTTGCTTAGCTTCTCTGAGCCCCCTGCTTCCTTATCTTGTAAAAAAAAATGACCACCTTGTCCGTGGTTATGAGGATAAAACATGTATAAAGCACAGTGGAGGTGCTGAGTAAACAGGTACTATTGTGCTATAAAGCTATTGTGGCCCGGGGGAGAAACTATGAAAGGAACCAGTAAAATCTTTTGTTTGGGGCACTGCTAAATTGATGATGGTACTAACCCTGTGCTAGCAGCCAGCAGGTGAAATAATAGGTGAATAATGAAAGTGCATCGTGAATATAAAGGTCTCCATTTGCGAAGTGCTACTGCTGTGGTAAGGAAGCTACATATCTAATAAACGATTACTTAATCCTTCGACGCTGCCATAGCCCTGCACGTTTTGGGAGTCTTATTTTGGAAATCCTTCCCGAAGTCTGTGCCACATTCCTTTGCCTTATCTTTTGGGAGGGTAGATTTGACTTTTGGAGATGGCTAAAATAATCCATTGACAAATGTGGTGAATGTCGTGGGTGATAAGCACCATTTGGGCGACCGCGTCTGCAGGCAGGTTCTAGAAGGGACGTGCAGGGAGGGCTAGTCAGCTCTGCTGTGAGTGTTGGCCTTGCTCTTTAGGTGGGAAGTGGACAGGGCCAAGGGGCTTGTGATTTCCAACTCCTGTGGCCGGAATCCCAGTGAGGAAGGAGTCACTGCCACAGATTGCCCGGGCCTGGGGAAGACTGCCTGTTACTGCTGTAATGTTTCTGCATTTGTGGTTTGGCCTCCTGTGAGTTTTTGGGCTCCTGGAAGGCACTTCTGTTGTTAAAAAACTGGGACTGTCACAAGCAGATGTTGCCTGGGGTTGGAAGGAATGGATTGAGTTTTGACCCATACACCCCACGAGAGAAGACACATACATGGGAGGCCCAGTGGCCTGAGTTTGAATCCTGACTGTATCTCTTTGGAAGGCTCTGGAAGGTTAAAGGAGCTTGTGTGTTCAAATGCTAGCCTGTTACCTGGCACATACTCAGCTTGTATTTCCCCCCCTTTCTCTAACGACATTACTTGCCTGAACACTTGGATCGTGGAGGGAGGAATGTTTGCTTTTCTTCTCCATTTACCATTCCTCGCCCATCCACTGAGCTGAGATTTACCTTAGTCTTGTCTGTTGGGCTTGGCTCTTCTGTGACCTAGCTGTACAGGGCCCTGTGCTCTGCCTCTCTCTCTCCTTCTCTCTCTCTGCATTATTTATAGTAAACCATATTAGAACAGAGTGTTAAAGAGGAAGGATGAGTCATTCCCATTGAAACCATTGATGACATAAATAAAAGCAAAATGCTTACTATGTGTTTTGCACAGTATTTAAGGCCAGGTTGTGCTAATTTGAATGCTCCCAAATGGGATCTGTGAAAGGATATATATGTGGGAAAAAATTCAGGTTGAACTAGAGGGAAGTTATTTATTGAAAATCCATCTCAGTGTCTGTTTTCTCCCTTTTATTTACTTCAGATCCATATTCATACCATGCTTGTCGTTCTTGTTAACGAAAGGGACTGACTTATTCTCCAGCTAAGGATTGTTGGTTTATTTTTGGAAAGTTGAGGAATAGTGCAGAGGGCTCATCTGAGTGTCCTAGTCTCTGTTTCCTGTCTTGCCACCTGTTAAGGAAGGCATGCATAGTTCTCCACCTGCTTGGCAAGTGTGGACTCTCAAGGTATCCAGGAATCACTGAGTATTAGAGCTAGAAGGGCCATTAAAATCATTTATTTCTTTTAGGGAGGAATACATGGAGGTCCAGAGAGGCTCTGTGGTTTGCCCAAGGTCACACAGCAAGCTAGTGGCAAAACCAGGACCAGAACTCACATCTTTCCCTCCTAGCCTACTTTCATTCCTTTTTCACAAACCTGCCTGTGACTGACTGCCCAGGCCTGCTGCCCACTCCTACCAAGGAAGAGGTAGGACTGGAATCTGACTTGAGCATAGTTTCAAATCTTTGTCTATGATGGGTGCTGGGTGGTTGCCTCTTCAGGGAGGTGCTCCCTAACCTTTCTGCTACTCAGCCTGAACAGAGTAAGGTGCATTGAGCCCTTAAGATTTACAGGCGATACCCTGTGCTAGAGGTTTTGAGATGCAAAGATTAGTAAGACATCCCTTGAGGAGCTTGTCATTGGAACAGGGAAGTTAAAATGTGTGTGTTGGTAACCGTGATAGAGAGTAGAAAGTGCAGGTACGTATGTATGCATTCAGAGCTGAACTGACTTCTACTGGGAGTGATTCATTTTTAATTTTAAAACTCTGCTGAATACTTACTGTGTGCTGGGCGCTGGGGCAGGCCCTGGGGGTGCAGCAATGAGCAAGACAGACAAGGCCCAGGGCCCCCGTGGGGCTCTCCTAATGGGGGGTGGGGGGGGGCAGAAGGATACCTAGCTGGCAGTCCTGCAAATAACTGTGCTATTTGACACAATTATGACAAGTGCTAGGATCCTGGGTAAAGTAGCACATGAACGGGATATTAAAGGATAAGTAGGATTTGAAGACGGGGACATAAAGAAGGAAAATTGTGGTCAGGGCCAGGGGAGAGAACCCGGAGTAACTTCCGGTGGCAGGAATGAGGGTGATTCGCACTGGAATGGCAGGCTGGGGTCAGGCCCAGGTGCTGTAACTGCAGGGCTAGGGAGTGGGGAAGGTGGCGGCGTGGAGAGTGGAAAGAATGTAGGCTTGAAGCCCAGCAGACCTGAGCTCAGATTCTCCTTTCGCCACTTGCAAACCGTGATCTTGGCCAAAAAAGCACTGTGAATTGTAGTTTCCTCATCCCTGAAGTGTGGTTGTGGCGTATGGTGAGGATCTCAGGTAATGTACTTAGCACACCCCGCACGGTGCCTGGAACAATGTAGTTGCTCAATAAATGCGCCTGGAGCTCTCCATACTGATGTTGCATCCACCAGGAATGCTTACCGCTGCGTGCTGCTCCTTTCTTGCCCTCAAGAGCGGTCTGAAAAGGAGTTTAGAGGGTGATCGTCGGCCCCTAAGGAGACCTCTCCCCTGTGTCTCGTACCTGGCACTCCCCACTAAGATTTGATGAAAGGACATGAAATGGGTCCTTGCCACCTCTTCTTGGTGGGCAGAGGGTGTTTGGAGAGAGGGGGGCTGGGAAGAGGAGGCTTCGGCCGTCAGGATCAAAGGAAGTGACACTACGAAGCTGGCCCGCCGGACTGTTACCCGTCTCTCTGACTCTCTTTTAATAGAAACCCGGTCTCCCCTCTTGCCTCCCCGATAGCAGGCAGCGACAGCTATCTCCTGCGGGCCAGCCTCGGCTGTGGTTGTAGCACTACGCAATGCCTGCAAACCGACAGTGGCACGGGGAGATAAGGGCCCCGGCATTGTGTAACGAGGGGCATGGGCTGTTTGCCCAAGTGGCTCCTGGCCCCTGGGTAACTGCTAACCTCAACGGAGGAGCAGGCTGGGCTTGGAGACGCTGTCCCGGGGCCCCTCGCTGGTTCCACTGATGCCTTTTTGTGGTTGGATAAAGGAAGCTCATGTAGGCCGCCCACAGCGCGGCGTGGCCTTGGGCTACGGCTGTTTGGTTGTTTTGTTTTTCTCTTTTCTCTGTCTTTTTTAGAAAAGAGAAGCTGAAAGGGGGACAGTCTTGCTTGGCACCTACCACCCTTAACCCAAAACAAAATAAAACAAGCAGTTCCTAAATATAAGCGAAACTTCAACAGGCGTTCACACATCTACTTTCCTGCTTGAAATCTACTGGTCCCTGGAGGCCAGCCTTAAGGAATTGGTTTGGAGGATTCTGGCTTGAAAAGGAGCCACACCCACTTTTCTCTTGTCCCAGTGGCTGCTTCCAGGGAGCCGTGGTGGAACGTGTATGATAGTTGTCTTCCTTCCCCCTTACATCTTTCCTGGCCACCCACAACTCTTTCAGATGAGTAGGTGAGCCCTAACACTGCGCCCTGCCCTTTTAGGGGTGACAGAATCCAGTCCCCTGGCTCCTGGGATTGCCCTGTTCTACTGTGATGGGAGATGGGCTGGAAGGGACTTTTGAGGCCAGCCCCCTCCTGAGGCTCCCCTGTGTGTGTTCTGTGCCACCCAGCCTCTCCTTGGACCCCCCAGGAGAGGGATGTAACTATTCCTGGAGCAGGTCATTCCATTTTCAGAGCAGTCTTAGTTCCCCCCCAAATAATTCTGCTCTGTGGGGTCACAGACACTCTGGGTCATCGCCCTGGTGGTATCTATAAGTTAGCTGCATGCCTTCCCTATTTAGACAGTGGTTTCTCCAATACGTTTTAGTCCTTCTCATCATTCTCATAACCTTCTCTTAGTTACTTCCAGGTTTATACACCTTATATCACCGTTTGATCTCGTCACATCGGGGTGACTATATTCAGTGACATAACCAAAGGTCTTTGACCAGTTTGTAGAAGAACCAGGCTCTCACCTCCATTGTTTAAGATGCTATGCTTCTACTAATGTGACCGCTGAGTGTCTCCCTCCTATTCCCATTGCATGCTCTCAGGTATTTCTCTTGTTCTTGACTATCTGGTTGCTCCTATAGGCTGCAGTTACTTTATTTCATTTCATTGTATTTTTTTTTATTCTTTGGCAAGAGTAGGGGAGTGATCTCTCTTTTACCTAGCTTGAGCGGGTGGTCATTTCGAGTTTGGAGGTTGCTCCATGCCCACTGTGGGGGTCTGGCGGCTCAGGGATGGTCTAGCGAGGGAAGGTGGTGATTTGGAGGTGGTAGCTTATATTGATTTTTAGCTTATCTAACCCCTTAGCTAGAGGCTGCTCTTCCCTCAAAGTGTCTAACTAGCTGTAACTTAAAGCAACAGAGCCATGTATATCATCCCTTCCTTTGCATTAATTAGAGCTGAGAAATTCATTATTTAGAGGGATAAGAGCTCCTGAGGAAGGAGGCTTTTGAACTAATTTAGAGCTCTGTGGCTGGCTGTATGATTCCCAGGTAGCCCCAGGTGAGGGGGCGGGGGTGATGGGAGGTGGTGAGAAGGAGGAGGTGCCAGGATCAGGGGATCAGACACCCTTCTCCACGTGGGGCCCCAAGTTAGCAATCCTGGGAGGAAGCTTCGCCACTCTGAGTCATCTAGGAATGTTGCTTTCTGGGTTTAAAATACAGTCTATGTAGGCTAGGCGCGGTGGCTCACGCCTGTAATCTTAACACTCTGGGAAGCTGAGGCCAGAGGATGGCTTGAGGTCTGGAGTTCTAGACCAGCCTGAGCAAGAGTGAGACTCTGTCTCTACTGAAAATAGAAAAAATTAGCGGGGCATGGTGGTGCGCACCTGTAGTCCCGGCTACTCGGGAGGCTGAGGCAGGAGGATCGCTTGAGCCCAGGAGTTTGAGGTTGCTGTGAGCTGGACTGATGCCACGGCACTCCAGCCTCAGGGACAGAGGAATACTATTGTCTCAAAAAAAAAAAAAAAGAAAAAAGAATACAGTCAATATTTAGATTAACTGCTGCTCAGGCACATAATCTTGTTAAGGAAGGGTTAAGTCCTGCATCCCCTTTTCAGTCATAAAGCTGGTTACAAATCTGCCTACCTTGGAGCCCTGGGCCCTGTAAGCAGAGACTGAGGGACCTGTGGAATGTTCCGTGATTGAGGACTCTTGTCCAGATTCCAAACACCAACCATGATGATTCCGTTCTGAAGCTGTGATAGGTGACAACCGAACAGAATTTGTAATGACTCCCTCAGGAATTCTTCAGAAGTTGTGTTTTTGATGATATCTCTGATAACTTGTTTTTTTGTTTTTTTTTTTTAACTTGCTGGTTTATCCTAGAAGTGGGGCTATGTCCCACAGCAAGCAGTACGTGTTCCAACCCAACCCAGGGCACATCCAGATACACCTCCAACCAAAGCTTCAGCGAAACTGTTTGCCTTTTCTGTATGCTCTGGTATCTTCTCTTCTGTCTATGCTATTTCATTTAAAAATGTTAACCAAGATCAGTAATGGATTGCCACTCATGGTTTGAAGAAGTTCCTAGAACAATAAGGCTTTAGCCATGGATGGTCAATTCAAAAAAACATTTATTGAGCACCTACTATGTACTAGGTGGTTTCTAAGTGCTGTGGAGGTAGTGCAGAGTTATAAATAAATCCCTGTAAGAGCTCACGGGGAAATAGAAACGACAACCATATATACACACACACATACACATACACACATATATGACTGTATATATGAGATTGCATGCTCAATTATTATATAAGCGAGGTACAGTGGGAGCAGAGGAGAGGAATTGGATGCTTCTGATTGAAGATTCAGGAGGGCTTCATGGAGGAGGTGGCATTTGGCCAGTTCTTGGAAGATGGTGAGGCTTTGGACAAGCAAAGATAGGGATTGACATTTCTAGGTAGGCGGTGAGCAAAGGTGCGGCAGTGTACGAGGCAGGGGGCTGTATAACAGGGTAGTGTGCTGGAATGGGGGACGGGCATGGGACAGGGTGGGAGATGAGGCAGGGAAAGTGGGTTGGGGCCAGGTCATACTTTGAATGTCATGCTAGCACTGTGGGCATTTGCAAGGCTTAGCTGGTGCAGGGAGTTGGATACTTGGGATTTTAATAGAAGACAAACCTGGGGGGAGACAAGACCATGTGGCTGCTCCGAATCTGCCGCCTCCAGCCTTCTCTGGGGATTGGGTGGTGCTGGCGGTGGAAAGAGCCTTCTGGGTAGCCCGGGGTGAGTGCTTGCTGTTTTTCTGAGTTTCTTGCCCTTGCTAACTCCAGCCCAAGGTCCTCGTCTCAGCTTGGGGGAGAGAACTGCCCTGCGGAGCCCACTGCTGAGTGCCGTTGGAATGGGGCATCCGGCTCGCACGCACCTGTCCTTCTTCACGTCCACGCTCTGTCCTTCACGCAGCACAGTGCAGTCTCAGCCCTGGCTCCCAGGGGAGTCGGGCCGTGCCCAGTGGAGCAGGATTTGGAATGAAGGTGCTTTTGTGTGTATCACAGGCTTTTGTGTGTGTTTTGACCCCCTAGCTAAAACGTGAGTTTGGGATAGTGATCGTGGTGTATCCTCTTTCCCTGCTCTACCCTCTGACACCGTGCTGAGCACATGGCAGGCACTCGGTAAATTACAGTTAATCGAGCATTTACTATGCACCAAGCGCTTGACTCGCATTAACACATTTGGCCCTCACAGCCCCCCGTGAGGTGGGTTCATGTGCCCTATGAGCCCTCAACCATGCCGACATTGTGCTTTCAAACGTTGCTTGTGACCTCCTAGTTCTCAGAAGCAGTGTACCTTCCTGGACTTCAGCACACTGGCTCTGTGGATCCCCTGGCCGCTGCCTCCTGTCCCCCCGCCCACTCTCCATTTCCCTGGTATTTCCTGGAACTCCCTGTCTTCACGGGATCTGAGTGTGAATGCTGACGGTGCCCTTTGCTAAGCGGCAGATACTTTGGCCCCAGAGTCCATCTCCTCATCTGCAAAATGCTGGTGGTCTCTCCTCTCATGGGAAAGGTAGTGTGGGTTGTCATTTGAGGCTGGATGTGACCGTCTTAGCCAGGATGTAGGTGCTTCCGGAGAAGGTGGCTTTGGCATTTCTCCTCTCTCTCGTTTCTTTCTTGGCAGTCTGGCGGTTTCTGCAAGCACCTCTCTGTGGATGACTTCCAGATTTCTATCTCTAGTTGTTGTTGTTTGTCTTTTCTTGTGTTCCACACATTCCTTTCCAGTTGCCTGCTGGGCACACTGGTCCTGCCAGGAACTAGAACATGGTGTGTTTGGGCTGGTTCAACGCTGTTCCTCTGGAATCTTCTCCTTCTGCGTCCTCCTCATCTTCTGCCAGGGGCTCTGCCCTCTCCCCAGGCCTCTGACTGCAGACTTTGGTGTCGTCTGTGGCCCCTGCCTTTCCTTTGCCTTCCACATCCACCGTTGCCTCTGCAGGAACTTCCTCATTCTCACCCCAGATAACCGGGTGGTTATCCTGGTCTCCTGCCCAGCCTTCCTGCAGTTCCCTCCACCCTGGCTCCCCCTACATCCCCTCCGCCCCCAAACCTGCAGCCGCTCTCCATTACCTGCGCAGGAGAAGAAACCAGAGAATTCTTAGCCTGGCGTTCAAAGCCCAGGAGGACCCTAGATTCCAGCGACAGTTCCGTGCCCCTCCCTATTTCAGTATGTACCTGAGGATGCCCCCCAAGGCAGGGACCCTCTTTCACATCTGTGCGACAACCTTCAGTCCACTCCCGCACACGTGCGGCTCAGTACACGTCGCCATGCAATGGAGCTCTCGTTCTTTCCTTCACGAGCCGTGTCCTCCCTGCTCATCCCAGCTGGGCCACGTCTCTCAGGCTCTTTCAAGCTCAAGCACACACGCTTCTCCCTCATGCATCCTTTCCTGAGTGTTCCCCACTGTGGCTTCCAGTTGGAAATCGCACGTCCCTCCTTTGGACTCGCCTGCCAGAAGGGTGTAGGTAAGGCCTCATCTTTTATCGTTGGCACTCGTGTTCATTGCTTCCCTTAGAAACCCCTCACTTTTGTGGGTAGGATCTGGGGTCCTGTTCAGTCTCACAGCCGTCCCGCCTCTGCTCCTCCGGCTCAGGGTCTGGAGCCCTGGACCTGATAGGGGTTCCATGCATTTTGCTGGCTCAGGGAGCTGGAGGTTGTCTCAAGGATGGGGTGTCACTCTAAAGCAGGGTGGCTGAGCTTTCTGAATGTCTGCAGCGTAGTGAAGGGTTAACTGCCAAGGCAAACGCCGGGAGTAAGGTGGTACTTGCCGGGAATAAGGGGTACTTGCCGGGAGTAAGGGGTACCTGCC
Organism: Microcebus murinus; assembly: GCF_040939455.1. Lineage (NCBI taxonomy): Eukaryota > Metazoa > Chordata > Mammalia > Primates > Cheirogaleidae > Microcebus > Microcebus murinus. The sequence goes on from NC_134107.1 coordinate 93,187,958, forward strand.
AGGAGCAAGGGGGTACCTGCTGGGAGCAAGGGGTGCCCAGAGGCAGGCCAGGCTCAGGTGTCGTCAGAGCAGAACCATCCTTGCTCTGGAGACTTTTGTTTTCTTTTCTTTTCTTTAATTGGTAGAAGCCTTGGCATCTTTAGCGCGGCAGGAACAGGCCCGGCAGGGCTGGGGGAGTGTGAAGTCTATGTGAAGGGAGGCGGCCAGGTCCCATATAAAGCCTTATTGTGCAGGTATAGGCATGAACGCACTGCAGCCTCTGTGTACCTGGGCGTAGGTATGAACACACCACAGCCCATGTGTACCTGGGCAGGTACAAATGCACTGCAGCCTCTGTGTACCTCGGCATAGGTATGAACGCACCATAGCCTCTGTGTACCTGGGCATAGGCGTGAGCACACTGCAGGCTGTGTGGACCCGGGCATAGGTGTGAACACACCGCGACATGCATGTTACCCACAGGGTAACAGTGAGCAGCGCGTGGGGACAAGGACCATGAGCCCCTGCAACTAGGTCCTGCCTTCCATTTCCTGGTCCTCCTGCACCCCCGTCCAGCACCACCTGACTGGGCCACATCCCAGTAAGAAACAGCCCTTGAGGGAGAATCTTTGTGGAAAGCTTTGCTGGAAGTAGCAGGCAGGGATCTGGGGGAGTGTTCCCGGCTTGTAGTCGGGCCTTTCCTGCGGATGATTTCCTGGGAAGAGTGGATCTGGAGGGAGAGGCAGATGTCTGATCCCTCCACAGGCCAGCATTTCTCGTTTGCACCTGCTGGTTTGGTTAACCCAGTTACCCCACTGTGTTTATTTTTCATGCCGTCTCTTTAGTAAGATTGGGAAATCTTTGAGGGCAGGGACTGTGACCTTTTCTGTTCTCTATCTCAGAGCCCAACCTTGCAGGTAGCACATAATGATCATGTTGTGTTCAGTGGGTGGAATTGTACAGGGGACCTCTGATCCCAAAGACCGGGGGAGGGTATCAGTCCTCTCCATGCTGCCTAGAAATCTTCCCCTCTTTAACTTGGGCTTGGACAGGGGGAGACAGAGGCTGCTGAGGTGGTTGGCGAGGAGGCAGAGGGGAAAATGACCTAGCAATAGTCCTAAAGTACCCGCTGGAGAATCATCTTTTTGCATCTGCACTTCTCGAAGTGCTGTGTTCTCTACAGAATTTGTGTACCTGGTACAGGTATGAGTTGGAAACAGAGGCGAGAAGGGCCAGGAGGCCTGACTGTCCTCCTCTAGACTCCGCAGATAAATCCCAAGAAAGTCCAGAGGTTATACAGGTGCCCAGGCGCAGGTGTGGGTTTATAATAGTGCTTGGGACCTCTGGGGGAAGCCAGTCAGGCTCGGGCCGGAAGTGGCTGATTCTGGGTCACTTGGCTGTTCTTGTTTGCTGCTGCTGAGATTGTTCTATAATTAAGATCTTAGATCCAGAAGGGACATTAGGAGGTCATCTGGTTCAGCTCATGGCTCTCAGGGAAGAAAAGTAGCATTATTGTTCTCACGCCCGTTTTATGGACAAGTAGCTGAGGCCCACAGTGGCAGAGTGTCTATTCCACAGTCATTAAATGTGGCTGCCCATGATCTGCTCTTTGTCCCCTGCCCAGGTGTGCAGTGGGTGGCCAGAGGAAGGGTCTCTCCTCAACCAGTGAGGTGCATGTTCTGTGGAGTGAGGCCATTCTTGTCCTGTAGGTATCTGAGGCCTGAGAGTGTCAGGGAGTGACCTTCTTTTATTCTTAGGGTCCCAATGTGGGGAGATGGGGGAGACAGGGCTGTCTCTTGAACTTCTGGATCTCTGTGAGTTGAGGCCTCACCTGGCCAACTCTGGGAGACCGTTGGTGCCGTAGGAAGTGCGACAGGGATACCTGGCCTAGCCAAGCCCTGTTTTCCCTCTGCCACCCACCACCCTGCCATAAAAGTGCCTGGACTTTCTGGTGGCCTGAGATGGTTTTGGAGGACCTGTGTGGCTCAGGCCTTGTCTGGGGCTAGGCTGAGCTCTGGGTAAGTAAGAGCTTCTGAATCCCTGGCTTCGAGTCTCAGCCAAGTCCAAAAAAATACTGCATTCTTTCTGGTGCTGTGTGGGCAGGCCCCGGGCTCTGCTTTCCTGGCCTGGGTGGGGCTGTCCCCTGTGGTGTCCCTGCCGCCCTTTTCCTAGAAGATACTCACTATTGCCACCAAACTCTCTGTGTGTTCCTATTTCTTTTTTCCCATAGCATTTTGTCTTTGTGTGAAATTTTAAGAAACATGTATATGGCTTTATCGTTTCTGCTTATTTCTGTTCTCCTCCAAGTTTCAGCTTCCATCCTTCCCCACTCCTGCCCCTTGACCTAAGCCGGTACTAGTAAAAATCACAGTGGGTGTAGGCGGAGGGTTCAAGGGCCAGACGACCTTGTACCTGGCCGGCTGCAGAGGCTAAAGCAGTGGACCCTTGACAAAGAACTTTCCCCATGTTCTCATGTCTTTCCTGCCCCTCTGCTCCCCGCACTCCTCCCAACCCCCCTGCTGGGGGGCTTGGGCTGGCATTTTCTCTACACTGGTGAGCTTGGTTGCCACTTCTGCCCTTTCTCGTGCTTTCCTTTTCTTTCTTTCCCCCAGTCTTTTCTTCTTTCCTTCCTTCCTCCCTCCCTCCCTTCCTTCTTTCCTTCCGCTTTCTTTTTTAAGGATGTGGCTGCCCCTAGCATGAGACAGTCCCTATTGGCTCCCCAGACTTGCCGGGACAGCGTCCTCGGCATGTGGTGGCTGAGGGTGGGTTCCAGTGTCCCAGCCCACTCCCCTTCCCCTTGTTTTTGTCCAGTTGGCTGGACAAAGAGAACAAAACCAAATGGCCTCCCCTCCCCCCTCCTAAACCAGTCAAGCAGTGGTATTTGGGAACGATGTTCCCTGTAACCATTCAAACAAGTGCTCAGATGCCTGTGAGTCATTGGGACTGACCAGGCCCGTGCACCCCTCCTCGCGGACACCCTTAGGCCAGCCCGGGGCCTCTCCCTTTTGTCTGGCTGCCCCCGGGTGCCCGGTGGGCGTGGGCCGTGTGGGCCAGCAGCTGTGTTACAGTAGAGTGGAAGGAGGTCCCGGCCGGAGGGGCAGGTCAAACAGGCCCCTTTTATTTACAGTACTCTCTTTCACGGCCCCAGTGAAATAGGAGCCCCGAGAGGCTGCGGTAAAAGGGCACTGTGTTTGTGCATTCAGGCCTTCCAGGGCTGCCTACAAAGGTGGGGGCACCCGGAGCACTGAAGGGGCTTTTTGTCACTGGCAGTTTGGCTTAGGGGAGAAGCAGGGGTGAGCGAGTGCAGGGGCCGCCTCTAGGATTGTGAGCAAGGGCATGTTTAGACAGCTCCAAGCTGCTCCTTAAAACTAATTCTGTGGTCCGGGATTGGGGTGCGGACACGCTGTCCTAATCCTCTGACTACGTGGGGGTGAACGACGCCTTTCTCACTCGTGCCGTCCTGATGATCCAGTTGTCCTCACACCAGTGCCAGGGCTGGGGACAAAAAGTAGAGGAGACCCCTCTCTCCTTCCCTCACCGCCCTCTCTCCAAAGCGTAGATGAACGGGCAGCGATCGACTTCTGTGAGTTCTCGGTTTGTTGGACCTTCCATTTCTCGATTTCTCCACTCCCTGTGTTATCTTGCTGGGCCTCAGTTTGCACATCTCTAAAATGGGCCCGGTGGGAGTCTGTGAGGATGAGGGAAGATAGCACGTGGGGCGCCCCGCACAGGGCTCACTGCCATCGGGCTGACCAGGCCATCGTACTTTTATGAGTCTGATCTTCCTCACCCTTCCCTGGCTCTTGGGGCTCCTTGTGCTTGTCACCTTCTGGTCTCCATTAGGTGATAAGGGAAAGAGAAATTTTCCAGAAGAATATTCGAAGGATTAAAGTTCTGTGGTTGTAGACTGTACGAAAACACACACATACCATGCGACACCCCAAAAATCCACCCTCTTAAAGAAGACATAAAAGCCACCAGTGCCCGCCTGACATTGGTCAGCTCGGACTCGCCTGACGGTGCCGTCTTCATCGACCCACCTGACTTCCTGGAGCTGGGTCCAGATGGGTGCCGAGGGCCCAGGTGTTTGTGCCTGTGCTGTGCCCTTTGATCGTATCTTTGGGACCATATTTTCAGAACCAGAAATCTGGGCCACAGCTGAGCAGTGGCACAGAGTGGTTGCATTCAAGTCTATCCCAGAGAGCCGGGGGCTGGCTCGGAAGTTCTGGGTGGTCTGTGTCGTGGGGAGGCGAGCAAGTGTGCTGGGAGCTGCTGCCTCCCAGCCGCAGAGGGACTGGGCTTCCTTTCAGCCTTTTGTCCCTTGGCTCTGCTCTCTCCTCCACTGTGCTCACGACCGCTACTCCTCCCAAGGGGACCGTCACCTCTCTTGTCTTTGCCCATCTTCCAGAGAGGCAGTGAATAAAGAGCAAGTCGCTAGATGCAAAAGAACACCAGGGAGGGCCAGGCTCAGTGGCTCACACCTGTAATCCTAGCACTCTGGGAGGCCGAGGCAGGAGGATCGCTCAAGGCCAGGAGTTCAAAACCAGCCTGAGCAACAGCAAGACCCCATCTCTACTAAAAAAATAGAAAGAAACTAATTGGCCACCTAAAAATACGTAGAAAAAAATAGTTGGGCATGGTGGCGCATGCCTGTGGTCCCAGCTACTCGGAAGGCTGAGGCAGAAGGATCGCTTGAGCCCAGGAGTTTGAGGTTGCTGTGAGCTAGGCTGACGCCACGGCACTCTAGCCTGGGCAACAGAGTGAGACTGTGTCCAAAAAAAAAAAAAAAAAAAAAACCACACCAGGCAGAAACTGAGCGAGTGGCCTGACTTGAGATGGTGGAGGCCTGGTCCGGAAGGTCACACAGAACTAGCCTCAGAAAATCTCTTCGCCACCTCTGCATCTCTCAGGCCACTTCTGTGTCCCACATCTGGAGCCCAGAGAAGAAAGATTGGAAAGACACAGTCAAGGAAATTTTCCCTTTTAGCCAGCACTGATCTCTTTGTTGCCTGGGTTCTCAGAAGGCCTTATCTGGAAGGAAAAGTGGAGAACTTTTTTCTGCCACTAACCCCATGCCTATTTTTTAGATGGTTTCTAGAAGAGGCATCACACCAGCTCACTGGGGCAATATGTCCTGTTGCAAGGATTGGTTCTGGGTGGGGCTAAACTGAATGGCCAACAGACATTTCTTGTTTATATATTCATGTATTTGGAATAGCGACAATGTCATTGGTTCAGACTTTGAGCTGTCCTCTGGTTAAGCTCTTCAGTATAGGCACTTAAAAATATTTTTGTTTGGGCTTTTCAGTAAAACAAAAACCAAATTAGTCCACGTCTAGTCTGAGATGTTGTTTCATCTCAGCACGGGGACATTGGGACAGGCCACTTAGGAAGGCTTACTCTCCTGGCTGATGAAGGGCACGGGCCACCCTCGTGGATTGCAGCGCTCTGCTGTTTGGGTGACCCAACTTCTAGGGCTCAATGGGAAACTCGGGTGTACAGGCAAAAGGAAGGAGGGGGTGGCCTCCAGAGAGAGCCATAGCTGCTAGGAAGTTTTCTGTGTGGGCTCCAGGACAGTTGCTAGGGTTCCACACCGTGCTTTTGCACGCATTAGAAAAGGCGTCCTTCTTGTGGGAGTCTGTGGCTCTAAAACAGGACCTATGACTTGGTGAGCTGGATGGGGCTGGATCTCAAACCTGCTCATCCCTCAATCAGATGGCCGAGGTCCCTGGCCCAAGGAGGCTTCCATGATTGGGGTGGTCCTGAATTGAAAGTTGTCTTGGGGAGATGTTTCGAGCTTATCAGTTCATTGAGTTTCCAAAGGCCAAGGCCTCTGGGTTCTGTTTTTCTGATCCCTCAACCAGCTCGTGCGTTCCATTAGCCCCAAAGACCCTCCAGGATCCACAGCCCCAGGCTCAGGTCTCTGGTCCACACCAGAGAAGTAGGGGGCCCTGTCTGCATGTTCTGGCATTGACAGAGCTGCCTGGAAACGTCAGATGGGGTTTATGGCACTCTTTTAGCATGATGTCTCTTGTGACCAAGGCCAAGAAAAATAGCACAAAGAGGTAGGAGTGGTGAGGAATGAAGACGCATATGCACGCGCCCTGAAGTCTCAGCCATTGCGATCTTTAGGGTTTAGCTTGGAAAAGCATAGCATCTTATTTAACCAATTCTTATACGTAGGCATGGAGCCAGGAGGAAGAGACCTGCAGACCAGGCAGAATGGAGCCCCTTGCATGAAGATCTGCGTCTCCCACCCTCTTCCTTGTAGTTTTATTCACCAGCAAAGCTGGGTCTTTTTAAAGCAACTTCGAGACTCAGGCGTGGGGGAGAGAGTCACCCTTGGGTCCCCTTAGCCTCAGCATGTTAGGGCACTGCATTGACAAGGCTCTGAAGGACCCATGGGAAGCAGACCGGGCTTTGAGAATAATTTCCATTTAACTAATTATTATTCTTACTCCAACAGATTTGAAATCTATTTAACTTTTCAGGGTCTCCTAGCCTTTTAAATGTTTCAAGTGTATTCTCTCTGATAGGTTACCTTTTCTCTCCCTGTAGGCTATAATTAGTGTCCTTTACACAAAATTGGCTTAGAATTGGATTTAGAGAAGATAAGAATCAAATTACCAGTATTTATCTTGTAAATTCCAAAAGATCTACTTAAGACACTGTATTTTAAAAAAAGGAGTATAAAGGAAAAGTTTATTCTATGAAAAAGTAAATTCCTCATGGTCTGAGAAACCCAGGGACATTTTAATATCCAAGCTCCAGACTTCCCTTCGAGGAACCTAAAATTGCCTTTTCCCTGTAGCTAGTTTTTATCTCCAGTGGGGCTTCTGAAATATGTTGCCAGGCTTTGGATATTGGAGAGCTGATGTGGTTTCGGCTTTCATTAAAATTTGGAGGTTTTGGCTTATCTATTATTTCTGATTTGTGGTAAGACATAAACCTCTAAAATATGCCTATCTTAAAGAGATATGCACAAATTTTATCTTGCCATTTGAAGTTGCTGAGCTGCTGAGAGCTGGGAGAATAGATCTCTGAGGTCTCGGCATGTTTGTACGTCCTGCACGTGCTGCCTGGCACAGCCAGTCCCCAGCAGGTTTAAAGAAGGTTGTGTCAAAAAATATGCCTATGTTTTTAATGCTGTTGTCTCACAAAGGTGCCAGGCAGTAACAGCATATTGAGATTATTTATTAAACTGGTCAGCTGCATTCCTTGTACCCTAAAAATCCCTTGTTAAAGCTCAGTTCTAGTGTTGAGTTAAAAACTCACCTCCATCAAGCAAGGAGGCACGAGGGGTTTCAGCCCAAAGCCCCCACCCCATGGCAGCGGTAACACTTTCGGGCACTTTTGTGTGTACAGACCCTCTGCGTGGCTTCCCACTTCAACAACATTGTTGACTTTAGTTTTTAATCTAATTCTGTCTTTTTTTTTTTTTTTCTGGTTTTGGTCCTGATGGGAGTGTTGGATACCAAAGCACAAATGAACAAAAAGTATATTTTGTGAGCATGCCCCAAAGAATCGAAAGCGGGGACTCGAGCACATATTGACATTTGTACACCCATGTTCACTGCAGCAGCATTCGAAGTAGCCAAAAGGTGGAAACAGCTCAGCTGTGCATTGACCCGTGGATGAGTAGTCCAAATATGATATACATACAATAGTATATCACCCAGCCTTAAAAAGGAAGGACATTCTGACACGTGCTACGACATGGATGACCCTTGAAGACATTGTGCTAAGTGAAATAAGCCTGTCATCACAAGACAGATACTATATGATTCCATTTATATGAGAGACCCCTGTGCCTATATGAAACACATTTTTGAAACACATTGTCTGTGGTCTTGAGTACCGGTCATCGATCTAGCACTGCCCTTTAACCATCCTTATTGTTATTAGCTGAAGTTGCTTTTATTAGGCGCTGTCAGAGCGGTATGATTACTGTTGAGGCTCTGTGTTTTGGTTACTCGTGTGATTCTAGAAGAGTTTCCCCTTTTTTCACTCTAAGACTTTTTCTAGTTGACCTCTTTCCAGAGCAAAGTTTGAGGAAAATCTTCCACTCTGATTTGTGTGTCTTGCACTTCAATAATTAAAGAATGTTCATGGCTTTTCCATCCGGGGGGGGGGGGTTTAGTGAGGAAGAAAATTCAATCTAAATTTTGCAAAATTTCTAAAAATTATGGAAGAGGTGTCTATGTTTTTAGACTTGGTCTACCTACGCAGTCAGGTGTCTGGAGACTTTGTGTTTCACCGTGCGTGATGTGCTTTGCCCTCCCTGCAGCTGGTTGCAAAGGTAACCAGAGATTTTGTGAGCTTTCGAACAGAACTTTCTCCTGCTCCGCTTCCCTTTCCTCTTTGTTTAGTTTTTATTCCCATGAAAATGTGAAAACTCCTAAGGAAATTCAAAGTGAAAAATCTATGCCCAAATAAGTCAGTCTCAGGATGAAAATATAAGTTCTGGAAATGGAAGTTTCCTCTGCCCCCGTGGTGGCGTTGTAAGCCAGCAGCCTCGTTCTGTGCTTCTGAAGGTTTAATGGCCTGCGTGTGAAGGTATGGAGCTCGCCATATATATAGTACCAGGCGTGTGGGCGCCCTGGCACAGATCTGAGAAAGCTTAAGTTTGGCATTTCTAGGTTTATTTTAAACTTACAACCTTTAACGCCAGACACGGAGCTTCTTTCCCACTTAATGTAACTATACATTGATTGCTTTTAATTAGTGTTGGATCTTTTTTTGGTGTTTTGCAGCTTGGGAATATATAAAAAAAGAGTCTGACTTAAATTTTTTTCAAAAAACTAAAGAAACACAAAACACTAGCTCCTGACATTATCATGAGTTTTGCAGAAACTAGCACAGGAGCCTTTGAAATACTAACCTCCCTGTCCTCTTTATTTTTATCTTGAGTCAGGTGGGCCGAGAAGCAAGAGAAGAGTCCAATTTAACACACACGTAATAGATGGAGGTAATTTCCTTGGACTGTTTTGGCAGAAATTAAGCATATGCATTTAAATGAGGCAGTGGTGAGCTGGGTTTTCATAGCAGAAACATAGTTGCTCCAGTCAATAGTGCCAGCATAATGGGTTCTTGACTAGGGAGAAGAGGATGGGGAGAGGGTCTTCTCATTCAACAGCTTGGAGATCCTGATGATCGTTTGTGGTTTCCCAGCCAGAATTCTTCATATTTGTTTGCAAGCCTCTATGGCAGTGCCGAATCCTACGGTAAATATTTCAGACATCCTCAGCTCTGTTCTCCTTTCCCTGCAGTAAATTACATATTAAAGTAGCCTGGTAACTGAGCACTGGTTGCTGTGAGATAAGGGCTGGGAAATCAATATGTTTGCCATGTGGCTGCTTGTTTATGACACCTGCCTCTTGAACAGTTGAGCAATGTTCTGTTTGTTAAGGCTGCATTTCAGGAGCTTGTATCCTTCTAAAACAACCGTGATCTTATTGGGGGAGAGAGAGGTGCTACAACAGGTATTGATTTTAGTTTTTCTAAGTATGGAATTACACTTCTAAACAGTGGTCTCACAGCCTGGGATCTTTTTTTTTTTTTCCCCCCATGAGGAGGAGAGATAGATACTCTCTGATACTCTGTGTGTATATTGTAGATCTATTTTATAATGCTTATGATGTGGTCAGTTAAAAGAAGGAGTGTGTAGTTTATAATAAGGACGTGTAGATACTGTTTAGGTTTCTTTCCTCTCTGGGTACCTGGATTATTCTAGTTTCATTTTCTCCAACCTCCCAATCTTCCCTGATCCATGCTTTTCCCAAAACAAACAAGCAAACAAACAAAGTAACGGGAAACATAGCAGCTGCTGGGAAATAAGCATTTTAACCTAAGTCTCCAGTGGGGTTTTAGTTTAACCAGTGGGTGATACTATAGTCTCATGACTTAGCCTGCTGGTGAGTCAGTGGTTCTCAAAGCTGTGCAATGTCAGCTCGAGTGAGTGAGACGGTGTGTGGAGTGTATGTGTGCACGTGTGTGTGTGCATGTGTGTGTATGTGTGTGTTGGAGGGTGAGAAGGCATGGGCAGTCAGCTTTGGAGAGAGTAGGGAGACAGCCTGATTCTTCACTTGGCCTTTCATTTTGGAAAACAGCAATGAAAAGACTTCTTTTCTCATCCAGAGGTTCGGTAGAAAAAAATCGCATTTCCAAACATGTTGCTCTAGAGCAAGTGGATGTCAGGGTGTAAAACCTGTACCGTTCTGATGTACTTGTGGGTGCCAGTGACACACGCCCTTCTAGTAATGTTTCCGTGCCTTTCTGAGAAGTATTCAGCTTTCTCCAGCCTGGTGTGTGTTCTGTGACTTCCGATGGACTTACACGTAAACAGTCAGCTCGGCTTTGTTTTGCCAGAAAGTGACTCAAAGATTTTAAAAGAAACATGAGCTGCCTCACAGGGCACCCGAGAGGCCTGAGTTGTTCCCCTGCGCTGGGATTCCCGTGGCCTGGGCACCTGATCTCTTAATGACACTAATGTATTCTGAGATCTGATTTTTTTTTGTTGTTTGTTTGTGTAATTTTTAACCCAGATTGACAGGTTCTCCTTAATCAATAGTGGCAAAATGTCTCTTTCCTTTCTATTTTTCATGTGATGGTAAATGGCTTGTCTAGTCATCTCGCCGAGCTCATGTTCAGCCCAAGGTGACACTTAACATTGCTTGAAGGTAGCTGGAGGTAGGAGGGCTTGGTGACTTTGGCTACCCCACTTCAAACCCAGGGAAACTGAGGCTGGGTCTGTACCGCTGGTTGAAGGACTGTGGCGTGATCTGGAGATTGAGGCAAAAATTTTGTTCTTTCTTTCCCACCCTCTCCACACATCCTACTCCCCAGTAATGTAGTAGGCCTGGTAGTTTACTTATTTTGAGAGGACTAGAATATATTTAATATTTCATTTAAGTTTTGTAGTCCTGGCCTGGTCGGATGACAGAGCACGCAAACCAAGACTGATTCGAATAAGCATTTCCTCGTCCGTCTCAGAGCAGTACGAACATAGAGCAAGGTGGGGATTTGGGGTGGGTGCTGGCAAACTGACCCCTTTTTGTCTTGAGTTTACTCAGGCACAGATGGAAAAAGATGAAACTGGATGAGGACCCTTTTAGTTAATTTTAGGGTTTTTAGGAGATTTTTAATCATCAAACAGTACTGAGGACTAAAGTGACTCTGACCGTTCTGATGGGCTCTTTGAAATTATTAAGATTATTATTATTTATAAGACTGGGGTAATTATGAACTTAGACTGGGGCCAGACCAAGACCATCAGATTCCTCACTCATAAAGATCAGGAATTTACTGCTTTCCCAAAACTTAATGCTGGCTTGGGAATCCAGACAGACCCCCAGGGTGGTTTTGGGCCTGAGGGTCGTTTGCAACGAGGAGATACTCACATGGGCCCGCGTCTTGGAGGTCCGGAGGGGAGCTTATGGCCAGGAACATTGCAAGCTGGGTTTTTGTTTTGTTTGTTTTCTTGGACAGTGACCTCCTGTAAAGGAATTCAGAATACTCAGTTATGATCTAGCCCTTCCACTGTTCTCCAGCATTGCAGTTCTTTGGGGCCATAAAGAACTGATGGATTTATTTATTTAACCAGATTTTTTTTTGGTGGGGTTTGATAGAAACCTGAGTGACTGACGAAAGCCCCACGATGCGGTTTGGTAGATGGAGCCTGAACTTTGGAGTTGAGACAGCCCTCGATGGAAAGCTTGGCCACACTTTTTCAACTGTGCATCCTCAGGCACATCACATAAACGTTCCCAGACTCAGTGTCTTCTCCTGCAGAATGGGGATGACGTTGCCTAACTTAAAGGTTCTTTTGAAGATCAAGTAAGAAGTACCTGTAGCTCTCCTGGCTGTGGTCGGAGTGCCCAGTGAATGTTAGTGCCTTCATCCTCCTTTCTCTTCTTGCGAGCAGAAGACTCGATTTTTATTTCTTTGTATTTTTCATGTCATTGCACAAATGGAGATAAATCCATATAATATTGATTGCTTGTTTTTGTAGATATTGTGGTGGTGAAAAGGAACTGGCGATACCCCAGATGGGGAGGGGTAAGGAAAGTTTTGCCAGTGGCTTTTCATTTCTTTATGGAATTGGGTGCTGCTCTGGGGAACAGAAGTCTCGGGGACAGTCAAGTTTTCTTTTGCCTTTTGGCCCCAGCAGCGACGGCCTCTTTTGTTTGGTTTGGTGGTGTGGATCCCACTCTGTTGTGGGTCTTGCCCGAACATGTTAGGGTTGGCAGGGAACATACCAATGATGGTTGGGATATCCTGATTCACAGACCTCCGAGCAATGAGCCTCCACGGCTTTGCCCTGCAGACTCACTCTCAGTTGCTATTTCTGTTTCCAGGGGGGAAAATATATATATATCCTTAAAAAATGCTTTGGGAAGGTTTTCTTATTGTGGCTCTAAGGTGCTGGTGAGTCGCTGGCAGTCGAATTTGGGTTTAAATCTCAGTGGAGATCGGGGCTGCTGCGCTGCTATTCCTAACACGCTCCTGCCTTTTTATGCATGGACCATCCTCAAGATCCCTGGTGAATTTTTCACTCTGGGGTTTTCAGGAGAAAGGTTTGTCATTCATCATCACTCTTCTCATCCATCACAGCAGCGGCAAGAGTGGTTAGAGGGAAAAGGTAGAATCAGTTTGTTCAAATTTTCCTTTCTTTTCAGGTAAGCCCCCATCCACCCCCTTTCTGGGAAGTGAACCTATTGGGAAATACTTGGACCGGTGTTTCTGGAATGATTTTGGCATCTGTAGAAAGAGGGATGCTTTTTGCTGATAGCCCAGAGGTTGGCCGTATAATCCTGAGGTGTGGTTTAGTAAGAACTGAACAGTCATTTAATTATTTATTGGGTGCCTGGAGAATTTTATAGGCAGGAGAGCCTAGGGCAATTCCAGAGAACAGGCCAATCCTGGGGCTTCTTGTGTGGCTTGCTTTTTGGGCTTTGAAGCCTTTGATGCTGGCCAGCGTGCTTACTAGTCCCCAGTGCCACTCGTGTGTGGGGGAGGGACAGCAGCGCCAGCTGAAGCTCTTTCTTTGCATGTGCCCACATTAACCGATGTAATCAAATGTGGGTGCCCTTCCAAACCATTCTATCTTGCTCCTCTCAGCTGCTGGAAACATTAAAAGACCTCGTTTGAAGGCAAACATTACTGTATCAGTGACGCTGAAATGGGAGGTCTGTAAAATGGCACTTCATTGCACAGATAATTATTTCTGCTTTGAACCGCAGCACTATGGTTATTAAGGTTCAACGGTAAGAGCTGAGAGAGCCTAGCGGCCAGGGGAAGCATTTTCCTGCCTTCAGGGCAGGCTCTGTGTTGTAGGAAGGAGGGACAAGCATGGACTGGGGGTAGGGGGGAGTTGAGATAGACAGTGACTAGAATCCAGAAGGTAGATCCCCTCGTCCCGCCAGCCTGAGACCAAAGCAAGTTTGACTCGTAATGGGTAATGGGCACAGAAACAGTGGACTGCACCAGAACTGCCAGTTGGTGGAACATTCTGCTTAAACACGCTTTTTTTTTTTTTTTTTCCCTTCGTATTTTTTTTAGTGTGTACCGTCTGCTAGGACTAAAGAAGTTTTGCTTGTTGTTTTCTTAACTTTGGGCTACAGAGTCTACCTGCGTTTGTGTTGTGTAACCACATGTAACAGCCGGTGGAATCTTTCTTCTCTTTGCTTTCTCTGAACTTTCCAAGGAGTAGGCCCCTTGGCTCTGGGGGGAGTGACTCCTCGTGGCCCCCAGGGTCTCTGGTGCTCCCCCACCCTGCATCAGCATCTGAACCTCAGCACACAGGATGTTTTCTCTAGCGCTTATCAGATGGTTTAGGAGATGCGGGGTGGAGATAGAGGTAACGTTTAACCCATCCTGAATTCCTTTAATGAGCTGGGGCCCAAGACGAAGTCAACCGCAGAGCAGAGGGAGGCTTGGCTGGAGCCAACAACGTGGGGCCTTCTATCTAGAAAGGAGGTGTGGGGGCCGTGGGGGCATCGGTGGCCCACTCAACACCCCTCCCCGACCCTGGCGTGTGGGTTTGGAGCCCGGGGAATCAAAGAGTAATTTAACAAACTATTCTTTCTTATGTGTAGGCTGAATAATCGCAGTCGTGGGTTATCCACGCCGGTTTCGTCTGTCTTCTCATCCTCCTCCCTTCCTCCCAGAGCAGCCTTTTGGCCAAGGTGCCCATGCTGAGCTCATTTGCCGAGGGTGAAGTAGGGAAGGGAGTAGAAACCGAGTTAGGTACCTGCACAGCAACGCGAGGCTCTTTGGTGCTGTGATGTGTTTGTATGATGCAGGAGTTTGGATTTTCTGTTTTACTCCAGCCTGAGCATGGTACGGAAAGTGGGGAACCAGCCGTGTTCTGCTATTCAGTCTCGCAACAGTATAGTTCCTACCTCGAAGGCAGAAAGGATAGCACTAGCACACAGGGAATGGTTTAACGTAACTGCAGGTGAGTAACAAGCATGTGCGAGCTTGCAGATGCTGCCTACTAGCCGGGGAAAGGCCACAGTTACCTGGTGAAAGACGCCGGTGAAGGATTTCAGCCTCATTTCCACGCCCAAGATTTAAATATTTCTCATTCTGTGCAGACCAGGCCATCTCTACTTTGCCTTTTCTTCCACCTACCTCTTTTTCTATGGCAAGAAAGGAAAGGGAAGTTCCCTGGAGCAGCCAGCAGCCAACACCTGTCCCTCTAGGACTGCGGTCCCCAACTCCCTGGCCGCAGCCCAGTACTGGTCTGTGGCCTGTTAGGAACCAAGCCACGCATCACCACCTGAGTCTGCCCCTCTCTGTGTGCACCCCCAGCCCTTGTCCGTGGAAAAATTGTATTCCATGAACCTGATCTAGGAGGCTTAGTATTACCGGGGGGAGGGTAGAGCGGATTTGTACTGTTTTGTGTGGTTTGCTGTGCTTTCTCCTAGATCTCTCTGGGATCAGATTCATGGAAGGGATGGGCCTCCAAGAAGCCAAAAGATAGCAGATCTTGCGGCCTGGGCATTAGGAGGTCTGGGAGCCACTCACCCTGGGACTCAGTCTGCAAAACAGGGAACATCTTTTTAGCTTCTGCATCATGTTTCTGCTGGAAAACCCTCTGTTGAGTGCACGTTGCCTAATTTGTGCGTTTCTTTTTGCTGATGTCAAAGAGAAAGGTGGTATATCTCTTGTCATCTGGACATTTCTGTGGGCGTTAGAATAATTGCAGCCACTCTGAGTAAGGATTAAGTCCGTTTGGGCATCAGAAGGGGAGTATGTCATTACTGTTGCTGTCATACTAGCAGCGGTACTTGCCTTTTGCTGACCTGTTTTGCAGAGCAGTACAGCAACTTTGCCCATAGCCACCTGCTCACCTGCGGAAGACACATTTGCAAAAATCTAGACCATTTGATTTGGCACCTGTTAGGTGGACATAGTAGTACATTTGGGAAGTTCCTCCTGATAACTAACCTAGTTTCTCTTGTTGTAATCCGTAGGTACTTCTCTGCTTCTTACAACAAGCCTGTGATCTGAGGCTGGCTGGACAGCCCGAAACTCTGAATTAATTCTCTCGGGTGACATGCTGGGTGGGGCTGTTTTTTGGTGGAGGTGACAAGAAAAGGGGTGAGGTATCTATTTTAGTTTCATTTAAGACAGAGATCTGGCCTCTCTCTGGGTTCTCTTGTTTGTTTATAAACTGCTGAAATGAACTTTTCTCCCTGTCCCTCCCTCCCCCTGCTGTTCTCGCCTTCTCCCTCCATCCTGGCAGTCTCACAGGTAAACTTAGGAGGAAGACAAATACTTCTCAAACTGTCACCGGGGGTGCCATAAAAGAGACATTTGGACAGTGGTTCTGGGGAGATCCTTGTCTTTGCTCGATGCTGATACAAAGGGATTGGGGTAGCCTAGATCACCAGGGGAAAGTGGTTTTTCTTCATTTAGCTTTTAATTGCTTTCTTTCACTTTTATGTATAAAAGATTGTCCATTTAATTAACTCAAGAATGCAATTTCAAAAACACTAATGCTTTACACATGATGGCTTTTAAAATAAAAGTGGCATTCTAATATTGCATAATGTTTGCGTATCCCCTCACTCTCCCCCTCCTTCACCCCCCGCCCCTCCAGTCTGTATTAACCTTTCACAGCTGACGAGGGGTGTTAGGAGAAAACTGTGGGTCTGGGTGGTGTCTCTTTGCCCCCTTGCTGCTGAGCAAGTATTGTCAGCGGTGGGACAGCCGTGTCAGGTGCTCTGTGGCTTCTGGGAGGAGGGGGCTACTCATCCCTTTCTCCTCAGCCCTGTTGTATGCCCATATATTTAACGCTCTTAGGGGGTCACTGTGGCCCCTACTCCTGTTGCTGCCTTTTAGGAAACATCATCATGTTGGATTCTGTGGGATAATTAAAAAGAAAGTTAAGATCTCAACACTTAGCTCTGGTTTCCTTTCACCAGAAGAAGCCTACATACTATACATTGGTCTGTGATATCACCAGCTTCTCTTTTCTGATGAAAAAGAGATCTAGCTTTCTCATTCCTTCTTATTCCCTTACTACTTCCAAAGGTGTTGTGGATTCCCCATGTCTTTGGTCTTTTCTTCTTTCGTAATGGAGGTTCCTCTGATCCCAGACTTTTGCACTTCATACTAGCCCTTGTAGCTCAGTCCCTGCTAGATGAGGTTATTGTTTTTGTTTTTGAGACAGGGTCTTGCTCTGTCACCCAGGCTTGAGTGCAGTGGTGTGATCATAGCTCACTGCAGCCTCTGATTCCTGGGCTCAAGTGATCCTCCTGTCTCAGCCTCCTAAGTAGCTGGGACTATAGTTTTTTTGAAAGCACACGTTAGTTTTGACAAGTTTTATCTTCACCAGTTGGACCTGGGAAGGGGCAGGTTGCACAGGGAGATATATGTACATACATGTGCCTCTGAGAAAGACAACTCTGGTCCCAGGGGTGAGGTGGCAGGGACCTGGTGACCACTTTGATTTTCTAGATGAGATAAAGGAATGGAATCCCAGGGGGACCAGTGACTTGCCCAAGGCCACACTGACAACAAGGGGCATAGCCTGAATGAGATCCCTTCCCAGGCTCGAGGGAGGTGTGAGCCTCATGCACCTGGCTTGAAGCCTGCTCGGGTTTTGTTTTTGATGGTGTCCAGAGGAGGACTTTATAGACCTTGTAGTGGTCACTATAAAACACTTCGCATTTAGAACTAACTTAACTCTCCCGAGTCTCAGATTAACCCTGTTTTCTTGTGTTCTGTCTTCTCTGGTGTTGAAACGCTGGTCGTTTAAAGGGAACAAACCCAGCAACTCTGCCACGAGTTCCTCTCTGCAGGTCGCTTTTCAAAGAGTCCTTTTCTCCCGTGATGTCTCCTTTCCAAAGAGTATGATTTCTGAGCCTACCAAAGTGATTGCGGTGTTAAAATTTCCACTCCGGAAGAACAGTGGTATAGCCACTAAAAGAAGTGACTAAAAGATTGCCTTTTTTTCCCCAAGGTGGGTGTGAAACCCTGACTTTTTCTCGTCTGTGTGATGTGGGTATGTATAATACATGTGCATCTTGGGAGAATGATATACTCCTGATTGTATAATATGTTGGTAAAAAATGACCGTGGAGACGGAATGTTTTTCGAAAGGGGACAGAGTTGGGCTCGAGAGGGGTGGAGCCTGGAGATGGTGCAACACTTTTTTGTTTTGTGTTTTATTTGAGGAGAGAGATTTTCAAAGTAACCTGGAGTGGATAGAGAATAGGGCCGGAGATTTGGGTCTCAACTCCTGCCTTCCTTGTAATGCGATTCCTTTTCCACCTTTATCATGATTATCATTATTATCATTATCAGTTTGTGCTTAGCAAGCATTCATTGTAGAAGCCGCTGGAAGGATCTGAATGCTGCTTGTGAGAGGAGAGAATGACGGGGACCATACGGCTTTATCATTCATTAATTCCTGGGTTCATTCATCGAGCTATTTAAACTTCTGTGTGTGAGACGGCAGCCCCAGATGGTCTTTTGGAGCCAGCATTAGCTCTGAGACCCCAGGCCCTCACAAAAGAGGGCACAGAGAGCAGCTGAGTGTGCAAAACATTTCCAGCCATTGGAAAGCTGCTCCCAAGTCTTTTGGCGCAGGAGCTGGAACACCTATCATTTCCAGCATCTAAAGAATCCTTTTTTCATGTCTTTTTCCTTTTATAAAAAGCCCAGCGTGAATCTGTGAGCCAACTTCTATGACTGCAGCGGCGGCGGTCACAGTAACCGATGTTTAGAGAGGAATTGATGGCCATGTGCTTATTCCTGGGTCTCCCCAGTGACAGCTTTCTGCCTCCTTGTTCTGGAAGGAGGTCTCTCTAACATCGGGGTGAGGCTTTGAGCTTGCCTCCTTCCTTTCCTCTCCACCTTCCCCTTCCCCACTCAATTCTCTAAGAGACACCTAAGCTGTTAGGAAATTGCCAGGAGGGCTTGATGAGGCTGGATGGAGGGGTTGGCCGCTTTCTTCTCTGCAGACACAGGGACGGTGGCTCCTGCGGGTCCACACACCTCCAGTGTGCCAGCGTCGGAGCTCAGCGATGGCACACATGACCTCCTTCGGTCCCCACAACAGGCCTTTGGCATCCTGGTATTATAGATGAGAAACCTCATCTCTGCAGATGAGAAATTCAAAGAGGTTAGGTATTTAGCCTGTGCTTTTAAGTTGGGGAGCTGGAAATCAAACTCAAGTTTGTTTCATTGCTTAGCCCAGGCATCCTCACACTACAGCCCACGGGCCACATGTGGCCACATTTATCCGGACGGCCAGGTGTTTTTGCCGCCGCTGCCTGTCCTGCTTAGCAGCCGACTTGTCCCGGGCCCACAGTGCGCATGTGTGGAATGTGCGCCGCACTCTCCAACCGCCCTCCAACGGTCTGAGGGACAGTGAACTGGCCCCCTGTTTAAGAAGTTTGAGGACCCCTGGCTTAGCCTATGCTCTTAATACCTTCTCGGATGTTCTCTGTGGACGATGGGCTAGGCCGGCCTCAGTGTCGATAGGTAGATAAGGGTGCCCAGCTAGATCTGGCTTCACCAAACTGCGGTTATGCCCACCTTCCTCCTGTATTTGCTTCCTCAGTGGGTCAGTCCCGTTTTTGGGGTGGGGATGGTGTGGATTTGTGGTCTTAACCCATGACAGGCTGAACTGAGCTGAGACGTGGCACAGTGGGAGGGGAGGCCTTGGGGATAGTCAGGTGGAGGGAGAAGAGGATGGGCATGCCCCGTCCTTGAGATGTCTGCTGCTTCTTCTAGCGGAGTTCACTGTGGCCGTTCAGTAGCTCTCCACCTGAATAACAAGCTTTGTCCCAGCACTGGCTGGCTTCACTGCTCTTCTGGAAAATGCCGGTTCCTCAGAAGTAATAGCTGGTCTGTGGTGAGTGAGACTGGGTCATCGTGCCTTGAGGTGTGACTTCTTTGGCTTGGCCAGGTCTTTGGCCAGACGGAAAGTATCTGCGCCTTTCCTTGGCTTCTCAGATCCTTGCAGCCAGGCTCTGCCCTCCGTGCCCTGGTGGCACTCACTCCCGGAGAGAACTGGAGACTGGTGGAGCTCCTCGGGGCCGGAGTTGGGGAGCACAGGGAGGCCCAGATGTTTCGCATAGCTTTTTCCATTGCCCTGATCAAGAATGTGTTCCCTCAGGACGGGTTATGGCCTGGAAGTGAGCCTAATGCAAACATCTTGCTGAGGCCAGTGCCCTTAATCGAATAGAAATGGTTTGGAGGAAGAGTGACTTGGGGGTCGGGAGAGAAAGGAAAGGAAGAGCTGGGGGAGGGGAGAGATCTAGGCATTGAGTTCAGAGACAGAGCTGTTCAGGGGCCGTCCTCCAGGCAGGTCCCGACAGTAAACCAGCTTCATGGTGCAGCCTGGGCCGGGTCTCTTAGGGGACTGAGTTCTCTCAGGCAGCGAGATATGTTGAGGGAAAGTTTGGAAATAACGGTTTGGCTGAACAGCTGGGCAGAGTGGTGAGGGAAAATGAGGTATGGTATAAGAGCTAGGGCTGGAGGAAGGAGTGACGGGGCGCATGAGGACTTCTGGAAGGAGCCCACCAATTCAACTTCTTTGAAGGCCTTTGTCATCATATTTAACGTCGTCATACTTCGAAAGTCCATGTTTTGAGGGAGCCAGACTCTAAGAGAAGGGAAGTGAAGGACGTGGGGGAGTTATGTGTGTGCTGGGGTGTGTTCGGGGCTCTTGGTGGGGGACCCTCAGTGTCATGGAGAAGCTGACCCTTTCCACTGTGTCCCCACCCCTTTTTCCTGTCCCTCTGAGGGTCACAGGCTTTCTTGGAGACTCTGAGTGTTTCTCCCAGATCCAAAGGGGAAGGTTGGGCGTAAAGCGAGCTTGTGTGGCTGCCTGTGCGCAGACCCCCAAAGCAGTCCTCTGGGGTCACCAGGGGGGAAGTTTACAAGTTACTAATCTGACCTGGACGGTTTTCTCTTCCATAGAGGACTCTAGGAACACTCCAGGGAAAGCCACGGCAACAACTTTTGCCCAGCTAATACACTTTCAGGGCTTTTCTGTGAGGGTGCTTTAAAAGAATTTGCAGGGATGCCAGGACTGGTAAGTTGGTTTCGCTGGTGCAGATTCAAGGAAGGAGCGCCAGGCAACCAGGGAAGACCACAGGAGTAGGAAGGTGGCAGGAACCTTTCTACTCTGATGTTTCCGAGTCTTAGTGCTTGAATGGGCCAAGGAGAGGGAGGATGTAAACAATTTAGTTCTGCCTTCAGGATGCAGGATCTAATCTAAACATGATTAAACTGATCTGATTTTATAGATCGGAATTTCTAAGTGATAGAAACTGATGAGGTTAATGTGAAATATTTACTTAATAAAAAGCCTCATTACCTGATGCTAAAGGGTAGAGGGAAAGAAGATTCTGGGTAGCGCGTTTGATCTTTTGGAAATGAAGTTGGGTTAAAGTTTTCTTGGTAAAAACTGAATTCTGTGATCCTGTTTTTACACATGCTGTGCTTAAATATTAACACCAATTGAGCAAATTGCCTTTTAACTGCCTTTATTTGCTTTCATTAACAGTATAATTTAAAAGCTCAAGAATTTGCATGGAACCTGTTGTGCATGTTGGGGGGGAAAACTATTCATAAATTAATTAATCGTGAGAACATTATCTTTAAGGAAGGTCACGAAACGTGAACGTGGTTTCTGAAAAGCAGTGGCATATTTTTGCTGTTTCTTGGGGACGCGATGTACTTTTGGCTTAGAGATCTGGGATGTGTGTGTGTGTGTGTGTGTGTGAGAGAGAGAGAGAGAGAGAGAGAGAGAGAGAGAGATAACTTGGCTGGATCAAGAAAAATTTTAATGACTGGGCATGTTTTAAGTTAAGTTGAGTGAACCTAATTACACTGTAGTTTCCAGAGAGCTAAAGGCAATACCCTTGGTATTTAAGCACTAGTTTCGGAATTAAAGCCAACCTATATAATTGGCTGTGCTCCTTAAATTGTTTATCTCTTTCTCCCCTGCATTTCTGAAATCCCCTCTTCTCTCTCCCCCTCCTTCCTCCAGACCTATAGGGAGAGAGAGAGAGACTGCCCAGCTCCTAACCACAAAGCTGTCCTCCCAGGGAGGGACATTAACTGCATTGTCCTCTCATGAAATGACTCTAAAGACATTAAAAGTTTCCAGAATGATTTCACTGAAATCGGTTGCTTCCTTCTGTACAGATGTTTTTGTGGTTTAGAACCTCAGCCAAGGCAAACATCATGAATGAGACGCAGAGACCACCGAGTCCTGGGACTGGCTACGGGCTCCCTCGGGAGTGACACACGCGATCCTGACACCTCTGTTTTGACAATGCTTCAGTCGCCCACTCACTCTCCTTCCGTCTCCCTCTCCTGGTGCCGTTGGTTTGTTGTGGGTGGTTTTCCTAATTAGGTTAATCTGGAGTCTCGTGTTTCTGGGTCCGCAGATGCTGGAATCCTGAACTTACTTATCTCCAGTGTTTTGCTTGGCTACTGTTGAGACACACTCTTCCCCTTTTCTTTTTACCCTGTTCTTTTTTGAAGCTTCCAGATCCATTTCCATAAAGAAATACTCTCTCTCTTATGTCCATTTATCAGATTTTTTTTGGGGGGGGAGGATATATATTTTAAATAATAAAATAGATGTTTAAAAGATCATATACAAAACCCAAAGGATATAGAGGAAGATATGGGTAAACATGACTGCATCAAAAATGTAAAACGTTTTGCATGATTTTCTGTTGGGTTCTTGCCTTTTCCTTATACATTGGTTGGTTCTCTTTCTATGTGAATCAGAAATAGTAATCCTTCCTCTGTCACAGGCACAGCAAAAGTTTTTTCCAGTCTACCATTTGTCCTACAATTTTTATGATGGTTTCTTTTATCATAGGACATTTTTATTATTTATTTAACTAAAAAATGTCACAGTGATATGTATAGAGTGGGTGGTATAAACCCTCTAATGGTCACATTTTAGAATTTGAATTCAGGAAGAGTATTCAGATAGAGAGATGGAGATAGACAGGTAGAGAGGTAGAAGGGGGAGAGAGGGAGAAAGGAGAGAGAGGAGAGAATGGTGAGGATGAAAGATGTTAAAGAGTTGGGTTGTTTTTGTTTTTGTTTTTTTTTTGCCTCTAAATAAGACCACTGTGTTCTGAGAACCTTTTCTCTTTAAGGGGAATATTGTCCTAGTGCTTTTAGCATGCATCTGCAGCATAAGGATTTCCATATTCGAAGAGACCCCTCCTAAGAGTTGCCTTTCCAGAAGGCAGGCCCCCACCCTGTGTTTTATCCTAGTTCTACCCAGCCCTTACGACCTAGCTGAAATGCAGGCTCCATAAGACCATCTCTCTTTCACACACTTCATTTTTCCCCCTCAAGGTACCCGCTTCTTTCTGGATTATGGCAGATTCACTTCTGCATGTCTAATCTTCCTCCTTAGAATGTCACTTCACAGCAGAGGCCCTGCCTTCTGTCTCATCCGTCTTTGATTTCTACACTGTCTTTAGCAGTCAGTGTATAATAACCATTTATAAATATGTAAGTAAGTTACCAAACACATCAGTTCTCACCCATTCTTTTCTCCTGTACACTCTTCTGAGACTGGTCCATCCTTCAGAAGAGATGTTTGGGGCTTTGGATTTCAACACTGCAAGAATTTGGCATAAATTAGTTTGAAGTATAGACTTAGAAACTGGTTGGAATTTTGGGAAGAATGAAGAGGAGAGAACCAGGGCAGAATTCCAGAGCTGCTAGCAATGATTTTGGGATATTCCTGGTCTAAAAACCCTCTAATCGTGAGGGTTTCTCAAACGTGAATTCGTGTCAGCTTATTCAACAGATATTTATTGAGTACCTGACAAGTGTTTTGCTTTGAGTGAGGTGTCGTAGGACAGAGAAGAATAAGTCATGATCTTTGCCCTTGTGAAGCTATTCTATAGTTTGGGATTTAGAAAATTTGTTCAAAAGGAAGGGTTAAAAAAATACAAAATTAGCTGGGCACAGTGGCACAGACCTGTAGTCCCAGCTACTCAGGAGGCTGAGGAGGGAGGATCGCTTGAGCTCAGGAGTTTGAGGTTGCTGTGAGCTATGATGACAGTATCACATTCTACCCTGGGCCACAGAGTGAGACCTTGTCTCAAAAAAAAATAATATAGATATTCTGTAAATGACCCTTCTATATTATTCCTCATTCTATTTTGATTACTCATTCTGTCTTTTCCTCTTCCTAAATTAAGCTGGTTGAGGCTGTCTTTTTCAGAATCAATTCTATGGAGGTTATCGGGGCAGTCTTAAGTTAGCTGTCTGTTCATCCAGTGAGTCTTGAACTGAAACCTGGCATTCATTCTTTAATTTGTGTATTCATTTATTCATTCATTCAATTATTCATTCAATAAAAAGTTGTGCAATCAATATTAGCTAGATTAGCCAAGTTTAAGTACACGGTACTACTAACCTCCCATTCATTTTCTGTTAGAAAGCTGATTTATTAGTGGCAGTAGTGGGTGATAGGAATAAAATTGCTACCCCAAAACTCATCCCCATGGGCTTTCTTATAACTCCCAAGTGATTCAGTAGAAATAGTACGATTTCTATCTCCATGACATATTTTCAGGAACTATGTAGAAATACTGGGGTCTAGAATAACTTGGTATTCTAATTGGAGATGATTTCTAGAGTATGTGTCCCTGACCTTTGGCAGAATGTCTGCCACAAAGTGGGGGACCAATGAATGTTTGTTGACAGAATAGTGGATAAAGCCTAGAGGTAGGAAATTTACAAGAAAAGTTGCTTTGGGATGAGGAGGATGGAAGGGGGACGTGATTGGGGAGGGCCACACAAGGGGCTTCAGTGTATGTGGTTTGTCACATCATTTTTTGGACCCTTTGAGCATCTTAAAATACTTAAAAATTTCTTTCTAATCTTCTACATGGCAGGCTGATTTTTGTCTTTGCTACTGAATTAGTTCCGGCCCCAGCTCTATCGAGGGAGCAGGAGATGATTTAAGCCGTAGTGTTTATAAAAAAGTTCTTATCAAAAGTTTTGTCCAGGAACGGAACACACTTTTCAATAAATGAGACAGAGATCAGGTGGGAGTTAATGTGCTCCCTGGAATGTCCCAGTCCTGCGCTCATTTTCATAGCAGTCCTGTAGATCATTCTACGCTGATAGGCTACAGGGGCACAGAAATAAAGATCTCGGGGGGTCACTGATTCCTTTCTTTCTTCCCTTTCTTCTTTTGTTGAGAGGGAGCTAGGGGAGGGCTGTGTCAGGATGGAATTTTGCTGCAAACCCGCGTACCTCTTTTAATTTCTCTACCCTTACCTGAGGAGCTGAATGAAGCCTTTTATTACCATATTTGGGAAAGACCTTCTAGAGAAAAAAGAACCATTGCTTTTGTGTGGAGGTGACCAGAGCAGGGAGGGGGTGCACCTTCCAGCATGGTTTAAAGTGTTTGGACTGTTGTCTTTCCAGAGGTCAAAGGTGAGATGGACTTTTTGTTGGTGTTGTTTCCCTCCTGTTTTTTTTTTTTTTTTCTACTCCCTTTCCTTGTTATCTCAACTTCCAAACATCAGCTTTGATGTCTATTGTTGGGACTTCAAGAGGACTCTTAGCACGTCGGCAGGTGTTGGTTTTAGTGCACAGGCGAGAGTCCCACATTCTTCCAGGGGAGAGAAAGGGGTCCCGGCACATTCCGACCCCCAGAGCCGAAGTCCCTGATGCCGCCCCTCTTCCAGGCCAAGGACGTCTCCCGGTGGGGCGGACGGTGTACACCAGGTTTTCTCCCCTTCCCTTTAAAGCCCGTGTGAGGGGCTCTGTCTTCCTTCAGAGCTGCTGAAGAGAGGTTGTCTAACAGCCGCGTATTAAGGTTTCATTAATCAAAGACACTTCCACTGCCCCTTTACAGAAACACAACTGCTGTGGCTGTCCTCCGCTGACAGCCCGCTAATTTATCTTTCCCAGAGGGAGGGAGGGGAGAAGGACGGAGAGGCAGGAGGCTGCCCCTGCTCTGCAGAAGGGGTCTCCACGCTGGCTCCTCAAGTGCGTGCAAAGTGCGTTCACATGTCGACTCTGGGGGACCGCGCCCCGGGCCTTCCACGTTCATTTAGGGCGGTGGGCGGCCGGCTACAGTCCCCTCCCCACCCTGTCCCTGAAGCTGGGAATCAAATCCACCGGAAATAGGTACTGGAGGGGGGTTTACGTTGTCTTCTTTTATTTGCAAGAACATTTTCACTTCGGACTCCCAGCTTCAATTCTCTGCTGGAATTGGGGGCAGAGAGCTCTGGAGGAAAGACACGAGAGTGTGGGTGCATGTGTTTAAGTGTGTTTAATGGGCAGTCTAGGGGAAGGGAGGGGTGATAGGGACGTTAATGCTTGGAGAGCCACTGACCTGAAGTGGCGCAGTCTCTCCCTTTTTCAGCTTTGTCGAACGTCTCCGCATGCTCAGGTTGGAATCTGACCTCCCGTAACCCTCGGCTCAGGAGATGGATATTTGGGCATTTGGAAACCTCTCGGGGCCTCCAAAGTAGGTGATTGAGCATCATGACTTTTTTTTTTTTCTTTCTTAAAGCTAGGTCTCCACTGGGAGCAGCTTTTGAACTCACTTTATTCAACTCATCAAATATTTACTGAATACTACTAGATGTGTCTGGCTCTGTTGGAGAAGTAATGTTGAGGCATAATCCTTTTCCTAGATCTTAATTTGAAGTTAGAACTAGTACACAAATGCCTGTAATGGAAGGTAGTCTAACACATGCTTCCTAAGACAACTGGAAAACGGAAGCTCGAAAAGGGGCACGGTCACATCTGACTTATTTATTCAGTGAGTATTGATTGAGTCCTACTGTATACCAGACAGTGGAGATACGGAAACCCAGACTTGGCCCTTATCCCCAGGAATCTAATAAGCTAGCACGGGAGGCAGACACACAGACATAACCATGCATTGTAGCGTCAGACCAGTGGTGGTGAAATGAAGAACATAGTATAGAGGGATTAGTATAGTACAGAGGTGAAGCAGCAATTGACTGTGCTTTGGGAGAGGCTGCAGACAAGACTTTGCTGAGACGGTGCCATTTTAAGCAAGGCTTGAAAAGATGAGATGAACATCACTGGTTAGATAAGAGGGAAGGGCGTTCCAGGTGGAAGAGACAGCATGCGCAAAGGCCCGGGAGAGGAGGGAGCAGAGAGCTGAGGGCCATTTAGTCTCACTGGAGCTTGAGCTGTATAAGGAGGTGGGTAGGGGTGGTGGCTGGCGGTGAGGCTGAGCCTGTGATGAAGGTCTGACTTGGGCAGCAGAGGGAAGTGGACTTTATTCTGTAAGAAAGATTTCATTCTTTTTTTTTTCTTCAGGTGTTTCCTTAAAGAAAGGCCATGTAAGAAAGATTTTAATCAGGGGAGTGAAATTGTAGGAAATATGTCTTAGAAGGAGCACTCTGACTGTTGGCATTGAGGATGGATATGTGGGAGTCAGCCTGGAGTTAGTAGGGACACTGCTTAGGAGCCAGTCGAGTATGAGGGAATGCAAGGGTGACTTAGGGCAGTAACAAAGCAGGTGGAGAGGCCAGGGCAGACTGTTGGGGTACATGGACAGGTCTTGTTAATGGGTTGGGGGAGGTTGCGGAAGGAGTGGAGACAGACTCCTGAGCTTTTGGCTTGGATGACTAGTGGATGGTGGGAATATAGAAGAAGTTGTGGGTGGAAAGACACTTAAGTTTCTGTGTTGGACGTGGGTTTGAGAGGATCTTGGAGAAACAATGTAGAGATAGTGTGGATCTTGAAGGAGAGATGTTTTGACAAGCAGAAGTTGTCAGTATACTAATTCAGTTGCATTCGTTGACTGTTGATGATCTTTTAGAATAAACAAGAATCAGAAGTATCTTGATTCCATGACAAAAAAACAGTATTTTTGAAGTGCTCTGAATAATGTGAAGTATTTTCATCAAAGACCTTTATTCCTATATGTGCTGGCATCTGGAGAACAGAGATAGATGTTTTCCCTAGGTCTGGATTCCCGAGCCATGAGCTCTTCCCTCGCTCCTAATTAATCCTTTGTAGTTAGTGACTGATGAAATCACGACTGTATGAAATTTTAATCCTTGGTTGTATAGACATGACTGACTTTATCATAGGACCCCAGGTGTGTGTGTGTGTGTGTGTGTGTCTGAAATTAGTGTGTTGAATGTATTGCATATTTTATTCCTTTATAAAAATCCACAGGGATGTAGAGAAAATGGGCTAGGGTGTTGGGAAGGATTTACTTATTTATTTATTTACTGAGTAGTCTTGAGAAGGATTTCCTTTCTTTCCTTCTTGATTGTCTTGACTGATCCTCAGATGTGTACCATGGGATCTTAGTACTTGGAGATCACACTGTTAGTCATCTTACTTGAGGAGCTTTAGGTCCAGGGAGACAAAAGTGACCGGAACCTGGGCCTTCTGCTTCACGTTCCGTTTCTCCCCTCTCACCCCTAGGAGAACAGGTAGCATGAGCCTTGAGTGAGGGCTTAAGAAGAGAATCATGTTCCGATGAAGGGAGGGAGGCATGTTTCTGCGATGAGACACAGCACTGTGGCTTTCGTGGTTTTCCATGTCTCAAAGTAACAAACGCTGGGTTGCAGCAGCAAGGAGTAGAGGCGGCACAGATGGCTCCAGCAGTGAGTTGGAGTTACTAAGAATTTAGGGGTATCGTGTATGAGTATGAGAGTGTGTGTGTGTGTGTGTGTGTGTGTGTGTGTATGTGTGTGTGCAGGTTCACTCTACCACCGCCTTCCCCTTTGATAACCCGGTCTTGCCTATTGGATTTCACACTTGGAGTACTACAGTTTAGCAGCCACTGCTGTTCTCGGCAATGCACAGCACTGCCAGCTAGACAGAGATAACCTTGGTTTTGTGCTGTGTTTTTATGTATGGGGTGCGGGATCACAGAAGTTTAGAGTTGGAAAGCATGGTGGAGCACTCCTGGTCTCACCTGGACAGACAGAAAACTTCTGTTTGGGTCTCTGCAGTGATGGGGAGTGTGGGTTTTAACAACAACAAGAGCAGTAGCTCTCCTCTTAGAAGCACCTGTAAGATGGCAGTCCCTGTCTTAGGTGCTTTAAAAGCTAGAGTTTGGTTAGTCCTCACAACTTTGAAGTATAATTAAATCAGAGTTCAGATGGTAAATTGAAGCTCAGAGTGGTTAGGTGTCTTGCCTGGTGTCACACAGCTAGGAAGTGGTGGAGCTGGGGTCTTGACTGATGCTCTGATTGCTCCTACTGCCATAGCATGCTGCCTCCTTCTAGCATTCTGCCAGTGTCACTTTGGAGTAAGAAGCACCTTTCTGTAGAGGAGGAATTTCTTGGAGAAAAATTGCAGAGTCTTCTCTAATGATTACAAGAAGGGTAGAGTCCTGTGGGCACAGTTGGAAAGTCTTGTCTGGAGGTTGTGGGATGAGCAAGATGGCCTCTTGGGGCCTTTCCAGGAGGGACTCTGTAAGGGGGGTGGAGGTGGGACACTCCATTCAGTCACCTGGAAGTTGGTTACCTGGGGCCATAGAGTGTCCTATACTTTTTCAGGCACCAAAGAGGCTGATGGAGCCACCCCCAAACTCCCCAGGCCTCCGTTCCTCTCGACTCTTAAGGCAGAGCCAAAACATCCTGATGTTATGGGGTGAACGGAGGGGCTTCCTCTTTCCACCAGACTTCATTGTGTGGCTCCTTACAACATTGCTCATTTTGAACTTCCTCTTCCTCTTCTGTTTCACACCTTTTCTTCAGTCCATCCTGTATCTCATCCTTTAAAACTGAACTCTTTGTGTCTCTAAATTGCTATCCTGTGAAATAAGAAAAAGTTTATCTTCTAATCTGTCTCACTTTCTTCAGTTCCTCTCCCTCTTGGTCTCTGCTTTCAATTCATGCCCGGCAACCACTGAGTTTAAGTTCGTTTTGTATGCTTTCTTGGTATCTCTTTGGATGCTTTATTTGACCTGATCACAAACTTTAAAGGGTAGCAGTGTCATGTTAGGCACTGAGTCAGGGCCTGCTGAAGGAGCAGAGGGCCTTTGTTAGCATCTGGTTGGGGTGAAGGTGACTGGCCTAGAGTTGGGGTGAAGGGCTGGGAGCTGAGCCAGAAAGGGGAGGAAGGGAAGGGCAGCACGGATGTTGGGGCCCCGTCTCTCTTCAACTTTCAAGACTCTTCTTCCTCTCTCCTGGGAAGCTGTGCAGCCTGGTCTCTCCAAGATGGTGCCTCCTTTGGCAGCACCTAGTTGGGAAAGCCCATCTCTGCAGTTAAATGGTTGGGGAGAAAACTAGAAGGCCAATTAGGGATGCCCAGTTGCAGTTCCCAGGAAATACTGCCTGACTCATGTTTAGAAAAACCATAGAATCGAACAGAATCTTATGAATCCAATGTTTTTCAGATCCCACTTTTCCTGGTGAGGAAATTCTTCTGTTGATGTGCTAGGAGATGTCTAACAGCTAATCCTTCAGTGGGGAAATACCCGATTGGTAGTGTTTGCTCATTCCCCTGGTGTAAATACTGCCATTATGGCTAGGTTCAAGCTGCCAGCATGAAGTTGCTGAAAGCAGAGCTGGGAAGAGATGTGCACAATGGTGTGATCCAGCTCAGGGGCACCTCGGCTTCCAGATGCCCGCATGGGAGCACCAGCCGTCTAGCTGCTCGGCTCCAGAGTGGGAGTCCAGTCCTTGATTGGGCTGTCAGTAAAATGAGGAGGTCATTTTCTTAGCAGATCAAAACACAAAATCCCTGGCTCTCTTCTTTGTCTTAGTTAGCTATTCCCAGGTCAGGTTCTTGATTCTGGCCAGCACCGTGGATATTTAGTAATAGTTTTGCTCAGATGGCTGTCGTCAGTGGAATGCTCACATACTTATCCCATTTAATCATTCCATCAATCCTATGACACAGGGACCTTTTGCAGGTTAGGTAGGAAATGGAAACACAGAGTGGGTCAGTAATTTGCATAGGGTTATACAGTTCTTTTTTTTTTTTTTTTTTTTTAAGAGACAAGGTCTCACTCTGTTGCCCAGGCCGGAATGTCGTTGTGTGATCATAGCTCAGTGGGACTACATGCATGCGCCACCACACCTGGCTAAATTTTCTTATTTTTTTGAGGAAACTGGGTCTCACTATGTCACCCAGGCTGGTCTCAAACTCCTGGCCTCAAGCGATCCTCCTGCCTCAGCCCCCACAAAGTGCTGGGATTACAGGCATGAGCCACTGCACTCAGCCTGGGTTACACTGTCTTTAAGTGGTAGAACCAGAATTTGAAATCAGGACTGTCTGATCCCAGATCCCAAAGCTTTGCCTAGTATATTATACTGGCAATTGTGTAGCATTTCAGAGACATCTCCAAATTTTGACTCTACTTGCGAGACAGGGTGCTTTAGCACAAGCTTTGTTCTTGTTGGCATCTCCTCATTTCAGCCTGTCGAGATGGATTCTCTGACATGTGAGGTGTCGTGACCCCGACTTTAGCAAGCTTGGTTGCAAGGGACTGGCTGTCTCCTCTGAGACACTTCCTGAGCCCCAAGTCCACAGATTTCACTGAGGACTGAAATGGCTGTATTCTTCATAGACACTGAGTTTGCCTGTTCCAAAAATGGTGATTTCTATAGCAACCATTTATTCTAGCAGATGTGTGCCTGGTATGGTTGGCAGAGAGGGTGGGATCAAAAATGGAAACGGCCTTTTATTCTTCACTTCCTGAATGCACGTCCCGTGTGTGAGGCATATAGAAGGGAAAAACATGGCATCCTTAGAATCTGTAATAGCTCTATGGCCCAGGAAAGGAGTACACATTGCTTAAAACTGATTTTTGTCTGAAGCTTGAGTTGGGCTGTGTTCGGCTTGTGGCGTGTTATTTGGCAGATGCACCTGTTGGTTTCAGTTCAATGGGTGTTTGTCATTTGGTCTCTTTAGAGTATGGACATTTGCCATGGGGATAAGGTGGCTAATAAACAGGGAGAAGGCACTGCCTTGGCTCTTAGTGATGACAAAGTCTGTGTTAATATGTCATGGTTAGGGCTCTTTTAGTTGTGAGTAAAATAACCAATTTGTGCCAGCGTAAGCCAAACGAGGATTTGTTGTCATAATACAGGGGTGTTTCATGGAGCCCAAGGGCAGGAATATAGCCCCACCTTTGAAAGGCAGTGAAGGGAACTAAGAACTAGCTGTCAGAAGCTCGGGCAGCATTCTCTTTCTCCTTCTCATCCTCGTTCATTCTGTGCACCTCGTTTCATTTTCATCTTTCTGCAGACCATAGAGTGAGTCAAAAAATGACCACCCCTGAACTCCCGGTTCTACATATGACCAGGCCTGACTCAACTTTCCCTGTGTGTATCCCAAATTCTAGAGGAGAGACAATCTGTCTGCTGCTGCTCGGAGCTGGCCCAGGTTAGCTGTCTAACCTGGGCCAGCTCCTCACTGGAGGCTTTGTGGTGAGGTTGTTGTCTTAGTCAGTTCAGGCTGTCACAACAAAATACCGCAGACGGGTGGTGGCTTAAATAACCGAAATGTATTTCTCACGGTTCTTGGGGCTGGGAAATCCAAGATCAAGGTGCTGGCAGGTTTGGTGTCTGGTGAGGGCTCTCTTCCTGGTTTGCTGATGGCCGCCTTCTCACCGCACCCTCTCCTGGCAGAGAGAGAGAGAGAGCTAGTTCTCTGGGGTCTTTCTTGTAAGGACGCCGATCCTATCAGATCAGAGCCCTACTACCCTTAGGACCTCATTTAACCTTAATTACCTCCTTATAGGTTCTTTCTTCAATTATGGTCACATGAAGGGTTAGAGCTTCAACATATTATTAATTTTAGGTGGACAAAGTTCAGTCCATAGCAGTTCTATAGTGTAGCTTGGCTTCTGGGATCCACTCTTGGGCCTTGTGGATTAGAAGGGGGCTCATTGGACCCCCCCAGAAGGAGACCAGATGAGAAGGCCGAACACGCTGCCAAGACAATGCCGTATGCCAGATTAGAATCCAAAGCTCATTGTTGAACTCAAACACATCTCACTTGGGGTGACTAGCTGTGCTGTGTGTTTGTATGTATGTATGTGTATGTATGTATACATATACACATACATAGGTGTGTACATATATACACATATATTCAGTCATATGCATTTATACATGCCTATATATACATGTCTCTGTGTGTGTGTGCGTTTATATAAAAATAGAGAGGACTTTCCGGAAAAGGAATGTTTGAGGATGGCCTTGGCTTCCTGTTGGCTGTTGCCAAATTGTAATGAGCTACTCTGTGTGTCTGTTTACACATGGAGTTTGAAATTGAGGCTAAATTCCCATTTCTTACACTTTCTGAGGAACAGTCAAGAAGGAGCCAGATTTACAGTTGCCTCTTAGCTCTGTGTTCCCAAGGAATGAAGTCACTCTTCATGACAATGGCCTTAAAATAGGGTTTTTTTAATAAAATGGAAAGAGGAGCCGTGGAGCCACACTCTCCTGTCACCTATGGGCAAAGGGATATATGGGCACCAGGCTGCCCCGGGGAGCCTTGTGCGGCGTGTCCTCCCGTGCCAGACGGATGCGTGCTGCAACAGAGACCAGATGACGAATATATTTTTAAACTTGGAACCCATGAACCACTTATTATTTCTGAATTAGGAATCAAAACATATGAATAATCTCAACGGGGTTTCAGCAGATGTACTCTGCCTTTAAGGTCACTTTGCTTTGGGGAGGTGGCCAGGGGTGGGGGGGAGTGAAGTCCAGCTCCATCCTCTCTGCGACTCTTGGGACACCCATGTCACTGACGCTCAATTCACCGGTCCCCGTGAGTGTGATGCGAGGCCTGTCGCCGTGGGGTCAGGGTAACCGGGGGAAGCAAACAGCCGTCCTTATTTATTAATGCAACAGTGCCACCGGCGCTTGCACCAGGGGTTGTGAGACGAAGGTGGGCTCCGGGTGGCCATGTGCTCGTGGCTGTGAAGGCCGAAAAGGCCACGGTGTGCAACAGAAGTCTCAGATTTATCCCAAGTGCTTCTCCCACCCTCTCCTCTCTCTCAGCATCTCTCCCTGCCTCTCTCTCTCCCAACCCCCTACGAAACACGGTCCACACTGAGGTGTTCTGGAATCCCACCCTTGCTAAGCTCTGGGATTAAGGCCAGTGATTTGGAAAGGGGTTGGTGGAAGAGGGAAAAAAAAAATCCCAAATGTTAACCCCTTGGGCCGTGGCACTGAGAAGGCATCACCATTTTGGCTGCCGGTACATCAGCGTCTCTGGGCCGCATCCCTGAAACCTGAGATGCACGTACCAGAAGGAGACAGTTAAGCCACTCCAGGCCGATGGAAATCTCTCTGTCCTAATCACTGCGCACGGTACACCTGTTCCGGCCTCTCACTCTCCCTCATTGTCACTGGGACACAGGTATTGAATGACCACCGAGTGCAGAGTGTAGCCCCAGGGGGCTCGTGAGCAAGGAGAGAGCAGAGGTCTGTTGATCCCAGCGAGCTCGCACTGTGGCTGGGGGGGAACATTCCTGCCCACGCTCACTCTCCCGGTGCAAGGGAGTGGGCCGAGGGCTGGGAGGGAGGTGGCACTCACCTGGACTGACCCTCTTCTCTGGGCCAGACCCAGATCCCAGATCCTTACCTTCCCCATCTACCCGTTTTCCATTATAGTTTTGCTGAAATTTAAAAAAAAGATGCCAACAGTAATGCACACTCATTTCAACACGTGAAAAGCAACACAAAGATACATATATATAGAGAGAGTTAACAATATCCCCCCTGTATTTCAACTCTCTTCTAGGGAAGTGGATGTGTGTTTTGTTTTTATGAATCAATTTCTGACTTGCCGAAAAGTTTCGAAAATAATACACAGTGCTCTCCTATCACCTTTACCAATTTTGAGTTTACCAATTTTTAGCATCTTGCCCCACTGGTTTCTTTCCTGATCTCATGTCACCGTAGAGCTGCCTTTCGAGGTTAGAGGTGGGTGATGTTCTCCTTATCCGAGTGGGGGTGAGGAAGCCATGGCCCAGAGGAGTTGTGCTGTGGCCCAGGATTGTCTCATTATCCAACGGCAGGGCCAGGATTCCCACACATCACCCCCCACCCATGTCACTTGTTTTCATTTTTGCCTTTCCTCGTAGGACTTGCTTTTCCATCAAGTCTGCAGAAGGGGCCTCTGTTTCTTTCACAAGGAGGAGATGGTTGCAGGAAAATACAAAATGCAAGGCCTCCTCCCTTCCTCCCGCGCTAGACACTGAGTGCCCTCCTGGCCCGTTTGGTTTTCCCTCTCGGGCAGAGCCTGGCCGGCTCTGGGAGGGAGTCCAGGGTGCTGCGTGTCGCAGGAGTGCCACCTTCCCTCAGACTCCTTTTGCTTTGGACAGCCAGATGAGGTCTTCTAGAGTCAAACTTGACCCCTGTAATGGAAATCCACTCTATCACATGCATCTGTTTTTACGCGAAGAGGCAAAGCAGCCGTCTCATGGAGAGGTCAAAACACCGCTGCCTTTCGCAGCCAGACCTGGGTTTGCACACTCGAACTCTCAGGCCCGTCGCGTCCTGATTTGTAAGAGGAAAGGTCTGGAGTACACTGAGAGGCAAGTCCTCCGTCCTCCCCATAGCCTGCCGCCCCCGATAAACGTGTACTCCCGGGAGGAAGGGTTGGAACAAGCTGTGCCCATAGGTTCTGCCATTTTTTTTTTTTTTTTTTTTTTTTTTGAGACAGAGTCTCACTTTGTTGTCCAGGCTAGAGTGAGTGCCGTGGCGTCAGCCTAGCTCACAGCAACCTCAAACTCCTGGGCTTGAGTGATCCTTCTGCCTCAGCCTCCCGAGTAGCTGGGACTACAGGCATGCGCCACCATGCCCGGCTAATTTTTTTTTATATATATATCAGTTGGCCAATTAATTTCTTTCTGTTTATAGTAGAGACAGGGTCTCGCTCTTGCTCAGGCTGGTTTTGAACTCCTGACCTTGAGCAATCCGCCCGCCTCGGCCTCCCAAGAGCTAGGATTACAGGCGTGAGCCACAGCGCCCGGCCGGTTCTGCCATTTTTAAGGATCTTTCCAGCACTGAGCCTTTTGCTTCTGTGATCTCTCGTTGGAATCCATCCCTTCTGCCCAGGCATGGATAATGCTTTTATCTAGTGCCAGCTCTGCCCCATCTGGTCTGAAAACGAGGTGAATCTGCTGCTCTGTGCTGAAATACAGTATCTAGAAGAGAACCACAAAATAGGAACCTTATGAGCCCCCCTCCCTGTCTCATTATCCATGCGGAGTTTTCCTGGCAGCTGCCCCCTTCTGGCTTCATTCCCACCTCCGGGACATGTCAAGTTGTTGGGTCGGTAGTGGCCATGGGGGAAAGAACATAGGTCTGGGCTGGCCTGTTCAACTGGGTCCTGTGGGGGTAGTCCCAGGAAATCTGGCACCAAAGGAGCTGGGCCCATGGGGTCCAGAACGGAGAAGGGAACGAGGCCCCTCATGCCTGTTTTGAGGGAGCTGACTATTGTCACTGAGAGTGGCCCTGGCACTGTCCCCATCAAGGGTGGGGTTAGGCACCTGGCTGTGTGTAGTGACACTGGAGACTTTCACAGACCGGAGGAAGGCCCTGTGTGTCCTTGGCTGAGACTAGAAGCCCAGGTCCTGTGACCTTGGGAGGGAAGCCACTCCTGGCTGAGGGCCCAGTGAGCTTCTTGACCTGAGAGGGGCCACCCTGACCTCGCCACCTGCCTGTCGCTGTACAATGGAGTCTCTGCCTGACAAGGCTGCGCTTGTTGAGCACAGCTTGTGGTGTCCCCTGACTTCTCCCTCAGCGGGCTTCAGTAGGATCCTGAAGGGCAGGACGGGAATGCTGGCTACAGACCCAGCCTCAGGCCCTGGGGTTAGCACTCCCGGCTTTTTCGTACAAACACACACACGCCCCCGCCCCGCAGCTCAACTGTTCCCTGGGGTCACAGAGCCTGGCGAGGACAGCCGCAGTGTTTCTCCTTCTTCTCGGGATGGGGTGGGAGGGCCACACGTGTGCATTTGCAAAGACCTTCATGTGGGACCTGGCCTCTTGGCACAGCTCCTCTCCTGAGAGTCCCTGTCCTAGCTGTGTCTTCTCTTCCAGGGCTGCCTGTAGATCAAGGGGTTCTCAAAGTGACCTGCTGAACCACTTGCGTTAGAATCCTGTGGGACACATGTTAACATTCCTCAGCTCACATGGATGGGCCCGAATCAGAGTCCCTGGAGCAGGCACAGAAATCTGCATTAAATAAGCTCCCCAGACGATTCTCCTGTGCGCTGAAGTTAGAGAACCTCTGCAACAGTTGGGTGCCTCTCACATCCTGGTACACATACATGCACCCTGTGAAATGGCTGCTCCTGCTGCTGAGAATGCTCTGCCCCTCAGGTGTTTGTGGGTGGGTTGGGGGCAGGAGTTGTGCCAAGAGTTGGAGGAGGGAAGGACCAGAAAGGGAATCTCAGAATGGGGTTCTTGGGGGCCGAGGAGCCAGAGAGCTCAGAGAGGGGCCTATTCCATCCCCTCGGCCGGCCCATGGCCATGCACATCTCTGGCCCTCCCGTCAGAGGCCATCTCTGCGCCCTCGGCAGTCCGGGAGTGGGGCTTTGGGCTATGTGATTGATTGTGAGCCCTGGACAGCGCAGCTCAGCCTGTGTCTTGGGCCGGCATTGCAGAATCTCGGTGTGTCCTCCTTGGGAGTGTGGGCACTGCGAGTAGAGAAGTCCCTCTTCCACCCCCAACCTCCCAACTTGACTGTCTCACCGACAACTTGCAGCAAGTTAATAAAAGTGGGAGGGACACAGGGCTGAGAGTCACACTTGTCTGGATTTAAGCCTTTCATGCTCAGTTTTCGAGAATCTTTGTCCCTCTTCAGGAACTTGGTCTCCTGTGCCCTTGCTCCCACCCTATCTGGTCCCTGGCTTTAGTACAGTGCCCACTGCTGCAACGAGTTGTGAGAAGCCACCAGCGCTGTGTGCCTTCCTTAGGAAAGCCTGGGGAGATCGTGCTTCTGCAGTGGTTGCGCAGAGGGATGCCGTCCCCATGGGCACGGTGGGGAGGGGCGAAGACCTCAGCCTCTAGAGTCAGATCGTCCTGGGTTTGAATCCCAGCTCTGACACTTCTAGCTGTAGGATCTTAGGCGGATTACTTAAACATCTGACCCTTATTTTTCTTGCCTGCAAAGTGGGGGATAAAAACAGCCACCAGCTCCTAGGGCGTGTTATGAGGGTGCAGTGATGTGACGACGCAATGGAACCCTCACTCGCGGCGCCTGGCGCACAGTGAGCCCCCGTGAGCGTTAGCTGTGCCTGTCGTCCTGGGTGTGTTAGGAGGAAACCTGCGATCCTGTGAAGTGAAGCTCGGGTCCTCAAAGACAAGTGGCATCTAGTTTTGGGTTCTGGCCAGTGAAAGGCTAGGCTGATGTGGAAGGGGTCTAAGTTAGAGCAGGCAGTGTGCCTTCCTCCCTGCCTGTCACCTGCCCCACTCCCCACGTGCTGTGTATCCACCTGGGCTGCCTGTCCTAGGGCAGCGGGACAGCCTGGGGTGCCGAGGGGGAGACCACTGCAAACACCAGGGCTAAATGGAGTGTGCAGGCCCCCTCGAGCCCCGAAGCAAGAAGGGAAGAGATGCAGATAGGCCTCCCCTAGTGCAGCCGGGCCTGGGGAGGGAGCAGAGGGCATTCAGGTGCCACGAATCCATCCAGCCACCTTCATCTTTCCCCTCGGTCTGGACGGGTGGCGCACGGCAGCCCAGGGGCCCGTTCAACACCAGGTACAGTCGTGCCAGCTCCCGTGGCTACTTTTCCTCTCCTTCCCTTCACTTTGAAAATAGTCAGCAAAATCCTTATTTCCATAAGCATTTTTCTGGCTGCAAAAAGCTGAATCCCAAACCTATTATTATAGCTGTTCGTGCTATTTTAATCTGCTCTGTGTTGAGGTGAGAGGGTAGCAGTGACTCTGCAATTACTGAGGACATTTGATCCACAGTGCAGCCACCGGAGCCAGCGGAGAACCCTCTGAGTGGGATGGTGCCGTGTGTGGCGAATCACTTTCAAATTTACTAAAAATATGCCCCTTCGCAGCCACGCAGATATCATAATTTTCCTCCCTGAGGCTTGTTGAGATTCCCATTTGCTTCCTGCCTGACGCTGGCTCCCAGCACGTGCCCCCGGGCCCACCTGCCCGTTCCCTTTCATCCTTTGTCTTGGCCCGATCCCGTCTGGCCTCTCTCGCCCTCCGCCCCACCTTGCCCCTTGTTTCTTCCTCCCTCTTCATTTCCTGCTCAAAAATATTTTATATTCTACTGACCGGCATGCGCGTGAAACCATTTTTTGTTTGCCATGGTCAGAGGGAAAATAACTTAGAATTTGAGATCTACCAACTATTTCCCATTTAAACAAGCTGGCAAGCCGGAATGACGCTGCGCCTCCTACATACAGTAATTGTTGCCTCCCCAGGCTCCCTTTTCTATCTCTGTTCCTATTTCATTCACTTTTCTATTTGCAGGCAGCACAGAATATGGGCCTCTCCCCCTCCCTCCTTCCTGCAGCCCGCTTTCCATCCAGTGACCTTGGCTTCCCTGAGTGCGGAACTGTAAATGAAATGTGGCATTGCCACATGTATCTTGATAAAATATATCAGTGGATGAATTGATTTTCATATTGATTTCCTTGGACGAGCAAGGTGTGTGTGGAAATCAAGGGTCTCTTAATGATAGTCCAAGAGAGGGCCGGGATGCCTAGGGGAGGGCAGGCTTTGTTTTGCTTTCACTTATGAAAAGTTTCTGCTTGTTAGCTGGGGAGAGAGGCCTCCTTGCCTTGCAGGCCACACTCTCTCCGTGGGAGGAAAGAGCAAATGTTGCAAGGGTGTGTGGCCTGGCCCCCTGAGAGGGCTGTGTCGTGCCAGTGACTGCCTAGGGCTTTGGGGACAGCATGTCTCTGAATGCCCCCAGGTATGTTGTCATTGGAGCAAGCTGAGAAACTCCCCAGCCATGTTGGAGGCCCGTGTCACCCAGCAGCATGGAGGGACTTGGCTGGGCAGTGGCCTTTGCCGTGGCCACTTGTACTTTCGTATTTCAGTCAGTTGGGGTGTGGCTCTTGTGACTCTAGGATTAAGGCTGTGCCCCAAGGGCGTGATGGGGGTGTGCTTGATGGCGTGTCATTCGTGTGTGTCACCATTGGTGGCTAGGTGTGGATCAGGGTGTGTGCTTGCAAGCACATGCATGCAAAGATCTATGGGAGCCATGTCTATGGGTTGGCAGTGGTCTCCAGGCTTGTGGTGGCTTTTCTTAGCAAGCTCTGGACAACCAAGAGGACAATATTCAGTGAGGTGATCAAAACTTCATTTTATCTCTTCTGCAATTGCTTTCCCAATTCGCTCTCCCGACCGCTCCTAAATAAAATGGATGCTTTCAGCTGGTAGTTGAGCTGATGGTTGAATCTTTTTATGAGGCTAAGTAAGCGTAGCTTTAGGTGATGCTGTGCACGCATGTACGTAAAGAGAATGAAACACAGTTAACTAGAATATTTGGGGATGTAGCTGTGGTAATTCATTACATTTTCTGGCTAATTGAGGCTTAACTGAAAAATCCTTTTGGTCATAAGCTCTGCAGAAATGCTTCGCAAAAGAGAGTAGGATATTTTCCTACTTCGTAGGTACAAGGTAGTGAAGTAATTGCATCCTTTGCTGTTTCATAATCTCATGGCACGTGAGGGCTAATGTTTTGGTTATCATTTGTGATTGCACAGTGGCATATGGAAGGTATAGAACCTGCTTGGATTAATGTTTACTTTTAGATGGCAGTCTCAGCTGGGGACAATTTTGTCTTCCAGGGCACATTTGACAATGTCCGGAGACATTTTGGGTTGTCACAACTGAGGGAGTTGTTACTGATAAGTAGTGGGTAGAGGCCGGGGATATTTCTATAGGACAGATATAATGAACAAGACAGTCTCTCCTTCCTGCTGTCCACCACAAAGAATTATTTGGGGCTGGGTGAGGTGGCTTACAGCTATAATAATCCCAGCACTTTGGGCAGCTGAGGTGGGAGGATCACTTGAGGCCAGGAGTTTGAGACCAGCCTGGGTAACATAGCGAGATCCCATGTCTACAAAAAAAAAATTTAAAAATTAGCTGGGCATGGTGGCACGTGCCTGTAGTCGGAAGGCTACTCGGAAGGCTGAGGCAGGAGGATCGCTTAAGCCCAGGAGTTTTAGGCTGTTGTGAGCTATGGTGATGCCATTGCACACTAGCCTGGGCAACAGAGAAGGACCCTGTCTCAAAAAAAAAAAAGGAAGAAAGAAAGAATTATTTGGTCTCAAACGCCAGTAGTGCTGAGGTTGAGAAACCTTGTCCTAGGATGTATCTTTTAAAATTTCTGTCCAAAAATTTTAACTAAATTCTTATACACAAAATCTTTTGTTTTCACTGGTCTGTTTTTTTTTTTTAAGAGTCAGGTGCTAGAAATGTTCTGAATAATTGAAGCTTCTAATTCATTGATGTTTATTGTTCCAAGAACAAATAGGGAAGCCTGCCAGTTTGCAGATAGGCAGGCCTGTCCCCAGATGGCCCTCCAGTGAATGCCCAAATTCATTGAATCATTTAGGGCCATTGACAATGATGAGGGCCACACTAGCTTTAAGTTGAACTAGATTCTAGCTGCTAGAATAAACAATCCCAGGAAGAATAAACAATCCCAGAGTAGGGATGTAGTTCACCCCCTTTTTTGTTTGTAGCTCAAACTAAATTCTCAGAGACCTCCCATAGAACTTTCTGATGATGCAAACATTTTTTCCTACTTGCTGCAGGTCAGAGACAATTTGGCAATGACACACTTAAAGATGCCTTCAGAATACATACACATGTTAGTTGGTTTTGAATGGCCCTAAGTGAGTCTTTGGCAGAATCTGTCCGGTCTGGTGTGATAGGGAGATCTAATAAGGACAAGTGACCCCAAGTTTCATACTCTGTGTCTTTGACTCTCTTTCTTTGAAGATCTCATTGGAAATCAATGGACTCGCATACCAAAAAAGTCTGTTACACAGAATCTCACTGCTTGGAAGGAGGGGAGGTAGGAAGACAGAAGGACCTCCTTTATGACAGTAATGGAAAGGCTTTACTTTTGAATTTAATCTCAAATGAAACTTTAGTGTCAAATGTTCTGGAACTATTACACACCATTTTATTAACCCACACTCTTTATGTCCAGAACACTATGAAGTTAAATGAAGTCTGTCTGTCTGTCTGTGTGTCTGGTGAATGCATGTGAGTAGTTAGAACATTCGACACTTGGTTTAATGTGCAGATTACCAATCATGCTAACCTCTGGCAGGGGCTCATTATTTCACATAAACTAAAAAAGAACAGACTGCCCCTGCAAGACTGACTAGTTTTTCCAAATCGCTCACAAAGGGCAGTCGTGCAGTCCAAGCACCATTCATCTCTCAAGCTGTGCTTTGGTGTCTTGCCTTACAGTGTCTCTTAGCAAGGGTGGTGGTGGCAAAAGAGGCCTGGAGGTGCCATGAGAGGGATGAGTTTCTTGGCCTGGTTCTGCTGCCTAAAAGCTGTGTGCCCTCGGATAAGTTGCTTACCCTCCCTGAGCCTGGTAGAAACAACAGCACTCACCCTGGCCCCCTTTGCAGGCTTGTTTTTAGAGATGAAGCGATGGGAAAGCACTCCGTAAATTGCCAAGAGCTGAGTAAACACCGAGTACTCTGGACATTGTTACACTGCTAAGCAATAGCAATACCATTTATAAACCAGGTTTTTGAGAACATCCCAAGCATGCTTGGGAGAGGATCCGGAGCTTCTCCGCAGGCAGGCGCTCCTTGAAGAACGGTTATCACGGATCACTCCATCTGCTGTTTGCTCGCTGAAATGCTAAGTGGAGTTGTGGGCGTACCTGGGGTCTTTCTCAGTTCGGCACCGTCTCTGAGAGGGGCTAGATGTGTCTCCCCTCCTTTCTCAGAGATGCAAGTGTATTTATAGCCTGGTGTAAGTACAATCAGAAGGTTCCATAAAACTCTGTTATTACTGCAGTACAAAGTTAGAAATGCTTGAGGTTTCGGCTTCTTGGCTCTTCCATGCGGCAATGAATATTTTATGGGAAAGGAAATACTTAGTGTCTGACTCTTTTTATAGTGCAGCTACTCACAGGGCTGGTAACCTTCCAGATCTCACCGAAATCGAAATTGCTGCCCGTCCACCTCTCTGCTCCCTTCCTTGCAATTCCCCTGGTGTCCTGACTCGCCGAGGGGTCCAGGTTCTCTCGGTGCATGGGTCCATTTACAAAACGTTCGGGGTGCAGTTTTCAATCCTCATTAACGCCCTAAACCAAAGGAGTTGGCTGCTTCCCGACCTGCCCCACCCCTCTGGTACCTTGTGGTGCTGCTCAGCCCAGGAGGAGCCTGCAGGCACGGTGCCCAGTGGGCCCTGCACTTGGAGGTCTCTGTTGGCCTCTTCTGCCACGTCCTTTTGTCCTGAGCGCCCGGTAGCCCCTGGGAAGAGGCGGCCCCACCTCTCCAGAGTCCACTCTGATCTTAGAATTTAAAAAGCGACAGGTGAGTTTGAGGTCCCATGGGCCCCAAAGGAGATTTTCCCTTTTAAGGCCTGAGCTTTGGGCTGAAGTCCTTGTCTAGAGCAGCCATCCGGGTGGTCGATGGGATTTCCCTCGCAGGCCCTCTTAACTGTGGTCCCTTCAGTGACCCCCACTTGCAAGGCAGGAAAGTGGGGCCTCGGTGGTCTTGGCCTTCGCTTTCCAGGTCCGGGACTTTAAGCAGAGAAAATGGGTCTCCTGGCAGGTCAGCGCCCATGGAGATTGCTCCCGTGGCCGTGCTAGGCATCCTGGCACAGGTGTTCAGCTGGTTTGGCCCCATGGCCCGCAGAAACGTATTATAACTACAGCAGCACCATAGACCAGATCACCTTGTCAAAGAACACCTTCCGCAGGTAACTTAGCCGTGTGGCTCTCCTAGGGGCCCCCACAGGCTGGTGGAATATTCATGTCTCTCATGGAGGTGGGCTGAGTGGCCTAGTCTTTCCACCAGGGTCCAAAAAACCCTAGAGTGGAGAGGACAGCAGGTGTGAAGTGTGGCTTCTGAGTCACTCGGGCAGGAGCACAGCTGGTTGTGTCTCAGCACTGGCTCAGGTCGGTGTTTCTCGGCAAGGGTGGGGCTGTGAAAAGTGCTGAACATCCTCTGAATGTGGGCTCCGCACTTAATTTAGCAGGACTCTGGGAGCTCAGGAGTTTCGCTGCATTTGTCTTCTGCTCTGGCCCTGGTGTCTGTCCTGGCGCCAAAGCAGGTAGAGGGAAAAAGTGATTTGCAACCCCCAACTGGCTTTGATTTGATTTCTGGTTGCATTACTGCCAAACAGAGCTGAGTTTCTGCAGTACGGCTTTGTATTGGGTCTTTCTCCCCTTTTCTTTTTTCCTCCTTTTCTATTTTTTGGTCTTTAAGCTCAGTGGTAGCAAGAGGCACGGTGGGCAATGGAGGGCTTTTGGTATTGTAGGCTTAGAGGCTCACTTGTCTCTTACGTTGAGAAGGTGAGGAAAGGGTTATTTATTATTTTTAATAAATGGGAATGGGGGTCTGTCAGTGGCTCACTGGAGGAATTGGGCAGTGCGCTTTATACCTAGAGTCAACCTAGTTAGGGCATTTAACACAGTTGAAATTTAGGGTTCCTGTGACCACGAAGTTGATAGTTGGGATATTGGCAAGGCTCGAAGAATTGAAAATCCTCAAATGTTCTAAAAGCTTCATTATTGCTCCTTAC
Source organism: Microcebus murinus (assembly GCF_040939455.1). Classification (NCBI taxonomy): domain Eukaryota; kingdom Metazoa; phylum Chordata; class Mammalia; order Primates; family Cheirogaleidae; genus Microcebus; species Microcebus murinus. The sequence goes on from NC_134107.1 coordinate 93,232,143, forward strand.
TCACATTTTAACTCACCCGCCCCATCTGTGAAGTCATTTTTTACAAACAATGAAAATGGATAAAAGAAACGGAGCCAGAGAGAGAGAAGAAAGCTTTTATTAAGTGCCTATTGGGTGATGGACACTGCTGTGTGCTTTTGAATAAACACCTTTCAGGTTAATTCCAAAGCTAAGATTCAGCAATTCCCTGGTTCTGGGACCTGGATAATCCATAGGTGGGATTATTGATTTTAGAATCAGATAAACCACCAGTATCGAGTGATTCATTCAGTCTCTAGAGTTGTGCCAGATCCCATGGAAGATGTGAGCATATATACCTGCTGCAATTCCTTCCCTCGGGGGTTGAGACCACACCCATGAGCACATGTGCACACGCGTGCACACACACACAGCGGGTGGCTTGTGCCAGTGGGATGTATACATTCCAGCGTTCCAGAAGGGCAGAGGGCACTGTGACTGGGGTATTAAGAAGGTCGACTCATGAGTCCCTCCAAGGGGCGCTCCACCTCCTTAGGAAAGTCTTACGGGCTGTCCTGATGGAATAAGGATAGGAAAACCTCTCCCCATCACGGAACCTGAGAGTGTTTCTGCTGAGCATGATGTTGTCTTGGGCATTTCCATTTCATTTTTAAGATTCAAGCATAGTTTTAACTGAAGGGCACCAAGTCCCTTGCAGGTCATGTTCTGCTACCTCTGGGGTTTCTGACTTAGGGGTCACTTTCCTAGATAACGTGTTCTATATTCACACTTATTGTCTTATTCTCCTACTCCCCTGACCACCACAACTGTCCCCATGTTCTATGTGGCATTTCTTTTCTGGAGCTATTTAAAAGTATTCTAGGCGATCTGTCTGGAATACTTGTGTGCATTTATTCCTGGCTGCATGGAAGGCCCAGGGACCTCCCAGGCTCTCTGAGTCCTCTGATTCTTAGAAGGTTAAACCGTTATGGAAACAGACATTGCATCTCTGTCTTCTCTTGTTTCCTGCATGCAGCGGTGACCTTTGGGGTACATTGTTCAGGAGACCAGCCATTCTCTGTCGTTTGAAGTCTGCTATTCTCATCTCTCTACCAAAAGAGAAACTAAACCTCATTGTCATGATTAAGGTCACAGCCAACAGCCGGTTAAAGAAGCCATCTCTCCTCCCGCTCATAGCTGCCCCCTCGCCCACGGCCCTCTCCCCAGCTCTCCTGAGGAAGAGCTCTCCACGATGGAAGTGTCTCGGGAGGGAAAGGGGAGTGAAGAGTGAGCAAGAAAGACACAACGGCTGCGCAGCCGCACTGGAGAGGGGACTGGGCCCCGCACTTGTTAGGTAGACCGAAGTGACACCATGTGGATGTTCAGATGGCAATTAAGTACTTATATGACCAGTCTCGAGGATTTCCAGGCCATGACACTTTCAAATCCTTCCAGCCTGCTTATGGAGAGAGGCCCGGAGGCTTCCGGCAAGACAATTAGCACGTGAATTAGATTGTGTCTTCTGGAAGGGAGACGAAGTTCCCTGCACACTCTATTATAGTTGATTGCATTAAGGTTGACCATGACTTTCTCATTGGGCAGAGAGGGCAGGGTGCATTCTCTGGAGGATTCTACAGTGTAGCAGTGGCAATGGAGAACTACCCCATTGGAGGTAGGGGGCTTTCTGGGACCCTGATGGGGTCCCTCTCCTCCCCCAGGGAATGGGGCAGAGTTGAGGGAAGGTGCTGCCTGGCTGCACTGAGCACGTCACCCTGTGCTCTGCATGGTGGAGAGAAAACTGCCCAGGCAAGCGCTGCTCTTCTGGCAGTTCCCAAAGAAGGAAGTGGATGAGGCATGGCCTGCCGGCCCTCAGGGAGGAGCTGTCAGGGACAGGGGGAAAGGGTGCGGGGAGCTGTTGGCAGGTGTGCCCCCAGGCCTCCATCCCCCAAGCTGGAGAGAAAGGCAAGTGGCCTGGAGGGCCAGGAGGCGCCTCTTAGGGCTGGCTGTGGGTTTTAACCCTGGGTGTTGCCATTTTGGAGAAGAACAGACCCTGTGATCCAGGAGGGGATGAGATCGGTATTTCAGGCCCGGGAGACGTAGGATTTTGCAACGGAGGCCAGGAGAGGACGTGAGAGAGCTGAGGGAGGGATGCTCGGGGGTGTGGAGGTGGGTGCGGCGTTACAGATGGCAGTCACCTTCACACGGAGAAGTGGCTGTTTTCTACTTCAGTTGCCTGGCGTCTACGTTCTAAACTTGTAATACTCTTCATCCTGCATGGTGACATCGCCCTTGCTCTTGTCACGTGTCATTAGCGTGCATGCTTTTGAAGTCTTTTACACACGTACGTCTGTGTCCCTGCTCGACTGTAGGCTCCTCGAGGGTGCGGCGTGTATTGCATTCCCTGAACCTCTCTGCAGTGGCCAGCACCGTGCCTTGCATTTAGTAGGCAATGAATTCGTGTCGGCTTTGAGAGAATGAAGCGACATTCCCTACCCGCTTCCTCTTACGGGGGCTACTTAGTCCCATTGTTTTGTTTCCCTCCTCACCTGTCCCCCCCTGCCCCCCTGCCCAGTTTTCTGTCTTAAAAAGAGGGAGACACTGACCTGTTCCTCCCACGGAAGTGATTTTGTGAGGATTTCTATGAGGAAAGTCTCGAGACCTGCAGGAACAGTGGAATCGCTGGGACATGGGAACAGCACTTGGGAAGACTGAAGGAGACCCTCTCCAGGTGGGCCCTTTTGATTTGTGGTCCCCCGCCACTGATTGATCAGGCTGATCCCCAGCCCCCTGAAAGGGGAAGGGGGCTGCCTCTAATTCCCCCCGCATCTCGTGACTTCCTATTTTCCTCCAGCCATTATTTTTATCGTACTTACTTCCTTCCCTCTTCCGCGTCCGCCAGCTCCGCCAGTTTGTTGGGTGTGCGATTGTTTCAGCTTTATTTGGAAACTGGAAGCCTCATTTTACTATAATAGTTCCTTGATGATTTTCTAAATGAAACTTGCATACTTCATCTGCTCCCCCACTGCTCAGATATTAAACAAATATCTCTGAGAGGTTTTCCTTGTCTCGCCCCTCCCCCCATCCCCCAGAGACCAGCAGTTTGCTCAGACAGATGGCGGGAGATGGCGTGTGTGGGTACGTGCCCGCGCGGCCACGTGTGCGTGTAGTAGGGGATTCTCGTGCAGGGTGCCGGTTTCTGAAGCATCTTCTTGCTTTGCTGGCATCCAACTGTGCAGCAAGGCAGAGGGCCCTGGCAAGCGACCAAACACAGAGTGAGTGGCAGGAAGGCCTGTCACCCTGATAGTCCTGCGAAGAATCCGCTTCTCCGTGAACGGGAGGCTGTGGAGGAGGTCGGAGGAGCAAGCGTCTGGCCGGTGTCCAAGGCCAGATGTTCTGTAGTGCCACACGTCACCATAGGAAGTCTGTCCTCTGAGGGCTCCTAGAGCGTGTCAGACCTCTGCTCTTGAACTGCACAATCCTCATGTCTCCCTTCCCTCCTAGGTTAGGAACACAAGCGATGCCTCCTTCTGTGTTTGCTTCCTAGCCCAGCCTCCTCCTCCAGTAGCTTTCTGGTCTGGACTCATTTAGACCACTTCATGGTGCTCACCTTGGCTCTCTTTGTCCTGCCCCTGGGTTGGCCACCCCTTCCTTGTTCAGGAATGATGCTGTTCTGTGCCTGTTTCACCCTCCTCTGAGATGTCTCCTCCCCTTCTATATACCTGCTACCTCCTTGGTATCTCCTGAGCCCAGTCTCGAACCCACCTCCTCGGGGAGGCCTGAGTTTGGATTCCCACTCGTGCTGGGCGTTGTCATTATACTCACGACCTGATGTTCGAGAGTAAGAGTAAGTACTGGTTGCTGTTAGTTTGTGTATTGTCATCTGTCTTCAACTAAAGCTTTGGGAGGGCAGCTTGTCGTCTTGTGCTTTTGTTGTATCTTTCACTATGCCAAATAAGTGCCTAGTTGGTTTTCAGCCCGTCCAGGCTCCTGAGAGGGAAGGGATACTTGAGTACTCCTGCTCTGCAGCCACGTGGAGTTGGTAGCCAGCCCAGGTGCTGGAGGGGGTGAGGTGTAGCTCCCGTGCTGCACGCTCTTGCTGCCATCTGCATTCTGATGAATCGGTGAAGGCACGTGTAACCGGATGGAGGTAGCAAACAGCGGCAACAGCTCTTTTGGGTCCCCTGCCGTGGAGCCGGGCACCTGTGCCAGGGAGCAGACAAAGATAGGTGGTTTGTTCCAATCTCTCTTTTCTGGCACCTTCTTAGAGAATAGAAGCATTCTGCAGACGCATGGCCGTGATACTGCGTTGGCATTTTGCTCTGGAAGGCTGACCTAACTACTGTCTTTGGAGATACCTCATTCTCAGTGTAGAATTTGGGCACTTCCCTCTGTCTCTGTCCTTCTGTGGTCCCTGGCCCCAATGAGCCTCCACTCCCAGCCAGCTCCATTGTTCGGAGAAGGGTTTTGGTGGCTGCTCAGGGACTGCCACACTGAGACCAAAGTCCTCAGCCTCTTTCTTAGTACTCTGCATCATCTGGCCCATGCCACCACCTCTGCAAGCTTATCCCCACCTTCCTCCCCGCCTGCCCACTCTGGAGAAGCCAGGCCTATCTCCCGAAGGCTTGTCCAACATGACTTGGTCACCCGTAAGGCCAAGTCTTGGCTCACGTGGTGATGCCTCTGTCACATGGAGCTCTCTCCCCCACCCAAGGCTTTTCCGTTCTTAATATTCCCTTCCATGGGTAGATAGAGCCCTCAGAGCTCACAAAGCCCCTGAAAGGACCGGCTCAGTCTCACCATGTCCTCAAGCCGTCTCCAGTGACAGCACCCTCTGTGGATCTGCTCCTCTTCTGCACACCCTTGACGGCGGCCACATCGCCACATCCTCCTTTCGGGAGTCTTTCTCTGTCTCTCTTGCCAGCTCTGCCGCTTCATCCAGCTCGGTTATGGACTGGCCAGGGAACAGGGGTCTACCTTTATTCGTCTTCAGCCTTTGCTGTCTTCTATTCATCTCATTATGTCCTCAGTGCCATGCTAAGTCATATAACATGCACAGTCTCATTTATCTACCTTCTGTGATAACAATATTATTAACCCACTCGACAGATGAGAAAACTTGAGACTTGAGAGAACACCAAAGTCTCAGAGCTAGTCAGTTTTAGATCTGGAATTTGCAAACAGGGCTGTCATCAGAGTCTAGGTGCTTAGACTTTTCACTCTGTCAATGAGTTGTGTCAGGCTCTGCCACTTGCCAGCTGAATGACCATCGGTGAGTTGTTGATTCTTCATGCCTCAGTTTTCTCCTTGGCAAAACGGAAATAAAAGTGATATCTGCCTCATTGAGTTGTCCTGAGGATTGAACGAGATAATGCATGAAAATGCATAAATGGTGCTCAAGTATGTCTTGTACAAATGTTCTTCTAATTATTCTTCATCGTCAGCGTCATCTGAATGTTGTTCGTGTTACTGTTCTTACTTCTCATGTCTCTGGCATCATCTTAGCTCCTAAGACAATGTCATGCACATGGCTTGTGCTCAGGAAATGCTTAATAAATGAATGGAAAGGCACTCAGTCACCTAGAGGTGATTTGGTGACAAATGCTCTGTGCGGTGTTGCCCTTGTGGCATATGCTGACTATGAGGGTGTCTTTGCCAGGGTGCAGTTTTGACATGCTCTCGTGGTGGCGGTGGTCGGGGCTCGGACATCGTGGAGTACGGTGCAGGCTGCAGTCGGCAACCTTCCTGGTGCCTGAAAACTTTTTTTTTCCTTCCCATCCCCTTTCCCAGTAGCTCTGTGCCCTGCCAAGTCTGTGCACAAGCCTTGAAATGACAAAGTACCCTTTAGTTAATTGCACAACGGATTGCCTAGAGTTAAAAGTTCTGATTTATATGACTATAGCTCTAACTGCTCAATAACACAGGCCTGTAATCTACTTTCATTTCAAACAGAACGGTGATTTATAGGGCAGCATGCCGCTTTAGCTCAGAAATGAGGTGTTCAACATATGCTCTGTTGACATAAATTTGGAATTTATCGCTGTTGTCAAAACTGCCTGTTGGACAAAGGTGGGTATTAAGGCAATAAATGGCTCAGAATAGTTTTCTGTCACATTTCCTAACCATTGTATTCAGTCTATTTGAGGGAAAAATATATACTTAAAAGTAATCAAATGTCCAAAATCCATGCATCTTGTTTTGAATGGTGGGAAGGGAGGCTGCAGGGAGGATGGAGGAGCAGGGGGCCGTGGGGCGGGGGAGCCGGGAGGACTGTCGAGGAGAAAGCTTTTCGGGAAGTTATGGCCCATTTAAAAAGGATTCCACTCCGCTTCCTCTCCCCCTGTCCCCATTAGGAGGTGGGCTTGCCTTTCTCATTTACAAAAAGGGGGAGGAAAAATGAAAGCTCATTAAATAAAAATAGTAAAGGACATTTTTATGTGTGGGCTTAAAGCCAGCAATGTCAGGGAGGAGTTAGTGAGTGGGGCTGCGAAGGAGGCAGAGCAGGATTTTGTTTATGGGGAAATAAAACCCCCGGCCGTGTTGGTTTCTCTGCCGCCTTGGTGAGCATGGGCTGGTTCCCGCCTTCTATGTGAGGCTCGGAGGCTCCTGGACAGGAGGGGTGCTCGCTGACTGATGAGGGTGACGAACTGTTGGGGACCAGGCTCTAAGCAATATTCTCTACCCTATCTGGGTCCTGATTCGTTTATTACCCATAGTATGGCCAAGGCACACTGGGCATCAGCCACCTTCTCCCGACGTGTTTCTTGGGCACACACGAATGCCGTGCCCTTTGCTAGGTGTGAGGATACAGGCAGAAAGGGGCAGAGCTCTGCCTCCACGTCCCAGCTAGCTGCAGAGACGGAGAAGCAGGCAGATGCACCCAGTGCTATTTACGCAACAACAGAAACGCATGCAAAAGACGCGGGTAAAGTGGAGGGGACAGAGGGGCGGGAGGAACTGGGGAAGCCTTCCTGGGGATGAGACCTACCCTCCTGCCTGGCAGAGTGTCCCTTTGGAAGTATCAGGTCCCTGCAGGGAGAATACAAAAAAAGTACAAAAAAAACTCTCTAGTGATGGGCTTGTGTTTTGTTTGTTTGTTTGTTTTCTTTTTCAAGATGTGCAGTGTTGTGGTCAGTTTGGGTTTGAGCATTTCGTGTGTGTCAGTTAGTTTGGGTTTTCCGTGTCATGATTATAGAAGCGGAGCCAGGGTCTTTGTGCACTGAGGCTGTAGCCTCTCTTGTCCTTCACGCCATGGACCAGCAGTCACTGCATCACCTAAACACAGGGCACCAAGGCAGGTGCCACGGGGGACGTAGCACATACAGTCAGGGTCAAGGTGAAGAATCCATCTCTTTTCTTTATTCTCCGTTTCAAGATAACAAAGCTTGCAGTACGTGTTGTGCCGTGAGACCCAAAGTGTGGGCACATCCAGAGAGCCGCTGCTTGGCCTCGGCAGCTCGCTGGGCCCAGCGCCGTGGGTCTTATGCATTTCCTGCGTGCTCGGCAGTCTTGCAACCTAGGAGCCAAAGGAGCATGCAAGCTGCCTGGTACTTCTCCCCTATGAAAGCTAGGCTCAGCGGGGAAGAGGATTCGGATTTGTTGCTTTTATTTTATTTTTCCTTTTATCTCCGTGCCCACACGCTTGGACCGTCTCGCAGTTGATAAATGCGTGCTCTCACACACACATGCACACAAGCCCCTTTCTCTGGCCTGCGTGTTTGACACATGCACACACACTGTCCCGTGCACACTGGGCATGGACACCCATTGTAAACCCCCTCTGTGTGGCTCACCCTCCTTCTGCCACCAACCCCTGTCCTTTTCACACAAAGCTCCCCGTTGGGAAAACTCATAATTTTTACACCACACAGTCTTGACTGGCCATTGCTGGAATTACTGTCTCTTTGAAGTGCTTTCTGCTGGGGCATTTACAGGCCGTTTTAATTACCTGCAGCTTGCAAAGGGCCTTGCTCTGTCCCAGCCTTTGTTTGTTTGTTCTTTGCAAGGAGTCTGTGCAGAAAGGAATATGGCTGCCATCTTTTATAAAGGAAGAAAAGGGAGGAAAAAAAAAGAAGTTTGGGGAACCCTTAACAGGGCTCCGGGCCACCCTGCCCTGTACCAGGTGCAGGAAGATAAGCCCCTGCTCTTGGATCTCCCGTCTTCCCAGCAGCTCCTAGCACCGTGGGTCCCTCTCCTGGAGTTGGGGTATTTTTGCTTGTATATTTTTTAAGTGTTATTGAGTATATTGTCAAACTTCCCATCTGAGACAGCAGGGCTGTCAAAGCGTGCTCCCCTCACTTCTGACCAAATCGAAGTCAGCATCAGTCACACTGGGATCCCTCTCATATTTTTAACTAAATCTGTTCAAGGCATATGCGTGATTAAATTATTGCGTGTGGATGAGGGCTGGAGGGTATGGGTTGAAATCGTATATGTGACAGTCAGTGGTACCCACTTTGAGCTGTCTGGTGGTTTTTTTTTCTTCCCCCCTTTCATTTTTCATTTGATGCTGTCTCTCAAATGAACTAAATATAAGCAGCATTCTTTGTGGTTTCTGTTAAACATGAGTGTCGAATGTCATGTCTGCAAATGAAGGTGCTAGTTTACCAAAGGAGCCTCAGAACTGGAGCCCCCTTCTTTGGGGGATTTTGGAGCAGCAGGAATGTTGATTCATTTATTCACTTAATCCAAAAATGGATTGAGAAATTGGAAACCTCGTACATGGCTGAGAGGAATGTAAAATGGGGCAGCTGCTTTGGAAAATAGTCCGGCAGTTCCTTAAAAGGTTAAACAGAGAGGTACCATGGTTGAGCCAGCAGTTCCACTCCTAGGTCTATGTCAAAGAGAAGTAAAAACATATGTCCATGATAAAACTTACACACAAATGATCATGGCAGCATTATAAATAATAGCCAAAAGGTTGAAACAACCAAATGTCCATCAACTGGTGAATGGGCAAACAAAATGTGGTATATCCATACAATGGAATATTATTCCACAATAAAAAGGAATGAAGTGCTAAGATAAGCTACAATATGAATGAAGCTTGAAAACAGTATGCAATGTGAAAGAAGTCAGACCCCAAAGGGTGCATGTTGTATGGTTCCATTTCATGAAATGTTCAAAATAGGCGAATCTGTAAAGGAAGATGGTAGATTAGTGATTGCCAGGGGCTAGGGGTGGATGAGTTGGGGAGTGACTGCTGATGGGTACTGGGTTTCTTTTTAGGGTGATGAAAATATTCTGGAATTAGGTAGTGAGGATGGTTGTGTAGTTCTGTGAATATACTACAAACCACCAAATGATATACTCTAAAGGGGTAAATTCTGTAAGTGGACAATATCTCAATAAAACTCTTTAGAAAAATGTATTGAATGCTCTATACCAGGCATCCTCAAACTACGCCCCTCGGGCCACATGTGGGTGTTTTTGCCCGTTTACTTTTTTACTTCAGAATAAGATATGTGCAGTGTGCATAGGAATTTGTTCATGGCTTTTTTTAAAAAACTATGTCCGGCCCTCCAGCGGTCTGAGGGACAGTGAACTGGCCCCCTGTTTAAAAAGTTTGAGGACCCCTGCTCTACACCATGCACTCTGTTGGATCCTGAGGACACAGTAGATGGTGTGACTACACCGTTTGTGCAGACTACTGTGTATACAGTAGACTACATTTCTGCCTTAATGTAGCTTGCAGTCTAGTAGACATAAAGACTACTAATAAAAAAACCAATATATAACTGCAAATTGTATTAAGTGCTATAAAGGAAATCAGTAAAGGGCAATAATGGAAAATTGTGTTGATGGACAACCTACCTAGGTGAGCTGTGGTCCAAGTGCAACCTGACTTTCCTAGAGTCTGGCACGCAGTAGGTGCTTAACAGATACAGGGTGAGTAGCAGTAGAGAATGAATCAGCATGCTTTCACTGCAGGAGGTTATAAAGTCCCTGTGAGACCGGGCATGTCCATGGACTCTGGGGACCATCATTCAGTTTACCTCTTTTCTTAAAGGCCTCTCTCTTCTTGCTTCTGTCTGATTAGATCGAGTAAATCCTGGACATACTCCCAGTGACTCCTTTCTAGCTGTGTTTTTCCTGCCTCTTTCAGGGAAAGACTGTGGCTTAGGGGGGGATGTAAAGGTAGATCCCGAGATGTGAGAAGTCTGGAGACGTCTGCCCGCTTACGTGGGAAAGTAAGTCATGTAGCCTCAGTTTCCCCATCCGCAAAATGGGGACTGCACTCTCCATCCACCCAGCCACGGGGTGGTTGAGCTGATCTTCAGGAAGATTTTTCAACATCAGACGAGATATGTAAGTGCATTAGCTTCATTATGATAAAAACCTTGGTCGACCCGATTTTCTTTTTTTGCATTTTTTTTCTAGAAGAAAGGAAAAAAGAACCAGTAAAAAAGCAAATACCTATTCAGTTTTTGCCTTTTTTTTCCTTCATTAAAATGACAATAACTTTTACAATGTGATTCGGTCTCCATACAGGTAATCTGCTCAATCTCTTATCTTCTGTGTTCATAATTGATGTTTAGAGCGATGGCTCTCAAGCTCATAGTCCTCATAGAAAAGTAATTTAATTTTCGGTGTACTAAAGCAGAAAGAATGAGGCAATATACATTAAAAAGATTTTCAGAATGGTTTAATTCCCAAGGAACTTTCTTCTTAGGCCCTTAATAAGCCTCAGTTTTTCTCGACAATCTCTGGGTTTCCGTGACTGGTTCGTGGGATTTCAAGGTAGCGTTTTTGGCTTCCTGGCTTAAAGAGGAAACGTGTAAAAATGAGACTAGAGAACCAAGAGACAAAGACGTTTCCTCCGCACACCCTGGCAAAACAGGGGGATAGAGGAAGAGTCTGTAGCTTTTTGAAAACTGTTTTCTCAGAAATGGGCTGTTTGTGCTAGTTAAAACCTCGTGTGGGGGAGGGAGAAAAAACAAAAACCCTGTTCATCCATAGCCATAGTTTAATTCCCTTATAGGGCCTTTTAAGATCTGGAGAGAATATTTTAGATTTATTTTTGTTTCCCTTGGGCTGACATCATCAAGCATGCATCATGATATGCCCTGTTTTGGGTTTGGAAAAAGCTCAGAGAAGCTATAAATCTTAAGGCGTTTTACTATTTTTCCTCTTCCTTTTTCTAAAAGCACAACTTTTCTGGTCTCTTAAAAGAAAAAGAAAGAAAGAAAACTACAAAAGTGTGTATTGATCCCTTCTCTTCAGATCTTAACTGGCCGGGCTGTAATACCTTGCTTACATCTGCCAGGTTTTTGTGCAGTTTTGCAACATCTCCTTAATCCAGTGAGCATAAATAGAACATTTCAATCATATTTGGCTACCAGGAACCTCGCAGATAAGCACGCTAAGACCTTGTTGAAAGAGACTGTATGAGATTGTGTGTGATAAGATCATCCTATAGCCCAGTGCACAAATGAAAAACTTTTGTTCTTGGTGAAATTTGTTGATAGAGATATTTCAAATAAATGACTTAGGAGAAATCAGTATTTTAAAACAAAGGACCGGTTACATAACAGCCAGAAGCCCAGGCCCTCCTGGTGCTCAGCGGCCATGAAGATCCTTCTCTGAGCAGTTGCTGCAGGGAGATTAGCATGTCCCTTTGTCATTTCTGACATAGTGTTTTAGTATTTCAACACTCACGGGCAGCCTTATCTGAAAGTACTGTACTGGTGTGGTTATGGGTGTGGGAAGTACCATAGTCTTTCCTCATATTTTCAAGGCGTGGGACGGTTCCTTCCACTCTTTGGTCAGCTCCAGGTTGGCCTTGATCTCAGGGCCAGACAGAATACAAGGCTTTCTCTCTGAGAACCCCACCGAGGGCTTCTCTTTTGGACAGTAGGGACAGCTGTGCTTGTACTGGTGTGTGTGCATGGCGGAGTGTGTGGGGAGGTGTGCATGTAGAGAGAGGGTGGGTTTTGCCACCTCTCCATTTATCTTTTCAAATGCCCTTTCCTGTTTGTTTGTTTGTTCGTTCATTCAGCAAAAATGCACTGAGCCCCTACTGTGTTTCTGGGCTCGAGGGTGAGGCTGAGGGAATGAATCTGGTTTGGATCCTTCATGATGGAGATACAGTCCAGCTAGCACAGACCCATGTCAGCCCCACAGCCTTTCAGTTTTGCAAACCCAGTTGGAAAGAACCTGAGAAATCATCTAGCCTGAGAAATCATCTAGGTGTAAAGTGAAATCTAGAGAGACAAAGTGGTTTGGCCAAGGTCATGTGATGGATATCAGCAGGGCTGGGGTGAAAACCAGGTCTTCTGACCCCAGCCCTCTGTCTGTATACCCGTATCTTTCTATTTATCTGTACGGTCAACATACCACACTTGCCGTCTAGCTGATTCTTGAGAAAACATGGCTTCCTTGGCATTTCCTACCCTTCCTTTTAAAGGCTCCAAAACAACCAAATGGCCAGCATTTTCCATAACTCTATGGTCTAGACCCTGCTGCCTACCTCTCAAACCTACAGCACAGAAGGCGTTAACTAGCACTCGGTTAGTTCTTGGTTGTGTGTTTTTTTTTAAATCTGTTTTTTGAAATCCTTGGCTTTTATTGGTATATTTACTTTATGGCATACATAAAGAGCTGTATTAAAAAATAAATTGTGTTGTAAAAGCATTCGGTAATGTTTATTAATATTGACTAGTCAGGGAGCAACGAACTCTATTGCTGGAAAGATAATTTGTGGTAATACCCGCTAAGCATTCACAGCTTGTCAAATGACTGTCTAATCTCAACATTTAAAAAAACTGGTTAAAAGGATAATTTCCCTTATGCCTCGAGAAAATGAAAGTGACCCATTTCCCAGCCAACATTAGAACTGTCCCTTCGTTCTCTTCCCTGGGTATACCAGGCCTCCTCTCTTGGATTCCGGGCAGTTCTAGGGCTGGACGTTGGTGGTCAGGGATTCCTTTCCTTAGTGTGGTTAGAGATTGCTTCACGAGCAAGAGCTTCTTGGGCATCTGCTCTGATGGCCTGGAGCTGTGCTGAGGGCATTGAAGGCAGAGATAAAGGCATGGGTCCTGCCCCCAAGGAGCTTATAGTTTTGAGGGACTGTTCAATATCTTAGTCTTGAATTCCTAGAATTCCTTGAATTCCTATCTTAGTCTTCATATTCCTAGAAAATAAGTGAGGAGAATGACACTGGGTGTGACAAATGGACCTAACCAGCCTGGAATGTGGCACTGTTGACGGCATTAAGGGAAATTCCTTGGGAAGATATGCTGTCACCCTTAGAGGGTAGGGAACATTTCCTCTGAGTGTCCCAGATGCCCTGTGAATAACATGCTCTGGTTTAGGGTGGAGGCCTCCAGTAGAACAGGCCTGGTTCAGAGAATTCCCTTCCCACAAGAAGACATCTAGAAAGAATAGGAAATTGGACCAAATATGGAAACACCCTGTGATCTCCATGGAAGTTGCTTTCGGGAGGAATCGCCTAGTAACTTTTTATTCATCCCTTCCTTTCAGAATTAGAGCACAGGATACCATTGACTATTTGACCTTTCTCTTGTCATTTGAGTTAAAGGTCAGTGGATGTTGAAGGTTCATTTTGGAACTGAAGAGTCTAAGGAGGAAGAGTAATAAGCCCATTTCTAAAGTACACAAAGCTCTCTGTCTCTCAGTTCTGTCTCTACTTGGAAAAGTGAGCAAGGCCGGGGACAGCGTCTCCTCCCACCATGCTTGGGATTCAGCTGTCGCTTTGGAGCTGGAGAGCATCAGCAGAACTTCGTGAAGGCACCCACATGGGGGACACAGCAGTATGTCAGTGCCGATTGGCCAGGTCCTGCTCAGGAGAGGACAGGAGTTGTGTGAGCTGGCTTCTGCCATTATGGAGTTTGCACTCTGAGCTAGAGGGAATCTTTATGGATTTTCAGACTTGAAGTATTAATAGCACAGAAACGGTTCAGACCATGAGCCTGTGTCTTGCTAGCTTGGTGAGAGTCTAGAATCAGTGAGAAGAAATGGATCTTTCTCTTCAGCTACTAGTGAAAAGGTTCAGGTTTGCTTAGCTCTCATTTCTCATAATAACTCAGCTTTCTTGAGAATACAGATAGAAACCTGTTAGAGGTTAAGTTTTTCTCTGTCTTTTTGGACAGAAGTGAAAATCTGTTACACACAAGGTCAGTTCACCTAATGGCCCAGGTGTGGTCTGTGGTAGGTGGGCTCTAAGAGTTGGGGGGATCCTTAGTCTGCTCCTCAAGAGTGGATGGTTAGGGACCTGAGGCATATGGGGGCAGGGGGTGGGTTCTTCACCGAGTACAGGATGGAGGGGCCGCGGCTGTGCTAGAACCAGGTTACTTCGAGACGGCGTTCATCAGTGCGGCTTCTCTCAGAGAGGAGGGTGTGAAAACTCCATCGTCAACCAGGGCAGTATACAGAAAGGCGCCCAAATGTCCCCAGCTGTCTCCCTTGCCTGTGTCACAGTAGAGGCTGGTGTTCTCAAATGGCCATGTGCTGTAGACCGTACGACGAGACAGGACCAGACGGGGGAAGACGTGAGTGCGTGTGGTAAGGAAGAAGGAGGTGGATCGAATTTCCATTTTGATCCAAATGCTTTGCAGTTGCATAATGTGGCAGTGCGGAGGTGGTGGGAGGTTGTGGTCTAAAGAGGGATAGATAGAACGTGAGTTCATAAAAATGTGGACTTTTGCTCCAGAAACCAGTTGGAATTCTATTTCCACATTGGCCATCCTGTGGACAGTGCCCTAGAGAGTCTGCTGGTAGCCAAGTCTCTTGAATGCACTCACACTCCCAGCCATTTCCTTTTCCTTTGCATGGGGAGAAGCCTCCCCGTTGTGACATCCTTCCCGTGGTATGTCCCCTGGTATATGGACAAGAATTAAAGATATGAGCAAACCAGCGCTGGGCTCTGTTGAACTGCCAGGCCTGTGAAGTTGTTTTGTTTTTCTCTTCTGAACTTTGTGCTTGCCCAGGTCTCTCTGCCAGTGGGGTAAGACCTTTGTCCCTGGACTACGTGCGGAAGCACTTGGACACCATATTCATCTCTGGTGGCCCGTGTGGGGCACTGAGTTAGTGGGTCAAGTGCAGGGCAGTGTCCTCACCCTGAGCATTGACTAGGACAGGCCACCTGTGTCTCTGAAGACTGGGAAATGCATGGTGACAGAGTGGTTCCGAGGAAAAGCTGGTGGCAAGTTCTGGAAGTTTCTTTCACTGAAAGATAGATAAATAGTAAGTAAAGGAGAAAACTCAGATCACCTGGATTAGAAGGTTTTAAAATGAGTAGATGGCTGGGATTGGGTCTAGAGTTTTGCTTGGGCTATCCTAGCCTGATGGCCTAGGTGTCAGAGGGCATCACAGGGGACAGTAACGAGTGGGACATGGCTCAGGGAGAAGAATAGTGCCCCGCTGAGGAACACTTCGGAGGCCAGGTAAAAGGATATGGGCAAGACATTTGCATAATACAATTTTGTCTCCATGCAAAATATTAGATAGCACCCACATCACTTTACAGGTGAGCAAATGCAGGGAGATTGGGGTAGCATGACTTGTGCCAGGTCTTAGCAAGTTAACGGCTGAGTCAGGTCGAGAATCCAGGCCTTCCAGATGCTTGCTGGGCATTCTTTCCTGTTTCCTGATACCTCCATGGTAAAAGGGCAAGCACTCATCACCTTTCATACCAAGCCAATCTAGTGGACCAAGAAGAAAAAAACTGCTTCCACCAGCTGCTAGGCAAATCCATTCACATCTAGAGAAAATTATTACCCAGAGAATGTTTATCAGGGTGAGGAATCTGAACTGGAAGCCTCAGAGAGAAGAGATGGGAACCCAAGAGTGGAGTTGAGCATGGTGGTGGCTTCCAAAATCTGAAGACTGGTCACTGTAGAGCCGTTTTAGAAAATAAGTCTAAATGGGTGTTTGTCCTCCTGTTCCTCCTAACAGCTGCCCCTGAGAGGTAAGTACCCCTAGGAGCTAACAAATCACCAAGGAAGAAAAGGATGAAAATAAATCAAACTGAAATCCATACAGTGCCATCCACCAGACCTTACCGTGATTGTGTGCGAAAAGCTCACCTGCTGAACCGCTTGTGATCAGAGCTTTGCCACTCTATAGAGCATCTCTTAGGAGAGCAAATAGCTGTCATGTCTGGGCAAGCGATAGGCCTACTCTGCTATCGTGTGTATGTGTGTACGTGCATGTGCTCACGTGCATTCCCATACCTAGGTACGCATTTAAAAAGATACTCTGCCCCAGATGCTATTAGGACATGTCTCAGTGCCCAGCATTGTGAAATCTATTTAGAGTTAAGAATGTTCAGTTAAAATGTTCTGTACTGTTAATATTTCTCAATTTGGGTAGATCAGCCATGGCTAGGAGTGAAAGAACACGGAGGGGGATGGGGTGCCCTACAGTGTCATGGATGAGGGTGTGTGTGTGTCTGTGTGTGTGTGTGTGTGTGTTTGTGATTGAGAAATCATTTGACTTTGGCAAGGGAATAAAGGGAAAGCAAGCAAACAAAACAATGCGATTGGGAAAGAGTCCTGCGAAGGGAACTGTGTGTGATCTCTCTCAGAAGGCCACACACCGGACACCATATGCTATCCTCATGCCACGGGGCCTGCAGACTGCGGCGCTGAGGAGGCTCACCTGGGGGCGCCGCACGGTTTTGCCACATGGCTGGGTTCTCAGCCTGGGATTTGGAAGGTGGTGGCGGTGGGTGGCCCACTCTCATCATCATGATCTGGGCACTGCAGCCCAGGTTGGGGGGCTGCTGGCATGAGTGTGTCCCACCCCATCTCCCCGCTTGCAGCTTTATCTGACATCAGATAAAGCCTCCAGCCTCTGACCACGGTCTTAACACGCCAGCATTCTGACTCCAGAGGTTGTTGGCTCTGAGAGGGCTTCGTGTTCTCTGCCGCCTACCCCACCGCCTGCAGATCCTGCCTCTGACTGCCACTGCCTGTCCTGTTCCTTAGGGCCAGGCCCCTGGGGAGGTTGTGGGGAAGGCACAGCGACTGGGGCAGAGGTGGAGGCTGGATCCCGGACCTGACAGCAGGAGTGTGGGTTGGGGGACGTCAGCGTTACCGGCTGGCCCACCCGGCTCCCTGCGTCTCACCGGCACCCTCGCTGGCTGGTCACCGAGCCGGGGGTCTGGTGGGAAACGCTCCAGTTGGGAGTTGGGATCAGAGCACTGTGGCAGGCCCGGCCTGTGACGAGTTCTCACCAGGTCTTCCCAGGACTGATAACACATACCCGACCCACCTCCCACTACAATTGTAGTGACGGCAAAGAGACTACATGTGTGAGCATACTTTCGAGAGCCAAAGACTACTACGACTTATGTTTATGGAATGACGTTATCCGGGTTCTTGACACTCTTCTTTCCGTCAAGGCAAGACGTAGAGGGAAGATACATCTCTAGGGGGCCTTAAGGGAAGGGTGCGCCTGTTGGGGGTCACCGCAGTTCCAAGAACATCTGGATGCCAGAGAGAGACGCATCTTGCGTCCCTAAAGGCATCAGTTCATTCATAAGCTTATTCAGAGCCTCCTCTGCACCAGTCACCTTAGTGGGCGTTGGAGACAGGAGGGGGAAAAGACGCAGGTGCAGCCCTCCTGAGTATAACAGGCATGTTAGACTTAGCACAGTGATGACAGTGCTGTCACTGAGGTAAACAGAGGCTGGAAGTCTCCATATATGGGCTGTGCTAATGTGGCAGTGAGCATTATGTCTGTCTGACTGTCCTGGGTGCTTCTTCCTTCCAACCTTTGAAGATGGTTCTGATTTTTTACCTTGGTCTACATGCCAGTGGGAAAGCAGTAGAAAATGACCTGTTTTTCTGTCCTGTGCACAAGCCCAGGAGTGGGTGCTTCATTGGCAGAAGGCCATGGGCACACGAAGTGACTTAGGCTGTCTGGGGGCTCAGGGGTGTGTCTCTGTCATTGTCCTTCCTCTCCCTGCCTCCTGTCCCCTGCCACAGGGATGACTGCAGATCCCCCAGGTCGGGGTGCCTCCTGTCCAGCCAGAGCGGCAGCAAACTCTCTTTTCCTTTCCCCTACAGGAAGCTGCACAGTGGGATGAAGACATACGGGTGCGAGCTCTGCGGGAAGCGGTTCCTGGATAGTTTGCGGCTGAGAATGCACTTACTGGCTCATTCAGGTAGGTGAGGGTGCCCCGATGCCCCATTGGGGTGCAGGAAACCACCTCCTGCCCACTATCACTCCCCACTCAGGGCTTGCTTTGGTCTGTATGGCACCATTGCCTGCTGGGGCATTGGTGCACCTTGTCCCAGGGATTCTCCCTCCAGGCTCATGGAGCGGTGTGACCACCTGGATAAACCCACCCACAAGCTCTCCTGGGTTTCCCTGGGCATCGTTGGTGCCTAGAGCCCTGTGTGATCTACCTTCCAAAGCAGACTGTAGTTTCATTAGCAAAACAGTTGTGGAATTAGGTTCTCGCTGTCTAATGAATCTGACTATTGGGTTCACATTATACAGGAGCCTTTAATTAAATAGATATAGAAAGGTTGGAACACAAAGCTAGTTATAGCGTGCTGTCTTTTGCAAGTTAATTTTATCCAATTCTAGTGAGGTCGACTGTGTGGCTGCTGGTAATTTTGCTCATGTTTGGGCAAAGCTGCTCTGCCCCACGAGGCGTGCAAAGGGGAGAAGCACCTGCCACTCATCATGCCCAGGTGTTCTTGGTGGAGGGAAGGATCCAGGAGGTCTGATGCTGCGGCTTTGTGGCTGAGAGATTGCTGCCTGCAGTTGTAGAGGCCTCAACACTTCCCTGCCAGGACATACTCTCTTCCTTCTAATTCCTTTGCCTTTGACCTTGGAATCACTTTTCAGGGTAGAGAAGAGAGCCGGCTTCTCATTTGGTCCTGCTGTCCTTCATACAGCCTGCCTCTTCTTTCCCCATATTGCCTCGAGCAACTGGCCCTGCAGGCAGTTGAGCCTTTGTGAAATGAGCCTGGGCTTCGGGGTTGGGCCCCCGAAGGTTCAAATCCTGTTTGTGATGTGTGCTGTGTGACCTTGGCCGCGTTTAATCTTGCAAATCCCGGTTTCTGTATCTGATAAGCGTAGGTGTTGCTAACTCACATAAATTTTAGTTTTATTTTTGAGGACTAGGTGACAGAATATATGCTAAAGGCATTATATATGCTAAAGCAAGCCCCTGGCATACAGTTGGCGTTTAATAAGTGTCAGTGGTTTCCGCTTGCACATTCCTTCCTTTTCTCCACTTGCCAGGCTGTTGCCCCTGGGGAGTAGCATCCTCACCTTACCCAGAAGCTTCCTGCTCGGCTGGCTGTTTGCATCGGTTTCCCTCCAGCCCGTGTGTGATCGTGGAAATGCTCTTCGGTGGCTTTCTGTGCGTCAGCGCACCACTGCCCTGCCGCAGGGCCCTGTGGCTGGGCGCTGCGTTGGATGTGACCACTCTCTGTGGCCTGCGTGGCCCTTCCTACAGTACCGTGCCTCCTTCCCACTTCCTGTGCTGCCCTGTGCCACAGTAGCCAGGGATCTGCCCACACCAGGCAGCTGTCTGTCTCAGCGTGTCTGCTCCGTCCCTATGCTTTTGTGTGTTCCGCTTCTCCTTCCTGTAGGGCCTCCGCACCCTCACCCTTGCTCCGCGAGGCTGAACCATCCTCACCCTGCCCACCTGTCCCACCTCGGCCGGAGCCCCGAGTCCAGGCATTCCTGTGTTCGGCGCCGGCTCCGCACTCACGTACACTTTTTCTTCTGTTTTCATGACATGCACATTTTTATCTTCTTGCTTCTCTTTAGCTTTGTAGGTGGTTTCAGGTTCCGTGAGTGGTTTCGAGAGCTGTCTGCCCACTCGTTTGGCCGCACCTCTCCTACCCCAAGAGCAGAGTGTGGGGCGCCTGTGTTTTGCTCCCTGCCCCAGACACCTGTGTGGCACGCGACACTGATGATGGGGGCAATGCTCTTTTCAGCCAGTTGTGGAAGCCTCCTTGCCCCTCTCCGTAAGTCAGTGGCAGTAGCATCCTTTCTCTCTACTCTCCCCTCAAGTCCAGCGCTCTAGCCAGACTTCGCTTCGGTGCCTGTTGCTTTCTGAGCTTTGTGGCTTTGTGCACCCATTTTATCTGCTCAGAATAACACTTTTCCCGTCTTCCCAGATCTTCCAAGGTCCCTTCCACGATGCCATCCTCACCTGTTCCCCACCTCCAGCTGGAAGCAATCACGCCATCTTCTGGGTGCTCATATTTCTTTATTTGAAGCTGTCTTTGGGCACACTCTTTCTTCTGTATTAGGTTTATTTATGGACTTCCCTTATCTCCTCTACTTGGGAGGCAGGATGACATGGTGGGAGGAATTTGGGCACCCACCTCCTGATGACGTAACCTTGGCCATGAAATAGATAAATAAGCTCTTTGAGCATCAGTATCCTTAATCTGTACAATGAAAATATTTAACCCTCTCTCAGAGAAGTCGTGAGGCTCATGTTGCATACTTAGTACTGTGCCTGACATACAACAGGCTCACGGTAAATGTAATTTCCTTTCCCCTATGTTTCTCTAATAGATTATAAGCTGCCTGGGGACAGGATCTGTCCCTGTGATGTCTAGCACATGGCTTGGCACGTTGTTGGGACCAACGAGTATTTGTTAGATGGGGGAGTGTAGCCTGGGAGGCTGATGAACAACTTAGGAAAACTCCACTCTCCTGCAGTAGGAGCTGTTTATGTCTGAGCGGCTCCCTGGGAGGGGCAGCCGGGAGCCTGCTGGCCCATACCGTACCCCTCCTGCAGGCAGTGTGACTAAATGTGAGTGAGCCACCATCTCTGCTGCCAATCACACATCAGCAGTGTTGGCGGGGCTGGTGGCAGCTGCAGAGAGGAGAGGGATGTTTACATACTGCCAGGTCAGCCCAGGGCCCCCAGTTCCGACAAGACAGTGACTTTGCACAGCCTCCTCTGTGGGGCCGGCGGTTCCCCAGGGAAGTGCACTTCAGTCCTGCCCAAGATGCCACTTCCCGGTCCCCTGGTCTTACATAGATGCTCCAGAGGTTTTAGGAGTTGGATCCTGTTTTCCTAGTCTTTCCTTTCCATGACTGTCTTAGTGGACACCGAAGGCTGACTGTGTCAAATCATTTGTCCCTCTGTTAGTCATTTGCCAATATCCCCGTGAAGGCGGATTTGGTGATGGGGCAGGTGCAATGAGTCCTGACAGTGTTTCAGTTTAAACTTGCAGATAGCTCTTAGCCTTCAGAGTCTGATATTTCTGTTCTCTATTTTTGCTTTCTACTGCTCTGCATGCTTCTCACCCCTGCACTGGGATGTCTTGCAAATAACACAAAGGGTTTAGCGAGGCTATACTGCTCCCTGCATTGTTTGTCCCCCTGTTAAACAATGACAGCCATGGGGGCCTCTGGAGTGACCTGGCCTTGTTGGGGAGTCGGGGTCAGAGGGTTGGCCTGGGCTGGGGGTGCCAGGTCCTATAGAAGATTCCAGGAGTGGTTTGGCATGTTCCGATGCCTGCCCCTAGCTGCCTGCTAACAGAACGATGTGATGTTTTAGAAGAGACGTTGCATTAGGTGACATGAGATTTTCCTGCTGTCCTGTTTTGAAGGCTGCGTGCAGGAAGCCGACCACGAGAGTGGACGCTTTGGGTGCGTCGTGCACACCCATTTTACAGATCTCCAAGGGTTGGAGCAGCAGCACGGAGCCTGGAAGAGCAAGAGTTGCTCCAGAACCCTTGGGACTATTTTTTAAAGAGGGGCAGGCTGCGGGAAAGCGAGCCGAGGGATCTGGGGAGGGGTCGCGCTTGCTCCCCTCCATGTCCCTGCCCTTGCCCGGCACATTCCTGCTGTTTCCTTCTGCTCAGCGGAGCTGAACGGTGCTTGGTGCTCGGGCTTCCTGGCGAGCTCGGAGCGCTGGCTGCCCCCACCCCCTCTTGGCTGGCGTTGCCTGTGTTTGTTATTGTAGTTCTGGCGCGGGGCCAGGCCTGGCGGGGAGCCAGACTTGTGGGTACAGTATGTACAGTGAGTGCCGAGCCAAGTTTGTCATCATACACGATTAATTTTTTTTCTAATCTGGTAGGGGTGGGGTGAAGGAAGAGGCAAGAAAGGAGTTTCTCCCATGCTTGAGAACAGGCTGCCTCGCATTCCACGGAGATGTCACTGCTGAAAGGAAGAAAATGCTCCGGCGTGTTCCTCCTTCCCAGCTTTTCCTCCCTTCTCTCCTCGTCTTCCTCCTCTCCTCTTCATTTCCCCATCGGATGAAATCAGCCTGTAGGAGACCGACAATGCGGGTCTTATTTTCAGTGACTAGAATACTAAATTTACGCTCCTAAATCAGTTTTCATTGTGTTGAAATTGACAATTTGTTTAATTAGAAGTTTGCCCTGTAGGAGGCCCTTCTGAGAGGCAGTGCCTTCTCTTTCTCTCTCTTACTTTCTTTTTTTTGGTGGTTTTTTTTTTTTAAAGACCCTAAATGGTAGTAGTGACTGTTCAGTTTAATTGAAGTTTTTATTTCGATTTGAATGCGTTAAGTAATCAAGTGTTTATGAGATACACCTGATGATAACAATAAGTTTACGGTAACCAACAATAACCCGTCCTAAACTCATTAATTAATGAGATGATGTGGCAGGCCCTGCATTCTCAGAGGTGGGGTTTTGGGGGTCAGAAGGGAACGAGGCTTGGGATGGAGAGAGAGAGAGAGAGAGAGCAAGCCTCCACGGCTCTCTGCAAAGCTGGCCCTGCTGGGTAGGGGGCGAGACTTGGGTGCAGGATGAGGCTTGGGATGGAGAGAGAGGGAAAGAGAGAGAGAGAGAGAGAGAGAGAGAGAGAGAGAGAGAGAGAGAGCGCGAGCCTCCAAGGCTCTCTGCAAAGCTGGCCCTGCTGGGTAGGGGGCGAGGCTTGGGTGCAGGATTGTGGCAGCAGGCAGGAGAATCCCCCCAGCCCCACCTGCCTCTGAAGCCTCCCTCACCACCCTTCGCTGCCCAGTCCCTTGTGGAGATACGGCCCTGAAGCATCTATGGATCTGCTGTCTCTTCGCCTCCCCTCGTTCTAACATAAGAGGTGATTCCTAGTCCTGGTTGTCCATGCAGAGAACACAGACTCAGGCGGTGACTCAAGTTGGTTCTGAGATTGGCCAGTGTAAGGTTTCCCATTAGGTAGTATTTCCCTCCGCTTGGCTCAGTGCACGGGTGGATTATAAGCAAGCATGCCTAGAACTGCTTGCCCCTATTTTTGACTCAGCTGAATACTATTAGGGGTTTACATATTTATATGGCCTGCTCCTGTTCTGGGGGCGTTGTTCACTTGTGGAACCAGAGGATGTTTCATAAGCATTAATTGTGCGTCAGGCTCTGTGCACTTAGCAGTGAAGACTGCTACAGCATCCCTGCCCTCAAGGAGCTTAAGTCTAGTAGGGGAGATGAGTACGATTGTAAAATCATGGTGGAAGATGGCAGTGTGTGCAAGGAGTCAAGAAAGAGTTCTAGGAGAAATTTGGAGGAGGAGGAGGGTGTTCCTGCCAGAGAATGGTGGAACAGCATTCTGAAAGAAATTGGTGGGGGAGGCCCAAGCCTCCAGTGGGATGGGCAGTGCAGCCATGGGGTGTAAGCTGGATGTGCAGACGACAGAGGAAGAGAGTGCAGGATTTAGAAGGGAGGGAATGAGTCGAGATTGTAGAAGGCCTTGAGTGGCAAAAGGAGTTGCATTCTCCCCAAAGCACTGGAAAGCCAGTAGAGGATTGAGTAAGGGATTGAAACAGAAGGGACTGTTGGGCTTTTCATTATAGACTAGGCTGGACCACAGGATGAATGAGGCTCCTCGGAGAACATCGAGACCAGCAGTCTATGCTGGGGTGTGGCTGGAGTGTCAACAGGCCTGTGCCTCCTACACTGGTGAGGGCCACGCAGCCCTTCTCTGGGAGTCCGTGCTGCCAGGGGGCGGGTGCGCTCCACCCACCCCTCCCTTGCCCTTGTGCAGGCATTGCGAGCCGAGGCTATTGAGAAACCTCCCCTGCGACCAGCCTCTCCCCCAGAGTCGGAGCCCTGGGGAAAGACTGTGGGCTTTGGCCCATAGATTTCCTGATTTCAGCAGCAGCATGGGGTGGCCAGGGTGTATCATCTGGGACCTGGGTCATCTGTCCAGCAGGGACAAGGGCTGGAGGGGTCTGCCTCATTGCTTCTCTTATGCTTTTCCCTATCGTGATTGGATAGAAGGAAAAAAACACTGCAAGATGGCAAAGATCTATGGGTTGTCCTTGTTCCTTTTGGTTTATTTCTTCTATTTTGGAGCACTTAGCTTTGGGTTTCAGGGTTCTTCTTCTCAAAGACAGGGAAGGTGGGGGAAGCAAGGTAGCTGGCAGGTTCCCTGGGACCGCAAGGAGACGGCGTGAGGCCGTCTGCGTGCTGACGATCGGAGAGGTGCCTTCGGGTCCAAAGATGGCTTCTCAGGACCTGTGGCTTCTCACCTTGCAGCTTCCTTCTTCCAGGATTAGGTATCTGCTCAGAGCAAGGGATTGGGGGCCGCCCAGGAAAGCGAGAGCCCGTGGCCGGTGCATTCACTCTCTGCCCACTCTCCGGCCAATGCCAGCTTTCCCTGCTTCTGCTTAGCTTTTTGCCATCAGGGTAAAACCAAGAGATAACCAACAAGAAACTTTCCTCAACTCCTTTAATTCCCTGAGCATGCCTTAGGAGGTGGGCACCACTGAGATTTTAGGTTGAGAGAGTGGCGAAGATCAGACGGGGGGGTGGCTCAGAGGCTGGACTGCGCTCCCTTCGGCCTGCACGGGTGATGGGGTGCAGAGCCAGGAAAGGGTGAAGGGAGGCCGCTTCCCCCCCCCCCAGCTCTCTCTCAAACACACTCCTCTTTCTCTCTCTCTCCCTACTCTGAATTTGGCCTGCTTCCCGAACTTTTTCCCAGAGTGGTGTCGTCACTGGCCTGCCGGCAGGTCTGGATGTTCTGCCAGCATTCCAGAGAGTTTATGATCGCTTGCAGATGCGCCTCCAAGAACACACTGTACCCAAAGCAGAAATTAATGCAGGCTTGACTGCCGTCCAAGCCCATACACGGGAGAGAGGAAAAAGAAAACAAAAACTGTTTAATGCTGTTTATAAATTATACACTGGCTGATGAAAAATACATTTCTTTCCTCTCCCCTTCTCCTTTCCCCCCTTCCTCGCTACCCCCCACCCCTACCTCCCACCCCTTCTCGCTTTCTGCCTCAAGAGCCTAAACTGAGACCAGAAGAATATGGTTTTGCTTTTTAGCTCCTGTTTTGGCTGGGATCCGAAACCCTGCTGCTGATTCACAGCCAGAGTATTTTTCCCCTTTACCTGATGAAATATACTGATTTTCCAGCCCAGATGGGGTGTTTTTGGTTTTGTTGTCTGGGTTATTTTTTTTTTTTCTTTTTTTTTCTGGCCAGGGATTTTGTTTACAGCAAGTGTCAGGTTCTGCCATGGTGCCGGGTGCGATGCCGGGCGCACGGCCGATAAAGCCCCCGTATCTGTCCACCTCGGGGCTGCTGGACGTGCGTGCCTGGGTCCCCTGGCCCCTGAAGATGGCACGTGTCAGGCCAGCTGAACCGAGAAAGTTCCGAAAGTTCATTGCAGGTCATTGTATTAAACAGTGTTTTCACCAGTTCTCTCCCAGCCCTTCACCTACAGCCCCTGTGTGTGAAGAAGGGGTTCACATGTCCCTCCCCCCAAAATACACATGTCTCTGTCTCCATATGGTGCCTTAGCAGGGGTTGGGGAAGCTCGTTCCATCCACCCCCTCTGGATCCCAGCCCCTCTCCCCACCCCACAAGCCCCCCATCCCAATTTATTCTATAAATTCGTTTCCACATTATGTCTATCCATTTACATGGCTTTTGTGTTTTTTAATACTGCTAATGTTTATCATTTGCCCAACAGGCTCGACAGATTTTGCTTCCTGTAGAGCATCGAGGCTTTAGAGCCCCCTGGTTGCTAAGTAGCAGTCTCCCTGTACTGTAATGGGCTGATTTTGTATTCTGTTCAGCGCTGTATCTTATTTTTGTATGCAAGACAAAGTGTTTTGATGGAGGACGATTGCGGCAGTGTCTGGAGGCTGTTTGGAGTTTTATGGGCTGTACAGTACACTGTGTGCTCTCCGAACAGAACACAGGCTGTTGAATTTTGGATTGGATTTGTCATTTTTCCCCCCTCAGAGAGGAGCCTGTCAGATAGAACATTACTTTAAGGGTGGAGGAAAGAAAGTGGAAATTATGTAATAACCTTCCTCCCTCTCTCTGTCTCTCTCTGATTTTTCTATCTCGAAACGGGGTGGTTTCTCCCACACATGGCCCCTTTCATACCACCACATGATGTTGCACAGCGAGATGATGACGCTCCTATTAGGAAATGAATGGTGCCCCAGAGGGATGGATGCTGGCACATCTGTCTGTCTGCTGTTTACTCTCACATTCCCTCTTTCCCTCTTCCTTGCTCCCTCCATCCTTCCTCAGTTCTGGGCTGCTTTGCTGGCCCTTCTTTTTGTCTGAGGATGAATGGATGAGGGGTTGTCACGTAGGGATGTTTGCATGGGATTGACGCGGAGGCAATGGCACTTCTCACGTCCAGGGCCTTTCCGTTTTCCTTTGGCTTCCCGGACACATGTGCTCTGCTATAGGGTTCTGAGGAGGCCTTCCATTGCCTTCTTGTCCCCTCGGCCCATTTCCCAGCCCTCCAACCAGGCTGTGCTCTCGGGGTCCCCTCCTGCCTCTCCTATCTGTCTGTCTCACTATCGTGGGCCCCTGTCCTCGGCACTCTCTCCCCAGGTCTCAGTGGCAGCAGGTGTCTGTTTTTCAGCTTTGCTCTCCTCCTCTCTGTTCATTTCTCCCCAGCCTCCTTTCATCCCACTTCATCTCTTTGTCCCTGTCCCTGTGTCTGTGTCAGCCTCAGCCTTTTCCTGCCAATCCTGTGTGTATTCTGTCTTCCTTCTATGTCTTCATCTGTCTTTGTATCTGTCTTGGTTGGCCTTCTGTCTGTCTCTCTGTCTTTGTCTCTCCCTGTCTCTTCGTCTCCCTCTCCCTGTCTCTGCCTGCCTCCCCGCCACACCAAGCTCTTAGCTTGGAAGTTGGGCAGCAGTTGGAGTGGGGAACAAAATGTCACAGTGGCCCAGAGGCCTCGGGAGAACTCGAGCCAGTGACCGTAAGATGCTTCCAGTACCTGGAGCCTTGTGTGCTCTTGTCTCTTGCCTCTCAGAGGCCAGAGTGGGGCTTCTCTGGCTTGGCTCCTGCTTTTCTGAGGCCCCTGGATGTTTTTCTATTTTCGGTTGTGTTGAGGATGGGCAAGTTGATGAGCAGGGTTGGGCTTGCAAGGCCCTTATTGGACTTTGCTACCCAAAGTTCCATCTTGCTGGTACTGTGCTCACCCAAGTCTGTACTGTATACCTGAGTGCAGAGCCCACCAGACACCCTCACATACCCACAG
Organism: Microcebus murinus; assembly: GCF_040939455.1. Lineage (NCBI taxonomy): Eukaryota > Metazoa > Chordata > Mammalia > Primates > Cheirogaleidae > Microcebus > Microcebus murinus. The sequence goes on from NC_134107.1 coordinate 93,259,499, forward strand.
CCTGGCAAAGTGCCTGGCAGATAGAAGCATTGTGAGCTGATAAAGTATTTGTTGCACAAATAAATATCCCATTATTAAAGTGTTTGTACTACTAGGGCAGATCTGGGTTTGGTGGGACCTGAAGCTTATATAATTTTGGATACCTTCTTTCAGAAAGACATTATGAGTATCAAGTGTTAGAGCCCCTTCCATGGACAGGGCCAGTACCAGGGAGAGGCCTGAAACTTCAGCTTTGTGACTTCAGGGAGAATAGGCCTCAGTGAGTCACTGTGAGGGGTTGCTGTTTTGGGGCCCCCTGAGCTACTGAGTGGGGAGACTCAGGACTGAGGGTAGGAGGGTGACATTGGCCCAGCCCTGAGGACCCTCAGAGCTTAGAGCAGCTGTGATTGCAGGCCTCAGATGTATGCCTTACAGGGGTCAGGCCAAATCTTCCTGTGTTTTGGTAAACTGTTGCTGGTCCCAGTGAGCCTGGAAGCCTTTTGATGTTTCAAACTCTCCTCTCATTGAGTAGGTTGGTAGAGATAGACTCTGAGTTCCGTCTTACCCAGAGACATCAGGTAGATACTCTTGGTGGCATCTCATCCTCCACACTGCCCTTTGGTGACTCTCAACAAAATGTCCTAAGATCCTCCCCTCTCCCGGGTGTTCCAACTGCCTAGGTCTGCAGCCTTGGTTCTCCTGCCTCCCTGGGACAGTAGAATTGCAAGTCTGGTGGGGCAGGGCAATGGTCCTCGTGTGTGTGTGTGTGTGTGTGTGTGTGCGTGTGCGCGCATCTGGGAGAGGGGGCTTGGAGCTGATGGGAAATGTATGCAGAGGTCTGGGGACTGTTCTTTGGAGCTTGCAGACTCCTCCATTCATCGTGGTTGGAGGGGATAGTAAGATTGGACAGTTCTTGGGGTGGGAGGGTACTTACCTATTGGAGGGTGTGCAGAAGTTGCATTTATGGTCCCAGAAGTAAGGAGCAGGGTCCTAATGAGAACACTGTGTGCATGTGTGTGTTTGTATGTGCAAGCGTGAGAAAAAAAAAAAGGATTGAGAAGAAGCGTCTACATGAAATACTCGAATTTGTTCCTTTGCTGTAATGGGCCCACACAGACCATTACCTTGAAGATTTAAAAACTAAATGAGCTCATCATATCTAGTGACTTCCACCGACATTCATGCTTGATTTGCAAAGCCTGCTTTACCTTTGAATTTCAACTTCATTGTTTGTTATTAATCCTCAGATGGTGGTGGCGTGTTTCCCCGTCTTGGATTCTGCCCTCACCATGTTGATTTTGTGTGATGGATGTGACTGTTTCTCCGCAAGACCCCACTGAAGAACCTTTTCATTTTAAAAATAGCCCCATGACCTTTAGGGCGCAGGCTGGAGTTTCCAAGGAATTCAGTGGGCAGAGGCGAGACTTGGGTTGACTTTGGAGGGGGGCAGAAGTTTGCTTTTTTTTTTTTTAATTTAATAATTTGAGTTTCATATGAATGATTCTGCGTTCCGTGCAATACTATGCATTTTCATAACTGTCTCTTCCACTTTGGGTAAAAGGAAGGGAGGGAAAAAATAACAGCAGCAGCATTCTGTGGGCAAAGGAAGAAAACAAGAGAATGGGGCAGAGAACAGGCTAAATTTAAAATTGTAATTGGCTGACTTCCACTGGCTTGCGGGTGTTTTAATGACTCATAATAACTTCATTTAAAACCAGCTGAGCAGAAAATAGATTGGAGAGGAGCCTCGGGCCATTATGGATTTGTTTTTTTTTGACAAGCTCGGTTTTCAGCAGCCAGGAAGGCTCTCAGAGAGGGCTTGGCTGTGTTCTCGCTCTCTCTCCCTCTCCCTCTCTCTCTCTCTCTCTCTCTGAGGGTTGGTGGTCTGCCCGGGAGAGATTGTATAGAAACCAGGGCTAGTTTTTTTATTTTTTAAAAACTCTACCTCTGCCCCCACCCCCCCTTTTTTTAACTGATTAAAAATAGATGCCTTGAGGTATTATTTTAGCATCCATAGGATTTTTTTCACCTTTGATGTGGTAAATGGAACATAAATAAAATTGTTTTTGAAATTACTGAATTAATTAGGTAGTAAAGCAACTACAATGCATAAATGTCCTTGGCCGTCTGTTTTTTTTCCCTACCCCTGATCCATATTTGTGGGGCGTTCCCCTGTTCCCCCATCCCCTCCTCCTGGCCCACCAGCCCCTCCTTCCTCTGCGAGCGGACACTCCCTTTGAATGGCAAGAATCTTTTATCATCCCAGCAACAGCTAAATGATTTTTTTTTTTTTTTTTTTTTTTTACATCTCTAGGATTTTGACAGTATTGGTTCTATCTGGTTACCCTGTCAGCTCCAGGAGTTTTGGGAATTGCCAGAAAAGGATCTAACCTGCCTCTAGTTGTTTTAAATAGATCCTGCCTGTTTCGCGTGCTAGGCACGGTGCCAGGCCAGCGAGTGTTCCTTTTTCTCTTCTCTTTTGAAAAGTCAGCCGACTCAGCCGTAGGATGCGTCTGTCTGAGCAGGACAAGAGGCCGCCCCCATCTGATCCCTCTCAGCCGTTTATCTGCCCCTCTTATGGCACCTGTCACCTTCTTTGTTACATGGCTATTTATTTGCTCGTCCTTTTTCGCCTACTAGACTGTAAGCTTCTTGAGAACATGTGATTTATTTTTCTATCCCCTGTGCTACCTTGTTTAGTGACCTGCATGGTGGCTATAACTCAGTCGTTTTTTTCTTAATAAGCTAAGAAGTTGATGGGCGTGCTTGTGGCTGGGTGCATGGTAGGGGATAGACCCAGGGTGCTCCCCTGCCCCCTCCCAGCCCTGCCAGTCGGTAGTCTGGGCAGAACACAAGGGAGGCAGGGACCTTATCATTAGCTGCTCCCGTGCACACCGCAGGCTCTCAGGAAATATCTGTTGAAGACTTGAATGGTTCAGAGTGGACGGTAGGGGCACAGGAAGGAGAGAAACACAACGTACGTGTGAATGCCTGCTGTCTTCCAGGCACAGTGCTTGCTCCTCTGCATACCTGAACTCACTGAATCTTAACCTTGACCTTGGAAAGTAGATATACTGATTCTCTTTTGCAGATAAGGACTCTAAGGTTTAAAGATCTAAATCACTTGCCTAAGATCAGACAGCTAGGAAGTGGCAGAGTTGGATTCAAATCCAGGTCTCTCTCCTCCCACCTTGAGCCTTGCTTTTCTAGTGTACCTGGCCACTGCCCTGGTGCCGTTTCAGAGCCTGAATGCCTGCTTTTCTGTTTGTAAAGCTAACCAACATCTCAGAAATTAGAGAGGTGATACCAGGAAGACCCTGCCCCAGGGGTCCTGGGGGTGGGTAGGGTGGCACAGTAATTGGCTGCTGCTTGAGTGCCTTGCACCTGGGCCACCAGGAGCAGGTGTGGCTTATTAGCCTCTTCCTGCTCTGCCAAGGGAGCATGTGTTCAGGGGTTGCTGAGTTGTGGCTATTACTTTTCGGCATCGCCTTGTAGGGCTTGGGTGGGCTGGTTCTGCAGGCCTTGCTGGAGGGTCTGTGGGTCAGGAGTAGCTCGGCTGTGTCCGGCCCCTCAATTGTCCTTCCCGCCACCAGGCCATGCAGAGAGCAGAGGCAGGAGGAGAGCTGCCTGTGGTCCCAACTGCATGTGACCCAGCTGGGTGCTCCACTTCGGGGGGAGACCGCCTGTCATGCTGGGTCAGGAGTGGAAGGGGCAGCTGAGCCTGTGCTGCAGCCTAGAAACGTGGGAGCTATGACCACGTCGTGGGCTGTTACCAGCTCCTTAGGCTTTTTCCGCATCCTGGAGTGTGGCATTCCAGGAAGGTTGCAGCCTCCCTGACCTTGCAGCTCATGTCCAGTGAGGCTGGACCACTTGGCGCGAGGCTCCTCTGTTCTCCGACAACCTCATCTTCCCCAGGCACACGCTCGGGATGCTGGAGCCTTCTCTGGGGAGTGAAACCTCAGCCAAATGGGAACCAGATGGTGAAGGCTGAGCCGCAGAGAAGCCTCGGTGACTACTGTGGGTCACACGTGTAGCCCTCTTTTGGTGGGAAACCGTTCACGAATGAGTTCATCCGCTAGCCACCGAGCTGCGGGCCAGTAGTGTGCAAAGCTTGGCAGGGCGGACCGAGGAGTGGAAGCCAGAGTCCGTGTCTGCGAGAAGCTGGTGGGTGGTTTGGCGGAGAGGGTGACACCGGCCCTCTGGCAAGGGAAGGTGTTGCACAAGGCTGGGGGTGCTCCTTGTCCCCACAAGGGGAAAAAGTGAGTCCTGCAGGAGTGGAGAGCAGGGAGAAACTCCCAGGGACCAGGGTGGTGAGGAAAGGCTTCAGGAAGGGGGTTCCTGGGATTTTGATGGGATCTTCCCTGTGGGACTATCCAGAAGGAGCTTCGTGGTGGGAGTGGACCTACTTCTCTGGACAAGAAGAAGCAAGGACTTCTGTGAACTGGCACCAGCCAGGCAGGCCTTTCTCCGCCTCCCCGCCCTCCTCTGCCCACCGCCGTCGGGCAGAGGTTCAGAGCCAGTTTCGTGCACTGGAGAGCCCCAACGTCCCCGAGATTGCCGTGGCCCTCCTTGGTCTGCAGGGCGAGAAACACTGCGTTAAAAATGAAGAGCTGCCCCTTGAAGTGGTCCCTCCATTTTGAGATATCCATAAAATAAACACATGAGTGCAAGTGAGGTTTAAAATTGAGTGCAAACCCATGACATTGTGAATTTCTCATATAGGATTTGACAGACTCAAAAATATGTTCTGGGCCCCCAGAGCTCCATGAAACCCAGGTTGAGAAAACAGAGCTGCCCCTGGGTGAGGTCAAGGACAGACTTGGCCACCCTGGAGGGCAAATGGAGGCACTGTGGGGACTGTTCCCAGCAGAGGCATCCAGGGGCCCAGCCCACCTTCTCAGACCACGTGGGCAAAGCCCTGAGTGTGCCTTTAGAGAAGACGGAGCTCGCTGTGCTCACAGGTGGACGCCAGGGGAGGGAGGCGCGGTGCTTCTGTAGTTTGGGGCTTCTTTTGTTGGCTCTCTCCAGGATTCCACCCGACAAAGACATCTCTTCTAGACTTTTCCCCAGTAGTTAGCACCGCTCCCTCCTCCTCCCCCCCAACCAGTCCTGTTTTGATTGGAATTCTTTCACTTGCCAGGGGAGGGGGTGGGGAGAAAAAGCAAATTCTAAACTTTTCATTAGGTAGTTGGGATAAAAAGTCTTCTGGGGTATTTGGATGAAACCTCGGCACTCTCTCGCTGACTATTATAAGCTAATTGAGCACAGGGAGCTCATTGGCGGCTGCGTTTTGTTGGAGTAATTATGCAAGGCCACAGCCGTTTTCAGTAACAAGGTAACTCCGGGTAAAGAGAGAACTCCCTGGAACTTTTGCTTTGCTGGAGTCATCCTTCCTCAGTTGCCTTCGCTAACATGAGCCCAGGGTAGACAAAGGCCTGGAGACCAGATCTTTTAGGGGGCTGCTACCCCTTGGGGATTCCTGCCTGGGCAGCCCAGATCTTCTGGCCCCTTCGTTGGGGCCACCCCAGCATATCTGAGAGAGCCGTGCTGCGGGGGCCAGTTTTGCACTGATCGGAATTTGGGGTCTGGAGGCAGGTGCTCTGGAACATAGGCCAGAGAAGGACAGGTGCAAGCTTTGGAGGTGACCAGGAAGTAAGGAGAGTCCCAGGGTCATGTCTGCATTACTTACCTGTGCACTGAGAGCAGGGCCTGCCTGCAATATGGGGCCGGGCGATGCTCTGTCTCTACTGGGGGTCTGTCCGTCCTGGCTGAGCGAGGTGCTGGCCTGTATATATGGGACTGATATGGCAACCCCCGGGGGTCGTTTCTATCCCACAGGATTCTTGATGGTGATATTTTTTTAGACATGCCGCCCTGCCACTGAACTCCACCCTCATCCAGAACCTTAATCGGGAGGCAGGAGCCGGCTCAGCGGGCCGGGAAGGGCTTTTCAGTGCCCTTTGGAAGGGGCCCTGGGGCCTTGCCAAGCTGAACGTGTCCTCTGGGTGGCCCTGTCTGGCCTCTGGCCTGCTGCCCATCAGCATTGAATCATGCCCCTCAGAGGACAGCGTGTAACTGTGCTTGCCGATATGGCCCCCGGCCCCCCGAGGTGACAGGAAGAGTCATTGTCACGGGAGCACTCCGTCTTTCTGACACCACAGGCCAGCATGGCTTTCCTCCCTCACTGCTCAGCCCCATGCAGCCCAGAATGCTGTTCTGGGAGCAAAGATGGGGGGGGGGTTGTTTGTTTTAAAGCAACCCCCGCCCCCTTTTTTTTCTCTATTCTCTACCTTTCACCTTAGTTTTTAGGACCTTCCCTTCAGTCTCTGGCCTGGACTGTTGTCTTCCTCCATCTCACAGTTATAAAAGTTTGTCACAGTCAGAGGCTGGCGGAATCGAAGCGGGAGTGTGGTGTTTGGTTAAATTGTAAAATTAGCTAGGGAAGTTAATGAGGCAGTCCGCCTCCGCCTTCTGAAGAGCACGGAACTCGTGAAGGTGCTCCAAGCTCCCTGCCTGACAAGGAAAGGAAGGGAGAAAGGAGCAGTAGGGGAGGCTGCCCAGGAATGTAGAAGACTCTCATCTGGGTGGGTCTCTTGGACGCGGCTGTCGCTTGCTTGCCTGGATGGGACCCGAGATGTCATCCCCTGAATGCTCCTGCATTGGGGCCAGGCTCCATCCAACCACTTTTGAGCCTGTAGGAGCTCATGCCCACCACATGTCCAAGAATGTCCCACGACTGCACACAACTGGCTATGGTTAGTCACGCTAGTCCCCAAATTCCCTTTTTGTCCTGGGCAAGCTTGAAGACACAAAGACTAAACGCCTCGCCTTAGAAGGAGCCCACGGTAGACAGGAAGAAACCAAGGATGACAGGGATAATGGCAGCTGACATTTACCGAGGGCCACAGGTGCCAGGTACTGTGCCAGGTGCTTTCCTTCATTATCTCATTTGAGCCTCACAAGACCCATTGGAAGCTGGTGCTACCGTTATGACCATTTTACAGATGAGGAGACTGAGTTTCCTTACCCCAGGTCACCCAGCAAGTAAGAAGCAGAGTTGGGCTGTAATCCCAGGGCTGCCTGACCCTGCGGCCCTTAATCTTAACCTCTGTGGCAACGATGCTTCTGTATCCTTTCCAGGTTGCCCACTTCTCCCAACCCACAGATCACGTGGTACGAATTGCGTGCTCGCAAGCCACTCACCCCGAAGCTTTGGAAGTGGCAGTCTCAAAGGTGCATGTGGAAGAGATGCCAGCAGTCTATTTTCTGCACACACCAAATTCACAGGTCCTCTAATTACACCAAACAAACCTTCCTGTTTTCAAGCAGCAGTTCCATGTCATTTCGGTTGTCAGAAGCACTTTAATAATGCCACGGGCTTGACGTGGGAAATAGTTACCCCACCTGGACCTTTGGCATGGGGCGAGCCAGAAAAGGCGAGTTTTGTTTGGTTTTGTGGTGGGGAGATGGTTCGTATTAAGAATGGGCATTAAGTGTGACAGGCGATATTTCTGCTTTGAAAAGTGTGGCGTCTTAAGGCTTCTGAATTTTGAGCCTGCAAATGTCAGTGGCGCAGTTGTAATGTAACACCTCAATTATGGCGCAGGGGGTAAGGAGCAAGTCTCTGAAACCTGCGAGGTTCTTTAGATCCACGGCCGGAGCCACAATTAAGGTTTCAGAAACACCAAAGGCAAGCCAATGAGTGTCATTTTTAACCAGTTTGAACATTTTACTACTTCCTCACATCAGAAGCACCCGGGCCAGAGAGCCCGCTTCTTGTCCTCAATAAAGTGATTAAGCTGAATGGGTGTTGGGGAGTATTATTGGGCTGAGAAGGGCTAAAAATAGACATGCTCTGTTTTCTGAAAGCCACAGCAGGCCTGGAGAGACTGGCAGCCTCGAGGTGCCACTGAGGGGCCCAAGGAAGGGGAAGGGTGGCAGTCCCCTGGGCTGGGTCTGAGGGGTGGAGGGTGGGGGTGGGGCCAGGTGGTGGGGGCTTCCCCCCCCTGCTGTCATTGAGAGCAGAGTCACCGTGAAAGCAATGGAGTGATTGCTTCTCCCTTGGTCTGAAGACACCCCCCGGTGTGTGTGCAGGCGTGTGCGTGTGCGTGTTAATGCATTTAAAGTAACTGACAACTCTGCAGTCCAGGATGAATACCTGGGCCTAAAATTTACACACTCAGCCTCAAACTAATTGAATTCGCTTGCTGTTATGGGGAAAGCAGGCCCAGTTTGGGCAACGAGGAAAGGGAAGGTTATAAAGGGGCACATGAGAGAGAAGTTGGGGAAGTAAAGAGACCCTCAGAGCCAAGAGGGAGGGTCTGCCCTGGAAACGTGGATTAACTGGGATGCTCAGAGAAGGTGTAATAAAAGGACTTTTTGGTGAACTGAAGGTTGACCAAGGAACCTTGTCTATTTTTCAGTCCTTGTAGTTTGCTGTCGTTCGTATGAAACAGCACATGAAAGGTGAGAGTCCATTTTTCTACTGTAAGTGAATACAATTGAGAGTTTTTTATGATAGAAGATCTTGCCTGCTTAAGAGTCAACAGGAGTGTGCCTGAGAAGGGAGTCAACATTGAGGGGTGCGCCTAACTGGAGATTTGAACGTCAGTCTGAAAGATCGGTTATGTCTTTTCCTCTATAAAGCCCTACACGGTTTCATATTTTTGAACTCATTCCTCCTTATAATAGCTTTAGGTGTCAAGGAGGGGCTAGAAATTTGATGCCCATTTTACAGTTGGAGAAACTGAGGCCAGGAAAAGCAGGATCTTAGAATACACTAAAGTCTCTTTACTCTTTAACCTTTTTTTATGATCGAAGGCCTTTGTGGTTAGGTGGGCTTCCCCTGCTGCCAACCTGGTGGAGAGTGTTTGACACTTACTAGTTATGAGACCTTGGGCAAGTGAACTAGGCTTTTTCCATTTGTTTTCACGTCTACAAAATGGGGGATGATCTTAGAGTTGTTGGGAGGATTAAATGGCATGTTGCATGTAAAGCAGTTAGCACAATGCCTGTGTTGTAATAAATGGGCGATACATGTGAGTTATTAATATTTTTATAGTGATTACTGTCAATGCTGCAGTAGCAGTATTGTCGCTTCTCATTGAGGGGCGACCCTGGCAGGACCCCTGGGATCCCTGGAAGGAGAGACGATGTTGTCATTTTGCAGCTTGTGACCCCTTTTCTGAGTGAGTCGTGGAAGTCCTGTTTTTAGGATGGGGGGATGTATCGTCATCCCTTTAGCAGGTGAGGAAACCAAGGCTCAGGCAGGGTAACCTGCCAATGCCCCTGATACAGCTAGTGAGTAGCTGAGCTAAAATCTCAGATCTGTCCACATCAAAGCCCAGGTTCTTCCTGCTAAACCTTCTGTGATGGGAGCACAGCAAGGGTCCTGCTGAGACAGTGAGGATCCTGTCCAGACTCAACCCTGCCTCTTCCCTGCAGCTTGGTCTGGACGTCTGGGAGGGCTGTGGTACCACTTCTTGGTGGAGTTTCCAGAAGAGAAGCTCCCATCTGCAGGGCATATAGCTCACAGCCAAGGGAATAGTCAACAGATACTTGTATGCACAGCTCTGCAAACTGCTTCCTTGAAGAGTGCAGTGGTTATCACGCTTGCAACAGCATCTGAAGCCTCCTGAAAGGCTTTGTGTCATGCCATGTGTTACAGTATAATTATCCAAGGGTGTTTTAACTTAAAAACAAAATACACAACACACCTCACAAAGACAGTTGCAAGTGGCATCGGAGAGAGATGCTAGGAGTTGGGAGAGAACAGGGGATTCTGGGAAGAGAGGGAATGAAGGAATTATCAATACAGAGATCCTGAAGAGATCCAGACGTTGTGAGAGGACTCAGCATACTCTTCAGTCAGTGAGAAATGAGGGGGGACCGGAATGCCATCAAGGCTGAGGAACGCTGCCTACTCTTCCCTCGGAAAATATGCCAAGTGCAAATTTAATTGGAAGGAGCATCAGGGGATGTTGGAGGACAAGGGTGGTGGCAGATAGCAGCTTGAAATGTATCGGGTAGGCAGTTTGATCCTGGCCACCACCTTTGGAGGGGTCTTGGTTTTCTTTTTTCCATTGCCCAGGCAACGTTGTAAATCTCACCCTGGGGAGAGGTGTGTGTGTGTGTGTGCGTGTGTGTGTGTGTGTGTGTGTGTGTGTGTGTGTAACCCCCCACACCACATTAGGGTGCAGGCCTGTAGACGGAGCACTCTGAAGTTGCTTCAGAAGGAAGGCACAGGGCAATTGAGGATGAAAGGAGGAGACCAATGACTCAGGCAACCAACCGAGCTTTGGGGCTGCTTGGTGCCTACAGAAACCCCTCTTTTCATCATGAACTTCTCACTTGAGAATCCCCAGCTGTGGGCCCGGGAGGAAGGTGATGGTTGGTGTCCAGGGATTGAGGAGATGGCCCATAAAAATCATGGTAGAAATCCCCCAGTCTTATTTCTCTGGCTTTTTCCCCCAGCCTCTTGCAAATGCCAGGATTGCAGCGCTATCTCTCTTAAACAAACACCTGAAAGCCCAGGTGTTCTGGAACTCAGGGGTCAGCCTCTGACACAGCCTAATTGGCTCCGTCTGACTCTGGCTAATGATTCTCCCGGTGTCTGGACTCTCTGTTCCATTTCGCCTGCCCGCCAGAGCACAGTGTTCCCCTCGAGAAGGATTTTGCTGGCTGAACCGGGGAGCCCAGCCCTAGCCTGGTCCCTCCAGCACCTTCCCAGCACTGTGGGTTGTAAGCACTTGAACACCCTTTACAGCCAACATTTTAAGTGGGCTTCCAGCTTCTTCTCACACAACACCTGTTCATCTTTTCTTCCTTCTTAGAGGTGTCCAAGTTTAAAACTTGTCATTTACAGATGGAGAGACGAAAGGATTCACCAAGGGTCACACAGCTTGGGCAGTGACATTTGGGGCCCCGAGTCAGTTTCTCTTGGTGCTTTGGGAAATCCTGGGTGTTTTGGGCAGCAGAGCCCCCCCTTGAGCTGGCTATCTACCCTGCTCACCTAAGGGTGTGCGCCCATTTGCCATGCCCAAGAGTGGAATATCATGCACGTACGAGCCCTCGAGAATGTAATGCCTCACCTACGACGTTTACTCATTGCAGTCGGGCCTTCTCCCAGGAGCTGCGGGGCTGGAAGTATTATGGGCTGGAGTCCCTGGAGGCCCTGCCCAGGCGATGGCCTCCTGGAGCTCATCAGCTTGATGAAGTGAAATTATTCTTCAAACCTAATAATGACTGTAACTTGAGCACCTACTGTGTACGCCAGGTACTTCATATAGGGTCTTGTTTCAACTGTCTTGTGAGAGTTAACAACCCCCCGCTTCAAGGAGGGAAGTGAGGCTACAAAGTTGGTGCTGGGACCGTACCACCAATGACTGGAAGGACCCCAAAGCCGTGTCTGGCTGCCATCCCCTGTAGGACTTCAGTTCGTGGGGCTTGACTGTTAACCCCGGGGAGGATTCCCAGTTGACAAGGCATATCTGGAAGGAAGTCTGTCCCATCACAGCAGGGCTGACGTTGCTATGGTCAGAGAGAGTTTCATGCCCTTGCAACTGATGCCAGGCGTACCTTGATTGCCCAGTCGTGGACGTTGCCAGGGGAAGAAGGCGGTCAGAGGCAGTGGTGTACGGTGAGCCCCCAAATCAGTGCTCTTAGACTTCAGGGGGATTGGTATTGTTTTTAATCTGCAATGAGCTTACCATCTTATTTTGCATTTTTATTTAAAACAATTCACCTTAAACTGGTTTGCACTCCTTGCTTACCTTCTGGGTAGGTAGTAGGAAGGTAATAATGCCTTTAAAAACTGGCCGTCAGTGAGGATGGGAGCTGACCATGGAGGTGCCATGTCATTGGTCGCCTCTGGGGAAGAGTGATCTGACCCTGTCTTGGCTTGTATGTTGTTGGTCTGTATAGGGGTTTCGTGGGGGAGGGGTGCTCAATGATTAGCATCCTCCTTTGTCTTCCACTCCCTGGAGAAAGCCTGCCGAATGAAGACCTGGCCGGAGCATGCATCTTTTCTCCCTTCTTTTTCCCTTTGTGTCTTAGCTGGGGTGGTAAGAAAATCTTAAACAGTGTGGTACGGCTTTTGCATGCATTTGGTGTTTGTGTGTCTCATATATTGACATCAGAGTATAAAATAATGGCGATAATGATGTTGATGTTAATGACAGCTGGCATTTAGTGAGCAGCTACTGTATGCCAAGCATGGTGTTAAAGACTTCGCATATCTTATTTAAATTAATCATCACTCAACCCACCCTGTGACATAAACACCACTGAGCCCAATTCTTCTAGGTAAAGAAACAGACCTAGGAAAGATAATTCGCATGTCCAGGGTGTAAATGACAGAACTGGGACTCGAAACTGGGTTTGTTTGATCCCAGAGAGTGTTCTGAACTACTTTACTTTATAGTGAGTGTGTTTGTGCTGGCCGTGGGCGGCGCTGCTGAGCCTGCTGGATTACCTGCTGGTGCTAAAAGTGGCAACAGAGGAGCTTTCCAAGTCTCTCTGGCCGAGAGTTGAGTTGCAGGGACGGGGACAAGGTAGGCCTGCGTTCTCTCTGTGGGCCATGAGAGTGGGGCTGCAGGGTCCCCGTAAAAGCCAAGGGCACGGGGGCACCATGCAGCCTCCCGGTCATACGACGTTTACTGTGTAGGATAAGAAATGTTCTCTCCGACGCAGAGATGCCTCAGCACTTCCTCTTGACCCAGTCCAAGGTCTCGTCTGGAACGGAGTAGATACGTAGCCAGACGTGAGATGTCAGCCATTTACCAGGTCGTTGGTGGGAAACTGACTTCTGGAGATGTGAAAACCAGAGATCCTCAATCCTAGGTGTTGCTCAGCCCTGCACGACGTTCCTGGTGGCTTTCTGAGCCCTGCCTCTAATCCAGAGCTCTCTGTCACCAGTCCCTTCACCTTCCCCAGGCTCCGAGAGACCAGGCTATGAGGACCGTTCCCCACCGGGTTGCCAGCTTACAACTCCCCTGGAACAACCATATTCTGAGCCGGTCGGCAGGGCTGGTGGTTTTCCATTCACCCAGCATCTGCCCACCTGCTCTGCTCGTACCCTCTTCCCTGAGTCTGTGTGCCTTACAGAAACTCTGGCGTCCTATTAGTTTTTGTTTTGTTGATAAAGGAGAGAGGCAGAGAGAGAGAGAGCATGCCTCCCAGCCCCTCTCGGGGAGCACATCTCCTTGAGGGAAAGAACACGCAGTGCCGGCCTTTGGAATTGGCAGCCAGTGTACTGTTCTCTGTCTGATAAGAGGTACTGTAAATAAAACTGTACACCATGGCCTGTTGTAAAATGCCCTGCGTCTGTACTCATTGTTCTGACAGCCTATGCTTTTTTTGGGTCTGCTGTTTTGGTACACTCTGTACTTCCTTATGTAAGCAGGCGTGCATATCTCATCAGAACATTCAAGATGTTTATTTTAAAAATCTCAAGGAATTTTTTTTAAAAAGGACACACCACTCAACATTAGATGCTGGCAAACATTAGGTATTTTTTCAGTGGTTCTTTTTTTTTTTTTTTTCCTTCTTCTTATTAGCATGAGGGTGGGGGAGGTTTGGGAGAGGGAGGGATTTTGAATTTTTTTTTCTTTCTCTCATTGGCTTCTGCCGTATTGCCTCCAGAGAGACACCACCCCACATCTGATTGCATTCAGCCGCTTCTGCTGCCTCCCTGATGCCCAGGCCCCCAGCCCCATCTCTGGTTAGGAGAGTGAACAGGAATGAAGGCTCTATGCTTTGCCAGGGGGGAGAGGCCACCGGCAGGGAGCTTGTCATGACTACTCCTGGATTTTAGCTCCCTTGTCATCGGAATCCTGGGCATTTAGAGAAAGCTTTATGTTTTTGAAAGTGTTTTCCTGGCTGGTCCCCCCTTTGTTCCTGTGAGTCGGGGTGATCCTTGGTGCCCACACACAGCGGCCCCCGAGCCGGCTCTGGCAGGTGCATCCTCCGTTTCCACCAGCCCTTAACTCGCTTGGAACCCTCCTCCTTCCTCTAGCCCAGTCTTACCTTCGGAGGTATCAGAAAGTCGGGGAGGAAAGTACAGGTCTGGGAAACCCCAAATGGTCAGGCAGCTCCCCACCCCCCGGGGAGTGCTTAGAACATCCTGCAGCCCCATCTGCAGGATCCCTGGGAGCCTGGTGGGGGCAAGGGTGTCTTTGTCTCCCTGTCTGTCTCTTTAACAGTTGGGTACACTGAATCTCAGATAAACTCAGTGCCTGGCAGGGGCGGAGAGTCACCCAGCAGATCACTCTCTGCCAGTCAAGGCACTGCCTGGGGACAGGAGGCTCACTGAGTGTACCGGAGGGAGGGGCGGAGTGTTTGCTGCCGGCTGAGTGCGCTGGGCAGCTGGGTTGGGAGCAGATGGGCTGAAGAGAGGGAGGTCTTGCTGCAAAGGAAGCAGACACCCCTGCTTCCTAACCTTTCCTTTCTCTTCCTCCGAACTGCCCGTGACCCAGCTAGAGACCATGTCCTTGAGTTTAAAAAAAAAAAGGAGGGGGCAGTAGAGAACTCCGAGTGTGTAGAATAAGGACTCTGCCACCCCCTAGGGGACAGCCTGGCAGTGCCCCGAATGGCCACTGTCCCCTTCCCAGGCCAGTTCTGCACACAGGAACCTGCCTAAGGTTTTCTTTGTTGACAAGCATTTAGTGCATGCCAGGCATGATGCAAGGTGCCAGGGATACAGCAGAGCCTAATACAGTTGTGAGCCTGCTCTCACGGAGCTTACGGTCTGCTGGGGAAGGCAGGAAAGAGCCCAGAAACACAGGACAATTGAACGGGGCTCCTGAGGCTTGTCCAGGGAGGATTTAAGAGCCAGGTTAGTGGATAGCTGCTGATACTGACATGCTGGTTCTATGACAGATTTCTTTGCTCCTCTCAACAAAACACTTGCTCGCCTTTAAATTGGAGAGACAAGGAGTGTGTGTGTGTGTGTACATGGACATGGGTGAGCGTGCACGTGTGTGTGTGTGTGCATGTGGTGCAATATGTCTTTATAAATGTGAGACTCAACTCACAAGATAAATGGCCTCCAAATAACTGTACATCCAATTCCAGTAAAATCAATCATTGTTTAATTGCACAAAGGGAGCTCTTTCTTTAAAGGCGTCATGACCGGTGATAATGGTAGCTCTACTTATTGGTTCCATATGTCTACCCACCAGACACGGCGGAGCACTTTGCCCACCTTGCCACAGCCCTCTGAGGGACCCAGCTCAGCTGGGATCTGAACTCCCATCTGTCTGACCCAAGTCCCGCGCCTTTAACCACACTGCACTGCCTCCTGAGGTATAAATAGCATCAGCAATCTTTTACATTTGCAGAGTGCTTTGTGATTAACAAGGAGGTTTGTATTCGTTACTGTCTGTTACCTCCTTCAGTCCTCGCAGCAGCCTCCGTGAGGTCGTTCCCATTTCACAGATGGGGAAATGGGTTCATCAAGGTGTGTTGCCTTGGGTGCCATCCACAGCAGTGAGTGGCTGAGTCAGGCTTGGGACCCAGTTCTCCCAACTCTAGATCCTGTTGCTCTCTTCCTTGGTGGACTCGGATCTGCGGTTGCCATGGAGGAGGGCAAAAGCCTAGCCCCCTTTATCGTCTGCCGTTCTCCCTCTGCTGTTTAATTTCCCTCCCCGACACGTGTCCCTTGTGTGCTGTGTCTCCCACTCTGCCCTCCCCGACTCCGTTCCGTGTGGCTGGGCTCCGTGCTCTTCCTTTGCTCGGTGTGGGCGTCCCACACGGTGGCCGCGCTTCTTATGGCCTCGCCGGCTTCATTTCTCCACGCAGACGTCTGCTCATCGGGGAGGTCTTCCCTGCCCAGCCTGTGTCAAAGAGCAACCCCTGGCCCTCTCCGTCTCTCTTCCTTTAATGTATTTCTCTTTTTATCACGCACCGCCACCTGGCCTATTTTGTATTTACTTGCTTTTTGAAAATCTGCCTTCCCCTCTTGAATGTAAGCTCCATGAGGGCAGGGATTTCGTCTCTTTTGTTTATTTACTGTAATCCACCCCTTGGCTCACATTTAATGGATGTCCAAAAACCAGACCCTGTGTGTAGGAAGGCTATGGCAGGTCATGGCCGTCCCTGAGCTGCATCCCTGGAGTCCTCCTCGCTCCAGGATGAGCCCAGGAAATTTTGCAGGGGGTAAATGCTGCTGCTAGGTCCATCTGCACCCGTTGTGTTCATCTGGCATGACCTCCTTCCCTCCCTTTCCCCCCTCCCATTGATGCTTTATAAATGTATTAGTGGCTGAATGATGTCACCGTAATGCATTTTGGGAATAGCCATGTGGTTTATACACACTTGAGTTGCTTTGAATGCAAACCTGACATCATACTGAAGGCAGCAGCGAACAACATATGCACAGTAAACAGGCAGAGACTGTCTTATTGATTAACAGATGAGGCCTCTATTATCGATCAAAGCTTGGCGAGGAAATTTATCACTTTTAATTTCAGGGCTGCCAAATATTTCTGCCTCTGAGCCAGCCATTACAGAGACAATTTAAAGGCACAAGGCTCCTCGGGAGGGAGGATTTCGTCTGTCTCACTCTGCTCGGCTGGTGTGTCCATGGAGCAGCCCTGTCTTTGCTCCCTGGCTCACCCTGGGGAGGTGGGGGTAGGGGTGTCAGAGCCTGTCTGGGTGGTGACGGGAGGGGGACAGGGGCCTTGTGAGTGGGGACGAGCCGCGGAGCCGGTGTCAGTGGTGTCCATGTGTGACAAGGAGCCTGACCCAGACTCACTGAGGACAGGGGCCCTTCACACACTCAGCGCCGTGACTTCCGCAAGGTGGGGCTTTGAAGGCAAGCGGCTGTGGTCAGGCCTGGGCCGCGCCAGCAGCCCCGCTCGGTCACGTGTGCTCCTGTTTTATCTTCATCTGCACTCATCTGATGGCACGCATCCGGCCTTGCTTCCCTGCCTGCCCTCCTTCCTTTCTCTCTGCTTCTCGGTCCTTAAAGCGAGAAGGTGCTGCAGCCCACGGGGGTGGGGGGTGGGGGGTGGCTTTTTCTAAGAACCCGCCGCACCACATCCCTTGCTAGCTGGCTGGCCGGGGGCTCTGGCGTGGTGGCCAGCCACAGAGCACCTCCCGGCCTGGGCGACCCTCCCCGGGCCCCTGCTCGCCCGTTCTCCACTAGGGAGCCATGAGAATGGACAGAACCAAAAGGAAGAGATGCCATTAAAATCAGATCCCTTACAGAGCCACAGAAAATCATCGATGGCGAATGATTTTGATGGGACGTGGGGGGGAGTTTATGGTTGTCGGGGAGCCGTGGCTTTGCCCCGCCGGCCTCTCTGTTGGGGTCCCTTCTGCTCTTTGAGGTTCTTTCTGCATGCCCAGTGTAAATGGGTGAGAAGTGGTCCTGGCCGCCACCTCTGTGAACACACATCGTGACTGCTTTGCTGTCATCCCTGATAGAAATTTTCTTGGCTCTTTCTTCAAAGCTCTGTAAGCCACGCGCCAGGTGCTTGGCGTGAGGACGCCCTGCAGCTGGAAGGGACACCCAGAGGTCATCATGGCATTCTCCCTGCCACCAGGAGAGATGCCACCCCAGCCACCTGAGATAAATGACTGTGTTTACTTTTGAAGTGACTTCATATCTTCCCTGGGGTGCTTTGCCACTCATTTATTCAGTCAGCTCATACTTACTGAGCACTTGCTAGAATATGTCCTCCGTGTCAGGAGGAATGCAGGTGTCAGTGGCGTGGACCAGGTCAGCGCCCCCCTGGGGCCGCACAGTCTAGACCTACGCCAGGCTCCTCATACTCTCCACTGGCAAGAACTGTTCATGTGTGTTCAAGTCTGTGCTGGTACAGCTTGTATTTTGAGTTGCTTTTCAAACTTTCAAAAAGTAACAGAACCATTTTTCCAAATAGGATTTCACACGAAACCCTGGCATGTAAAATGGGAAAACTGGATTTTCGTTTTTTTGAGTTGAGAGAAGGGAACCCAGACCCCACCGTGGGGTCTTACCCATGAAGCATCTTTGCAGATGGAACGCTGGGGAGGCTGAAGGGTACAGGGATTAAGAGTGAAGGTTCTGAAGTCAGGCTGTCTGGGTTTGAATCCACCTCTGCTACTACCCACTGGTAACATTGGGCAAAACACTTAACCTCTCTGAGCTTGAGTTTACTCATCTGCTAAATGGGGGTAATAGTGTATATGACAATTGGCTGCTGTTAGGATGAATGCTACGATATATATATTAAGCACTTAGCATCATGCCTGGTATATAGTAAAACCTCAGGAAATCTGAGGTGCTTTGAAAATGGCACTGTGGGCTGCCTGTATGTGTGAGAAGCAGTTCTGGCTTTTACAAGCCTCTAATGCAAAACCAAAACACAGGCATACTTAAAGAAGTGCTAAGACATGTTGAAAAGAACAAAATGCAGTGGTGGATTGTAGAGAGCAGAACAACAAGGGGCTGGAGGGCTCAGTGTCCTTGAACTCCAGTCTTGAGAATGGAATGGGGTTGGAAGAGATGGAAGAGCAGATCTGGGCAGTGCTCAAGCACAGAGGCTCAGGGCGGGTGGAGCAATGGTGGAGAGGGGCAGAGAGGACAGCCTGCTATGGAGTTGGGCAGCTCACGGGGACAGGTTATGGAAGGCCTTGAAGCCAAGTGGAGGGACTTCTAGAATCAGTAGGAATTGTCAGCCGTTGCATCTTCTTGAATCAGGAAGTGTGAGCAATCAAGTGGCCTTCAAGGAACCTGCGTCTGTTGGGTGGATCAGAGGGTGGCTGGTGGTGTGGACGCCATCCCCGAGCCTCCCAGGGTTCTGGGTGTGGTGCAACAAGGGCCTGGACGGCGCAGTGATTATCCCAGTGCAGTGAAAGAGATGCATCTAGGAGACACCTTGAAGGGAAAATGCCAGGGCTTGGGACAGATGACCCCCTGGACCAGATAACATAGTAGAGCCTCGAAGATTATTAGCCAGGGATAAAAAGGACTGTTTCATCTTGACATGGTGCCATTGTCACTTTGAGCCTTATAAATAATGGTTCTAAAAACATTTATTGAATTGAGTTGCACTGAATGAATTCTGTTTATTCCACAGATATGGGTAGTAACAGGCTCCCACCGTGTGTCGGACAGATGCAGCTGTGTGCGAGAGAACGTGGTCCCTCCGTCAGGGAGCTCACCGTGTGGTGGGAGAGAGAGACGGGTCCATGGGCATTTAGACCGGAGCATGGCCAGGGCCAAGAGCTGGAACATACAAGATGCTGTGGGAGCGTAAAGAAGGGTCACCTCCCCCAGCCTCGGGGCGTGGGTATCATAGCTGACGCATAATTGATGACTAGGAGCCCCAGCTCTCCCACAGTGGCCAGGGGAGCAGAGGAGGAATGTCAGAGGCAGAGGATGTGCAGAGACCTGGCAGTGAGGGAGAACACGGGTCCCCTGGGGAGCCCGCGGAGTTCAGTGTGGCTGGGGAGAAGGGAGCAGGGGTGAGGTGTGAGGGATGAAGCAGAAAGGATGAGCACGCCAAGACGTGCTTTGTGAGTCCTGGTAAGGAGTTGGGACTTCCTTCTCAAGGCGCTGGAGAGCCATTCGGGGTTTTAAGTGGTCAGCTGCAGGCAGCAGGTGGGGTAGACAATGAGTTTAGTCTGGGACATATGGAGTTGGAGGTCCCTGTGGATAGCCAGGTAGAGCTAAGTCAGCAATTCCTGCTTTCTTCTAAAGTACCATTTGGGCAGCAGGGCACGTTTCCCTGGTGGTGTCGTTCCCTCCTATCCATCCCTTCCTGGAGCTAGCCTTTCCGACCCTCCTTCTCAGGATGTCTCACCTGTCCCCCATCTCTGTTTATCTTGGTCATTCTGATTGTGTTCCTTCTCTCTGGGAGCTCCCTGGACGAGGGCATTTGGAACTCAGTCAGGTGTGTGGTCACCTCTTGGAGGAGGGTCTGAGCTGACCTCTGGGGCCATGGATTAGCCCTCACTCAGGATCTTCCCAGGTGTCCAGCCCCCTGCCGAGTGTCCCCCTGTGCAATTCTGGCCCAGTGCTCCCACCCCCACCCCAGTGAACCATCGCCCTAGTGGTAACTGCCTCTCCTTTCTTTTAGCGGGCGCCAAAGCCTTCGTCTGCGATCAGTGTGGTGCCCAGTTTTCGAAGGAGGATGCCCTGGAGACACACAGGCAGACCCATACAGGTGAGCTGGCCTCCGCGCTCCTTCTCCAGGTTTGACACAGTGTGATTGCACGGGGATGTGAACTCGCTGGGCGGCGACCTCTTTTTAGCAAACATGATACCTGGTCATTTCCTGGGGCAGCCATCGGTGGGGATGGGGTTCTGCCACATTTGGCTACTCCTGCCTGTGGGGTGGCTGGGAAGGAGTTTACAAGTATGACATCATCCCATAAGAACAGTTGTCCTGGCCACGTGCTGTGGCTCACGCCTGTAATCCTAGCACTCGGGGAGGCCGAGGCAGGCGAATCACTCAAGGTCAGGAGTTCGAGACCAGCCTGAGCAAGAGTGAGACCCCATCTCTACTAAAAATAGAAAGAAATTAATTGGCCACCTAAAAATATATAGAAAAAATTAGCCGGGCATGGTGGCACATGCCTGTAGTCCCAGCTACTTGGGAGGCTGAGGCAGAAGGATTGCTTGAACCCAGGAGTTGGAGGTTGCTGTGAGCTAGGCTGATGCCATGGCACTCACTCTAGCCTGGGCAACAGAGCGAGACTCTGTCTCAAAAAAAAGAAAAAAAAAAAAAAAGAAAGAAAAGAATAGTTCTCCTGGATAAGGCCAAGATCTCTGTCTCTAACAAGATGCTGAGATCCCATCTGCACAGAGGCGTTGAGTATTGAGGCCTTAGGACGTGTGTGATGTTATCTAAGCATCCCCTTCCCTTGGTCAGGAAACCTCTCCCACCTCATCTGATGAAACCCTCATGGGGCCAGAATGGTCCAGGCCTCCCTCTGCAAGAGCTGAGGCACTGTCTAAAAGAAGTCAGTCTGTGCACAAGGGTGCATTTGAACAATATTAATTAACAACCTTATAGCTTTATTTGACTTCAGAGTGTTGGTTTCACAGCACCAGGTCATCATCAGCACCACAGCCCACACTTCCTGAGCGCCCCCCACGTGCGGGACACTGTTTTCGGTGCTTTACCTGATCCTACTTGGCCAGTCTTACAGTAATCTTGTGAGGTAGGAAGATACCACCATGGATGAGGAAACTGAGGCTTGAAGGAGGGAAGGTGACTTGCCAGAGTCAATAGAGGGGACAGGTGTGGTAGAGCCTTGTAGTTTCAGAGCTTAGACTGCCTGGGTTAACCCTGACTCTGCCGCTTCCCATTTGTAGGACCGTAGATAAATTATTTAAACTCTCTTAGTTTAGGGTTCTCATCTGTTAGAAAAGTAGAGTAGGATAATAGGATCTACATCATCACATAGGGTTGTTGTGGGAATTCAATAAGGTATTTTAATTGAAGTGCTTCTTCGTGGAGTATTTGACTCATAGTAAGCATTCAAGAAATAGTTGTGGGTATATTTAATTTATTAGATATTTACTGGGTTCCTACAGTGTGCCCGGCACTGTCTGGGCATTTAAGATGTAGTGATGTATGAGACAGACAACATTCCTGCCCCTCCTCGTGGAACTGAGATTCTAACTGGGAAACAATAGTGGCAAATAAGTGTATGATACAATGACAAGTTATACATAATATTAACAAGTGCCACTAAGAAAAAATAAAGCAGGATAAGGGACAGAGAACGATAGGGAGAGAAGTGATGTTGTGGTCAAACGGTCAGACCTGTTTGACAAGGTGATATCCAAGCAGAGTCTTAAAGCAAGGGAGATTACTAGGAAGACTGTCTAAGCAGAGGGAATAAGCACTTGCAAGAGCCCCGAGGCCAAGTCTAGCCTGACACGGTTAAGGACCAGCATGCATAGCAGTGTGGCCCGAGAGGCCAGTGACGTGCAGAGGGAGGGCAGGGGGATGAGGGCAGGATGAGGTGGATCTCTCAGCCCTAGAGAGGCATCTGGATTTTATTCTGCAAGTGCTAAGAGTCCTTTGGAGAGAGAGAAAATATTTGCAAATCATATGTCTGATAAGGAACTTACTGCTAGAAAAAAAAATCTTATAATTTTAATCTTACAATTTTAATTGTAAAAAATCTTACAATTTTAATCTTACAATTAAAAATAATAATAATAATCAAAGAATGAGCAAAGGATCTAAACAGACCTGTTTCCAAAGATAGGCAACTAGCCAATGAGCACATGTAAAGATACTCAACACCATTAGCCTTCAGGGAGATGCAGATCAAAACCACAATGAGATACTACACACCACTAAAATGTGGTTACAATAAAAAATACAGATAGTAACAAGTGTTATCAAGGATGTGGAAGAATCAGAACCCTCATACTCTACTGGTGGGAATGACAAGTGGTGCAGCCGCTTTGGAAAACAGGCTGGCAGTTCCTCAGAAGGTTAAACACGGAGTTATATGTGACACAGCAGTTTCTCTCCTAGGTGTAGACCCAAGAGAATTGAAAACGTGTCCACACGAAAACCTGTACATGAATGTTTATGGCAGAATTATTCATACTAGCTAAAAAATGGATCTAAGGATACCCTAATCATGAAGGAAAAAAAAAGAAAAAAAAATTTAAAAAAATAAAAAAAAAATAAAAAATGGAAACAACCCAATGTCCATCCACTGATAAATGGATAAACAAAATGTGGTGTATCAATACTGTGGAGTATTACGTGGCCATAAAAAGGAATAAAGTACTGATACACACTATAACATAGATAAATCTTAACATGCTCAGTGAAAGAAACCAGACACGAAAGGCCACATATTGTATAATTCTGTTCATTTGAAATGTCCAGAGCAGGAAGAAAGACAGGAAGTAAATTAGTAGGTGCTGGGGGCTGGGGAAGTTGGGGAGAGATGGAAAGTGACTGCTAATAGATATGGGGTTTCTTTGTGGAGTGATGAGAATGTTCTAAAATTGATTGTGGTGATGGTCACACAGCTCTGAATACAGATGTTCCTAGACTTATGGTGGGGTTATGTCCTGATAAACCCATCACAGGTTGAAAATACCATTAAGTGGAAAATGCGTTTAATACAGCTAACCTACTGAACATCAGAGCTTAGCCTAGCCTAAACATACTCAGAACGTTTACATTAGCCTAGAGTTAATCATCTAATACAAAGCCTGTTTTATAGTAAAGTGTTGAAATCTCATGTAATTTATTCAATATTATACATAACATTGAAATTGCAAGTCTCTCACCTTCGTAAACTTGAAAAATTAAGTTGAACTTAATCGTAAGTTGGAGACTGTATATTAAAATCCATAGAACTGTACGCTTTAAAAGGCACGAATTGTGTATTGTATGGTATGTACATTGCATCTCAATAAAGCTGTGTGCACTTGTGTGTGTGTGTGTGTGTGTGTGTGTGTGTGTATAAATGAGCTATGCCATGTATCAGGGAGAGTCACTGGTATCAGAGGTGCCACCTCTTATATATATATATATATCTACACACACAGACACACACACACAAAGTCATTCATGCATCACATAATAATGTTTTGGTCAGTAATGGACTACATATGTGGTGGTGACCCCATAAGATTATAATGCCAGATTTGTACTGTACCTTTTCTACATTAAGATATGTTTAGATACACAAATACCATTGTGTCACATTGCCTTCGGTGTTCAGCACAGTAACATGTGGGGCAGGTGTGTAGTCTAGGCGCAATAGGCTATACCATGTAGTCCAGGCGTGCAGTAGGCTGTACCACCGAGGTTTGTGTAAGGACATTCTGTGCTGTGGCCTGGAGAAGCTCCCCACTAGGAGTGGAGGGCCAGGACTTGGCCCACCTCCAACACGAGTGCTCTTTCCACTGTTCCCAGGCTGCCTGCACATGGAGCGTGTCCATGGGTGCATGGACTGAACAGTTCAGGGTGAGCCTGTTTAGAAATCATTCAGCTCATGGCCTGGCCCTGTCCTGGGCAAAGCCCTTTTGCATCCCTGTGACCAGTTTAACAAAACAAAATCACCTAATGATGCATTTCTCAGAACATATCCCTATGGCTAAATGA
This sequence comes from Microcebus murinus, assembly GCF_040939455.1. Classification (NCBI taxonomy): domain Eukaryota; kingdom Metazoa; phylum Chordata; class Mammalia; order Primates; family Cheirogaleidae; genus Microcebus; species Microcebus murinus. The sequence continues at coordinate 93,283,558 of NC_134107.1, forward strand.
CACATGACTGTATACACACAGATGCACGCATGTGCACACATAGCTTTACTAAGATATAATATACATATTTATTTATATATACATATCTACACACACACACACACATTTATACAGAAGGGGAAAGTGTAGCCCATTGGAGGGTTTTGAGTGGGGAAAATGACATTAAATGATTTAAGTGTTTAAAAGATTACTCTGGCTCCTGTGTTGAGAATTGACCATGGGGAGTTTCAGCTGTCAGTTGCCACGTAACAACCCACTCCAACAGTAGCTTAAAACAGCAAAGTCTTATTTTCTCTGACAGTCCTGTGGGTTGACTGGGCTCAGCTGGGCGGTTTTCACTTGGGATCTCTCATGTGGTGGTCATCGAGTAGTGGCTGGGGCTGGTATCATCTGAAGACTCGGCTGGGCTAGATGTCCAAGGGTGGCTTCTTCATTCCAATATCTGACTCTCAGCCTGTCTCTACAGCAGAACAGCCTGGACTTGATACATGACATCTCAGGGCTTCAAGAGTCAGGAAGAAGAAACTGCCAGCCCTCTGAAAAGCTAGGCTGGAAACACACAGCATTACTTCCACCATGTTTTATTGCTCACATAGTCACAGGTCAGCCACAGATTGAAGGTAGTGGAAGGCTGGACTCCCTTTCTCAGTGGGGGAAGTGACAAAAACCTAGAGGGAAAGAGGAATTGATGGCAGCCATCTTTGGAGACAACTACCACTGGAGGCTGGTGTGGACGAAGGAAGACCAGTCAGCTGCTGTTATAATTATTGTCATCAGTATTTATAAGTTCTTGTCCTTCCTCTCAAAAGCTACCTCTCCTCAGCAGAAAACATGCTTCCTAACGCTGGTATCAGGGGCTTTGGCCTGGTGCTGCCCTGTTCTTCCGTAATGGGAAGAGAGCTTTATAGGTGAGCTGTCATTGCAGTCAACATCTCCCCTGCTCAGTTATAGAGAAGGTGACTTGGCTAGGCTATTTTCCCCCAGTTGGAGATTTTGTTGCCATGAAAGCCAGGGGAGGACCAGGTTTCTCGGGGTCCCAGCCATTTTCTTATTGCCAGGCCACATGTAACTGAGAATCCCACTCTGAGAATTCTAATCTGGGGGGTAGAAGACACTGAGCCATGAGGCAGCTTTGCTGAGCAGCTTAAGTCTGTCCCTCCGGATTAAATGTGCAGCAGCAGGGAGTAAGCTGTCCTCCCAGCCTGGGGCAGGGGAAGAAGCTGAGTCCCTGAGGGATGAGCAGCTGGGCTCCGGACATGGCTGGAGCACCTCTCCCGTGTGCCTGGGACATGCTGGAGGATGCAGGGTGACCAACTCAGGCACGCACCTTGTTCTTGAAAAAAGGTGGGGATCCCAGGATGGTGGTCTGGGTCCAGAGGCCTTGCGGATGGGGCTCCTCTGCTGGAGGAGGAGGAGGCTTCACTGGAGAGAGGTCAGCTACCTAGGGCCCACTACTGATGTGGAGGTAAAAAGTGGCTGGGGCTTGCTCAATAAAGATGGAGTAAACTGAGCTCTCGAAAGGGCGAGGAATGGAGAAGATGCATCCAAATTAGGGATAAGAGACCAAGGTAGATGCTCTGAAAGAGGCTCCCTGCCAGCCTGAGTGTGGGCTGCGGGCAAGCGAAGAGCATCAGCTGCCTCCTCGCGTGGGCCAGGCGTCCTGCCTCCTCACCCTCTGGATAGGGCTGGCGAGAGGCGGCCTGCGTGACACCGGTGACTCGTTCTGACACGTGGCAGGGCTCGTTCATCCCTCATAGCTCTGCTTCCTGCTGAACCCAGGCGCATTCTCACCTCCCCTAACAATCAATGAAAGAACACGGTCTGAAATCTACCGACCATCTCTGTTCTGGGAAAGGGTACCCCGGAGGAAGGGAGAGGTGTGATCATGGGGAGTGCTGAAAACACCCTCAGCTATTGGAGTGGGAAAAGCCAAGTGGGGTGCCGAGTATCGACAGGGGAGCAGAGAGAGCTCTGAAAAGGAGAAGGAATGGAGACCCTGGGGAGAGTAAACATAATGCTAATGCTACTCCATATGTTTGCTGCCTTAGTTTGTAGAACATTTTTCTCTATTATGCCCATTCAACAGATGAGAAAAATGGAGACTTAGAAGCTACCCTCTAGGAAGTGGAGGACTGGAACTTGACCCACCTCCAACTCGAGTTGCTCTTTGCACTGCTCCCCAGCTGCCTGCATGTTGACCCAGTGCCGCCCATGGGCAGTGGACTGAACGGTCCAGATGAGCCTCCTTAGAGACCAGTTAGCTCATGGCCCTGTCCTGGGCAGGGCTCTTTGGATCCCTGTGACCCATTTAATTAAGAAGTGCCAATACCCTGATGCCCACAGCCTCCTCCTAGGGTAGGATTCGATTTCCCAGAATCAGACTGGGTCTGGGAGTTTCATGCCCAAGGCTGCCATGCGGGGGAGTCATTGGAGCTCACACGTGGCATTGCACAGGCTGGGTGATCATGGTGTCTTACAGGTGTTCTTGAAACTGAAAAATGAGTTTAGTAGAAAGTATGTCCAATTCCAGTCTAGCTGAACAAATGGCATCTCACACTTTTGACCCCGCTTAGCCTGATTGTCTATGCTGTTATGTGTGCCCCCCGCCCCGCCACCTCCTCCCCTCGAGATCCTGATGGGTTCATGTTGGTGCTCAGGGAGTCCATGCTTGTGGTTGGGCCGGGCTCGGGCTTTGTTGTCACATTTCAGTTTTCTGTTTTGGTACAACGAAGACGTTGAGGAGATAAACAGAGATCATTTTGCACCTTTTATATTATGACAAATACATATTGCAAAACACTGCTGCTTCCAAAATGTTTGGGTTGCGGAGCAGTGAGGAATTAACAGCTAGGCAGCTCCCGAGATGCTCGTACTTCGTTTACACGTCAGAATTTTTTTTTACACTGTTCAGTAAAATAAAAGCGAGAAAAACACACATGCATGCACATGCACACTCACATGCACACCCAGTGTACCACCGAGGTTCTATGTCAGGAACATCTTAAATTAAGTAAGTCGTTCTTTAAGTCCAGATAAACTGATAAATACCATTAATGGCTTAATTTATACTCTGGGTTTGAAATTTGACACACGGACACTATCTTGGCTCAGGAAGCACAAGTGGTTTTGTGCCAGAGGTTTTAATGACCGATCAGTAATATAAATTGCTGCATCACTGAACAGAAATAGCTTCTCCATGTCATTTGATCTGGAAACTTCTCCGGCCAGGCAGCAGTTAATAAATTTAAAAATAATTACCCTCTTTATTCAAAGTCAAACTAATTAGGAGTAGGTTTTACAAATCATAATGTTGTTCAAGCCACTGTACATCCATGTTTGGGACCAGAACAGGCCTGGGGGCAGCAGACAGGATCGGGTGGTGTTAATTGGAGGGCAGGGAGATACTTTGGCTGCTGAGCTCAAGGGTAGGGGGCTGGGACAGTCTTCAGCATGTCTTCAAGAGAAGATGGGAGGTCTCAGTGAGGAAGCTGTGCGGGTGACCCGTAGGAACCTTCAGTTCCTTTAGTCCATATGTGGGAACTCAGAGCAGCCACCTACTTGTGATCTGAACATGGAGAGTTGGGGCCAGGGCTGGTCTGTGCAGGCCAGGCCAGGAGCAGGATAGGTGGATATGCAAATGTCTACCTGGGGAGCATGAACCTGCCAGCAAGCAGGCAAGTGGACAGGATGGTCTTTAGAGTGCGTTACTCACTTTGCACATTGGGACCCTAACAGGGCGGCTCAGGTTTGTGCCGCAGACTGCAGGGAAGAGGAACCCCAAGGAGCCTGAAGTCAGAGTGTAAAGTTTGGCGTATTTGGTGCTTAAGGAGCTAGAACTTGGGATCTGGTGTCTCGATTCAAATTCCAGCCCTATCACTTAGAAGTTGTATGATCACAGGCAGATTGCTTAACTTCTCTGAGGCTCGGTTTCCTTCTTGTAACATCAGGACAATAATGGTGCCTATTGCGTCTATTGTGTAAGAGGTACTGTGAGGGTTTAATTTGATAATCCATGTGAAGCACTCAGCATAGGCCTTGCATGGAGTAAGCTCTCAGGAAATGGAGATGGTAGTTACTATTATTACATCACAGTCTTCATCAGAGGCCTTGGAGAATATGAATTTCCCCACTGAGTAGATGAGAGGGGAAGGGCCAAGTCGATGGTGATGGTGATGGTGGTAGTGGAGCGACAGGAACAGTGAAGGTGCAGCCATTTGTGCAAGGTGGCAGTGGTATCTTTTAGGATCCCTGACTATGTCCTTTGGCCAAGAGGACGTTTGCAATGTGCCCATCGAGCTAACAGCCCCTGGGGCCCCCTCATGCAGTGAGGAGGAGTGAGGGCAGAATGAAGTTGCACACTTTGAGCAACCTCATGGAGCAGATTTGATGGATCTTAAGGCTTTGGGGACTGGAATGCCCAAAGCTTCCCGGAGGAGGCCTGCCAATATCTAAACAGGTAACCTGCAAACCTAGGCCAGACAGGCTGTAGAGCTGGGATCAGGACTAAGCAGGAACACCAGCCTCTGGGAACACCAGGCATGTGCCCTGCTGCATCTTAGAGGAGGCCCCAGCAGCCAGTGCTCTCGAAGGCTCAGGAATACTGAATTCCTGCTCGGATCCTGGCCCATGTCTGCTACCACCGGGAACCCGGGTATTCTGGATCTCTTACCTTCTTCGGGTAGTACCTTCCATCTGATTCCACCTTTTCCCTGGTAAGGAAGAGAGGCAGACAAAAGATGACCAAAGTCATTCCTAGGTTTAGGAGTTCTGGGGCTGGGAAGCTTAAGGGAAGCTTCCATGGGTTTGGGGTCCTAGGTTGAACTAGACCTTAGACTTGCCCCGGGGCAATTCAGTTCTCTCCTCCAGCCCCCAGCCTGCTCTGCCAGATCTGCCAAGTTAATGACTCAGGTTTGCTTTGGACCAGAATAGTCTATGCAGTCTGTTTATCCCATCATTCCACCATTTGCTTATTCCCTAAGTTATTAAGTACCTACTGTGTGCCGGGTACATTGTAGACCCAATATGTAATGGTGAACAAAACTTGGTCCCTGCCTTCCTGGAGGTTGCTGCAGCGCTGTGAAGGAAATGAACAAGTACATTGAACTTGCTTTATGTACACATAATTCAATAGCTGTACTCTACTGGATACTTTTGAGTTATGATTTTATTAAGTCTTTACTATAATTCTAAAATGTAGACATTTTTTCCTCCCTAGTCTGTGCTGTAGAAAACTGAGACCCAGAAAGGTTAAAGAAAGGTCCAGGGCTGAGCTAGAATGTATGCCTCAGTATCCTGCACCCCAGAACCCATGTTTTGACTTTGTCTTGCCTCTCCATGGGTGCTGGGCATGGACTCTACTGTGCAGGCCAGGGGATCGATGCCCATATTTGGGAAAGGGGGTCAGTGAAGAACAAACAAGCCAACCTAGAATTAGGACCTGAAAGTTCTTATTTTCCGCCCAAGGTTCTCTCCACTCTGACTACAAAATAAGTACTTTTCTTTTACTGGCCTAGAAAAAGTTGCTTAGTTTCCACATTCCTGTGTCACAGGGGAAGCCGTTCAACCAGATGGAAATCTTGAGATGCTGGTTCTTCTCATCCACTCCGCGTTGGCTGCAAGAGAGTCTTGCAGTCCAGAGACAGCTAACATAGCTGGCAGCCACGGGCCTGCGCTGCGGACTCTGCTCTCCTCGAGCAGGGATGGGGCTTGGGAGGGAAGCCTGCCCAAAGAGTCCTCTCTGTTTCAGCGTGCAGGCGGCTGGGAGGCGTCTTGCTGGGGCACTGAAAGGAGGAGGCAGCAGAGAGACACACACACACACTCTACCACTGTGTGACCACCCCCTTTGAAGGTGCAGAACTGTATTTCCAACCTTGGTGTTGTCTACCTGCTCGTGCCGACCCCCTCTCTCACTCCGGATATGTTAACAATGATGCTTGGAAAAAGCTTCTGAGACAGTCTCTGGCTCTGAACCTCAGCGCAGAAAGTGGAGTCCTTGTTTGGAGGACTCTCCCTGGTGGGTGACCACGAGCGGGCTGGCGGGAGTAGCAGGCGGGGCAGAGGATTTAAAATGGTGAACGGCAGCACTCCTTCCCTCAGGGTGGCTGCCAGCCTTGCCCCTCTCCGGCCCTGGTCCTAGCACGAGGGGCAGAGCTGGGCACCAAGGAGCTCGTGTTGGGGTGGCTGGCCTGGTCTTGCGGGAACAGGAAAACCCGCAACTGTCCTGGCTGCTCCTCCCAAGGGCTGGCTCCCAGCGCCCGGCCCCAGAGGAGGTGGGAGAGGAGCCAGATGATGAGAAATAACTTAATTTACCTAAAACTTTACGTGGAAAAAAAAAAAAGAAGAAGAAGAAAGAGCCTCAAACCCCTGCCTGGGGTTTGGGGTCTGGAGGTAGTGGGGGGACAGGACAGTGAGTCATCAGGGGGACACTCGGACTCCATGCAGTTTGGCGTGACCTCGCCATTGAAGGCATCATAGCATTTGACTTTTATAAATATCAGAGGTGATCTGTATAGCGTTTCACGTGGCGTGCCAGGGGGTTTAACCTGAGAACGCGCAGGCCCGCGCCCGGCCGTGCAGCGTCATCGGCACTCGGGCGGGGAGAGTCATGTGCTGCTGTTTGTACAGTCAGTGCCCAGCATGGATTTACTCTTGACCTCGTTTCACGCTGTTACTATGAAGGCGTGTTGGATGCCTAATATAGAGTTTTATTTCCCGAGCACAGGGCTCCCGGCTCTGTGGTTGCTGCTTGCTGCCGAGAGGGGAGGGACAACCCCGCCATCCCCCGCAGGCCCAGACCAGCCACCCTTCTCCTCCACTGTGCCCCCTAGTGGCCCCCAGGGCCTCTCTGGCCACCTTCGGGAGGGGTCTATAATGCAATTGTTTTAATTATTAAATTTTATCCTTTTATTTAATAACTTTTATTTTTAGAGCAATGTTAGGCTTACAGCAAAATTGAGTTGAAAGTACAGGGAGTTCCCATATACCCTCTGTCCTCACACACCACACACACACACAGGGTCCCCCACTGTCACCATCTCACACCGCAGTGGTTCATTCGTCACACACAGTGACCCTACACCGACACATCTTATCACCCGAAGTCCATAGTGTGCATGAAGGTTCTCTCTCGGTGTTGTACGTTCTGTGGATTTGGACAAATGTATAATGACACGTATTCACCATTGTAGTATGGGACAGAGTAACGTCACTGCCCTAGAAACCCTTTGTGCTCTGCCAAAGGGGGATCGGGGATGATTGGCTACTTGGGGATGGGAGCAGGAGAAGTGACCCAGGGCAGGTTTGGATTAGGAAAGGTTGAGGTTCGTTTGCTCAACAGACATCTCCAGTGTCCACTTTATGCTGGGCCCTGGGATAGGGATAGAGCCGTGAGCAGGACACACGTGGCCCCTGTGGTCCCTGCCCTGCACCCACCTCCCCGCATAGCAGAAAGGATGCTGAGCATCATGGTTGGGGCTGGAGGGGCAGGCAGCATGGTATTCGGAACCAGTGATGACTTAGGAGGAAGGAGAACTAGGTTCTTGTCCTGGCTCTGCCATGGACTTGCTTTGTAACATAGGACAAATTGTTTTGTTTCTCTACCTCTGTCAAATGTAGGGTGTGGGAATTGGGCAAGAAAAATTGTTGTTTTGAGGGTTCTGTGGTTCCAAGGACAGCCTGAGGTCCTCATCTTTGTTGATCGTCTACGTTTTTCTTAGCCTTAGTTTTTCATATTTGTAAACGATGATTAATAACCAATGGTGGTTGTAAGGACCGACTAACATAATCCTTGTAAAGTGCTCAGCCCAGGGACTGAATGCAGAACGACATCTGCGTTATTTTTGGAGGTCTGCAGTTTCTGTCCCTCACCCGTGGGCAGTGGGCGAGTATTCCCTTCACTTTATTTAGTAGCTTATTCAATAACAGTGGTACCTACTGTGTCTGAAGAAGGGATTAAAGATGAAGATATTTTTGCCATTTAAAGACTATACTAGAAACTCGAGGGCAATGATGGACTCGGATCTTCGAGGACTACAGGACGTCCCAAAAGTCTCCATACAAAGGAAAAACTTGGTAATGAATATCTTATAAATAAAGGTACACTTAGCTATAATTTCCCATTTTTCCTGTGTATGGTGACTTTTGGGACGCCCTGTGTTATTCTGAGCTTGGTCCGTGCCCACTTGCTTTTTATATATTATCCGATGTAGTCATCGTAACACTGCTAAGAGGTGGGCTTCACTTTCTGTGTCACTGACGAGGAGCCGCAGGCTCTAAAAGGTTTCTCTAATATGATCATTCAGTGGCAGGCCTGGGGGTCCAGATTGGTGTTCCCAGGGTGCATGTGATGGGACTTCTGGGACGCCCATCTTTCTTGCTATTCAGAGATGTCTCTACGTCTGGGCCCTGATCATCAGCCTCAGCCTGGGTCCACGCGCCTCCCTGTGTGCCCCTGTTCTCCCTGGTCCCTGTCCCCACCACTGTCTGCTCCTGCCTTTCCTCCCTGACTTCTCGCCCTTCCCCTTCGTGACACCAGGGCTGCCCGATGACAGAAAGGAGTTAATAAAAACCAATGTGTAACTGAAACTTGAAAGGCCATAAATCGCCTTGTTTTTTTTCTAGGATGTTGGTAGCATTTTGATTTAATAGTTGGACAAACACAAGGGCCTATTTTATTCAGAGTTTACAGGCCTCAAGGCTGTTATTCCTCCAAATTTAATAGCATTGAAATTGCAGGGTTTGCTATAATTTGCCTATCGCTTTCTGCTCCACCATCGATGTTTATTGTCAGCAGGATGGAATCTCAATCCGACTCACTTAGATAACATGTCTGTTAAACATTTAGATAATTGTACCATCATTAACTTGTCACATTATTTTAGAGATTCAAAACAGAGGCAGGGTAAGTAGAGGTACCCAAGGGAGTGGAGGTGGGAGAGGAGGAGGAGGAGGAGGAAGAGACAACCTATCCTGAGTTAGACAACCCTCAGATGAGAGAGTTGATCTCACACTTGGCATTTCATCGGAGGTGCCTAAGTTAAGGAGGTGTGAGTGGAAGAGATGCGCCCAGGGCTGCTCCCTGCCAAGCCCAGGGACTGTCTCTGGACCACCAGCCACTGTGGCAGTCAGGCCTGCTGTCTGCTGACCCCTGAGAATTGTGGCAAATGCTCAGAAACCCCTGGTGTTTCGTCCCCAACTTCAGCAATTTTGTACCAAAGACCAATTTTTAAACTTTGCTTAGGAATGCTGATTGCAACATTATTTGTAATTACAAAGCATTGAGAATGACATAAATGTCTAAAGATCAGGAATCTGTTAATTCTGGTACCTGACATGGAAAAGTGTCTGTGATGTTTTGCGTGATAAAAGCTGGTTAGAGACAACAGGTCATGTAGTGTGATCCCATTTAGTATGAATACAGAAGCCCTCCTGTAAGATTCTGTGAGGCACTATACCTTTTAGCAGTGATTGTCTTTAGAAATGGAATTACAGGGCAAAGGGTGTTTTACTTTCTGCTTTATATATTTTTGAGTAATAATAATTATGATTTACAGGCATATACCATTTATATAACTTTAAATATTAAAGCCATTTTATATAAAGAAGAGAAATACCACCTCTGAGTATTACTCTTTCTATGGAGGAGGACTTCTAAAAAGTACAAGTAGATGGGCTTCGAGAGAGCTCGTGAACATTAATATCTCTGCTACACTGGCAGGTGCCTCAGTTTCCCACTGTTAGGACAGATAAATGCTAGATGAACTCAGCATACTGGGACTGGGCTCAGAGGGCTGGCCTGTGGTCCTGTTCACTAACGGGAGTGAGGAAGTGAGTAGCAAGAGAGCTTTTCATTGCACCTGAGGACTGAGGTCACACCCAGAGGGGTGACAGAGGCCAGGGACAAATAAGAATGAGCTCAGCTGGAAGTAGGGGTAACTCCCCACCTGTGAGATTTGGGGGAGCAATTTAATATCAATGATAACAGGGCACTAAACTGGCTCACGCCTGTAATCCTAGCATTCTGGAAGGCCGAGGCGGGCAGATCACTCCAGGTCAGGAGTTCGAGACCAGCCTGAGCAAGAGTGAGACCCCCGTCTCTACTAAAAATAGGAAGAAATTAATTGGCCAACTAAAAATATATAGAGAAAAAATTCGCTGGTCATGATGGCACATGCCTGTAGTCCCAGCTATTCGGGAGGCTGAGGCTGAAGGATTGCTTGAGCCCAGGAGTTGGAGGTTGCTGTGAGCTGGGCTGATGCCACGGCATTCTAGCCCGGGCAACAGAGTGAGACTCTGTCTTTAAAAAAAAAAAAAAAAAAAAAACTGGTAATAACCAAAATGCCCTCCAGAAATAATGGAGTATTTGTCCCCAAGGGTCACAGGTGTGACTGCAGTTCTGTCCATCTGGCTTTGGACACTGTGTTATCTCCTGCATCCCAGAGTCTGCTCAGTGACTTGGACAAGCGAATTCTCACTGTTGCCCCTCACAGCTTGTGTGTATCCTAGTGACACAAGGGAGTAGGGAAAAAAAAAGCACAAGTCAAAAAACACAGGTTAATGTTTCCCCAACTGTACTGTAAATAATGCAGATATTTGGGGGTGGGAGGGAAAAACAATATAAATATTTTATAGACTGTAGGCTAAGTAATATATATATTTAGAAAAGCAGCTTAAATATTTCATATGCTACAGTGCGGATTCCTGCTCAGAGGAAGAACTGGGCTGGTGAGGCTGGGGCTAAGGGTGTGAGAACCGCAGAGCCCAGGGTGGAGGGGTGGGGGGGGAGAAGGGGACACAGTGACAGTGTGTGTGTGAGATCAGGGGGTGACAAGGACAGGCAGCTACCACTTACTTGGAACCCAAGTAGTTGGACGTCTTACATTTTCCTAACTATCTTTTAAATATCCTGCACCCTTTTTGTTTTTAATGTGGAAGAGAGACAAATGACCACCTAATAACAATTAATTTTTAAAAAGCAAATTCCAACCCAAGATAATTAAAAACATGTATCCACACAGAAACTTTCACATGAATGCTCGCAGTGTCATTATTCACAATAGCCAAAAAGTGGAAACTCACCAAATGTCCACCAACTGATGAATGGATACACAAAATGTATATCTGTGTGGTGGACTATGATTTGGCCATAAAAAAGAATGATGTGCTGGTACACGTTATAACATGGGTGAACCTCGAACACATTATGCTAAATGAATGAAGCCAGGCATAAAAGGCCACATATTGTATGATTCCATTTATGTGAAATGTTCAGAATAGGGAAATCTATCTAATCAGAGACTAGGTTAGTAGTTGCCAGGGAGTTGAAGGGAGAAGAGGGCGGGAGTGACTACTAATGGGTATGGGGTTCTTTTGGGGGATGATGAAAATATTTTGGAATTAGGTAGGGGTGGTAATGCAACTTCCAGGAGTGTCGTTGGTTTTTACAGACTCAGCCCATTCTCCTCTACCTGCTGCGTTATAGGGCTGTCTCGACAGGTAGCACGTTGCATAACAGTGACCGTTCAGACAATGCAGGAGACTGATGCACCTTTGGATCTTTCTGTCCGCCAGAAGCAGCAGGGAGTAGGGAAGGCCCAGTGGGTGTCTCCTTGCCCTCCCCATTTCTCCATTTTCAGAAATGGGGAGGAAGGATCAGGTCAAGACTGGGAGCCTGCAGGTCGTGAGTCTGACATCCGCAAAGATGGGAGGAGACTAGACAGTTGCCTTCTGTGTAGATCTCAGGAAGAAAAACCAACCCTCATCTGGCCTGGGAGGAGTCATTCTTGCCAGAGGCAGGACACAGTGTTGCCCTAGGCACCTCGTTTTAAGAAAAGAATCATACCATTAATACATGTTTAGCATGGGGAAATTAGGAAATACATATAAACAAAGGAAACATGTCCCCTGTAGTCCCACCATCTTTTTTCCGTTTTTCTTTTAATCACACATGGCATGATAGCATGCCATGTGTGTTGCTTTGTAATCTGTTACTTGCCTGCCAACAAACCTGTGTCTTGATGATGATCATTTTAGTGGTTTCCCGGTGTTCTTTCCTACACCCATTCATTTTTTTCTGTGAGCCCTGATATTCCTTACTTGTGCACTGGGGGACCAGACCCCGCATCCAAAGGACCTTCCAGGGACTGTAGGCAGGTAGAAGCAGCTAACAGAGATGCAGCACATTATCACCTCTTACCTATTGCTGCTTCTGTCAACAAGATAAACTGGGCTGGCCAAGCCATTTTGCAGCAGTTGTTTACCTGGCCATTCCAGGCAAGTGTGAGATGCCGGGAACATATCCAGTCCCCACATTCAATCTTCTCAGAAACTGTCTCCCCTTGGCTTTCTCTAGCCTTGCAAAGGGCCACTCACCCTGGGCAGGATTTGGGCAGGTAATTTACCTCTTCCACTAACCTAATGAATGGCACTGCCCAGGGGCTGGGCAGACTGAAGAAAAATGGAGGCATCAATTCATTTGCTAAGTTCCAACCCAGAGTTCAGTAACAAGTTAAGCATCTGCATATATTAACCTGTCCCAGGCCCAACTAGGGAAGATTTCCTAGAGTTGACGAGCCCCGAGCAGGTATTAGGGAAAAGGCTTTTCTTTTGGGATTTTCTTCTCCGACTACTTGGAAAAGTTACCTAACAGAGGGATTGCACGTTTGGGTCAGATGAAATGTTCCCTGCCCCCTCTAGGAGAAGATCCATTACAGATTGGAAATGACTTTGTCTCTAAGTGCCCGTTGTCAGATAGGATGCACATTCCCCTCAACCAAACAAATATAAAATGCTTCCAGCCTCTGCCTCGGATTTTCTATTACTGTTTCACAGGACTCCAGAGAGTTTTAAGATAGCAATTTGATTAAGCTTATGGGGAAGATCCCATCAGATAACATTCTTTTTCTGCAGGTAGAGATAATGTGTTCAAGTATTAAGTATGTTTTAAAGGTAATTATCTTTTCCATATTCATTTTAGTTACAGGAATTGACGAGGAGGGAGACTTGGCATCTGAAAGCTGCCCCTTGGGCCCTGGAGTCGCTCTGACTTCTCTCCTCTGGGGGACACACTTGAGGCTTTTGACAAATGAATGAGCACCAGGTGTTTTTCTCTTTTGCAATGACTGGCGATCCCCTGTCTCCAGAGAGGTGGTCTAGAAGGCAAGATCTTGGCCGCTGACCTGATCTGGCTCTCCAGCTTGCATGGGCTGATGTTGAATACTTGGGGGGCTCCCCATCTTAAGCCCCTGGATGGTAGGAGGGGGCCTGGCTGCTCCCCTACCCAGAGGACTTGCCTCATCCAATAGAGAGTCATAGTGCCACATCCCCTATCTCCAAGAGTAGAGCCATTTACGTATGCTGAGCCCAGTGTTGGGTGTCTTCACCTGGGAGAGGCTGATTCGAGGTCCTAGAATTCTAAAACCTGTAGACTCCTAAACTTCAGAACTATAGCAAGGAGCTCAGGAAGCATGACCCTGAGTCTCAGAGGGGTTCTGTAATTTTCCCAATATCATGCAGCAAGTTAGATGTTTGTGGGCCAGAAGGCAAGAATGCCTGGTCTCGGACTTCTCCTCCTGTGCCTCAGTATACCCACAACTCTCTGCTGTCTCCAGTAAGGAATCCCCTTCCTTCTTCCTGGAGATCTCCAGACTAGGAGATTCTGTCCCAGGCAGTCCTCCTTGGCAATCCGTGAATCAGGGTCTGCACCAGGGCCCTGTGTTGGCCTGAGGGGCCCCCAGAGCAAGCTCAGTGCTGATGCCCTGGAGTTCGCAGACCTCGCTTTGCCTGTCAGCCGTGCTGTTCTAAGCACTCCATATATTTTTGCAAACTAGAAAAGTCATGCCCAGGTCCTGCCTTCAGAAAGCTAACTGTGCTAGGGAGGAAAACACACACATAGCTAAAAAGAAAAATCACAAAACAAGGCAATTTGAATGTGCTACATGCTCTAGGAGTTGAGGGGTGCTGTTTGTATTGTTCCCCATCCCTTTGTCTGCCTGAAATCCTTTCTGCTGCGGACAGAAACCCATGGCTCTTGCACATAGCATTTTTGCATGTCATTTCTCTGCCTGATCCCTCAGAGGCCCTCAGTCAGACAGGCTGTAGCTTGGAAGGCAACCGACACTGGGAAAAGACCTCAGGTGAGAGGTTTGTGACTTAAAACCCAAGGATGGTGGCATGCACACTTGTCTTTGAATGACTGCTCCACTTCTCTCCAACCGACATGGGTGGCAGTGGAGAGGTGGATGCAGAGTTGATAGAGACAGCCCAGGGTTTGGGGACGTGGCCTCTTGTACTATATCCTAGGTAAGGATGCTCTGGCATCCAAAATGCACACCTGCTCTTGCATCTCCAACTCGTATCCTTCAAAGGATCCTAATTGTCTTCTTTCCCTAGCTACTTAAAGTCATTTTGAGGAATTTTATTTATATATATATATCAAGCAAGAGCTCGCATCTCGACCCAGTTGAATGAAATTCTCTAGTATGGGGCCTAGACATGGATGTTTTCTCTCCCAGGAGACTCTCATGTGTAACCAAGATTGAAAATCTCTGGATAGGATAAGATGAGACTCCATGCATGGCCCAGAAAGTTTGTCACGCTCAGAGTCTCGGGCCTCATCTTCTGCCATCCCCTTCTAAGATGCACTTACACTGAGCCACTTAGAGTTTCCCAGACTGCTGTTGCTGTTTTTCTCCTCCATGCATCTATCTCCCTGTAACCCCCACACTCTCACATGCCCTGTCTGCCTGGCATGTGTCGTCTCAGCTCAGTCATGCCCTTCCATGTGACACCCTTCCCACACGCGCTCACTCCCAGACAGCCCAGTTGCAGCCCGTGGCCGTCCTGCTGCTCTGCGAGTTAGGGTGATGCCTGAACCCTCTTTGGGTCCCTTGGCCCTTCTCCTGCGTTAGTACAAATATTGCTTGATACGTATTTGTTGTGTGGCTAACCACAAGCAGAAAAGGGAGCTTCCTGATTAGAAGCAGGAGCGACGAATCTGTTCTTGCCCGGGTTCACATTTGTGTTCCTCACTTGCCTGCTGTGTGGCCTCGGACAAATCACTCACCTTTGCAAGTCTCACATTCCTTGTTTGAAACAGGAGGACACCACGAGGTGCCCTGTGCACCTCAAAGAGGGGCGTGAGGACCAAAATGATCCTAGAATAAGGTAGCATCTCTGTAAGTGGTAAGGCACAATGCCAATTTAGGATACTGCTGTCGCTGTGATGTCTCCTCCTGGCTTCAGGGCGCCCTGCGACACTGATGCCTCCCAGAGCCCATCCCAGTGTGAAACAGGAATGAGAGCAGGAGTGACTCCATGACAGGCCGCACTTCCTGGAGTAGGCCTAAGGTTCGGTTTCCCTTAGGTTTTGGGGAAACCGAACCTTTGCATACTACACCCTTCCCCGAAGTGACGTGCACCTTTTGAAGGAGCCAATCAGGAGCCCACACGATCAGCCACTTTTAAAGGAACCAATGGACTTAGGGGGTGGGGGCGGGGAAGGTGTACCCAGCGTGTATAACTTGCAGAAAAGTATAAAAGCTTGACTTATACCCCAGGGCGGGGTCCTGATTCGTAGGGAGGCCACACGTTGGTGCTCTGGGACCTGGACCCTAGCTCGAGCTAGCCAATAAACTCCTTCGTGCTTTGCAGCCTCAGCGACTCTGCCTCTCCATTCCTGGGGCTGAAGGAAACCGGCTCTAACACCAGCTCTCCTGGGCCCTTTTCTTCCCGTGGCCTCTTTCCTGGCACCTGCCATGCTCCGTCCCTGCCATGCTCTGTGCCTGCACTCACATCGAATGCTGTACAACAGCAAGTTAATTACTGTTATGTTTTGAACAATAGAGAAGTAATGAGGGAAGCAGGCTGGTCCATTCGGTAATTAAGTATCCAGTGTCAGGAAGTGGGCAGAAGTTAGGAGCAGAGGCATTCTAGAAGTTTTGACTCGGTGTCATCTGAAGGGGCTGGTGAGACAGATCCTGTGTGCAAACCATTCCAGAGACGTAACCCCCGGTGTGTAGAAAGTTCCAGGAGGAAGAGATTCCCCAAACTCACATTCCTTGCCTCATTCATCCAACGTGATTTGAGCACCAACCGCTGCAGGTGCATGCGTCCAAAGGTAACTTGCCTCACCTGCCCTCCAGGAGCAGGCAGACGAGAAGAGGGCAGGGACAGGGCGTGCTCAGGGTGGCATGCACCAGGGGGTGGGCACCCAACCCGATGGGCGAGTGGGCAGAGAAGGCCTGAAGGCGGGAGGAGGAGATGCTCAAACTTCTTTAGGGCAGACTGACTTTGTGAGCGTGGGGAGAAGGCTTTGTGTGTGTGCATGGGTACGCAGGCTCTTACTAATCCCCTTCCCTTCTTGATCTCCTGTTTTCGAGGTTAGTGGTGTCTGGGATTTGCGGAGGGAGGAAGGCTATAAAAGGGCAAGACAGGAGACTCCAGTGCTGGATGCAGAGCCTCCCGCATTCCGGAGATCCCCAGAGGCCCCTCTGCCCGGACCCTTCAGCTCCAGAAAGCCATTGTGCTCCCTCCTGGCCTCTGACCCCGAGGCTCTGGGAAGCAGCAGGTTGTTGACACTTGGACAATCATTTCTTGCAAGGCGACTGCCTCCCTCGGGAGCTCTCCTCTCTGCCTCGGGGTGGTGGTGACTGTTCCCCCCACCAGGGAGGGGGACTCGGTTAAGGAGGAGGGACATTAGCTCTCGGTCAGAGCGGGAGGCAGGGAGGGGTCCCCTCAATTTCAAGCCCCCCCTGGCAGCTTCCCCAGTTGTCTCCACCATTCACCCCTCCCTCACCTGCCAATTCAGGAGCGCCCCTGCCTGGGGCTAAGCTTCCAGAAAACGGGTTCGAGAGGGGCGTTTCTGACCCGAATTCCTGTGGCCTCCCTGTCGTGGGTCCCATGTTTGTCGGGGGAGCCCCGTATTAGTTCATGGATGACGAATGTATGTATGTGTGCTGCAGCCACAGGGATACAGTCCCAGGAACAAAGAAGTTTCTAGTCCTGGTGCTGCTACTTATTAGGAGCAGGACTCCAGGAGAGTCACTTGTCCTTTTAGAGGCTTGGTTTCCTCATTGGTAGAAGAGGGTCAAAAAAGCCGCTTGCCTAATGGGCCTGCTGCGAAGAGCAAATGAAATAATATGTATGGGAGCACTTTGCACTCTGCAAACACTCTGCAGTGTACAGTTTGATTATTAATGGTTTCTCTTATAGCCGAAGCTGGCGTTGTGTGTGTGTGATTCGTACAGTTTCTGAGTATGGGACTCCCAAGCATTTACTCCTCCCCTCTCCTGTCTAGGACAGTTCAGGAAGCATTAATTCAAAAGCGGGTGGGGTGGAAAGGAGGGCCTATTAAATTTTTGAAGTGCCACTTTGCATTCCTTTCGCTTTGGTCTTAATAAATAACTCTAACCCTGCAGCCAGGAGCTGGGTTGTTCTGTCCAAATGTGAACCTAAGTATCTGTGTCCCCAACAGCCAGGCACCTTGTTCAACGGGCTGGATCAGTACCATTTCTCCAGCAGTAAGAAAAAGCCCTCTTGCTAAGCTACAGAAAAATCTCTCTTGTGCTTTAATTTTGGAAGAAGCGGATTAGTGTGGCCATATTTAACCTTTGACCTTGAGACAAAAGCATTATCAAAATTAGTTACCAAGAGATTCTGTCTTCCTCTCCCTGCCCCCACTTCTGTGTTTGCCGGGGCAAGTTTAGGATCTTGGTTAAACTTCTTCAGAGCAAGAGCAAAGGTTTCGAAGGCCACTGTTGCCTAAGAGACTTTCTAGGTCTGGTGTTCGCTGCCAGGGCTCTTGGGGTCCAAGGTAGGTTAAAGGACAGAGTTTGGATCTACAATCTCTCTCTCCTCTGAAACTAGCCCAGTTTCTGGCTATCTTGGAGATTTGACCCTATGGAGATGATGCGTTGATATTTACACCCACATTCACCTCTCTGTTTAAAGAGTCCGTCTACTCAGCTGCTTCCTAACCTAAAAATACTGATTTCCAACCTCTTTCCCTTCCAGGCAGAAATACATAGATTTGAGGGGTGGGGTGGAGGTAGATGTAGACCTGAGTCATTTCCCTGAGTTTAAATCTCATACTCCCTGTCATTTACTACCTTTGTGGCCTGGGGACAGGTTATTTGTACTCTGAGCCCCAGCTTCCTCATCTGTAAAATGGGCACAACAGTAAGAGTGCCTACCTCCCAGAGGTGTTCTTGAGTAGAGACAACAGGATATACGTGATGTGCTTAGAAGGGTGTATGGCACTGAGTATTAAGCAAATAGTAACTACTGTTATCACAGTCATCATTATCATCATCATCATCAGTGTCATTCCTGTTGCTGCTTCATCACCTCCCCAGGTCCCTGCTGGCTCCTGCCCCGCACGCCCCACCCCTGCCATTCCCCCCCATGGCCCACTCGCTGCCTGTCTTCCGCCCTAGCCTTCTCTGCAGTGATTTTCAGAGCCCCCGTTTGCATGGGGCTGGATCGGGGGAGGTTTGACTTCACTTCATACCGGGAAGTCCAGCCTGCAGCGGGGGGATTGGAAGGGCAAAGCGCTTTTATAAGCTTGCGATGAAAGCTGTAAAACGAGATGGTCCAGGTCCGGCCCGGCCTGGCGCGGGATTACGCAGGTCCCTGGAATGCCGAGGGGGCCTCTCTTAAGAAGCCAGTGTCTATTTACAGTGCATCTCTCATAAACCCCAACGCCGGGGCGGGGGGCAGGGGGACTCGCCCTCCTGGCATGTGATTGATTATCTGGTATTTATGCCATTGAGGACTTGTCAGCGGTCCGGGGTCAAGGGGTCATCTCATGTGTCTTGCCGCCAGCCCACCTCCTTTTGTACAGTGTGGGCCGGGTGAGCCGCGCACAAAACGGCTTTTTCTTTTCCTTGGGAAAAGGGGGAGGGGGTGGGGGGGGTGAGTGTCAATGAAATTTTTTTTTTTAAAACCTTTTCTGAATAGTGTTCTTTTAATTCTAAAGAACTTTTAATTAAAAGTAGCAGGAAAATTCATCTTGAGAAGGTTTAACTTACCTTAACAGATACTTTTGTGTCCCAAGAAGCTGGGAGTGACTTCTTTTTCAAAAAAAAAAGAAAGAAAGAAAGAAAGAAAGTGAGGGGTTTTGTTGCGGCTCTCCCCCTCCCCCAGACATCTTCAAAGTTCCCTGCGGCTCCCGTCCACTCGCTGTCTGGGGTGGACCCTGCTCTCGAGAGCAGAAAGGAGAGAGGTCACCCTTCTCCTTTAAGATAGCCATAAAAATTTAGAGAGAGACTTGGGTATTCTTCCGTCCACCTTTTCCCTGTTGCAGTTAAAGACACTGCACCCCAGCAGGTGAAGTGACTCAGCGCATGTCCCCCAGCTACACACGGTGGCGGGGCCAGGCACTGGGATCTCGCCCTCCTAATCCCTAGTGCCCCTGTTAGCTCGCAGAGTTGTTTCCCAATGCTTCGGGCACCAAGTGCAGATAAATGTAATGTCACTGTCACTCACTGTTTTTCAGTCCTGGATGTTGGAGACTTGGGAACCACTGGTAGATTCCTTGGGGTAGAGGGGCCCCTGAGGGACCACCCGGCTCATCCCCCATGCCTCTGAGTGGACAGTCTGTGCTCACATGTCCCAGAGGAATTGCTGTGTGTCTCTTTCCTAAAAATCGGCGGGAAAGGGGGGGGGGGGCTCCCTGACCTCTGCTTGATATAAAATGCCAGTACCCGGCCCCAAACCCTTGCCACTCTGATCGTCTGGGTGTCCTTCTAGCCAGTTGACTTAGCTCTTCCTGCTGTAGCTCAGGAGTAGCCCAGCCGTGCAAACCTGTCTCTCTTGTGTCCTCCTTTTGCACCCAGGGGCCCTTCCAGAGCCGTGACTGGCCAGGACACCTCAGTCTAGGGTGCCTCTGCGCTGTGTCTCTCTTAAGTGTCACCCAGGCTTTTGGTGAAGCCGGGCCTCGATGAGATGCTCTGCCTGCTGCTCTCAGCTTGTGGGCCCACAGTGGCAGCCTGGACAGAGACACTCTGCCTGGAGTTAGTTATCTGCAGGCGTTGCATGGAACTCGTGTTCCCACACCCCTGTTGTCTGTCCTCCCTGTCCCGCCACCCCTTCATTTAAAAATGCAATACAAAGAATTGTCTTCTAAAGAATAGCTTTAGAAATCCTCATTGCTTTCTATTCCCTCCATTCCCATTCGAGTTAAATTAGTGAATGCTAATTTGGACTGATGGGTCACCACTGTGAGGAAGGTATGAAAATTGTGTGAGTTCTGCTTCTTGCTCATGAGAGAAGAAGCCAGCGTTGGCTGAATTCTCACCAAAGTCACCCAGGGCCATGCACTGGGCTGGTGCTTGCCTTAGGCTATTTTATTTAGTCCTCATATCAACTTTTCAAGGTGAATATTCTCGTGTCCAGTGAGGAAGAGTAAGGCTAGGCATGAGCAGCCCTCCCTGGGGCATGTATCTATTAACTAATGTAGTAATATATATGGACTGTTTATTTGCTTTAAGCTAAGTAGTACTAAGCACTTTAAACATCTCCTGGAATCCACATAAAATTTCTATGAATCCAGGGTATCATTGTTATCCTGGTTTTACAGAGGATGAAACAGGCACAGAGGAGTTAGGTAACTTGCCCAGGGTCACACAGCAGTAGTAAGTGGCGGAGTAGGATTTGATCCACAGTGAATGACTGTAGAGTTCACGCTTAAACTCCTTCCCTGCTCTGCCTCTTTAAGTTGTGAAGCTGGGCTGGAACTCCGGAGCGTTCTGCTACCAGTGCTCACGTTTCGCTTTGTCTTCTCCCACAATTCTAACATAAATTTGCAGGGCAGACACTGTATATAGACATATATAAATCAGCCAGAGACCACCAAAAGGTCACTGTATAATCAGATGCCAGCCTGGATGGTGCATGGAGAGGAATTTAGAGGAGGAATGTGTGAACAGGGACACACAATTGAGCCTCATCTCTGGGCCCCCTTAGTTAAGGGGACCAGTGGAGTGTTCATCTCACTATCCCAGCACCTAACTCAGGGCCTGGTACACTTTAGATGTCTGATAAGTGCTATGAAATCACTAAGAAAGATTTAGTGGGGAAGGCGAGGCTTGGACTGAATTTAAGTTTTATGAAAATGATATTAATAACCATCTTCCTTTTATTGTGTGCTCACCAGGTGCTCAGCTAGGTGTATTATTTATGTTGTATTTAACTCTTAAACAGCCCTGTGGCTATTGCTACTCCCAGAGTAAACTGAAGCTGAAGAGAGGTTCTCTATCTTGCTGAAGGATACAAAGCCTGCAGGGGATTTTTGGTCCCCTAACTTCAAAATTCTTTTCCTTTCCCAAAGCAAAGAAGAAGGCAGAGTGAAGGAAGGCAGCAGGCATCAGCCGGGTTTGCAGAGACTCCCCGTTTGGAAGGGAAGGGCCTGTCGTCTTCTTTTCTGCTCATTGTTGGGAGTTGTGTCTTTTGATATAAGGATTTCTGGATCTATGAGGCTAACTGTGTCCAGTTAATTGAATTTATAATTCAGCACCAAAATGCTGAAAAGAATTGTCTTTTATGTCCCTTAATGAGTGCTATAAAAACAAGTGGTGAATCTAATTTTATGAATGTTGCTTTTATGACTTACCTGATAACTAGTAGTTGTTCAACACAAAGGATGCATAACTCAGTCTGGACCTACACCGGCTGCCCGCAGTAAAATAACTTGTTTAGAAGTTACCATCTTGCTCCTCTTGAAAGGTCCTGGGGTTCCATTGTCCCCTCCTCAACTGGGCACTCTGGTTGAGGATGAGGCTTAGGCTCCTCACTCTGGGGCACTAAGAAGGGTCACCTGGCCTGCTGGTCCAGATGGCCAAGAGCTTGCATCTCAGAATTGGCTCTTTTCTTTTTGTTTGTTTGTTTTTTCTTAAGAGACAAAGGGTCTTGCTCTGTTGCCCAGGCTGTAATGTAGGGCATCATCATGGCTCACTGCAACCTCAAACTCCGGGGCTCAAGCAATCCTCTTGTCTAGCCTCCTGAGCAGCCTGGATTACAGGCATGTACCCCCATGCCTGGCTAATTTTTACATTTTTACACTATGTTGCTCAGGCTGGTCTTGAAACCCTGGCCTCAAACGATCCTCCTCCCTCAGCCTCCCAAAGTGCTAGGATTACAGGCATGAGCCGCTGTGCCCTGCACTCAGAATTGGCTCTTACCCAGAAAGGCAAGGGAAAGATACGGTGTCTCTCTGGTGGAGGGTATTGATTCAACCTAGAGGTTGCCCGGTGTGCTACAGAAGAAAATAGAAACTAAGAGAAAGAGTCCACTTATCTTTACCCTACATGAGAGACAGAGAGCTTAAAAAAAAAAAAAGAAGAAGAAGAAGAAAAGAAGAAGTAGAAGCAGCAGCAGCAACTTAGGTTAGACATTGGTGAGAACTTCCAAAGCTAAAAAGATGTTCCTAGGAGAGACTGATGAGTGTCCATCTCTAGAGCTGCTTCTGTTGTAGGTGGGCACACACACATGCCCTTATCTTTTTACAGTGTTTTGTCATTTTTTTATGCTTTGAAAGTTTAATTTGAATTATTTTGTGGTTACAAATCTTTTTTTTTTTTTTTTCTAAGCCAGAGTCTCGCTTTGTTGGCCAGGCTAGAGTGAGTGCCATGGCATCAGGCTAGCTCACAGCAACCTCAATCTCCTGGGCTCAAGCGATCCTCCTGCCTCAGCCTCCCAAGTAGCTGGGACTACAGGCATGCGCCACCATGCCCGGCTAATTTTTTCTATATATATTAGTTGGGAAATTAATTTCTTTCTATTTATAGTAGAGACGGGGTCTCACTCTTGCTCAGGCTGGTTTCAAACTCCTGACGTCGAGCAATCCACCCGCCTCGGCCTCCCAGAGTGCTAGGATTACCACCGGCGCCTGGCCTGTGGTTACAAATCTTAAAAGTAGTAGATATTAGCTGTAAGATTCCAGCATTATCTATGAATACTTCTTAAGAAAGGTTGGCTGCTCCCATCCGAGCAGTCGGAGGCAGGAGGCTGGACTCGACAGCCAGTGTGCTGCCCGTGGTGCCAGCCCAGGGAGGGAAGGGCTTCTGGTAAGGGAAGCCCTAGAACAGAGCAGCCCGGGCTGGGCTGTGGGAGCCCTGATGAAGGAGGCCGAGATAAGGTTGTGGTTTCCATTGTTACCACTTCTTCCCTCTTATCTTGAGTGAGAACAGGCCTCCAGCCCGGGGAACCTTTCCATGGGGCTGCCAGGCTGTGGGGAGAGAGACAGAGACTCTCCCACCTGCTGTTCCCTTTGCTACCCCACCCTCACACATTGCACCTGTAAAGTCTGCAGCTTTGCTCTTTGGGGTGGGCAGGGACAAATGCATAAATGTCCCTGATCTGGGTGCTGATTACTTCCTAGCAGAGCCAGGGGGCGTGGAGGGTGGGCTGGGACATTTGTCTCCCGTGATCCTAGTCTTCTCTGGTACTGGCCTTGTGCCCAGACTAGCTGGTGGGCCTTCCTCTCCCCTGTCCCACTGTCACCAGGCTATGAATTGCTGTCAGAGTCAACAGGGTCTCTGACTTGGCTCTTACCTTTGGTCAGAAGTAGGCTGCGAGACAGGGACAGAAAGAAGGACTACTGCTCTGGCTTGGCATTTGGAGCCTGATGACCGTGTGCAGGGGAACAGCCACCCCAGCTGCTCTGGGGCCCAGACTGGCAAGACTCAGTGATATCAGCCTAAAAACATCTACACTGAAGGCAGCCACAGCACACACACACATTTTTCTCGGCTTTTGGAAGGCTGGAGATGGATGGAAACAAGAGACCTCCCCTGCCAGATTCTCACTGAGTTGGCATGTCACTCAATGACCCCCTCTGCCCTATTATTTTCAGAGGAACCAAGATAGCTTGCCACTCATCGATTCAACATTTCTTGCATATCTACTATGTGCTCAAGTGCTGGATTTAGAAAGATGACTAAACCCAGTCTCTCGATTCAAGGAACTCAAGAGTTGTAGGGAAGACAGACACATAAACGGGTAATTACGATGCAGGAGGCCGAGTGCAGGGATGGAGACATTTGTACACGGGATATTGTTGGACCCCAGAGGAAGGGTACACAGTGGGCACCCAAGAGACAGATAAGGCTTTCTAGAGAAGACACCATCAGATTCTAAAGCAGAAGTAGAAATGAGCGAGGATGAAGGGAGGGAGGGCAGAAGAAAGGGAACCACTGTGTGTTTGGGAACGGGGGTGCTGTAGCTTAAGCGTCCTGGCTGAGAAAGAATGTGGCAGAGGGGGTGGGAGGTGTAGGCACGCCCAGGCCACAGGCATCTTGTTAGGCCGTGTTTAGGAGCCCCGATTTTATCCACCGGTGACACAGAGCTCCGGGAAGCCTTTAAGAAGGAAGTTACGAGATGAGATAAATTTCCGCGAGGCCGCGCCTGGTGGTGGCTTGCAGGGTAGATCAGAGGGAGGCGAGCTGTGTTCAGGAGCCTTTTGTGGCAATCCTGGTGGGGGATGCTGGTGGCTTGGGCCAGGCCGGTGCCTACCTGGAACGAGGAGGAAGGGGCACAAAGGGGAGTACTTAGATGACAGAGAATTAATCGTATTGGGGTGTGTAGGTGAGGGAACACAGAGGCCTTCCAGGTGATATCTGGGCACCTAGCTTGGGTGGTGACCAGGAGGGTGTTAGAGCCAGCAACTGAGATGGAGATCCAGGAAGAGGAGTGGGTTTGAGAGGCTTGGACTCGTTGAATATAAGATGCCTGCAGGGGGCAGTTGGATCTATGGATTTTGCACTCAGAAGAGAAGTCCAGGCCAGAGGCCTCTGAGTTACTGGCTTCATGGTGGTCACTGAGACCATGAGAATAGAGTCCACCTGGGGCAGATGGTGGGGCACGAAGCCTTCTGGGTCAAGGGCAGAACGTAGCAGGGTGGAGAGTGGGGGCAAAGACCCTGCTCAGCAGAGAAGGGCCTCCTCCAGCCAGCTCCTTAGGCCCCCTGGAGGGAGAGGAAGGCAGGAAGCCTGGGAGCTCACAGGTGCAGAGGGCTTCTCACTGAAGGAGCCTTCTCCGGCATGGCCTGGTGCAGACATTCCTGCAGACAGACGGGGCTCTCCGGGGTGAGGAGCCCCCTCCCAGCCTAGCTCCTGGCATCCTCAAATCCCAGGGCTCTCCCTGGAACAGGGCTCTGGCCCTGGAGAAGAAGAGAAGAGGTTGACAGGCTCAGGAACAATGTCAGAACCAGTGAGGCCTTAAGGAATTGCAGGTCTACCCTCCTGCTTCCAGGGGGATTGGATGGTCAGTCCTCCACGTTGTTCTTAGAAAGTTCTTAGAGAAGGACCTGCCCTGCTACAATGGACCTTCCTGAAAGCCCAGGTGAACCCTTTTTGTTGGTCCTGTTGCCCCAGATACAACCCCTTTGCATGTGTGTCTCTTTCTGAGGTTTGTTTTACGCTTGGTTCTGTCTCATTGTGGAGGGAGTCCAAGCACCCTGATTCCTTCCAAAGGAAGCAGAAAACTGGGCCCCTGGGCCCTGCTCCATTTGGGCCTTATGTGCCCTGAAACCCCTCTTCCACTTCACCTCTCCCAGGCTGACCCCAAAACGAACACTCCACTTGGGGTGTGTGTGCTCTCCCTCTATACCTCCCCTCCAGTGGCTTGGCACTTTGGGACCAGCTGCCAAAGTGATTGACATAAAGCCAATCTATAAATAAAGTCTTTTTCTTTACTCATAAAGACTTTGTGGTTGAGTTTGCCTTCAAGGTCAAGATCAGACCTTTCTAAATAAACACATATCAAAGGATCATTAGCAAGGCAGCACTGTTAAATTGAGATATTAACTTCTGTCAACTGCTTGTTTCTTTTTTGTTCTGTAACTCATGACTGCAGTAGGTTTTTATTATTTTGTCCTTAGGCAGTAGCATCTGGCTTCTGTAGAGACTGTAAAAATTAAAAAGCAACACAAATCATTGCGAGAGAAAAGCAGTAAATTCAATGATAAGAATTTAAAATTAAAATGTTTCAGCGCTTTTATATTCTGCAAAACATGAAATGAGTGAGTTTGTTGCCTGTTGCCATAAACCCTACCCAGCTAATCGTCCACTTGAATTTTTTCCTGCCTTCTTCGCTCATCACCATCAATTCTGTCTTGGCACGAGGCAAGACATAAAGTGAGAGCTGTGCGTGTGTGTGGGTGTGTGGGCGCGCACGCGTGTGAGTGCCTGCACGTGTGCATACGTGTGCGTGTGGGTGTGTGTGTGCGTGTGCATCGTGTTCCCACAACAGGGTGGGGAAGGAAGCATTTTTGACCAGCGCATTCCCATGGATCAGAATTCCCTTTTTCATAGCCCTTTCTAGTTAAACACAAAAACAGAAAAAACAAAGCGAAAAACAAACAAAACAGAACACTGCATGCAGGTCACGAGCATGAGCATCAGCAGCAACTTGTAACATCCAAGTTAAATTCCAAAAAGGAATTTTGTGAGCAGGTGTGCGATGCTGTTAGGGGTGTGTGCTGTGTATGTGCAGGGTCCGAGCAGGTGGCCGGCTTGTCCCCATGGCAGAGGTGCCGGGCCTTTGGGTGCAGAGCCGGGCGGTGGCGTGGAGCAGCACCCGAGGCTCTTTATTCCAGCCAGAAGATTTAGGGTTTCTGTGTTGGGGTCATTCATTCTTACTGCAACATCCAGTTGTGACGCTGGGCCCGGCTATGTCCTGGGCTACGGGGGAGATAAAAGTAGATTGTTTGTCTTCTCTGTTCTGAGGGAACTGTGGCTTTAAAAGGGGAAAAAAAAAAAAGACATGCTCCCTGTTAAACAGTCAGAGGACAATTTAAGGCAAATGTGGGGAAGAACGTGACAGCATCGTGCAAGCCGCCCTCGGAGGTGCGGGGCGCATGTGGCTGTCAGGGTGGAGTGGGGCTAGTTCAAGGAGAGCTGGGCGGCCCCACATTGCCGTGAGCCTGGGGCCCTGGAGAGCCCGGGGTGAGACCGTCAGGGTGAGCTCACCCCCGTGTCCAAACAAGGCCGCGGGGCCGGGAGAGCGAGGGGGGACCCTGCAGGTCCCTTCATGTCGCCTGTCCCGGTTTGACTGCTGGACCCACAGGCATGAGGCCGGAGCTCTTTGTCCCAGACGAACTTCTCCGGCCCGGGGAGAGGTGAGAAAGGGAGCCGGTCCTTGGCCTCCGTCAAAGGGAATGAAGGATAGTGTGAAGATTAGGGGACGGAGGGGTCGAGTTAAGAGGGTATGACTAATACGGCCGGTCATTCAGATAGGAGAGCACATTGTTCTCTGGCCCAGATGGTCCTTGGAATAAATCAGCTCAGGCAGAAGCGGGCTTCCAGTACAAGGAAGTCGGAGCGACTGCCTGCCTGCTGTTCTACAATGACGCAGCCCAGGCCCCTGGCCCTGAATAGCGGCCATTCAGCCCGCCACGGTGGGTATTGGGACGCGGACGGCGTGTGCACACGCACGCATGTGAGTGTGTGTGAATGCGTCGCGTTCCGGCCTCCGAGTCTCACCGAGGAGTGGATGGGTGTGTAAGCCGGGGGGCACGGGCAGAGGGAGGCTTTTTGCCTTGGAGCCCGATCCTTTCTCAGCTTTAGGCTCCAACTCTGAGAGTTTTGTAAATACTGTAGTCATCGGAAGCCCTCCCAGGGCAGGGTCTGCGTCATCAGCGGATCCCCAGACCCCACCCAGTGCAGGGGCTGGTTCTTAGGAGGGGCCTAATAGATGTAAGTGGAGGAAAGTTCTAGCAACATCCTTATTTTTCTCTATTGCCTTGTGGTAACATCCACCCCTCCCCCAATTAATTAATTGATTGATTAATTTGTACGTAAATAGATATCCTCACGTGGCTCCCATCTGGGCTTGGTTATGAGGACTGAATGAGCTGGGGAAGGGACAGTCACCACAGCGTGGGGTCTAGGGCCGTGCAGGTCCTTTGTACTCGGGACACTCTGCAGATCATCGAGCTCTGAAGCAGGACTGTGCGTCGTAAAGATTTCCAGGTAGATGTCTTCCCCGGATTTTCCCTGGTTGGAGATTTGCCAGCATACACAGGACGTGGAATATATGTGAGCATCACACCCTGTGTGGCAGTTCTTCTAGCTCAGAGGCCGATGTGCTACACAACATCTGCCCTCTGCCCTCTGCCCTCTGACCCCACCGCGCCCACTGAGAGGCCGTACTGTGTCCTTTTCCTTTGCAGAACCCATTTCGGTTCCTCGGGAGGGTAGGGAGCAGCCAGGCAGCATTAGCACTGCGTGAGTGGGAATCATCAAACAGGTACTCCCCGGAGAGACTTTCCTTCCTATGAAGATGTTAATTAATATGAAGGCTCCGTCCCTGCATGCCGAGGCAGCCTCTCTGTGCAGTCTGCGTGCGACTGCTCACCCAGCCCGGCCTACGTCGCGTCTCGGGGGTCTTCTTCCTTCGTTTGAGGAGTGAACTCCTTTGGAGGACCAAGCCAGATCCTGCCTGTGCAGAGATTGCATCAGTTGCCACGTCTTACAATGTAAAATTAAGTGCATATTACGCAGACGACAGTGGAGGTAGGCAAAGACACCTGAGGCCTAGATGCAGCTGAAAATGTTAGAAAATGTTGCGGGGATTCTCTCTCTCGGCATCCTGGTTTTCCACCTCCCCCGTAAGGTGTGTCGGGAGACTCAAGACTCAGGATGCCAAAGTCCCAGCGTTGGGTGATTTGGGGGCTGTTTCTCTCCCACTCAAATTTGAGATCTCGAACAGTCCTCAGGGCCGTTTCTTGAGAATGACACAAGGGGAGGAAGGAAAGGAGAAGGGGGCAGGTGCACTGTATGTCCTGGGAGCGTTTGGAGAATGGAGGAGCCGAGGGAATAAAGGATGGGTACGTGTTCCAAGGAGAACTGTGTTACAAAGAATAGTTCGGTGATCACACGGTCTCCATGTAGGGTTGACTCTGCTGTTCCCTGCAGAGAAAATACCAGTGAAGCTGATGAGTCCTGCGTGAGGGGTATTGCAGAACCATTCTTGATATAAGTGTCTCTGGAATGACAGGGTCTTTTATTCTTGCCATTCCCACTGATCTTAGAGGCTCTGAAAACTTCACAGAACTTCCATCTGGGCTCATATGGGAACGTTTTTAAGGTTCTTCAAATCTACTCCTTTCAATGACCTTTGCCCAAACCTTCCAAACCCATAGTTACTCCAATCTGAATGAATAGAAAGTGCCACCTGTGTTGTCTAATTCTCAGTGGCCTCTTGTAGTAGCCTGAAAGTCTCCAACACCCCCCCACCCCTCAAGGAAAGTTAGGAAAGAGGCATAAGATGATTGTATAAGCACTGTTTACCTGCCTCGTTTTTAAGTGTTCTTTGAACTTGAGAGGTGGATGGATGGGGAAGTAGGAGTGAGCCAAGAGTCTGGGCAGAGGAGGGGAGCTGAATGGGAATGGCCCTCACTGGGAATCCTTTGCCCTGGGGCCACCTGCATTGTCACATTTGCTTTCAGGGACACCTGCTCTGTGTTTACTGCTGACAGGTCATCTCTAGATCCACAAGAACCGGGGTCTTTGGCCAGAGCAGAGAGCAACTCACATCTGACAAAGACCTGTTCAACTCTTTAAAAAAAAAACAAATCAGTCTTTATTTTCCTAGCAGGGTGGTGTTGGAGCTCACAATTTCTGTGTATGTTAGGGACGTGACTTTTGGCATTTCCATTGGCAGCCCTATTTTAGGGGATTCCCATCTGCTATGCAGATCGAACCTCAGAACAGTGTGTCATACATACCTCCAACTGAGGAGGGGGGAGAACCGAACAAGAGTGTGATTTGGGGGGAGCCCATTGCCTGGGTGTAGAGGGTTCTGGCTGGGAGGACAAACCAAGCCCATGAAACCCTGTGCACTGTTCTTGATGGCTATAAATGTGAGTGTAAACCCAACAGACACAGGAATACAGGGGCTCAGACACCTGCAATTCACAGGGAATCTGGGCTGGGGGGTGGGTGGCTGGGGAGGGTAAGAAGGGGTGTTTATTTGAGGTTGGTAAGAGTCAAATACCAATGACTTGGGCTCTGGAAATTATGACTTTCCAGAGACTCTGGCTCAAGCCCACACAGGTATTAATTGGTTAATTTTTTAATGTATTCATGTGTATATTAACCCATTCAGTAAATATATACTGAACACCCATAATGTACCCAGTAGTGTATCAGGCTCTGGAAATACAGTGGTGAGCAAAATGGAGTCCCTGTCCTCATGGGTCTCACGCTTCCTGGGAAGGCAGATAAGAAAGTCAACAAGTCACATAGAGGATAAATGTTGTTGTACTGGGAGCCTAGGATGTTATAAGAGCACACATGAGGGACCTTCCGCTTGGACAGAGTTGGGGAGGCTTCCTGGAGGTGGTGTCATCTAAGCTGTCACCTGAAGGACAAGAAGTCAAGTCCAGGTGGAGGTATGGGGAGAAAGGGAAGAGTGCTGAGAGTCGGCATGGGCCAGTGTCCACACAAGTTCACAGACCTGGGGGTTGGGAGCGGAGAGGAGGGCTGAGTCCTGAGGTTGGAGGGTAAATGGGCATTGAATGGTGAAAGATCCCTGAAAACCATTTTAAGTCATTTTGCCTTTGTCTGGGGACAATAGGGAGCCACTAAAGGATCTTTCACTTAGGAGAGTGACGTCAGATTAGTAGAAAAGTTACTTTGACTGCACGGTTGTGATTGGATTGAGGGCTTTAGACTAAAGGCAGGGAGATGAGTTAGGATGATATTGACATCCTCTGGGCAGGAAATTACTGTAGTTTGAACCTGTGTCATTGAAGTGGGGGTGGTTTAAAAAAACGGGCAAAAAGATACTAGAAGATCTAAAGAAATTGGATAATCGACCTGTTATGAGAGGTGAGAGAGGAATGTAGGACGATGCCCCCTTTTCTTCCTTTGGTAATCGGGTGATGGTGAAGTTCTTTACTGAAATGGGAAACAGAGGAGAAACAGCTCCTTTGCTGTCATTGGAGGAATAATGAGCAGTTGAATGTTCCATAGTTAGGCATAGTGACATCCAAAGGTTGGGGGACAGGGGTACCCAGGAGCCATTTGGGTATACATTTGGTGTGTCTGGAATTCAGAAGAGAGAGACTCACCGGACAGGTGGATTTTGGAGTCATCAGCATATAAATGATCGTTGAAGCCCTAAAAGTGGGTGAGTTTACACAGCAAGAGTGTATTGAATGACAGGAGAGCTCGGAATAGAATCCACAGGAAACCCAACGTATTCTGCCCCTCTAGAACAATCCTGAGCCATGATGGAGAGTCAGGAGTCCCTGGAAGAAACAGGAGGGAGGCGAGGACAGTGTGGTGTCATGGAAGCTAAAGGAAGAAGTTTCAAGAAGGAAAAAGTGAGCTTTAAAAGCTGCTGAGAAGCTGCCTAAGAGGAAGACTAGAAAATGTCTGTTGGATTTAGTGACATGGGAGTCATTGTTGATCAAAGGGGAACAGCTTTGGTCTTAGTGGAATGGTGGAAGCAGGAGTGAGATTACCGTGGGCAGAGGAAATAATGAGCACGTGGGAGGCAGAGGCAGTAGGTGTAGACAGCTCTGGGAGTGGGGAGAGGATCAGTTGGACTGACCGAAGGTCAGGGTGTGGCAGACTGGGTGCAATGGAAGGGTAACGGACAGGGAGTTCAGGAGTTGACCAGGAGTCAGTGGGTAGTTGGACCAGGGGCCTTCAAGTGTAGACTAAATGAGAAAGAAGGGAAGGAAAGGTAAGGTAGGGAGATGTTAGAAGATCAAAGAGCAGTCCTGGTGGGAGTAACTGGATGGGAGAACTTGAAGGATGAGAAGGAGGTTTGCATTTAACACTTCAGAGGCACAACTCTTCTGGAGATGAAAGGCATGGGGTGTTCTCTATGAGCACCTCCTGGAGAGGGCCTAAGGGCAGTTCATGGTACCTGTCTTAGTCCATTTGTGCTGCCATGACAGCATACCTGAGAATGGGTAATATATAAAGAACAGAAATTTGTTTCCTCGCAGTTCTGGAGGCTGGGAAGTCCAGGATCAAGGCGCCAGCGTCTGGTGAGGGCCTTCTTGCTGCATCATCTCATGGTGGAAGGCAAGAAGGGGGGAGAGAGAGAGAACACACAAGAGAGAGCTAAACTTGTCTTTATTTTATAAGGAACCCACTTCTGAGAGAACGGCATTAATCCCCTTGTGAGGGTAGAGCCCCCATGACCCCAACGCTTCTCATTATGCCCAGCACCACTGCATTGGGGATCAAATTTCTAACACATGAACTTTAGGGACACATTGAAACCATATCAGTACCTGAGTTAAAACACCATAGCCCACTGGCTTACATACCTGCACCACACACCACACACCCCTCACCCAGCCCACTGGATCCTTGTTCTAAACCATTCTCAATCCATTTCTCAACCCCGTACCATGTGTCACTGTGGCAGATACTTTTCATATATTATCTCTGATCCCCCCAGCAACCTTGTTTGGTGGGTATTACAGCTCTAATCCAGAGGAGGAAACTATGACCCAGAGATAGTAGGTAATTTGTATTCCATTATGTAGCTAGAAAATAAATGTAGAGCCAGAATTTGAATCCAGGTTTGGTCTTGCTTGAAAGCCAGGCTCTTTGCTCTGCACCTCGCAGACTGCAAGCTGCCTGGGGGTTAAGGAATGTTTTCTTAGCATCGTACCCTCAGGGTTTGATGCCTGCACAGAATTGGAACTCAGGAAATGCAGAGCGAGTAACTGAGTGAGAGGTATTAAAGCAGCTCCCCCATGCTGTCTGCCAGGAGAAATAGAGGGAAATGAGGATCATTGGAAGGAAGAAGGGAGGAACAGGGAGATTTGGCAATCAAGTGATGCTGGTCTTGGATGGGAGGAACAAAGAAAGCTATCTCTCCCAACAGCAGTTGATGGCCAGGGTGCTGGGCAGCCTGACCGTTGGCATGAGAGCACCAGCTTTAGGGTCTCCTTCTGCTCTGGGGCCAACCCCAGGCTCCAGTCCTGGCAGGGAACAGCCCGGAAACTCCAGAGAAGGCACTGAAAGGGGAGGTACCTAGGAAACAAAACCTACAGGAGGAAAGAAGAACCCCAAACCACTAAGTGACATTTCACTTTGCATTTCCTTTTTAGTGTCAGCATCTGAGACTGGGGTTTCTTTCCAGACTGTCCTTCAGAATGTCAGGGGCGGGTGTCTGAGCATGCACGGGTGTGGGAGGGGAGGACCACGTTGCCCACCAGTTGTCCGATGAGCATTGCACCACCTAATGTGGCTCGATGCCCAGGCAGGAGCCCGCCAGACACTCCATCTCCTTCCCATGGAACAGATTTAGTGACTCAGGAGGGCAACCTGCTGGGGAGGAGGGTAGTTCCAGATTTGGAGGTAATGGGAAGGGCTGGTGGACAGTGTGGTCTCTTGTTTTATTTTTTCTTGGCCATAATCAGATTTCTCTCCCACCCTGTCTGCATAGAATAGCAAAAAGGACAGTTTCCTCCTTCCAGGCTTTAAAAACCATTGCCGCCTGGTGCGGTGGCTCACACCTGTAATCCCAGCACATTGGGAGTCTGTGGCTGGAGGATCGCTTGAGGCCAGGAGCTCGAGGTTGCAGTGAGCTATGATCACACCACTGCACTCTAGCCTGGGCAACAGAGTGAGAAAGATTCTGTCTCAAAACAAAGAAAATTTTAAAAATTAGAAAAACATAAAAAGCCATCACATGCCACATAAAAAGCCACCAGGCCTCTCTGGCCCCTCTCCCGGCTTGCCTACTCAGCAGGCCTATAATTTCCTGTCCTCTGGCCCACCGTTATTGCTACCAGCCTCTCCTCTCAGTGTGGATGGGGAGGAGACCTGGTGAACCCACTGGACTCCTCCAAGGACAGCAGTAGGCAGGATTCACATGCAGTGGCTGGGGCAGGGCCATCCCTGACGTCCACAGGAAAGTCCTGGGGCCCAGGAAGGCAGTGGCCCGTTACCCCCAGGGTCCCCAAATTAGCTGTCCCCTACCTGTGTGCACACACCCACTGTCTACCTCCCAGGCACCCCATGCTGCAGGGACCGTGGGCTCAGTCGATGGGGGAGGATGCTGAGCCGATGGAGCCCCTTCAGACGGTAGGATCACAGAGCGACCTTGAAGTCCAGAGAGATCAAATTCATTTGCTTTGTCCTTCATCCACCTGTCTGTTCTACTCTCCATCCAGTAAATATTCACTGGACACCTGTCAGGGCCAAGAGATGCTGCCGTGCACAGGAGAAGTGAGGGGGCTGCTCTCGTGCAGCTTTCATTCTGGTGGGTGGAGGGAGACAGCAAACCTCACACTTAAGCTCACTGAGTCTCCTGGGTGTCGGAGCCGACGACCCAGGCTGGCCCCCCTGCAGGACCCCAGCTCCCTGCTTCCTGGGAGGCTGAGGATGCAGTTCTGTCCTCCCTTGCAGATGAAAAAGTTTGAAGGAACAAAACTAAGTTTTGGTCTGGATAATTCCAGGCAGCACAAGGGTTGAAAGTGAACAGTTAACTTCAGACTAGGGATTCATTTTCTATGTTTTAACTTTGGTAAAATATATATAATGTAAAAATTGTCATTTTTAAAGCATATAGTTCAGTGACATTAAATACAGTCAGTCACATTGTTGCACAACTGTCAACATGCTCTATTCTCTAGAACTCTTTTATCATCCTGTAAAACTGAATCTCTGCACCCATTAAACACTAACTCCCACTCCCCTTCCCCCTAGTCCCTAGACAAGGGATTCTTAACCTTTCTGCGCCATGGTCTCCTTGGGCAGTCTGGTGAAGCCTCTGAGTCCTTCCTCAGAATAATGTCTATAAATGCATAAAGTAAAATACATAGGATTAGGACAGAAACTTGAAATACAGATATCAAAATATTTTTTAAAAAGCCGTATAGCAATATGTGCGATTCTTTGTTATCTCATTAACTGACAAGAGCAAGCTGTGGTTGAATACCCACCATATTTTCGCAGGAGTGGTTTGCATAAGTGATATTTTGAGATAATTGCAACATTTCCAATGTAGTGTGAAAATTTCTGCAGTATCTGTCAGTGACCAAGTAGTTACCAGTATCGCTGATACGACTGGTTTGTTGCTTATATTCCCGGTCAAAGGAGCTGCTGAATTTCAGTTGGAGGTTGGTGAAAATAAAGATGTCATTTTTCCCCCCCTCCAAGTTCACTGACCTCCTGTATTTTATCCCTGGACAGCTTGGGGGTTCCGTGGGCTCCAGTTTGAGAAGCCTTGCCTAGACAAGAGTTTGCTCCCCCCTTTTGTACCTGGAGGGGCAGTGTGTGGGGCTGGGGGCGTGCTGATGAGGGCAGGGCATCACGAGCCCAGCCAACGGGAAAGGTGCCCCCCTCTCCCGGGCCGCCAGCCTGCTGTCTGAGGTGGGTGGGGCCAGTGCCCCCTAGAAGCGTGCCTTCTGGCAGATTCCCCCGCCCCCTTCCACCCCCTTGTCCAAGGGCTCAATGCAGAAGGGAGCCATATGGTCATTTGTGGACACATTTTCCCCTAGTACAGTATCTTCCTGGTGTGAACACAGGGCCCGGCAGCCGCCCTGGTGTCAGCTGTCCCTCCCCTCCCCCAGTGCCCCCACCCCTGCAGCCAGCCCAGAGAGGAGCATGTTGTGGGGGGCGGGCTCACTGAGTCGGGGAGCCCTGCAGAGTCGGGGTGAGTGAGGAGTCTTTCAGTCACACACACACACACACACACACACACACACACACACACACAGAAAACTGTTGAAGTGAAGTCAAATGTCTCAAAGTCAGATCCCTTTTTAGTATGAATTTGCTGTGTCTCATTCTGAGCACTAATTCCAATTTAATTGCAAGTGGCCTGAAGCCTCTTCAATAGGAGTAACAAATGGTTTGATTTTGTAAACTTCATCAGACTGCATTTTAAATGCGACACAGTAGCCCAACTCGAATGCCAATGAAGCACTGGAGTAGCTCTCTGTTTACTAATTATCCGTTTTTACTCCAAGCCACGCTGGCTGGCTTGTCTGATTAAATCGGATTTGTGGGATAGAGAACAGCTAGCAGAGTTTTCTCTATAGTAAACGAGATTGAAACTATGGGCCGCCTGGCTGCACACTGTAAATTATATTTCCTTTTAAAGGGGACGTGTCTCTTTTATTTCTCTGTCATCCCTCCTGCATATTAAACTTTACGGTACAGAAATGTACCCGGCTGCTTCTAAATCCAGCCTCTCGCCCTCCACCTGGTAGCCAACTCACTTCCGAGCTCCCCATCTCCCTCTCTGGAGAACTGGAAAGGAAACTGGTAGCCACATGCTCCCCCTTACCCTCCTGCTTCTTTCTTTTTTTAACCTTTTTCTTTTCCTCCCCTATATTCTGGGGTTGAGTTTTCATTATTCCCTTATTTTAAACAGTACCTGTGAGGATATGGATTCCTAGAAACCATACTGAGTTGGCTAAAAGAGAGTTCTAGCAACAGAAAGTAGTGGGACCCAACACGGACTGGCTTTTAGCCTTTCAGAAAGACATTTCTATGGGTGGTGTTGGGCTGGGGCAGGCAAGGCTTTGGGCATGAATTGGTAATGACAGTTTGAACAGTGAACAGAAAAAAAGGATACATTTTTGAAAAACTGAATTTGTTCTTTTGGCCCACCTGGCATGAGATCTTTACCTCTGAACGGAGGAAAATCAGGATCATCTGATTTCTACTTGTGGTCCAGCAGAGAAGGCCACGGTGCAGATACTGGGGAGGGGAAGGTTAAGGGTTCAGCCCTCCCAGTTGAAGCCCAGGTTAGAGTAGCTTGGTGTATCCTCTCCCCATGCCCTGGCTGGTTCTGGGGTCTGGCCCAGAGCTCTTGGGCTCGCTGAATTGCTTATTCCTCTGTCCCTAGGAGAGCAAAGCAGCCTCTGCCCTTGGTCCTTCCTGCTCTCTGCGTGCACACACAGGTGCACGCGTGCACACGCATGCACACACACATGCATGCACGATAAGTACATGAAATCAATGCAAGGAGCCCTGAAAGAGGTGTAATCAGACCGTGCTGAAACTCTGCTGTTGCTAGGACTTTCACTCCACAAGCTCGACCTGCCCTGCTCTTGCTCTTGGTGTCTATCTCTGTGCCAGGAGCTTTTTACATTTTAATTTGCTTTTGAATGTCCTGCAAAATTAACAGGATCCGCACTTTCCCCTCTTTGGCCATTGTGTGTGGTACAGTAGGGAAGGCCTCGTGGTGCCTGATAGCCGGTTACCGTGGGAATGAATGGCCGCCACGCTCTCAGGCCCACAGCCCTCCTTTTAATTGTTGACAGTAAAAAGCATTTAAATGCTGCTTAATTTGTAATCATCTTCTGGGGGGGAAAGGAGAGAAGCCATTAAAATGTCAGTAAAATGAATACATCCTCTCTTTTTTTGTTGTTTTGTTTATTTATACGGGGTAGTTTTTCTTTTCATTGCCCAGTGTTTGTGAGACATTTAAATGGCTCTGAAACAATCCGTATTTCGTTTTATTTTGAATTTCTGTCTCACCCAACTGGCCTGCTCCCCTGCCCACTCCATTCTGCCTCTCTGGGCCTTTGTCTTGCCTTGGTCTCTCCTCTCTGTCCCCTCTTCTGTCTGGGCCGCCACCTCCCCATCTCAGGAATACATTGGTGTCTACTGGAAATTTTACATATGAGCCCAGTTGAGTTTTTTGTTTGCTTTTTCCCAAATATCTCACTCCTAGGCCCTAGTTTCTCTCCAGGGGCCTCAGGATGACTCGGGGAATGCCCGGACCTGGATAGAGTGGCTCTCTATAGCAAAGGAAGTATACGCTTGAATGCAAGGGATGAAAGACACTTGGGGAGGGACAATTTATTGAACAAATAAGAAAACTGGGTCTTATCTTCAGGTGAGAGCTCCACGCCCCCTGTTAATCTCTGGACACGCTGTTGAGAATTTAAGTGCCTACTATGTGTTGGGCGCCATGCTATAAGGAAATGAGACCACTGGCTTCAGAGCATCTGGCTCTCTGACTTGCCCTCTCTGTGGGGCTGCCCAGTGGTCTTTTCTGTCACTGGTGGCATGAGAGTCAAAGCCACTGTGCCCCCACCCCCACCCCATCAGCCCCTGTCACCTGGCACAGAGAGGCCTTAGGTACCCTCAGACCCAGCTACTCAAGAACTGCCTCTCTCATGGCCGGGCGTGGTGGCTCGCACCTGTAATCCTAGCACTCTGGGAGGCCAAGGTGGGCGGATTGCTCGAGGTCAGGAGTTCGAAACCAGCCTAAGCAAGAGCGAGACCCCTTCTCTATTATAAATAGAAACAAATTAATTGGCCAACTAATATATATAGAAAAAATTAGCCGGGCATGGTGGCGCGTGCCTGTAGTCCCAGCTACTCGGGAGGCTGAGGCAGCAGGATTGCTTGAGCCCAGGAGTTTGAGGTTGCTGTGAGCTAGGCTGACGCCACAGCACTCACTCTAGCCTGGGCAACAAAGCGAGACTCTGTCTCAAAAAAAAAAAAAAAAGAAAGAAAAAAGAACTGCCTCTCTCAGTATTTGGCCAGTTCTAGGAGGGTCCACGCAGCCAACTGGTGGGCCTTTAGAAGAAGGACCTAGCAGGTCCTCTCAAGTCTTGCTTTCTCCATCTTTCTAAAACTCCCCACCTTCCAGGGCTGCTTGAGAAAAGTTGGACCTAGATTGGCACCTAGCAGGAACTCAGTCAATGGTAGAGCCTTTCTTTGCCTTGCCAGTGACTGTCCCTCTGTCAGCCTTAGAATGTGGCTCCCAGAGAAGCCTAAAGAATCTCTTTAAGTAAAACAAGGCTGTCAAGTCAGACTTTGAAAGAGAAAACCTGAAGTCCATCTCAGTGGAAGGGAGGACCGTTCAGTCTGCCAGCATCCTCTTCAATAGGCCTAGAACCATTGAGTATTAAGAGTGGAAAGAAAACCCTTTAAGAATCATTTACTTCTCCCTTCATTTTACCAATGAGGAAACTGAGGCTCAGAGAGGTCTAGTAACTTACCCAAGAGTAAACAGTGAGTTAGCCACTGAGCAAGGCCTTCTGGCTGAAGTCTCCAGGGCTTTCCACTCGTCCGTTCCTCTTCAACGGGGAGTCTGCAGTGAAAAGCCGAGGGAAGGGGAGGGCGCAGGGACGAGATGATGATCCTGGCCTGCCCTTTCTCACACCACCCTGACTTCCCTCCACACACTTCCTTTCCCAGAAGCCTCCCAAACCAGGTGAGTTACAGGCCAGCACACTTGAGATTTTCACAGTCCTCATGGGGAACACGTGCCAGGGAGGATGGACTTAGGAAGGAACTGACTGTAGCTCTGTGTTCCTTTGCGACCCGCCTGCCCCCAAGGGAAGAAAGCAGAGAGCCCTTTGGCATCAGGAACCCAGAGAGTGAACAGGTGCCTGTCTCTGTCCCGTCAGCTGTATTCCTGCGAACAAGCAGTGCAGAGAAGCTGAGGAAGCGAGTTCCTCTCTGCATCTTGGGGTAGAAGTTGGGCACAGGGCCCTCCGGGGAGCGTGATGCCCACCTGCCCCACCCCACAGTCTGTCATTTCCCCAGACTGGCCCTACCTCACAGGCTCCTCTCTGCCCACACGGGGGCAAGTCCCGGAGAGAGGCTTCCGCGTCAGACCCCCTGGGCTGGGTAGGTTAGGCTGCCCTTCTCTCAGGGCTGCTGAAGTTGGTCAGATTTTTCCACCGAGGGCCAATTAGTTTCACAAATGGGGGCCCCCTGTGGTGCCAGGGCACATTTGTTCCGGGCCTGCGCACTGGCCGGGTCCCATTGTCCTGCCTCCCACCCCCGCGTGGGCCCATTGTCCTCACCCGCAGCGGGTGCTGCTTACCACTGATTTATACGGGCAGGCGTCCTGCGGGCTCCCGGCTTCACTGCCACAGCTGGCGGAGGTGCTTAAGGCCTCGAACCCCGTGACCTTTGCCCCAGTCCTGCTGTTGTTTTGAAAGTTACAGACCAGAGGGCTGCATACCTCTCCGGATTTACTTTCCACCCCAAACCTCCCCGCCACACACACGCTCACACTCACACACACACACACACACACACACACACACACACACACACACACTCACTCACACTCCCTTGCCCTTTCTCCCCTGCTCTTATGGTAGCTGTTTTAATTCATCTGGGAATGTCCTCAAGGGTCCAGCGACCGGACTGGAGCCAAGCCAAGAGGAAGGGGCCGCGGGCGCAGGTGGGAGGTGCCAGCAGAGTGGCTAGTCTCTGCTGATGTGGTTGCAGGCTGCTGATTCCCCAAATGAGGTTTCTAATCCTAGGATCCATTAGTTCCCCATCCGATGCGAAGTTGGGAGGAACCGAAGAGCATATTCCCATCGGTGTGGCACTGCCCGTTAGCCAGGACTTCATTTGGCATCTTGCAATCCACTTTGCCCTTGACTCCTTTTCTGCCGGAGGCCCCTGCAACCCTTGAAAAGGCCACCCCGGCGTATGAGGTGGATTGAGCATGGGGGTGGTTGTAGCCAGGCAGCAAAGCGCAGATCTGGTCCCATCTTAACCTGTTTCTTCTCTCTCTTGCAAACCAAACTTCCCTCCTCCTCCTTTTTTGGTAAACCTTCTTTCTTTTCCACCCCTTTTCTTGTCCCCTTCCCCCAGTGTCTCCCCCTCTTTGGCTCATTTGTTGGACTGATTGACAAAATTAGTAAATCCATTCATGTTACTTTTATTGTGAAGGTCTCAATAAATCCCCTATGTCCAGGGCGCACCTTAATGAGCTAGTGAGCTGACAAATTTGTTTACTGTAGCTGGAGGTGCCGAGTAATGAAATGCACTTGTGTCTGCAGCTCCTGCTAAACAAATACATGGCTTTCCCAGAGCCAGCTCTGCTAGCTGCTGCTGCCTGAGGATGCAGCCACGTTCCCCAAGAGACTGAAAGTTGTGTGTGTGTGTATTTTGAAAAATGTAATCACTCACCCATTGCTCGGTTTTAAAACAAATCTGAATATCCGCTGCCCAAACTCCTCCCCTTTTCTTATTTTTCATTGAGGACACTTCTGCTCCCTTGACCAAATGATACTGATATTCCCCCTTTCCCTTGTGGACATGGAAGGTTATATAGATGAATAAATGTCTCCCATGATTCTAAGATAAGAAAGAAAGGAAAAACAGGTAGAAAGGGCTGGATAAAGAGACCTAAAATTGACTAGGCTGAAATTGGCAATAAGTATAGATGCTAGGGGTTTTGGGCTCTTGGTTTGGTTTGGGAAGATGTAACCGACTGCCCCAGCAGTGAGTGACTCTCTGCAGGAGACAACCACCCATGCACGAGCTTGAAGCTAATTTAGTTTGAGGCAAGCCTTCCAAGATGTTTTTTCAACCTGTTCTACCCCTACTGGGAGAGAGGTCATAGGCAGGAAAAAGGGGATGGTGGGGCTTGTCTCCCACTGGGCGGCAGTTGACATTCCCAGGGGTCAGTGGGCTGACACATCCTTAAGCTGGGCTGACAGGGCCATCATTGCCCACATGGCTTCTGAGGAAGGCTGGGCGTGCAGGAGCCCATCCCAAATGATCCTGCAACTCATGCCCAAGAGGAAAACCAGACAGGAACTACAGAGGAGGCTCTTGGCCCTTTGTCCAGTAGAT
This sequence comes from Microcebus murinus, assembly GCF_040939455.1. Lineage (NCBI taxonomy): Eukaryota > Metazoa > Chordata > Mammalia > Primates > Cheirogaleidae > Microcebus > Microcebus murinus. The sequence continues at coordinate 93,325,101 of NC_134107.1, forward strand.
CCCTTGAAATGACAAAAGGGAGAGACCGCTGCAGATGTCATGGGTGGGCTTTTGTTCCTTTCTGTCTGCTCCTCGTCTCCCTCCACCACCAGCCTGCTCCACCCTCTTAAGATGCAGACAGAGCCTTTCCTTCCCCGGGGTGTGAGTCAGCCCTGTGCTCCTGGTCTCTGTCTTTGCTTTCCCCTGGCAAGAGTGCATGGTGCAGCTCTGACACCTTCTTCAGACCTGGGGGGAAGGGAGGAGAAGACAGGGCATTGGAAAGGGCGGCAGTTCAAGTGGTGGCTTGGGTTTGTGGTCACGAAGGCTGCCCATGGCAGGAGATGGTGTCTCAGAAAAGAGCGGTCCCCCTAGGATGCCAGAGGGAGCAGAAAGACATATCTGAGGGATTTGGGGGCGGGGTGGTGGGTGAGGGATGTATCTAGTTAAAATCAAGGTTTTCACACCCTCCCAAGTTTGATATTTCTTTCTGTGGGGAGAAGAAGTTGCTCAGGGCGGCAGAGGAGGCAGCTCTTCCTTTGTTGGGTGAGGTTGGGTGGGAGTGGACGTAAGAAGCCCATCGTGGTCCGTGTGCACACACGTAGCAGTCCCAGCCTGCTTACCAAAAAAAGCCGGAGTATATTTAGATCCCTCTGCTCCTTTGATTAAGAAACTGCTTATAGCGGGAGATAATAAGAGCCTTGCTCCAAGAAGGTGTAGCACCTGAACATCTTCTCCAGCTGTGTACCCCTCTGATCCTGTTCCTTCCTTTCTATTAAAGAGCTAATTGGTATGGAAATGGCACAGGTGTAAACATGAGGGTTTTTGTGTCTCATAATTTCAGACCCCGTCGTCACCTGGGTGAAATAAACACCTTAGATCTGTGTCACCCCTCCTGCCTGCTGTTCCACCCTGGCCTGGCTTTCTCCCATTTTTTGCTAAAATTAAACTTGTTTTAAATTGGGAGTCTTTCAGTCGTACCTGCCCTGCAGCCCAAACTGGCTATACTGCTGTTGGGGGTCTGGTTTGGGTCACCTTCTCCAGAGATAGAATCAATGCAGATGAAGTCCCGGATATAATATTTGCATGGGCCCTGCCCACGTAACCTAGAATCATACTCCGAGTTCATCCTTGCCACATGCATTCCCTCTTCCTAGTTCAAATTCTCTCTGGGAAGAAACTCCGGGAGTCCAGGCTGAGACTGAGCTCCTCATTCATTCTTCAGAAGAGCAGAGTAGGTGCTACTTCTTTGACCTGAGAAAATATTTTCTTGGACCAGGGCTGATTTATATATCTGATTTACATTGAAATTTACAGATTGGTAGACAACAATGCATTTCTAGGATTTACATATTCATAAACATTTGTCAGTGGCCTCCTAACTACACAGTTGGTGTTGGAAAGATCAGGCTGGTTATGAATTCTGTTTCCTAGATGAAGACATTGAGGTCAAGGACAACAGCTACTTTGCCCAGGATCACAAATCCAAGAGAGGCTGCACCCCTGGGCCAGAGCTGGGGTCTTCTGACTATTTCACTGTATCATGTAGTAAAACTGGTCCTTCTGTGGTCTGGGTCTTTGCCTCTGAGTCACAAGGCAGAGCTGAGAGATGGAGAGGGAACTAAGGAGTCCTGTCCAGCCCACCAGATGAACACAAGAGGCCCCAGTGAGATCAGATGCTTGGGTCACTTGGCATTACTAATTTCCAAAGAGAGTCTTGTTGGATGCTCTCAGGAGTGGCTTCATTTGTGGACTTTGGTCTGAGCTTTCCCCTGCCCTAGCCCTCTGTCTGTACCATGACTCCCCCATGCCCCCCTCCCCACCCTTTGGGATTGTCCCACAGCCTCCTTTTATATCCTTTAATGCAACGTGCAGTTATTGAGTGCCTACTCTATACCAGGCCCTATGCTACGTGTTGGGGTATAGAAAGATGAACAGAATAGTTTCTGCTTTGAAGGCTTATAATCTAGTAGGCACAGCTGAATGTCAAAAATGAATGCAATAAAGGGTTTTAGATGCTGGAAAAGTGAGAGCTCAGAGGAAGATGGAGGCTGGGAGATGTGAGATCAGGGTGCCACCATGGTTGTGTAACTCATCCAAGATACCCTCTCTAGGACCAGCTTCCTGAAAGCAGCAGCCCAGAGTCCATAAAACAACTTAGGCTTGTTATAGTGCAGGGCTGCCGCGATTCATGATCCAGGTTGTTCACTGCACAAGGATGCCCAGCTGAGGAGGAAATGGGGGCTGAAATGCAGCCCTCTCTTTGCTCCCCAAAAACGTATGCCCACGTGAGGGTCTGTGTCTGCCCAGGGGAAGAGAAACAATCTTCTAATTCAGACAGAGGCATTGTTTGGGCAGGCATTGGCTCTGCGATCACTTGATAGTTATAAAGCTTTTTCACATGGGTATCTCACGTGATGTTCTCGACACCCGCAAGCAACGTGGCAGATGAGGAACAAACTCGGATCCGGAGAAGTTTAATGACTTGCTCAGGGTCACAAGGCAAGTAAGTGGCAGAGCTGGGACCCTGTGCTTCTTTTGCTTCCCTTGCTGCCCATATCACATCATGCTGCCCATATGATTTCCGAAGGTCTTGTTCATCTGGTTGGAGCTCCTCTTTCTCCCCCTTGGTACGAAGCCCGACATGTCTCCGTAGCAGAGGCAGAACTCAGACGTTGAAGGGAGCGGAGTGTTTCAGTGCTGCCGGGCCCCCTTGCCCTGCCACACATCTCACTGCAGCTAATGAATTGCTAATACAATTTTCTAGATAATTTTATTTCCATAGTCCCACATTTTAATGTGTTTCCAAAAGCTAGCATTTATTTGCTTAATCTCCCAGTGTAATAGAATCTGCCCTGACTCATCATACATGCGAACAATCAGCAAGGCAGAAACGGCAGCAAATTGTTTAATAACTCAAATCTAGTCTCTAGATTTTTAACTTACATGCACCAATGGCTTTCCTTGTGTCTCATCCACTTCTCCCCCGCCCTTTCCTCTTTTTCTTTCTTTCTTTCTTTTTTTTTTTTAATACTTTTCCATCATCACAGCTGTTGGTCTCCAAGCAGAAGAATGGATTAAGTGGGTGCAGAGTCTCAGAGCCCCTGGTCTTTCCCTGTGAGCTGGGGTTAGTGGATAAGTGACCAGGGAGAGCCCCTGTGCCTGCGGCATGTCCCGGAAAAGGGAGGTGGGCCATTGTAGGGACAGTGTCACATTTCCTTTGCAGGTTGTGAACCTGTGACTTCCAGCCTGTTGGCCAGGTACAGACCCGGCCATCTGGGACTTTATGTGCAACAGTCTTCCCATTCTAGCCCAAGCCCTGGGTCCTGATTTTGGCTCTCCACCCCACCCCCTGTCCTCGCAGTCTCTTCCCTGATCTGGTCCCCACCCTTCCCCTGGTGACAGCACATATGCCGTCAGCCCTCTCCCTGCTCCCAGCCACTTGCCACTGTGTTCGTGCCCAGAGGCCCTGCCTTTAAATACAGGTTGGATCACGCTGGCACCACCCGTCTTAGTCAGTCGGGGCTGCGATGACACATAGACTGGGACTGGGTGGCTTCTAAACAACAGACATTTATTTCTCACAGTTTTGGAGGCTGGGAGATGTGAGATCAGGGTGCCGGCATGGTTGGATTCTGGTGAGGGTCCTCTTCCAGCTTGCAGACGGCTGACTTCTCACTGTGTCCTCACGTGGTGGAAGGGGCTGGCTAGCTCTCTGGGGCCTCTTTTATAAGGACACTCATCCCATTCATGAGGGTTTTGCCCTCATGACCTAATCAACTCCCAGAGGCATCACCTCCTAACACTGTCACCTTGGGGCTTAGGATTTTGACTTAGGAATTGGGGGTGAGGGGACACCAACATTGGGACCATAGCAACCCCTTGTCCTTTCATGGCACTGCATTGCCTGGAGCAGGGGGGCAGTCCGCCCTACCTAGCGTGTGTGATCCAACCCCCAGCACCTCTACAGCTTGTCTCCAGGGCAGGTAGGGCCCGGCGCTCTGTCCCTGCCTGCTCTGAAATGTGCCCGCAGCGTCTCCTTGGCCTGGCCCGTGTGCCCCGCCTTCTGGTCCTTGCTTCCCAGGTACTCGTTTCCTCAAAGCCCAGCTCAGAATCTTCTCTGGAGCCCTCTGGGAGTCACCTGGCTTATCCTCTGGATGGTTGCTGACTTGTCGGCATCCCCCACTGGTCTGGGAGCCGGTTCTCCTGCTGGGTCTCAGCAGGCTCCTGGTCACCTAGCTCAGTGCTATATGTGGTAGCAGTTTCAGTGAATCAGCTGAATGGACATGAGGTGGGCTCAGGCCATCCTGAGAAGTAGGGACGGCGCAGTGGGCAGCTTTGGGGGGCCTTGGGAAGACAGGAAGGCAGAGCGTTGCAGGGTTCCTAGCAGGGGTGCCATTCATGTTCCCTGTGACCCAGGTTCCTTGCATGCTGGGGAGCTCAGAGGATGCATGGAAGGAGAAGCCTTGGATCTTAAAGGGCATGGCTTGTCCAGGCAGCTGGCTTCATCTTACTGATTTAAGGCAGCTGTTTGAACACCTGGCCTAATCGGGGCTCTCTGTGGGATGGGGGTTAAGGGCAGGGAGGGGATCAGTGCTGGGGGCCTCAAATTAAAGCAGCAGGGGCTGCCATGCACACAATGTGGTGCAGTTGGACTCCACTCCTGTGCCGTGCTGGCCTGGTGGGGCGGGACCTCGAGGGACTCCCCGTCAGCCCTGGGGTGCTGCATCTGCCAGGCGGGCAGACCACATCCCTTGGTGTGTCCCCTCCATCAAGTGGAGCCAAGCACCCACTCGATACCTCCCAGAGAGCTTGCTGGCTCCAAGCAGCAGGTGGAAGGCCTCAAGAGAGCTGTGCCTTGTGACCCAGCCCCAGCTTCCTATCTATTCCCCGTGGCCCAGGGTTCTCAAGCCATTGCTGAATGCTCTGGTGCTCTGCACTGTCCCTGCTGGGCCTCTTCTAGGGGAAGCCCAGGGACAGATGTCTGGCCCAGAGGTAAAATTGGGCCCAGCCATGTGGTTTCTGAAATCAGACAGACCAAGGTATTTCCACATCCCAACTCTGCCTCTAACTGTGTGACCTTAGGCAGGTTATTTAATCTCTCTGTTTTCCCATTTGTCAAAGGGGGATAAGAGTGCCCGTCTTATGTAGGGTTGCAAGTTTTAAACGAGATGACAAGGTAGATGAAGCACTGAGCACAAGGCCTGTATTCCCTCCGATTCAGCCCTCCTGACTGTAGGTGGGATGGGCGTGGCTCCAGGGACCTGGACGTCAGTGTCTGCAAAGGGAGGGGACGGGGCGGGTGTGAGGGGCAGAGGAGTGGAGGGAGCAAGAGGCGGGCCGTGCCTTCCCTCGGGTCCATCCCAAAGCTGGCCGTGAGCAGGACTGGGGGGGCGAGGGCCAGACCTCCCACTTGCCGCCTCCATGTGTAGGCAGGAAAGGCAGCGAGACTCTTCCTGCCTTCCCTTCTCTTCACCCTGACTCCACACCACGCGGCCCTGGCTTCTAGCAGCCAAAGCTCTGGCCCTCCCTACACTCCGGACTGGGTTGACGTGCACCAGGCCTGTCCACCTTCCCTTCATGTGTCCCTCACATGGGGACATTCCCAGATGCCAGCACAGAGAGGCATACAAAGGAGCCTGCAGTGGGGCTGATGTATTTGGAGAAACTGAGTCCTTGATGGCGGGCAGCGAGCTGCCAGTGAGGACGCAGACGACATGGTTAGAGACTTCCTCGTGGGGCACTGCAGCCAGAAAGGTGATGGCTCCAGAGCAGCATTGGAAGGGACAGGTAACAGAGCAGCCTGTATTTGTGGGGGCCTGTGGGGTATCTATGCAGCTGACCAGCACAGGGAACAGCCAGACAGAATGGAATGAAAGTCTCATGTCACTCACTACATTAAAATCCTTCAACAATTGCCCATTGGGCTTAGGATGAAACCTACAGATATTGACATGGTTTTGAAGACCCCACATGACCTGGTCCCTGCCTGCCTTCCTCTTGGCCTCCCCAGCCACGCAGTGCCATTCCTCTGTCTGATGCCCCCACCCGCCACATTTCTTTCCAGCCCAAAGTGTTGGCGGACACTCTTCTGCCTTCTGGATGCCCCCTTTGATGATGAGAGCAGGGACTTTGTTCTGTCTCCCATGGCTACATCCCCAGTGCCAAAAGGAGAGTCCTACTAGTAGTAAATATCAGGTAATATTTGTTGAATGCATGGATCCTTCAGATTCGAGCTGCAGTGAATGGAGAAGTGGTTAAAAGAATAGCGTCCGTAGCTGGCCTCGGGAGAGGATGAAAATCCAGGCTGCCTGGGTAGGAATCCTAGCTCTGCCACTTATGAATTCCGTGAACTTTGCACAAGTTACTTAATCTCTCTGTGCCTCAGTTTCCTCATCTGAAGGGTGAGGATCATAGAGCCTACCTTTTGGAGTTGTGGGTTTATATTCGACATATTAGAACAGCAGCTGGCCATGTTATCTCTGTTACTGTTACACCTCACGGGGCCCACGCTGGCTCCCCACCTCCTGCCCCAGACTCTGAAGAGTCCGTCTGACACGTGACTTAGTACCCCGCCTTCTCCCATGTGGCGCCCGGCACAGCTGCACGTTCACACTGGCTGTTGCAGTGTGTTTGATTAATGTCTTTCTCCCACTAGACTTCAGGGTCCAGAAGGGCAGGACGTGCGTCAGTTTTGTCCACCGCCGGGACCACCTACTGGGTGCTCGGTCGGCGTTGCATAGCCCAGGCCGCCTCTGGATTTGCCCCTGAACGTGAGGGTCTGGGGGGGCCAGTCCCGAAGCTGGCGCGCGCTCTACGTGAACAAAGAATCGGCCTTGCGATTCCACCCGCCTGAGGCCTCCCCTCTCCTGTCTCCCACAGGCACGGACATGGCTGTCTTCTGTCTGCTGTGCGGGAAGCGGTTCCAGGCGCAGAGTGCGCTGCAGCAGCACATGGAGGTCCACGCGGGCGTGCGCAGCTACATCTGCAGCGAGTGCAACCGCACCTTCCCCAGCCACACGGCGCTCAAACGCCACCTGCGCTCACACACAGGTAGGCCAGCCCAGGTGATGGGTGCACCAGGGTCCCCGGGAGCCAGTCTCTGACTCACCTCCAACGTGGAGGTGCCAGGCTGGGTCAGCCCCCAGCCCTTCTGTGCTCAAGGGTTGAACATGGAGTGGCTTCTTGTAGTGCAGTTGACAGTCCTTCTCCCAGTCCCCTCCTGTGGCCCAGCAGTCTGCAATCTTTCCGTGCTCGGCACAGAGGATGCTCATTAAAAATGCAGCTTCTTGGGTCTCATCCTCAGAAGCTGTGATTCCGTGAGTCCAGGACGGGATCCAAACCACAGCATTAGCAGTAAGTATTCCCAGGGGATTCGGATGCAGGTGGACCCAGAATGCATGTCGAGAAGAACGGACCTGCTGGTCTCTTGCCCCACCCCTGCCTCCACACACGTGGCTGAGGTCAGCTGCGGGCTTGCAAGGGCCTGTTGAAGAAGTGGCCCCACTTTCTCCACAATAACGGGAGGCCTACACTCGGGCCCTAGCCTTGTTTAGGGAGGACAGGGAGGGTATTTGAACAAGGAGCTGTGAAATACCCCTGCTCAGCCAGTCCCGACGATCGGGTGGGAGAGGGGTTACGAGTCAAGGAGGCTTGGCCAGCTGCCCAGGTCCTGGCCACTCCCTGCCACTAGCCTCTTAAAGTTTGGAGGATGGGACACTTGGTCCCTGAGGGCCAGAGGTATTTGCTTTCCCGTAGCAGCCTTGGGTCTTTCCTTAGCAGGGGAATGGATGACTTAAATTCCTTCATTTCTCCAAGACAAAACTGAGGCTGTGCTGACTGTCGCAGGGTAAAGGAATGCCCATGTCTGGGTCTGCAGGTGTCTCTGCCTGTGCGTGTTCTGTGCTGTGTTTGCGGAGGGCAGGTCTCCATCTGGGTATGTAACAGAGTATGTGCTCGTGTCTGTTGGAGAGGGTATAAAAGTATAAAAGCCTCTGTGTGCCTCAGAGAGGAATGGCAGGTCCCCTTCTCTCTCATTCCTGAGAGTCTTGTCACAGCTCAGGGATTGAGTGCACAGGCCAGGCCTTGCCTGGGTGGCAGGCTCTGTGAATAAGGGAAGGCCGTACTTACCATGCACCGGGCTGGCCTGTCTGCCAGCTGTGGCATCCTCACCAGGCAGCTGCCTGCCTGGGCTGTCACTTCCAGACGCCCTTCTGCTCAGGGCAGTGCATTGCCCTAGCACCACCAGATTGCTCAGAACTACTTGCAACTGCTGGGATGGGACAGGGTGAGGTCCCAGAGGGTAGGGTCAAATCAGTTGGCTTCGTGAGCCTTGAAGGATCCCAACCCTGCTGAACCCACCCAGGATACACCCTGCTCTGCCTATGCCACCTTCTAAGAGCTCAGACAGCCAAATGTCACATGCCCTTGTGTCAGGCATGGCTCAGATCCGTGGGGAGGGGCTATTTCCAGAGTTCGAGAGAAGCTCTTGCTTATTCTGGGAAACAAGGAGCATGTGCGCCGCCCATGCACACACACAAACACCCATCGGTTTTCGCACCAGCGAGGCGCTGCGCACACGAGCCATATACAGGCTGTGCACACCCCACACACACAATGGCTCATTAATATTCCGTTGTTCTTGGCCCATTTGCTGCTGGGGCCGGGTGTTTAGCATCGGCAGCTGTGTTTGGTAGGTTAGTCCAGCCGCGCTCTTGGCATTGACGGATCCCTGATTCACACGGCTCATCATATAATAAACTCTCAGCTGTGCCGGAGGGAGGGGCCTGGAGGGAGGGGCCTGAGGAGCCGACGGGATGGGGCTGGGGTGGGGAGGACGACACTGGGCTTGGCCAGAGCCGGGGCAACCGCCAAGGAAGGACAGATTGGGGGTTGGGGGGTCACAGGTGCACTGTGCAGGCCAGAGGGGGCTCTAATTAGTCTCGTTTGTCCTGCACTTAATGTCAAGCTCATTAAAGAGGCTACAGAGTTAATCAACATACCACAAATTGGATTTTGAGTTCTGCAGCCAGTTTTGTGTACATTATGGCAACACTGACACGATTAACCCTCGGGGGTGAGGGTTTCAGGCCAGGTGCTCACCATGCTTCAAAATCTGGGTGGGTTGGCGACTCACTTTCTTTCTTCTAAGTTCTTTTTATTCCTTTCCCTGGGCAGACGCAGGAGATTTCCTATTTAAACTCATTTAACATGGGATCCACTTCCTAATTAAATTCATAAAAAAAAACTGATCAAACAAACCCCTCTGTCTTAACCCTTTGTTTTTTAAACTCTCGGGGCCCTCCTCTGGAGGGGAAAGGCACGGGCAACCGCCCCCCCTCGCCGCCCTCCCCTCCCGGCTGGGCGGCTGCCGATGTACGTTTTAATTACCAGCTCCGGCTGAAGTCTCACGTGGCCCCGGCTTTATTTATTTATTTATATCTTAATGAGGATACTGAATCTTTGATTAAAGTCGTAATCGTTGCTGATCTGGTAAGGAGGGGGAGTTGGATGTCAGACCAGACGGGGCTACGAGTGCAGACACACAGAGAGAGTGGCACCCGGGCACATGCGCACACAGACCGCCCCGCACTCTGTTAGACACACAGCTAATTAGTCGTGCCAGGTCTGCACGGGCCTCTGCTCCCCCTGGCTCTAGTGGGGCTGGGTTGCCAGGCAGTCCCCCTAGCTCCAGCAGTGAGGACGGGCAGGTGCAGATTTCCCCAGCAGAGAACCCTAGGACTTGGTCCATCCCCAGATCTGCACGTGGGGGACTCACCGGCCGGCCGTGCCTCTGAGCCAGGGCAGTGCCCCACGGATTGGGGTGCCCTGGGGTCAAGGGGCGGCTCTGCCCTCTGAGCCTCTCGAGTCTGATACCTCGATGGAGGCCCTGCCCCACCCCACCCCCCGTGCCTTCAGTGCTCCTTGCAAATCTCCACCCTTGGGGGGGGGGTAGGGGTCAGCCAGTGACACACCCCGGCACATCCACTCCCGACAGAGCCCTAAAAACCCTTCAAAGCCATCGGAAGAGATGAGAATTTATGTGGGTACAGGGGCCTGCCTTGGGGGCAGGGGGAGGCTTGGTTAGCGGCCTGAGGACGGGAGAGAGAGGAGAGAGTAAAATATCATTTTAAAGAGGAAGTGAAGGCGCAGGCATGTGAGTCTATAACGAGAAGGACAATTTATGCCCAGGCACGAGCGCAGTTTGACATGGGGATAATGAAAAAACGTAGGTCATTGTGGATGACTTAAACCTTCAGCAGCTGAAGAAAATGTATGAAATGCAGAGGACATTACACGGTTGGCAGCCCCGCACATCTGCAGAGGGACAAGTGAAATACAGTGGGCCATTCTTTACCATAAACTGTGGTTGTTGGAGATGCAGCCCAGAGAAATTGTAATTACAGTGACAAGACGAATCAGCGATATTTAAATATTCATGAACAAAGTCTGGGGTGATCAATCTATCTTTATTGTCTGCGCCTTCACTCCCGTAATAAATAAGTAGCTGGAGTCCTCACCTTTCATCCCCCGAGCCCCCCACTTTGGGTATAAAATGCAAGATGAGTAAATACACACCCCAACTTCTCCCACTCTGGGGATTTAAGAGCAAGATGCCCAGAAAGGAGGCTGAGGGGCCTAGATTCTAGACCTAGAAAAGACAATTCTCCCCAAGTTTCCTGTACCCAACATTTCCTGAGTATCTGTCTGGGCCATCACTGTGCCATGCACTGAGGCTATAAGGATGGATAAGGCTTGCTTCGTGCCCTTGAGGTGCTTTCATTCTAGGGGTGTGGTGGGCATGCCAGTAGACAAGAGTATATAGCATGTCAGTTAGCAGTCTGATAAGTATATAGGGTCCAGACTCAGGAACCAGACCTGAACTTGAATCCCAGCTCAACTGCTTACTCACTGTTTGACCTTGGAGATGATGTTGAAGCATCTCTGAGCATCTCATTTTTCTCATCTGTAAAATGAGAGCAATCTTTCCTTAAGATTACCATGATCACGTGATGCGATCTGTGTGGAGTTCTTAGCAGAGTCGTGAACACTCAGCAAATGTGGGCCACCTGCATGTGAGAGTGACATACAAATTATACTACTTCTAACAAAAGAACAAAATGCTAGGCGTTTCTTCTCTTTGGGGACAGAGAAAAAAGGGTAACTCATTCCACCTGGGGGACTAAAGGGAAGCTTCCAAACAGGGGTGACATTTGAGCTGGGCTTTGAAGGATGAGCAGGAGTTCAACAGGGAGAGAAGAGGAAATCAAGCAGAGGAAACAGCTGAGTAAAACAGTGGAGGAAGGAAAGAGCAGAAGGTATTTGGGGGACAATGAGAAGTTCCCTAAGTTGGAAAGATATTTTTTTTTCTGAAGGTAGGGGAGTCGAGCTGGAGTGACTTTTACCCTTGACCTAGAGGAAGGGGAGAAGAGGCAGTTTGAGAAGCAGGAGGGTAAGGTCCCAAGGCTGCTCTATTGCCATGGGGGCCTGCTTTCTGGGGACTGCTGTTCATTCCTGAACCACATGGGCTCTCTTTGCCCTGGACTGGCCCTTGCCTGCCGATGAGCACTGGGCCACGGGAGAGTCTGGACCTGTGTGAACGCGCGTACTACCTGTTCATGCTGTGGGGACCGGCAGAGGCTGTGGATCCTTAAGTCATCTTTGGGGGTGGTGGATACAGGCATTGTCATCCTGCCGAAGCACAAATGTGCCCTACTGTCCCCTGAAGAGGGGGCAGGGAGAGGCAAGGGCCTGATCCAGCCCCTTGTGTCTAACAGGTGATCACCCATACGAGTGTGAGTTCTGTGGCAGCTGCTTCCGGGACGAGAGCACACTCAAGAGCCACAAACGCATCCACACGGGCGAGAAACCCTACGAGTGCAATGGCTGCGGCAAGAAGTTCAGCCTCAAGCACCAGCTGGAGACGCACTATAGGGTGCACACAGGTACTGAGGGCCAGGGAGGGCACCTCGGCTGGCTCTGGGACCTGGTGGGGTGGGGTGGGGGCAGGAGGTCTCCCAGAGGAGCCCAAGTGAGGATGGTCCAAGGCCAAACCACAGAGAAGTCCTTTTAAGGCCTGAGTGCCATTACCTATATATCAAGGCCAAGGCAGACATTGCTAATCAATCACAGCACCCTCTCCCGTGAACGCAGACCAGCCCTCCAGACAGCCATGCCAGTAGTTCCGAGAGGAAGTGCAAGTTGATGGCTATTTGTGAGTACTGAATTAGGGTTAAGTTGGCCTGATGAGCTGAAAGTATAGGATAGGGTGGTTGCATGTTACTCAAGGGTTAGAGTAAGAATTAGGGTGCATTGAATTAGGTAATAATTATGGTCAGGAAATTGTAAAGTTAGATCGAGTTTGTTTTTGAGATTAGAGGAGCATATTTAATAACCCTTGCATATGTATAATGTTTTACTATCTCAAAGGGCCTTCACATTGTTTTCTTTTACATAAAAGAAATGTGAGCAACTGTTTTCCCTGGGGTCTGAAGACAGGACAAGTGGAAGGGACTTCCAAAATTTCCCATGTTGCGGGCAGTAGAGTATTGAATCTGGCCTGTACTTGCTTGGGAAAGCTGATTTTGCACATTTCTTCCCAACTTCAAGTTCAGTGACATCACCTGGGTTACTTAAAATTGGCCAGGGTAGGAGTATTCACAACACAGCAGTTGGCAAATGCTACCAGTCAGGGCTTTTAGGAGAGCCAGTTGTTGGGCACACAGCGCCAGCACACGGCTGGTTGGGGGAAGGTAGACACTCAAAAGGCCTCTTCTGACGATAAGAGGTGCTGGAGCCCGGCCAGCTAGGGAGCCTCCCCTGAGCAGGGGAGACGGCTGTCCTGTCCAGAGGAAGGGGGAGAGGCGACCTCAGCCAGGTCCTGCTGGCTGCCGTGGGAGGGGAGGGCTGGACAGAGGGAGCAGCGAGCTGTGCGTCGTCAGCTCTGTTTCCTCGCCTCCAGCTTGGGCCCACCAGGAGAGGATGGGCTGTTGCTGCGGACAACTACCATGACCCAGAGGATTTCCCAGAGCCCTGGGGTTTCCCTAGCCCCTTGTCGAGGATGTGACCTGGTGGTTGGATCATTAAATGCATTGGCAGTGACTATTGTAAATAGCTGGTCGATAGTTAGATCACTTTGGCTGTTCATTACTTCATTATTTGCTGGGGCCTCTGTGCAGAGGAGTATCGATGGCGAGATGGCTGGCCAGTTAATTACTGTATTGAAACAAGGTTCCCTAACATCCTCTGCTCAGCTCCAGGGCACTCCAGCCGAGGGGAGGTTGGGGTAGCAGGCGAGGGTGTGTCTGTAAACTCCCAGGTTCTTTGTCCATCGGGTCTCCCTGACCCCGGGAGGGGGGGACGGGGCGCAGGGTCCAGGACAAGTTCCCAGCGCTTTAGCAGGGTGGGTGGCTACCCCCAGAGGCAGCATGTTGGAAGGACTGTGTTCTCCAGATTTACCGGTACCCCAATCCCCACCATCTGTAGCCCTGAGAGACCTCCATCCATCTGCTCCCTCTGGATGGATTCGACCTGAAGAGCCATCCCCAGGGGCTCCCGGGGCCTTGCTCCCTCCTTTCTAGGCACTCATTTCCTTAATTAGGAAGGGCGAAGAGCATGCCTTTGGGAGAATTAACAATGGTAAGACAAGGGGCTGTGCTGGACAGTTCTGTAGCCACTAGCTACATGTACAGCCACATGTGACTGGTGGCTGCCCCTCCCTGTCCTCACTGTCTCCTGTCCCCTCCCCCAGGTGAGAAGCCCTTTGAGTGTAAACTGTGCCACCAGCGCTCCCGGGACTACTCGGCCATGATCAAGCACCTGCGGACGCACAACGGCGCCTCGCCCTACCAGTGCACCATCTGCACGGAGTACTGCCCCAGCCTGTCCTCCATGCAGAAGCACATGAAGGGCCACAAGCCCGAGGAGATCCCGCCCGACTGGAGGATAGAGAAGACTTACCTCTACCTGTGCTACGTGTGAAGGGCGCCCGGCCTGGAGCAGGGGCGGGGAGCGAAGGAAGAAGAGTTAGAGCGAGACGGAGTCGAGGAGGAAGGACTGTGGGGGAAAAAAAAAAGGAAAAGAAAAAAAAAAAAAAAAGAAGGAAACCTGATAGCTGTTTGGCCTTGGATTCTCTCTGGGGCTCCAGGTGACCTGGATGCCAAGCCACTGCCCCTTCCCTGGGTGTCTCCGCCCCCCTTTCCCGGCTGGAGGTTTGCCTGATTTTCTGGGGTGGGTGTGGTTTTGTTCACTCAGATGGTGGCCTGTTTTTCTCCTCCCTCTACCCAGACCCTCCTTTTACGTCCAGAGATGGAGGCCAGGCAGTGGGCGAGAGGTCCTCCGGCCAGAGCCAGTCTCGGCCTGCCCGCCTTCCTCCCCCTGCCCCCTCAGAAGGTGACCCGAGGGAGCGGGAGGGGGCTCCCCTACAGATGGCGGACGGCGCTGGGTCACCGGTTGGCACTCACAGGGCAGCTCTAGTTTGCTGGGGACAGACTCGGGAGGGGAAGGGCTCTCTCTCTCTTCCCCTGCTCCGTCTGTCCCTCTGCTCTGCCCCCTCCAGTGTCCCCTTGTGGCCTCTGAGAGCCTCATGGCTCCTGCCCTCTGCCCCAGCTCTTTGCTCCTAGCCTTCCCGTGGCTCCCACCCTCCAAGTCCCGGGGGCTCCCAGCCCCCCACCCCCCTCCAGTTTCCCAGTGGGAAAGCTGGGTTGGACTCCAGAGCCAGCCTCCTGAGGACACGAAACTAAATAAGTCGAACACCCCGCCCTAGGCAAGCCCAGTCATGGGCAAGATTCCTGCTGAGCTGCTTCCGAAATGGAAGAACATAACAGCTAAATATGTAATATCCTTCCAAACAGAAACCCCCACAGCCCAGCGTCAGTCCCGGGGAGAAGGAATCCATGAAGGGGTTCCTGGTCCAAGGGACAGTTGTGGATGTCTGTTTCCAAGTGGGCCCTACACCTAGAGAAACGGACGTCCTGCCCAGGGGAGGGCTAGCTGGCCGGGGAGGGGGGGAGGGGAGAAGGTGTTGAGTCACCCTGGGGACCTCAGTAGGAAAACCCAGGTCCAGAGAGTGGCATGGAATTCCTGCCTCACAGGGCCCCTCAGCCCGCAGGGAGGAGGAGGAGGAGGAGGAGGAGGAGGAGGAGGAGTTGAAAGCGCTTTGGCCTTGTGTTATGTTTTGCTTCTTTTCTGTGTCCCCTTTTAGCACATTGTACTTGAATTACCTCAGTTTTTGTGACCTCATGAGCTTTTTTAACCTCTGTATCTCTTTTTTGGTTGGGGGTGAAAGGAATGGGGAGGGCGTCCTTTTCTGTTTCTCGTATAAATTAATAGTAGTTTTTATAGACTTCAGCTGGCCGGGGCCTCCCTGTGCCCCCGGAGACTCACCTCCAGCTGGAAGGAGCTGTGTGCGGGAGCAGTTGACACTCAGGATCTGAATGTGAGGGCCGGGGGGACAGAGCAGGTGGGCAGGGAAGGGATGGTGCATGGTGTCTCAGTGTCCCCATGGGGCACTCGGGAGTCACTGTTGGCTCTGCCCGGAGTGTGGGGTCACCTGTGCCCACCATCGGATCAGCCCAAAACGCTCTGGAAAAAAATCCCACCTTTCTTCCACGGGGTTGGTCATTCGGGTTTGAGGGCATGTGCTACTGAGATCCTTGCAACTGTGCGGCCCAGCGCTGTGTGCATTGCCATTGCCAAAACTGCCCTCTCTTCGCAGCTGGCCGGGCGCGATCAGCCTGTATTCTGTTGTGTTGGGTGGGGGTGTTATTTTTCTAAAAGCTACCTCTTATGTTTGTCCAGTCGTTCTTTTGTTCCTCGCCTGCCTCTGCTGCTCTTCCCCCCAGCCCTTGCCCCAAGCTCCCCCACCTTTCCCCTAAATTTTGGAAAAGCACATTTGCAATATTCGTGTTTGCTTTGGGACGGGCGCCCTCCGTTTCATCTCATGCTTTATGTGTAAGAGTTTTTATTATTTTGTTTGTTTGTTTGTTTCTTTCCTTTCTCTCACTGAGAAAGTTGTGGCTGCGTTCTGTGATCTTATTGGGTTTTTAAAAAAGTGGTTTAGGGAAAGCGGTTTTGGGGAGAAGGATTGTGAGGAGTATAGGGGAGCTGGAGGGATGGGTGCTGCTGTGACTTCCCCCCTGTCCCTCGGCCCCGTCCCTCCTGCCCTCCCCTTCAATCTCATCCACCAAATCTGAAGGCCTTAAAAATTGTATGTTGGGGGGATGTGAATTGGGGGACTGTGTCACTAGACTGTCGATTAGGGATCATGAAGTAGGGAGGATGCTATTTTGCAACTACAATAACGACATAGTGTTTTGGAAAGGAAGAAAAAGAAGTTAAACTTGAAATATGTGACTAGAACAGTTGTCATGTCTACAATGTGAAAGGAGTGAGCTCGTGTGGGGGAGGGGCAGTCTGTAAGAAATCATTATGCACTATGGCTTCCTTGCCCCCTCCTCTGGGAAGAAGGGAGGACTAGCTGGCCCTCAGGGGACCGGTAAATCCCAGAAAACAGTATTTTTAACAGCAAGACGTCATTCAACCTGGGTGGGGAAGGAAAAGAAAAATCAAACTATTCCGTAGAACTAGCTGGCCCCCCTCCTGCCCTCCCCACTCAGCCTGGGTCCCTCCTCCCCATTCATTAAAAGCTGAGAGGGTTGAGCTAATCTTTACAAATTGTAATATTTTTGTAACATTTGTTAGTTCCTTTGTCAGTTCGAGTCCCGCAGAACCGTGCCCTTTCCTTTTGTAATGTGAATAGCAAAAAAAAAAAAAAAAAGACAAAAAATATTCACCACCACCACCACCAAAATATCCCTCTGTACGTGTGCGCGCGAGTGTGCTTTGTGTGTGCGGTTGTGTGTTAAATCATGCAGTATTGTCGTAATCTGGTGTTGCAGCATTAGATGGTACTAAGTCAGCACCTGCCTGTCCCACCCAAGCCCGAGGGCTCTGCAGATGCCAGGAGGGAGGGAGGGAGAGCTCAGGGGAGTGTGGCTTCTGAGGACACCTGCATGGGGATACCTCTATACCTGTCTGTGCTGTCACCTCCACTCTCCGTGAAGATGCCGAAATGCAGGCCAACATGCCTCTTCCCCAACTTCCCACCCACAAAGACAAAACAATTCTAAAGTTGCCAAGGCCTTTTTGGCAAGGCCTAATGGCCAGGGGGCAGGTGAGGAACTATCTGATGGCTTTAGAGGTGTCTGGAATAAAAGGGTTGGGGTGAGTAGGAGGTTGGAGGTGGCTTTCTCCCGAGGTGAGAGCTTAGTATTGTCACTCCCCTCTTCTTTTGCCATCTGGCTCCTTCTTCGGCCACCTCGCTGCCTTTAGCTGTGGTACTGCTGGCTACCCTACCTGCTACTGCCTTATCCAGCATAGCGAAACTTCTCTAGCCTGGGAAGTCCAAGCCGGTTAATAGTCCCTTTCCCATGTCCAGCTCCTGCAAGTGCGCCCCTTAATGCTTTTGGTGACATTTCCCCCTCACTCCTGCTCTTTCCCTGTTCGCTCCTTCACTCATTCAAAGCATTAAAATCCTATGTGTATATAGGATAGACAAATATATAGAGATATATATATATATATAGCAAGAGAGAGATATAAAATAGTAAATATCATTGCTGCTTTGGGCTGCTTTGGAGGAGGAGGAGGAGGCCATGAATATGGGGAAGGCAGATCTGGGCACAGGGGTGGGTAGGGAGGCTGGGGAACCCAGTGATTCAGTACAATCCAGGGATGCAACGCGGGCTTGTTTAATCTTTGTGCCTGAACAGTTTTTCCGTGTTTAGAAAAAGAAAAAAAAAAAACTGCTGCAATTTTTCACAAGTGTATGGTACCTTTCTGGATGCTTGTACAACTGCTGTGGGTGGGAGAGGACCATCAGCTCACCTCCGTATGGGGAAGTGAGCAGAGCTGTGGCAGCCTTTGGACTCTGTCCATGAGGGGTGGGGGCGGGGCAGAGTTTTTGCCGATCCCCTGGCAAGCTGGACTAGGATGAAAGCGAGGAGCACCAGGATGTAAGACAGAGAAGCAGAAGAAGATCGGTGTCTGTTGATCGTGTTTCCTAGGCCTATTCTATAGTCCTCTTGCCCCCTCCCACCCGATCGCCCCTTCCTGGAGCTTCTGCTGGCCTGGCTGGAATGGCGGCACTTACCTGGGTGTTTCGGTGGGAGGATGGGGGCCCGGACTAACCCTGTGCGGTGGGACCGACGGGTAGAGCAAGAAGGCAGAGATGGCCGAGAGAGGGGCACAGGAGAACCAGGGAGGTTGGGTCAGGGGAAAGGGTGGGGAGAAAGGGGCGCAGGCCCCGCAGGCCAGGCAGCCAGCAGCTGCGGCCTCCCCGGGCCCTTGGCATCCCACTTCGCAGACAGGGTACCGGCCTCCCGGTGTGTATCATAGTATTTGTTCACATAGTGTTATGCATGATCTTCGTAAGGTTAAGAAGCCGTGGTGGTGCACCATGACATCCGACCCATATATATAAAGATAAATATATATATATGTATGTAAATTATAGCACTGAGGGCCCTGCTGCCCTGCTGGACCAAGCAAATCTAAGCCTCTTTGGTTTGGGTATTATGTTTTGTTTTTGTTATTTGTTTGTTTTTGTGGCTTGTCTTATGTCGTGACAGCACAAGTGCCAGTCGGATTGCTCTGTATTACAGAATAGTGTTTTTTAATTCATTGATGTTCTAGTTAATGTCTACCTCAGCACCTCCTCTTAGCCTAATTTTAGGAGGTTGCCCAATTTTGTTTCTTCAATTTTACTGGTTACTTTTTTGTACAAATCAATCTCTCTCCCCACCCCCCACCCCTCTTTCCTTCTCTCTCCCTCTCCCCCCTGCCCTCCCCTCCCCCCATTTCTGTCCGTTCCACTTTCTCCCTCTCTCCTTCCTCTCGCCCCGACTCCTGCCCCACCCCAGCCTGCTCCCCAAAGTCGTGCTTGGCAGTCCTCATCTGTTCTAGTTCCGAAGCAGTTCACTCGAAGTTGTGCGGTCCTGGTTGCAGCTTTCCGCATCTGCCTTCGTTTCGTGTAGATTGATGCGTTTCTTTGTAATTTCAGTGTTTCTGACAAGATTTAAAAAAAAAAAAAAGAAAGAAGAAAAAAAAACGAAAAAAAAATGAATTTACTGCTGCAGGTTTTTTTCTCTCTCCATGTGTCACTAAGTGAAGTTTGTGCCTTCTATAGCAAAGAGAATATTTTTTACATCCTACTAACAGTAGATTTTTTTGTAGTGAACATTTTTTGTATTTTTATTTATAAGTCTCATAAGAAAAATAGCAATGTTCAGTTGTATACCTTGAATCTGCAGTTAGAAGAGAATAAAGTTAATTCAGTTGTCTCTGGCTCGAAGTGTCTCCCCCATTTTGTTTTCTGAGGCATTCTGTCTTTTCTGCCTTTTCTTGGGTGGGCAGCGTGGTAGAGGAACTCACATTTCTGTCTCAGGACAGGGCAAGAGAAAGCTCCGTGTCACACCCATTCAGCCTTTATTTATGCGGCACTTTCAGGCCACATTTATAAGGCACATACCCACTCAATAACGTATTTTTCTAATACCTTTTAGTTTAAGAAATTGTTAAATACATTAATATCATTTGATCCTTGGTATGACGTGCCAGGTATGCGTTTGCTCGTTACTCACTCAGCAAGACTACCTCGTAGCAGTTACTGCTGTCGGCAGTGGGAAAACAGCAAGGGACAAAACAGACAGACCCTTGCCCCCCAGACAGACCCAGACTCATGCCCCAGCGTGGAGCTGGCACGCTGGCAGGCCGCCGGGCCAGAACCCACTTGCCGTGTTGGGATAACTCACTCGGGATCACACAGCTGGTGAGCCGCAGTGAGAACTTAACACGCACATCTCCCGATACCAGGATGCCCAAAGCTTACTCTTACTCTTTACACTCATGACTTATTCCTAGCAGCTAAGCAAACTTTGGAAATTTCTCAACACAAAGCTTCCACCCATGTAAAGGTCCCTGGGTCTGTGGCACCAACAGCTGTTGAGAAAGGAGACTGGAGCTGCTGGCCTTGTGCAGGGAGGGCTCGGGTGGGAGGTAGAGTCACAAGAACAGAACATCACCCAGAACAGAATAAAGGGTTTCCACACTCCCTGGCACAGCACCTGCCAACCCCGGTCTCATCGCCCTGTCCCTGGGCCAAGGCCTCTTCTCCGGCCCTTTCTCCTTTCCTCTTGCTGGGGATGGGAGCATTTGTAGCCACCAGTTCCACCCCACCTTAAGCATGGCGCTCGGCGCTTCTGCCTGCGGCCATCCCAGCTGCCTGTCTCTGACCCAAATGGTCCATGTCCTCACCAAGATCTAGGGGACACAAGCCATGATCGCAGCAGTGGGTCACTCCAGCGTGACAAACCCGTGCCAAGCATCAGAGCTGACCTCCCTGCATTAGTGGGAGTCACTGGGAACCATCACTGTGTGCTGTCCCCGCCTGAGTGCAGTCTGCCCGGCCAGCCCGCCAGGTGGGGGGTGGCCGAGGCCAAGGGCCAGGTCTGTCTGACCGTGGGGTGCTGAGCTGAGAACCACCTGGAGCTACAGTTAACTTGGAGGACAACCTTCCTAGGAAGAGGAACAGCCGTGGCACAGTGGCCTCCAGCAGCAAGAAGTCGGGTTCTCTGTCTGCACTTTCTCCTCTCCTTGCTCTCTGCTCTTCTCTGTTTCTCCCCAGCATTCCTCCCTCCTCTGGTCTGTCTTCCTCTCTCCCAATCTTCTCCTTTCTACTCCTCTCCGCTCCTTCCTTTCCCCGCCGTTATTTCTCTTGACGTTTCCTTTTGCTTCTCTGTCCCATGTCATTGTCCCTCTTCTCATATTTCTCATCTTGGAAAATAATCCTTGTCCAGAATTCTGTTTGTTTTGATTTGGAGTGGCTGCGTCCGCTCGCACACACCATCCGACTCTCTCTGCACACACACACACACACACACACACACACACATGCACACACACATAACACGCACACACATACACACGCACACACACGCTGCCCTCCGCCTCGCCCATCCCCCAGCGCCCTTCCCCTCCCTCGGGCCTCAGCTTTCTCTTGACAGATGGGAGGGCAGCAAGCACTCCCTCTTTAAAACAACATTTAATCGCCGTTTTCTGTTCTTGGACATCAAAGCCGGGGCTTAGGCGCTGCGCTGGGGTCGTGGCGGCCCTGGCTCTGGGGGAGAGGAGGTGACTGAATAGGGGCTGGGCTGAATGGGCTTTGTGTGACCGCGGGCCCTGCCAGCTTTACGTGCTCTTTGACCCAGATATGATCTCATGGAGAGAAAGGGGCCCTGGCCCAGCCAGCCTGAGAACGCTCCGCCGTGGCCTGCCTCCACCCCGCCTCCCTCCCCAGGACGAGCGGCCGCCCCCTGGCCCTGGCAACGGTGGGCAGTCTCCTCCAGGACAGGGCTCGCCACCAGGGCACGCTTCTGGGATCAGAGGAGGGGATGGGCAGCCAGGGCGGGGGCTGGGAAGGTGTAATGCGCTGCGGGGGGCTACAGGATGTGCTCCGGGAACATTGAGCAGGAGCTCCCCACAGGCGTGCCGCCCTTACCGGGCGCTCTTGGCCAAGGCTGCTCAGGTTCAGGTAGCGCTTGGGTCCCATTCGTAGCTCTCCTCCCTGTGTTTCTGCAGGGGCCACTGTCCTACCAGCTCAGCAATGGGAAGCTGAGGCGCAGAGCCAGCAGATGCTTGCTAGCAGCCCAAGTGAGTCGTGGCAGGTGGGGAGAGGGAGATGGCAAGCCAGGCCCAAGGCCGTCTCCATCCACCCAGCACTGCCTTCCCACCTAGCTGCCCGGACACCAGGAAGGTTACTGACCTCGGGGGCTCTGCCTCTGGCCAGGCCCTCCCTTGATTCCGTCCTCTGCTCTGCAAATAGCAGCAGCTAAAAGTCCCCGGCAGTTCCTCATGACTCTGGATAGATTAAAACTTCTTAACGAGGCTTACAAGACCTTCAGTGACAGAGCCCCTGCTCACCACCCCGGCCTCATCTCAAGATCACTCTGGAGCCCCCGACCACCCTCAACTCCGCTATAGCCACTGGGCCACAGATGGTTCTGGAACACACAGAGCTCCGTTCCCCTATGTGCCTCTGCACGTGTCGTTGCCTCCTCTAGGAGCGGCACGGTGCACACTCACCCCTCTGCCTGGCTCGCTAACTTCTCCTAATTCTCGTTTCAGCTCAAACCTTCTCTCTCGGGAAACCATCCCTGGCCTCCCGAGGCTGAACGAGGTGCCCGTTCTGTGCAGTCTCTGTCGTGCCATTTAATCACCCATTTTCTTAACTGTCACCATTTCCAGACTTTAAGTTCCTTGAGGTCAGGAATTGTGTGTATATCTTCGTGTTCCCAGAGCCTAACACTGCCTGGCCTGTGGCAGGCACCCAATAAATCTTTGCTGAATAAATGGATGAAAGAAAGAGAGGGAGAAGGAGGGAAGGAGAAAGACAATCAGCACCCTGGGGCCGAGGCTGCCCTTGTCACGGGCGAGTGAAACCTGGTAAGTAGGAACACACCACACGCCCACCCAGCCACCGCCACAGGACACGCACGGACACGTGTGCACTCGTGTGGGAGGCTCGGCAGGGGGCCTCCGCTTCCCCACACCTGTGCGCATATCCGTTCATGCGGCCACCTGAACTGTGCTTGCCACGTGCCAGAAGGAGGAGCAGCAGGCACAGGACAGTGGCACTTCATAGAGTGGGGACAGCCTGGCCACTGCCAGGCTGGAGGAGTGAGCACGCAGACACCTGGTCCTGGGCCCACGGGGGAGGGGCCGTCCCCCAGCTCCCTGCGGGTTCCAGGCTCGGGCCTGAGTCCCCACTTCCGGCCCCTGCACCTCCTCGTGGGCTGGCAGGAGGGCGGGCTCCTCTCCGGCTGCATTTTCTGCTCCCCAGGGGGTGCCTCAGTGAAAGTGAACTCGCTCATTTAAACCTGACTCTGCAGCCCTGCGGCCCCCTGCAGCGCTAATTACCCTGTAGTTCTAAACTGATTGCTGTACACTAAGCTTAAGCCCTCCTCCATTTATTTACTGACTACATTAATAGCAAAGCCACGCTGCTTCCAGCCCACTCCCCACTGTACATCGGCTGGCTGCACGTTGTTCTCCTGCGTCCCCCAGCGAGGCAGGGCGCAGAGACGCTGCCTGGCGCAGAGCCCCCAAACCCCCTGCCCGGACTAGCCCCCGGGCCAGACAGCATCGGGAAATCACTGCCTCCATTCATACCTACTCCCGGACCCCACGGGGCTCCTTCTCTCGCTCTGACTCTTCAACAGCGAGCAGGACGCAGCGCGGCAGCTCGCCAACCAGGGGGATCTTCCAGAGTGACAGGACGCTCAGAACACAGGTCCTGGGGGTGCTCGCCCAGAATTGGGGACTAGAGCCTTTCCTTCATTGTCAGTAGCCTTTACCAGGGCAGACCTAAGTCAAACCTTCACCACCAACACCCCGCTCCCCTGGGGCAGTCTGGGGGGTGGAGGCCAGCCGCCGGCTCCCACATTGCCGCGTCCTGCCTGTTCTCCCCCTCGAGGGTGCGGGAGAACCCACAGCCATGCTTCCGTCCCGCCCGCTTCTCTGAGCACCCTCAAGTCCCCTGAGGCAGAGCTGGGCCCTGGCCCTGGGGCACAGCCGCATCCTGAAGACCAGACGGGCACCATGCACACAAGCACCCGGGCTCCACTTGGATTCTAGATAGCTCAGTGGTGGCCGTGCTGGGCGCCTCTGAGGAAGAGGCAGCTGGGGTTTGGCAGAAGGAACCTGGGACTCGATCAGGAGGACCTGGGTTTGAGGCCAGCTCTGCCATGACTGCGGGACCTTGACTGCATCTCAGAGCCTCCCTGAGGTCCTCTCTCCTCAGCTGTAAAACGTGGACAGTGGTTACCTGGCCCCTCCACCCTCAGGACAATTGTGAAGCCAACTAGAGTAAGGCGCGTGAATCCGCTTTCTGAACACTACGGTGCTGTGAAAACAGGACTTATAAGTGGGGGCAGGCTCAGGCTGGCCTGGAAGGAGAGCCGGTGTCCTAGGCATTTATTTCCAGGACAGGAGCCCACGCAGCGGGACGGGACCCAGGATGGAGCAAGGGGCTTTGGGGTGAGCGCAGGTGCTGCTGGCATCGCCGGGGCTCTGTCCCCACCTAGCGGGCGCTGGCTGCAGGTGCTTCTGCGGCTCCGGCCGGCTGGAAAGCAACTGGGATTGTGCCTCTCCTTGAAAGCCACCTTGGTGCCTTTGGGTTCCCTGCTCTACAGGATGGGGGTAGGGCTGAGTAAGGGGAGAGTGCAGTCCAGATTTATGCCAGAGAAGAAACGATTTAAACTACTTGGGGGAAGTTCAGTTGGCCTCTCCAGAAGTCTTGACCCCTTTTCTCCTACTGCCAACTGGCCATGTCAAACCCAACTCCTCCCATCCCTAAAAGGCTTAACTGGAAGCAGCTGCTGCCAGCCAGCCCCAACCCCAGGGATCCGTGAAGCCTCGTCTTACACTGAGGGAAGATCAGCCTTAGATGCAGTCCAGCTCCTCAGAAGCTTTGCTACTGGGGAAGAGGCAGGCAGGCCAAGGAAGGGCTGCAGAAGGAGCCCAGAGGGCCCCCAGCTCTGGGTCTCTGAGTGCCTGAGAGGTGACAGTCAGAGGCTGAGGGGCAATGGGACAAACCCTTACTTCCTGGGGTCCTGAATTTTCAGAGAGCCTAGAAAACCCACAATGAAAGTCCCTGAAGTCAGCTCCCGCCTTCAAATAAAACTGTCCTTCTAATGCACCGAGTGAGCCTGACGTCTGTCCTGAACCCTCCACGGGCCCCCTCTGGCTGGAGCTGGTAGACCAGCCAACCCTTGGCCACTTGGACCTACAGACGCTTTGATTGGGTGTGATCTTGGGATGGGCCGTCTTGCTTCTGTCCTTGCCTCTGGGCTCCTCCTGTCATTCAAATGGATGCAACTATGTGGGTTGGAAGGCCCCCTCCCAACACTAAACTTCTAGGACTCCAGGACTCTGGCCAACTGTAAAGCCCCTCACAGAAGAACACACCCCTGGCTCTGTATCACCTGTCAGCTCTTTTTAAAGAAGCAGCCTTTCGCTTTTTACCTCCCTCCTCTCTGATCAGCGTGGTCGTCAGCATAAATGAGCCTCTAGTGACACTGGGTGGACAGAAGAGGAAATGCATGCGTGGCGGACGGTCTGACGGGCAAAGTAAGAAAGATGTCTCAGACCGCAGCAGAGGTGGGGAGACCGGCCCTATTTGGCTCCATCCACTTGCCAGGTCACTCTCAGAAATCTCCTGCCCATTAGCATTTGTCCTTAACCCCCAGCCCAAGCCAGGGCACATGACCTTTCCCTGAATTCTCCACAGCACAGCTGAGACCAGCCTGGGACGTTGACATTAGATTTCTCTGAAATCTAGAGGACAACACAAGACAGTGAGCACCGAAAACAACATAACGTTAGAGCATCTGGGTCACAGCGCCGGCACGGGTCTCCCACATCCTGCCTCCCTGCCTGGGTCTCTGCCTGCCTTCAGGGGACAGGGGCCATCTGAAATCCCTACCACCAACAAGCCCCATGAAGTGAGACCCAGAGTGACGTGGGCTTCCTGTTTCTAGTGGATGGTGTGTCTGTCTTCCTGTCAGAGGTCAACTCCTCTTGGGCTCTGGCTGTCACCCTTTCTGTCTTTCCCAGCTCTTTGCTCCTTCGCTTATCTCTTCTCCCTCCCACCTGATTTTTCCCATCAGCATATAAATATCTCTCATTTTTTTTTTTTTTTTTTTTTTTGAGGCAGAGTCTCACTTTGTTGCCCAGGCTAGAGTGAGTGCCGTGGCATCAGCCTAGCTCACAGCAACCTCAATCTCCAGGGCTCAACGATCCTCCTGCCTCAGCCTCCCGAGTAGCTGGGACTACAGGCATGTGCCACCATGCCCAGCTAATTTTTTTTTGTATATATATTTTTAGTTGGTCAGTTAATTTCTTTCTATTTTTGGTAGAGACGGGGTCTCGCTCAGGCTGGTTTCGAACTCCTGACCTTGAGCAATCCGCCCGCCTCGGCCTCCCAAAATGCTAGGATTACAGGCATGAGCCACCGCACCCGGCCTAAATATCTCTCATTTTAGCTAACTTTTCCTTGGCCTCATGTCTCACCCATATTGCTCTCTTCCTTCTAGCAGTAAAATTCGAGAGAGAGCTGTTTATAGACACCATCTTCTTCCATTATTCTTACAACAGTTTCTGATCTGAATTTTATCTTTTACTCCAATAAAATTGTCCCGTCAAGGTCACCGGTGGCTCCCTCTTGCAAAATACAACAGCTATTTTGCTGATCTGAGATTATAGGTTAACACACTTGGTTTCTTCCTGCTATCTTCTCACAACATAGTCACAAAGACTTCTGATACCATACCCCAAGCAAGCCACCCTCCAGCAGCCAACACCAGCTAGGTGCCCTCTAATTCAGCTGAGTTCCAGCACTACCTACCTGGAGATAGCATCCGATCCCATGGGTTGAGGGCTCAGTCCCACAAGACTGCACCCTACTTTTGGTGCCAATTGCAAACCCAGGTTATTCTACCTGTGCTTCCGACCAACCTGTTATAAATTGGGATTCACCACTAGAGCAGTTCACAGAACTCAGGGAAACACTTATGTTTACTGGTTTATTATAAAGGATATTACAACAGATACAAAGAGATGCATAGGGCAAGGCATGTGGGAAGGAGCATGGAGCTTCCATGCTCTCCCTGGGCACACCACCCTCCAGGAACCTTCATGTGTTGGGCTAACCCGGAGCCCTCCAAACCTTGTCCCCCTGGATTTTTATGGAGGCATGATTGATTAAATCATTGGCCATTGGTGATCGACTCATCCTTCAGCCCCTCTCCCCTCCCTGGAGGTTAGACGGGTGGGCCTGAAAGTCTCAAGTCTTTAACCCTGCCTTGTCTTTCCCATGACCAGCCCTATCCAGAAGCTACCTGGGGGCTGCTCCCACCCAGTCAACCCCTTAGTATACAAAAAGACACTATCGCTTTGAAGATTCCAAGGATTTTAGGAGTTGTATGCCAAGAGACAGGGACGAAGACCAAACATATATATCAAAGTGTCAGAGCTGGTTTCATATTACTTGATCTCCCCACAGCTTTCTACATAACTGGCTCCTTTTGGAAACACTTCTGGTTTCCCTACCTTACCAGCTATTCTTCTCCATCTCTTGGCTGATTCCTTCATCTTCCTCTGCTGCAGCTCTGGCTTTTAGACAGTCTCCGAATGGTCCTTTGACCCTCTTACCTTGTCTAGCTACATCATCCCCGCTGGTGCTTCATTTACTTCGGTTGCTTTTGGGCTGTGCCTCTGGGAGATTATTCTTTAACTGCTGTTACCTGCCCTGGCCACATCTGAAGTGAGTCCCAATCTCTCTTGGCACTACAAAGCTTTCGTGACCAGCCTGATTTCTACTCGGGCAAGTTGGGGAGACTGAGCATGGTTTTAACCTCTAACAGTCAAAGGCTCTATTAGGCCAGGTTCATGGGTTTTTGGCAATTCAGTTTTTTTCAAAAACAGGCTTTGGCTCTATTTGCTTCCCATCTACCTCTTACGCCAATAGCCATACCTACAGTTCTTTCCTGAGATGTAGTTGTAAAACCTGTTTTTACTAATGCTATTGTTATTCTGGTTCTTGCCCCACTGTTTCCCTTAGAGGTATAGGCTTAGTATATATGTGGCTTGGTCTACCTTTCAAGTTATTGCAGACAAGAGTTTTCTTAAATGTTTTCTTCCTGACTGTCATGGGGCTACATTTTCCCAACCATCTGTAACTCTCTTTTTGCTGCCATCAAAGGCCCTGAATAATCTTGCCACTGTCTACCTCTCCGACCCATCTCCTTCTATTTTCCTTCCACCCCTGTTCCCAGCCTCACTCTGATCCATCTGTTCCCAGAACAGGACAGGCCTTTGCATGTGCTATTTCCTCTGCCAAGAGCTCTCTGCACCCTCCCTACCCACTATGTCTTTGCATAGCTTCCTCCTTCACATATAATTCAGGTCTCAACTCAAATACTGCCTCTTAGTGGGGTCTTACCTAACCATCTGCTATGGCTTGAATGTGTCTGTACAAACATGCTATGGTTTAAAGTGCGAGTGTTGGAAACAATTTCTCTGCCTTCATGAATGGATTAGGCTGTTATCATGGGAGTGGGTTTGTTATCTCAGCAGTGGTTTCATTATAAAAGGGGAGCTCTCTCTGGCTG
Source organism: Microcebus murinus (assembly GCF_040939455.1). NCBI lineage: Eukaryota > Metazoa > Chordata > Mammalia > Primates > Cheirogaleidae > Microcebus > Microcebus murinus. Next base: position 93,353,303 of record NC_134107.1, read on the forward strand.
GCTTGATCTGACTTGCCATATGATGCCTCCCACCATCCTATGATGCAAAAGGAAGGCCCTCACCATATGCTGGCACCATGCTCTTGGACTTCCCAGCCTCCAGAACCATGAGCTAAATAAATCTTTACTCTTTATAACTTACCCAATCTGTGGTATTTAGTCATAGCAACAGAAAATGGACTAAGACACCATCCCATCTAAAGTTTGTTTTTCATAGCATTTACCACCATCTGATATTATCTTTTGTTGGTTTGTTTGTTTTCTGTTCATGGTCCATGTCCCATTCTCCCTACTTGTGGGCTCTGTGAGAGCCAAGACTCTGTCGGCTTTGTTTGCTACCATATCCTTGGGGTTATGAACTGTGCTTGCCACACAATAGTTATGACAACAAATACCAATCCTTATATAATATTCATTGTACTCCAGACATTATTTTAGTTCTTTGTTGAAAATGTACTTTCATGAAAAAAAAATTCAAAGATACATAAAAGTCAAGAGAAAAAAAAAGGATAAACCCCCACATAATACCCATCACCCAGGTTCAATATTGTTAAGACTTTGCCACACTTGCTTCATCTATTCTTTCTTTTCCTCCATTTTTTGTCTTTCACTTTTCTTTTCTTCATCTCTGTTGAAGTATTTTAAAGGAAATCCCAGACATCATGTCATTTCACCCCTACATACTTCGATGTGTGCGTTTTTTTAAAATAAATTTTTCTTATATAACCTCAATGCCATTCATACACTTTTAAAACTTAGAAACCACTCCTTGGTATCATCACTCATTTCACATTCATATTTTCCTGGCTGCCTCAACAACAACTTTTGAAAGTTGATTTGTATGAATTAGGAGCCAAACCAGGCTCATTCACTGCATCAGGTTACTATTTTTCTTAAGTTTCACTTTCCCCATAGTGGGGAAAGTTTCACTTTCCCCAAGTTTCCTTGACTTGCTGTAGAAAGGGGTGATTATTTATTAACTATTCGGTTGTGAGATGATGAGAGCCTGGAATGGGGTTGGGTAGTGGGGGTGAAGAGGAAGTGGTCTGAGGAGACCTCGTGGACCAGGGTCATTTGGTTGACACAACTTGAGGTCAGTATAGTGGTGACATTACTGACCTCTCTGAGACACTCAGGAGCTATAAGATCAACAGTGGCCTTGCTCTCTCTTACAGGGTCCTTGATGTGAGAGCTGAAAGGAACCTCAGAGATCAGCTAATTTTATCTCTTGTTTTGGTCCCTTGTCCAGCCTCTCCCAGCTGGGCAGAACATCTGTACAACCCTCCCACTTGTTCACAAGATTCCCTCTTTATCTTGCATCCTTTGGAGCATGTTAGGAGAGGGGCAGTCCCCGTACAGTGTACTTGCCATGGTTTCCACACCAGCTGTGCACCAAAGCCCATGGAGTTTTGTCCTGCCTGTTTAAAAATATACTCACATAGGCCGGGCACGGTGGCTCACGCCTGTAATCCTAGCACTCTAGGAGGCTGAGGCAGGCGAATTGCTCAAGGTCAGGAGTTTGAAACTAGCCTGAGCAAGAGTGAGACCCCTGTCTCTACTATAAATAGAAAGAAATTAATTGGCCAACTAATATATATAGAATAAATTAGCCGGGCATGGTAGCACATGCCTGTAGTCCCAGCTACTCGGGAGGCTGAGGCAGCAGGATTGCTTGAGCCCAGGAGTTTGAGGTTGCTGTGAGCTAGGCTGACACCACGGCACTCACTCCTGCCTGGGCAACAAAGCAAGACTCTGTCTCAAAAAGAAAAATAAATATATATGTATATATATATACTCACATGACTGGTTCCCTAGCCCAGACCTTCTGAATCAGAAACTGTGGGCACGGTACCTGGTAATCTGTATTTTAAAACCATTTTCTCGGTGATCCTGACATAGCTAATTCACAGACCTGCATCAGAAACTGTAGGATACACCAATGGTATGAGTCCCTAAAAAGCAGTTTCTGCCAGCAAAGCTGCAATTTCACTGGACTCAGTCATCTCCCAACTTTTTTGTCTGTGTGCCCTTTTCCCTAATATTTTGAATATGTATCTAATATTTGTTTGTTTATGCATTATATGCATGTACTACTGTACTACCCCTTAAGGTATAAAACACACTAAAATGAAAATTTTTTATTGCATTTTGTTTTGGCAGTAAATAAAAAAATAGCTTCTTCCACTCCAGTAGTTTCTCTTGGACTCCCGTCTTGGTTCACTGTTTTGGGACATTTTCAGCCAGTTTTCCTTTGCCCAAGGCTTCCACTAAAGTCCAGTTTAAAGAGCTTTCAGAGAACATTAAAAAATTATTTCCTCTCATAACATTCTTTATCATAACCTTGTTAGTCTGGCTCACCTGGGCTGAATTTTTCCTTTGCAATGTGCCCCCAGAACCTTCCTAAATTCGCTGCTGAGCAGGAAAATAAGTAACTTGAACAAAGTTTTATTGGGCCCAAGCACTCCATTCTTCCTGTGGCCCTCATGGATCTCTAAGGACCTGGGACACAGAAATTTCCTAATGGATATATTTAAGGCTACAGAGGGAGAAAAGGTAATCAAGGAAGCAGAAGGCAAGTTCAGGTAAGGAAAGTTAGAACTTGCAATATAAGTCATTTCTAGGGTTCTTCATTCTTTCCTGTAGAGCTGAGTTTCCAGCTGGTATTACTATCATTTTGCCTGAAAAGCTTTTTTAAAAATATTATTATTAGTTGTAGTACAAGTTTATTGGGTAACAGATTTGCTCAGCTTTCATTTATCTGAAAAAGTTTGTATTTCATTCTCTTTCTGAAGGTTTTTTTTTCTTTTGCTGGATATGGAATTCTGGGTTGAAAGCCTTTTTGTTTGTTTTGTTTTATTTTGTTTAGAGCTTTAAAGATGTCCTCTTTTATCTCCTGACTTCCACTGTTTCTGATGAGAACCCAAACACTATTTGTGCCATTGTTCTCCTGTATGTAATATGTCATTTTTCTCTGGCTGATTCACAATTTTCAGATATTTGACTATGACATGCCTGGGTGTGAACTTCCTTTGCTTGGGGCTTGCTGAGCTTCTTGGATCTGTACATTGTTGATGATGTGTTTCACCAAATTTGGAGAAGTTTTGACCATTTTTTCTTTATATTTTTTTTCTGCCCCATTCCTTCAGGGATTCTGAATACAAATATATCAGACAGCTTTATAGTTTCCCACAGGTTACTGAGGCTCTGTTCATTTTGTTTCAATCTTTTTTCTTTTTCTTCTTTGGATTGAGTCATATCTGTGGTTCTGTCTTCAGTTCACGGACTCTTACTTTTGTCATCTCCAATCTGCTGTTAAAACCATCCAATGAATTCTTCCTTTCAGACATCATATTTTTAGTCCAGAATTCCCTTTACAAAAGTTTTCATTTCTCTGCTGAGATTCCCTGTTTGCTGCTCATTAAGATTACATTAAAAAAAAAAAAACTTTTTGAACACGTACATAATAGTTGCTTTAAAGTCCTGGTCTGCTAATTTCAACATCTAAATCATCCCAGAGTCTGTTTCCATTGATACTTTTTATTTTTATAGGTAACATTTTCCTATTTCTTGACATACCTAATAATATTTTTTTATTGTAGGCTAGGTGTTGCAAGTAATAGATTGCGAGGAGTCTGGATTATGTTATTCTCTTTTAAAGAGTGTTGCATTTTGTTTTGGCAGGCAGTTAGTTTATTAGAGGCTTTCCTTGACCCTGTTTTAGGCTTTGTTAGGGTGGATCCAAATAGCATTTGTTCTAGAACATGATCCTTATTCCCAAAGTATAACTTTTTCTGGGGGGTATCTCTGCTGAATGCTGAGATAATACATGCTGAGATAATGAGATCTCTTCACTCTGCCTGTAACTACAACTCTCAGCATGGTCCCACCTCTAGGATTTCCATTCTGTTCTCAAGTCCATAATAACCAGTCTGTGCATGTGCTGCTCAGTTCTTGATCAAATGACCCCATGGGGAACCCCCTGTTATGGGTTGAATTGTGTCCCCCTAAAAAGATACATTGAAACCCTAATCCTTAATACTTCAGAATGTGGCCTCTGTTTGGAAAAAGGTTCTTTACAAAGATAATTAAGTTAAAATGAGGTCATGATGGTGGGCCCTAATCCAATACTACTAGTTTCCTTATAAAAAGGGGAAATTTGGACACAGTGACACATACACAGAGAGAACGCCATGTGAAGATGGAGGCAGAGATCAGAGATCTACACGCAAAGGAATGCCAACAATTTCCAGCGAGCCACCAGAAGCGAGGGGAGAGGCATGGAGCAGATTCTGTCTCGCAGACCTCAAAAGGAATCAACCCTGCCGACACCTTGATTGCAAACTTCTAGCCTCCAGAACTGTGAGACAATGAATTTTGGTTTTTTAAGCCACCCAGTTTGTGGGGCTCTGTTACAGCAGCCCTAGCAAATGAACACACCTTTTTCGCACATTGACTTTTGGGTCCTCCCCTGTGTGACTCCCTCCTCCCTGGTATCCAGCCCACACCTCCCAGTGGGAGCAGTTCCAAATGCTGGTCTTTGCCCCTCAGCTCAGGGGGACTGCTGGGCTCCGCTTGGGTTTTGCCTTCCTGTGCTGCGGTCAGGAAGTTGTCCACAGGCAGGGGATTGGTGACCAGGGAGCTTATATTCTTAGGAACTATGGTCCTGCACTGCCTATCGTCCAGGCCTGCAAACAACAGTGTCATATGTTTTGTCCAGCTTTGAGGCTGTTTATGGTGAAATGCAATTGCAGCAATTATTACTCTGTAATGGCCAGCAGCAAAATTTCTACTCTAAGTTCTTTGTTTGAATTAGCGCATTTAATCCTCTCAGCAAATCTAAGAGGTAGGTTATTATCCTAGTGTTTTCACAGATTAAAAAACAAAAACTGAGGCAAAAAGAGACTAAATAACTTGTTCAAGAACACATATCTTATAAATGATAGAGCCAGATTTTACATCTAGGCGGGTCATCTCCAGACTCTGTGATCTTATACATTAACCTGTCATCTTACACAATGGGTGCTTCATGAATGTATTTTGAGTAAATGAATAAATGGCCATCTCTTCTACCTTTGTTACCCATTTAACTTCTGTTCCACTTGCCAGGAAAATCCCAACCTTACATCAACCAACATCTTCTCTTCTCCTGCACCCAGGCTACTAAGCGTGCTGGAGAAAAATCACACTTCTGGGCAGACAGAGTTCCTGCCAAGTTATCTACAGCTTCAACAATACCCTAATGATTCTGTATTTCTGTAGTCTTTGCCTTCCATTTGCCATAGGGTTTTCACCTCCAATCTCAAGCACTAGTACCTCCATCCTCATTATTTTCAGGGAAAACACCATTTTCAGCTGTGAACTCTCAGTTTCCTGCTCAAGCCTTGTAAATTTGACTTGTGTTGTCACTCGTCACTGCCTTTTCCTCTCCTGTCAAAATATTTAGTGTTTCTCTCTATCAGAGGCTCAGCCACTTTTAGCTGCTGCCCTATGTCTTCCTGTTCACAGCCCAGCTTTCGGAAGTGTTGCTTGCATTCTCTGTCCGCACTTCCCCCACCCACTCTCACCTCCGGCTCACCCCAGCACTACACGCTGGCTTCTGTACTCAGTACTTCATTCATTTATTAACATTGGCTTTATCTTTGTGAATTTTGCCCTTGTGCTTTCTTTCTTTTTTTATTTTATTTTTTTTTTGAGACAGAGTCTCACTTTGTTGCCCAGGCAGGAGTGAGTGCCGTGGTGTCAGCCTAGCTCACAGCAACCTCAATCACCTGGGTTCAAGCAATCCTTCTGCCTCAGCCTCCGGAGTAGCTGGGACTACAGGCATGTGCCACCATGCCCGGCTAATTTTTTCTATATATATTAGTTGGCCAATTAATTCCTTTCTATTTATAGTAGAGACGGGGTCTTGGTCTTGCTCTTGCTCAGGCTGGTTTCGAACTCCTGACCTCAAGCAATCTGCCCGCCTTGGCCTCCCAGAGTGCTAGGATTACAGGCTTGAGCCACCGTGCCCGGCCACCCTTGTGCTTTCTTTAAATGTATTTGTTATTCTTTCTTTCTTTTTTTTTTTAACTTCTTGGTTTAGATGCTTAATCTATTTATTAATTTTCTTCTGTTTATTAATATCAGTATTTAAGGTCATGAGTTTTCCTTTCCTTTGTGTCCTGTAGATTCTTATGTGTAGAAATTTTTTATACTAGACATGTTCTAATATTTTTTGTTTCTTCTTTGATCCAAGAGTGCTTAAGACAAAAATTTTAAATTTGTAGGTGGTAGAGATTCTTGGGGTTTTTGGGGGTTTTATTTTGGTTTTGCAACTAATATTTATTTTGTTTTAGTTTGATTAAAGAATAGTTTGTATTATTTCTACTCTTGGGGAATTTTTAGAATTTCTTTCACAGTCAGTTTTTGTGAATATCCCATGAGTAGCTAGGAAAGAAGGTATATTTTCTATTTTCATATTATAGAGTTGAATGGATGGATTAAACAAATTTTTATTATTAATTACATTTTTATGTAGTCTATATTCTCATTTATGGAGGAACATGTGAGCAGAAGAAACCTGTGCCCTTTTCCTGGGTATGGCCTAGAAAGTATTAAGACCCCAGACCTGTGCCTACTCTCAACATGGTGCCAGAGCTGAAAAAATGGTCTGATGGTTGTTTCACAGCCTGGGGCATCATGAAGAGTGGAGAATGATTTCCCAAGAGGGTGCATGAATTTGCTAGGGCTGCCATAACAAAAGACTACAGACTGGGTGGCTTCAACAACAGACGTTTATTTTGTCACTGACCTATAGGCTGGAAGTCCAAGATCAAGGTGCTGGCAGGGACGGCTTCTCCTGAGGCCAATCTCTTTGGCTTGCAGGTGGCCGCCTTCTTGCTGTGTCCTCACATGGCCTTTTCTCTGTGTGCATCCCAAGAATCTCTCTCTTCTTATAAGGGCACCAGTCCTGTTGGGTTAGGGCACTACCCTTATGACCTCATTTAACCTTAGTTACCTTTTTAAAAAAGGCTCTATCGCCGGGTGGGGTGGCTCACGCCTGTAATCCTAGCACTCTGGGAGGCCGAGGCGGGCGGATCGTTTGAGTTCAGGAGTTCGAAACCAACCTGAGCAAGAGCGAGACCCTGTCTCTACTATAAATAGAAAGAAATCAATTGGCCAACTAATATATATACAAAAAAATTAGCCGGGCATGGTGGCGCATGCCTGTAGTCCCAGCTACTCAGGAGGCTGAGGCAGCAGGATCGCTTGAGCCCAGGAGTTTGAGGTTGCTGTGAGCTAGGCTGACGCCACGGCACTCACTCTAGCCTGGGCAACAAAGTGAGACTCTATCTCAAAAAAAATAAAATAAAATAAAATAAAATAAAATAAAATAAAATAAATAAAAGGCTCTATCTCCAAATACATTAGTCACATTGGGGTTTAGGGCTTCAATATATGAATTTGGGGGAGAGAGGGGAAGGAAAATTCAGTCCATGACAGTGAGGAATGGATATGGGGTGGGGGAAGAGAGAGAGAGATTAGGGATTGGGTAAAGGGGATGTTTACCCAATGTGTACTTCTAAAATGTGGGATCTGGGACCAAATTATACATGTAATCTCAGTGGGTGTCAGCAACATGGACAAATGGCAGCCGTAGTGCCTGGCACCAAGTACCTCCACCCCCACCTCAGTGAAGGAAGACTCGAAATGACTGAGATTTAATATCTACTACCCATGTGAATGGGAACTTGAAGAAGAAATTCAGGGCAGTTATAGAGCAAATATTCCCTGCACACTTATCTCGCAGCATCCGTACCTCCATCTCAGCGCTCTCTGCAAGTTTTAGCCTGTATCTGGGTTAGATTTGATTTTTCAGCATCAAGCCAAGCATACTCACAACTAAACTCATCACTTCTCATCATTTCATCCTCCGCACCCTACCCTTCAACTAAGCGTGTTCTTCTTCTTGTGTTCCCCAGTTTATGAAATACCATCAGCCTCCACTCCGTGGCCTCAAGCAGAAACCAAGGCACTGTGCTGGGAGGAGTGTTGCTCAGAAAACGCTAAAGATTAAAAACCAGCTAAGGCATCTGCTTGTTATCATCACTCATAGTTACTGGAGGTTCACAGGAGATTTTGTTTAAAAATTAGGCATGCCGCTTAAATCGTTTGAAAACCCTCTGTAGAACAGGGTGCAACAGAGTGGGGCCGGGGGAGGGCGTGGGGGCGTCTCTGCTGGAGAAGGGACTGGAAGGAGGGAGAGGTGGCTGTGACAGGTGAATACCTGGGACAGGAAGGTTCAATTCTTCATCCAGGTGTTTAGGGGTGGAGCTGGGGGTTGGGGGAGGGTTGCTGAGCCTGAGCTTGGTCAAGGAGGGCCCAGGGGTCAAGATGGTTTGCTCCTTCCTGGACAAACTCACTGCCCTCCGCGACTTGCCCGGAATCCCCACACCTGACATCTTTCAGGTGGGTTTTGAGCCCACAGCCTACCAGGACTACTTCAAATTTGGCGGGAATCCCTTGTGAGATGAATCCCTCCACGTCCTGTGGAGGGAGGCGCTGCCATGCCACTTTCAAATCGGGTGCTGGTCTCCTTCAACTTTGGGGGGTTGTGGGAGAGCAGGGTGGCATGCAAACTTAAATCAGGTGCTAGTCTCCCTCAGCCCCGGGGCAGGTTTAGGGAGGAGCACTGAGGAGGGCCACTAGGAGACTGACGGGAACTTTGGACCTTCAGAGGGTACGGAACTGCCCTACAGGAAGATTTTAGCTACACCCGATGTATGGTACATGCTGGGAGGCCCTCAAAGTCTCTGAGGCTTCTGAGGTCAAGAGTTTCTGCCCCCATAAAGTCTAAGAGCTGTGGTCTTAAATGGTCCTGCATGAGTTTACCTTCTCCCTATGCCTGGGAAAGGAAGCTGTAAAAAGCCTACCTCCAAATGCAGGGTGGCTGCCACTTTTCCACCCAATTACCACTGTGCCCCCAAGGGAAAGAACGGTGCTAGGCAGGCTAAACCAGTAAAAATCACATAATGGGTATCTTTTTACGATTCACACAAGAAGAACAAAAACATAAGTCAATGGATAGAATTTTCCCAATTAAAAATTTTCTGCCATAAAATTTTCTTAAACCATTGATGCCTGCCTCAACTTATCGGCCACCGTACCCTATGGATAAAACAAGTAAACATGGAGCAAATGAAGAGTGTAACAGAGTAGTCACCCCTCCTCCCATAGAAACGGAAGCATAAAATTGAGGATGGGGAATATGTAACAGAAGGAATGGTCTTAAAAAAAAAAAAAAAGGCAAAAATATTTTCTGTCTCTTTAAAACTTCCCCCACTCTTTTTGGGAACACCCTCCTGGCCAGCATCTCTGTCTCAGGCAGGTGGTAGGGGAGGAGCAGGGGAATGACTTGTTCTTTGTGTTACAGCAGACAGCTCAGCCATACCAGGCCAGGCGCTGGCCTCCTAGGTGGTGGGGGTGGGTCACAGGCTTGGTCTTCGGCAGAGATGGGACGATTAGAATCATTAGAATGGTTAGGGACAATAACCTAGAACTGAGGGACCTCCTTTTGAAAGTTCTGTATTTCTGCTTATGCTTGGGGAAGATTTGGACTTTTTGAGACAAGAGTCTACCATTTTCCTTTTTTTTTTTTTTTTTTTTTGAGACAGAGTCTCGCTCTGTTGCCTAGGCTAGAGTGAGTGCCATGGCGTCAGCCTAGCTCACAGCAACCTCAATCTCCTGGCTCTAGCAATCCTTCTGCCTCAGCCTCCCAAGTAGCTGGGACTACAGGCATGCACCACCATGCCCGGCTAATTTTATATATATATATATATATATATATATATATTAGTTAGCCAATTAATTTCTTTCTATTTATAGTAGAGACGGGGTCTCGCTCTTGCTCAGGCTGGTTTCGAACTCCTGACCTCGAGTAATTCGCCCGCCTCGGCCTCCCAGAGAGCTAGGATTACAGGCGTGAGCCACCGCACCCGGCCCCATTTTCCTTCTTTGCCGGCAAAGTAATAAATTTCTCTTTTCTTCTCCTCAAGCCCATTTGCTGTCATTCTTCTGATGTGGCCTCGAGGACAAGTGTTCAGCTTTCGGTAACAAGAGTAACGGCAGAACCCAGGAGCACATGAGCACGCTACATTCAATAGCTCGTTTTTCCCCGGATCTGCAGGTGTGTGATTCTGATTTTATGTTGCGTATGTATCTGACTTCGACAGTGGCATGTTTCCTGCTTGCAAAATTGTTCATGATTTGTGTATTAGAATTTAAGAGACGGCTATCTCCTGGTGTTCTACAAAAAGGACTGAGACGTCCAGGTGCTCTGCCATCTGAAGATGTTTAAGAACCGGTTACAGCTCAGGGATCAGATGGCGAAAGCTTCCAGCTTAGGCAGATGGGTCCAGGTGAGAGAGGCGCTTCTTACTGAACAATAGATTAGAGACTGGGCCAGGAGAAAAATTACGACAGGATCCCTGGGTCCAGCTAGTTTTCTCTCCTCACTGCCTTGTTGTTTATCTCAGAGGCCCTTTGCCAGGGTCCAAACAGATATTTTGTGTCAGCCCAGTCTCTTCCTGGCTGGAGAGAAGGCAAGGTAGGAATGAGAGACCAAAGGTTCTGTGAGCAGGCCCAATATTCTCCTTTTAGTCCCCACACCGCTGAGAAAAGTTCTAGAAATACAGTTGGTGCTTAATAAATGTTTGAGACTATCTTATAGATGGTCTCAAGAAGGCCATAGAGCACTTCAGAGCTGTGTCCTTAGAATAGGAAAGCCAGTGTCCCCAGGAATGTGACCAGATATCTCTGAACAATTTGTTTACAGTGGTCAATTGGCAGTTGAAATGGCAAGGCTGGTTCTGTCCTTACTGTCCCCCCAGCCACTCTCTCTTGCTTCTAACACTCCCCTCCTGCCCAAACCATCACATCATGCTCAGTGCTGGGGACCATGCTCAGTGGCGCCAAAGGCTGTAGGCTCAGACAAAATCCAGAAGCTTAGAGTCTGCATTCCCAAGTTGTTAATTCCCTACCGCCAAAACAAGCAAGTCTCTGTAAGTGGTTTAGAGAAAGTAGAACCTTTTGGGGAACATGGACCTCAGAGCCATGGTCTTGGAACTGACAATTTAGATGCCCCTGATCTACCACAGGTGGGCTGGTAGGAAGCTCCTGATTGACTTTGACTCTGGGCCCTACGTTATCAGCCCCTGTCTGCCTGTGAGTCCGTCCGGGAGACCACGGCCTCTGACTATGCGGACAGGAACCTCCTGGAGCTGAAAAAGTAGCCGAAGACGATGCTGGGGACATTTGACCGGTCTCCAGCGGTGACGTATGTGTGCGAGCTCAAAGGGACCACTTCCGGGATGCTGGAGCTTCACTTAGCTCTCGGGACCAAGAGTTGTCTATGGCGCCCACGTGGACATGGCGGGGAAGACAGAGACTAAGGAAGGAAGGGGTCAGTGGAGCAGCAAGAAGAAGGGAGGAAGAGTGAGTCCTCTAAAGGCCAAAGAGGGGAGGAGAAATAGATGGCTCGAGATAGGCAGCCCTCAAGCCAGAAAGAAACCGTCCCAAATGCCAAAGCCTGACGCCAAGCATATGTCGAATGGGCAGAAACGAGTCGGCCAGCTGCGTGTGGCAGGCTCCTATCCCGCCTGGCCAGCGTCCCTGTCCTTCCAATGACAACCTCCAGACTTTTGACTCCAAACCTGTGGAGTCTTTCTGTGAGTCTCATGGGGTGACCTTTCACTGCTGGGACCAGCGAAACACAGAATAAACCACCACTGGGGTTGGAGTTGGGGTTGGAATTAAGAGCAACCCTACACGCAAGTACAGTCGAGTCTACTTACCTGTGCCATTTCAGAGCTCAGCAAGGTCCGCTGTGGCATCTCCACTCCCGAATATCCCCCACCCTCAGCTAGGTAAGATGGTTGAAGTTGTTCATTAAATCCTTATTCCTTTTGCTTAAGACTATGACTTTTGTAAAATACTACGGAAGAACTGGAAAGAGTAACCCTTTAATTGCTAGCTTTTATTCACAGCTCAGTATCAATGAGCCTCCTATCCTGAGCACAGGTGGGAGAAGAATGTGTGTGACAACGTGGTGGCCGAGTGGATGGGGACTGGTGGCTGGGGACACCGGGAGGCAAAGGTAGTGGCGAGACTGGATGTTCTCCACAAAGTCTACTGAGCTCATTTTGCAGTTCTGTGCTGCTGATGCCAGGCAGACGGTCCATTTCTCGTTGCACTTGCCTGAGTTGTTCTAGGCCACGGAGCAGGCAGAGAAAGAAGGGCTAACCGCCAGGAATGCATTGCAAGTGGAGAAAGAGCACTGGCCACAGGGTCACCTGGCCCTAGACTTGGCCTTGCCAGTAGCCGGTGTCATTGCTGCATCTCTCTCTGGGACTCAGTTTCTTCATCTCTAAAATGGGTGACCTGACATTCTGATATCCTAGGAGTGTGTGTATGAGAGAGAGGCAGAGAATGGCCGGGAGTATTACATGTGTCCCACGAGGCAGCATGATCCGGATGGCCACTCCTTCCTCTTTCCTCCATTCCAGAGACAAGTGGACTGAGAGGGAAGAGCAGTTAAGGGGAACCGTCAGCCAGGTGCTCAAAGGTGACATTCGGGCAGAACGGCCACTGGAACCTGCGGTCCTGCCCATGGCAGACCACTTCCTTCCCTCCCCGTGTCTCGAGGCTACCCACCTCACCCCGGGCGCCTGTCGAGATCCCTTGTGACACCTCAGGACCCTGCTCTGACTCAGGGACCCTACGATGCTGAGCGGGGGCTTTGAGACTCGCTTCTGCGTGGTGGGGGGCAAGAATTTCTTCGTGCTGCTCCTGGAAGAGAAATTTCTGTGTGTGGCCCCGCAGGAGGCAGACTTGGAGACCGAGGAGCTGGAGAAGGCTCAGTGGGCAGCTGAGACCCGCTTTGACGACCACTCAGACGGCCTGGGGATGTTCTTCCTGGTGGCCCAGAGCAGGGACGGCTGCGGCAGGCTGGGAAGGAGCTGGGAGCGTGCAGGGGGGATTTCCAACTGTCATTCTGCCACCTCATTTGCTTTCCTCTCCACTTAGTCAGTTTTCCTTAGAACCCTTACTAGCAAATGCTTTCAGAGTCTTATTATACATGATTGCCAGGTAGACAGGAATGTTTATCTCAAACAGAGAGGTTTATAGTACGCTCCGCTAATGGCCCAGGGTGAGGGAAAAAGAGCTGGACCAGAGGGATAAAGCTGTGTTTCCCTTAATTCTGAGGGCTCTGCAGTGTTGCATGGGGAGAAGGTGGTAGGGCCCCCAGAGATCTCCTAATTTAGGCAATTTGCCACCATACAACTTCTGATCTCACTGACCCCCTCCATCCTCACCCCTGCTGCTACTGCAGCCCCACCCTGTGGAATGAAAAGAACACAGGCTCTGCCGTCATCAGACAAGGATTTTCATCTTTGGCTCACTGGCTCAATTGCTCTGTGACTTTTGGTGGGTCATTAACATCTCAGAGCCTCAGTTTCCTCGTCTCTGAAATGGAAATAATAATAATACCCCTCTCCAGGGTGACTGCGAGACCCCAAAGGTGTACTGTGCATGCACTTGGTAAACAACTGCGCGTAGGATGTGGTTTGCAAGAATTCCGGCTGACCTTGTTTATATGCGTGCGACAAGTAGTTCTAAAGAGAGCTGGAGAAGCTGTCTTCTCTCTTGGTCCAACGCAACCCACCTAACCCAGTCTGGGGCAAGGAGGGAGCACTTTTGGAAGGAAGTAGCAGCACACCAGTGTGATGCAAATGGCAGCTAGAGTGGGCCAGATGAAGGAACAGGGGGCTGGGGGGTGGGGTGCGGTGCAGGAATTCCCACATGCCAAGACCCTGGGGGGAAATAACATACTATGTTTGCTGAACTTCAAGAAGCATTGAAGACACTTGGGTACAAAGATTGGGGCACTGTCCCTAAGAGGCACTACTACTACATTAGACCCCGGGGTGGTAGACCAGGCCAGTGCTCCAGGCAGGCAGAGGACCGCCCGGGGTGACTGAGGGTAGAGGTGGGAGGTGGGCAAAGTAGCGATTGACTCATTCAACAAATATTTGCTGAGTACTACGTAAAGCTGGGCACTGCGCTGGGTATCAGAACCTTTGCCCAGGGCTGGTCCTCATGCTGAACACATGGTTGCAACACGTAAGCCCTTGACCACATTCTACTCCATGGGCCTGTTCTGCCTCTCTTCCCTCCGTTAGCCCAGACATTGGTGGTTTCGTTCTTATCCTTTACCCATTGCTACGAGGTGAAATATGTTGGCCATACCAAGAACTCTCTCTTTGCCTAATCCTCATATGCGTGTGTCCGTGTATATTCACGTGTGCACGTGTGAGTGTGTGCACGTGTATGTGTGTGGGGACTAGGGTAGAGGAGGTAAGCTGGATGGATCAGTGGTGTCACTACATGGGTGAAGAGTGAGGTTGAATCCCGGGGGGGCTGGGATCAGATCGGGAGTTGGCCACCAAGAGACGCTTGCAGCCGATGGCACCAGAAGCTGAACATTAACTCCGCATGCAAGGAGAGCTCCAAGTGCATGCAGGAGCACGCAGCCAGGCAGCTGCGACGGAAAGGGAATGTGTCAGGCAAAGAACAGGTGGGCAGACACAATTGAGGGTTTTCAGGGCAGGTGCTCTAGGCAGGACAGTGTGGCGTGCAGTTGGGTGGGCCGGCCTGGGCCACACAGAATTAGGGTGTGTGTCCTGGGGCAGGTTCTTCTAAGGTCCTGGTGTTCGTGACATGGACATTCACATTGGGAGGCTGTTGGGCCCTTTGATCCTCAAGACAACAAACACGCATGGTGTGGGCCCCCTATGAGTAGGTATTGTGACCGGCCTCATGGGGAGACATAGGGTGATCCAGACATGTCTAAGACGTGGCTAGTGACCGGGAAGGGTTTACAATTCGCTGAAATAACAAGCAACATGCTTTTATTAAGCCCCCGTTGAGTAGGCATGGGACTCTACTACAAGGCCGAATTTGCTAATTCTAATACAAAGCAATGATGGGATACACAGCAGAGGGAAGGATTAGTTCCTGCTAGGAAACCAAGGAAGGCTTCGTGGAGGAAGTGGCAGCCAAGATGAGTCTTAAAGGAGGGGGATAGTTGGAAAGGCATTCCTGCTGGAGGAAACGACACTGCTGAAAACATGGCCTTAGGAAGATGCCGGGTGAAGGGTGTGCTGTGTCACCTGGCTGGAGGGATGGGGGGGGGGGGGCTCTCTAAGCCAGAGCAGAGGGAGACAAAGCTAGGAAGGCAGCTCAGGCTCTGGGCTCCAGGAGTGCCTCCAGGGGTGGTCAGAGGTCACTAATAAATATTCATGTAGCAGCCGCCATCTGCCAGGCACTAGGAATGTGAGGATAAATACAACACGATTCCTGCCCCTGCTGGGCTGGCGGAGAGTAATGGCAGCTGTGTTATAGCAGGTGACGGCACGCAGAAAGAAATGCCTGTTTGGGGGGAGGTAAGAGAGGCTCTAACCTGAGTTAGGACTAACAGTAAGGACCAGGTCGCCGGGCGGATGGTGAGGTCGGGGTGGGCTGGGGTGTGGAAGGCGTTTCAGGTAGAAGAGGCCACATGGGAGCCATGGATGGGCCTGGGGCGTGTTTGGGGACCTCGGCCAGCAAACAGGTATTGAGCGCCTGCTGTGTGCTAGGCCCTGTTCTGTACCCTGGGGTCACCGAGAGCCAGTCAGACAAGACCCTACTCTCATTCCAGTTGGGAAGGGCAGGTGGGGCAGACAAAAGAGTGGATGGATAAGGATGGGGAGACTTTCTGAGTGTAGGAAGCCCTTAGAAGGAAGTCAGCAGGGTGGCCCCACGGAGAGTAACAGTGCTAGAGGGGCTGGGGGAGGGCTGCCCACCCCGCAGTGGGGTGGACAGGCCGGGGCAGGGGCTCGCTCAGCCACATGGTGACGTGAGAGCAGGGAACACCCGGGGCAGGGGCGCCGAGCCCAGCAGTCTCCCTCCCTCGGGACCACAGCCCTCCAAAAGTGGAGCAGAGAAGCTTCTGGAAACAGAACCTAGAGACAGACAGCAGCTGCTCCCCTGCCTGTCCCACACCCTGTCTGGGGGTGTCCCACGGAGAATCCCCTTATAGATTTTCAAGCTCTTCCCTTTTCCCTTCCAGAGGAGGGTGGCAGGCACTCGCACACTCAGCAGGACAACCCGCCTCGTCCCTTGGGAGTGGGCTGGTCACGGCCCGTTACTTCCCCCTGGAGGTCGGTCTCTGGCTGTGGACGTGCCCTTTGGAGAAGGAGGCACAAAGACGGCTGAGCAGACCCATCCTGCCTGGGATTGTTTCCCTCATGTCCTTCGCTGTCTGGGCACAAGGGGGCAGCCGAGTCTTGAGCTTGGCAGGCTGCAGGGCCAGCAGGGCGGGAGGGCTCTTCCCTCCTTCCTTGCTTGTCCGCTGACTGCTCCTTTGCCCGGGCCTGCTTTCCAGTCCCCCCACGTCCTGCCCACCAAATGGGGGGGATCAGGAAGAGAAGGGCCGCAGCCAGCACAGAGCACCCCGATCTTCACTGAACTACATGCAATACGCAGAAGCTAAGGCCCAGGGAACCAAGCCCAGATCTGCTGGCCCAGGGCCCAGCAAGGGACAAGTAGCCTGGATGACAGACCAGGGGAGAGGCACACCGACTGACCCCTGGAGGGGACTTCTCCGGGCTCTCTCTGCTGTAGTGAAAACCTCCCCAAAGCCCGTGAAGCTGAGCCAGCGGGGCTGACGGCAGCGAATGGACACTAGTGAGCTCGTTAGATCTGCTCAATAGCAATTAAGGCCAGTGCGTGTGTGCTGGGTCCCATGCAAGTGGTGGGAACACAAAGATGACTCAGACCAGGCTCTTCCAACCGATGTAGCATGTTGTATGCAAAAGGCCACTGCACACAATGTGCTAAGTTTAGTGAGAGAGATGTTTCCGGAACTGGGGAGGCAGAGAGGTACGTTAACTTAGCCCTAGGGGTGTGGCAGAGGGAGGTCAGAGAAGACTTCCTGGAATTAACACCCAAGCTGAGTTTTAAAGATAAAAGAGTTTAGCCATCCAGACAAAGGGAGGGCTTTTCCAGCAAGGGGACAGAGAGTGTGAGCAAGAGGTCAAAGTCAAGAAACAACATGGGAGTGAGTAGAAATTCCAGTGCTTTTGAGAAAGTTCTAGTCTGGCAAACTTTAATGTTGCAACCATTTTAATAGACACACGCCCCATGAGCGGGCTCCTGCCTACATCTTCAGCCAGTTGAAAGGGCTTCCTGAGCAGTTTTGTGTATTTCCATAGGAGCTCTGGGGAACTGAGTTTTTCTAGGCTAGGGACTACAGGATGAGGGGAAACTGGATGCTGAAACAGAGAAGCGGAGGTGGGGAAATTAGTTTCAGGGTGGATATTGTCTTCTGGAGACCCTTCTTCCTGCTGCCTAAATAAGCAACTCCTCTGCAAACTGGGGAAATTGACACAGGAGGTTAACGTGACTAAAGATTCCTCCCCCCCATACAGAGGACACTCAAGAACCAGAGGTGACAAGTGTAAACAAATAACAAACGCAATTCCAAAAACAAAAACCATGAGGCTAAAAGTTGATTAAGTAGGTTACATTCAAATTAGGTTCCTGATTGATAAAAGACATCATAGCCAAAGTGATCAGGCAGACAGACTGGGAGAAATATTTACAATGGATAAAACCAACAGGAGACCGGTATCTTCTAGAATGTATAAGAAACTACTGCAAATCAACAACATCAGGAAGAAGTCCAAAGACAAAAAGGAGCAAGGATATTTTAAGGTTTTTTGGCGGCGGCGAAAAGAAAAGACAGACAGAGAGAAAGAATGGGGGCCAAACCACGTGGCTTTATTATACACTCCTGGATGAGGTTCTGGGGTCCCAATAGAGGGGAGGCCCCAGAAGTCACCTCCATTTCAAGGGGCTGAGGCCTTTTTTACCCTTTGGGCCTGGCTAGGGACTTTTGGCGGGAAGAGCTGGGGATTTTCCATTGTGATCTTGGGTGGTCATTGAGAAATAGGAGGGGCTGGAGGTATTTGTGGAATCCAAGAGCCAAAACATTCTCATCAGGGTGGACATCTGGGTGTGGTTCCTCTCAGAGGGGCCTGGCAGTTTTGTTCTTGACGAGTCTGGTCTCCTGAGCCTTTTCTTTTTCTGTATAGGGAAGGGAGGGGGCCCGCCACCAGCCTTACACATATGGTCAGGAAATTTACGGAAAAGTTAGCAAGCATTTTGTGGCAGAGATTGTCTAACTCTTCACCAATTCCCATGTTTGGTTTTTTGGTTTTTTTTTTTTTTTAGCACACAGGTAGATTGTATTTCTCAACTCTCTTGCCTTAGGCCGTGTGATGGAGTTCTGACCCCAGGAATGTGGATGGGTCAGTGGATAGCCCTACTTAAGCTGGGCCCTCAAGCCTCTCATTCTATTCGCCTATTCGGGCTCTCTCCCCTCCCCTGCTGGCTGGACGTGGAGAATGCAGTAGAGGGCCCTGGGGCCCTGGCTGATGGCAGAGCCACACAGTAGAAGTCTGAGTGCCTGGATGACCTCCTGGGGCAGTACCCCTCCCTCGTAGCCCCCCTACCCTTATCTGTGATGTGAACAAAATAAAAGCATTTATTTTGTTAAGCCGCTGGGATTTGGGGTCTGTTGCGTCACTCAGCTTACCTCACTGGTATGCATGTTTAGATGTCATCAAACTCATGAGAGAAAGGCAAAGTTTTAAAAAGCACACAACTTCACTTAATTCTCATTAGACTAGCGAAAACAAGTAAAGTAGATCATTCTAAGAATTGGTGCGAGGGGTTGCGGTGATAGAGGAGATCTCGTGCACTGCCGGTGGGGATAGCCTTGCTGGGGGCAATCTGGCCGTTCTTACTCAAATTAAACATGGAGCTATCTTATGACTCAGCAGTTCTGCTCCTGGGAATACATCCCATAGAAATCCTCGCACTGGTCTATATGGAGGAGGAGATGTGGATGTCTACGGAATCATTGTGTTGGGGAGTAGGAAGCAATCTCGGTGTCCATCACATCACAGGGGAGTGGATTGTAAATGAAGGAGCACAAATCATGGAGAGCTGAGCAGCGGCGAGAAGGAATGAACCACACACATGCACATGCTGTAGGGCAGAGGAAGGGCAGAGGAATTTGTAGGGCAGAGGAAGGGCAGAGGAATTTTTCCAATTGTCGGAAATTTACTTGGGTGGGGCAATGAGCTAACCGCAAACTTTTGTTTCTGGTCATTGCTTGCTTGCTACGCTGCTGTATGGGGAATTAAGGGATGAGGTCATTGAAGCACAGGTGACTGGCCCATCAGGCAATAGAGGACAACCAACCCGCCAATTATTTCAAAAGGTAATAGTGGGCAACCAATCATTTTAAAGGTCAACGCATGATCCACGCGTGATCAGTTTGTGCGCAGCTTGTGCACCATGGGGATAAAAGGCATACCATTGTTCCGGTCGGGGTCCTTGCCTGCGAGAGTGGCCACTGCGTTGGTGCTCTGGGGCTTGGACCCTGGCTAGCCAGAAAATAAACCTCCTCTTGTGTGATTACATCCTCGATGTCTCTGCTTTTCTGTTCAGTGGGGCTTTGGAAGGTCGGTCCCTAACAATGCACAGCAAAGTGAGTGGGCCTTCAAAGCATACTGAAAATGATGCAAATAAAAATACATGCATGCACAACAGCAGTGCACATTGTACAAAAATGCACACAGAGAAAAGAATATACACCAAACCCCTCAGAATGTTGCCCATGGAGTGGAAATGAGAGTGGAAAATAAAAGGGAAGAAAGAAAATAGAATTGAATGGATGAACTTATGTCCCCCATACAGATTCTTGGTTCCTTTCAAAAGCTTCCAGACAAGAGATTGAAGACTGACAATCACAACTTTTTACTCCTGAGGCTTGGTTTCCTTTACAGGGTCTGATTTCCATGAGGTCATTACATCTATCCTTAATTTTTTAAAAAAGCCCATGTTTGACCTTCATTGCTCTTTTCCCAATTTAATAAGCATTTTCTTTTACCCACCTGACCCCATGCTTTTTCAAAAACTAAATTAAACAAAACACTAAAGGAGGAAGAGAATTGCAAGATCCAATCTTAGTCCTAACATCTTTTACTCAGAGCATAAGACTATTTGCTTTTTACATAGGTAATAAACAGAGGGAGTAAAGAGTGCAATCCATTATCCTTATATTTGTACAGCATTAGTAGTGGTAGGACAGATGTCCTAAATAGGTATTGCACCATTACAGTAATTAGTAGGAAGCAAGGAAAAATCAATAGAACAGAGCAGATAGCCCTAAATCAGATTCCAGTAAGTTTTGTAAGTAAATATGTGACAAAGGAGTATCATCAACCAAGGAGGAAAGGAAACAAAGCAAAATGATTCAAATAGCACAGAAGTCACTCGCGTTCCAGCATCTGCCAGCTGGGTGCTGGGAAGGCTCCACCCTGATTTCCAGCCTTCCTGGGCATTGGCATCACATCTGCCAGGCACACGCTGATCTCCAGCGACTGGCCACCTGCCACAGCAAGGCTGCTGCTACCTAGCTTTGCTAAAGGCCCTGCTACCCCATGCTGCCTCCCTGCAGTTCACAAACCAGGCAGGGCGGGTGGGCTGGGGCTGGACGCCCTGTGGCTGGCTCGTGGAAAGTGGTCCTAACTGAGGTTCAGGAATCTCTTAGTCCAGGTGGTCCTCAACCGCCCCCACCTCAATATTTCTTTTCTCCCTTCTCTCTTCTGCCTTTAGCCAAGCTGGTTGCCACCTTATATCCTCCCTCTCCCTCCCCTCTTCGGCATCCTTCTCAATGCTTTCTGTAACTGGAGCACTGGATTCAGTAGCCAGCTTAAAAATTTGAGACACGTGAGTGTTGATAGCCACATAACTAGATAACTAGAGCTTCTGGCTGAATCAGCTTCACTGTGGCTGTGGATTTTCAATCCAAAGCTCTATGAGAGGGTGCGCTGTGAGAACCAGGCAGAAGGCAGCCCTCTGCATGTCCCCCCATCCCCCCGTAGTCTGATGGAACAGCCTCCTTTCTATCCCACAGGTAGCCACGACCCTTAATAAAAGAGGGAGGCAGAAAGGTTGTGGACTCCAAGAAAGGGTTCCCTACTTCCTTGCAATTAAGGCTCAGATTAATCATCCCCGGACTCACCATATGCATTCATTAAAATCTAGACCAGACTCTGTGGGATCACATCAAACTTGATGAGTTATCATTTGGGTTGTAATTTTGTTTATTTATTATTAATTACCAAGCACATGAAAGACTCCCAAATTGCTGGTTCCTCTAACTCCAGGAGTTTCTTAATTTGGCTCTGCCTTGGAATTCGGACCCAGGGACTCACAGCTGGCAGAAGGCATGGCTTGAGCAGAGAACAAGGGGAAGGCCCAGTAGATGCTTCTCTGCAACGTAAATGAAGCCCCCCGCCCCCCACTGCAGCAGGAAGAGGTGAAGGGAGCAGACTCCTAATTGCACCTGGGGGTGCATGTCTTTCTTGGAGATAAGCAGAAGGCATGGAGTGTCAAAAGAGAGATCACTGCCTGCAGGAGTCTGTGTCATCTCCGAAGCATCCTGGAGCCCTCTGATCTGAAGTGGACCTTGATGTTATCTGAAGCCCAGGAGGACTTCTAGCATTGGAAGGAGAAGCCTGGAGGGAAAGCTTGAGCTGCAGTTTCTGTAACATTCCCCTCCATCCTTGCCCCATTTTCCTTGAGATAGTTTGTGCACCCTTTAATACTGTGGAGTGGTTGAACTGGGTAAAATGGAGTAAAAAGAAACGCTCTGGGTCCTGCCTCAGAGAGGTGACCTGGGAAGACCTGTATTATCAGGTAACCTTGATTGTAAGTTTGTGCTTGTTTTGAATGATTGTAGCTGGACTTGCAGGATGTTTTTAAACTGGTGGGATATATCCTATATAGAGAGGAGTTCCTAAAACATTTGCATATAGCATAAAGGTTAACATAAAATGGACACCTGTTAGCACTGTGGGATCTTAGAAGCACCCTCTTCCTCCTGTGTTCTCTGGCCTGAGCACAACTTCCCCTCTCCTCACTTAGAAGCAACCATTTCATTCTGATGTTTAAAGTCATTGCTTCATTGTTGTTGTTGTTGTTGTTGTTCTCTTCTCTTTTTTTTATTGAGACAAAGTCTCACTCTGTTGCCCAAGATGGAGTGCAGTGGTGGCATCATCACAGCCCTCTGCAGCTTCAAACTCCTGGGCTCAAGTGGTCCTCTTGCCTCAGCCTCCTGAGTGAGTGAGTAGCTGGGACTACAAGTGCACTCAACCATGTCTGGCTAATTTTTTTTTTTAAATATATTTTGAAGAGATAAGATCTCACTATATTGCGCAGGCTGATCTCGAACTTCTGGCCTCAAACAGTCCTCAGGGGCTTGGCCTCCCAAAGCGCTAGGATTACAGGCCTGAGCCACAGTGCCAGGCCTCAATGTTTTTCTTTACAGTTTTTCTACTTATCGGTGCATCCTTGAATAATATGGTTTACTTTAGTGTGTTTTGGGCTTTATATAAATGAAATGAAAAAGTAGATCTTCTTTGTGGCTTTCTTTCTTTCACTCTACATCATTTGGAGAATCATCCATGTTGATGCCTATAGCCTTAATTTGTTCATTTTCATTGCCGTCTTTTCCAGTTTATTCTACTGTTGCTGGACTTTTAGGTTGTTTCTGGTTGGGGGCTGTTTGGAGCAATGGCGCTAAGAACATGCATGTGTATATGCCAGATTTTCTCTGGGTATGTATTTAGGAGTGTGATTGCTGGGCATAGGGAAGGGACAAACTACCGGTTAGTGCCAGCCTGTTTTCCATAACGGTGCACCAATTTCTATGCCGCTAGAAATGCATGAGAATATCTGTTGGTCAAGTTCCTTGGTGCTGGTCAGGTGCTATCTTTGCCAGTTTGATGGCTGTGCAATCTCGTGGTGGTCTAATTTGCATTTCACTGACATTAATCATCTTTTCATAGGTTTATTGGCCATTTAGATTTCCTTTCTTATAAGAGGTCTGTTCAGATTTTCTGCTTTCTTTACTTCCTTTACTATAAAGGACTTTTGATTCACAAAAGTCCTTTATAAATTCTGAAGCCCAGTCCTCTGTCAGTTTTATATGCCGTAGTATCTCTTCCCACTTGCGCAGATTGCCTCTTCACTCTCTTAAAGTGCCTTTGGCTGAACAGACATTCTTAATGGCAACATATGAAAATTTATGAATTTTTTTTTTATAATTAATGACTTTTGTATCTGGTTTAAGAAATCCTTCTCTACCCCCCAAAGTCATGAAGATATTCTCCTATATTACCTTCTAAATCTTTAGAGTTTTGTCCTTCATATTTAGTTTGTTAATTCACTGGAATTGATTTTTGTGTAGTGTGAGATGGGGTTCTAATTCCCTGTCCCTCCCTAAAGATACTTAATTATCTCAGCAAAATTTATTGGAAAGTCTGTCTTGCCCCCCTCACTGATCTAAAGCATCACTTCTGTCATATATCAAAGGGTCATAAAGGTGTGGATCTGTTTATGGGCTCTCTGTTCCATCGGTCTATTTGTCAATCCTACCTCTAATACCTCTCTGTCTTAATTACTATGGCTTTATAATAAGTATTTATACCTGGTAGAGCAAGTTCTTCCACCTTATTTTTCTTCTTTAAGAGTTGCTCTTCTTGGCCCTTGGCATTGCCATATAAATTTTAGAGCCAGCTTGTCAAGTTCCACAAAAAAACTATTGGGATTTTAATTGGGATTTTACTGAGTCTATAAATCAATTTGGAGAGAAATGACATCTTTACCATGTTGAATCCTCCAATCCACGAAGTGGCATATTTCTCCGTTTATTTAGGTCTTCTTTAATGTCCTTCGATAAAATTTTATTTTCCCCATTAATGTCTTATACATATTTTGCTGGATTTATTACTAGGTACTTCATATTTTTTAATGCCATTGTGGTCAAAGTCTGTTTTAAATTTCATTTTGTAACTGTTGCCAATTAGAAATGAATTTAAGTTTTAGATTGATTTTGTATTTGGGAATTTTGCTAAACTTGCATATTCATTCTAGTAATTCATTTGTAGATTATTTTTCATTTTTTATGTATATTATCATATTATCTGCTAGTAATAACACTTTTCTTTTTCACCTTCTCAATACTTATATTTTTTTCTTTTTTTTTTCTTTTTTTGCTGACCTAAAGAAAAAAACCGAAGCAAATTTAATATAAGTAGAGAGTTTATTTGAGCCAAGTTTGAGGACTGCAACCAAGAATATAGAGTCAAGTTGCCCTGAATATACACTCTGATTAGCAACAGTTGCAAGTAGGCTTTTAAAGGAAAAGAACAGGTCCTTTCTAAATTGTTTAGCAAGAATTTACATTAACATAACATAAACTATTGATTGGATATACATTGTTCTTTGTATCACAAATTCCAGAAATACGAAGATAATGGCTGAGGCAATTAGTTAAGAATAAAATGACTTTAAACAATTGCCCCAAGCATGGGTGTGGGTTGCCAGAGTGTGACTGAAGTTCCATACTCATGTCTCTCTGGGCCTGATAGTTTCCTCTGAGCTATTTTTCTTTTTTCTCTCACCTACTGTACTGTCCAGTATCTCCAGTAGAATGTCAAATAAAATTGGTAAGTACCAGCACCCTTCAAGTCGAAGGGAAAGCTTTTAAGTGGATCATCATTAAGTATGATGTTTGTTGAGGTTTTTGTAGATAATCTACCCCAACCCCCCAGAGAGAGTCTCACTCCCTTGCCCTGAGTAGAGTACAAGTGCACACCATCATGATCAGCTAAATTTTCTATATTTAGTAGAGACGGAGTCTCACTCTTGCTCAGGCTGGTCTCAAACTCTTGAGCTCAAGTGATCCTCCAGACTCGGCATCCTAGAATGTTAGGATCACAGGCATGAGCCACTGTGCCTGGCCTTGTAGATAATCTTTATCAGATTAAAGAAGTCATATTCTATTCCCAGTTGGTTTGTTAAGAGTTATTTTTATTGTAAATAGATACTGAATTTGAGCTTTTGTTTTTCTGTATCTACTGAATGGATCAGAAGGTATTCTCTTTTAATATGTAAATAGGATGATTTATAGTATTTTGCTTTGACTCTTAAATCACCTTGTATTCCTAGGATAAATTCACCTTACTTGTTACGTAGCTGCTAAAAAAATAGCAAACCCAGGCTCTTGAGTTAGACTGCCTAGGTCTAGGCTGGGCACCATGGCTCACGCCTATAATCCTAGCAGTCTGGAGGCCAAGGAGGGAAGATCATTTGAGGTTAGGTGTTCAAGACCACCTTGAGCAAGAGCAAGACCCTATCTCCACAAAAAATTGAAAAAATTAGCCGGGCGTGGTGGTGTGTGCTTGTAGTCTCAGTTACTCAGTAGACTGAAGCAAGAGGATGGCTTGAGCCTAGGAGTTTGAGATTGCTATGAGCTAGGCTGATGCCACAGCACTCTATCCCAAGCAACAGAGCAAGATTGTCTCAAAAAAAAAAAAAAAAAAAAAAAAAATATATATATATATATATATATATATATATATATATATATATACCCTATCTCATTTCAGTCCTTTGAAATATTTTGAGGCTTGGTTTATAGGCTAGTATATAGTAATTTATTAATGGTCAATGTGTTCTTGAAACAGATGTGTAGGTGTCTTAGTCTACTTGGGTTGCTATAACAAAATATCATAAACTGGGTGGCTTATAAACAACAGAGATTTGTTTCCCACAGTTCTGGAGGATGGAAAGTACAAGATCAAGGCACCAGCAGATTTGGTGTCTGGTGAGGGCCCATTTCCTTGTTCATAGATGATGCCTTCTCACTGTGTCCTCAAATGATAGAAGGGGAGAATGAGCTCTTTTGGGCCTATTTTATAACAGCACTAATCCCATTCATGAGGGCTCTTCCCTCATGACCTCATCACCTTCCAAAATGCCCCACTTCCTAATACCATCATACAGAGAGTTAGGATTTCAATGTATGCATTTGGTGGGGGGAACATGGACATTCAGGCCATAGAAGTGTAACAGAGGTAAAGGTCTGAAAAAGGGCAAAATATTTTATGATTTGCTTCTTTAAACACCCCCCCCCCCGCCTCGCCTTTTTGGGAATTAAAACCTGCATTCCTGCCCAAGGCCAGTAATCAAAGGGGTAGACAAATATTCTTTGCTGTTTGTTTTCTAGTATCATAAACCACAAGGGATGGCTCTATAGAATTGTCTGGGCAAAGATCACAATATCATCTTCATTGGAGAGACAAGATCCACCAAAACCACCAACTTTAGTTGAACAAGAGCCTGAAGCCTCAATATGTGACACTGGTCACATAGACCTGCACTCAGCCACAGAAACCCACCCTCCTTTAAAAAGCTCTGTATTTCTGCTTAAAGGCAGGATGGTGGTCTTTGAGACGATAGTCTGCCACTCTCCTCATTTGCCGACAAATTAATAAATTTCTCTTTTCTTTTCTTCAAACCACTTGTCCTCATTCTTCATTTTACTGATTCAGCCTCAGGGACAAGTACTGAAACTTTGGAAATAGCAGTAAGTATTGGGTACAGTATATTGTATATATCCATTAAATCAAGCTGATTAATCTTACTGTTCAAGTATTATCTATTTTTCTGATGTTTTTGTCTGTTTTTATTTCTCCAACAATTACCTTCTTATTTTATGCTTTTTATTTGTTCTTAAAAGGTCTGTTTCTTTTTCTCTCCATTCTTGCCTTCTTCTGAATTAATAGTATTTTGTCATCCCATTTCTCCTCCTCTACTGATTTAGAAATGAACACCGCTTGATTATATTTTTGTGGTGTCTAAAATTGGAATGTAAGTATTTTACTTTGGATCCCACTAAGCACTGGTGAGGGAATGGGGATGTGAGAAAGAGAAAGAAAGAAAGCCAAAACAGGGTGAATTATGTGGGCCAACTGGGGTTCAGTCCTTCTGGGGACCTCTGGGAGGATACGTAGAACATTTTTCAGAATTGTCCTATCGGAAGAACAAGGAAGCTGACATGATTTTTTATCAGTGCTGATCTGTCACATGTTGAGGGACTGAGGGCTGCTGCATTAACTCCCTGGCCTGTTCTACATAGAAGCTGAACATACTCCTGCAACCAGATAAAGGCTTCAGGCAGAGAATCTAAGGTGCTTAGTAGAAAAATGTTGGCAAATTTATAATGTATAGTTAACTTTTCAAAGTCTAAAAATAATGTATGCTTTTACTCTCCATGGACAATACAAAGATCCAGAACACTCTAACCCCATGTATTCCAAGCCTGAAACTTACAGGCTATTGTTATTATGCATTTTTATTCCATATTGCTTATTTTTAATCACACATGACATTATTTTTTTTATGTCTATTAGAATCACCCACATATTAGCCTCCTTAGCTATTTTTCATTCCTTCTTGCATCTTGGACCTTTTATGGGGATTCACATTCCTTCTGTCTGAAATATGTCATTTAGGATTTCCTTTAGAGAGGACCTACTAGTAGCAAACCTTTAGTTTTTGTCTGCTAATTTCTTTATTTTGTCCCAATTCTTGAAAGAATTTTTCTGGTTATAGAATTCTAAGTTAATAGTTACTTTGTTTTAGCACCTTGACAATGTTCTTTTGTCTTCTGGCTTCCTTTGTTTTCCTGAAAAGTGAGCTCTTAGTGTAACTGCCACTTGTGAAGGCCATCTGGGTTTTTTCTCTAGATGTTTTTAACATCTTCTCATAGTCTTTGGTGTTGCGGTTTTATCAGTAAAATGCCTAGGACTGAATTGTTTTTCACATATCTTGCTTAGGATTCCCTGGACTTCTAAATGTCATCCTTCATAGAATTGTTACAAGGATTAAATGTGTTAGTATGTGTAAAGCACATAAAACAGTACCTGCACAAAATAAGGGCTCAGTAAACCTTACCTTTTATTGATTTCATGTATTGATGTCTGTACCAGTTATTAATTCATTGCTTCATAGCTCTAACCCACCTTTTGATATTGTGTGATGTGAGAGCTACTCTATGTCTCTTAGCTTTCTCTTATATTTTCCATTTCTCTTTTTCCATCTGCCACATATTGGATAATTTTCTTAGCTCATCCTCCAATTACAAATTGGGAAAATTTACAAACTGGACTTTGCTAACACAATTCTCCTTTGCCATCTGCCTCTATGTTAGATTCTACCAATAAGGGATTCTGAAGAGGCATGCAAAGTTGGAGGAGGAGGAAGAGACTTACTATTTTCTGGGTCTTTCCCCCTGAGGTCTGGCTGTGGGCTTGTGATTCTGTGAGCAGTCTCTAGCAATGGTTATCTTCATCACACTAGTGACTCAGAGCATGGCTAGTCCCTCAGTGCCAGGGCATTTCCTGGGTTCCTTAGGTGGCCAGCATTCCTGCAGCAGCTGTGCTTTCTCATCAGAGATTTTTTTGACACTCAGCACTGTGGGCTCATCCTCTAAGTTTCTAAGTCTTCCCTGGTTTCTGTGTTCTATCAGCCCTAGTGACTTTCTGCATTTGCCACCTCTTAGAGTCCTCCTTTATCCTCTTAGTAGTTAACCACTTTTTACTTAGTTAATAATTCTTTATATTAAATTTTATATTAAAAATTTTCAGCTAAAATTACTGATGTGATTTCTGACTCCTGACTGGATTCAAACTAATAGAGTATTTTTTTTATCAGTTCTGGAAAGTTCTTTATTTTATGTCTTCAAATATTAGTCTGATCCATTCTATCTCTCCTCTCCATCAAGAACTCCAACTTGACTTATTTTAGACTTTTCTACTCCATACTCTACATCTATACTCCTTTCTCTTTCATTTTTTCCGTTTCTCTTTCTCCTCTGTTACATTTTGGATAATTTCTTTTAGCTTATCTTCCAATTTGCAAATCCTTTCAATTATGTCTAACATTCTATTAAACTCCTCTGCTGCTGATATATTAATATACAAAACGTTTTGTATCTATGTCTCCATTTAGCATTTTTAGTGGCTTTCAAGAAGAAGGTATGTCTTGACAGCTAATCAGATATATTACTAGAAACTGGTATGTTAATATGTGGAAACTTTTTCCAACAAATGTAAGCAATGCTGGTGTTTATACTTTTAGTTTGTGTAGTATATTCTAGCAACAGATTCGATCTAGTACCTCTGGAGTCTAGAGTGTGGTATTTTGGAAGAAAGTGCCCTACTATGTTGATTTTTGTACCCTAAGTATTGTAGCAGTATTTTCTCATGAGGTCATGGTCTGGGATAATGAACCAAATGCATAACCAGCAGACTAAATCAGAAGAGCAGCCACCAGTGAACCAAAGTACCAGACTACGCGGAAATAGCATGCTTCCTCCTCTCTTTCTTTCTTCTTGCCCTTTTGTTTCTTCCTTCATATGTGTATTTGTATATTCATAATTATAACAAACATTTCCATAAGAGTGAGTAGAGGGCCATTACAAGGGAGCAGATTTCTTTTCTTTTCTTTTTTCTTTTTTTTTTTTTTGAGACAGAGCCTCGCTTTGTTGCCCAGGCTAGAGTGAGTGCTGTGGCATCAGCCTAGTTCACAGCAACCTCAAACTCCTGGCCTCAAGCGATCCTTCTGCCTCAGCCTCCCGAGTAGCTGGGACTACAGGCATGCGCCACCATGCCCAGCTAATTTTTTCTATATATATTAGTTGGCCAATTAATTTCTTTCTATTTATAGTAGAGACGAGATCTTGCTCTTGCTCAGGCTGGTTTTGAACTCCAGACCTCGAGCAATCCACCCGCCTCGGCCTCCCAGAGTGCTAGGATTACAGGCGTGAGCCAGCGCGTCCAGCCAAGGGAGCAGATTTCTATCTCTAGTAAAATCTGATTCTGACTATAAATCTTGAGAGCTTCTGGAAAGGGTGGGGAAAAAAATCAATGATGGGGTAAGGGGCATAGGGTATAATATCAAGATCACATCTAAACTATATAACCACTGTTTCTACAGTGTCCTGGTAAATCGACCCATGAGTGAGAATAGGGCATATTTCCCAGGGTAAGGATTCAATATAAGGGAAGCTATAATTTAAATTTCTCATTACTTTAAATTGAACAGTAAAATAGATACTATTATCCTCATTTTATCTACCAAAAATGAGGCTTAGGAGTCTCAACAGTTAGTTTTTCTAACTTCCTGTTCTACACATTGTCGATGGCAAACCAGGATAACATCTTGGGTCTTTTGCCTTTCTGGATGCTTTCTTCTGTGCTGCATTACTGGGGCAGTCGGTGGAAGCTGGAAGTGTCCATAGGGCAGCAGCAGTGCCCCCAGGTCACTTCACGAAGACATCTTGCTTTGATTGTACATCCTTCAAGTCTGCAAATTGACTTTGTAAGATCCAACAGTTGCAGTAGTCTGGGACAATTTGCCTGCCCCATCTAAAACTTCTTGTGATAGGCGGTTGGTAATACCATGCAGATTTCCTTTACTCTCCCTACCCTATTGCAGTACCACTTAGCAGGCAAGTTCAGGTGCAGAAGCCACCACTTGGAATGGCCAGAATGGAGTCATGTGCGGTGAATGAGCAAAAGATGAAGCCAGTTTGCAGAGAATAGAGGCCTCTAACCCTCTAAAGAGAAGCAAAAGCAAATAGAGAAAAAGAAAGATAAATAAGCTCCCTAACTATATTTTGGTTCATGAGACCCACTTAGATGCCTTGAAATTTGTTTCCATTATAGTCTCCTATTAATAACTACCTTTTTACATGGGATTCTTTGAGTGTGTTCCTGTGCCTGTAACCCAATGGGCTCTTGCTAAGTCATCATTCACGGAATACAGGGCACTCACTACAACTGCATTTTATGCAATATGACAACAGTCAATCAACCAACCAATGTTTTAAACACCTACTAGGTGGACCAACCATGAAGTAGAGTAGGGGATATAAAAAGAACTGACCTATAGTCCTTAATCTCAAGGAGATAGTGATTTAGTTTATCACATATGTGAAATTTAGTTTGGGAAGAAAAATGGACACAGACAAAAAACCAGGAGCAAATAGATCACACCACAAAATCAAGCTCTCGGCTAGGCGGAATGAATTGTAAGGGCAATATGAGTTCAAAGAAAGGGATTTAAAGAATTCTTAAACGAGGTCCAGGCTTAAAGTTCACTTTGAAGGAACTGTCAGGGTCTTGGTTAACTGAAAGGAGCGGGGAGTCTTGGGGAGGAGGCGCTTGCCAAGGGTTGAGCTATGGCAGAGCTGGGCGAAGCTGCAGAGGCGTGGGGCAGGACAGAAGAACTGTCGGAGCTTGAGCAGAGGGTTTCAGGATTGTTGGCTGGACTAGACTCTACAGAAAGCCTGGTCCAGGTGTTTTAAATTACTCTTTCCAGACTTCATCTGAGATTCCTTCTTTAGCCAACATTCCTTAGCCCTGAACACATTTCCTGTCCTCATCTTTCCCTTCTTTTCTTTTCTTCCTTTTACTTGCTTAAATGTAAACCATTCTTTGTGACTGTCTTTCCTGGAGGGAATCACTGCAAGAATGAGAAGACTGACTGATGGTGCTGTTGGGAGATGGTGTGTCTCTCTGAGCTGAGGGGTTCTTCTATGATGAGTTAAATAATTTTCCTGATGAGCCCAAGTGATTCCTGCTGTCTGCAGTCCTGGCATCTGACCTTCACCTCTTGGCTGAGCATTGCATACAGGTCGTGGCAACTCCCTCTACTACCCACCCCTTTCTCCTAGGCTCTCTTCCCCAGGAATTTCATCACTTCCCAGAACAGCCAGGAATATTTGTGGTCTATTTCTCTCGGTTAGTGTTTAACCAAACATCTGTTATAAGGGGTGGGCTGCTGAACTTATGGAAAGAGGATTGCTAGCCTGAAACTCAGGCAGACAACTTCTGCGGGGTGGGGAGAGAGGGAAGGAGGGCTGGAGGCCAGTGGCACAGAAGGGAGACACAATGGAATCTGGCTTCACCTCCAAGGACACTTATCTAAGCCATTTTAACCCTCGAGATTACCTAGAGAAATATTACAGCTTTGGGTCCAGACACACTGCAGAAAACCAGATTCTCAGGCATCTTCTGAAAAATCTTTTCAAGATATTCTGCCTAGGTAAGTGTCTGTCTGTGTGTCTCCCCTCTAAATATAAGCCATGTAGAGAGGGTCACAGGGCACGACCGGGTTTGTGTGTAGTCCTGGTTATTTGCCAGCCCTTTTGGCATCACCCATTTATTTAACTAAGATAAAAACCAAGGCTGGTTTAGCTATTTCACAGTTCACAAAATGCTTTTATATCCATTATCTCATTTGGTTACGTAAAAGGGAAACTAGAGGACCCAAGTGTTGTCCTTGAGTCTGCATTGATTCACTAGGTGACTTGAGAGAGCCTTTTAACCTCAATGGACCACTTAAAAAATGGAGATTCTAATACAGTACTATTCAGATCCCAGCTCAAGAGAATGTTGTGAATATGCATGAGATCAAGACCTCCCAATATATGAAGAACTGGGTGCTTTTTGGAGAAAGACATTACATAAACTAATTTTTTTTAAAAAAAATTAACTTTCCCTGAAAGTATTCCTTAGTAGTTTCTACGTTCTGTGTGTAACAGCCTTTCTGGATCACTAGTCTATACACCAGATGTAGATCTTTTTTCTTTCTCCTAGACCTGAAAATAGCCCCACAACATGCCTCCACCCTGGATTGGGGAATGGAAAATGAAAAGATGGTTTCTTTTTCTCTCTTCGACTTTTCGTTTCATGCACGTTCGAGGTTTTTTCGAACTGAGGGGCTTTATTTAATTCAAGTGAGCCATTTTTAGTATTTTTGGTATTTGTGTTTTCTTTGATATACACTTCTGTATCACTGTGATGTAAATTACAGGGGTTTTTTTTTTAAAGATGTTTTTTAAAAAATATTTTGAAGCAAGAGTTTTAAGTAGAGCAGTGGTCTGTTTTGGGGGTCTCCAGCCCAATCCCAGTAAAGAAAATGTAAACTGAGCTCTTCCCACCCTGCTACAATGCCTGGTGCCCCTCCCTCATCGCCCCCTCCTACCCAGATGGCGTGAAGGGAGACCTCCTGATTGACATCGGCTCCGGCCCCACCATCTATCAGCTCCTCTCCGCCTGCGAGTCCTTCAAGGAGATCATCGTCTCGGACTACACGGACCAGAACCTGCAGGAGCTGGAGAAGTGGCTGAAGAAGGAGCCAGAGGCTTTCGACTGGTCCCCAGTGGTGACCTACGTGTGCGATCTCGAAGGAAACAGGTAGAGAAACTGGTGTCTGCTTCTTGGCTTTCTGAGGGTACCTGAGTGACAGTTGACAGTTGACAATAAAAGTATGTATTTCTGAAATTAACATATCTCAACATTTGTTAGGAAAGGGCTGTGATTTCCTAGCAAGATAATCTCCCTCAAGAAATGAGCGCTAACACTTTGGGGGGCATGATTAACCAGCATTCATTCATTCAGCAAACCTATATTGAGCACCCATGATGCACCAAGGTACTAGCCACTGGGGTAACGCAGCGAACAAACCAGAGGAAGGCCCTTCTCTCCTAGAACTCACATCAGGAAAGGCAAGCGAGCGCCAGATCATTTAGGACTTTCTAGGCCAAGTTAAAGATTGCATACGTCAAGTGTAACGGGAAGACATCAGAGGTACAACCAGGAGGGTGATCAGACCCAGTTTACATGACAAAGACCTCCCTGGCTGCTGTGTGCCGAATGGATTAGAGGGGTTTACAACAGAGCAAGAGATGCAGAAAGGAGACTAATTTAGATCCAGGTGAGAGATGATGGTGACTTGGACAATGATGATGGAGAGAAGTAGATGGTTTTAAGATTGATTTTTGAGCTAGAATGAATAATAGTTGATAATGATTAGTCATGGGGAGTGAGGATAGATAAATGTCAAGGATGACCCTCATGTTCCTGAGCTTGAACAACAGGAAAATTGAGGTACCATTCCTGAATCCCAGGGATCAAGATAAAATCAGGAGGATTTAGCATCTTCCTAAAGAAGATGTCTCTTCCACTCTCTTCTGGAAGTAATGGTCCATTCATTTCTCTGTAATTGCACTTGTAATGGATGCCCATCAATTTGCTAGCTTTTATTTCTAAGAGTCAGTTTCTCCTCTGAAACTAACTCTAATGTCTGCTTTTATTTCTTTAACCTCCTGTTTTCTTTTAATGGTCTACTGACTGCTGGTGTATTTCTTCCTCTCAAGGTTATTAGGAATATTCTAACTTTATATTTATTTTCTTACATATTGTTGATACACTGTCTTATTGGTAGTAACATGTTTTGTCAAATGTAAGTTATCAACGGGACTCATTGGTGGCACAATGCTTTATAAAATAGTAGTATAAATAAACTAGCGGTGGTTTTTTTTTCACAGTTAAGATTTTTGTTATCATCCAGAGTTGCTTAATTTCCACTGGATTTACACTGATCTTTTATCCCTATTATCAGACATAATAAGTCTTGAAATCAGGTAGTGTAAGTCTTCCAACTTGGTTTTTTTCAAGATTATTTTTGGCAATTGTAGTGTCATTATATTTTGATATAAACTTCAGAACAATCTTGTCAATCTCTCAAAAAAAACCAAAAAAAAAAAAAACAGCCTGCTGAGACTTAAAATGGGATTTCTTTGAATTTACAGATCAATTTAGGAGAATGGGCATGTTAAATCTCCAGTCTATGAATGTGGTTTATCTCTTCATTTATTTAGGACTTCTTTAATTTCTCTCACCAATGTTTTATAGTTCTCATATTTTGCATATGTTTTGTTAAAATTTTTCCTAAGTGTTTCATGTCTTTAATGCCATTGTTAATTGTATTTTTGAAATTTCATTTTCATTTCATTTTATTAATTTCATTTTTATTCTATTTGGTAGTATATTAAAATACGATTGATTTTTATATATTGGCCTTATGTCCTATGACTTTACTGACTTCACAAACTAATTTTAGTAGGTTTTCTGTAGATTGCCTAGGGTTTTCTATGTACACTATTATATCATCTGCAAATAAAAGATTTTTGAGAGGGTTCAGTGGCTCACATCTGTAATCCTAGCACTCTGGGCTGCCAAGGTTGGAGGATCACTTAAGGTCAGGAGTTTGAGACCAGCCTGAGCAACAGCAACACCTGTCTCTACTACAAATAGAAAAAATTAGCCGGATGTGGTAGCATGTGCCTGTAGTCCCAGCTACTCAGGAGGCCGAGGCAGGAGGATTGCTTGAGCCCAGGAGTTTGAGGCTGCAGTGAGCTATGATGCCACCATTGCACTGTAACCTGGGTGACAGAGTGAGACTGTCTAAAATTAAAAAAGAAAGAAAAAGAGGCCAGGTGCGGTGGCTCACGCCTGTAATCCTAGCTCTCTGGGAGGCCGAGGCGGGCGGATTGCTCGAGGTCAGGAGTTCCAAACCAGCCTGAGCAAGAACGAGACCCCGTCTCTACTATAAATAGAAAGAAATTAATTGGCCAACTAATATATACAAAAAATTAGCTGGGCATGGTGGCGAATGCCTGTAGTCCCAGCTACTTGGGAGGCTGAGGCAGGAGGATTGCTTGAGTCAGGAGTTTGAGGTTGCTGTGAGCTAGGCTGATGCCACAGCACTCACTCTAGCCTGGGCAACAAAGCGAGACTCTGTCTCAAAAAAAAAAAAAAAAGAAAAGAAAAAGAAAAAGGAAGGAAGGAAGGAAGGAAGGAAGGAAGGAAGGAAGGAAGGAAGGAAGGAAGGAAGGAAGGAAGGAAGGAAGGAAGGAAGGAAGGAAGGAAGGAAAGAAAGAAATTTATGCTTTGTATTCCTAACCTCTTCAAAGTTTTTGTATTTTTTGTTTTTTTGTTTTTTTGACTAAATGAAAGCATCACTCTTCAAAGTTTTTAATCAAATGTTGAATGTTGTCAAATATTTTGCATTTCTTGAGATGGTCATATGATTTTTCTCTTTTATTCTGAAAGTGTGAATTATATTGGATAATTTTGAATGTTAAGCCAAACTGGCAAAACCCCTTGGTCATGAAGCATTGTTCTTTTTATATATTGCTAGATGTGATTTGCTAATATTTTGTTTAGGATTTTTACATCTATATTTATGAGGGACATTGAATTATATTTTTCTTTTCTTATAATGTGCTTGGTAGGTTTTGATACCAGAGTAATGCTAAAGTCATTAAATAAGTTGAGTGTGATTTCTCCCCCTCTATTTTCTGAAAGAATTTGCATATTATTAGTATTATTTCCATCTTAAATGACTGATAGAATTCATTTGGACTTGAGGATATTTTTCATGTTTAGAAAGGTGTTTTTTAATTAGAATAGCATTTTTTTAATGGCTACTTGAATTTTTTGTTTCTTTTTGTGTGTGTTTTGGTAAGTAGTATTTTTCAAAGAGTTTGTCCCTTTCATCCTGGTTGTCAAGTTTGCTGGTGTAAAGATTTTTTACAATATCCTTTTAATACCCTTTTATGACTGTAGGATCTGTAGTGATCTCCTCTCTTTCATTCTTGATATTAGCAATTTGTCTTCTTTTTTTAAAAATCTTGATCAACTTTGCTAGAGATTGAGCAGTTTTATTAATCTTTTCAAAGAACCAACTTTTGGCTTTGTTGATTTTTCTTTATTTTCTGTCCATTTTCTACCTTCTTGGTTTCCGTTATTTGCTAAATTTTCTTTCTTCCATGTACTTTAATTTTAATTCTTTTTCTAGTTTCTTTTTAATTTTTTTCTAGCTTTCTAAAATTTCTTATTTTTTAATTCTTTCTCTAGCTTCTTAAGATGTAAGCTTAGATAATTGATTTCACATATTTCTTTCTTCTAATGTAGGCATTTAGAACTGCAAATTTTCTTCAGCACTGTTTAACTACATCCCATGATTTTTGCATGTTGTACTTTTATTATTATCCAATTCAGCATATTTTCTCTCTTTTTTTGTAATTTCTGTTTTGACCATAAATTATTTAGAATGCTGTTAACTTCCAAAAATTTGGGGATGTTTTTAGATATCTTACTGCTATTGGTTTCTAATTAAATTTTGTTGTAGTCAGAGATTTATTCTGTGGCCTAGCATATATTCTGTCTTGCTGAATATTATATGTGCTTTCTACATTGAAAAAAATGTACATTGTCCAATTGCAGATATCGTTTCTATACATACCAATTAAATCAGGTAGATTGATAGTATCGCTCAAATTTTCTACATCCTTACTGATTGTTTCCTTATTTAGTCTATCAATTACTGAGAGAGAAGTGTTAACATCTCAAACTCTGATTGTTGATTTATCCCTTGCTTCCCATGTTCTGTTAACATTTGCTTTATGTACTTTGAGGCTTGTTATTAGCTCTGTTATATACCTTTTTAGGATTGTTATGTCTTCTTGGTGAATTGACCATTTTATGATTACGAAATCTCTCCCTTTACCTCTAGTAATACACTTTGTCTTGAAGTCTACATTTGCAGATGTTAATATAGCCACATCAGCCTTCCTATGCCTGGTGTTTGTGCTGTGTGGTAGGCAGCCTTCCAGACTCTCCCAATAATCTCTGTCTCACCCTGGTGTAATCCCCTCTCCTAGGATATCCATTGGATTTAGTTACTCAATTCTGACAAATTTGGCAGAGTGCAGCATAGTGATGGAACATCACTTCTCAGATTAAGTTTTAAAAGACTACAGCACCACTATGCACCTGTTACAATGGCCAGAATCCAGAACACAGACAACACCAAATGCTGGAGAGGATGTGGAGCAATAAGAAACTCTCATTTATTGCTAAAGGGATAGCAGTTAGTTCCTTAAAAAAACTCAACACACTTTTACCATTCAATCCGGCAATTTCACTCTGATATTTACTCCCAAACGTTGAAAATTTATGTCTATATGAAAAGCTCTGCACAGATGTTTATAACAGCCTTATTCATAATTGCCCCAAATTGGAAGCATCCAAGCTGCCTTTCAGTAGGTGAATGAATGAATGAACTGCAGTACATCCAGACAATGGACTATTATTCAGTGCTTTAGAGAAAAAAAAAGAAGAAGAAGAAGGGCTATCAAGCCAGGATATGAAGGAAACTTAAATTCATATTACTAAGTGAAATAAGCCAATCTGAAAATTCTCCATACTGTATGATTCCAACAGTATGATATTCTGGAAAAGGCAAAACTATGGAGGCAGTAAAAAGATCAGTGGTTGCCAGGGGTTTGGAGGAGGAAAGGAGGCATAGGTGGAGCACAGAGGATTTTTAGGGCACTGGGACTACTCCGTGTGACACTATAATAGAGAACACACATCAATATGCATTTGTCCAAACCCATAAACTGTACAATACCAGGAGTGAATCTTAATGTAAACTATGGACTTTGGGTGATAATAATGTGCCAATGTAGGCCTTCTGCTCAATTTTGCAGTGAACCCGATACTACTGGAAAAAATAAAATTGATTAAAAAAAAAAACTATAGCTTTTTAATTCTCTCTACTCTCACGCACTTGTCCTGAGGAGTAAGCTTGGAAACAAATTTCTCTCCAGTTGAGCCTTCAGATGAGCCTGAATACTTGACCAATGCTCCGTGTGCAACTTCCTGAGAGACTGCATTAGCACTCAGCTAATCTGTACCCAGATTTCTGACCCACAGAAACTGTGAGATAAATGTTTGTAATTTTAAGCTGCTAAATTTGGGGGATAATTTGTTCTGCAGCCATAGATAACTAAATTACATGATGTATCTATATATCTCTTCCCACTCTTTTGTTTTCCTACCACCTGTGTTTTTACACTTTATTTATTGTTTTTGCAAATAGTATATAGTAGGTATTGCTTTTTAATCCAGACTGACAATTTCTACTTTTTAACTAGATTGTTTAGTCCATTTACATTTAATGTAATTACTGATATTATATAGTTGAGTTTAAATCTATCATCTTGGTATGTTTCCTATTCATTCTATCTGATTGTTGTTCATCTGTGTCTTCCTTCCTGCTTCCTCTTGGTGAATGGAGTAATTTTTACTATTGCATTTAGTATAAGTGTACATATTTTTAGCATTTTTTTATCTCCTCTATTAATCTCTTCTGTGTTTTGTGTGAGTTTGTGTGATTTTTCTAGAAATTACAATAAGCATCCTTAACATGTCTCTCACCTCGGGGACAATGTAAGTCATTACAATAGTGTAATTTCTTTAACCACCCTTCTGCCCTTTATGATCTTGTTGTCACATATTTTATTCCTATGTATAGTATAACACTACATTTTATTATTTTGCTTTCAAACAGTCAGTAGTGTTTTTATTTAGTTTTATTTTTAATTATGATAAAAATTTACCATATTAACTATTTTTAAGTGTACAGCTCAGAAACGTTAAGCATAGTCACACAAATCAGTAGTGTTTTAAGCAATGTATATAACAATATATATTCAACATGAGGAATTTGGACTGAATATTTGTGTCCCCTCCAAATTCCTATGCTTAAATCCTAACCCCCAGTGTGATGGTATTAGGAGGCAGGGACTCTAGGAGATAATTACAAGAGGGTAAAGCCCTAACGGATGGGATGAGGGCTCTTATAAAAGAGACCCCAGAGAGCTCTCTAGCTCTCTTTCTGCCATGCAAAGATGCAATGAAAAGTCAGCTCTCTGCAACCCAGAAGAGTGTCCTCACCAGAGCCTGACCATGCTGGCATCCTGATCTTAGACTTCCAGAGTCCAGAACTGTGAGAAATACGCGTCTATTGTCTTTAAGCTACCCAGTCTATAGCATTCTATTTTAGGAGCCCAAACTGGCTAGTATTATTTATATATATATAAAATCTTTTTTAATTACCCACATATCTTTCTTGTCTAGTATTCTTTACTTCTTTCTGCAGCTCTACGCTTGTGTCTGGCATGATTTTTCTTCCCCCAAAGAACTTTTTTAATATTTCTTATAAGGCAGGTCTGCTGGAGACAAATTCTCTTAACTCAACAAGTCAGACAAGAATCAGTAAATTTTTTTTCTTTC
This sequence comes from Microcebus murinus, assembly GCF_040939455.1. Classification (NCBI taxonomy): domain Eukaryota; kingdom Metazoa; phylum Chordata; class Mammalia; order Primates; family Cheirogaleidae; genus Microcebus; species Microcebus murinus. The sequence goes on from NC_134107.1 coordinate 93,393,301, forward strand.
TGATAATTTGAGGAATTTAGCAATTTTTGATGCCCAAAGTCTCTCTGGCATCTTTCATCCTGTATTTATTATTATAATCTGAAATTGTTAAATTCAAACATTTTAACTGAAAATATAATTTTTATATTTTCTTTCAAGATCAGTTTGGACATTTGCTTTTGTTTTGTAATCATATTTATAATTACTTGGACATATTCTATGCTCATTTTATACAACTTTTCTAGTTGTTGAGTTTTTAATTTTGATTCATCTCTTAATCAACTGAATAGGTCTTCAAATAATATTTTCAAGAAGAACACTTAGTGACATATTTTCTAACTCCATGCATATATAAGAATGTATTTTTGTTGGCCTTACACATTAAAAATATCATAAAATTGTTTAATATTGCTTACATATTGAGTCATTTCTTTGGCATTTAGGAAGAAGTTGAGAGAGGCTATTTTCATATGCTATTTTAATCTTTAAACCCTTTACTCAGAATTTTATGCAGGCTATAGCCTTCAAAGTAAAGATATATTCTTAGAAATAAAAATAATTTGATACTTCTTTTTTCTGTTGACTATGTGATTCCACAGAATGAAATTGATATTAACTAGAAAACAAAAAACTACTGCTATGAGGATGTGGACAATATCCAAAATTATTCAATAAATAAGAAATTTTCCAGGATTTGTACAATTTCAGGGAAAGTTTATAAAAAACACAAGTCCTCCGTCATTGTTAGACAGCATACCTCTCCAAAGTCCAGATCGTATGTCAAGAAGGTTTTCAAGACGTTGTTCTCAATTTCCCTAGCCGTCACAGGCCTTTCCATCTCATTCAAAAATAAACCCTTCCAATCTACCAGGATACTAAAAGCATTACTTATCTCATGCCCGAATTGTCAGCTTGGAACAATTGGCTCTTGAGACAGTGGCCCTTCTCAATTGCTCTGTTAGAATAAGGAACTGTATTCTTGGCAGTAAATTTCTGCATTCTTACCCTTATCCTTGTGCTAGATCCTGTGGCTTTAACTATTTTAAGAACGATAGCGATCCCCATTCAACTTACATCATTCTTGCATCTTCAAGTAACTCTATCAACCTACAACCTATTTTCCCCAAGATGATTTCTTCTTTATCTGAAGCTCTTTCTTGTGCTGATGGCTGCCAAAGATATCATGAGCTCTCTCCTGCTCCTCTGCCTTCACAGTGTGACTCATGCATTTAAACACCACTCATTTTTAGAACTCTCCAAAAAGTTGTAAGGCATCAGTACCAAATCCTTGCCTCCATGCTGTTCATTTATGAAGTCAGAAAGTCAAACGCTAAGATATAACTACTCAAGCTTCTAACATGAGCAGAGGAAAATGTAGAAATTGTAGAGAGAATGTAGAATTGTAGAGAGAAAATGTAGAGATAGCATTCATTAACTTCCAGCCCCACGAATGTGGAACATATGGCTTGGACTTGTGGCCCCCAGACTAGTGGCTTTGACATCATGTGACATCACCTTTCAGAAATGCAGACTCCTGGGCCCCCCTGGGGTGTCTAGAACAGGGCTTCCTGCCAGGTGTGCCGGGGCACACAGGTGGGTGGGAATGAGTTACAGATGTGCTGTTCCAGCTGTTCTTCTTGGCCTTCTGGACAGCCAGGTGAGACCTGGAGAGACTGGAGCCCCTCCTAGTTGCCTCTGTAGAGAGCAGCTCCTTTACTTAACCTCAGCATACCCAAAGAGAAGAACACTTGGGTACCTGTCGAGGTAGGTGGCAGTTCTCTGAAGTAAATGCTCTCTGCACTAAGATCTCCGTATCTATTTAAAAAGATGTTTGTATGTTGTCCAAAAATAGATGCAATTGTGCCAAATGTGTTCCACAAACTAATCAACCACCTCTGGATTTTCATGGCTTGCAAAAGGATATTGATATTCTTTCTCAAATTCAAGCTCTTGATGATCATGATGATGGTTTCAGTGATGCCTAGGAAGTTTTTGCCTTTTATAAGGACGTCTCTCTCATAAATAGGTGTGCTCACTGTGTTATCTCTCGGGGAAAATTAACAGGGCAGGTTTAGATACCCTCAACTAGCCATTTCCTTCAAATTGTAAATATTTCTACTCATATATCTCAATGCACTTCACACTTTGTCCAAAAGAGAACTATGATCTACTCCAGATTGGCTTCATTTCTGGTACTTGTACCTTGAATGGTTTAATTAATTGGACAAGCCAGGACCCTAGAAGTCAATCTCGTCATCTCCCTCTCTGTCACGTTCCATGTCTGATCTAGCACCAAGTTCTGCCCATTTTACTTCCTGAATTCCTCTCCAACCAGCATCTTTCTTCCAGTGTTTACCATCACCTGGTCCAAGCTACCCTCCTCTCTCCTAAATGACCTCCCCTGACCCTGACTCAATGCTTTTCCACTCTGCAGCCCAAGTGATCATCTCAAAATGTCAATTGGATCACGTCACTCCCATCCTTATCATTCCTTAATAACTTCCCATGGCTTTCAGGATAAAAAGCAAAATTCCTAACATGGGCCACAAAGCCCTGCCTAGTCCGGCACCTGCTGACCTGTTCGCCTCACCCTGCAGCCACATTGGATCTCTCCTCTCCAGGAGAGGATTACAGGCAAGACTGTAATCTCCATGAGGATGGGGTCTGTTTCTCATTTGTTCATCCTGTGTCTCTAGTGCCCAGCACACTTCCTATCACATAACAGAGGTTCACAACATATTTGTAAGGCAAATCAATGAATGCAATTTGCTTTTCAGACTCTTCCTCCTAGGAGGCCTATCACCTGATTCAGGTGTGGTCTGCACCAGAGGTTTACCAGTGATTATTCCTTGCTCTTAACAATTCTTACAGTGACATCCAGGCTTGTTTAGCCTCGATTTCCTTGACATGTTTTGATGGTTCTCTTTCAGGAGGGCCTGCAGGAACCTCAGGGGATGGGGCTTGGGGGAAATGAGTGCAGCTGGAAAAAGCTTGTCTGGGAGCTTCTGAGCCACCACCTGCCTTGCCCAGACAGGGCCGGAGGGGCCGCCTCTCAATCCCAGGCTAATTACCTGGAACATGGGAAGGCCTTCTCACAGAGCCTTCTTCCCAGCACCCCTCCTCTTACTCTTTCATTCCTCCCCTTGCTCCCCACATCCCTCAGGCTTTTATACATAGCATATTTACAGAGGAAATTGCTGCCTTTTCTTGAATAGTGGTTCATTTGAAAGAGAAAGAGCAGATCTGTAGAACTAGAGAAATGGCCGCAGTGCTGTTCGCTCTCTGTGAAACAGCATAGCACGTTTCTGGTGTGTGTTGATTGCCCGCCCCTTGAGCCTAATCGTGAGGCCGAGTGGTCGTTGCAGGGGGCTCCTGTGAGCCCGTGTCCCTGCGGTGCACCTGCAGCCCCAGAGGGGCCCCGAGGAGCAGCCTTTGCGTAGCTGCCCTGGCAACCGAGTCCCCAGCGTTTGCTGTGCGTCCAAGGACAAGCAGGTATCTACGACAGTGGGTGTTCTGACAAATTCCCCTCTCACATTGTCACATTGTCTGTGAGCTTTCCAGACTTCACAGCGTGTCTCACAGTTTGGGAACAATTTCCGTCATCATCTGTCTGGCAAGTACTAGTTCTGTGGTAACTTGTGTCCTTAAAATAGCTTAATAGAGAAGAGGGGACAGAGGTCCATTCTGCTTCTGACGTAACCAAATACGCATTTCCAAGATGTTGCCAATGTAGAGGATCATTTTTAAACACATCCCAAAGAACACTACGTTGTCACTACTTTAGCTTTTGGCATATGGTTAAGTTACGCACATGTGCAGATAGGTTACTTAAGATTTTCTGTTCTAGATTAATTTACCTTTTCAAATCCATGTTTCTCACAGACTTCTAACATGTTGAATTATTACTTTGATTCTTAAAATGTTCTATCAAATTATTCATGTTCTATCAAGGCTGAGTGGCAGCTTTGTAACTAGTTTCCCTGCCTTTAGAATAACTAACTGTCCCAGTTTGCCCAGGACTGCAAGGGACACCCAGGATATGGGATTTTCAGTGCTAAAACCAGAAAAGTCCAAGACAAATCAGGACAATTTTTTTTTTTTTTTTTTGAGACACGGTCTCAAGCTGTTGCTTAGGCTAGAGTACAGCAGCATCATCGTAGCTCACAGCAACCTCAAACTTCTGGGCTCAAGCCATCCTCCTGCCTCAGCCCTCCAAGTAGCTGGGACTACAGGCACACGCCACCACACCTAGCTAATTTTTCTATTTTTTTGTAGAAACAGGATCTTGCTGTGTTGCACAGGCTGGTCTCAAACTTCTGGCCTCAAGTGATCCTCCTGCCTTGGCCTCCCAAAGTGCTAGGATTCCAGGCGTGGGCCACCATGCCTGGCCCAAGGACAATTTTTATTTTCCATCTAGATAGCAGTTTAGTGGTTGGTAGGAATTCCCTGAAACCAACACCCTGCTAAGCTTCTCTCTCTCTCTCTTTTAATGTAATAGCTTTTTGAGCTATAACTCACATACCATATGATTAATGTACCCATTTAAAGTGTACAATTCAATGGTTTTTAGTATGCTCACAAAGTTATGCAACTTCACCACAATTTTAGAATATTTTCACAAGTCCCAAAAGAAACCCTGTACCCATTAGCAGTCACTCTTTTTCCCCCTCAAATCACTCAGCCCTTGGCAATCACTGGTCTGCTTTCAGTCTCCACAGCTTTGCCTTTTCTGGATGTTTCACATAAATGGAATCATACAACACGTGGCCTTTTGGTTCTGGCCTTTTTCATTTAGCATAATGTCTTCAAGGTTCACCTATGTTATAACGTGTGTCAGAACCTCATTTCTTTTTGTTGCAGAATAATATTCCATTGTATGTATGTACCACATTTTGTTTATCTATTCATAAGTTGTTTATCTATTCATAAGTTGATGGACATTTGGATTGTTTTTGCCTCTTGGCTATTTATGAACATTCATATACAGGTTTTTGTGTGGATATATGTTTTTCATTTCTCTTGAGTACATACTTCAATGGAACTCTTGGGTCATGTGGTCACTCTATGCTTAACTTTTTGAGGAACTTCCAGACTGTCTTCCAAATTAGCTGGACTATTTTACATTCTCCCCAGCAGGGTATGTAGGCTCCAGTTTATGCACATTCTTGCCAACATTTGTTATTACCTGTCTTCTTTTTATTATAGCCATCCTGGTGGATCTGAAGTGGTAGCTCATGGTTTTGATTTGCATTTCTCTGATGGCCAGTGATGTTGAGCATCTTTTCATACGCTTATTGCTAAGCCTCTTAAATGGAAAATTGTAGCAAACATAAAGGGTGTTTGCAAATAACCGATCATATGCACCCGGCTTAAGATTTTAGCTGACTATTTAAATTAGATGCCCCCAGCTAATTTCCACTATCTCACATCATTCGACCTGGAGGTAAATCTGCAAGTTTTATTTAAACCATTGCCTTTTCCTCCTGACCCAAAATGGCCCCAGCGTAAGTCTCTCTCTCACTTGCTCTGAGGCTGGGCCATCCTCTGCCTTGTTGCCCAGGTGGCCGTCTTCTCCTGGCATCTGAGTCTGAGGCCAGATCTGTTCCCCTTGGCTTTGCTGATTAACTTCCTCTATGGATGCGGTACCCAGTGGTCACTGCTGGGGCCTGACGCTTTGCACACACGAGGTTTCTTCCCTTTCTCTCACCTTTCAGATTTTCTTCGACTTCTTTCTCCGTTGTCTGTCCCCTCTCCAGTTGCTCTTGTGCACTCTGTGTGTCTATTTAATTTTGATCGTCTGTTAGTTTGGTCCTTCATTCCTCCCCTAACAAATTCAAATAGGATCTCAGCCACTGCACCCCAGCACCTGCCCTGGCCACCTCTTCTCCTCTCATTAGCTGATTTTCTCTCAAGAAATGCCATTGATGTGGTCCTGGCAAGGCTACCAAGAAAATGATCTCTGTCAGAAAACGTATTCTCTCCCCGCAATGCCTTTCGGAGCCTGAGAATGGAAACCTGTAGTCTTCTTCTCTCCGAGAGGGCCCTGTCCACACCTGTGGGGTAGTGACCAACAGTTTCTAGAAACATTATGGGGGCCTCACGCCTCTACTGATTAGCAACTGCTATGAATACAAAGGTCTCCGCAGCTCAAACCCATTATTACCTGCTACATATGGGTTAGACAGCCACGACCTTACAGTCTGACAGAGCAGACAAGGACGATAATCACAATAACAAATAAACCATAATAAGCCAGCCAGGTACTACACTAAGCAGCGGAGGAAGAGTGATTCCATGCAGGGCAGTCCATGGCAGAAGCAGGCAGGAAAGTATTAATATCATTATTATTATCATTTCTATGTTATAACTCACTTTACAAAGCGCTTTAACCCAGCTCAGCAAAACAGAGGGCCACAGTCAATTGCCACAAAGGTCCCTCATTTCTTCTTTCTCTATTTTCTCAATAGAGGCGGCCCCAAGGATGCACGTTTGGGGTAAAACTGCTATTTGGAGTCTAAATCTGGGCCCTGGGGCAGCAAACGTTTGCCGGGCTTGTGTTTTTCAGGGTCAAGGGGCCAGAGAAGGAGGAGAAGTTGAGGCAGGCGGTGACGCAGGTGCTGAAGTGCGACGTGACCCAGAGCCGGCCGCTGGGCGCCGTGCCCCTGCCCGCGGCCGACTGCCTGCTCAGCACGCTGTGCCTGGACGCCGCCTGCCCCGACCTCCCCAGCTACCGCACCGCGCTCCGCAACCTCGGCAGCCTGCTCAAGCCGGGGGGCTTCCTGGTGGTGGTGGACGTGCTGAAGAGCAGCTACTACATGATTGGCGAGCAGAGGTTCTCCAGCCTCTCCGTGGACCGCCAGGCGGTGGAGGCCGCGGTGAGAGAGGCCGGCTACGCGATCGAGCAGTTCGAGGTGATCTCTCAGAATTACCCGTCCACCATGGCCAACAACGAAGGACTTTTCTTCCTGGTGGGGCGGAAGCTGAGCAGGTCTGCATGACGCCTGTGATCTCAAATAAAGCAATGCCTTTGACCTGCCCTCTGCTCTTCAGTCCTTCCTTCTGTAGCTGCCACTGGTCATTGTGCCGAGTCAAGGTTAAGTGGCCGGAGCCAGACGGTTCGTCTAAGATGGGGACTGGAGTGGTCAGGCTAGGGCCAAGTCAGTGGCCGCCTATTCAGTGCTCCACTCGAGGGCTGGAGCCAGGGGACCAGTCCTGTGTTTACAAAAGAACACCTCACTCCCCTAAACATCCAGTTATGAGGGCTCAAACCCACACCTGCCTACAGAGGGGTGTCTGCAGTTATTCACTCTGAGTTTCCCGGGGGACCTTCTGCCTCCTCCTCTCCTGCAAACAAGCATCTCCTGCTCTTCAACTCTTGCCTTTCCCTGGAGAAGGTTAATACACCCCAGTCTTTGCTGGTGGGACCAGGCTGCCCGGCCATAGCCCTTCTCTGCTGGATCCACTCTGGCCTCAGAGGTCAGAAAACTGCAGTCCAGCATTTCTGTTCACCCCAGCAATCCAATTTTCTTTTTAAGCTGCAAACATCATTCCATTTTCAAATTCTCTCTCTGCCGTATATTAGCTGTTTCTCTTTAGGCAAGTTATATAACAATGTTGTGCCTCAGTTTCCTCATCTGTAAAACGAGATTAAAATAGAACTTCGTAGTAAGAGCATTAGAATGATTCGCTCCCTATATGGGACCTAGGATAATGCTTGGTACTTGATAAGCATGCAGTCGCTGTTAGCCGTAATCGTTATCATCCTACTCATCACCTCTGATAGTGGTCGCCAAACCGGCTAAGAAAAGATGTCTCCATCTCCAAGTAGCAGAGCCCAGTCGCTGTTCTGGGCTCAGGCAGCCAGGCTCTTTCCTGGCATTGCCTTCAAGAGGGCAATGTGAAATAACTCAGTTTCTATACCACCTACCACCTGTTCCTTTCTGATTTAAGAACCATGCGGCAAATGTTTATTTAGTTCCCACCTTGTGTCTTTCATGCACCAGGCACTGAGAATGCAAGTGAAACCCCCGTGTCAGCCACTCGAGAGTCCTGTCTTTGTAGGATAGTCCCAGTAACAGCCCAAATGCGGCCAGGTACTGCCAAGGGCAACAGTGCTACTGCAGTAGCAGTCCCCACCCAGAACCCACCCTGCCCGGCCTCTCCTGCTCAGCTGTGCTGCTGCCGGTCCACCTGCCCAGCCTGGGGGTGCTGGGGAGAGAACAGCACGGCCTGTTTTGAGAAAGATGCTGCCCAGATGTGCCCAGGGTTCTGCTTTGGGTGCCTCTGAGCCATGCTGGTTTCCTCCCCGAGAGGTAAGAACTCTTCCCATCCATACCACAAATTGGCCAACTTTTCCTGCCAAGGGCCAGGCAGTAAATATTTTTGGCTCTGTGGTCATGCAGTCCTGATCGAAACAACTCAACCCTGCAGTTGTCTCAGAAGCAGCCACAGACACTATAAAAAACAAACATACGTGCTTGTGATCCCATTAAGACTTTATTTAAGCGAGGTGGCTCACGCCTGTGATCCTAGCATTCTGGGAGGCCGAGGCGGGAGGATCGCTCAAGGTTAGGAGTTCGAAACTAGCCTGAGCAAGAGTGAGACCCCGTCTCTACCAAAAAATAGAAAGAAATTAATTGGCCAACTAAAAATATATAGAAAAACTTAGCCGGGCATGGAGGCGCATGCCTGTAGTCCCAGCTACTCGGGAGGCTGAGGCAGGAAGATTGCTTGAGCCCAGGAGTTTGAGGTTGCTGTGAGTTAGGCTGACGCCACAGCACTCTAGCCTGGGCAACAAAGTGAGACTCTGTGTCAAAAAAAAAAAAAAAGACCTTATTTACAGAAACAGGTGGGTGAGTGGATTTGGCCTGGGGGTTGTGGTTTGCAGACCCCTGATCTAGACCCTGAAGCAGCCTTGTTTATGCTCAAAGTTTTACTGATGATCCCCAACTTATACTTGACTTACATTTTTTCGACTTTACAATGGTGTGAAAGTGATATGTATGCAGTAGAAACTGTACTTTGAATTTTGATCTTTTTTTTTTTAATTATTTTTTTTATTTTGGCATATTATGGGGGTACAGATTTTAAGGTTTCAATAAATGCCCATTTCCCCCCTCCCCCCAAAAGTCTGAGTCTCCATCATGACCATCCCCCAGATGGTGCACATCTCACTCACTATGTATGTATATACCCGCCCCCCTCCCCCCTCCCACCTGCCCAATACCCTATTACTGTAGCACCTATGTGTCCACTTAGGTGCTACTCAGTTAATACCAGTTTGCTGGAGAATATATCTGGTGCTTGTTTTTCCAATCTTGGGATACTTCACTTAGTAGTATGGGTTCCAGCTCTAACCAGGAAAATATAAGGTGTGCTATATCACCATTGTTTCTTAGAGCTGAATAGTACTCCATGGTGTACATATACCACATTTTATTAATCCATTCTTTGATTGATGGGCACTTGGGCTGTTTCCACAGCCTTGCAATTATGAATTGTGCTGCTATAAACATTCGAGTGCAGGTGTCTTTTTTGTAGAGTGTCACTGGATCATTTGGGTAGATGCCCAGCAATGGGATTGCTGGATCAAATGGTAGATTCACTTGTATCGCTTTAAGGTATCTCCATATTGCTTTCCACAGAGGTTGAACTAGTTTGCAGTCCTTTGATCTTTTATTTACATAAGCGTTCTGAGCACCTTTAAGATAAGCTAGGTTAAGCTATGATGTTCGGTAGATTAGATACATTAAATTTATGCATTTATTTATTATAAGTCAATGACTTACAATATTTTCAACTTATGATGGGTTTATGGGACATGACCCCATTGTAAGTCAAGGACCCTCTGTATAAATTTTCTCCTGAGCAGTCTGGTTAGTGTCTAACACATAGTCCTACTTATGAGAGCTCAAATATTGTTTCCTACGAGCTCCATTCATGCTCTATCACTCTTTTTCCTGCTGCTTCCCCCAGTCAAAACTCCTTCTTTAGGCCAGGTGTGGTGGCTCACACCTGTAATCCTAGCATTCCGGGAGGCCGAGGCGGGTGGATTGCTCGACGTCAGGAGTTCGAAACCAGTCTGAGTGAGATCCCATCTCTACTAAAAATAGAAAGAAATTAATTGGCCAACTAAAAATATATAGAAAAAATTAGCCGGGCATGGTGGCGCATGCCTGTAGTCCCAGCTACTCGGGAGGCTGAGGCAGGAGGATCGCTTGAACCCAGGACTTAGAGGTTGCTGTGAGCTAGACTGACACCACGGCACTCTATCCTGGGCAATAAAGTGAGATTCTGTCTAAAAAAAAAAAAAAAAGATTTCCTTAATGAACCGCGTAAGTATGGCCTTATCTAAATCAGCACCATAGGCACCTCAAATCCAGAACCTTCCTCATAGCTATTCATTTATTCAAAGGTATTTATCGGCCGGGCGCTGTGGCTCACGCCTGTAATCCTAGCACTCTGGGAGGCCGAGGTGGGCAGATTGCTCGAGGTCAGGAGTTCAAAACCAGCCTGAGCAAGAGCAAGACCCCGTCTCTACTATAAATAGAAAGAAATTAATTGGCCAACTAATATATATGGAAAAAATTAGCCGGGCATGGTGGCACATGCCTGTAGTCCCAGCTACTGGGGAGGCTGAGGCAGCAGGGTTGCTTGAGCCCAGGAGTTTGAGGTTGCTGTGAGCTAGGCTGACGCCACGGTACTCACTCTAGCCTGGGCAACAAAGCGAGACTCTGTCTCAAAAAAAAAGGTATTTATCGCATCCCTGTTATGTGCTAGGCAGTGGGCCCGGGAGCTCAGGATCCTACAGGGAAGATGACACAGGCTGTGGCCTCGTGGGACTTACATCCCCGCAAGGAAGACCAGGAAGTCACCCGCTCTTAGAGAGCCTGAGCACAACTCCTAGACGTTTTGGTTCTCAAGTCAGCCGGCCAGGACCTTTTGCCTTTTCTGACAAAGCCCACCAAAATAAGACAAACCCGGTCTTTCTTATGGCTATCCCTTCTCATGTTTAGATCAGCTTCGCTCAAAACACTTTTGAGCTAGGATGAGATGTTTAAGGAAGTTGATCGCAATGAGAAACGTCGGTGTGAGTGGAATCCCTGACGCCTCCTGTTTCATGTCTTCCATGGAAGTAGTTCTTCAAGCTTCCTGAGCCTATCCTTGCCCGCCACCGTTTACACTGAATAGAGATGCTGCCCTTGGCCCTCAGATGGCCAGTAGAGGGCGCATGTGGCTTTGGTTGAAGCCCTCCATTCCTGAATTTGCCCAATTATACAAGGAATTTAAATTGAGTCAAACCTTCCAAAACAAGAAGCCTTTCCAAAGTATTTCCTTTTGTAATGCTTTACTTATGAAGCTGCTAGGGAAAGGGGAAGGAGAATTCAGCATATTTTTCTTTAACAAAAAATATGTATAAATATTTTTATAGATACATATATTAAAACTTTTCCCTTTTGAGTCTATACACAAAATGCAGATTTTAATAAACTGTACAGAGGTTCTTGGCCAGATTAGCATGAGAAATGTTAAATATTAGATTATGCGGTTAACTCACCATCACCTTCTATTTCCTGTTTATGCAAAGAAGGGAAAGAAGTTTTTGTGCTTTTTCAAACCCCAGGTTTTTAATATTTAAAACATGATGAAGTTTTTCCATGGCTATAGTTGCTGGCCAAACTACTATGCTAAAAACTTTAATTTTTCCTTTAATAGCGTCTGATGAATTCAGGGGAAAGGGTTGGAGTTGAATTTCAAACTCTCAACAAATAATTATGAGTTAATATTGCCTTTGCTCTGACTTCAGTGTTGAAAACTAGGAAGTAATTTCTTTCCTGGTAGGTTATTGTCTCTCTCTTCCTTTCATCGAAAAGTTTTTAAATGTTTAGACAGGAGAGGAGTTAAAGAACTGTAAACAGCAGTTAGGTTGCTCTTTAGAAAGATCAATAATAGCAAGAACAACTCTCTTTGAAGCCTTCCTCCAGAGTGACTGGCCTTCTGCTTAACAGCATTCCATGTGCAACAGGAAGCTGAAGAGATTTCTAGAAAGAAAAGGGTAGGCTGTCAGTTTATTGCCCTTTTACCCTCCAGGGTCAGTTTCTGCCCCCTTCTCACCACCCTCTACTATTTGCTAAACTTGATAGAAAGCCCAGTTGTTTAATGTGACCCTTGCCCTTGCAGAATCCGTAATCTTGCTGGTGAATTAAGATTTGCAAAATTAAAAGTCAAAGCCTCCTATCTTACAAGCAGAGAAATTGACACCTCGATGGAAACATGGAATTTTACCTTTCTACGCTTGGTCTCAACTGTAAAACGAGAAGCTGAATTAGGTATCTATGAGGTCCAGTGTTTTATGATTTATAAATGAGAGAACGATATTTGCTAAAATAAAATTCTAACACAAGTCCCACCTGCATTAATCCCCATCCTTTAAAATTCAAGCAAACTTGACTCAAGTTCCCATCCTTTATGTAGCCCATAATTCCTCTCATCTTTCAGGGAATTGGGGGTAGGAGACAGTGGCATGTATTTCTCCTGGTGACCCCTGGGTTGGAGCTCCCACCTGCTCTGGGTTCCAGTTTGTGGATCATCTCACTGCGAGCACGTGCTGATCCATGGTCATGACCACAGGACCTCTAACCAGACCCATCCTGCTCCCTTCACTTTCTGAAACTCCATGGCCCTAATATATACAAGCAGCAGACTTTACTGAAGTTCAAAGATGATGGAAGGGGTTCATGCTTAGGACCACAGAAATTTAAAATACTTGGCATCTTTGCTCTTAATCTCATGGGGAACGTCTCAGAGACTCACCTTCTTCAATGACCCCTCGCTATGCTGCTCTGCCCTCTGCCCTCCCCTCTCTGGTCCCCAGACCCTTTCTCTTTGTCTGCTTACCTCCCCTCTCAAATTCCTACACTCATCTCCTCACTGCACTTACTCCTTCAAGTCTAGACCACACCCCTGTGGCCTCACTCCCCTCAAGCCTTCAAGGTGTCTTCCTGAAAAGGAACTTTGGTGTCCACATTTAAAATTAGAAAATTCACCCCTTCACCTAATCAGGGGCTCAGGCTCTGAGTTTCCTAGCGTCCGAAGCAAGGAGAAGAAATATTAATATCAGTGACAAGGTTTGCTGTGCTCATAAATGCAAAGGAAACCAGCTATTGTTCAGCAAAAGCACAACTGTTCCCTGAAAACTCTCTCGCAGTCCATGATAATGGGGGCATGTCTCACTCTCACCTACCTGCCTCTACTGTGGTACCCCTGGCTCAGCTCAATTAGTGATTGTAACTTGACTTTTTTTCGAGTTTAGAAGAGCATTATGAATCCTGTATCCTAAAAGCATTTATTGAGTGCCAGGAATGGTTCTAAGTGTTAGATAGAGAGGGACATAAGGCAGACATCATCCCTGCCCTCCTGGAGCTCACAGTCAAGGTGGGCACAGATAAGCAGGTGGGCAGCTTTAAGATGTGATGCAGTGTAGGTGGGCAAACCTGGGAGAGTCTAGGCTAGTCTCGAATCGTTGGCAAAGCCTTTCTGGAGGAAGTGGTATCTAAGGTGGATGAAGATTTATCTAAGAAAAAGGGAGGAAAACAAGTTCCAAATAGAGGGAAGAGCTCGTACAAAGATGCCCGAGGTGAGAGGGACAGTACACAAGACGGGTGACACTAGTGGGGGCTGCAGTGCCACACCCAGACCCCCTCCTTTGGGTCAGCACACCTCTCCCTGGTTGCTCTGAGCTGGCTGCTCAGGGCTCACAGCTGTCCTCTTCTCAGAAGAACTGCTCGTAGCTAATAGGAGCCAACTTATCCTGGAAGTCACAGGCCACTGTCCCCTCCCTCACCACCAGAAGCAGCCCATAGCCCATGACTGATAAGGAAATTCAAAAGGCTTGTCCTTCTACTACAAGGGGGGACACGTGTCAACATGGATTATGCTCCTGCACCTCCCCTCTCATGGATCAGACCAGGATTAGATTTTACCTGAGACCATGTCTTCGCTTGGCTTCCTCCCTGCTCCCTAACCAGCTGTCCCTTATGAGCACTCCTGCCATAAATTACATGTTTCAAAACCTGTCTTGGATTCTGTTTCTAGGGGACCCTAGCAAAGACAGTGACAGCGTGAAAACTGCTGGGATTGAAGTCCCCAGATTCGCTTGGTTCCATGTGAATGCCACATATTAGCAGGTTAAGCCTTACTGACTTAAGTTACTACTGTTCTCGATAAAAGTTCTCATGTGATATTAATACATCCATTTAGATTTCTGGTTATTAGGACCATGATAATTAAACTTAACTCTGATGTACTCCAACCTCATTCCAAATTCTGGAAATAAATACTCCTCACAACAAGTGCAAAGAGTCTGCTTTCTGGCCATGACTCAGTCTCTTATGAGTCTGACTAACGTTAAACAGTGACCAGACCAGCCATGGATGCAATGACAAATTATGTTTCTGAACCTACCAGACCAGACACTGAAATAAGACTTTGATACTCTCCGAGAAAACCTGAAAAGTTAAGTTTTCCTCTCCCCTTTTATCTCTAGAAATCGAGGTGAACAATCTCTCTTAGTGGGGCAGGTTGGGAGCTGGGCCTTGAAGGGTGAGTAGAAAGAACTCCAGCAACACCCACTGTGAGGCAAAGAAGCAGAACACCTCCCCACCAATGCAAAGTACTTTTTAGTTTCTTGTTCCCAAGCAGTAAGTATAAGCCAGGAATTAAAGAGAATCAGCTGCCTTTCTCTTTTGATGCCTTAAGAAATTTTTTTTAATAAAAAATAAATAAATTTTTTTTAAAAAGATAATTAGTTACTCTTTTGGAAAATGCAACTATAATTGTAGACATTTAAGCACACTTAGTGCATTTGAGAAGAATCAACTGTTGCACAGTTCACAGTTCACTGAGGGTCCTACTGGATGGAAGGTAAACTCAGCACCTTTAGTAACTTCATAATCACTGGAAGAGCACATGGCTCAAGGAAACCTGTACCTGGGGGCCAGTACAGTCCCCATAGTGGAGAATGGAACATTGAACCTTTAACATAATAGAAAACCCCCACCATAGGGCTGGCTGAGCTAAATGCCCAGGTCTGCAGAGGTGAACTTGTTCTTTCCCCTTCCTTTGGGCTCACAAGCACCTACTAAGTGCCCTAGGTACTAGGGATACCAACAGTAAATCAGACATACGTGGTCCCGGCCCTCTCAGAGCTTATGGTCTATCGGCAGGTGCTAGGGAATGTTTGGTCCCTCCAAAGTTCACCTTAAAACCTAGCCCCCACTGTGGTAGTATTAGAAGGTGAGACATTTAGGAGGTGATTGGGTCATGAAACTGGATACCTCATGAGTGGAATTGAACCAAGCAAAGGAATTAATTCAGTTTGAAAAGTATCCTATAGAAAGGTGTGTGGGTATGATTTCCCGGAAAAAGTGACCGCTAAGCTGAGACCTAGAGAACGAATAGAGTTAGCAGGGCACCTGTTGCAGGTAAGTTTGGGGAAGGCAGAACCACATTCCAGGTGAAACCCAACAAAGACCTGGAGACAAGAGAGAGCGTGGTTCATCTGAAGCACTGGAGGCAGTCCCCTATGGCTGGTCTGCAGGATTTGAGTGAGGAAGTGCCTAGAGATGGACTAAAGAGAGAAACTGAGGCTGAGTCAGAAAGGCTGACGATGTTTGTACTAAATTCTAAACACACTGAGAGGCCCTCAAGGTGGTAAGGAAGGAAGTAACAAAACTCGACCTTGAAAAAGAAACACAGAGACTTCCACTGTTCTTTGATATTTCCAGGGAAGGAACCCATAGCTTCTTTGGGTTGTTTATTCTACCGGGTAACTGAAAGAAAATTTTTAGTTTTCCCTAAGCCTTTTGCTCCCTGGCCACGTTGGATCTCTCCATGCACCTGCCTAAAAGCCTTTGATAACTCTCCAGGGAACAGGGAGTCAAGTCCAGACCCCTCAGCGTGGCATCAGGCCTTTTCTCAATGGCCCCTGTGTTTACCTACCTCTGCCCCTGACTCTCAGCCCTCCCTCCTACATGCCCAGCACTGGAAATGAATTCAGGAACTATTTGGTAAATGGGAGAATGAAGGGTTGCTATGGGGCGTCTATCTCAGCAGTTCACGAATGCACCTCCAGAATTCCGGCTTTGCACATGTTGCCCCCCCCCCCCAGCATCCACCGGGAAGCTTCCACTCTTCCTTTACCCAGTTGGCGCACGGTCCCTCTGCTGAGAAGCTCCTGCCCCTGGCAAAGCTGGTAGAGCCTTCTCTGCGTTCTTTCTGCATGTGGTTGCTTCTCTGCATTTGTGGTTGTTACGTTCTATAAAGTCACCGCCACAATGAACTAGTAACTATGGAACCACTGCTCCTAAGAAAAATACAGGGTTAATTTCCTGTGAACCTCTGGCCACAATATTTTCACCATCTGATCAGTGCATAGCCTTGTTTTATGTGTGTTTCTGTTTTAAAACACCTTATTTACGGTATACTGTTGATTCATTAACATCAAACTCATGGCCACCAGCACTGTGACTCATGCCGAACAAAGCTTATCTAACACGCGTATTTTCCCGTTAGGCACATCACAGCCTTCCTGCAATTAGGAACAGAAGACAGCAGCACTTCAGCACTATGCTTTGGGGCCATTTTAAACAGTCAAATGACCAACCAAAAGCATAAAAATACGAGAAACGTGGCGCTAAATAGACCATGAAAGAGACCCTTGTCTACAGTATGAGAGCTGAGACAGGAAGGCAGAGCGTTGCCTTGCTCAACCTCAGCTAAGAATAAGTGTGTTGGGCAACTCAAAGTTTTTGTGGTTTCTGTGCATGTCCGTGAGTGACCACAAAAGTGATGCAAATATTGATTTGAGGGTTACAAATTTTAGTAAGTAGGCGAATCCTCAAATCCAGGATCCATGAGTAATGAAAATCTATTTCTATTATAGCATTTATTACTCTGAATTGAAGTTAGCAATTTATGAGCCTTTTCTTCCACTAGAGTCTAGTGACTACAGTAAGAAATGATGCCACCAACGAACGAACATGGAGATCTGCAGTTTTCCATATGTATTTTCTCATTCAGTGCTCACAAGAATTCTCAGAGTGATGTACTATTATAAGTATTCCCACTTTACAGATGGGGAAACCAAGGCTTAGCAGTGATGCTAATACTTGCCTATAGTCATGTAGTTAGTAGTGGTAAAGCATGTTCACGTAGGCTATTTTCAGAAGCCCACGTGCTTAATTCCTGTGAATGGAAGCCCTTTTGGAGAAATGTCTAGAAAGAAAATACAAGACCTTCAGCGTATGAACGGATCAACCTCTGAGAGTTGCAGTTGGTCCAACTGGAGAGAGAGGAAGGAGGAGGCGCTTCTAGGAGGACGTTGGGTTGATGGCAAGAGCTCTTCTGCACGGTCCCCTCAAAGACTGCATTCATGCATCGGTTTGCAAAGGCGAATGGTCAAAGCTATTGTGTGGAAGGAAGGATTTTCTGTTTATGGGTGAAGCAAGGAAGGTATGAACTTAGCTGTCACAAGTGAATCGTCTAAATTGGACCTAAATGCCTAAAGGCAGTGACGTGGGCACTGTAGGGGACTGGCAGAGGCTCCCCAGCAGCTGAGTGACAAGGCTGGTACCAAGATAGCAAAAGTTTGCGGCCCAGAGGGGACCCAGACCTGGCTTTGGGATGTGAGGGCCTTTCAGGGACCTACTTATGCCAGAAAAAATAAGAATCTAGGAGGCCATGTGTAGCATGAGAGAGTCCCCTGTAGGGAAGACACCCTGGTGCTGGTTCCCCACCTTCTCAGGGGTACTTAGACCAGGCCAAAGCCCGAACCATTGACTTTTCTGCCGTTATCTGGCTGGCAGTGTGCCCAGGCTGCTTAACCTTGAGGAAAGGGCTGTGTGTTCAGGGAGTGAATGAGCATAAAAAGAAACGTCACCTCGGGTACAGGGACATCCATAACTCCTCTGGCCAGAGAGGAGCTCCTTCCACCTCTGAGGGAACTGAGAATGAAAAAAGCCCTATTTGTGGCCTAGATGTTTTGATTCAGAGCATAACTGCGCTCAGGTCTCAAAAAAACCCCTGTCGCCATTCACATCCTGAGCTGCTCGGAGCCCTCATTTGAGTCCTTCAAATGGCCGCAAGAGATTAAGGGAGCCGACTTGGAAGGTCTGCGGCTGGAAGGAGGCTCTGGAATGTGTCCGGTGAGAGCAATTTCCGCACTTCAGAGCAAGTTGTCAGACCTTTCCAGCAACCGAAAGGCCAAGGTCTCTGGAGAAGGGACAGCCACTGCCTGTGCACGAATCCTGTTTCTGCCAGAGGGAGCGCTGGGCATGTCTCTCAATCCCCCACGTACCACGAATAAAGAACCAGTTCCTCACAGTTTGTCCCTCACGGCCTACCTGCCTCGCATTGCTCTAATGATCTCATCTTGGGGATCCAACCCCACCCCAGGATTTCTATTAATAAATACCCTTCGTATACCACTCATCCACTCCCTCCCACATTCTAAGGGTACGTCTAAGGACAGTGACAGTCTTAACAGAGCCCCAGCACTGTGGGTGACATTTTTCCCTTTAACACTTTCTCCCTTGCAGGTCTCATCTAATGCCTGCAAGGCCTTGTGATCATCTGCACAACGAGACTGGATCTGGCCAAAATGATGAAATTTATCCATGCAATGACCCCACGCCATGCAGTCTTCTTCCTCCTCTAGATACTTACTGCCCTTGAGCTGCTGCCCACTGCTCATTCTCTCTTTCTTGTGCATCAGTAGGCTCCTTTTCCAATGGCGGGTACCGTACCCTTGGGGTTTTCGCTATTAGGAAACAGTGTACTGACATGTCGCCTGCATAAAACTGGGCCTCCTTCTGGTCAACTTCCACCAGCATCACTCTAAAATGAAACAAAAATCGAACTCCAAAGGCACTGAAAAGTAACAAGGGTCTTTTCTGAGGTGTGCTAGGCAGCTGTATGTTATACAAATTATACAACATGGAGAAACACTTCCCCAAAATTCTCTTCTTGAATGTCTTTCTGGAGGCCCATTCCTCATAATAGTAGATTTTTTTTTTCTTGTCTTCCAGTCTCTCTTCAAAACTTTTCTGCCCCATGCCAAGCTCGGTGGTGCATGCCCGGAGTCCCAGCTATTCAAGAGGCCCATGTGGGAGGGTTTCTTGAGCCCAGGAGTTCGAGTCTAGCTTGGGCAACACAGCAAGCCCTAGTTTCTTTTAAAAAAGCAAACAAGCAAAAACAAAAAAACCTTTTCTGCCCCAAGCACCTGGCTGTCCCGTACTCCTCATGGCCCAGCCACCCTCCTGCCGCCCCCTTTCCTGCCTCCAGGACATTCTTCCCGCTGTAGCCCCATACTCTGCCCCATTTTTCTTCTTCGGTTTTGCATTTTTTCCCATATGTCACAATAAAAGCCTGGTAGTGGTGCAATATGAAGAAAAGTTCCAAGGTGATAAGGAAGGCAACAAGTCACAGGGAAGAGGACGGGTCCCAGCAACGGTGCCGCCTGCGCATGTGCGCTTCTTGTGTGCGCATGCGCTGGGGAGCGATAGGCAAAATGTTTTGCCCAAGTCAAAATCCGTGGCTGTCTAGAGCTGTGCTGGTCTTTCAGATAGGTGAGCAGGGTAGGGATTGTTTTTTGTTTTTTGGGTTTTTTTTTCTCCTTTTTATTTATTTTTTTTTTAGAGTGAAAACACATGAACCATTGTAGAAGGGACTGGTTTTTAGGAAAGCTTTTTCCTATTTTTTTTCTTCCCCTTTTATTTCATCATATTATGGGGGTACAGATATTGTTAGGGTTACATATATTGCCCCTGCCCCCCTACCCTCCCCCCGATGTGCCAGAGATGCAAGCGTGTCCAATCCCCAGGTGGTGAGCACCACACATTATGTAAGTATACCCCCTTCCCCTCCTCCCCCCTCCCGCCTGCCCACCACCCCATAAAAGGTTTTTTTTTCTTTTGTATGTTCGGGGTTTTTTGACATTTTGGTTACATTGTGTATCTTTGCCTCTCCCTAAGAAGGGTTATAGGTATGCCCTTCCCCTCCAAAATGCTCGCCACATCCCTAAGATGTGGGTCTCCCCCAGCCCCAATTCCTGGTGAACATTACCACCATTTGAGAACCATAGTTTTAATCAGTCAGTACCAATTTGATGGCGAGTAGATGTGGAGCCCATTTTCCATATTTGTGTCGCCTCACTTTGGATAACCGGCTTAAGCTTAATCCAGGATAGCATGAACGGTGCTAGCTCACTGTCGTTTCTTAGAATCGAGTAGTATTCCTTTGTGAGCATATGCCACATTTTAATTATCCACTCCAGAATTGACGGGCACTTGGGTTGTTTCCATGACCGTGCAATAGCGAATTGTGTTGCCATGAACATTCGGGTTCCTATTCTTAAAGTCATCCCGTGAGCATGTTGCTTCTAAGGTTTCAAGCTATTTTTCAGATGAGTTAGTTCAGAATGTGGCTCCTGACAGTGCTAGTACTACCTCTAGCTACTCGGCCACACGTTTCCTGCACTCTGACCTTTCATAATAATGAGCATCTTTTTGAAAGTGTTATGCCATTTTATGTCAGAATGCCCTCTATCCTCCGTGCTGTGCTCTCTGTGGTAATTGCCAGCAACTTCTCTGATTTCCCACTGGACTGTAAACTCTCAGTTCCCAACAAGGAATGTGACTTATAGTGGATTCTTAAAAATAATTCTTGTATGGATGAATGAAAGAAAGAAAGAATGAACTGAATGAAGAGTTAGAAAAAGATGACAGTGTATTCCTAAGCTTTGGTCAATTTGTTTGTTTTTTGGAATAATTTTGGTGAAAATTACTACTGCAAATAAACCAGTACACTGACCACCTTTTTTTTTTTTTTCTAGTCTAAGGATTTGTGTCTTTCTTTACTTCTGGAAAATTCTCAGTACATTATAACTTGTAATATTTTCTCTCCTCCATTTTAGCTATTCTCACCATCTGGAACACCAATCATACAATATGTTGTAGTTTCTCAGTTGATCCTCTATAACTTCATTTTTATTTTTCTATATATGTCTTGTTTTTTGCATTCAGGGAGATTTTGTGTATATTCAGGCACTTTAGGCTATGCTATACTACGTAACAAATAAACTCAGAAAGCAGAACAAAAGTTTATTTCTTGCCCATGTCATGTTTTGATGCAGGTTGAGGGGGCTCTTTTGGCCGGTCTTTTCTCAGGACTCAGAGATCTAACTTCCTTCCGTATTCTGATGCTGCCAATGTGTGGTCTTCATGATCTCCCAGGAAGGAGATGATCAGCAAGGATGTTTTGTGACCAGTCCTAAAAGTTAAACACATTACTTTGATCCATATTCCAATCACATGGCTCCAATTTCATTGCAAAGGCATCTAAGAAATATGGTTTTCTTATGTGCAAAAAAAAAAAAAGAAAATGAAATCGGTGAGTATTTAGCCAGCTTCTGCCACATTTATTTAGATCTCTTTTCCAATATACTGATTCTCCTTTACCTTATCTAGCATGCTATTTAATCATATCTACTAAGTTTTTTACCCAATTTTTTATTTTCAACGATTTTTGGTTATTTTTATGTGTCTTTTCCAATTTAATAATTTATTGTCAATTTAAGAATGCTATTTTTCCACTTATCTCTTTGAGTATTCTAAACAAACTTGTTTTAAATGCTTCGGCAAGTTACCACTCTATTTCCTTAGGTATGATTTGTCCTATTTTTTGGATAACCAGCTCTTGTTATTACGGATGTCATTATGTGCTTTGTAATTTTTATATGAAAACTGATCATGCATAGGAATTTTTTCCCATGCTTGCTCTTCCCTGTTGAATGATTTCATTGTTGCCTCAGCCTAATCGTTGGAGATGCACATCTTTGAACCAAGTCTTTTTTTTTTTTTTTTTAAAGACAGAGTCCAGCTCTTGTAGCCCAGGCTAGAGTGCAGTGGCCTCATCATAACCCACTGCAACCTCCAGCTCCTGACCTCAAGTGATCCTCCCACCTCGGCCTCCCAGAGTGTTAAGATTAAAGGCGTGAGCCACCACGCCAGGCCTCCCAGTCTTCATATAAGGGTTTGGGCTATTTGCTCCATTACATAACAACATTTTTGGATGTCATACTTATGCACAATGTAGGTCTACTTTCGGTTTTTACATAAGAATCACTGCTTCCTGTTACTCCTTGTAGAAAGGTTCTGGAAATTTAATTAGAGCCATCTTAGCTGCAGTTCACTGTGGAGACTTTTGGCACAGCCCCAGGCTTCAGACATGGAGCTGATTCTGATTCTCTTCCACTCCCAAGGAGCTCTTGGGCACTTTTCTCACAGAATAATTGAAGATTTAGTTTCCACATCTTCTATCTGGTCCCAGTTTTGTTGCTTTTTTGTTTTGTTTTGTACTGCATGCCTTCCATTGCTACCTACCTCTTAGTAAAACCTTCTTCCATCTTTTCAAACAGAATTAAATATGCCATCTTCTATGTTCTCCAGTACACGTTACATTATAGTTATTTGTGTATAGCTCTGTTTTCTTAACAAGACTGTAAGCCCATTGAAAGTAGACATTATGCCTAGTTTATCTTGCTGCCCTAGTGCCCAGCACGATGACTACAGATTAGAGGTACTCAACAGTGATGAAATTGAATCTGAGATGTTTTAGGGCCTCTTGAGAAATCCAATTTTTATTGTAACTCAGAAATGAGTCTCCAGAGATATAACATGATGTTTGTGGAAGATAATTTACAGACATAACCAAAAGGCATGTATTTGGACTCTGTAAATGATGTTCTGATCTGCCTGTTTGTATGCTAACTTGTGCAAGGCCTTTTATTTGCTCTCATTTTGCTCCTTTGAAGATATAATTGCTTCTTGGTTCCATATTTCTATTGCTCATTACACTGTTCCATACCATTTCATTCTGAAAATAAAACAAAATAGGATATTTAAAATTAATGATGTGGGGCACAGCTTTTTTTTTTTTTCCCTCTACCTCTAGGCAGAATTTGCAAATGGCTTGAACACCAGCCATTCTTTTTATTGGAAGCATCTGGGTTTCATTAGGGTAAGAAAAAATCACTGATTACAAGGGGAGAGGCCCCAGACCTTCTTTGCAAAGGATCACCAAGATGTTTATCTACTTCCACTGCCTCCTCCCCAAACCTGGCAAGCTTGTGGTGGCTGCTTCTGTTTCAATGCAAGTTGAACAGTCATCCCGAATGGTTTTAGAATTTGAAGATTTCTAATATAGGAGTTTCCTCATTAGCTTCATTTTCAAAGATTCAGAGCATTAGCAGTTTCTTGGAGTACACACGACACTATGTGGCAGAGCTCTTTATCTTTTGCAAACCGTCCCTGTCCCTAGAGAAACTACAGCACCAGTAGGTTCAAGCAGTTGTGTTTTCTAATTTATGAGGATAGTTGAATGTTCGTTCCTTCCTCTGAGCAGCACAACTAGGTTAAAATGGAATTTGCAAAGACACACAATGGAACCATCATGGCAGCAGATGGAACATTCAGGGAGAGGTGTTAAGAAAGAAAGAATAGCTGCTCCAGCATGCATGAAGTTTGCAAATCACCACTCCATCCTAATAACAAGTGAAAAATTGGAACAAACTAAAAAATCAGCAACTCTACTTAGATTCATAAGAAAAGTAAGGTCACAGGATGAATTTCTGTCCAAAATTGAAGAGTTAGTCAAATAAATAGAAAGAATCATAATTTATGGAGCAAAAATCCGCAAGCAAAAGTCTCCATAGGAACCAGTGCTGGGGTGGGAAAAATCTGAACTGTAATTGACAAATTGCTGGAGGCTCAGTGTGGACAACTCTGAGAGTTAAAAGCTCCAGGGTGACCTATTCACAGGGCCCCTCCTCCCACATTCTGTAAGTTTTACCTCCAGAAGCTCAACTTGATTCTCACAGTGACTATTGAAGAAAATCCCTTCCTGTGGGAAGGGAAAACTAACTATTTTGAAATATGCCATAGCATTTTGTTCTTCTTAACACTGTCTGTCTTTAGGATAAACTATTCAATCAGAGCCTAGTCTGCTAGGGTTTTATCAGAGCCTAACTGACCTGGGGAAAGGGAACTACCCAATAATAGCCCACTCTAGCCATCCTACCCCACTTAAGGGGGCAAGTGTGGGAAACTGAGAAGCGCTTGTGAAGTTCACAGTCCAGAGGCACAGGCTTACTAAAAGATGAGACCTAATCATAGGACAACAGAATGCCTCCCCTGCCTCCAAACCTCACCACCACATAACTAAAGGCCTATTGAGAGCAGTTCATTTGACTCAGTACATTATATCTGGCTATCGAGAAAAAAATTACAAGGCATACTAAAAGGCAAAAACAAAAACAAAACAGTTTGAAGAGGCAGAGCAAGTATCAGAACCAGACTCAGCTATGGCAGGGATGTTGGCATTATCAGATTGAGATTTTTAAAACAAATATGATTAAGATGCTAAAGGGCATAATGGATAAAGTACACAGCATGCAAGAACAGATGAGCAATGTAAGCAGAGAGACAGCAAGTCTAAGGCAGAACTAAAAAGAAATGTTAGAGGCCGGGCGCTGTGGCTCACGCCTGTAATCCTAGCTCTTGGGAGGCCGAGGCGGGCGGATTGCTCAAGGTCAGGAGTTCAAAACCAGCCTGAGCAAGAGCGAGACCCCGTCTCTACTATAAATAGAAAGAAATTAATTGGCCAACTGATATATATATAAAAAAAATTAGCCGGGCATGGTGGCGCATGCCTGTAGTCCCAGCTACTCGGGAGGCTGAGGCAGAAGGATCACTCGAGCCCAGGAGTTTGAGGTTGCTGTGAGCTAGGCTGACGCCACGGCACTCACTCTAGCCTGGACAACAAAGCGAGACTCTGTCTCAAAAAAAAAAAAAAAAAAAAAAAGAAATGTTAGAGATCAAAAGCACTGTAACAGAGCCTGGGTGTAGTAGCTTACACCTGTAAACCTAGCACTCTGGGAGGTCGAGGTGGGCAGATCACTCAAGGTAAGAAGTTGGAAACCAGCCTGAGCAAGAGCGAGACCCTGTCTCTACTAAAAATAGAAAGAAATTAATTGGTCAACTGAAAATATCTAGAAAAAATTAGCCAGGCATGGTGGCACATGCCTGTAGTCCCAGCTACTCAGGAAGCTGAGGCAGAAGGATTGCTTGAGTCCAGGAGTTTGAGGTTGCTGTGAGCCAGGCTGATGCTGCAGTGCTCTAGCCTGGGCAGCAGAGTGAGACTCTGTCACAAAACAAAACAAAACAAAACAATAAAAACCACCATAACAGAAATGAAAATGCCTTTGATGAGCTTACTAATAGACTGGAAGTGGCTGAGAAAAGAATCTCTGAGCTTGAGGATACCTCAATAGTAACTGCCAAAAAGGAAACAAAGGGAAAAAAGGCTGAAAAAGACCGGAGTAGAATATCCAACAACTGTGAGACAAACTACAAAAAGTGTAACATACACATAACAGAATATCAGACAAAGAAAGAGACAAATATTTGAAACAATAATGAATGAGAATGTCCCAAAATTAATTTCAGATACCAAACCAGAGACCCAGAAACCTCAAAGAACACCAAGCAGGATAAATACCAAAAAACTACACCTAGGCATATCTTATTCAAACTATAGAAAATCAAAGATAAAGAAAATATCTTGAAAGAAACCAGAGGGGAAAAAACACCTTGCTTGCAGTGGAGAAATGATAAGAATTATGTCTGACTTATCCTCAAAATTATGCAAGTAAGAAGAGAATAAAGTGAAGTCTTTAAAGTGTTGACCAAAAACGCCACCAACCTATAATTCTGCACACAGTAAAATTATTCCTCAAAAGTGAAGGAGAAATGAAGACATTCTAGACAAACAGAAATTGAGAAAATTGGTTACCAGTAGACCAACCTTGCAAGAAATTTTAAAAGCAGTTCTTTAGAGAGAGGGAAAATTATAGGTTAGAAACTCAAATCTATATGAAGAAAGGGAGATATTTAAGATGAAATAAAGGTAGGTAAAATAAACACTTTTGTTGTTCTTATTCATAATTGATCTAATAGATAACCATTTATTCAAGATAATAATAGCAACAATGTACTTGATTGTATATGCTTATGGATAAGTGAAATGAATGACAGCAATGATACAAAAGAGAGGGAAAAGAATTAGGATTATTTTGTTATAATAAGGCATTTGCACTAACCACGATGCAGTACAGTGTTATTTGAAAGTGGACTTGGATTAGTTGTACATGTATATTGCAAACTTTAGGACAACCACTAAAAAAAGTAAGAAGTATAACTGCTAACAAAGGAGAGAAAATGGAGTTAAATACTCAATTAAAACCACAAAAGGCAGAACAAGAGTAGAAGACAAAAATAGGAACAAAGAAAAAGAGCAATAAATAAAAACAGTAACAAATATGGTAGCTATCAAACCAACCATATTAATAATCATTTTGAATATCAATGGTATAAACACATCAATTAAAAGACAGAGATTGTGAGAATGGATCAAGAAACAAGACCCAACTATATGTTGCCTAAAAGAAACTCACTTTAAATATAAAGACACATGTAGGTTAAAAGTAAATGGATGAAGAAAGATATGCCATGCTAAAACTAATCAAAAGAGAGTGGAAGAAACTACATTAATTTCAGATAGTGTAGACCTTAGACCAAGAAAACTTATCAGGGATAAATAGGGACATTTCATAATGATAAAGGGGTTAATTATCCAAGAAGACATAATAGTCCTTAATGTATGTATACCTAGCAACTGAGCATCAAAATACATGTAGTAAAAACTGATGGAACTGCAAGGAGAAATAGATGAATCCACTGGTGTAGTGGGAGATAGAATCCATCCCTCTATCAGAAATGGACAGATTCAGCAGGCAGAAAATCAGTAACAAAAAATAGTCAAACTAAAAAATGCCATCAATCAACTGAATATAATGGACAGCTATAGACTACTTTATCCAACAGCAGCAGAATACCCTCCAAATTCTTCTCAAGCTTGAATGGAATATTCGCCAAGATAGACCACATTCTGGACCATAAAACACACCTTAATAAATTTAAAAGAATAGAAATTATACAATGTCTACTCTCAGACCACAGTGGAATTAAACTAGAATCTATAACAGAAAGATAGCTGGAAAATCTCCAAATACTTGGAGATTAAACAAAACACTTCTAAATAACACAAGGGTCAAGGAAGAAATCTCAAGGGAAATTAAAAAGCACTTTGAACCAAATGAAAATGAAAATATGACTTGTCAAAATTTGTGGGATGCAACAAAAGCAGTGCAAAGAGGGAAATTTATCACATTGAGAGCATATGTCAGAAAAAAAGTGATATCTAAAAGCAATCACCTAAGCTTCCACCTTTGGAAACTAGAAAAAGAAGAAAAAATTAAATCCACGGTAATCATAAGAAAAAATAATAAAAATTAGAGCAGAAATGATTATAAAGTTTATATGAACAGGTAAAAAAAAAAAAAAAAAGCAGAATGGTTCACACAATATTGAAGGAGAAGAACAAAGTAGGAGGACTAACACTACCTGACTTCAAGACTAACTATAAAGCTGCAGTAATTAATACAAAGTGTAATTGGTGAAAAAATATACAAATATATCAGTGGAACAGAATAGAGAGCCCATAAATATACCCACATAAATATAGTCAACTGATCTTTGAAAAGGGGGCAAAGGCAATACAGTGGAAAAAGACAGTCTTTATAGCAAATGGTGCTAAAACAACTGGACATCCACATGCAAAGAAATGAATCTAGACCAGACCTTCTACCTTTCCCAAAAATTAATTCAAAGGTGACCACAGACCAAAATACAAAACTATAAAACACACAGAAGATAACATAGGAGAAAATCTGGATGACCTTGAAAAATAGGCAAGGACTTTTTAGATACAATACCAAAAGTATTATCCATGAAAGAATTGATAAGCTGGATTTCATTAAAATTAAAGATTTCTGTTCTGCCAAAGACACTGTCAAGAGAATAAAAAGACAAGCCACAGACTGGGAGAAAATATTTGCCAAAGACATATCTGATAAAGGACTGGTACCCAAAATATACGAAGAATTCTTAAAATTCAACAAGATAAAAAATTCAATTTAAAATTGTCCAGGCCGGGCGCGGTGGCTCACGCCTGTAATCCTAGCTCTCTGGGAGGCCGAGGCGGGCGGATTGCTCAAGGTCAGGAGTTCAAAACCAGCCTGAGCAAGAGCGAGACCCCGTCTCTACTTTAAATAGAAAGAAATTAATTGGCCAACTGATATATATACAAAAAATTAGCCGGGCATGGTGGCGCATGCCTGTAGTCCCAGCTACTCGGGAGGCTGAGGCAGAAGGATCGCTCGAGCCCAGGAGTTTGAGGTTGCTGTGAGCTAGGCTGACGCCACGGCACTCACTCTAGCCTGGACAACAAAGCGAGACTCTGTCTCAAAAAAAAAAAAAAAAAAATTGTCCAAAGAGCTCAACAGATACCTCCCCAAAGAAAACATATCATGGCACATTAAGCATATGAATAGCTGTTCCATGTCATATGTCATCAGAGAAATGCAAATTAAAACAACAATGAGATACTACTGCACGCCTATTAGAATGGCTGAAATCCAGAACACTGACACCACCAAATGCTGGTGAGGCTGTGGAGCAACAGGAACTCTCATTTGTTGCTGGTGGGAATTAAAATTGGTACAGACACCTTGGAAGACAGTTTGGCAGCTGCTTACAAAACTTGACATATCTTACCATATGATCCAGCAATTGCGTTCCTTGTTATTTACCCAAATGTATTGAAAACACGTTCATGTAAAAACCTGCACATGAATGTTTATAGGAGCTTATCATAATTATCAAAACCTGGAGGCAACCAAGATTTCCTTCAATAAGTGAATAAATAAACTGTGATACATCCCAACAATGGACTGTTGTTCAGTACTAAAAAGAAATGAGCTGTCAAGCCATGAAAAGACATGGAGGAAACTTGAATGAATATTGCTAAGTGCATTTAAGTCTACTCTATGATTCCAACCATATGACATTCTGGCAAAGGCAAAACTATGGAGACAGTAAAAAAAAAAAAAAACAAAACAAAAAAAAAAAAAAAAACAAAAAAAAATCAGTGAGGCCGGGCGCGGTGGCTCATGCCTGTAATCCTAGCTCTCTGGGAGGCCGAGGTGGGCGGATTGCTCAAGGTCAGGAGTTCAAAACCAGCCTGAGCAAGAGCGAGACCCCGTCTCTACTATAAATAGAAAGAAATTAATTGGCCAACTGATATGTATATAAAAAATTAGCCGGGCGGCCGGGCGCGGTGGCTCACGCTTGTAATCCTAGCACTCTGGGAGGCCGAGGCGGGCGGATTGCTCAAGGTCAGGAGTTCAAAACCAGCCTGAGCGAGACCCCGTCTCTACTATAAAAATAGAAAGAAATTAATTGGCCATCTAATATATATATATATAAAAAATTAGCCGGGCATGGTGGCTCGTGCCTGTAGTCCCAGCAGCTCGGGAGGCTGAGGCAGTAGGATTGCTTAAAGCCCAGGAGTTTGAGGTTGCTGTGAGCTAGGCTGATGCCACGGCACTCACTCTAGCCTAGGCAAGAAAGCGAGACTCTGTCTCAAAAAAAAAAAAAAAAATTAGCCGGGCATGGTGGCACATGCCTGTAGTCCCAGCTACTCGGGAGGCTGAGGCAGAAGGATCGCTGGAGCCCAGGAGTGTGAGGTTGCTGTGAGCTAGGCTGACGCCACGGCACTCACTCTAGCCTGGACAACAAAGCGAGACTCTGTCTCAAAAAAAAAAAAAAAATCAGTGAAAATCTTTTTCCAGGGCTTAAAGAGGAAGGAGGAATGAATTGGCAGAGGATCTTTAGGGCAGTGAAAATACTCATATGAGACTATTCATATAATGGTGGATACATTCCCCAAACCCAAAGAATGTACAACACCAAGAGTGAACCCTAATGTAAACTATGGACTCTGGATGACAATGGTGGTTCTTGCAGATCCATCAGTTGTAACAAATGCACCACTCTGGGAGGGGATGTTGAAAATTGGGGAGGCTGTGAATGGGTGGGGGTGGGGCATATATGGGAAGTCTCTGTACTTTCCACTCAATTTGCTGTGAACCTAAAACTGCTCTAAAAAATAAAGTCTATTTAAAAAGTAATAATAATAAAAGTATTTGGTCTAGCCCAGGCAACAGAGTGAGATTCTGTATCAAAAAAAAAAAAAAAAAAGATAACAGTATTTGTTTTTTGTTTTTGTTGAGACAGAGTCTCACTTTGTTGCCCAGGCTAGAGTGAGTGCCATGGTGTCACCCTAGCTCACAGCAACCTCAATCTTCTGGGTTCAAGCAATCCTCCTGCCTCAGCCTCCCAAGTAGCTGGGACTACAGGCATGTGCCACCATGCCCAGCTAACTTTTTCTATATATATCAGTTGGCCAATTAATTTCTTTCTATTTATAGTAGAGACAGGGTCTTGCTCTTGCTCAGGCTGGTTTCAAACTCCTGACCTCGAGCAATCCGCCCACCTAGGCCTCCCAGAGTGCTAGGATTACAGGCGTGAGCCACTGCACCCGGCCATGTATTTGGTTTTGATTGTGATATGTGATTGATTGTGATAATTTGATATGCCAGGACCTTTACTTTTTTCATTTGGATATGTGTGTGTTGGTGGAGTGACATCAAAAATCTTTTTGTTTTCTTAAGCTTAGTTCTTTCTTCCCTCCCACGTGGCTGATATAGGAAAATCTAACTTCCTACTCTGGCCGTCACCTTGTCTTTGGCAGGACTAGGGGACACAGGACTAGGGGACACAGTGAACAGGCTCCCTAAACTAATATGCTTACGTGTTATAGTACATGTTAATTATAAACCAAAAATGTCGCTCTAATGGGCTTACACATTGAAGGAACTTTATTGGCTCACATGCCTGAAAAGCCTAGAGACACAAGGCTTCCGTCGTGGCTTGATCCAGCATCTCCCGTGACACCACCAAAAAGACCCAGTTGCCTTCCTTTCTCCTCTCTGCCTCCTACAACACGCATTTCCCAAAGTGGCCACAAGATGGCTGCAAGTAGCTTTCAGTGCCAAGGAGTTTCTAAGGAAGCCAGAAGTCCTTTCTCCACAACCCTCCGGATGTGTCTTTGTCTTTGAGTGACCCTAATTAGGTCCTATGTCCATCTCTGGCCAGTCACAGGGTGGGGTGGGTGTACAGATTGCCTCAAGGCCCATTCCTGGAACTGCGTGTGGGGGCAACTTCCCTTCAAGCACACCGGCTGTGAGAGGGAGGGGTGAACAGACTGAAATCAAGGTGCTGAGTCAGGGACTGGATGGCACGTGCTCCAAAATGCTGTATTTCCTCGGGAGAGAAGCCCCTTCCCTTTCCTTGCTCTGGCCTTGGAGGGACTCAGGGGCTCAGTTAGGAGCGGGTGGGGCGGCAGGGAAGTGAAGCAAGTGAAGCCTGTCTCTAGTCTAGCCCTGGGACTGCCCTGGGGCCCCAGCTCGCCTGGATAGGAGACCAGGGTTTTGTGGTTTTTTTCTGTAAAATGGAGATAATGTGACAATAATAACCTCCTTGCCTATTTTGTGTTGAAAAAAAGAAGGAATGCTTCTGTTCTTTCTTTTTGGTTTTTTTTTTGGTTTTTGTTTTTGTTTTTTTGAGACAGAGTCTCACTTTGTTGCCCAGGCTAGAGTGAGTGCCGTGGCATCAGCCTAGCTCACAGCAACCTCAAACTCCAGGGCTCAAGCAATCCTGTTGTCTCAGCCTCTTGAGTAGCTGGGACTACAGGCATGCACCACCATGCCCAGCTAATTTTTTCTATATGTATTAGTTGGCCAATTAATTTCTTTCTGTTTATAGTAGAGACGGGGTCTCGCTCTTGCTCAGGCTGGTTTCAAACTCCTGACCTCGAGCAATCCGCCCGCCTCGGCCTCCCAGAGTGCTAGGATTACAGGCGTGAGCCACCGCGCCCGGCCTGCTTCTGTTCTTTGTCTCCTGTTTTTGTCGTGGCCCATACAAGTGCCTGCCTCCATCTCCAAACTTCTGGTGTCCCTCCCTCCCCCCTTATGCTCCTCCCAAAGGATGGAGGATTTACACATCTTACTGGAGCCACTTGTCACTGATGTGGTCACCCTAGAGGGCAGGGTTGGTAGGAAGTGTCGAAGGGAACAGCCCCTGTGTCTTCTTCCTTCCCAGTTGCTGTGGGTCAGCAGACCAGGCAGCACCCATGTCCTTCCACATCACTTCTTGTAGTGACATTGGTAAACTGAGCCAGAGCTTCTTGTGGCATCTGCTCAACCCTCAGACCACAGGTAACGCTGAGAGTGCAGCTTACAAGTTTAGATGTGGGATTGGAGAGAGGAGCCCCCACTTAGACATGGGCTCACCACCCTCAGTTTCGCTCTAACCAGACCTTTGCATTAGGATATTGGGTTCTTGTCATGTTTAATAAAATAAGTACTCTTTCCCAGTGGCTACTGATCTTTGTGTATGGGCTCCTTTTGGGGGGACTTGGGTGAGGACTTGGGGATGAGTGGAGTGGAGAAGACAGAAATAGATACCACGGCCTAACCTATGCTCCTAATTAATACCCTGGTGAGTTGTAGAGATGAGATGAAATTACATATATGAAAGTATTCTAGAAGTTAAAACTGAGCACAAAGCTAGGGCACTGCTAGCCTCCCCACTGTTGGTGTAAGGAACAAAAACCTCCTGGGAATTGGCCCTTACAGATGTCAGTCTGTAAGGAACGTTCTCACCCCAGACACCAGAACCTTCACTAGTAGCTGGGAGATTTTCTCCTCCCAGATGTGGTCTAAAAAAAAGGGTTTCTTGACATAAGACATAGAGCTGGCACTGCCCAAAAGTTGACTGATGTTCCCAACTTGGAGAAATAATTAGTAGCAGATCCTTTCTTCTTCCTCCTCTACAAGAAAACATGTCTTCTTGTTAAGG
The DNA here is from genome assembly GCF_040939455.1 of Microcebus murinus. NCBI lineage: Eukaryota > Metazoa > Chordata > Mammalia > Primates > Cheirogaleidae > Microcebus > Microcebus murinus. The sequence goes on from NC_134107.1 coordinate 93,426,276, forward strand.
CTGCTTCCTTCCAATGTTCTTTGCATTTCAGCATCTCCTGGGACTTCAGTCTTTCAACTAAGGGGTCTTCTAGCTTGGAAGATATCTTGTCTTAACTCTGACTTTTCCCTTTAGCTACACTCTCTCTTCTTTTCACTGCCCTTTACCATCCACCCACTTATTCCTCAGCTCCAAAATGATTTTCTGCTCATAGCTATACTAAGTTGCTTTCTCTATTATCACCAATGATGTCATAATCATTGAGTTCAAATTCGAAGATCCATTCTTAGTTCTCATCCTATTTGGTGTCTCTGTCATTGTTCATCATCTTTTTTTTTTTTTTTAATGAAAAGTAACTGGTGTGTCTATATCATGATTCAAGTAAAATAAACTGGAGAATGCTGAAAACAAGTTATGGCCAAATTGTGCATCAATCAAATTAAGGCATAAATGCAAAACAATGGTCTTCCTCCATGAAAAGACCTCCTATCCACTTTAGGGAAGCACTGGACTGGGGCTTGGGAAGAAGAAGACCCTCACCCAGAGAACAGAAGACCTGAGGCCCATTTGTTGTTCAGTTACTAAAGGCATCCAATCTCTTACTCATCCTCTTGACTTTTGCATCTCTAAAATCTTCTCTAAGATAATTTTAGCATCCTCAGTCACTGTATCACTGAAAATCATACATAAGAAATAAGCTTTCAAATACTAGGAGATAGTATTATAAATAAGGAGATTCTAAAATAAGATTTAAAAAATTCAACCCAACCCATGATCTTTTCTATAAAACTATCATCGTTCACAGATAAGGAGAGAGTCAAGGACTTGGTGTAGCTCTTGATCTCCTTCACAGAGCTACAGAGATTCTGGGCAGTCTCTTCTACTGATTTATCATCTAAACCAGAATGACTTTGGGGCTGGGTGTAGTGGCTCATACCTGTGATCCTAGCATTCTGGGAGGCCAAGGTGGGTGGATCGCTCAAGGTCAGGAGTTCGAAACCAACCTGAGCAAGAGCAAGACCCCCGTCTCTACTATAAATACAAAGAAATTAATTGGCCAACTAATATATAGAGAAAAAAAATTTAGCTGGGCATGGTGGCGCATGCCTGCAGTCCCAGCTACTCGGGAGGCTGAGGCAGTCGGATTGCTTGAGCCCAGGAGTTTGAGGTTGCTGTGAGCTAGGCTGATGCCACAGCACTCACTCTAGACTGGAAACAAAGTGAGACTCCGTCTCAAAAAAAAAAGAAAAAGAAAGAAAGAAAGAAAGAAATTAATTGGCCAACTAAAAATATATAGAAGAAATTAGCCAGGCATGGTGGCGCATGCCTGAAGTCCCAGCTACTTGGGAGGCTGAGGTAGGAGGATTCCTTGAGCCTGGGAGTTTGAGGTTGCTGTGAGCTAGGCTGACACCATGGCACTCTAGCCTGGGTGACAGAGTGAGACTCTGTCCCCCCCCCAAAAAAAAAAAGTGACTTTGGTAAAGCTTCAAGTACTTCTCCTGTTCTGACACATCAAAACCACGGAGAGGGGTGGAGGACAAAGATGTTGACTTCAGAACAACCAGATCTTCTCCTTGAGCATCTCTCTCTTCATTTCAGTAGAAGTATCAGACCAGTTGGGAACCTGGAGCACAAAAGTTTGGCACTTGTGGGCAGGGAGCTCTTTCAGCAGCGTCTCCTCTAGTCTTGGGAAATCAAAGTCATCCAGGTCAGAGTCGGAGACTGAGAAGACACACAGTTCAGGCTCTCCAGTGTCACTGAGATTAGCCAAGCAGTTGCCTCAAATCTGCTGAAGGACTCTCTCCTTTCTGAAGGACCTGGGTTTTCTTTTCATTATATAAATCATTGTCCACCTTGGATCTAATAAAGTAGAACTTCTTCCCCATCTCCTTAATTTTCTGGGCCAGAAGAGCATCATTTAGGCTGAACCAGGAGGAAGAAATGAGGATGAAGAAGTTATATGTAGTTAGCAGATCCCACCATTTCCAGGGAAGTGTCTGGAAGGAAACTTGGGGTCCCAGTTTTAGGCAGGTCACAGAAGGTCACATTGGGATATTTTGGATGTTGATAGGGACTTTTCTTCATGGTGGTCTCCACAGCCCCAACACAAGCTGAACCCTTCCCTTCATGGCTAAGCCCTCGCAGTGCATTCATGACACTGGACTTCCCAGTCCCAGACTGTCCGGTCACAGCCACATGCAGAGAATCATTCTCAGCTTCTGCAAGTGATTCCTCAATCTTGTCTACCATGTCTCTTACCTTCCCATTCTTAAGGGTTTCTTCAATACCAGTGAGGGTTTGCAGAGCGAGGATGCCTCTTGTCTTACTGGTTAGTGTGGAGTAGGGAGAGACAAAGTCAATAGCCAATGACTGAAAACTCTTTCCAGACAGGATGGCTGGGATGAATGGATGCATTTCAGATAACTGTGTAAGGTCGTCTGCAGGTTATTCCATGTTACCATGCCAAACATGGGCTTTCTGGTGATCATGTGAACCTGAACCTCCCAAAGGTCTAAGACAGTATCAGAAGGCTTCTCCCTCTGGTGTCCAGAGGTGGCCTTGGTGCTGTGTGGTCAGGTCCAGAGGTCTCCCAGTGCCCTCTGGCTGCTGGCCTGGTGCAGGGCCTTCTGCTGTCTTCAGGCAATAGCATTCCCGTGGTACTACCCATCCTCGGGCTTCTTGGGACCTGCCTGGTTACCAAGACTGTCTTGCATACCACCAGGAAAGGGCTTGCCACCAAGGGGAGGACCCAGCAGGTGATGGACATGTGATTGGACCTCACCTTGGCCAATCATTCCCTTCATAAGCAGATCCCCGTATCACCAGCAACTTTTGGAGCGGAGGGGCAGAGAAGGTGACAGTGGGCCGCACTCCGTGTTGGAGTGCTCTGCTGCTCCCACACCCTTCATCTCCCCTACTCCTCACTTTTTGACTGCTTTTAGGTGGTTTTAAAATTTTCTGGAGCTTTAACTGGAAACGTCTCCCCATGTCTTCTTCAGATGATGTATTGGAGTGCTCTCCCCAGCAGAGAGGATGGCATGGACTGAGAAGTTCCTGAGGATGAAGTGCTCCCTGGCCACCTTGATCCAGTGCTCCACCACCCTGGCCCTGTTCTGGCTGTGGTCCCCAAGGCAGATGATGATGACACAGCACACTTGGCCACAACTGTGCCAGGCACTCCCTGTCCTTCTTGTCTCACTGACTCCAGGTGGAGTCCTGGCGTCACAGGGTCCACCTTCCTGAACAGCTCCTTGGAAATAACTTACATTTGTTTCTTCCAAATCCTGCAGTAAAACCGATGCTGCAAAAAGATGTACCACAGATATTCTGCTCTTCTGCATCCTCCGTGTGCAGAACGGGGCTGCTCCGGTTTCAGAAGCATATAGTAGTGTAACACTTAAAACTGAGCACACTGTGAGACACCCCTGTCTCCTTGTTGATCTGTGAATAATCAAACTTCAGGCAAGACAAATTCAGAAGCCGGCATGTCCTAGAGACACAGTGTCACATTTACAGTGTGACACCTGTCACCCTGACCACGCTTGCTCCCCACAGGTAGGAGAGGTTTGAGGACAGCCAAGCTCCTCTCAATATGGCAAGTTCACCATATAGTTCAAAACAAAATTATTTAATATTTCAATTGCTTATTTTTTAAAGTACACCCACAATTTCACCATAATGCCACTATATATGTATCTTTTTGATATTTTCTAGTCACATTTATGGTTTTTTTAAAAAATGTAGGTGGAAACAATAAACAAAAGACTGCTTTATCCTTTCATTGAATGTTATTTGTAAACACATCACACAAGAACAGAGCTGAAGGAGGCCTGTAGGGGATATACACATCTAGCGTACCATCTGTATTTTACAGACGAGAAAACTCAGGATTTGTTGGAAATTCTTGGCGGAAAGCAGCAGTGGCTGGGACAAACAGTATGCAAATCCCAGTCAGCCCTCTACCTTGGCTCTGGGACCCACAGGAGGGTTTCTCCAAATTTGGAGAAAGCACTTGTGGTGATTGTTAAAAATGTCATTTCCCAGCCCCTACCATATCACTGAATATACTCTTCAATACTGGGACATACGTATTTGATATTTGAACAAACACCAAGGTGATTCTTCAGCATATTAAAATTTGAGAACCATGAATGTTTATAGCAGCACAATCCACAATTGCAAAGATGTGGAAACAACCCAAGTGCCCATCAATACATGAGTGGATTATTAAAATGTGGTATATGTATACCATGGAGTACTACTCAGCTATAAGAAACAATGGTGATATAGCACATCTTATATTTTCCTGGTTAGAGCTGGAACCCATTCTACTAAGTGAAGTATCCCAAGAATGGAAAAATAAGCACCACATATACTCACCAGCAAAATGGTTTCACTGAACACCTCAGTGCACATTTATCAGGAATCGGGCAGATAGATGGGAAGGAGGGGATGGGTATGTATATACATACATAATGAGTGCAATGCACACCGTCTGAGGGATGGACGCACTTGAAGCTCTGATGGGGGGGGCAGCAAGGCAATATACATAACCTAAACATTTGTACCCCCATAATATGCTGAAATTAAAAATAAAATTTGAGAGCCACTGTTTTGAAGAGCTTAAGATATAAAAGACACACAGGCAGGTGTTCACACTACGAGCTAGGGCATCTGTGGGCTAAACCACCGTGGACTTTGCCAAGACTAGTAGCTATATAAGCAGCCAACTCCTTGCCTAGGCACAAGACACCTCCAGGCCTGTCCTATCACAACCAAGCCAGTAGAAGTAGATGGGCTTGTTCATGTAAACTTTATAAGTTAACTCATGGTTTCTGGGTTTTTGAGCTTTAGGAAAGAAGAAAGAAGGAAGAAATAGCCCGAGAAAGGTTCAAGAGAGTGGTTGACACTATCTAAGAAACAAGTTAACCCAGTCCAATTGCATTAACAATCACTTTATTGCTCCTGACACATATGCCCTGTATGTTGTAGGGCATAAAAGTTGCATGTCCGCTGCAATTACTGCCATCTAGGGCTCCATTTTGGCCATGGCCTTCATTAGAGCTCTCTGGGTGTATTGTGTAGGTGTGTGTCTGGGGGTGGCATTGTTTTTGGGGGGCCACAGAGTGTTGGAGGTAGGAGAAGGGGTGGCAGTAAGCTTTGAGCATGTAACAGAAGAAATGGCTTGAACAAACAGCAAAAATATTTTATGTCTCTTTAAAACATCCCCCACTCTGTTTGGAGAACTAGGACCTGGATCCCTGCCTCAGGCCAGAGGTTGGGAGGAGGGGCAGGGGAATGTCTTTTGTTCTCTGTGCCACAGGAGATAGCTCAAGGGTATTGTTTGGGTGGAGTTCACAAGATTGTCTTAGCCAAAGAGGTGATTGATCAGAACCTTTAAAAGCTCTGTATTTCTGCTCAGAAGCAGTGCACTGGTACTTTGAGATGGGAGTCTGCCAACCTCCTCTTTGCTGGCAAATTAATAAACTCCTCTTTCCTTTTCCTCAAACCACTTGTCCTTATTCTTTCAATGAGACCTTGGGGACAAGTGCCCAACTTTTGGTGACAAGCACTTCTATAATAAATCAGACTCGTGTGTATGAACTGCTGGTTGGGATTTATTAGTGGGTTTGAAATCAATTTAGTGAGTACTATTTTTCCATGGGGTAGAAAGGAATGAAACAGAGACTAGAACAGAATAGAACAGACCATCATGTAGTACCTAATTAGTAAGGGTGATTGTGTGTGTGTGTGTGTGTGTGTGTGTGTGTGTGTGTGTGTGTGTGTGTTTATAGTAGACCAAAGTAAAATTTTCTTTTCTTTTAAAACAACTTCATTGAGGTATAACGGCTCTCACTTATATGTGGAATCTAAAATAGTCAAACTCATAGAAGGAGAGAGTAGAATGGTGGCTGCCAGGAGATGGGGTGGAGGGGGTGGTGGGAAATGGGGAAGTGTTGGTCAAAGGGTACAAAGCTTAAGTCAGGCAAGATAAATAAGTTTTGGAGATTACTGTACAACATAAGGCATATGATTAACAGTACTATTATTATATACTTTAAAAACTGCTAATAGGACAGGTCTTCTGTTAAGTGCTCTTACCACAAAATGAAAAAAACAAAACAAAAGAAAAATTAAAAATTTTTAAGTAGTGGTCAAAATGTTTGAAAACTTCTCTGTTAGAGGAAAACTGCTTTGCTAAAAGACAAAGTTCAGAGAGGTTGAATCCTTAGCCAAAGATTACTTAATTTCGGGTCTCCTGACTCCAAATTCAGTACTTTTCCCCCTAACATTTCCATGCAGCATACACTTCTCTTTGCAAGCAGAATCTTCATATATTTGCTTTTCTAATGAATGAATATTTAGGCTTATATAGCATTATTTGTTTTATTATTTTCCTAGTATTGTGTATTTTGGTCATTTCATTTTTTAGCTATTACAAATAATTTGGCTATAAATATTTTTTTTTTTTTTTTTTGAGACAGAGTCTCACTTTGTTGCCCAGGCTAGAGTGAGTGCCGTGGCGTCAGCCTGGCTCACAGCAACCTCAGTCTCCTGGGCTCAGCGATCCTACTGCCTCAGCCTCCCGAGTAGCTGGGACTACAGGCATGCGCCACCATGCCCGGCTAATTTTTTGTATATATATTTTTAGTTGGTCAATTAATTTCTTTCTATTTTTGGTAGAGATGGGGTCTCGCTCAGGCTGGTTTCGAACTCCTGACCTTGAGCGATCCGCCGGCCTCGGCCTCCCAAAGTGCTAGGATTACAGGCGTGAGCCACCGCGCCCGGCCTAATATTTTTTATAATTACAATTTTATTCTTCTTATGAATTACTTATATGGGCTACATTTTCCGGTATAATCATTTTTATGGCTCTGAACTCCAAAAAACAACCAATTTACTCTTTCACTAGCAACCATTTCCCAGCAGTCTCTCACTAGTGCTGAATTTTATCATTTATTCTTACACTTGTTTATCCGATATGTGTTAAATGGCCCCTTATAATTGCTTCATTTGAATTTCTTTAATTAAGTTTGTAGGTTTAGTGCTTCAAATGTTGGTTTAACGTTGGCTTTCCCGGCGTATGAACTGTCTGCGTGTGTCCTGGTCCCACTGGGAACTCGATTTGGATAAACTCAATATATTTTAAATATTAAACTTTATGCAGCCATATTTATAGCAAACATTTTTTTCTTATTCTCTTCCATCTCTTTTTGTCTTGGTCTTGTGGATTTCATTATTCCGCAGTTGTACATTTTTACATTATTCTACTCATCATTATTTTATCCTTGGAATTTCTTCCATTCTTTAAATCATAAAAAGAAATGTATGCTTTACTAATTACAGTTAGAAAAAAGTATTTCATTTCATTTTAGATAGCATGGGTTTTTGCTCTCAGATACACATGCACAAAATGGAAAAAAAAAATCCCCCTAGTATGGAATGTGAGGCCCTAACTCATGAAACAAGTTGTTATGAGTCTTTTTGCTATTCTTCTAAGTCAGGGTTCTCACGGAGTGACCCCAGCCCCGTGGCATCTAGGAATTTATTAGAAATATAAATTCTTAAGCCCCACTCCACACCTGCTGAATCAGAAACTCTGAGGGTGGGCCCCAGTAATCGATGTTTTAACAAGCTCTCCAGGTAATTCTAACGCACGCTCAGGTTTGCATACCTGGGTACAAATTCAACAGCCACAATTACGCTCACTTCCGACTTTTAATTAACTGCTAGTGGAAATCATCTGCCTTTACTAGGTAATTCCCTTGGGGCCTACAGAGAGTATCGCTTATTCCATTTATTAAAACGCCTAACTACAGTGTCCCTCCACCCCCCTGTCCCTCTTATTGCTGTAGCCAATTATATGCCCATACCTTCAATTTATAGTTTTGTTTGTAGCCACACTCCACCCGTCACCCCCACCACTACTGTATACTTGTTAAAACTTGCATAGAGAGATATTCTTCCAGTCACCCTCCTGGGTGATTAGCTTTGAGATGTTATGTGTATCTTTATCATTGCTTATGGAGAATTTCTCAGCTGCGCTTTCTGATTATTTCCTACTCTCTTGGGTCTGTCCTCAGTGGCTTCACTGCTGATCTTTTTCCCTCTGCCAAGGTCAGTTTTGAAGCACCTTTCAATAATAATTACAAGACTGGCAAAAGATAACAGTCTTAAAATATTGAATTTTAAACTATCAGAGGAAAATTCAGAAATTTTCAGGGGGAAAAAAACCAGAAAATGTCAATGTTGCTAACTAGGAAAAGCTTTAGCTGTGCAGGAGGACTTTCACAGGTCAGGATATTGTGGGGGGGGGGTGTCACAGGAAGTTGGCCATGGATTATCCTAGCTCCTGATACCCACACAAAGTGGATTTTGTTAGTTTATCCAGATTTATCAGGACCCCAAAACACTGACGAGTAAAAGTGGGCTTCAAACATGCTGACACTATCTGGGACAATCTTCTGGACCCTCCTTTTTCTGATCCATTTCTTGTCTATCCCCATCCATGGAGGCTCACCCTATCCAGTAAGCCCTTCCTGCTATTCCTGGCCTAAATAGATGCCACACTCCATAACTCAACTGGCCTTCATAATCTGAGACAGATGCAATGGTTAGGAACTTTATTCCTACTACAGCCAGCACCAGCCAGCACCTAATGCAATGGGGAGGACTTTACCCAAAGAGTGAACCTAGGAACCAACAACCACCTTGAGACTGTACCACAAAGCCTCATAAGTATTGACTGGGAGAGCCCAGGGCTATCTCAAAACCACCTTGCTAAGCAGAGGGTGTTTAAGAATACTTTAGAATACTTGACTGGACTTGGATCTGTAGGTGGGTGGGACAACCACACTTACACTCCATGCCTCTATCAACCAATGAAGTTAAGCTGTAGACACCCCAGTGCTTTTTTTTTTTTTTTTTGAGACAGAGTCTCACTTTGTTGCCCAGGCTAGAGTGAGTGCCGTGGTGTCAGCCTAGCTCACAGCAACCTCAAACTCCTAGGCTCAGGCAATCCTCCTGCCTCAGCCTGTCAAGTAGCTGGGACTACAGGCATGCGCCACCACGCCCGGATAATTTTTTCTATATATATTAGTTGGCCAATTAATTTCTTTCTATTTATACTAGAGACGGGGTCTCTCTCTTGCTCAGGCTGGTTTCGAACTCCTGACCTCAAGCAATCCGCCCTCCTCGGCCTCCCAGAGTGCTAGAATTACAGGTGTGAGCCACCGCGCCCGACCCACCCCAGTGCTTTTTGCAGCGATGATCCAGGCCTCTTATCACTGTTTCCCGACTTGCTGCTCTTCTAATCATCTCAAAGATAATGGCTCAGACTCCACCCTTGGCCTCCCCATTCTAGACCTTCTCAGGTAGGATCTCATTCTCATATGTCCCTTTGGATGCAACCCACACAACAAGCTTCAGGTGTCTTCCCAGGTTTCCAGGAGATTGCGGTGCAGATTTATCACACATATCAGTTCTAGAGTCATATCTGCAAGGAGACATTAAAAGACGTAGGTGTTCCGCAATCCCTATGCTTGGAAAACACAGTACATTGGAACAAGATGACTCTGGGCAGGTGGCCACCTTAGCAGATCATCAGCAGAAGTGAGGACAGGGCCATTGCACACACAGGCTCTGCTCCTCGCTCCAGTAGTGGAGGCTTCAGGGCAATCTCAATTCCCAACACATTTTAAGATAATTTAGACTAATTTCTTAGCCTCCTCACATAGCTACAAGTCATAAATACTTGAAGCCAAGATCTATGATTTGGGGAGAAAGTAAAAATTCGCATCACTTCGTGTTCGAGATGTGGCAAGTGCCTGCCCATACATTACGTAGGACTTTTAACTTTCATCTGGTCTGAGAGTTCCAAGAAGGGAACTTGGTTAACTTGTCATCCAGCAGTTCACTCAGGGATGAGTCCAGGTAACCAGAGGCACCGGATCTGGGCTGCTATCCCAGCTTTCGTCTTGGAAAATATCACCCGCAGGGAATAGTTCTGATTCAGACACAAGAGACTTCTGAGAGTTCTGAGGGATGAACAAGTTCAGAACCCTGGCTGTATTGGCCCCCTTCTTAACTGGCACTACAGACAGGCCTTCTCTGGCCTCCCCCACAAAACTAGAGATTTGGGCATTCACATGATGTGTTTTATATACCATAGAATGCCAACTTATTAACTTAGAGTGGTGGCTGTACTTTTCTGGTGACTGGAAGTGACTTCTTTCCAAGGAACCCACTTGCTGTATTGAGCACTTGGACATCCAGACCGGTGGTCACAAGGCTGCTTTGTGGGAAAATTGGAGTTTACGACTGGGATGGTCTGGGGGATGTCATTCACTCACGAGAGCCTACTGAAGCCATCACTACTGTGTAGAAAGAAGAGTGGTGAGAATGTTGGTGCCCACCAGATCTCTCTTTCTCCCCTCTCTTTTGTAATGTTTTGGATAAACACTGACACATGCCTACTATTCATTCACCTTTCTTATATAAGCCAACCACATTATTTTAATAATGATAGAATAATTCAATAAGGATGAAATACTAATTGATTGGGATTAATGATGCTTATATTATTAACAGTTTTATTCCATTTATATTAACTTATTCATTCATTTAGCGAGTATTTATTGAACTTCTTCTATGTGTCAAGTACTATTCTAGGCACCAAGGATAATGGTTATAGAAAAGATAAGAAAGATTCCTGCACCCATGAAGGCTCATGTCCTACCTTCTCTATTTTCTAGGATACACACTGTTCATTTTAATTGGATCTGGGTTTTTTGCCAGCACATCACACTTTTTGATAATGACTATCCTGGGTTTGAGATCAGCTATATATATGGAACACACTCGTGGAAAAGAAATAGAGCTTCTTTTGGTAATGGCCACTAATATCTGACATTAATGTAGCATTTTTTGGTTAAACAAACAGTTAGCTTTGGCAGCAAACAGCAATGAGTAAACAAGAGATTATCAACAACATATAGACAAATGTGGCAGAATTCATGATCAGACTGCGTTTTTGTTTTTCATCGACTCATGGGAAGCACATTACTTAAATTTAGGAGGATACTCTTGAGTTTTTAAATGTGATTTGACACTGTTTGGAAATTCTTCCCTGATACAGTTTGGATATTTGGCCCCTCCAAATCTCATGTTGAATTTTGATCCCCAGCCCGGGAGATGGGGCCTAGTGGGAGGTATTTGGGTTATGGGGGCAGAGCCCTCATGAAAGGCTCGGTGGCCTCCCCTGGTAATGAGTGAGTTCTCCCTCTATTAGTTCACCTGAGAGCTGGTTGTTTAAAAGAGGCTGGCACGTCCTCCTCTCTCCCATGTTCCTGCTTCTGCCATGTGACTCACCTGCTCCCCCTTTGCCATCTGCCTTGATTGAAAGCTCCCTGAAGCCCTCACCAAAAGCCAGATGCTGGTGCCATGCTTCTAAAATCACCCTTCATAAAATTAATAAGGGGCCACAAGGTGGGAAATGTGGTAGGAGAAATATATATATAACCAGCGATTGTTCCCTAGCTTGCTTCCCTATAATTGCTTACTACTCAGGAGTCATATAGCTGATGTCATAAACACTCTTACCTTTCTTCATTGCTCACATAGATAACACCACCCTTGTGAAACCTAAGGCTAGTTTTTGAGATATTGTCTAGGTCCTGCATTCCGGTGGAACAGCTAACCCACCCAGACCTGTGGCCCATACCAAGGAACTGACTCAACTGGTCTTGTGACCCGACCCCCCCCCCTTGAAGAACTGACTTGGCAGAGAAAACGATTTCTATACCCCTATGGATCCACCCCAAACCCAGCCAATTAGCAGACCCAATTGCTTAGCCTTTTGCCCACCAAACTATCTTTAAAAACCCTTTCTCCCAAATTGTCGGGGGTTGGGGTGGGTGATGGATTTGAGAACTTCCTCCCATCTCCTCGCATGGCGCCTGTGATATTACACTCTCTCTGCTGAAACACCTGCTGTCTCAGTGTACTGGCTTCCTCTTGAGCAGCAGTCAACGAACCAGGTGCGGCTGTAACCCTCCTTGTACAGCCTGCAGAAATGTGACCCAAATAAACCCCTTTTCTTAATAAATTGCCCAGTCTCAGACACTCTTTTGCAGCAATGCAAAATGGACTAGTCCAAAAATACACATTCTTGAAATAAATGTACATCTCACCTTGATATGTGTTCTATGAGCACGAATAAAAAGGAAACAATGATTTCATAATTTCACGCAAGACCCAGTAAGAGCTTTCCTTCACTGTAAAGAAGACATCGGCATTAAACAAGTGGTATCATGTGACCTGAGCGCTATTCCGTTTGGTAGCATGTGCGCTCCCTTTGTGATGTATCTGCACCGTGCTTGTGTCGCACACTGTTGGTTCTCGGCTCGATTACATTCCCTTCTTTGCTCCTTGCTAGCAGACTTGTTGCTTTATTTAAGGAGAGAAGGGAGGAAGACCTCCTTTCGAACCTGGAAGATGAATCATGGTTAGTCTGTGATCTCATCCTCCTGGCCAGTGATTGGTTGCTGTGAATATTTGATGTAATCTGGCCAATGAGAGAGGAGGACGAATCTGCCCGGCGGCTTCTGGGCAGAGTTTCCTCGCTCATAAAAAGAGGTGGACAAAGAGAAAGTGACATGCTTCCTCCCTTTGGATATTTGGGGATGAGGGTGAGATGTTTGAAGTTGCCAACTTGCAGCCGCGAGGGGACAGACCCAAGAACAACAACAAAAAAAAATAAAACCATACAGAAGATGGCAGAGCATAAAAAGAACTTGAGCCTTTGATGTCTTTTAGCCACTGAATTAACCATCTTGGAATCACTCTGAACTTATTATAAGTAATAAAGCCTTGTAATTTAAGCCAGTGGTTTCCAAAATGGAAAAAAAAATAGTAATGGAATGTCAATTTCTTTTTGGGTTTTCACACACCAATTTTTAAAAACATATTTAAAATACAGATTGAAACCAGGAGCTTCACTTAGTCCATTATTTGTCAGACAGCTGTGTCCCCAGACAGACCTGGGAGATAGGAGAGGGAGTCTCATAAGGCACAATGAGGCTGCCCTCTATTTTTTTGTTTGCTTTCAGCATTACAGTTCACACAGGCCCACTTAATAAGTGGATTCAAAGATTATATTACCCTAAATAATATAATTTATAAAATTTTAAGAGAGCATTTAAAAAAATGGATGTTTGTCTGGGAGGCCGAGGCAGGCGAATTGGTCGAGGTCAGGAGTTCGAAACCAGCCTGAGCAAGAGGTCAGGAGTTCGAAACCAGCCTGAGCAAGAGCGAGACCCGTCTCTACTATAAATAGAAAGAAATTAGCTGAATAACTAAAAAATATATAATTAGCTGGGCATGGTGGCACATGCCTGTAGTCCCAGCTACTCGGGAGGCTGAGGCAGAAGGATCACTTGAGCCCAGGAGCTTGAAGTTGCTGTGAGCTAGACTGATGCCATGTCACTCTAATCTAGGCAACAGAGTGAGACTCTGTCTCAAAAAAATTTTTTAAAAAACTAAAATTCCAAGAACAATTTTTAAGAATAATGGTTTTTGTTAGGGAAGTTGGTGATATACTGCCCAGTTTCACAATTTGGTGGTATCATTTTTTAGAAGTGACTGCCAGTTATGAAGTTCTTCCAGTTAGATCTATGAATATTTGTGAGAGATCTTTTTCTACACCAACAGCTATCAAAACCTAGTGTAAAAATAAACAACTTAAACTGAGTTTTTTTTTAATTTTGAAATATTTTTCAAGTTTCAAAAATAATAAAGCAGAGTACTCCTGCTAAAAGTACCAGTAATAATTAATACCTGTAACAATTTTTAGTTTATTTATATTATCTCTTATTTGTATTGTTAAATATTATATTTTTTTAAAAAAGAATATATCCTAAGTAAATAAGGATGTATGCAAATTTCTAGCTAAAAGTATATGCACTGAAACTTTGTTTATAAAACAATTAAAAATAACCCAAATGTTTAAAAAATTATATTTTTATATACTTTTATAAAATGTACATGATATATTGGTAATGTATATACTTTACTATGCTATACATATTCATTGTTCAGCACATTCTCAAACTTTTTTTTACTGTTAGGTGTACACGATCAAAAATATATGAAACTACTGGTTTAAGCTATTTTTAATTGTGTTTTCTGCTACCTGCAACCAAAACATCCTGATAGAGCACTTTAATTAGAAACAGCTTTCACACACACTTCTAAAAAATAGATTTTATTTCTGAGAACAGTTTCAGGTTTACAGAAAATTGAACATAAAGTACAGAGAGTTTCCATATATTCCTCCCGCCCAAGCTCCATTCCTCCTACTATTAATGTCTTGCATTAGTGTTGTACTTTTGTTACAATTGATGAGCCAATATTAATTAACTGAAACCCAAAATTTACATTTGGATTCACTCTTGATATTGTGCATTCCATAGGTTTTGACAAATGTATAATGACTGTATCCATCAGTATAGTATCCTACGGAACAGTCTCACTGTCCTAAATATCCTCTGTGTTCCACCTGTTCATTCCTCCCTTCCCCCAACCCCTGATAACCACTGATCTTTTTACTGTCTTCATAGTTTTGCCTTTTCTAGAATATCATATAGTTGGACTCACACAGTATATAGTTTTGCAGATTGGCTTTTTTCATATAGCAATATGCATTTAACTTTCTCTATGTTTTTTCATAGCTTGATAGCCCATTTCTTTATAGCTCGTGTAGTTTTATCATTGAACAATATTCCATTGTATGGATGTACAGCACTTTATTTATTCATTCATCTATTGAAAGGCATCTTGGTTTGTTTCCAAGTTTTGGCTATGAATAAAGCTTCAATAAACATTTGTTTGCAGGTTTTTATATGGACGTATGTTTTCAACTCATTTGGATAAATACATAGGAGCATGACTGCTGGATTGTATGGTAAGAGTGTGTTTAGTGTTGTAAGAAACTGTTAGACTGTCTTCCAAAGTGGCATTTTGCATTTCCACCAGCAATGAATGAGAGTTCCCAGTGCTCTATAAGCATTTGGTTGTCAATGTTTTGGATTTCAGCCATTCTAATAGGCTGAAATTCTAACAGGCTTTATGTAGTCTTGTTTTAATTTGCATTTCATTGATGATATAATGTTGAACAACTTTTCATATGCTTATTTATCATCTACATAGATTCTTTGGTAAAATGTCTGTTCAGATCTTTTGCCCATTTTTATTTTTTTTTATTTTTATTTATATTTTTGAGACAGAGTCTACGCTTTGTTGCCCAGGCTAGAGTGAGTGGCGTGGCATCAGCCTAGCTCACAGCAATCTCAAACTCCTGGGCTCAAGCAATCCTGCTGCCTCAGCCTCTCGAGTAGCTGGGACTACAGGCATGCGCCACCATGCCCGGCTAATTTTTTCTCTATATATTAGTTGTCCAATTAATTTCTTTCTATTTATAGTAGAGACAGGGTCTCACTCTTGCTCAGGCTGGTTTCGAACACCTGACCTAGAGCAATCCAACTGCCTCGGCCTCCCAGAGTGCTAGGATTACAGGCGTGAGCCACCGTGCCCGGCCTTGCCCATTTTTAAATCGGGTTGTTTGTTTTATTATTAAGTTTTACAAGTTCTTTGCATATTTTAGGTATTAGATCTTTATCATATATATGTTTTATAAATATTTTTTTCCAGTTTGAGGCTCATTTTTCATTCTCTTAAAAGCATCTTTTGCAGAGCAGAAGTTTTTAATTTTAATGAAGCCCAACTTACCAATTTTTTTTTCGTGTATCTTGCTTTGGTGTTGTAGCTGAAAAGTCATCAGCAAACACCTAGATTTTCTCCTATGTTATCTTCTAGGGAGTTTTATAGTCTTACATTTTACATTGAGGACAAGGATCTATTTTGAATCCAGTTTTGTAAAAGGTGTAAGGTGTGTGTCAGAATTCATTTTTTTAAATATGTTGACGTCTACTTGTTCCAGCACTATTTGTTGAAAAGACTATCCTCTTTCCATTAAATTGCCTTTGCTCCTTTGTCAAAGATCAGCTGACTATATTTGTATGGGTCTATTTCCGGGCTCTCTATTCTTTTCTAATGATCTATTTGCCTTTTCTTTCCCTAATACCACACTGCCTCTGATACTGTAGCTTTATAGTAAGTCTTGAAGTCAGGTTGTGTCAGTCCTCCAAGTTTGCTCTTCTTCAATATTGCGTTGGCAACTCTGTTTTTTCTCTTTTTCGCCTTTCCATACCAACTTTAGAATCAGTTTGTAGATATCACACATAAACTCTTTGAAATTCACAACTCTGACACAGTGGTATGGAAAAGGGCACTTAATTTACCCATTGACAGATGAGCCCAAAGCAGTTAAGGATTCGTCCGATGTCATGGAAAGACTCAAATCCCGGTCTTCCACTGCCAAGTCCCCAGTATTTTCCTCTCTACTGTATCTCTAGATAGAAGGATCAAATATGTATATGGATTGGCTTCAAAATTAGTTGATTGCCCAATATACCTGGACTGTATGCAAAACAGATCCCAGTATTTATTAGGGACACGGGTCTACTGCACAGCAACCTGCTTGCAAAGCTACCAACAGCTCAGAGTGATTACGGAAGATGACAGCTTGTGGTGTTAAGAGGACTGGGAGTGAGGAAGTTGGCAGCCCCACATGCCAGAAATGAGAGTGGTCAAGCTGTTAGGATGTGGCTGCCTAAACTGTCTTTCAAAAACCAAACTTGGCTCACTGAAACTATCAGCGAAATATTAAGAGATCAAGTAAATTGTCTGTACTAAAATAAGCTATCCCTTGATCTTAAGTTCCTTGCTATTTCACAAGTACATCTCTAAAGTTGATTGGAAAATTATTCTCTTGTATCAAATGTAACATGTGACCGTCACTGGTAAAGAAGCCAAACTATGTAAAATAATTTAAAGAGGTTTATTCTGAGCCAAATTTGAGGATCATGGCCCATAGCCACGCCCAAGAAGCCTTGGGCAAGTGGACTAGCAGTGGCTGGGCTATAGTTTGGCTACAGTATAAAATGAATTTTATACATTTCAGGGAGACAGGAATTATAGGTAAAGTCATAAATCAATACATGGAAGGCCCAAAAAGGTGGGACATCTGGAAGTGGGGGGAAAAAGGGGACTTAAAGGTTATATTTGGGTTTAAAGATTCTTTGATTTGGCCTGGCGTGGTGGCTCACGCCTGTAATCCTAGCACTCTGGGAGGCTGAGGCAGGCGGATTGCTCGAGGTCAGGAGTTCAAAACCAGCCTAAGCAAGAGTGAGACCCGTCTCTACCATAAGTAGAAATTAATTGGCCAACTGATATACATAGAAAAAATTAGCTGAGCATGGTGGTGCATGCCTGTCGTCCCAGCTACTCGGGAGGCTGAGGCAGAAGGATTGCTTGAGCCCAGGAGTTTGAGGTTGTTGTGAGCTAGGCTGAAGCCATGGCACTCACTCTAGCCTGGGCAACAAAGTGAGACTCTGTCTCAAAATTAAAAAAAAATAAAATAAATTTAAAAAAGATTCTTTGATTTGTAATTGGTTAAAGAAATAAAATTTTGTCTAAAGGTTTGGAATGTTTTCAGTTAAGAT
Organism: Microcebus murinus; assembly: GCF_040939455.1. Lineage (NCBI taxonomy): Eukaryota > Metazoa > Chordata > Mammalia > Primates > Cheirogaleidae > Microcebus > Microcebus murinus. The sequence continues at coordinate 93,443,876 of NC_134107.1, forward strand.
AAGGAAGTCTGTTAATCAGAGATAAGCCACCTGACATATACCCAGACTCAGGCAATTTGTTATATAAATTGAGGACCTGCAGGTTTGTCTTGCATACATAGCCTTAGGCCTATTAATGAGTTACAAAGGATATCTATAAGCATAGAAGGGAGCATGATAAGGCAGGTCTGACCTCCCTTCTCATGACCAGTAAGTTGGCTTTAGGGTATTTCTGGGATCTCCTTGGGCAAGAGGGGGTCCATTCAGTGAGCCAGGGGGAGCTTAAGATTCTATTTTAGTTCACAAGACTTCTTCCAAAACCAAGTCTAAAAGAAAAATTTATTTTTCTATATTTTTTCTTATTAGAAAAATAATACAGATTTTAGGAAGACTACAAGAAGACTACAATACAGAAGACTACAAGAAGAAAACAAAATTATATATATTCTTATCACACAGAAATAACCACCATTACTAGTTTAGTATTTTCCTTCAAGTATTTGTTTCGTGCTTATATCTAGTGTCTGAGGGTTGTTCTTTTTAATTACTTTTAGTTAATTATTTTTCACTTGGCCCATGATATTGGGATGTGTGTATATCTGGGGTTTTTCTGTTACATTATCATGAGCATTTCTTATGATATTGCATATACTTCATGAATATGACTTTTAATGGTTGCATTATATTCTATCATATGGCTCTACAATTATTCATTTAATAATGCTACTATTATTAGAAAATTTTCTATTATAATTATATTCTCAAAGCACAACCTGTACATGTCTTCATCCATATCTCTGACTTCAAAATTGTCCTTCCTTAGTAAGGACAAGGATGCTTATTCTTAGGAGGCAGACCTCTTCAAAGATTTTGTTGTCAGTTTTGTCAGAGCATGTGTGTTTTTAACACATTAGTGCCATATTCTTCCCACTGTCTTCACATCTGAAAACAATGTGAGCCACTTATCTTGTCTCTTTTCCATCAATTTGTTTGTTTTTACCCTTTTGGTAGCTCTTAGCCAGATATAAATATCCTTTTTTTTTCATGTTAAGATAAAGATGTAGGACGATGACCTTTTAAAGGAGGTCCTCAAATGAAAACTAAACCAAAAACTGTCAAAAAAAGAAAACCCATACAGACTTGTCATTAATCAGGACCTGCCAGCCAGAATTTGCCTATGGTTTAGATGCTCCTCTGCATAAGGAGTACTGAGATTACCTGAAAAACTTTCTCCTCCAACTCCAAAAAGTTGAATTTTCTCACTTTTGAAATTTACAAATCTAAGTACAGGAAAATGATAACGAAATGGAAAAAAGTTCTCTCTCGGCCGGGCACAGTGGCTTACACCTGTAATCCTAGTACTTTGGGAGGCCGAGGTGGGAGGATTGCTTGAGTTCAGGAGTTCGAGACCAGCCTGAGCAAGAGCAAGACCCCATTTCTACTAAAAATATAAAGAAATTAGCCAAACAACTAAAAATAGAAAAAATTAACCTGGCGCGGTGACACATGCCTGTAGTCCCAGCTACTCTGTAGGCTGAGGCAGGAGGATAGCTTGAATCCAGGAGTCTGAGGTTGCTGTGAGCTAGGCCAACACCACGGCACTCTAGGCCAGGCAACAGAATGAGACTCTGTCTCAAAGAAACAAAAAAAAGAAGCTCTCTCTCTTTCTTTCAGAATATATGAAAGCTCAATATCTGAATCCTTTCTTTTTCCATATTAATGACATGTTTTCTGCCCATTTTATCAAATCTACTGTGCAATTAATTGGATTGAGACATTGAAATCATCTAAGGCACTATACCAGCTATATTTTTATAACAATGTTTAAACCATATATGTAAAGTATTTTAGGGTAGAGTGGGAAATTCATTGTCTACTGCTATAACTTTAGAATCACCAAAGAGCATACCAACCTCAATATCATATTACTTATTCATAAAAATTTAGCCCTTATTACAAGAAAAAAAAAACTATACACTAAAATTTCTTGTAGATAATGCAAAAATCCTCAACAAAATATTAACAAATCAAATCAGAAATATATATAAATGGTGACAAAGTAGGTTTATTCTAGAAGTACAAGGTTAGTTTAGCATTTTAACTCAGTAAGTATAATTCATCATATTAACAGAATAAAGGAAAAACACTGTATGATTATCTCAGTAGATGAAGAAAAAGCAACCAGCAAAACTGCTAATTCATTTATGATAAAAATTCTCAGCAAACTGGGAACAGAAGGAAACTTCCTCAATGTGATGAAAGGCCTCCATGAAAAATCTACAACTAACATCAAATTAGCTGAACTCTGAACAGTCTCTCACTAAGATCAGGAAGAGGCAAGATGTCTGTTCTCACCACTTCTATTCAGCATTGTACCAGAAGTCCTAACTAATGCAAAAAGGCAGGAAGAAGAAAGAAAAGACATAAAGATTGGAAAAGAAAGAAAGCATACTCTATTTGTAGACAACATAGTTTGCATGTGTGTGTGTGTAGAAAGCCCTAAGAAATTGAAACAAGCAAACAAACAAAAACTACTAGAAGTAAAACCTATGTTTAGCAAGGTCTCAGGATAGAAGATCAACACACAAAAGCCAATTGTACGGCATTTCTATAATACTAATAGCAAACAATTGGAAAAAAAATGTAATGTATTTACAATCATGTCAAAAATAAATAGAACACACAGGAATACATTTAACAAAAGACATGCAAAATATCTATGTTGAAAATTATAAAACATTACTGACAGAAATTAAAGAACACTTAAATAAATGGAGAAATATACCATCTTCATGGAACAGAAGGTTCAATATTGTTAAGATGTCAGTTCTTCCCATATTGACTTATGGAGCCAATGCAATGATTGAGCGATAATCCCATAGGCTGTTTTTATTCAACATTGTGCCAGAAGTATAATATAATAGAAATCAAATAGAAATTGACAAATTCATTCCAAAATGTTTATAGAAATGTAAGGGACCTACAATAGCAAAAACCATCTTTAAAAAGAAGAACAAGCCCAGAAGGTTTATACTACCTGACTTCAAGACTTATTATAAAACTACAGTAATCATACCCAAAAATAGGTGATGAAATCAATTGAACAGACCAATGGAACAGAGTCCTTGAATAGACCTACACCTATATAGTCAATTGATTTTATTTTATTTTTATTTTTTTAATTTTTTTGGAGACAGAATCTCACTTTTGTTGCCCAGGCTAGAGTGAGTGGCATGGCGTCAGCCTAGCTCACAGCAACCTCAAACTCACTCTTGCTCAGGCTGGTTTCAAATGCCTGACCTCGAGCAATCCGCCTGCCTCAGCCTCCCAGAGTGCTAGGATTACAGGCGTGAGCCACCGAGCCCGGCCTGTCAATTGATTTTAAACAAAAATGCCAAATAAATTCAATATAAAAGAAAAATTTGTTCAATGGAAAAAGGAAAGTTTATTTAAGAAATGGTACTGGAACAACTGAATATTCATATTAAAAAAAGATAAATTTTTACCCCTATCTTATACCATAGGTAAAAATTAATTCAAGGTTAATTTTAGAACAAAATATAAGAGCTAAAGTGATGACACATTTAATAGAAAACACAGGCTCATATCTTGTGATATAATAAGAAATATACATTTGGTCTCTGCCCTGGTTTCCTGGTACACCACTCCTAAAACCATTGGAATCTCCAAAGTGATGTGTCATTTTGTATGCTAATGAGATAACCCTGACTCAGGGGTACCTGGATAAGGGCTGGTTGTCAGGGGAACCAATCATGTGATTAGAGGGTTGGAACTTTCAACATTCCCCCATCTCCAAGAAGGAGAGGGCAGCTGAAGATTGAGTTGATCATCAATGGCCAATGATGTAATACATTAACTGCCCTGTGAGTTGTATTTAACTCATACTAGTTTTGAGCTCGGAGCCTCGTGGTGAAGCATATGTAATTTACACGCATCTTCACCTTGGGAGCCACGAGAACTATTTTTCAAATTGCATGTAACTCATGCACACACACACAAAAGAACACGCACAGAAAACAATAAAAATTCTAAGGATACCCTAATCATGTAAAAAAAAAAAAAAAAAAAAAAAAAAAAAAAAAAAAAAAAGAAAACAATAAAAATTAACAAATTTTTCATTAAATTAGAAAGAATTGCTTTATTTTCGAAGTTTATATTCTATTTTTGTAATAAAACACTGTGGCTCCAACGAAAAAAGTTTTGTTTCTAGTGTGGCAGTCAATATGTTAATCAGTCATACCTACACAGTGAAGTCACTATAAAAACCCAAAGGATAGATTCAGAGAGCCTCCTGGTTGCTGAACACATCCAAGTACAAGGAGTGTGGTGCACCCCAACTCTTCAAGGACAGAAGCTTTTGTGCTCAGGACACTTAAGAACCTCACCTTATGTATCTCTTCATCTGCTTGTTCATTTTTACCCTTTAAAATATTATTTGTAATAAATTGGCAATAGTAAGTAAAGTGTTTTCCCGAGTTCTGTGAACTGCTCTAGCAAACATCAACCCAAAGAGGGGACTATGGGGAGTCCCAAATTATAGTCAGTTGCTCAGAAGTTCAGGAGGACAGAAGTGGGGGGCAGTCTTGTGAGCCCTTAACCTGTGAGATCTGACACTAACTCCAGGTAGATAGTGTTAGAATTCAGGACATCCAGCTGGTATTGGAGAATTGCTTGTTGAGGGAGAAATCCCTACACATTTGGTCACAGAAGTGGTCTGTGCTGAGTGTTGAGAGTATAAGAAGATTGTCCTATACAATTCTCATGGCCTGGAGGTAGGCAGGTAAACAGGGCAAGAAAGCAAATTATATTATATATATATATATAGTGGTAACTAAGATTTCAAACTGAAAAAATTATGTTCAGCAAGACATTGTTAAGAACATCAAAAAGCAAGCTACGGACTAGGAGCAAACATTGGCAAAAGACTTGTGTCTAGAATACTTACTACAATGGAATAAAAGTGTCAACCCAATTTTTTTAATGGGCAAGGCTAAAGCAGGCACTTCACAGAGAAAAATACATGGACCAATAATCACATAAAATATGTTCAACATCATAAGTCATCAGGGAACTGCAAACTAAAACCACAATTAGATACAACTACATGCCCGTTACAATGACAAAATTTTAAAAGACTGACAATACTACATATGGAAATGAAGTGGAGTAACTGGTCCTGTCATATATTACTGGTGGGAATGAACAATGGTATACCACATTGGAAAAGTTTTAACTACTTTATATACATATTGTTAAAATGTACCCCAGAAACAGATAAAATGGACTCCCTGTGGCTAAAATGAGACACACAGTTACACACACACACACACACACACACACACACACACAGAAACACCGAGACTCTCAGGGATAGCAGGATGGAGGAATAGTTGTGTCTCCCAGTGTTATTAATTTCCAGGAAGTTGCTGTCCTTTAATTAAGCAGAAACCAGGTCCTGAAAAGCACTGTTGAAACAACTACAGGTGGAAATTTCCCAACTAACCTTGATAGACCACCAGACACCAACCTACAACCTCCTGCTCTTACCTTGCAGCCCTCCACGACTGGTCTTATCAACATTCTTTATTCATAAATAGCCACAGATCTTAAGCCAGTTTCAGCCAACTTGTGGAGACAGTGCACAAATTGTCTTTGCGCCCTATAGTTCACCTTGGACAGAAAGAATCCAATTCCACATCATTTTAATGCTAAAACCCCACCCAAAAGGATTATATTCATATTTACATATATGTTACGTATATGTTTACTCACTGCACTCACACCTCTCACACTTGACTTCCCTTGTGGATAGTCTTAGAATTTTCCCCGACATGTATGTTAGGCTGTCTGTAAGACATATACCCTAGCGCCTGACCTCCATCTGAAGAGCTGCACTTCTGGATTTTCCCCAGAAGCTGTATTCCCTGATTCTCTAATTGTTTCTCCCTCTGAAAACAGTCTTCTCTTTTCCTTCCTCTGTGGGTTTCATGATCATTTGATAATAATATATATACAAAGTTAAATATACACCTACCCCTTAACCTGGTAAGTCTACTCTTTTTTATTTAAGAGAAATGAATTATATATATATATTCACAATGATTTGTTTATAGAAACTTAATTCACAATAGTCAATAAGTGGAAAATACAAAAACTCATGACAGTGAATGGATAAACAAATTGAGCTATGTTCATGCAATCAAATCCTACTTAACAATACAAGGGAATGAACTGCTGCTACCCACAGCAACATGGATGAATCTCATAGACATTTTGTCGAGTGGGAGAAGCCAGTTACAAAACAGTACATATTGTATATTTCCATTTATAATTATATATTATATTCTAGAAAAGACAAAATAAACAGGGAAAAAGACCATCACAGTGGTTGCCAGATTTTGGGGGGTCAAGGATTGACAGGAAAGGTACACAAAAGAAACTTTTGGGGAGGCTGAGACTGCGATGAGGGTGAGGGTTCCATAGGTGTATCCTTTTGTCAAAATCGTAGTTAAGAATTTTGCATTTAAATGTATGTAAATTTTATTTTAAAAAGAACTATAATAAAAAGCACAGTATTTAATTGGGGGTAGGAAGTGTCTGGCAGTGTAGATTATACAAGAATGGCAAAAAGTTGGTAATTGCCAAAGCTGGATGATGGTTACATGGGGTTCATTACAACCATGTAATGTTCTGTGATTTCCATAATAAAAAAATGAAAAGGTATAGTCCTCGCTTTCTCCACACTATAGGACTCTAAGAAGGATAACCAAGGGAAATTAAATTATAAAAATAGGTTTCAGTCCGGAGCTACCTGTGACTGTGTAGGTATGTTTGTCTTGTGCTGGAATTTGGTTTTAGGAATTTCACCTGCCTCCAGATAAACCTACCTTCCTCAATATCAACTTGAACAGGAATAAAGGTGATCACTTGCTCTTCATCTGCCTGATTCTTGTGTCCTCTTTTTCAATTGTTTCAGAAAGCAGTTGGGAGAGAAGGATTACTGGGCCTGTTCAGTTTCCTTACAGTCTTACCACTTCTGCCTCGTGGATTGACCTTAGTATTGCCAGGGAGCTTCGTCTTGTCAATATTGTGCCTCCTGAGATGGGGAAGGGCTTCTCCTCAGCAGTGTTGCAATTACTCATGAGGATTCTCTAAAAGGTAGTTTTGTTTTCCCATTTTTTTTTTTTAGCCTCCTTCATCAAAACCTTGCAGCCAACGCCCTTTGATCTGATCAGAGGACATCTGGGAGAACCAGCACAGACAGCATCACATTCAAGAGCATCTTCCTCCCCTGCCAATCAACAAGTGTCCTGGGGCTGCTAACCTCTGGGTGAGTTCTTTGCTATTGGGCACTCCTAGAGGCACACAATGATCTCTCTTTCAGCTGAGTCTTCTTAACCCAGGTACTCTAAGGCCCAACCACTTGTCTGGAGGTCCTCTTGATCATTTCTCCCAGAGTTTAAATACGTTAAGTCTTTATGCAAATAAGCCTCCAAATAGCCCATCCCAGAAGGCCAGAATTTCTTTTTTTTTTTTGAGACAGAGTCTCACTTTGTTGCCCAGGCTAGAGTGAGTGTCGTGGCGTCAGCCTAGCTCACAGCAACCTCAAACTCCTGGGCTCCAGCTATCCTCCTGCCTCAGCCTCCCGAGTAGCTGGGACGACAGGCATGCACCACCATGCCTGGCTAATTTTTTCTATATATATTAGTTGGCCAATTAATTTCTTTCTATGTATAGTAGAGATGGGGTCTCGCTCTTGGTCAGGCTGGTTTCGAACTCCTGACCTGGAGCAATCCGCCCACCTCGGCCTCCCAGAGTGCTAGGATTACAGGCGTGAGCCACCACGCCCGGCCCAGAATTTCTTAACTGAATATTTAGATTAGGCTTCCTCAGTGTTAAGAGTTTTAAGTCTGTAAGAAATGGACTCTCTCAGCCAAAACACTATGTCAGAGAGATTGGGTGACGGGTGAGGAACTCCAGCTGGGAAGTAGCACAAGAGAACTAGAATGTGGATGTACTGACTTCCCAATCCATGATTAAAAGGCTTATCTATAAAGATATGCTGTAACTAAGGCATCTTTTGCTTGAAAGCAAGAAACCTGATGCAAATTATTTTAAGCCACTTGGCTTAATCCCAAATGGAATTTATTGGAAGCATCCTGAGGTAGTTCACCAAACCAAAGGAGAAAATGCCAGAATTAAGGAGGCACTAAAAATTTCAGGGACTAGAATTGTGGACACAAATGCAATTGACAACCTTTCTTTCTCTCATTTTTTAAAATTTTCTTTTAGGTAGTTCACCAAATATTTCATAATAATAATAAATTTCATGTTAATAAATATTGCAGATGTGTTTTAAAACTAGAGAATGAGAAATAAAAAAAAAAAAAAATCCTAAACCCTCCAGTGGAATGAATGGACTCCCACTTGGCCAAGGGGGCCCCAGAGAAACCTTAAAATTGAGTTCCCAGACATGGTGGGATGGGAGATCAGACGTCCCCCTTCCTAACTAGTCACCCTTACACTTTCTTCCCTAAGGGTTAAACATAACCAGCCCCTTAGAAAAGGACTTGCCCCATGGCTGATGTCAACCAACCATCCAAAGCTACTTCTCCCTTTTTTGGTTTCGGTTTGGACAAGACTAACCACCACTCCATCCTGATAAGATACCACTGCCCATGGGGTTGTTCTGACCAGTCTACGAAGGCTGTGCACAGAGGATTGTCAGGTCCTCTGCTTCACCTTTTGATATCAGAGGGCTGAAAACTCGACCCTGGGATCATGCTAACACCACCATTTTTTGAACACGGGACCCATGAATCAGCATGAAGCTCAATGGTGCATGCATATGTTTCTTTTTTCATGAGTATTCATGACTCCTCCTATAGCTTATTAAATATGTATATTCAACCACTCAGCTCAGCATAAATTCCTGTCCCCCTCACCCCTCTCTCGAAGGGAAGCACTTGTTCTTGATTTCTGCCCAAGGCTATGCTTCCCAGCCCGCAAGGCCAACCTGCAGGCTGCAGCCCTTCATGAGAAATAAATCTCTTCTTTCCAAATTTATGAACCTCATCATATTTCAGCTGACAAGAGGATTCATGATTATTCTTATAAGCTCATCAGAATTACTTATATTTATATTGTAGTGCACAGAATTTTTCTTCTTCTTCCTTTTTCCTTGTATTATACTTAGAAAATTTACCATTAAAAAAACACTTCAAAAGGCAATTCCTTGATGCTTACTTGAACATTCTTCCTGAAGCAAGTTATCACATTTATCTCAGACTGCCTTGCATGGGTGTGTTTATGCATCAGGTTCCCCCACCTGACAGCCTCCCTTCCAGCTTCAGAGAGGCCACGCCTCTTGAGTGTCACTGCATTTTGTTCTCATGCTCACCAGCTAAGAAGCTTACATTGAACTTCACTTTCTGTTGTCTATATTAAGAAAACAACCGGTATTTGGCCAGGCGTGGTGGCTCACACCTGTAATCCTAGCACTCTGGGAGGCGGAGGTGGGAGGATCGCTCGAGGTCAGGAGTTCGAAACCAACCTGAGCAAGAGAGAGATCCTGTCTCTACTAAAAATAGAAAGAAATTAATTGGCAAACTAAAAAACACATAGAAAAAAATTAGCCAGGCATGGTGTTGCATGCCTGTAGCCCCAGCTACTCGGGAGACTGAGGCAGGAGGATCGCTTGAGCCCAGGAGTTTGAGGTTGCTGTGAGCTAGGCTGATGACACTGCACTCTATCCCGGTCAACAGAGTGAGACTCTGTCTCAAAAAAAAGAAAAAGAAAAAGAAAAAGGAGAAAACAACCGGTATTTCTTCATATACACCCTGCCCCACCAAACCACCACGCTCTCACTATTGGGAAAGACAGTCACGGGCAGCTCATTCAACCACTGCAGGCTACATAAAAATGCACCTTGGCCTGGAATATTTCCTTTCATGGAGATAAGGTCCCCTCCTGGCCTGTGCTGGGAGAATCTTTCCCTGTTCCCAGCTTGATGTGTACTTCTTCATTCTGCTTAAGGCACGTGTGGCATATGGCACCTGGCCAACCCCTCTGCCAGGGAGGGGAGGAAGTAGGGTCCTTCGTCTGTAGCCCAAGAGGGGTGCATGCAGACCATCTCCCTGCATCATCTGCAGGATGGAACCTGCTGGCCTTGGGGGACCCTTGCCTACCATTAAAGTTGGTCTTGTTCTGTCTCTTCTCTGTGTGAGTAAAGCCCTATTCCATCCAGTACTTACGTGAGTCATGTCTTTCTTGGCAATCTTAACACCTGCAAACCAAGCAGTGAGTTGACATCTGGCTACTGCTGCTCCTGGTGGCAGGCACTGTTATGCTCTTTCCTATCCTCCCACAGTGGGTCTCTCCCCTATAGGTGATGACAGGTGTCATTTGCTCAACAGAAGAGAATGTTAGGAGTGTGTGGGCTATGCCTTCCCCCCGTACCACCTGAGAATAGCTTATCTATAGAACATACTTATTATTTTAATCCCTCACCATTCCTAACCCATAACAGATGCCCAATGCATGTTTACTGAACCAAATTGGCCTGTAATAAACACCACCTTAAAGATCCAGTAGTTGGCCTGTAAACCCAGCACTTAGAGAGGTCAAGGTGGGAGGATGGCTTGAGGCCAGGAGTTCCCTCCCATTGTTTCAAGGAAAAAACTCAAAGGGCCAAGTAGTTAGTTAAGGGAGGGGATTATAAAAAACATCTATGGGTTCATGGAGCGGTTACAGTAGCATATTCAGAAACCAGACTGGTGGGCTTGACATCTGTAGTTAAGACGATAGAATCAATCAATGGCCTGCAATCCTTACTTGCTCTTCCAGTAGATTAAAATGAAGGGATCTGAAAATGCCTGGGGGTAGCGTGGAGCCTACATTTATTGATAGATCCAGGCTGTCGGGTACATGAAAGGAAAATACATGCCTCAGGCTTTGTTATGTGGCTACAGTGGGAGTTATGCCCATAAAGCCCCCGTTTTCTAACTCAGAACTGTCTTCCTTGTTCCTCCCACAGATGCACGTCTTACTCTACAGAACAAATCCTGGAGTCCCTGTATAAATGCATTGCTAGAGATTTCTACAGGAAGAAGACCAAAAAGAGCTGTTTTCCTCGCTCAGTGCAGATGTCAGTCAGCACCCAAGCATTCGTGGAATGTGACGGAAATTGCATATACAGAAAAGTAGGCTGTTAGTGTATTAGCAAGGGTGACCTATTCTTTTAGGCTATTCAGAGAAATCACTGTCATTTGCAGTGATTTTAGTCAACTGCTCTCTCCATCATTTTGTGTAATTAGGGACAGCCATTTTCTCAAGGGTGGCAAAACATCAGGCTTTTTTGCAACCACCCCCCCCCTCCAGAGAACAGCTCCATTTCTGTAGCCTTCAGAACATTAATGGTCTTTGAGCAGAACAAGTCACTGAGGCAGCAGCAGTGTCAACACGGAACATGAGGGTAACCAGGCAGAGACAGGCACAGCTGACATATGCCATCAGCTCCCTGGGCAGAGGAGGGATGAGTGACAGGGCTGTTTGCTGAATGTCCTACCTGCCCATCACCTGGCGCCAAAATGCCCCTTTGGATAACGGCCTCTCATTTTTGTTTTTCCTCCAGAGATCAGAGCCCCGAAGGACTCCAAAGCTTGTGTCTTTTAACATGTCAGAGGAGAAAGTGATAAAATAAAATTTCCCTGCCACAGGAGGTGGGAGGGGATTTAAATGTGTAATTGTTTTCAGCAGTTGCTTTGTTCTAGCATTACCCTTTTATCTACTGCTCTGAGAAATGACTTCATTTAGCCAAACTCTTCCCCTCCTGCCTCCACCGGGCTCTCTCAAAGCAAGAGCCACACGGCTCCGCTTCATTAGCGTCTTTGTTTGTGTACCAGCGTCATTGATGGTATCGGTTATAGCTCTGGGAGAATGGTTTGTTCATACATTAGCCATCATTAGGAACAAACAGCAAACAGCTTCTCTCAGGAGCAAAGCCTGTTCCCTGAGCTGACACTTAGAGCCTAAGAAATGGGTCTCCTTCCAGGTACTGCTCCTGCCTGGTACCTGAGCTCTGTTTCTCACTCAAGCTGGTGTATTCTCCTGAGTTTAGACAACTAATCCCCTGTACGAGTGCAGAGAGAGCTGTTGTTTCATCAGACTCACAGACAGTATCCTTGCCACTGCCAGTACCCAGGAAGTCCCAGAGTCTTCATTTTTTCGTGCTTTCTAGCTGTTTCAATGTGGTCGTTGAGTCATGGATGATCTTATTTGTGGCATGTTGAGGCTAAGTGAAGTCTTGGCTCTCGACGTTCCAGCTTATACAGATACGTTTTTAAAAAGAACAAGAACACATACGTTAAAAAAAAAAAAAAAACTTGTTGTAGATCCACTATCTAATAAATGATGGGTTTTTGACGATAAAAATCAAACCATTGTATTGCTAACATCAGAGGGATATGATGAAGAACAGTTCCAATAACGGTTACTTTCTCAAGTGAATTTCCTGTGGTTGGTTTTATTTATCTAAGTGCTGAAAGATCTACTTCCGAGGAGTTATAGACTGTGTATGTGGCGTAAGTGAATTAAACCCTTCAGCGGATTCATTTTCCCAGTCACCTAACGGTCACAAAGCCAAGCAATCTATCGATGACTGAATTTTCAATACTTTTTACCAACTAACTTTATGGTTGATTGATTTCTTAGGCCAAGGCGATCAATAAAATAAAAAGGACTCTAAAACAGTAGATTCCAGGAAGCACACACAGATATGACCAAAAATCTTACTTCTTATCTTTCCAGCTTATCTTTGATCATATGTGAATGATGGTATACACTTTATCTGTGATCTGAACTCTCCTATTATTAAATGACCAGAAGGGGCCGGGTGCGGTGGCTCACGCCTGTAATCCTAGCACTTGGGAGGCCAAGGCGGGTGGATTGCTCGAGGTCAGGAGTTCGAAACCAGCCCGAGCAAGAGCAGGATCCCGTCTCTACTATAAATAGAAAGAAAATTAATTGGCCAACTAATATATATAGAAAAAAATTAGCCGGGCATGGTGGCGCACACCTGTAGTCCCAGCTACTCAGGAGGCTGAGGCAGCAGGATTGCTTGCGCCCAGGAATTTGAGGTTGCTGTGAGCTAGGCTGACGCCATGGCACTCACTCTAGCCTGGGCAACAAAGCGAGACTCTGTCTCAAAAATAAATAAATAAATATCCAGAAGGATTAGCCATATATATGTATGTACATATATATATATATATATATATATATATTTTTTTTTTTTTTTGGTCTGTTGTTTCACATAAAATGTATCATGGACAACAATGATAGAAACAAATCTTCCTTCTGCCAACAAACCATATCTGCCCTTCCTTACGTGAATTCTTCCTTACATGTGATCCAAGTGGAAAATCACCCTACTATGCTGACAGCTTGCAGGCCAATGTGCGAGGTTCCTTCAGGAGCAACTCCCAGGCCCCAGGGAAAATCCCAGGGCTATACAGAACTCTGCGAGTTACCAGTTGCTGGAACAGCTCTCCTCCCCATGGGGAGGCTGGTAGTTGGGGCCAAGCAATGTTTGTGTTCTCTGCCACAGTGTCACAGATTTAACCTGAGGTGCCTGTGATATCTGCCATAAACGTTCAGGTTTGTCCCTGCAAAGCTTGATTTCCTGAGGTTATCTGGCTCATTCTGGATGTGATGTCTACAATTCAGCTAAGCTACCATGGGCAAAAAAATAGTCCAGGCCAGGGGTTAGCAAATTCTTTATGTCAAGGGAAAGCATAGTAAATATTTTCAGCTTTGTGGGACATAGCAATTTCTCTTGCAAATGCTCAGTTCTGTCAATCTGCACAAAAGTGGTTATCAGCAATACATAGAAGAATAAGCGTGGTTGTGTTGAAATTAATTTTATTTAGAAAAACAAGCAGTGAGCTAGATTTGGCCTGTGGGCCACAGTTTGCCAACCCACTCTCTCTCGAGTTGTCGTAAATGTTTTTTGATTGTACATGCTGTCAGTTTAAACAAAACCAAACAAAACACGAACATACGTATAAACTCACAACACTTTTAAGTACATACCCCAATACTGTAAATGTTTATTTATGTATAAATTATATACAAGAACAAATGTGTTAATATATTGTTTTCATTATAAAACATACACAAAAATGGAACCTTTAAAAAATGAGACATAGATGAGTAATGCTTTCAAGTATAAATTTGATTGTTGTGAGTTCATACTATCATTGCCCAAGATCTAAAACACTATATATACCGAGAGCTAGGTTCACAGTCAATGGCAGTGGATTTCAATCCATAATTCAAATAGTCTTCTTGATAACTTAAAATACAATTTTGGGGTTTTATTTGACCTAAATAGATCTTTGTTTTTTGTCTTATATTGTCACTAGCAAAGAATTCGACTGTTTATTATAATATTATAACAAACTTCTATTATTTGCTCTACGTTTGGCACAATCAAAAACATTACCTTATTTTACATGAGGAATGGCCTCATGTCCTATCATATTATACTATGTCCCCAATACAATACTGATCTTCTTTATAGTAATAAACATAATAAGGACTAATCTATATTAACTATGATTACTGATTAGCATTATATTAAAATAAGCTAAACTACAAAGGTAGAGTCAGATGCTATTACACTAATCTTCAGCAGTTATTAATCATTTTGTTAACTTAATACCCTGCTCCTCTCTTCTGGACTTAGTGAGGAAATAATCTTCAAAGCCCTGGACTTGAGCACTGGACAGCAGAGTATCTTGTTGCGAAATGGCCCACCGAGCAGGGTTACTCCTGCTTTGAATCTCTCAGCTTGCGGGCTGGTGCTGAATGCTGTCTACAGCAGTGGTTCTCACACTCATCTGCACATCAGAATCACATGGTGGGCTTGTTATAACACAGGTGGCTTAGGGCCCTGGCCTAGAGTTTCCTGTGGGATGGGTCTGGGGCAGGGCCCAAGAATTTGCTTTTCTAACATGCTCCCAGGTGATGGTGCCACTGCTGGATAGGGGCCACACTTTGAGAATCACTGCTCTAGATACCCGTGTTTCCCTGAAAATAAGACCTTCCCATAAAATAAGCCCTAGTAGGATTTCTAAGCATTTGTGCAATAGAAGCCCTACCACGAAAATAAGACCTAGTGATGGGCGTGGCTATGCAGCGTATCTGCACAACCCATGCATTTCGTCGTGGTAAAGAAGATGAGCAGCTCTTCTCATCTGCCCCATGAGAGCTCTATTGCTCCACATGAGAGATTGGGGCCAATGGTTCTAAAGGAAATCGAGTCGCAAGAAATTCAGGATGGAATTCGGGGTTTGGAGAGTTATGATGATGTTCCAGAACAAGACGACTTAACTATACTTAAATAAATGTAGATTGTTGTACCGTACTTAAAAAAAAAAAAAAATAACACATCCCCTGAAAATAAGCCCTAGGGTGTCTTCTTGAGGAAAAATAAATATAAAACCCTGTCTTATTTTCGGGGAAACACAGTAATTGTCTTGTCCTATTCTTTCCAAGAAGTAGAAACTGGAATTTTGATGTTTATGTGGTTTTTGATTCCATGTGACTTTGTTTTTTTGATTTTGATCCCACCCCCATGTCTCCGGTGGACCACTTAGAGCTCATCCTGCTGTCAGCCTTCCTCCCATGCCGATGCTGGCTCAGTCCTTGCTCAGCAACCACCCGCTACCAAACCCATCCTCGGCAGTGATTCTTGGCCTGTTGTAGAACAGGGGCTGATGTACGAGGAATCATACAAAGTTGTACCCTTTTCCTTCTTTTCACTCTCTAATCTTTCTCTGTCCAATTTCATATAGTCACTTCCATGTTTCAGCTATCACCTTAAGGTGATGATTCTTAACCTTACACCTAGAGCTCTGGCTTCTCTCCTGAGCTCCAGACCCACACATCTCAACTGCCCAGTGCACATCTCTACCTTGATGGGCCATAGGTATCTGAAACATAATGTCATGGGTTGAATTGAGTTCCTCAAAAATATATATTGAAGCCTGAGCAATGTAGCAAGACTTCATTTCTATAAGAAATAGAAAAATCAGCCATGTGCAGTGGGTGCTAGTTGGGTGACTGAGGCAGGAAGATCGCTTGAGCCCAGGTGTTGGAGGTTGCAGTGAGCTATGATGATGCCACTGTACTCCAGCCTGGGTGACAGAGTGAGACCCTATCTCAAAAAGAAAAAAAAAGATATGTTGAAGTCTTAACCCCCAGGGCCTATGAATGTCACCTTATTTGGAAATAGGGTTGATGCAGAAGTAATTTACTTAATATGAGGTCATACTGGAGTAGGGTAGCCCTTAATCTAAACTGACGAGTGTCTTTATAAGAGAAGAGACATGAGTATGGAGAAGATGGCCATGGCTATGTGATGACGGAGGCAAAGATTGGAGTGATGAAACGATAAGTCGGATTACTCAGGATTGCCAGAAAACACCCGAGGGTAGAAGAGGTGAGGAAAAATTCTCCCCTGCAGATTTCAGAGGAAGCAGGGCCCTGCTGACATTTTGATTTTAGATTTCTAGGCTCCAGAACTACAAGACAATAAATTTCTGTGGTGTTCATCTACCTAGTTAGTGATATTTGTTACAGCAGCCCTGGGAAATTAATACACTCATCACGTCCAGAGCTGATCTGAACAACCCCTTTCCTCATCAACAACCCCAAATTGTTTCCTCTCCAAAGTTCTTTTTTCAAATAATAGCATTACAATCTACAGTTTTCTCAATCATAAAAGCTAGAAACTTGGATTTATTTTATACTCTTCTTCATACTTCACATCCTATAAGCCACCAGATTGTTAACTGTATCCCCCATCCAACTTTCCCTTTAGCATCTTGGTCATTGCAACAACTTCCAAAGCTTTTCTTCTCCTTTTTTTTTTTTTCTTTGTCTTTCTTGTATTTCCAACTATTTATTTATTTATTTATTTATTTATTTATTTATTTATTTTGAGACAGAGTCTCGCTTGTTGCCCAGGCTAGAGTGAGTTGCCATGGCGTCAGCCTAGCTCACAGCAACCTCAAAGTCGTGGGCTCAAGGCAGGATCCTCCTGCCTCAGCCTCCCAAGTAGCTTGGACTACAGGTATGGGCCACCATGCCCGGCTAATTTTTTCTATATATATTAGTTGGCCAATTAATTTATTTCTATTTATAGTAGAGATGGGGTCTCGCTCTTGCTTAGGCTGGTTTCGAACTCCTGACCTTGAGCAAAATCTGCCTGCCTCGGCCTTCCAGAGTGCTAGGATTACAGATGTGAGCCACCACGCCCGGCCCATTTCCAATTATTTCTTAATATTTGCTACAATGATCTGTCCACTGAAAGGATGGCAGGAGCTAAACAAGTCAGCTCCGCCCCCCTCTCCACCTAGCTAACAGGTGCCCTGTGGAGCTCTGAACATCTCAAAGAAGCCCAGCAGACAAAAGGAAATGTAATTTTTTTTTTTTTTTTACAGTGTTAGACCTATTGACTAAAGCTGCCTTGTGGCGTCTGTTTCTACAGCCTGGAGTAGTTCCTGAGAAGTTCCTGGGTGACAGCATGGGGGACAATCTCCAGACATACCTTGAGGGCAAGGTCACCTTATCCCTAAAGCAAAGGACATGGATGCAGCAGTTTCACACAGCAGATTCCATTATCTGCCTGCAGCTAAGAGTAAGAGAAGGAGCTGATATGGCAATTCACAACAATTAACTATTTTTCTCTTCTTATCCATAAAAGCAGCAAGCCACTTGGCCTGGCTGCTGGCCTTCTCTTTCTTTGGGATGCCACACCATCTCTCTGCTCTCTTCCCCCAGCCCCCTTTATTCTCTCTGTCTTTCTAAAGGATAAAATAAATTTTACTTTTATATCCTAATCTCTGCACGAGAAATCTTTCTCTACCCACGCCGAGAGCACCTGCCACCAGGCTTTCCACCCTACCGTCGACAACGTTAAAGTACTTACAGTAATATTAGCTACCTTTTACTGAGAGCTTTACTTTGTGGCTGAAAAAATATGCTAAGTTCTTTCACATGCATTTGACCTTCACAACAATTTTAGGTGTTAACTACTATTATTATCTTCATTTTATGGATCAAAAAACTTGTGCCCAAGTTCACAAAGCTACCAAATGTCAGAGTTGGGATTGGAAGTCGTATTCACTCTTGTCACATTCTTTGTAGCACATCCTGTCACCTCCATGAAATAACAAAGTACTTGCACGGCACTCAGGACAACCCTAAGCTAGGCTTCCAGCCTTGTCAGCATATAGCTTCCTTCGCAACCTCTGTTCCCGGCACGTGAGAATACCCATCATTCCCTGCACATACGGGCTCACTTTCCCGCCCTGTGGTTTTGGGTGTGCAGTTCCTTCAATCTAGAAAGCCTGCAAGTTTTCACTGTCTGAAACCCTTCACATACTTCAATGCCCTCTTTCGCCAACACTCCAAGTCAAAATGACCTTTTCCTTCCTTCTTGAGAATTTAGGCCACTCCACCTGGCTTTAATAGCTTGTTGTTTGCATGTTTATTTCTACCATTGTCTTACCAGCTCCTTAATTCAAGGGCCATCATTTAAATTTGTCACTTAGTTTCCTCCCATCTTTTATAACAGTGCCTCAATAAATGGTTGTTGATTTGGATTGCTAATAACAGTGATAGTAATTGCCATAATAATGCCAGCAAGCCTTTGCTAGGCATTCATACTTACCAGTTTCAGTAATATTTGAAAAATAAACTTTTTTATTTAAAAACATTGTGTCAGTTTTTCTTTTCCCACAACTTAAAAGGAAATTTCTTAATCTATTTACAAATTTTTTTTTCATGTAATACAAGAAGCTTCATTTGAAATAAATATCCATTGCTATTCAATTTGATGCTTCTGTGTGGTGGAAACTCATTTATTGTGTGGTAACATCCAAATCTGTTCATCATTCTTTAGAAATAAAATATCGTTCTCTATGAGCAGGCCAGTTAAAAAAAAAAGAAAGAAATATAACGCTTGCATGGGTATGGGGAGGGTGTCCACTTTGTTTCCTACTCTCCACATGATGTTCCCTTTATCCCTGAGTCTAGAAGCATGTCTGGGCCGTCTGAGGTTGTGTCCCAGCTGGTTTGGACTCACCTGGTACCCTGTTACATTGCATGGTAGGAAGTCAGACTGAATTGAAAATAGTAATAGCACATGCACCTCACTGCCCTTACAGTTCTGGCAGCTTAAACCTAGCTTCATTTATTTTGGAGTCTCTGACGACTGACATAAGATCAAATTCCATACTTTGAGGAACCCAAAGAAGAAAATAGAGAAGAAACGAAACGAGCCCCATGAGAAATCAAGGCAGAGTGGACATCCTGGCAAAGAGGCAGAAAAGCTCTCTGCATAACTATTTAGGAGTCAGTCATGTGCAAATAATTAAACAAAATGGCTATAAATGTGCGTGCTTTAAAAAGGAACAGACCGAAGAAAATGATTAGGAAATAATTAAAAGGAAAACAGTATATTCCACAAAGCAGAAAAAATGTGATGAAAAATAAAATGATCACTCTTCCCCCTTGGGGCTTCTTCCCCCCCCCCCCACTGGAAAAATATCCCTATTTCTGTCCATCATTTGAAATATCTAGAACTCTGGATTTATTGACAGGAAGTATATTTACCATCTAATCAGAGAAATCCTAAAGGGAAAGGAGTGCTGTACACATCAGAGGTACCCTAGAGACTCAGCTGTTCATAACTCTGCATGAACACGGTGGAAAGTGCCATATTCCCATTAAAGAGCAACACAGTTGGTTAAAGAATGAACAAAAGGCAGCATTTCTTCATTAGTGTCATTGCAGGAAGCTGATGCTATGAAAGCTGGAGGCCATCAAATGGGATATTGCAGCAATAAAACAGAATGAAAAAATGAAATGCTCCGTTCTGTTGTCAATCTCATATCCTTGTCTCTTTCTTTTTAATATACTAGGCACTACCCTGATAAGCTAATGCATATTTGCAGTTTCGTTTTGTGCTTGGTAATTGTGCTATGGGCACTTATTCATTTGACAGCATTTGCTTTAAATGAAGGAAACTGGCAGGTTGGAAGAAAAAAACCCAATGTTGCCAAATCACCAATTAAGGAAACTGCCAGAGGGAAAACTGGACCTGGAACTGGTATCAGTAAAAATGATATAATGATGCTGCACTTCCAAAGGCATTTTGAAGAGACCCTTAATGAAGGAGATAAGAGAGGTGGATTTTAAGGTGGCTGATATACACGACTGCCAAATTTAGACCATGATGGGTACAGTCATTTCTGCAAAGTTTTGGACATCTAAACAACAAATGTGTCCATTTGTGCTGCAGCTGACAGAAAGACTGGCTCTCCCTCTGTAAATGGAGGAAGTCATCCCCAAGATCGATTCTGTTCAAAAGTCCCCTTTGCGAAGGGATGCTACCTTGGCAGGTAGCCATCCTGGCCCTCCCTCCTGGATCTCATACTTTTGCAAAGGAACAAGGAGGCACATAAGCTAATTACATGTAGGTTCAAAGGATGAAACCGAATATTCCTCTACTTTTTCCATTGAGTCTCTGATCAATCGCCTATCAGTATCAGGGTGGCCTTTCTTTCTCTAGCCTCCCTCCCTCTTCTTCCCTACAGGAGCCCTGATTTTGCTCAATTTCCTCAATTCTCCCCCACCCAAGACCCAGCTTCATCTGGAGGGACAGCGTCAAAGCCCGCATGTCTTGAAATTGCTGAACAAGCTTTAGTTCCTTTATGTTCACAATGAATAAGCCCGTTCCCCCTTGTCTCTTTACACTATTTTACCAAAGATTCCCGTCTCAAGAAAGCGTAAAGGGGAAAAAGATGAGGGAAGAAAGCTCTCTTTTGCCATAAGAAACACGCACCAAAACAGTGGTGTGAAGAAAGTCATGTGAAATTACTGAGCACATGGAGGTGGCATGATGGAAGACTTCATGGAGGAGGTGACACTTACTGGTTAAGATGCTAGTGCACAGCGCGGTGCTATCTACCGTCAAATTACAAAATATAAGATATGACTCCTGTCCTGAAGAAGCTTTGAATCTAGCCAAGGAGAAAATATAAACACACATGTCATAAAAAATACCAAGACACCCTATCATTACAAGTTTTGTAATACAAATACATTGAAATTTTTGGAATTGAAATTTATTTTTCTGTTTCTGTGCTGAATAAGACTAGGACCAGGCTGGGCGTGGTGGCTCATGCCTGTAATCCTAGCACTCTGGGAGGCCAAGGCGGGCAGATTGCTGGAAGTCAGGAGTTCGAAACCAGCCTGAGCAAGAACGAGACCCCATCTCTACTATAAATAGAAATTAATTGGCCAACTAATATATATAGAAAAAATTAGCCCGACATGGTGTCGCATGCCTGTAGTCCCAGCTACTCGGGAGGAGGCTGAGGCAGGATTGCTTGAGCCCAGGAGTTTGAGGTTGCTGTGAGCTAGGCTGATGCCACGGCACTCACTCTAGCCTGGGCAACAAAGCGAGACTCTGTCTCAAAAAAAAAAAAAAAAGACTAGGACAAGACAAAAGTAACTTAGCTGCTTGTACCTGGAAAGACTTGTTTCTGGAAGACTGTGGACCAGCTAAAATAGCTTATTTACCAAGACTAACAGCTTGCTTGTCAGTACTCCATTTAAGACCCTTGCTTTGTGTGGTCATCAATCCAAAGCTCTCATGTCATAAATGCTGCTCAATCCCAACTAGTCCTCGGCCTTGCAAGACCCGCCCTAAGTTACACAGCTTTGGCCCTAAAATACCAAAATATCCTCTCCTAATTTCCCCCCTCTGAGACAATACTTTTCTTTATTGCAGTGAGTCTAATAAGCTTTGCTTGATCAAAAGTTTTTTTTTTTTTGGGGGGGTGGTCTTTTTGGGGATTGACAGTACAATTTAATAAGGTTTTCTAAAGGTAGATGTCTGGGATACGTGGCAATCTCTGTAGCCATATAGTTTGTGCATAAATTCTTTCTTTCTTTCTTTCTTTCTTTCTTTCTTTCTTTCTTTCTTTCTTTCTTTCTTTCTTTCTTTCTTTCTTTCTCTGTAGCCATATAGTTTGTGCATAAATTCTTTCTTTCTTTCTTTCTTTCTTTCTTTCTTTCTTTCTTTCTTTCTTTCTTTCTTTCTTTCTTTCTTTCTTTCTTTTTTGAGACACAGTCTCACTCTGTTGCCCAGGCTAGAATACCATGGCATCAGTCTAGTTCACAGAAAGCTCAAACTCCTGGGCTCAAGAGATCCTTCTATCTCAGCCTCCCAAGTAGCTGGGACTACAGGCATGCGCCACCATGCCTGGCTAATTTTTTCTATATATTTTTAGTTGGCCAATTAATTTCTTTGTATTTTTAATAGACATCTCGCTCTTGCTCAGGCTGGTCTCGAACTCCTGACCTTGAGTGATCCTCCCACCTCGGCCTCCCAGAGTGCTAGGATTATAGGCGTGAGCCACCACGCCTGGCCTTCCTTTATTTCTTAATGGGTCTGAGGGTAAAGCCCAGAAAGAAGGCAATAACCATGACCATGACTGAAAGCTCATCTGAAGCACTAATAAAGTGCTGGAGCAAAGGGAAGCATTAATACTCGAGGTGCCCGGAGACCCGTAGGGTGGTGCTTCTGTTTCCTGGTGGCACCAGTGATGTGATGGACGGGAGCTGAGATTTGGATTGGGCTTTGGGCAAGGTTTTGTAATCTCACCTAATTTCCTGGGCTGTATTAGCCAAGTTTCCTCCTGGAAAAAGTCCTTAAATCATGTCAGTTCCTGGGGATCAGACACACGCCGAATTGTGACAAACTTAAGGGGGTGGAGGAACACTCCAAGGGAGCTAATTTACAAAGAGAGAAAAAATTAAATAAAAAAAAAAAAGAAAGAAACAAAGAGAGAAAAAATTAATCCAAAGGTAACAGAACACATGGGACAAGGGATGGCACCTAGGGTCCGTGTATTTGTAGCCCTGGGTCCTTGTCCTTACACAGGCCCAGTCACCCTGGGGGCATGCACAAGCTCAGGGAAGTGTGCAGAACTAAAAGAGCCACCTCACCCGACTCAGGGACGCCTCCGGGCCCAAGCAGCCCTGCTGCGGGAGTCCCCTAAGGCGGTGAAACAATGGAGGAAGTGGCACATTCTCTCCGGTGGAATGTGCCGAGAGGGACACCTTAAGACCATACCAGGAGACATGCTTTCCCCATTCCACTGGTTGGGACTCGCTCCAAACTGCACAAAGAAACAAGGTGTCGGGGACTCAGATCCCTGAATAATCGTGGGGAGGAGAGCTGCCTGCCAAGCAGGTCAGTTTACAAGAGAAACGAAGTATTTTCCTTGAGCCGTTGCATTTCTGGGGTCCCTTATCCCCTTATAAACTGTAAAGTGTCTTATAAATGTGTTATAGCTGCCACAAAATCAAATAAACCATCAATAGGAAGCAATGATTCTAAAAAATTTAAATTCCTCAACTGTCCAGTTGAATTACACAGCCTAACCTTACTACTCGGAGCAAATTAAAGGAGGATAGTAGACACAGGTTGCTATGTGGGTGTTTGGTGTCAACCTCTCTTCCTATTGACTCCACTTCTCCTCTGGGGAGTCCTGAGAAGCAGTGACCATAAAGCCTGGGGGCCACGTCCCCCCTCCTCCCTGCTTCTGCCCCATGTCCATTGCGCTGCAGAGTGGCAGAGGCAGGCTGGGCCGTGCCTGGGGCCTGCGCTTTGCTCCAGAACAAGAACCTTGACTGACGCCCCAGGCAGCTGTCAGCTCTCCACATCTGAGCTTGCCCATGGACACAACCTGAGCAATTAAACAGTACCTGTCCCCAGAATCTCCCAATTCCCTTCATTACAGCCCTTCACGAGTCCTCTCAACAACCCCAAGAAAGCGGAAAGCAGGTGTGGCTTTGACAGCAAGCAGATGTTTGGGGAAAGAATTAGCCAGCTCACAAGGGCACACAGGACCGGGACTGGACCTGGCCTGGCACAGCTGCCCTGGGCACCTGCGTCTGACCAGGGCTGCTAAGCCCACTCTCTACCTAAAAATCCTGTCCTCCCTGCCCCCTGGGGGAGCCCAAATACTTGGCATTTTCACTGTTGGAAATGAGAGACTCATTTCTTTGTATTTCCTAGGAATTATCTTTTTTAAGATGCAAAAAGCCTTGGAAGAGAGGTTGCCCACACGTCTCATTGTCACCTAAGCCTAGAGTCACAATGGAGGCACTGAGCCCTGGGGGGAGGGGCCCCCGGAACACCTGCTCATAAATGACAGAACTGGGACCCGAGCGGTTTTTCTGCCCTGTGAAGCTGAGACATGCCCTTTCTATTGACCACACTCGGTCCAGAGCTGAGGAGGACACGAGTCAAGAGCACTAATTGGGTCCCCTCTCTGAAACTCCCTCCATTCATTGCAACTTAACCTCCGGAGAGAGCAGATTTTTGCTTCAGGTGCTTTTCTGCTAGTCAACATTTCCCTGTTTTATTGTCTCCTCATCAAGATTTTCTGTCATTGAGCAGTGCAAATGACAGAACCTTTCCCAACAGCTTCAGCAGGGGGAGGCAGCTGAAGGACATAAGGAGGGCAGACCCCCATGCAGTAAAGGACAGACACTTTCTTGTCGCTGACATTGCTGTGCCCTCCAAAGACAGTTGCACACACCCTTCACCTCGGATGCGAGCTCAGCCCACCTACTCCCGAGTTTATGCAAAACACGGCACAGTCTCCCTGTGCTTTGGAAACAGAAATCTTTTCCTTTTCCCTCAACTTTCTATTTGACACACTTCTTTCAGCTTCTGATCTTTCTTGAAACTCCCCCTGCAGCCGTAGGCCTTGATTCTCCTGAAGATCAGTTTCTCCTCCCAGCTTATCTCATCATTTGATCTTTCTTTTGAGACAAGTGTCATTTACTTCTTTAGAGGGGAAAGGAAGATCTAAAAGAATCTTGTCTCTAACTCACACTTTCACTTTGTTCTCCATCAAGACTGAAATTTCCTTATTAAAGGACAACACTAATCGCACAGGCTGCTGCCGAGACTGTAGGCAGGTGCCTGGAAGAAGGCATTTTGGGGGGGTAGAACCCGAAATGAGCTCTGTAATAGGTAGACCTGGATCTGGAGCCCAGTGTGGCTACTCACGAGCTGTGACAATATGGGTTAATTACTTAATGACTCAGTTTCCTGCTCTGTAAAATGGAGATAAAGGCCCCTTTCTCACAGGCTTGCTATAATAATTAAAATATAGTTTGTTTGTTTGTTTGTTTTTTGAGACAGAGTCTCACTCTTGCCCAGGCTAGAGTGTTGTGGCATCAGCCTAGCTCCCAGCAACCTCAAACCCCTGGACTCAAGCAATCTTTCTACCTCAGCCCCCCAAGTAGCTGGGACTACAGGCATGTGCCACCATGCCCGTCTAATTTTTTCTATATATTTTTAACAGTCCAAGTAATTTCTTTCTATTTTTAGTAGAGATGGGGTCTCATTCTTTTTCAGGCTGGTCTCAAATTCCTGAGCTCAAAGGATCCTCCCGCCTCGGTCTCTCAGAGTGCTAGGATTACAGGCATGAGCCACCACGCCTGGCCCAAAATATATACTACATGTTAAGTACCTTAAGCTCAATAACTATAGTTTCCCTCATTCTAACACCCTGTAGACAAAGAATTTGGAGGGTGTAGTAGCATTGAGACAAACAATACTGTGGTTTAGTTGCCTGAGATGTGGTCCAGGAATGCTTCTGTTGTAAAATATAAAGAAACATTACAGAAGAGATTGCACCCTCCCCTTTAGCTCTTGGCTCTCAGGCAGTAAGATGCTGTCCTCTTACTGGGATCTCATCAAATGAAAACAACAGTGACAGCCTATTTCAAATTCACCACAACTGATGTGCTAACAAGTTACTCTGCAGTTATTCAAAAAACTTAAACTATAAAACGTGAACCTGGAGAAGAGAATAGAATGTGATAATTTACTTCTTTATTTTTTTGAATTAAAAAAACAAAAACAAAAACTTCTGGATATGCCATGTACTCAGTTGTTCTAAAAAAAAAGAAAAAAAAAGAAAAAAAAACAAAACAAAACAAAAAAAAACTTCTGGATAACCATGTTTGAACTCTTCTAAATTAAAATACACTTGCATTTTTATCTTGGTCTTACCTATAAGATAAACTATGTGTTTCCAAACAGTCCAACATTTGGCACTAGTCTGGGCCACTTTGCTATACTTTGTTTGACTAAGGAATATATAAATATCAAAGGATGAGACAAAGTAGGAAAAGGACTATGGGTGAGAGCAAACATGTGTCTCAGTCTTCAAACTACACCTTCAAAATAAATAATACCATCATTGAAAGAGCAAGTTTTATTAAATGACCTATAAAGCAAAACCTGAAATACTCATAGGTACCATATGCATGAGGTTATTCCTTTTGTTTGATTGTAAAACAGCCTGTGAATTTGATTCTTAGGGAAGGGGTTCTGTGTTTAAAACAGGAGCTCTTATGTCACCCCCAAACTCCCTGAAATTATCTGCCAAATTTTGCATGTGTATGACTACGTACGTTTTTTTATTCGGGGAAGAGAGCTCATCTCTTGCAGCAGATTCTCAAAGCAGTTCTCCACCCCAGAAAAGTTTAAAAGTCTCTGGTTTGGAGGAGATTGTACAATGCCAAGAGATAGCCTATTCTTAAAGTGGCTGATTACTATACAGAGGCCAGGCCATCAATGCTACCCTCTCCTTCTTGTCACCTTCTCCTTTCTCCCTGCTGCAGCCTCAAGGAGATGATAAATGCCAGTCTGATTGTTCTGCTGCACTATTTTCTCTTAATTTCTCACCCCCCACCACCAACATTCACCATATGTAAAATCTTCTGCTCTATTTTATCACAGAAGCTACAGTTCACCAAAACTCCCCAACCTGTTTGGCTAATTACCTTCTCCCAGAAAGACTTCTCTTCCTGATGCCATCAGAGCAAAACAGTAGGTGTCAACTAGAAGTGATCTATTCTCCAGCAGACACTGAGCACTGGTTCTCTTCCAGGAACTTTGCTACAATTAAATTCTTCTCCTAAATTGATCCTCACTACCATTCCATGAGTTGGCTCTTTTTATTACCATTTTGAGGAGGAAGTAAAAATATTAAATAGCTTAGTCACTTGTCCAGGTTCATGCATCTGATATATTCAAAAGGAAATCACTGAAGGGTATTTAAGTTGTATAATCAATTTGATTTTTTAAGGTTGCTGATGTCTGTGTAGATAATAGGTTGAAGTAGCACAAGAGTAGGGTGAGAGAGAACATTTTAGAAGCTGTTAGACAAAAGATGTAGACAAAAGATGATGGTGGCTTGGAGTAGATTGGTCCCAGTAGAGCCAAAGCATAGATGAGGTAGGTTGGACCTGGTACCGGCTGAAGGTGATAAAGAGAGGGGGTGTCAAAGGTGACTCTTAGGCATCCGGTGTGAGCCACTAAATAGAGGTGGCAACCAGCCTCCAAGATGGCCCCAGTGATCCTCCTCTCCCAGCCTTCGCACCTTTGTGTACTACCCTTCCACATTAAATCATGGCCAGCCTGTGTGACTAAAAGAATACTGAGAAAGTGACAGTGTTTGCCTTCTGAGGCTGGGTCATGAAAGATACTGCAGCTTCCTCCTTGCTCTCTCTTGGATCATCTGCTCTGGAGGAAGCCAGCCACCATGTTGTGTGGATACTCCAGCAGCCCTTTGGAGAGGTCTGTGTGGATGTAACAGGGGATGGCCTGGAAAACTTTCCCCACTATTTTGGGAACTGCAGCCTGGCCTGCATCCCTGAGGCAGGGTAAGTCTTTTGTTAAAACTCCCAGGTGGCACCAGCCCCCAAGGTGGGCAGCTGACAGAGTTCACAAGCTTTATTTTTGGTAGGGATGGGACAATTAGAATAGTTAACCACAGTAATTGCCTGAAGCCGAGGACCCTCCCTTTAAAGGCTCTGTATTGCTGCCTATGTTCAGGTAATATGCGGTTTTGAGACAAGAAGGTCTACCATATTTCCTCCTTTGTTGGCAAAGTACACTCTCTTTCCTTCCTCCCTTAACTGCTGGTCCTCGTTCTTCTGATTCGGCCTTATGGACAAGTGGCCAAGCTTTTGCTAACGTGGGGAAGAACTGAGGTCTTCTACCAAACACAGTACCAACCTGTCAGCCACATGGGTGGGCCATCCTGGAAGGGGATGTTCACCCATTTGAACCATCAGGTGACTGCAGCCCTGGCCAACAACTTACCGCAACCTCATGAGAGGCTTTGAGCTAGAACCACCTAGCTAAGCTATTCCCAAATTCCTGACCCACAGAAACTGGGAGGTAGTAAATGTTTTTGTTTTAAGCCACTAGATTTCATGATAATTTGTTTCATAGCACTAGATATCTGTAATAATTCAACATCAGTGCCCCAGGTTTGGGTTTTTGGAAGGAGGAATGCAGAGCTTGGTTTGGGCATGTTTAGTTTGAGATGTCATCTAAATGGAGAAGCTAAGAAAACAGTTACACAGAAATGTCTATAAAGTCCCAGATCAGTTGACCAAAAATAAAAAATAAAAAAAAAAGAAAAAAAAAGAAAATTAAAAAAAAAAAAAAAAGAAATGTCTGAAGTTCAGAGGTGAGCTATACTGGAGATTTAATCTGGAGTCTTCAGCCTACGGATGGTACTTAAAACAAGAAAGAATGTAAACAATCAGAAGAGAGTGTGAAAGGCTTGTGGGAAGAAGTGACAGTTGACCTAAATTTTTGCACATGACTAGGAGTTAGCCTGGAAAGGAAGCTGGGGATGTGAGCAGGAAGAGCATTCCAGACCTTCAGGAAGTTAGGATATACATAAACTACTTGTGGCAAAGTACTATTCACTTGATCTGAGGCTATGTGCATTTCTGTGTGTCTCCTAGCTGGATGATAAAGTTCTCAGGCCATACCTGCACCCTCCAAAGCCCATCCCTGGTATCGTGTTAAAAGATAAATGAAATCACTACATAAATACAAACAAAATATTTGTGGCTAATAAAGGACACGTATGCAGCAAAAATAATCATTTTGCAGATAGAAAAATTAGAAGTAGCTGTAATGAAATAATTGGTAACATATTCTGTACCTCCCCAAGCCCTCGCTCACAACCCAAGTGGTTTGAGAAATAGGTATTTCCACTCAGCTGACTCTTCCATTTCTCTTTATGTGTTCTGGTTGCTACAGTGAATCTATATTATAAATAAAGCCTTGATATTTACATGTGGAATGCTTTATTTAAAAGTAGCATGGAGAATACCTGGAAAGATTTCAGATATGAGTTAAAAATCAGAAATACAGAGGTAGTAATCAGAAAAAAAAAAGTATAGATATTTACAGATATATTCTCTGCTATTAGATTAACCAAAATGGCAAGGGTCTATGCGCACAATTCCTGTGTTCAATAGAAAAATGGAATGTGTTTTCTTCTCTGGCCACAGTCCTGTGAGAAAGGATTAACTCAGCTACCTGACTTTTGAAATTTAATGGGTGTATTTATGGAAGAATATTAGAGGTGACTGGTCTTGATTCAAAAATGCTAAATTTCCTAAACCTGGACTATGTTTTCAAAAATTCAAGATGCATTTAGCAAAGCAAGGAAAAATAAATTCAGGCTGCTAGCTTGGCAGCTGGTCTGGATACAGTATTTTGCTCTGTTTACTCTGTCAGGAAGCCAGTTCCATTTGATTAAATTCTGAAATTAGAATGCATGCACTCTGGAAGATACCAAGCAGCTTCATGCTTTTACCCGTATGGAAAATGTGATTAAGGAAATGAACTCAACGGCTGTAGCATCAGAAGAGATCAATGCAACAGCTGTATTCAACTAGGCTCAATGGGCTAGACCTTTACTTTATTAAAATGGATGGCTTTAGCATAGAAACTGTGTCCACATCGCAGAACTACCGTATTGCTCTGAACTCAGGCCTAGAAAGGAGCCAAGGGGAACTGCCATCAAATATTATGGCAGCAGTGCAAATGCAGATCCATTCTCACACCACAAAGCTAAAATTCAGCCAAGATGAGAGATAATTAAAGAGATTATATGCATAGTCTTCCCACACCAACATATTGGATTATTTTCAAAATTGCTGGTATGTACTAATTTGGCAAGTTTTCTAGAATTCGCCCACAAAAATCTTGAAATTTCCCATGGGGTGGCAATATCTTTTGCTTTGCCTGAAATGAAGTAGGCTATGAATAATAATCTATATGTGAAAGTATTGTCAGAGGCCAGATATAACCAGATAACCCAGCCAAAAAAAAAAAAAAATACCTTACTGTGTTTGTTTATCCAGTTAACAGAGAGAAAGGTAGGATTTTATTGGAAAATAATTAAATATTTGACCTGTGATTGTCAACTTTTTTCTTTGGCCACATAGACTTGTTAATGAGTTGAAAAATGGGCTGGGCGCGGTGGCTCATGCCTGTAATCCTAGCTCTCTGGGAGGCCGAGGCAGGCCGATTGCTCAAGATCAGGAGTTCAAAACCAGCCTGAGCAAGAGCGAGACCCTGTCTCTACTATAAATAGAAAGAAATTAATTGGCCAACTAATATATATAGAAAAAATTAGCTGGGCATGGTGGCACATGCCTGTAGTCCCAGCTACTCGGGAGGCTGAGGCAGAAGGATCGCTCGAGCCCAGGAGTTTGAGGTTGCTGTGAGCTAGGCTGACGCCACGGCACTCACTCTAGCCTGGACAACAAAGCGAGACTCTGTCTCAAAAAAAAAAAAAAGAAAAATGAAACAATTGAGGTATTGCACCTGTGAAGTGCAGAGGATGTGAAGAGAGTATGGCCTAAGAGATGCTGAACTGGAGGATGGTCTAGATGGGACTTTCTAGAACAGAAGCCTGATTCTCAGGCTCCAGGCATTAAGAAACTCTTTGAAAAGGCATCCAAATATGATCAGATTCTCTAGAATTGTTTCATGCTAACCAAACTCAAAAGAAGATGGTATATAAAGCAGAATGCCAATAACCATGTGCTATAGTTGGAATGTCGCCTCCAAAGCATATGTTGAAATTTAATAATTTTCATTGTGATAGTATTAAGAGGTGGGTCCTTTAAGAAATGAATTAATGCCGTTATCATGGAAGTGGTTAGTTATCATGGGAGTTTGGCCCCCTTTTTGTTGGAGACTAAGACCCTCCACATTCCAACGACTTGTCCTACTCACGGGCCTCGCCCTGGAAAATAGCCTAAGACGAAAATAGCACCCAGCCCCCCAGCTATAGTTCCAAGAAGAATGCATTCCATGACGTGCTTGCTCCAGGGCATGCTACCTGCAATTGTTCCCGACCCCCTACCAGGTTGGGGTTGAGTGATCCATCACAAACAGCTTCCGGTGCCATTGGGATGCTGATTGGGGTTGATTAGCCCACACCCAAGCCTCATCATCCCCCCACTCTATTTTTCTGTTTCTACTTCCTTGTTTCTGTATATAAAACCTACTAAAAATCCAAGTAAAGTAGACCTTGACAACCATTTGCTTGGTCTCGTTCCTTTCTCTCGCCCATCTCTTTCAGGCAAGGTCCCCCTTGACCCCCGCGAGTAACAAAAGGTCCCGTGGGCCAGGACACCTTTTGCTCTCTGTCTCAGCTCCTACTTGCCCTTCTGCCTTCTGTCACGGTTTTAAAGCAGCACGCAGAGCATGCAGCGTGAAGGCCCTCCCCAGATGCAGCACCATGTTCTTCGACTTCCCAGCCTCTAGAACTGTGAGCCAAGTGAACATCTCTTTATAATAAATTGCCCAGTCTGTGGTATTCTGTTATAGCAGCAGAAAATAAGTTAAGACACCATGGGACTTGGAATGCTCAGGTGAGCTGAGTTCAGTCTTTCCCTTAAGATACGGTGGATAGAAATTTGCTTGTTCAGCTTGGAGCTAGAGCAAGAAAAGCTGATGGATCTCACTTGGCAATTTTATCTGGCTATGCATCCATCTCTACAAATTAGATGTTGGTGTTCTTACATTGGAGCACACTCTTCCTTCAAGGGGAGAAAACCTGGCAAATACTTGCTTATAGGATTATCTTTTTAGAAATGTCATGTAGACTATCCCTTTAATTTATAAAATCTTTGTGGTTTTTTTGCTAGTTTCTCAACTGTATTGAAATATGACTTATATACAATAAATGCATCCATTTTAAGTGTATAATTTGGAAAGTTTTGACTGTTATACCCATGTTATGATCATGACAATCAAATATAGACTTTCATTACCCTCCAAAAAATTCCTTTGTGCCCTTACTTCTCAATCAATCCGCATCCCCAAGCAACCCCTGATCAACTTCTGTCTATATAAATTAGATTAGTCTTTTCTAGAGTTTCATCTAAATCAAATCTTTTGTGTCTGGCTTCTTTTATTCGGCATGCTTTTGAGATTCATCTGTGTGGGGTGTATATCAGTAGATAATTCCTTTTTATTACTGAGTAGTACTTAATTGCATGAATATACAACAACTCTTTCTCCACAACAGTCTTTTTTTTTTGAGATTTTTTTTTTATTTCAGCATATTATGGGGGTACAAATGTTAAGGTTACTTATATTGCCCTTGCCTCCCCTCCCCCTAGTCAGAACTTCAAGGGTGTCCATCCCCCAGATGGTGCACATCGCACTCACTATGTATGTAAATACCCATCCCCTCCTCCCCCCTCCCACCTGCCCAGCACCCAATAAATTTTTTTTTTAACATTTTGGTTACATTTTATATCTTTGCCTCTCCCTAGCAAGGGTTAGAGGTATGCCCTTCCCCTCCACAATGCTCACCACATCCCTCAGATGTGGGACTACCCCCCCCAAATACCCAAATCCCTGGTGAACACCACCACCCTTTGAGCACCATAGTGTTAATCAGTCAGTACCAATTTGATGGCAAGTACATGTAGAGCCCATTATTGTGATCTTGTGTCGCTTCACTTTGGATAATGGGTTAAGCTCAATCCAGGATAATATAAGTGGTGCTAGCTCGCTGACATTTCTTAGAATTGAGTAATATTCCATTGTAAACATATACCAAATTATAATAATCCACTCACGAATTGATGGACACTTGGGTTGTTTCCACGTCCTTGCAATAGTTAATTGTGCTGCCATAAACATTCGGGTGCAGATGTCTTTATAATAAAATGTCTTATGCTCTTTTGGATAGATGCCTAATAATGCTATTGCTGGGTCGAATAGTATTTCTATTTTTAGCTGTTTGAGGTATCCCCATATTCTTTTCCACAAAGGTTGCACTAATTTGCAGTCCCACCAGCAGTGTAGGAGTGTTCCTGTCTCTCCACATCCTTGTCAGCATTTGTTGTTTTGGGATTTCTTGATACAGGCCAATCTCACTGGGGTTAGGTGATATCTCACTGTGGTTTTCATTTGCATTTCTCTGATGATTAGCGATGTTGAACATTTTTTTATATGTTTTCTAGCCATTATTCTGTCTTCTTCACAACAGTCTTTTAATAGTCCCTTTGGAGAGAGTTTATGAGGTGTATTCTCATTATAGCCAATTATGAAATGGAACTTGATATAAGATGAGGCCTCATTTTAGTACCCACACATCAAGGGCATTTAGTAACATCATCTTAAGACTTCATGTATGTGATTTTATACATGTATACTTTGCACAATAAGAATGATGACCCAATCACATTATATACATGCTTACACTCATAAGGTAGTCTTACAGACATATTTAAAAACACCTTAAAACAGGTATTGAAACAAAAAGGGCTTCCCTGAATTAAACAATAACAACAAAAACATCATCTGCATATTTTAAACAAGGTTGTAGATCTACACACATGCACGTGCACTTTATATTGGTGAATAATTGCATGTTAAACAACTTTCTCTGGTCAAAAGAAGCCTACTTGTTGCTCAACAAGTTTATTGAGTAAAGAGACCATAACCTAATCCATTATTATATCAGCATGGCAGTCTTTGTTTTGATAGGGTTTTTTTTGTTTGTTTGTTTTTTGTTTTCTTTTTTTTGAGACAGAGTCTTACTCTGTATCCTGGGCTAGAGTATCATGGTGTAGGCCTAGCTCACAGCAACCTCAAACTCCTGGGCTCAAGCAATCTTTCTGCCTCAGCCTCCCGAGTAGCTGGGACTACAGGCATGCGCTACCTGCCTGGCTAATTTTTTCTATATATTTTTAGTTGTCCAGCTAATTTCTTTCTATTTTTAGTAGAGACGGGGTCTTGCTCTTGTTCATGCTGGTCCCGAACTCTGAGCTCAAGCAATCTTCCCACCTCAGCTTCCCAGATTACAGGCGTGAGCCACCAAGCCCAGCCTGTTTTGATAGGATTTGGGCCCAGCCTGTTTTGATAGGATTTAACAATCTTTGTTTTGACAGGGCTTAACAATCTTTGTTTTGATAGGGTTTAAGACAAATGATTCAACAAAGGTAATACATTTGTTCTTTAGTCCAGGCTATCACCCATAAATATAATTTATGATTATTTTGAATGATCTACTAGGAGAACAATGTAAGAATTGATTGATTTATGTTTAGTTAAAAGTAACCTAAAGTTCATATGATTGAGGAATAAAGACAAATAATAATGACCCTATCAAAATATTTTCAAGATGATTTAAATTTTTAAAAATATTTTCTGATGAAACATTACAATTATATTATAAATTCAGAAAAATGTAATGAGCATACAGCACAAATCACACAAACCACCAACACTAAGAAATACCATTTTGGCAAAATTACTTCTAGTCTTTTCTATGTATATTTTGTTCATATAGGTAAAATCATATATATTTATACAATTTCATATCTAGTTTTTATCATATGTAACATAAATGTCTTTATATCACAAATAAATTCATGTTACTAAAATTTCAAAAATATTTGAATGGTTACATATTGAAAGCCATCTTAAATCAAGGGTTGCAGACTCAAATGGCTTCAGGGGCCAGGTAAGTAACTAAAATATACAAAATAGATGAGTATAAGACAGTAGAGTCCTAGCACTCTGGGAGGCTGAGCGGGAGGATCACTCAAGGTCAGGAGTTCGAAACCTGCCTGAGCAAGAGCAAGACCCCCCGTCTCTACTAAAAATAGAAAGAAATTAATTGGCCAACTAAAAATATATAGAAAAAATTAGCCGGGCATGGTGGTGCATGCCTGAAGTCCCAGCTACTTGGGAGGCTGAGGCAGCAGGATTGCTTGAGCCCAGGAGTTTGAGGTTGCTGTGAGCTAGGCTGACACCACGGCACTCACTCTAGCCTGGGCAACAGAGTGAGACTCTGTCTCAAAAAAAAAAGGACAGTAGAGGGTGGTGGTAACTGAAAATGCATGTCCCACCAAGAGGCATTCAAATTTAGTTTTACTTTTTAAACATGTGCTGGCAAAATTGAGTGGAGAAAATAAGCAAGTCACAGATGAATACGTGCAGTATAATACCATTTATATTGTTTTAAAACAGGTAAAACAATTCGATATTATACTCAGGAACCCACTAGGGATACACATGTAGTAAAAGTAGTTTTAAACAAATAACATACCAAATTTTTGGTGCAAAACACCAAATTCAGAACAATGATATGCCTGGCAGAGGAAAGTGATGTGAGCAGGTTTTCAAAGTGAATTAAACAGAAGGGATTTAAAGTGTGGAGCAATATTTTATTTGAGTGGTAAGGATACAGGTATTGGTTGCATTTTACTTATACTATTTTGTACATATTAAATATTGTATAATGCATCTTTGTAAGGAAAAAACCTGTTAGCCAAAGACACCCCCCCCCACCTCACCCCCCCCCCTGCTGTATTTGGCCACTGGCTATTCTAGCATGATAAATAGTATTGCATAGTCACCAAGTGAATTAGCTCTGAGGCCAGGCTCCCTGATCAAATTTGAATCTCCCGTCTACCACTAAATAGTTTTGTGCCCTTGGGCAGTTACTAAAATTTTCTGCAAGCTAAGGCCCTAAGGTTAAACTCAATCCTTTGCCAGTTTCTGTATAGCCCTCCAGCTAAGAATGGTTTGCTCATTTCTAAATAGTTGGAAGAACTGCCCTCAACCATTGTTACTGAACTGTGAATGGCTTTGGAAATTAGCATTTGTTACAGACTTGATAATATTTCTCAAATCTAAAATTATAAAGCAAAACAATGCTTACATGTCACACTTATACAGTGGTAAAGTCATTTCAACAACTAACATTGTTTGAATCACAATCTCAAGCTGCTTTGTATACTTCCTATGCTGTTAAAAGTTTAAACGAGGAGGGGCACAGTGGCTCACGTCTGTAATCCTAGCACTCTGGGAGACCGAGGCGGGCGGATTGCTCAAGTCAGGAGTTCAAAACCAGCCTGAGCAAGAGCGAGACCCCATCTCTACTACAAATAGAAAGAAATTAATTGGCCAACTAACATATATAGAAAAAAATTAGGTGGGCATGGTGGCGCATGCCTGTAGTCCCAGCTACTTGGGAGGCTGAGGCAGCAGGATTGCTTGAGCCCAGGAGTTTGAGGTTGCTGTGAGTTAGGCTGATGCCATGGCACTCACTCTAGCCTGGGCAACAAAGCAAGACTCTGTCTCAAAAAAAAAAAAAAAGTTTAAACGAGAAGCAAGATCTCCATACTCACACAAATTTGTAGTAGATATATTTTCCAAGCTCGGAATACAGTTCTACTAGCATCTTTTGGATCTGTATGTATACAAAGAAAATGTTTATAATTCAATATCCATTTAACTGTACAATTGAGGAGCTTCCACCTAAATTTCAATTGGAAACAATTAATCTGTAATATAATGACATGCTAAAAGGTAAATATCAAGAGAAGAATGTAATAGAACTGTATAAATACTTTCCAAATGATGAATATGCTCAATTAAAATCATATGCTTATGGATTCATATCAGTATTTGTCAGTACCTGTCTGGATAAAAAGACATTTTCAAAGATGAAATACATAAAAATCTCATTCAAAAATCAGCATTAGGCACGATGGCTCACACCTGTAATCCTAACACTCTGGGAGGCCAAGGCAGAGGATTGCTCAAGGTCAGGAGTTTGAAAAATCAGCATTAGCAGGTGTGAATTTGCTATTGATTTTGATGATAAAGAACACTTTGTACCCCAGTTAAGCAAAATGTTATCCCCTCAAAAAAGAATTCCATCTTTTCCTTGATAGCATTAGCATTACAAAAAATTATATTCAATTATTATTATACCTTAAATTTGATCAGTACAAATTTTGTGGAAGTTTGTTTCCTCTCTTGTTTTTTTTCTTTTCTTCTCTTGTTTTTATGAGTACCTACGTTAAGAGCTTTGATTTTACCAATTAGACCACAAAGTTGAAAATATTTACTGTTAATACCTGGCTTTTTAATGAAAAAGGTTGTCAATCCCTGTCATAGAATGTTTGTGAGGATTAAATAAAATAATCCTTGTGAAAGTGGGCAGTAGCAACCAAGCATAGAGTAAGCACTGATTTTTTTTTTTACCTGTCATCCTTTTTGGACATATGTTTCAATGGGTTTTTAAAATTATAAGTAGGGAAAATGTTAAATGTATTAAATATTTATGTGCATAAATATTTGTCCACATCTTGGATTAGGATTTAACTTTATATTCCTAGACGCAGGTTGATTTCAAATTGAAATAAACTTTTAAGCAACATTTGTCTTATCATGTTACTCTTATCTGCCCAGACAACTAGATAATTTTAGATCAAGGAGACTATAATTCTTGCCCTTGCCTTCCTAAAATGTTCCATTTTTGGATTTTGGTTCCAAGGAGAGATATTTTATCTGTGAAGTTTATTCATTCATTCCACAAACATTCACCAAATATCTACTCTTTGGACTCTTAAAAAGTACAAATAAATTTAGACATGGTCTCAGTCTTCAGGGATCTTGAATGTAGTAGGGAAAATATGACATAGATTATATCTCTATACCTAGAGTTAGATGTATAACTCCCCAAATACCTGAACAAAGAATGAGAGAAGAGGCTCCAACAACAATAAAACCAAAGTACTATTAGATGGAGGATAAATAGTTGCAAGGTAGACAAAATTTCACACTTTCCCAGCTCTGTGAGTCAATACAGTCCATTTTGGGGGCTTAACCTTGTTAAAATGAATATGTTACTTGCAATATATAATCTAGATGGATAAAGGTTTAACTGGCAGAAAATGAGAAGGACTAGCAATTTAGTTAAGGGGACTAGAATAGGCATAGGCACAGAGGCAGAGAAGAGCAGCGACCACATTGGGGAATTATGGAGAAGAGAAAAGGCTGGCAATGTAGCTTGGTCAGATTATGGAAAGTCTTAAATGTCTGTTTATGGAGTGTGCAATTTAGTAGTGTTGCACTGCTTCAGTGACCCTCAGGTCTATGGGAAGCTGAAGGCAATATTTTCCTCCTGTGATTTAGAAGAAGTGCATTTTGAACTAAGGCTGCCTTCAGATATTCCAGTAAAGGAATTCCAGTAAAGGAGGTAAGTAAATCATTACCTTTTTAAAAAAAAAATTATGTTATTAGCATAGTTAAGAAATAATTGGCCCTACCTATATTCATAAGAATATATTACTAATGTCGTTCATTAGTAACAATGCCAGTCTTGATCTTCAGTGTCTAGGGAATCTGCAGCTGCATGCGTGCCCCCCTCCCACCCACCTGACAAAAACATTGATAGGTATAGGTCATGATGTGCAGCAAAGATGGGGTTGAACCTCATCAAACTATGAATGAGAAAACCAACCAGTGTGCCTACCTAATAACATTCTGGAAACTTACTGAAATCTGCCATACTATATAAAAACCTATTTCTAATATGTGAAAAATTAGGTCCAGTGGGGAGCCAATGGAGCTTTTATTTTATTTATTTATTTTGTTTTTAGAGACAGAATCTCACTTTATTGCCCAGGCTAGAGTGGGTGCCATGGTGTCAGCCTAGCTCACAGCAACCTCAAACTCCTGGGCCCAAGCAATCCTTCTGACTCAGCCTCGACTTTAGTCGACAGTCAAAAGCTTTTACTTTTACAGCTTTTATTAGAATTCTAATTTTTCATTTATCAAAATAAAAGTGTGAACATTTAAAAATAACATAATAAAAACAAGCTTTCAGTGCTTTAAAGCTTTCCTCATCCCACAAGAGCAAAATGGACTATGAGTGCCGGCTTCACCGCCGGTGAGCACCTTACTGAAGTGGTTAATGAGAAGACAGTTGAGGCTTTTGACCAGGCATCCTCAAACTACAGCCCTCCGGCCACATGCGGCCTGCCTAGGACATTTATCCGGCCCACCAGGTGTTTTTGCCATGCTGCCTGTCCCTGTCCTTGCTTAACAGCTGACTGGTCCTGGGCCCACAGTGCGCATGTGTGGAATGTGCGCTGCACTCTCCAACGGTCTGAGGGACAGTGAACTGGCCCCCTGTTTAAAAAGTTTGAGGACCCCTGCTTTTGACCATCACTTACTTTCCCCTCAGTTGGACTTTCCTCTCTCTTTTCTTTCCCTTTCTTCCTTCTAGGTAGCCCCTTTTATTTTTTTTTTTATTTTTTTTTTTTTGAGACAGAGTCTCACTCTGTTGCCCAGGCTAGAGTGAGTGCCATGGCGTCAGCCTAGCTCACAGCAACCTCAAACTCCTGGCTCAAGCAATCCTCCTGCCTCAGCCTCCCAAGTAGCTGGGACTACAGGCATTCGCCACCATGCCCGGCTAATTTTTTGTATATATATTAGTTGGCCAATTAATTTCTTTCTATTTATAGTAGAGACGGGGTCTCACTCTTGCTCAGGCTGGTTTCGAACTCCTGACCTTGAGCAATCCGCCCGCCTCAGCCTCCCAGAGAGCTAGGATTACAGGCGTGAGCCACCGCACCCGGCGGTAGCCCCTTTTAGAGTTATGCTTATCACCAGATCTGGCCACTGAAGGAAATGGTCTCATTGGTTTCCTTTTTTTCTATATCTCAAGTGGATATAGAAAACAAAACAAACAAACAAAAACAAACAAACAAAAAACCCCAACTTCTTAAGAGTTCTTTAAACTTTTCATTTTAGTTTTAGTGCTGACGAGTAGAAGTAAATATCCTAATAGGACTCCATTTCAACACATGCTAGCCAGTTGATTAATATAAGCAGGGGCAATAAAAACAAACTGAGTTACAATGGCTTTTTAAACTTACAGAAGTAGACCAGGTATAGTGGCTCACCCCTGTAATTCTAGCAGTTTGGGAGGCTGACGCAGGAGGAGGCTAGGAGTTCAAGACCAGCTTGAGCAACATAGCGAGACTCTTGTCTCTACAAAAACTAAAAAAATTAGCTGGGCCTGGTGGTGCATTCTTGTATTTCCAGCTACTCAGGAGCCTGAAGCAGGTGGATCCCTTGAGCCCAGAAGTCTGAGATTGCAATGAGCTAAGATGATACCACTGCACTCCAACCTGGGCAACAATGCAAGATTCATGTGCCTCCAAAGGAAAAAAAAAACTTACAAAACTATTAATTTTGGGGACAACTCTTTGAACTCATCTATTTAAAATGATATCATGCTGTTTTATCACTGATATTAAATAAAAATTAATTTTGTACAATAATATATGGATTTTTAATAATATGGCCTGCTCTTGGGAAAACTTAGTTGACCCTTCAATTTCATTGAAAGACATCTATATTGATTCTTGCTTCTACAATACAGTCTTTGTGACTTGAGGGACATGTTTGAACTTGGATGCTTCTGCAGATGTTAAGAACAAAGAGAACGTAGATATCCATTGACTCAGATTTAAAATACCAGAGCATTTGTGACCAAGGTTCTCTTTCCGCCAAACGAAACAAAACACAATAAGCCATTTTCTTTTTTTCTGGTGCATACATTATTATTTAACTAAAGCCCTACTCCTGACGACCCTATGCCAGAAGCTCTTATGCACTTTTGTGTACTCTTATGTCAGAGTTTTGTTTACAAATCTCATCCTCTGTTCCCTGATGAGCTAAGGAATATGCTACAAAGGAATTTTTAATACTGAATCATCTCATAGGTGATGATTTTTATAAACCAACTGGTCTGCCTAGGATAGCCCCTATTTATGCCTGTCACCTCAGGATAATTGACAGCATCCTCTTCCACTCTCAAGGGTCCTGGTTTGCTGATATGGTCATCCTCCGTATCATACCCAATTTTTCTCTTCTCATCCCCCAATTCCCCATTTTCAATTTTAACCAAGTTTATTTTTTATGTATTTTATTTATTTTTTTTGAGACAGAGTCTCACTTTGTTGCCCAGGCTAGAGTGAGTGCCGTGGCATCAGCCTAGCTCACAGCAACCTCAAACTCCTGGGCTCAAGCGATCCTCCTGCCTCAGCCTCCCGAGTAGCTGGGACTACTGCCATGCGCCACCATGCCCGG
The DNA here is from genome assembly GCF_040939455.1 of Microcebus murinus. Classification (NCBI taxonomy): domain Eukaryota; kingdom Metazoa; phylum Chordata; class Mammalia; order Primates; family Cheirogaleidae; genus Microcebus; species Microcebus murinus. The sequence goes on from NC_134107.1 coordinate 93,485,283, forward strand.
ATAATTTTTGTATATATTTTTAGTTGGCCAACTAATTTCTTTCCATTTATAGTAGAGACGGGGTCTCGCTCTTGCTTGGGCTGGTTTCGAACTCCTGAACTCCAGCAATCCGCCTGCCTCGGCCTCCCATAGTGCTAGGATTACAGGCGTGAGCCCCAAGTTTATTTTTTAAAGTATAGAATTATAGATTAAATGGGAAAGAACCAAAGAAGTCATATAGTCCTATTTCACACTTCGACAAAATCCTTCACATGGTTTTTTATTCGAACTTTCTGACAGCAATTCATTACCTTTTGAGGTAGTATTTTCCACTATTAGGCATCTCCAAATTTAAAGAAAGTCCTCCTTATCCTCAGCATTAATTTTATTCTTCTTCCCCAGCCTAAAACTCAGAGTATACAGCTTGGAATTCCTTTTTCGACCAGATGTTTTTGCTAGACTAAGGAATCCGTTGTATAATATGAACTAACCTTTTATTATTTTTTTTTTAGACAGAGTCTCGCTTTGTTGCCCAGGCTAGAGTGAGTGGCGTGGCGTCACCCTAGCTCACAGCAACCTCAAACTCCTGGGCTCAAGCAATCCTGCTGCCTCGGCCTCCCGAGTAGCTGGGACTACAGGCATGTGCCACCCCTTGCCCGGCTAATTTTTTCTATATATATTAGTTGGCCAATTAATTTCTTTCTATTTATAGTAGTGACGGGGTCTCGCTCTTGCTCACGCTGGTTTTGAACTCCTGACCTCGAGCAATCTGCCTGCCTTGGCCTCCCAGAGTGCTAGGATTACAGGTGTGAGCCACCGCACCCGGCCTGAACTAACTTTTTAGGTATCTGAAATAGTACCAGCTATAGATTATCCTTGGGAAAACTGAGAAAATAGTCACTCAAATCACTTTTTATGTTCAGATGAGAAGCCTCATTTGAAAGGCTGCAAAGCTCTATCATTCACTAGCTGTATGACCTTTGTTAAATTTACTTCATCTCCTTCAGGCTCACTTTCTCATCAACAAAATAAAAGTACAACACCTCTCTTATGAGCTGCTGTGAGAATCAACACATACAAGGCTCTATAAGAACAGAGATCTTACCTATCGTGTTTACCACTTTATTCTAAATGCCTAATGCAAGCACAGAATAAGTTTCAATAAACAATGAATAAAGCCCTAGTGGTGCAATTGACTTGTATACACTATTCAATAAAAGGTAGCTATTATTATTCTTTCAACCATTCTTCCTATAACCTGGTTTCTAGACCTTTCACTATATTAATCATTCTCCTATAGGAAGCTATCTGGTTTATCAACATAAGATCTTAAGATATGACTCTAATAATTCGATGCTGTGTGGTGTGTGGCAATTTTGCTTATCTGAACATAAACATTTTAAGAAAGTCCAAACAGACAAGAATCCACTATGAAAAAACTAGTCTAATTGCTTATAAGAGCTGGCACTTAAAACCCCACTAACTTTCCCTCAATACCACCCCTTAAACATCAGGGAATGTACAGTTAAGAGAACAAAATTATCAGCAAATAAGAGTGATAAACTAGCTAGGGGAACCAAGACAGTGCAGTATTATGGAAAGCTACTGCAACCCGTACTTATTTTTATCATTGTACCTAATGAACAGCCTCCACATCTAGAATACACTCCTTGATGGCAGGACTGTGTGAAGTTCATCCACAGTGTTAACCAAAGAGAAGACCCCCAAATATTGTTGAATAGTTGAATGAGTAAAGACGAGAAATTTCAAGGAAGATGCTACAGAGAATAGATGAACTGTTTTCTGAAAGAAGAATGTAGGTCTAATGCTTCAACCAATGTATTTTGGGACAGCAAATTCAGATTAAGGTGTTACTGAATGCAAATAGAAAAACTACAAATATAAAGTAAACATTTATTTGGAGACTTCGGCAAAGAAAGGAATGTAAAGTGGTTTAATAATTTGAAAGAACTGTAAGGTTTCAAGGTCTTTTTTGTTTTTTTCTTGTTTTTAGTGTGATGGAACCTGGAGTTTGTAGATATTCCTGGAAAAAAGTGAAGGGTGAGATGGAAGATGGTAAGTGCTGGGTAAAAGATGGCAGGATAAGCCAGTGTAATAAAAAGGAGCATTTCTTTTTCACTAACAGAAGGGGAAGAATCTGAGACAAATAGGGGAGGCAGTTAAGGAAGCTGGAATTACAAGTCTCCAAGTGAGAGAGTAGGCTGAGGATGTGAAATGAGACTTGAGGAAATTGGGATAAATTTGGATTTCTTGTTGTAAAGATGTTAACAAAACCCTCTCTGGGGGAGGGTGGTCTCATCAACTCAGCTTTGTTAATAACTACTTAAGAAAATCCCTTCCACCTCCTTCCTAACCCAATCATTCTGGCCGCCTAAGACCACCTGAATTAATCAACAGTAAAATTCCCCTTTGTGCCAGGATATATTGACAGTACTCCTATGTATTACATAAAATGAAAACACAACCCTCTAAAAATAAGACTGCTGTTACACCAAGAAAGGATTTTTAGAAAGGCCTTGTTCACAAGCTAATTGAGGGGCGGAGAGAGAGCATTCCTTTTAAACTGAAATGCGAGCTGCGATGACACCTCCTAATGCAATCAAACGCTGTTGGAGCACACTTCTTAGGAGATCGAGTTTAACCCCAGGCACTGGGTAAGGCGAGAATCTGGCTTGGCGGCTTCGGTTCCGACTATCTGGTTCCCTCCCCTTTATAAAGCGGGTCAGGCTGCGGCCGCCAGCAGTCAGTCGACGACTCTCGGCTCGAACGCTCAGTCGCACCGCCTCCCGAGGTCCCAGATGAATCGCCTCAGGCCTGGCAACTAGGAAGCTGTCTCCGGAGACCATCGCGAGCGCCGAGGCCGACCGGGTGAGGTCGCCGTAGGAAGCGCGGTAGGCCACTCTGTTCCCTTGATCGCCGGCAGACAGGGACACATTGCTCTGCGCCATCTTCAAACACTGCCCGCAGTACTTGCGTTACGTCCCTCGGTCAAGGTAGGCCCTTCGCGGCTCCACAGAATCAGTCCTGCCCGTTTGGAACGCGACAACTACCTACACTGGAAGCCATAACTAAAGCTGCGGCAGATCGAGAAGCCGCCTCTAACGAGCGCTCCCTTCGCGAGCATGCGCAGTCTGCCCACGCACGTCGACGCCGGCCGAGAGCGAGCGTGAGAGACGTTTACGCCGGTGACGCCTGCGAGCGCGAGGACGTGGGGTTGCTGAGCGTGCGCAGTGGGTGCGTCGGCCACGACCCTTCGGCCAGCTTAGGGAGGGGGCGACGCTGAGATGGGGGCGGCGGCTGCGGAAGCGGACCGCACTCTCTTTGTGGGCAACCTTGAGACTAAAGTGACCGAGGAGCTGCTTTTCGAGCTTTTTCACCAGGTAAGCGGCTGGGATCCGCCCTTTTGCCTTTCGTTTTTCTGTTCGCCGAGGGCCCGGCCCAACGGCTGTCCCCGCGTTCTTCGCGCGAGCGTGGCAGTCCGTCAGGGGATCCGGCTGGTCGGCTGTTTGGGGGTGAAGGGCGCCCTTGGGAGGTGAGGCGCTTGCTGGGTTTTGGTGTATTAAAAGAACCGCGATTAGTTCTGGTCAGAAGTGACAACACTTCAGGGTGGTGGAGGGATCCTCATTCGAGCGTTCCTGAGGTGAAGATTGAGGGGTCCTGTGGGACACAATGCGTGCGGGATCTTCGTTGAGCAGTGCTTTTTCCTCATCTCCCTCTTATGGTGTCTTTGGTTTGTTTATCTGACTAGGAAGTTACGTTTCAGTTTACTTGTCATTGTCTATTTTCCACCTAAGTTGCCAAATGAAATTGTAGCGTTATTAAAATATTTAAAATAGACTCAAATACCCGATAGAAAAGCAGGGTTTTAATGCTTCTTTATTAAAATAGGTGAAAAATTGTAAGTCTTGTTTCCCCCAGCCCTATCCCCTAATGACTAGTATTGTGTCATTAGTAATACAAAAGTGAATTTTTAGTCCCGAGAAAATCATTTTCCTGCTCTTGATAAACGTTCTTTTCCGTGGAGTGGGAAAATGATGGGTGTTTGTCGCCTCCTTGAAAAGTCTCACAGTGCTGTAAATTGTAAAAGTGATTGTGTTCCGGTTCCTTATGTGCAACCCTTCCCCAAATAAGTTAATCTCATTTTCAGTCATAACTAATATTTTTACTCTAATCAAAATGGAAATCTATGTGCATCATTTTAAGAAAAGAGTTTTTGATTACGTTTGTTTTTTAACTTCGTAGTCTCTTTTAATTGTAAAATTTGAGTATTTTCCTGAAATTTCCCTGTTTAAGTTCTAAACACTTGTTTGTAGGCTGGGCCAGTAATAAAGGTGAAAATTCCAAAAGATAAGGATGGTAAACCAAAGCAATTTGCATTTGTGAATTTCAAACATGAAGTATCTGTTCCTTATGCAATGAATCTACTTAATGGAATCAAACTTTTTGGAAGGCCCATCAAAATTCAGTTTAGATCAGGTAACTAACTGTTTAATGATACTGTGTGGGTGGGGGCAGGTTGTTTACTGCTTGTTTTTGTTTTTAAATTTATTGTTGTGAAGAATTTCTTTTTTGTTTGCAAATCCTTTCTTAAGCTTTCTAAATAGCAAACTTTGTGTATCACTGATGGGTAATATTGACATGGATTTTGAAAATTGTAATTTTAAAACTGAGTTTAAAATTTCAATTTGGATTAGTGAGAGGAACATAAACTAGATTGCTAAGAGAGTTGGGTTTGGGTGCTCTGAAAGAAGCAAAGATTAATGCTGAAAATACTTCTGGCTGCTTTGTAATTTATTTTTATGTATTTTGATTCTTGATCATGTGAGGATGAATCTTTCCATGTATCCAGTCTTAGAATTTAGTGTGGGGATCAGAATATTATGACCAGATTGGATGTTTATACACCAGGTAGTACCTTGTTTGGAATGCTTTGTTTTGCATATCTCGTATTATATACACTTACAGTTTCACTCTGATGAAACTGTAAAGCAGTCTACAGCAATTTGAAACTTTTCTCTTTTAGACTGTGTTTACCCTTTTGGAGTGATTGAGGGTACAGGAGATAAAATTTCAAATTAACTTTTCTATCAAGAAGAATATTTTACATTATTCCCCGTTTTTAGGAAGTAGTCACGCCTCGCAGGATGTCAGTTTGTCATATCCCCAGCATCATGTTGGAAATTCAAGTCCTAACTCTACATCCCCTAGCAGGTAATATTTCTTACATATTGTTAAAATAATTTATCTTGGATAATGGTTTCAAAACGTATGAATGGATAGCTTCTTTCTTTATGTTCCTATCTTTTTCTTCTGCTTCTTTTTCTTTCTTCTTTATGTTCCTAAGCTTTTTCTTCTATTGTTATATAGCTCTATCTATTCTAAAGGGACTACAGACAGACACATTAAGTTCCCTTAAAATAGGTAGATATGTGATTATATGTTCATTTGTAAAGCCATACCCATGCCTACATACGCATGTACAGTACATGTATACAATTGAAACAAAATTTCTCAAAACATTACTTACCCTTACAACTTGTAGTATATTCAGTTTTTTCAGTCATAATGGGCTTAGTTCAAGAAAGATATAACAAAGTACCTGTCATGTGTCAGGTTCTTCACCACCAAGTCTTTTACATGTATGATCTCATTTATTCCTCACAATGGTCTTATGAAAGTAGGGATTATGATCTCTACCTTATATGTGAAGGCAATGAGGAATAGAGGTTAACTTGCTCAAGTATAAACTGCTTATAAGTAATAGGCTGGATTCAAACCCAGGCAGTGTGATAGAGCCCAGGTACTATGATAAACTGCCTGGTGGAGCTTAAAGTCTGGATGAAGACACATATTTTTGTGACTACCTATTAGTATAGAGAGTTTATTATTTTTATACTCTTTGATAATATAAATTAAATTTTACTTTTCCCCATTAGCTTATATAAAGATACATAACCTGATTTAAGAAATCCCAAAATAAAAAGATCCAAACTGGGAGACAAACCATTGGTTATCTGATTCCAAAGATGTCTTAAAATAATTCAAACATTTTTAAACTGAGTTTTCTGTAGAGCATGTTACCTCTTTAGGAAGGGAGGAATTAAGGTATAAATCTTTAAAAGTAATATACTATGTATGTTACAGAACTCTAATTCCTTACCTCCCAAAACTTGTTTCTCTTTTCTGTTTCAGTAAATGTTTACCCAATTGATCAAGCCAAAAATCTAGTTTTTATACTTTATTTCTTCTGTTTCCCTCATATCCAGTCAATCAAATTCTTTCCATTTTGGTTATCATCTAAGCCTTTGCACTTTGACAATTTTTTTCTATAAAGGGGCATATAGTTAATATTTTACACTTTGCAGGCCATACAGTCTCTGTCTCTGCCATTGTACCACTAAAGTAACCATAGATAATAAAAAAAACAAAAGAATATGGCTATGTTCCAATAAAACTTTGTTTAGGAAAACTAAATTTGGCAATTTGGCCCACAGGCCATAGTTGCTCACTCACATCCTAGCCTTTCCCTCAGCTGGGAAGGTTTTGCCTCCTGGTAGTGTTGGTATTTAGCTCTCCTTTCAAATGTGTCCTTTTTAGAAAGGCAGTCCCTGGCTAGCCAAGCTAAAATAGAACCTGTCTCTTTTCACCTTCACTTGATCTTGAATCATAATATTTTATCTTATAACTGTGTGAAAATAGCCTATTGTCTATATTCTTCTAGCTCCATGAGAGCAGATACCTTGTCTGAATTGTCCTTTCTCACCTTGAGTACTCCGCCTTGCTAATGATTGGTATTTAGTAAATATTTATTGAATGATTGATTATATATTGGTTTTCTTATTTTAAGCAGGTATGAAAGGACTGTGGATAACATGACTCCATCAACACAGATAATTCAGAGATCTTTCTCTTCTCCAGAAAATTTTCAGAGACAAGCAGTGGTAGGCTAATATTTTTTCAACTTGAATTCGTATTAATAAAAATAAAATCTTAATTAGTTAAAATGTTTGTCTTATATCAGATAACTGGTTTTCAATTAAATTTGCTAAGTAGAACGTTTTATTCCTTAAGTTTTTAAGGCATAAATTAACGTTTTAAATTTAGTTCTTTTTTTTTTTTTTTTGCCCTGAGACAGGGTGTTGCTCTGTTACCCGGGCTAGAGTGCAGTGGCATTATCATAGCTCACTGCAACCTTAAACTCCTGGACTCAAGCGACCCCCCTGCCTCAGCCTCTGGAGTATGTGGGAATACAGGTCCATGCCACCATGCCTGGCTAATTTTTCTATTGTTTATAGAAATGACATAAACAATATCGTTTATATTGTTATATATTGTTGGCTCGGGCTGGTCTCAAACTCCTGGCCTCAAGCAATCCTCCTGCCTCAGTCTCCCAAAGTGCTAGGATTACAGGTGTGAATCACTACACCCAGGCTTAAATTAATTTAATTATTAAATTAACTTTTCCTCATTTTTGTCAGACAAGCATGACCTTTGTAGATTGAGCACTCATTTTAGTTTTCATTGGGCTGAAATACATACTTAAAAGACTAAAGATAAATAGAAATAAAACTGTGTTTTATATTTGTATTTCTATTTTAACCCATTGTTGGTGCATTTGTGTGTATACAAATACTGGAAATTTATTCTCTGCTTTTGGACCTTATCCTGAGTGAATTCATATAAACTCTCTTTGATATTTTAATATACTGGAATCTTCTAGACAGTTCCTTCTTGATCTTTCCATTTTTTGGTAGTACCACAATGAGACTAGGCTTAAAATATTAGCTATCTTTTACTCTTCCTTCTTTGTCTTCACTCATTCACCACATCCTTCATTTTTTTGTTTGCAGTTGTTCTTACATTCATTTCTTCCTTTTTATTTTGTTTGCCCAAATCACAGTCCTGCCTTCTTGCCTTGTCGTCCCCAGGCTTTTGTGTGTCACAGGTCTGCAAAATATTATAAAAATATAAAAGTGAAATGCAATTGAGATCAGTATAAATGAATATTACCTTTTTTTGTACATTATTACTAATTGTTCTCATTTTGCTAAGGACCGTTAAAAAAAATCATCATGGACTAATATCTGTCCACGGGCAGGATTTGGGAACCACTGGTCTAGTCAGTTATTATGTCACCTCACTAGTCCATCTTATACTCCATTTCAGAATTAATATTATAACCCTGATTTGCTTGTCTTTTCTGCATGACTTTATACTGATTGTAAGATAAAGCCAGATTTTCTTTAGCCTACTTAATAGGCATTCCCATCATCTGATTCCAATAAACACTTTGCATTGTTTATTGCTTAAGAGCTCTACCTGTCTTAGAATTGCTTGGTGTTCTGTGAACCTATTCTATGTTTTCCTGTTATCTTTGTGCAATTTCCTTTCTTTGGTATACCTCTCCCTTAAAATATTTTCTTTAAAATATTTCATGCATTAGGCAGGGCACGGTGGCTCATTCTTGTAATCCTAGCACTCTGGGAGGGTGCGGTGGGTGGATCGTTTGAGCTCAAGAGTTCAAGACCAGCCTGAGCAAGAGCGAGACCCCATCTCTACCAAAAATAGAAAATTTTTAGCTGGGCATGGTGGCGCATGCCTGTAGTCCCAGATACTAGGGAGGCTGAGGCAAAAGGATCGCTTGAGCCCAGGAGTTTGAGGTTGCTGTGAGGTAGGCTGACGCCACAGCACTCTAGCCCAGGTGACTAGAGTATGACTCTGTCTCAAAAAAAAATATTTCATGCATTGTTTTAATACTCAGATTATATGCTACTGTCATGAAGCTTTAATGATACTGAGCTCCTGGTTCTTTATATGTTCATTACACAGTGATTAGTATTATAATCGTTTTGTATGACTTCTTCCCTTCTAAGTTGTATTCTTGAGGGCAAAGGAGTATTATTTATGTACCGACGTCTTATAGGTATTCATTGTAACGAATGAAGCTAATTTATTTTACTACTTTAGTTGTGTTTCATTTAGGATGCATCTAGGCAAGAGTGATTTTGCTTTTCCTTTATTATCCATTTGGTTAACTGACCAAACATATATTGACTTTGATATCTAGAAATATTAACATTTCCTTGTTTTTCTCTTCCTTCAGATGAACAATGTTTTGAGACAGATGTCATATGGTGGAAAATTCAGTTCTCCGCCTCTGGATCAATCAGGATTTTCACCATCAGTTCAATCACATAATCATACTTTTAACCAGTCTTCAAGCTCTCAGTGGCGCCAAGATACATCATCATCACAGCGTAAAGTCAGACAGAATTCTCATCCCTACCAAGCAGATAGACATTATAGCCGGGAACAGCGTTACAGTGATCATGGGTCGGACCATCATTACAGAGGAAGCAGAGAAGATTTCTTCTATGAAGATAGGAATCACGATGGCTGGAGCCATGATTATGATAACAGAAGCCATGATTATGATAACAGAAGAGACAGTAGTAGAGATGGAAAATGGCGTTCATCTCGACACTAACAAGAGTTAAAAAGACACTCTTTATAGGGTCATTTTAGGCCCTTTGACTCAGTTGATCTGGAAATAATTCTGTTGAAAACCTGTACAGAGCAAGCTTTAGAAGTTGACACATTTCTTTATACATTTTTTAAAACCTAGTTTCAATTTAATACAGAAATAAGAAGAATTGTGGTTCCAGTTTTATTATATTAATAACCTTTCACCTCAGGGTTTTATGAAGAAGAATGGGTTTTATGCAAAAGAAAATCATTTTAGACACTTTAGGAAGGGGTGAATTATATAGATTCATTGTATGATAAAGCAAATATTTTAATTATTATCTTTTTGTATTGCAAGAAATTTCCTGTCAGATTTTGGTGTATATAATAGTAAACATACAAGCTGACTCTCTGGAATGACTATTGGTATTTTGTTAATAGAAAATACAACTTTTCAGTGATTAATTTACTAACATTTGAGAAATCTTATTGATAAACTTTGGGGATAAATCATATTGCTTAACTTAGAGAATTTAAGTATAAATTTTGTGACATTCTCTTGAGTTTTACCCTAGTTACACATGAAAGTGTAAATCAATACATACTGTTTCATTCTAAAATTTTAGAATTTGTTCATAATGTTTGTATGACTGAAGTCACTCAGGAAGTTAAATATCTATGTGTATATTTTTACGTTGAAAATACAGTGTTAGTATAAATCACCCTTTTCAAGAAAAACAAAAATGTTAATGTATGGTCAGACAAAATGGTAAGATGTTTTACTGAAAGTATACTTTTTTGGAAAAAAGATTTCCTGAAACCTGTAGGTGCTGCCTCTGTCACTCAAACTTTAAAAATTTTAACATTTTCAAATTGCCCACCATGTATATATAAGAAAACATTTTATGGAGATTGTACAGGTTGCTTTTTTGTTTGAATCTTTGAAAGAATTTGTCTTAACATTTTCTTATGTTAAAATTTTAAAATCTTGTTTAAAGAAACTTTTGTGTATCAAGATACTGTTCCCCTTTCATTGCAGAATTTATAAAAATTCATTCCTTGACAAATATGGATCCTTTTTAATACCACAACATTTGTACTATGTTGCTTTTTAATATATTAAAAACATAAAAGGAGTATGTCTTATTTTTGTAACATCACTACAGAGACATTGTATACAAAAAGAAAAAATTAGCAACATACTTTATTCCATGATTGCTTGGTATTAAGAATGGTAGTTCTTTAACTTAGGGCATCCTGACATACATCTTTTGTACAGAATCAGATTTTCATTGACTCCTGATTATAGCTTGGTGCACTGTAAACTAATTTAGTCCTCTTCCCTGGTCTCTAGAAGTTTACATGCATTCAGATTTTGTTTCTAAATGCATCTCGTTTTTCTTTAGGTAAATGGAGCTATTACTCAACATAGAGTTAAGAAAAAAGTTCTATTTGCTCAGGCAGTTTAGTAGTAAGATTTATTTCTAATGAGTCTGCTATTTTTAGTTATCTGTGAAAACTTAGGTTTGTAGATACTAACAAAGTTTAATACTACTTTATTATAACTTAATCTGTAGGTGAGCTTCTTTCATACTCTTCACAGGTTCTCCTAACTCCAGAATAATTTTTCTGGGGGGGACCTTGTGAAATCCCAGTGAATTTTCACTTCAACTTCACTCAGTTGAAAGCAACCAAACTAAATGCATGTATTGTGTAAATGAATAGAACAGCACAGCTTTGAGAACTGAATATAGTTGGTGAGACAACTCATCTAAGTACAGGTTGAATATCCCTTACCCAAAATAGTTGGAACCAAAAGTGTTTTGGGCCGGGCATGGTGGCTCACGCCTGTAATCCTAGCACTCTGGGAGGCCGAGGCGGGCGGATTGCTTGAGGTCAGGAGTTCAAAACCTGCCTGGGCAAGAGTGAGACCCCGTCTCTACTAAAAATAGAAAAAAATTAATTGGCCAACTAATATATATAGAAAAAATTGGCTGGGCATGGTGGTGCATGCCTGTAGTCCCAGCTACTTGGGAGGCTGAGGCAGGAGGATCACTTGAGCCCAGGAGTTTGAGGTTTCTGTGAGCTAGGCTTATGCCATGGCACTCACTCTAGCCTGGGCAACAAAGTGAGACTCTTGTCTTAAAAAAAAAAAAAAGTTTTGGATTTTGGAATATAGGATGCTCAACCTGTACTGAGAGCTACAAGAATAGGAATAAGAAATTACTGTTGTGAGAAGCCATTTCTCTTAGAGCAGCAGTCCCCAGCCTTTTTGGCATCAGGGAACTGTTTCATGGAAGACAATTTTTCCACAGATGGGGGTGAGGTTGGGGAGATGGTTTCCGGATGCGTCAAGCACATTTATCGTGCAATCAAACCTCTTTGCTAATGTTAATCTGTATTTGCAGCCTCTCCCCAACGCTAGCATCACCGCCTCAGCTTCACCTCAGGTTATCAGGCATTAGATTCTCATAAGGAGTGAGCAACCTAGATCTCTTGCATGCACAATTTATAGTAGGGTTTGAGCCCCTTTGAGAATCTGATGCCCTCACTAATGTGACAGGAGGCAGAGCTTATGATGCGGTGATGTGAGCAATGGGGAGCAGATGTCAGTACAGATGAACCTTCGCTCGCTCACCTGCTGTGTGGCCCGGTTTCTAACTGCCCTTGGACCAGTACTAGCTGTAGGATTGGGGACCACAGTCCTGGAGTGTTTTCCATGGAACACCAGTCTTATAAAATGAGGATTCTCTAAATGCTTGGAAGACATTGTGTATTAATAATGTGTGACTTTCTCTTTGAGAGTCAACAGCACTATTAAGTTTTGACAAGTACTAAAGAAATCCCTTTATACTTAATATGTTCCCCTGCTCCCCATCCAAAATAAAAAAAATTTTATACTACTTCTAATTATGTTGTGTATCCTCACTTTCCCCATAGTCACTGCTGCCATCCTAGGGTGGGCAACATATCTTGAGAGGATGACTCCATCACCCTGCTTCTAGTCTTCATTCTTCAAATTTCATCCCACAATGCAAGAATTGCCAATGTTAATCTGCTATGACTCACCTGAATTAAAGCTTCAATGGCCTCTGACTTTCTCTTGATTAAAGACAAAATTCTTAACCTATATGACCCCTCACTATTGCTTTAGTCTCCTCTCATCATTTTACTCCCTCTTTAGCCCTGGTGGTAACTCTCCCTCACTCCATCATCCTTGGCTGACATTTCTATGAGTTCCATCCTATGAGCTCCATCCTGCATGGCATCACATTAGTTACCTGGTATTTGCCAGAGGATTTCTTTTTCTCAACTTTTATAATGGTTTCATGAATGTTTGAAGAAAACTTGTTTTCTCTGTGTCAAAATTCTATCTTTACCAAATGCTTTTTTACCTGACAACATTTGTAAATCAAAAGTACTGAAGAGTCATTTAAAAAAATTAAAATTATATGCATTTTCTTTTAATTTAGTACTTATAAATAGACATTCATTTACCAGTCTTTTGATGCAGGGCCAAGGCCTTTCCCTTAATCTAAGTGCACTTGTTGGAGTTCAGTGGGTGTTTTTGTATAAATCACTACCAGACTGCATTGCCTATGATTTCTACTTTGGGTTTCTTTACGGTGGAATGCAAATGTAGAGAAATTGGAGAATTCATGTTTTCTAGGATTCTCGCCCAAATTTTTTTTACAGTCGTCTTAACCACACTTAATCTGACAGCATATTTTTATAGAGATTCTTATTAAATCTTGACAAAATATTCAACAAGTTTTCTAGAAACAACTATTTTTCACATTCATATTTTATTAGTTTGCATAATATTTAAGTTAAGAACTTGTAACAACTTAGTTCATGAGAACAAAAGTGAGTGAACATACAAAAGTGGCTTCTAGCCTCTTGCCTTCACATGTCAAGAGAACTGATGTTTTTACAGAAGGAATAGAGAACATAATTTAATCCAACAAATCAGGTATATGGAGTTTTAAAAAAGCTTCCAATATGGTAGATAGGGTTTGTTTATCATATTTTTCCTGGTATTTTTCCTTTGTATTTTTATCTTCTTGATCTCTTAATTCAGAGAGAGATGATTTTGTCATTTTCTCTGAGTATGGCTCTCAGGTTTTGCTTTATATATCCCCGAACTATGCCAGATGCAAAAAGAATTATAACATATCATCATCATGTACCATAATTTTTGTCAATGTAAATATCCTGGCCATTTTCATGCGTTTAACTTTTAATCCTATTTTGTTTTATATTACTATTGTCACATCTTTATTTTCATTAATATTTGCCCAACATGTCTTTGTCTATTGGTTAATTTTTAATACTTTTCTGTTTGATTTTAGCAGTGTCTCTTATACTAAGATAGGTTCTGATGCATTCCTGCTATGCTTGCACGTATGTGCATGTTTATAATATTGACCACCTTTTCTTTGTTCTTTTTCTTCCATCTACTGAAGCATTTCATAATCCTGGGTGCATACAAAAACTACCTAGGAACTTTTCAAAAAAACAATAGTGCCTAAACTTTACCCCAAAATCTCAGGGGAGAAGGTGATATCAGTATTTTTTTTAAAGATTCTAATGTTCAGTCAGGGTTCAAAACTCAAATGTCATACTTTTTCTATTTCTGTAATGTTTCCTCTTAAATTCTCAACAATCACAAATTTATAGTTTTCTACCAATGGATAGACTAAAACTAAAACAATTTTATCAGTCAAGGTAAAATCAGAGAAGCAGAACTGAGAATGATCCAGACTAAGGGACCTTAGTCAACCTTATGCAGCTGTGCTTGATAGAGGAGCAAAAGTGGGCCTGCATCTGGCATTGGGCATGATGTTACCATAGGTCAGCCAGACCAGTAGTTGGGAAGGAAAGCTGAACAAGACCGGGGACAAACTGAAACTTCTGGGAAAAAATGGAGATTGCATCTGTGTCTCATTACTCCAATTTCTGTGACTTGGATGGTCTGAGGCCTGCAGAAGTAGCTGGCACACTTAGCTATTGAGCTGCACATATCTTTAGTCCAGAACTCAGAAAAGCTTGAGGAGATATTGCAGGAGCTGGAGGAGCTGCAGGCTGGGTGCTACCCATGTTTCCCTGAAAATAAGACCTACCCATAAAATAAGCCCTAGCAGGATTTCTAAGCATTTGCAAAATAGAAGCCCTACCACGAAAATAAGGCCTAGTGATGGGCGTGGCTATGCAGCGTATCTGCACAACCCATGCATTCCGTCGTGGTAAAGAAGATGAGCAGCTCTTCTCATCTGCCCCATGAGAGCTCTATTGCTCGACATGAGAGATTGGGGCCAATGGTTCTAAAGGAAATCGAGTGGCAAGAAATTCAAGATGGAATTCAGGGTTTGGAGAGTTATGATGATGTTCCAGAAGAAGACAACTTAACTTCTACTTAAATAAATGTAGATTGTTGTACCATACTTAAAAAAAAATAACACATCCCCTGAAAATAAGCCCTAGGGTGTCTTCTTGAGGAAAAATAAATATAAGACCCTGTCTTATTTTCCGGGAAACACGGTACCCCACACCAACACCGTGAGCCAGGAGATCAGCAACATTGTGCATGAAGTACCACAGTGCTGGCACCTTGCAGTGGTCTTCCAGAGTGTAAAAATTACAGCTGCTGCTTCCCTTATGACTTCTAAATCACAAGCACATTTCTCTGTGGTCAACTGCTTTGCAATTTGGACACTAAGTGCCTGGAGTTAGGCCAAACTTCAGAGGTTAATGGCCCAGTTCTCTATGAGATCTACTCTCAGTTTAGATACCAGGCACAAGCTCAGGGATTCCCCGGGCACCCACATGTCTGACCAATTGGTTACAAATTCAGAGGTTCCCACTGCACCTCAGTTTTGATAGAACCCAGGAAAAAGTTATACTTAAGATTACAGATTTATTACAGCAAAAGATACACATCAAGGGTGAGACCTCGGAGGGTCCCAAATGTGAAGCTTCCACGTCCTTTCCCCATGAAGTCAGGAGGCATTGCCCTCTAGCACGTCAATGTGTATTGCCAGCAAGAACCTTATCTGAGTGTCAATGTCAAACATTTTTATTGGGGTTTCATTACAAAGGTACCATGGATTGAATCCTTGGGCACATGATTGAACTCAATTCAATATCCAGCTCCCTCCTCTCCCGGAAGTTCAGACTGATACCACGTGGCTTAAAGCCCCAACCCTGGGATCACATGATTGACCTTTCCAGCATGGCCAGGCCTCATCCTGAAACCATCTTGGTGCCTGACATGATGAGTCATCTCAGTAGCATAAATGATCAGGGCCTACCAGGAATAATAAAGACACTACTACCACTTGGGAAATTCCGAGAACGTAGAGGCTCTCTCCTAGGAACCAGTAACAAAGGCCAATCAAATTCTTTTTTTCTTTTCTTTTTTTTTGAGACAGAGTCTCGCTTTGTTGCCCAGGCTAGAGTGAGTGCCATGGTGTCAGCCTAGCTCACAGCAACCTCAAACTCCTGGGCTCAAGCAATCCTTCTGTCTCAGCCTCCCGAGTAGCTGGGACTACAGGCATGTGCCACCATGCCCGGCTAATTTTTTTCTATATATATTAGTTGGCCAATTAACTTCTTTCTATTTATAGTAGAGACGGGTCTCGCTCTTGCTCAGGCTGGTTTTGAACTCCTGACCTTGAGCGAAATCTGCCTGCCTTGGCCTCTCAGAGTGCTTGGATTACAGGCCTGAGCCACCGGGCCTGGCCTTCAAATTCTTTATTATACAACTAAATGGGAACTAGACAAAGAAGGGAATTCTGGGAACCAAAGTGCCACCTTAGCTAAGCTTACACAGTAAAAAGCCACCACAACAGTGTGATACCTGTATTCACTGCACTACACCTTCAGCACGCCTTGTGCTCCTTGCTGCTTCTCCCATTGCTAGCATACAGACCACCCTCTGTGCTGTTTCATAATTCCTTGGATTTCGGGTTTAAATATTTTAAAATATTATCCCTTCTCATCTAAAAAAGTTGAATTCATAGAAGTAGAGAGGAGAATGGTGGTTGCCAGAGGCTGGGAAGGGTGAGAGGTAGGGAAAAGGCAGATGTTGGTCAAAGGGTACAAAGTTACTTTGATGAGAAGCAAAAAAAAAAACTCATTGCTTTGATGGGAAGCAAAATAGATACAATTAACTCCAAGAATAGAACTGAAGAGTTTGTAGGGTTTACATTTATGGCAATGCCTAAGTTTAGCAGTATCACCTTTATAATTTTTGTAAAATAAAATGAGGTATGTGCAATTAGATGAAAAAAAATAGATCATTAAAAATTTTAGTGGTAGCACACAATGAGGACTAAAATTCAACAGTAAATGATAAGCTCTGCAGAGTGTTTGATTTCCTCAACATGCTTCTGCTATATTAGTTTACTCTCAGTGTTTTCTTTGTTAATGACAATTTAAAAAAAATGGAAGGCCCCTTTGATTTAAGCTAATTATGCAATTTCCCCAACAATTATGTTTCTATATGAAGGCTTTTATTTGTTGTGTTGTTGCAAGATCTTTCCCCTTCAAAATAAAATACCAAGTGTTGTTATGCTTATTTAAAATTTAGGGGGGTGTGGGGTGGCTCACACCTGTAATCCTAGCACTCTGCCAGGCCAGGCAGTGGATCACTCAAGGTCAGGGTGGATCGCTCAAGGTCAGGAGTTTAAAATCAGCCTGAGCAAGAGCGAGACCCTGTCTCTACTAAAAATTGAAATAAATTACTTGAACAGCTAAAAAATATATAGAAAAAATGAGCCGGTCATGGTTGTACGTGCCTGTAGTCCCAGCTACTCGGGAGGCTGAGGCAGAAGGATTACTTGAGCCTAGGAATTTGAGGTTGCTGTGAGCTAGGCTGATGCCAAGGCACTCTAGCCTGGGCAACAGAGACTCTGTCTCAAAAAAATAAAATAAAATAAAATAAAATAAAAAAATAAAATAAATAAAATTTAATGCAAGTGTTTGAAGTTGGTAGTTAATTTTATCATGTAGAAATAAAATTACTCTTGTTAGCACCTATATTTGAAAAATTTTGTTAGTACAATTTAATTATTTTAAAAAACAATTCAGGCTGAGTGCGGTGACTCATGCCTGTAATCCTAGCACTCTGGGAGGCCGAGGCGGGCGGATTGCTCAAGGTCAGGAGTTCGAAACCAGCCTGAGCAAGAGCAAGACCCCGTCTCTACTATAAATAGAAAGAAATTAATTGGCCAACTAATATATATAGAAAAAATAAGTCGGGCATGGTGGTGCATGCCTGTAGTCCCAGCTACTCGGGAGGCTGAGGCAGGAGGATCACTTGAGCCCAGGAGTTTGAGGTTGCTGTGAGCTAGGCTGATGCCATGGCACTCACTCTAGCCTGGGCAACAAAGTGAGACTCTGTCTCAAAAAAAAAAAAAAAAAAAAAGAAAACAAAACAAAAAAACCCAGTTCATTCAAAGGAAAAGATTGATTTGTTGAAATGCTAAATCTAAGGCTTGTCCCAGTAGCCATGCTTCCGTGTCTATGGACCTATGGGCATAGTGTTTCATACACTCTAAGTACTCAATGTGCGTTGAACTGAACTGAAATAAAATGCAATTCAAATTTCATAAAAACCTATAGAGTGCCCATTTTGTACAAAGTGCATTTTAGAGATTACAATTTTGCCTGCTATTTTTACCCTGCATTTTTTTAGTCATAAAGGGTAAAGGTAAAAGATTTATCATCCGTTATTCCTCCCCAGACCACTGGATGGAATTAAACAGCAGTTATCAGTTATCAGCAATATACCCTGTTATCATTTGTCAAGATGAAATTCCACAAAACGGGGAGAGATATCATTGTCAACCAGTAAGTATTCATTGGGTACCTATTGCCTATTTAAACAGATTTATAAACTGTAGGACAGTTTACAGGTATGAGATAGTCTCTTTACTTTCATGACTATTAACTAGTACCACCGCCATTACTACACGACTCTATGCTAGTCCTATACAAGGGCAACAATAAATGCATTCTGTACAGTCAAGTCTAGTTTAATAGAATGGTGACAAAGTATATCAGAGAAATCTCTCAAGGAACATAATTGTAACAATGTTAGGTTTATTAATGTGCTGTAACAACAGAGGAACCAGGGGCCTCTCCTAAGAGAAAGTAGGAAAGGACTTTTTAAAATACGATATTTGGGATGATTCTAAAGAGGAAGCAGGGGAGTGGGGATCAGCTCTGGATTGATTATCACAGCCATCTTTGTTCGGGATGTGGGAGTGACAAAGTCACTGGGGAAGTGACAAAGTCAGGGGCTGGGGAAGTCACCGGTAAGAAGGCAGCAATAACAAAAAAAATTAAAGACCATGTAAATATTCACTATAGCTTAGGGGTAGAAGCAACCCAAGTGTTCATGGATGGATGAATATGGATAAACAATTGTGGCATATACATATAATGGAATATTATTTAGCCTTCAAAAGGAAGGAAATTCTGACATATGCTACAATATGCATGAAACTGGAGGACACTATGCTAAGTGAAATAAGCCAGATAGGAAGAGACAAATACTGCAGAAATTTACTTACATGAGGTACCTAGAGTAGTCAGATTCATAGAGACAGAAATGCCAGGGATTAGGGGTGGTGGATGGATGGAGATAGGGAGTTAGTATTTAATGGGTGTGGAGTTTCAGTTTGGGAAGATGAAAAAGTTCTGGAGATGAATGGTGATGATGGTTGCACAATAGTGTGAATGTACCTAACTAATACCACCATGCTGTACACAGAAAATGGTAAAAATGATAAATTATATATTATGGAATTTTACTACAATTAAAAAATAAAAATAAAAACTGTAAAACAATAGCAATCTCTCAAAAAGGAGAGGGTTTGTGTCTTTGGCCATGTCCTGTTAGAAACATTATCTTAATTGTTTGTGGAAGGAAAGATTAAAAAAAAAGAAATAGAAACATTGTCTTAGATTCTGTTAGAAACATCACAGTATGATTACCAGCACTGCTGAAAAGCAGACTCAGAAGCTTGTTTTCTTCAAAACTACAAAGTTAGGATAAATGTGCAATGTGTCTGAAAACCCTTTATCTGAATCTCTGCATCTGGCTTGGAAATTGAAGCTGCTTTTCTGTGTCAGAGTGACCCACAAACTCAGCTTCTTTAAGCAAGAGATGTTCCATTTTCACTGAAACGACTTCAAACAGCAAAGTTTCTCAAAGTCTATAGAGAACAAGATTTCTTGGTACTTATGTCCTTGATGTTAATGAACAAAAGTAGTTTTTATAGATTCACAACAAAATTGAAAAAGTAAAGTTTCTGAACAGAGTAATGTGGCTTTGAAATAAATCCAGTTAAGAAAGGAAAAGGGACAGAATGACTTGAGTCCATTGTGGGACCAGGCTGCTTTCAGATTCTGGGGCCCCACACTTTTGTGTCTGTCCTCTCTCTCATATACATGGTTTGGATTTGTGAATTTGATGTATATATTACTGTACTTTGGGACATTAATCTTTAAGACTACCAGTACAATGATATTACACACAAAACAAACTATAAATCTTACATTATAACACTATTTACCTAAAAGTTATCTTTATTGTTATAAGGAAATTTCATCACTATATTTGAATAAAAACTGGTTTCCAAAATGTCCACACATAATTTTAACTACCCATTATTTAAAAATGATGACCATAGGCTGGGTGAGGTGGCTCACGCCTGTAATCCTAGCACTCTGGGAGGCCGAGGCGGGAGGATCGCTCAAGGTCAGGAGTTTGAAACCAGCCTGAGCAAGAGTGAGACCCCCGTCTCTACTATAAATAGAAAGAAATTAATTGGCCAACTAAAAATATATAGAAAAAAATTAGCTGGGCATGGTGGCGCATGCCTGTAGTCCCAGCAGCCCGGGAGGCTGAGGCAGGAGGATCACTTGAGCCCAGGAGACAGGTTGCTGTGAGCTAGGCTGATGCCACAGCACTCTAGCCTGGGCAACAGAGTGAGACTCTGTTTAAAAAAAAAAAATAAAAAAATGATGACCATAAATTTTCAGGATATAAGTTCTTAAATATAAACACTATCGTTGAAGTTGTAATTTGTAATAAAACTAGTCAATGTTCCAGTAGTAAAGTTGAAAACAAAGGGTGTTCTTTGAGAATGGAGGATACTAAAAAGCCCAATTGATGAAAGTTTCTGTACTTTAACTGCTTCTACTTCCAACGAATCAAATTTAAAACTAAAACAAAACAAAACAAAACTAAAGAAGAAATGCTGACCATTTCTTATACAGCAGGCTACAAATGAGTAAAAAGCTATAGCAAAACAATGTGACTCATCAGGCAATGCAGTTACATTATGTACACATTGTGCATAATAAAAATCTTTAACACATTTCGATGAAACTTCAAGGAGAGTCTCTCTGGGCCCAGGCGAGGTGGTGGGTTGAGTACACCAAAGAAGTGAAAGGTGAAATCCAGTACACTACACTATCCTTAAAGCTCTGATAAAGCAACAAACTTTCCCACAAAACCAGCTCACCAGGTAGGAATTACTAAGCATTGACTACCAGCTCTGTAATTAGTGGCAATATAGCTTTCGGCAAAATATTTCGAGAAGGGTGAGGTCAACATTTGTAACAAAGTTGCACTCTGCACCCAAATTTGCTACTGAATAGCCAAGATTTAAGAGACTCGGGAAATCTGACTCTCCCCAGCCCACAGTCCGGTTGGTGGTTGGCCTCCTCCACTTCTGGAAATGATGGAAACTGTAGCTGTCATTGGAAGAGAATAACTTTTTTTTTTTTTTTTTTTTTAGAGACAGTCTCTTGCTTTGTCACCCAGGCTGGAGTGCAGTGGAGCCACCATAGCTTACTGTACCCTGGAACAGAACTCCTGGTCTCAAGTGATCCTCACCCGCAACCCCCGCACTCCCTCAGCCCCTGCGTAGCCAGGACTACAGGCACCTGCCACCCCGCAGGGCTAATTTTTATTTTATTCACTTATTTATTTTTAGTAGAGACAGGGTCTTGCTACATTGTCTAGGCTGGTCTGGAATTCCTGGCCTCAGCGATCCTCCTGCCTTGGTCTGTCCAAGTGCTGGGATTACAGGTATGAGCCACCAACCCTAGTCAAAACTTTGGTCCAAACCAAAGCAGGCGACAGAGTAGACAGAGCTGTTCATTTTAATTTAGTTTGCGCCACAGATCTGTTATACCAGGATGAGATTTAACTTCGAGAACTTTTAAGGCTAGAGTAGAAAATTATTACCACTGACACCTAATAGCTGAACTGAAACACAGACCACGTTCCAGTAACAAACAAGGGTTAACTCTTTGCCACATGAAGGAAAGCGACCAATTTTGAACACCTCATAAGTCCTGCTAAGTGATCTTTCAGACATCTCCTTTAAAAACTTCTAAATGATTTGATGATACTGCAAGTGGTCTTCTGGCCTGAAAAAAAAGCACACCGCCTTTCGGTGTACCAAGTAAATGAGAAA
Source organism: Microcebus murinus (assembly GCF_040939455.1). Classification (NCBI taxonomy): domain Eukaryota; kingdom Metazoa; phylum Chordata; class Mammalia; order Primates; family Cheirogaleidae; genus Microcebus; species Microcebus murinus. Next base: position 93,507,245 of record NC_134107.1, read on the forward strand.
AATATCTCTGCGTGTGGAAGAGAGGGGCAGGTAAGTAAAAAACAGGAAAAAAAGAAAAGATATATTTGAAAAAAAATAATCATACACAGATAATCACATCTTTTTCGACCAACCAGAGTAAGAATTCTTCTTCCACTGCGCGGCTCACAACTAATTGAAACTCAGGAAGTAACTCCTGGGAGCAAACTCACTCAGCTGTGAAAAACATGCGCGTCCAGTAACATCCGAAAAACACGTGGCGGGGGTGGGGATCCGGCGGCCACGGCAGGTGGGACTCTAAGTCCCATCATCCCCCTCGGCAGCCAAGCCGGGGCTGCTCAGGGCGAGCCGGCGCACGGGACGCTGGGACTTGTAGTTCCCGCTTCAGCGCTTCCCCCGCGGGTTTGCGACGTTTAGCGACGACCGCGCCTGCGCCAGCGCCGGCTGCGAGCCTGGGGCCGTGGCCGCTCGTGCCGGGTGATGCTAGGCGGCTCCCTGCGCTCCAGGCTGTTGCGAGGTGTAGGTGGGAGTCGCGGGCAGTTCCGGGCGCGAGGTGTCCGCGAAGGTGGCGCAGCCATGGCGGCAGGGGAGAGCATGGCTCAGCGGATGGTCTGGGTGGACCTGGAGGTGAGTGAGGGCGGCGAGGGGTGAGGGGAGGAGAGTGGAGTTCCGCGCGTGGGACCGAGTAGCAGACCCGGGCCTGGGAGAGCTGTGGGTGTCTGCGTCCCAGGTGTGGCAGGTGAGCGCGGCCCGGCGGCCGGCGGCGCCGGGCAGGTCCGGAGGCAGGAGTTCTGCGGGTGTTGGGGACCGACCTGGGCTGTGAGTGGGGCTTCTTCTCAGAAAGGAAGGGGCCATCCTTGTGGCTCCCTCTCCTGCCTACCTCCTCTGCCCAGGTGTGGACTTCCCTAACGCTCCGGTGTCTCGGGGCTTAGGGTCACGGTGGTGGGGGTGGGGACGGCGCCTCTGCTCCCCTCCTCCCCCACAAAACCTTAAAGAGCCCTAGATTGTTAGGGCTAGACGGGACTCCGGAGATGACTCAGCCTTACTTACTCCTCATTCCATGAGTGACAAAACTGCAGCCCAAAGGAGGGTTCCACTCATTCAAGATCGTGCTGTCAGTGAGGGTCTGAGTTGGGACCAGAACCCAGTTTTGATCCCTTCAGGTTTTCTGTGCTAAAACCAAGGGCTCCCCTCCCCTTGAGCCTCTGTTTTCTTCTGTAGGAAATAAAAATAATAGCAGTACTTTCTCCATTAGAGTCTGATGAAGATCAAGTGGTGTCATTAAGGTGAAAACTTTGTAAACTCTCTAGAGATACAGTGTTGTTCGATATCGAACTTGTAAAACTGAGTTACTTCCAAAATTGAGTGCTCCGGCACTCAATTTTACTTACTTTGCATCTGTCCCAGAGGAGAGTCACAGTGCTTGACAAATAGCAGGCTCTTGGTAAATATTTGTTGAATAAATGAGGACTCAAGTTTAGTATTAATCCTTTGAGTAGTTGCCCAAGGAGCATTATTGTCTCTCCTGTTTTGGCTGTGGGATATAAACTGAATGTGCTTGAGGGAATTCCTGTTAAATAAACGTGGGGTAAAATAGGCCAGAAGGATGGTTTTGTGTGTGTTATATATTTATTTTTATTGCAGATGACAGGATTGGACATTGAGAAGGACCAGATTATTGAGATGGCCTGTCTAATAACTGACTCTGATCTCAACATTTTGGCTGAAGTAGGTGATGCCATGTAATACAGTTATACTGTTTAGAGGGCATTGGAAATCTAAAGGTCATTTTTTTCCCCAGTATCTTTATTTAAAAAATAAGAAAACTGAAGTCTGTATATGAAGTCTATATATGTAGATTAAGGTCCAAAGTAATGTGCTAGGTCACGGTCCGGTGGGTACTAGAACCAAAGTAATGTATCTCACAGCCTAGTTAATTTTTCAGTTAACCATGCCAGAAATTTACAGAATCATAAACTCTCTCATTTACTGAGAGCTTACTGTGTGCCTGGTACAGTTCTAAGTGCTTTACATGTTCTTTTCTTTATCCTCACAACTATAAGTTAGGTACTGTTACAGTGCTCATTTTATACTTGAGGATATTTGAGCATAGAGATGTTGGGTAATTTGCCTAAGGCCACCTGGCTAATGTAGTTTAAGGCAGTCCCAGTAAAGTGCTCCTAACCATAAGGACAGCCAACTGTTTTCCCCTCAGATTTGGTGACTCATGCTGAAGTTTACATCTTTATGTCGTAACTTTGACTTCAGCTTGGCTGCATATATACAAATCTGCCTTTTCATCTAGGACATGTGATTCTTCTAGATCTATATTAAAATTTTAGAATTTCTGTTGATATGCATACATAAAGCGTTCTCTTATTGACAGATTGGGCATGATTAAGGTTTTTACAAGCTACTTTTAACTGAAACATTTAGCAAAACAAATAAAACACACCTGTTGCATTTCAGCCGCTCATGAAACATTTAATAAGTATGTGGCACTATCAGATTGGTAAGGGGGTGAAATCCCTGACCTTGAACAATTCTGTTTTATACTGTCCGCAGTATTCAGAATCATTAAGAAACTCTAGAATAGAAACAAAGTAGGAATGTTTGTGGAAAAGAAAGTCTTATTACATTAAGTTCTGAGAGGGTAGAACTGATGTGTTACTGACACTGGGATGAATTTCATAAATCTACCATTAAGACTTCTATTTATTTTGCTATGTACGTAAAAGAGGTGAGAAGGTATTTATAGATGAATTGCTGCATTTGTGGGGTACCAAGCTTATCTTTCTGACACATCAGCTAGAGGAGAATTCTAAACTCTGTATTTTTCATCATAACAACTTTTTTTTTAGACTTTATATAAATAAAGTGCTGAGTTTTAGGTTTGGTTGTCTTTTCTGTTACTTGGAATTTACTGGAGATGAATAGTGAAGAGAAGTGTTTTTATTTTACCAGCCCTACTTACCCTTGGCTGAAGAAGAATTTTTCCTTTGGACTGTTGATATAATGTGAAATACTGACAGTTTAATGGATCAGTAGGTTGATATGTACCCAGGAGGAAATTTGGGTATGTATTCACACAGCTGCAGATGAGTGCAACGTTTGTAAATAGACTAAGTCAGATGAGGGTAAAGATGTTAAAAAAAAAATGCTTACAGGCTGTCAGTTCTGTGGTAAATATGTTTTATTCTTGTATATGAGTATAAGGAAATGTTTTGTCCTGGTAGAAGAACAAGCATTCTACTCTGAAAATTTTTCTATAGGTATAGTCCCTTGGTTTGCCAAACCTGGGTCTAGAGTAGATTATATTAGATTTATAGTAGTAGTTTGCTTTTTTCCCATCATTGTAAGACCTTTTTTTCCCCCCTACAATAGGAGGTTTTTTTTGTCTTTTAAAAAATATGTTATCAGAGCACATTTTTTGTTTATCCACAGAGATTGCCAACACCAGTTATCTTTGGCTAAACCTCCTTTTTAGTTGTGGGATGTCAGGCATATTTTAGTCAAATTCTAGCCATTCTTTTCAGTGATGCAAGCTATTTTTACCACCTTAGTTGTAATAATACCTTGGATTTATAGAGTTTGTTCCAGAGAGTTCAAAGAACTTTCAATACTATAATTTCTTTTATCCTGTTAACATTCCTGTGAGGGAAGGGGGGACAGTTTATTATTATTATCACCGTCTTAAGGAGAAACTAAGGCAACTTGTATCAGTGACACAGGCAGGCTGTTGTTTACTGCTGAGACTTTATCTGAAAGATTCACAGTATTTGTGTGTTCTATGCAATGGAGCTGAGAATTTGAGGGCTACTTTTTGATTTTTTTTTTTTTTTAGTTGTCACTAACTACCTCTTTAAAAAATGTGTTTTTTTAAATATAAAAATACTGTTAAAATTAAACAGTATAACTTTATCCAAGGCATATGTATAGCAAACTATTGATTTATGTTTTAATAGGGTACATGTGATATTTTGATACTGCATACAATGTGTATTAATCAAATCAGGGTAATTGAGATATCTATCACGTATTGGTTTTTTGTCCTATTCTCCTGCCCTATCCTACTCCCCAAAGGTGGTACATTTTCTTGATATTTTGTATGTGTATATATATATGTGTGTGTGTGTGTGTAGTTTTTGAACAAGTGTAAATGAAATCATATGCATGTATATATTGTTTTGCAGTTTGTTTTTCACTTGATAATATGTATACTTTCCAAAATGAACTCATAATCAGGGTTGGCAGACTTTATGGAAAGGTCCAGATAGTTTAGGCTTTCAGTGTCTCTCATTATTTGTTCTTTTTTTTTTTTTAACAATCCTTTACAAATATAAAAATCATTCTTAGCTTTTTGGCTACAAAAAATGAGCTGAGGGCTGGGGCCATAGTTTACTAACCCTTGATAGGTATCTGTGTCCTCTATTAATATGCATTTTGGTTTTGAGTTGTGTGCATATGTTCTATTTCGCTGTCATAAACAGTGCTGGAGTGAACAATGACCACCTTTAGAGTTAATAGAGTATCCTTTTACTTTCTCTGATATGTGTATGTAGTCCATAAAGCAGGATAAACTTTACCTCTGGAAGCAAGGTTATTCTTGTTGGTTCTTGGTGACTAATGGCTTTTCCCCTCCACAGGGTCCTAACCTGATTATAAAACAGCCAGATGAGTTGCTGGACAGCATGTCAGACTGGTGTAAGGAGCATCATGGGAAGGTAACATTACCAAATAACAGGATTGCTGCTTTGGGGATCAGTAACAAGCTTGTTGCTCCCACATCTGAATCCTATACCATTGTTGGATGGTATTTAAAAAAGGGTTAGAGGAAGATTGCTTGACAAGCCTGGGAAACTGCTTGCTTGTTTACTTTTCATCTTTGGGACCTCTCGAGATCATCTTCTCCTGAATGTCCTGTTTTTTTCTCTCCTACATTCAGTCTGTCGCGAACGCATTGTGGATTGTCAAGTATTACTCAAGTCAGTCTTTTGGATAAGGTTAGACACCAACTGTCAGAGAAAGGGGAATGCTGCTCTCCTGTTAATAGTTGTTTCTTCCCAGAGATTATATCCTTGGACTTTGAGCACCACCTTTTTTGACTGTGTGGAAATACTATTAACAATCAGGGACATAACTTGTTTGGCTTGGATTCTTTAAGAAAAAATTGGTGCAAAGATGGCAGTTTCAGTTTGAACTTGAGCTCTAAAAATGGTCCATCTCGGGTTATATTTGCCCATTTTAGAAGTGAAGTTTCATTTCTGGATGCCTTTGAAAACTGACTTCATGTGTTTCTGGTGGGGGGCTGGGGATTCTCTCTTGCAGTCTGGTCTTACCAAGGCAGTGAAGGAGAGTACAATTACATTGCAGCAGGCAGAGTATGAATTTCTGTCCTTTGTACGACAGCAGACTCCTCCGGGGCTCTGTCCACTTGCAGGTAAAATCCAATCCTATGTATATCTTGTAGATAGTCTTTCATTGTAGTGGTTCACGAGACTGCAATTCCAAAAAGACCAGCCAAGACCATCCATGTCTGCCACTTATGCTGCTTTGGGTTATACATCTTAAATTTGTGTTCGAGTTTCTTTGTATTGTTTATAACATGAGTATTGTGAAAATGCCCTGAAACCTGATATGAGATCTGGGAAACAGAACAGTAACTCAATGAAATTTTCCCCCATATTTTTATTATGGAAAAATTTCAAATGCACAGAAAAGTTGATTTCAATAATTGTTAACTTTGTGCCATGTTTGTTTTTCCTATTTTTTCTTGTACATTTGAAAGTAAATTTCAGGCACCATGATACTTCATTCCTAAATACTTCATCAAGCATCCTAAGAATAAGGACATTTTCTTATGTGACACAGTATTATTATTGCATTGAAGATAATTAAAAATCATTCAATATCATGTGATGTCTAGTTCACATTCAAAGTTCCCCAAATTGTCTAATTGTTTTTGAACCAGGACTCAGTCAAGGCTTGTGCATTTCATTTTGTTATTATGTCTCTTAATCTAAAACTGTCCACCTATTTTTTTTCTCCCTTTGACATTGACTTAGACCAGGCCAATTCAACCAGGATTTTTAAAGGGCTGACATTGTCAGAGGAAAGTTAATGTTCTCTGAAGGTGTATTTGTATGTGTGAATTGATGTGGTAACTAACATATTCCATGAACATTCATAAAAAAAAATTTTGGCATTAAGTGCTATAGCATGTATTGTATAAATGTTTCCCCCAGCCATTGTGGCTGCTGTCTAATTTTAAAGTTCTCATTTAAAATTTAGTGTTTTTAATATAAATTACTGTATGGAAACATGAGTATGGATATGATTTGTTAAAGAATTTGGAATGTAAATAAAAGTTTATCTACTTAATGTGATTCAGTTAAGTTTTTAGTGTTAGTGGTGTGAATTTTCTGACACTGGGAGAAAGTTTGTGGGTCTGGTATGGTTTGAAAAAGTAACAAAGAGATTTATGCATTGTTTTAAGCATGTGGAATGATAGATGTATCCTATGAGAGGCCACAAACACATTTATTATGAGCTAGACTGACTAAATACTTGGTAATCTGTACTTGTGATCCAGTTAACTTGCATTCAAACCCACATAGAAATTTAGAGGTGCTTTTAGGAATTGTTTGAGTTTTAAAAAAATCATCTCCATTTCAACTATAATTTATGAATTTTGATATCCTTTTGTATACTACTAGAAATACAGAGATGCAGTATGCTTCGTGTCTTTCTAGGAAATTCAGTTCATGCAGATAAGAAGTTTCTTGACAAATACATGCCCCAGTTCATGAAACATCTTCATTATAGAATAATTGATGTGAGCACTGTTAAAGAACTGTGCAGGTAAGGGCTATATTTAGGATCCGTTAAATTGCCTCATTTAACATGTTTTAATTGAGAATTTGTGGAAAGTAATTGAATAGAGCTGTAGAAATGAGAGGGCCATGTGGGTTTAAAGCTTCCTTATCCCATTCTCGCTTGTACAGGACCTTGATTTATCCTGGACTGGTGAAAATTGGGTAAAACAGTGTGAAGAATCTTTCATACAAATTTCCTTAATTTGTAAAATATATCGCGCATCTGTTCCGTGCCAGTCGTTGGCCTGTCTGCTCGGCACATATAGACGAAAAGCCCATAAGTAGCTTGGAATCTAGTGGGTTGATGTGTAAAAAACACATCTTAAAAATGTATTCTTTGGTGACTCCTGGAACTGTGCCTATAGAATATCGTGGGCACAAGGGAAGCAGCGCCTAACTGCTGGAGCAGGAGGAATGAAAAGTCAGGGAAAGCTTTATATAGGAAATAGCTTTTAAGTTGAGATTTGAAAAAGAGTGGAAGTTTTCCAGGCATTTAATTGATAAGAGCGTTCCAGAGAGCAGTCGAAGGTCTGAGGATGTGAGGGAGCAGGAAGCAAAGGCAAAATGTGTTCAAGGAATCACAAACCATTCATTAATGCTGGATTGCAAAGCATGAAGTTGGCAAAGGTGGGAGACAAGGTTAAAGTATGAATGGCTTGTAAATGAAGCTCAGTTTTATCTGAGGGATGGGGATTCCTCTGAGAAAACCTAAGTAGAAGAGTGAGTGATACGATTGGATCGTTGTGATTAGAGGGTGGCAAGAAAAGAGGTAGGGAGATAAGAAAGGAGACCTTACATCATCTTGGATAGAGAAGAATGAGCTGGAGAAATGGCAGTGGGGTGGTAGTGAGGGGCACGGAGATAAATATTTGAGAAGGTCGTTTGGCAGACACTGAATGCTTGAATAAGGAAATGAGGAACAGGAAGAGGTAGAAAGTGATTAATACATTTCTAGTCTGAACAGCTTAGGTGGATGATGGAGCTGTTCAAAGAAAAAGGGGAAACTAAGAGGAAGAGTAGCTTTGGTGGATGGGGGAGGGGAGGTGTTGAGAATGATGGGTGTGGTTTTTATATATCTTGAAGTAGAAGTACCTGGTAGATTTTTATTTAGGTGGGGAGATCAGGCAGGTAGTTGGATATCCATGACAGAAACTCTAAAAAGGGCTAGGCTGGAGTTAGAGAGCCATTGATGAGCTTGCTCAAAGAATATATATAAAGAGAGGATAAGTTGGAAAATAGAGTACCCCCGGCAAAGAGGCAGCTTGAAAATCATGACCCAAATACCTTTTCCAATGTTAATGTATTACTTGAAGGAGGTAATTATTCAGTGTATTTGAGACAGCTTCCTTTGAGAGTTCCATTTCTGCTGTGTATAGACGCTGGTATCCAGAAGAATATGAATTTGCACCAAAGAAGGCTGCTTCTCACAGGTAAGTTTGGGTCCTACCAAGCACTTGCTAATCTGACACAAACATAACCCCCAGGTTCCTGACTGCTTTGAATAATGTCGTTTTTCCACTCTTTCTTTGGGAGAAAGATAAAGGTTGACTAGCATAAAGATAACATTCTTTTACTAAGATTATCAGGAATTCTGGTCAGGATTCCAGTAGTCCATTTTGAGGAGGGTCATATAGTCTTTATTGCAGGTTTAAAACTCTTAGATAACTTGGTATATAGGTATGATGAAACAATCTGTAATCTTTCTAGTAATGAGCAGTGTTAGCTTTCTTCCCATAGAGGATATGGGCTTGTAGCCATTTGAAATTAGAACACTTTGTGTACAGTTGTGATACAGTTGTCCTACTTTGACACTTTTTTAGTTTTTCTGATTGTTTCTTTGATGTCTGTAGCCTTAGATACAAATACACAAGGAATTTAAAGACCTTGTGTATCAAATGTCCTGGGCTGGTTCTTTTACTTTTCTTTTTGATTTTTGTATTCTGTCAGGAGAAACATAATACAGGCCTAGAATACTTTATCTGAAGCAACTGGGGTTTGGTATGTTTTGGAGTTCAGAATTTTTCAGATGTTATTATAGAAAGGTAATAGTAAACATGTATTTGTTTGTTATTATGTAACATTCCCAATAAGGTTTGAGGAGGCAGTTCATAATAAAACAGAAATATTTCTATTTTATTTTATTTTTATTATTATTTTTTGAGACAGAGTCTCGCTTTGTTGCCCAGGCTAGAGTGAGTGCCATGGCGTCAGCCTAGCTCACAACAACTACAAACTCCTGGGCTCAGGCAATCCTCCTGCCTCAGCCTCTTGAGTAGCTGGGACTACAGGCATGCACCACCATGCCTGGCTAATTTTTTCTATATATATTAGTTGTCCAATTAATTTATTTCTATTTATAGTAGAGATGGGGTCTCACTCTTGCTCAGGCTGGTTTCAAACTCCTGACTTTGAGCAATCCGCCTGCCTTGGCCTCCCAGAGCACGCCCGGCCCAGAGATATTTCTACAATGAAACATATTGATAGTCACACCAACTGGCGTAACTAATGACTATAAATAGCCTCACATCAAGATTGCTCAGATTTTGCCACACAATGTGTCATGAAAGTACTTTGGGTTTTCAGGTCTGTTTTAGATTTCAATATTGTAGATAAGAGGTTGTGTACCTTTATTTAGTCATAGGTTGTAATTTTGACAACTTTAGCTCTCTGCCGTATATCCAAGACCTGGGAAGAAAGCATGTTGTTGCCTTAGCTGCAGAAATAACTCATAAAGCTCTTGCAGTGAAGTTTGTGCTGTGTATTCTCTAAAAGAGGCCCTTGGCCCATCGTTCAGAGCCTATTGATTTACTTGAACACTGTTCTAATCTTGGTTACCTGATTTCTCAGACTACAACAGATGAGAAACAGCATGTTAGAGGAGAAGAAAGGCTCTTAGATGGAGGCAGTCTGCCACTCATTATAGCACAAAGCACAGCGAGAGAGGAAGTAGATCCTCTTGTATGGTTAGGTACTGTCTGGTAATTGATATTTATTATGATGACTGGGTTATGAGTTACGCTCGCGTATGCCAGTATACTTTGTTCAGGGACATCATTAAGTATTGTACAGTGTTTCCTAAAGTATGTTCCAATGAGCTGTTAATAAGTATTCCACAAATGTGGTTGATTAAGTTTTAGAAATACTATATATATATATATAGTACAGCCTCCTCTTGGGAATTCATAATACACATTAGTATATTAAATACTTTGCAAAGAACTTCAGAAAAAAATGTTTAGTTTTTCTTAAAAACTAGATTGACCTTGGAATTTTTCCCCCTGTGGAAAAACACATCATTATCTTATGGAACAGTTTGGGAAATTTTAATCTTTTATTATTCCAAATTTTTTTTTTTTTTGGCAAAAGTTTGGTAAAAAAACAAAAACACTTAAAGTTGCTTTATTGAAACGTTTCACTTTTTGATGCTGCCAGTTAGAGTCATTTGCCATAGTACCCGTCGTTCCTAAGTTATTTATAAAAGGTTATAAACCTCCTGTGGTTTTGGATGTTCCATTCAGTGTGGTGTGTTTGCTTGTAGGGCACTTGATGACATTAGTGAAAGCATCAAAGAACTTCAGTTTTACCGGAATAACATCTTCAAGAAAAAAACAGATGAAAAGAAGAGGAAAATTATAGAAAACGGGGAAAATGAGAAGACTGTGAGTTGATGCAAGTACTCAGGCTGCCACTGCATAGTTCTCTGGAAGCAACCTCTGGTGGTTTTTTTTTTTTTTTTTTTTTTCTTTCTCCATGCTGATTGCTTGGCAGAGCACCTTCTTTCAGTTAACTTGCATCTCCAGATTACTCAACCAAACAGTACCTGCAACACGATTTTTCTCCTAATATGCTGTTTCCATTGTGACACAGCAGCTCCTTTGTAAGCACCAGGTCATGTCCATTCCTTGGTATGTACCTGCACTTGCTTTTAGACAATTTCTTTTGTTTAAAAAATAAATAAATAAATAAATAAATAAAGCTAGTTCTATTGAAAAGCAAACCTTTTTGTATCATCTATTCTTTAGTAGTTTTAATCGTTGGAAAAAGATGGCTTTTTCTTAAGTGGTATGGCTAAAGTTTGAATTCTTATAATGCAATTAGGAGTGGATTAATAAGTTCTTATGTCAAACGGGAAGTGAACCTGTTTTGCTTCGGACGTCAGACCTGTGAGAATAGACTAACCGGAGATAGGTTTCATTCAGAGAAGCAGATTTGGGCTCATTGTTCTAGGTATTGAACTAACTGCACTGGAATAGGCTGCTCTTCGCTGTATTCAGGAAATTCAAGTAAGCCGTTAGGCAGGGAGTCAGTAAGTAATAACTAAGGTTTGTTGGTAATTAAGTAAAAAGGCTTGTGATGTGCAAGACAGTCATGGTACTAAGTTCATAGAATGTTAATAGCTTGCTGCCCTAGGTGTGATGGTCAGTAAGTAGCCGAGAAAGGGTTTCAGTTTGAATATATTAACTCCTAAATTTATGTCGTCTAGAGCATAGTACTAAGGTTAGTCCTCAGCCAGAGGGTACAGTAGAATCATCTGTACAACACATCTCATTTTTTGTGCACCTCATTCTGACAGGTGTCCCTTTAAGACAAGAAATGAGAGTTGGAAAAGGCCCCCCGGTGACCTGCCTCTCCTTGAGAGCCACTGGATGAGAAGTGGTTCTATGGTGATCTCAAATTACATTCCTATTCAGTTATACTCATATGAACATAGTAGTGTGATCCTAATGTGTGATAGTTACAGACAGATACAGAGGCCACTAGACTAGATCAGAATAATCTGATAATGTTTTCATTTGAGTAACATGTACTAAGTTCTATTACCTATGCAACAACTATATGAGTAGAGAGATTTTAGTTAACTTTTTTCCAATGAGTGAATTAAGGGTGAAATTCACAAAGCTAATAACTGTGAGTTGCTGAAAACATCAGTCTGCTAATATTTCTGACCACTATTCTTTCTACTTTCTGGAATGATGTGGGTTTTAGCGCATGCACCAACTTCAGTGCTTTGGAAGGCAGGATTGGGTAGTATGGTTGACCCTCGAACAGCCAACTTATGTGCAGATTTTCCTCCACCTCCTGAGACAGTAAGACCAACCCCTCTTCTTCCTCTTTCTTGGCCTACTCAATGTGAAGATGCTGAGGGTGGGGATCTTTATGATCCTATTCACTTGATAGGAAATCTATTTTCCCTTCCTTATGATTTTCTTAATATTTTCTTTTCTCTAGCTTAGTTAATTGTAAGAGTACAAAATACGTGTTAATTGTTTGTTATTGGTAAAGATTCTGGTCAAGAGTAGGCTGTTAGTAGTTAAGTTTTTGGAAGGGTCAAAACTTATACATGGATTTTGAACTGTGTGAGGGGTTGGGACCCCTTGGTATGTACCTGTGTTCTTCAGGGGTCAACTGTAGTTAAGGACTCTTGAAACTCTGGAGTTAAGTCTGAGTTCCTGACATACTGAGTGACTTTGGTGAGTTCACTTCTCTGAGCCTCAGTTTCCATATCTATAAAATGAGGTTAAGAATTGTTGGAAGTAAACAAGATGTTATTCATATAGTTCTGAGAGCTAAGTGCCTTGTACACAGTGGGCATTCTAATGATAGCTAACTGGTATTGATAATGGATTTGACTCAGTCTAGGATCTCTAGAAAAGCGTGCTATGATTGATTAGTTATGATGGCCGGGGGGAATTATCTTAAATCAGCATTCATTTAGTGCCTTTGACAGACTACATCAGGCTGAGGACTGTTGTAAACTTTGCCAACAGTATGACCTTGACTCGGTTCAGTGTTTCCAACTATAATTTGGCAAGATGGTCTTTGCCCTTACTTGGCTCTCAGGAATGTTATTAATAAGTTCTAATGCAAGAAGAGATTAAAAAAACACTGGGCTTAGGAAAGAAGTTTATAGGAACCAGATACTGCTATTAATGCCACAGGATTTCTCCCACACAACTGGCTCGTTTATTCATCAGCTTAACTGTTTGAGCCATGCCATTTAGTTTTAAAATTTTTAACTCCTGGTGTTCACTTTAAATCTTCTGTCATGTGAATGGCCACCTTACTGATTTAATCCTCTATTCCAGGCGTCTTCAAACTACGGCCCGTGGGCCACATGCGGGTGTTTTTGCCTGTTTTTTTACTTCAAAATAAGATATGTGCAATGTGCATAGGAATTTGTTCATAGTTTTTTTTTTTTTTTTAACTATAGTCTGGCCCTCCAACGGTCTGAGGGACAGAACTGGCCCCCTGTTTAAAAAGTTTGAGGACCCCTGCTCTATTCTGTATCTTCATTATGTAGTGTAATTCTGTTGTTCCAAGTGGAGTTTTAGATTTTAGTAAAATGACTGGCAGCCTGTGAGATAACAAAACTGGTCTGATGCAGGTCAACATGAAGACATGATGGTTCAGTGATTAGTTCATTATTTAGTAAGTCTGCTTAAAGATAAAAAATTTAAATTTGTTGTGCTAGTTTTTAGGATTTCATGGGGAGCATGGGGGTGTGGGGATGTGGTGGTGGTGAGGGTGGTTCCTGAAGCTACGAAGTAATTTTTGTGAAATGAACTACAGTGAAAATTGGTTTAAATATTACTACAGCTTGAAAAATGATCAGTATGTTTGCTTAGTAGAACTTGCCATTCCAGTGCTCTTGGCAGCTTCTCATTGGGTGGTGGTTCTGTCTGTGCAGTAATCACCCTGCATGCTATATTCTTAGGATCATCCAGGTGTATTTCCCCCGCGTTAAACTCAAGAGGTGAATAAATCAGTACAGATGCTCTTTGACTTATGATGGGGTTACATCCCAATAAACCCATCATAAGTGGAAAATATCATTAAGTCAAAAATGCATATATCTAACCTTGCAAACATCATAGCTTAGCCTAGCCTGCCTTAAATGTGCTCTGTACACTTACAGTAGCCTACCATTGTGTCAAATCATCTCACATAAAGCCTGTTTTATAATAGTGTTGACTAGCTCATGTAATTTATTGAATACAGTATAGAAAGCGAAAAACAGCATGGTGGTATGGGTACTCGAAGTATGGTTTCTTCTGAATGCATATCCTTTTCGCATTATTGTGAAGTCGAAAAATTATAAGTCTAACTGTCTGTAAATTGGGGACCACCTCCCTTTGATGATAGTCTCCAGTCAGTATTCTTTGAGTGCTGTAGCTGGAGTACTGAGTATGTGGGTGTGGGCGAGAAAGACCCCCATTTTCCAGCAGGTTAGCCATAAGAGGTAAGAATGAAACCTGAGACATCTGTGTTTTCTCATTTTCAAAACAGTCTCTTTGTTAAAAAAAAAAAACAGCTGACAAATGTATAGGAAAATTGATAGTTTCCTTTGGCAGAACTGGTGTTCTTATGTGTGTAAGCCTTAAAGAAAAAAATAATAGCTAGTTATAATGTTCAAGTGCAATTTTGTCATATTGATTGCTCTGTGGTAGTGTGTGAATGTCCCAAGTTCACTCAAATGCTTTAACATTTTGAAAAATTAATAAGCAGCAGGGACAGTGGAAAATTGGTTATTGCTAGGATAAGCCATATGTAGCAGATTGATGAGTGCACAAGCTGTTATATTCCGTATTTATTGATGAGGGCAAAAGCTGTTAGGTTCTATATCTGTTGATGAGGACAAAAGCTATTATGCCATGTCTCTATCGATACACAATCGTCCCTCAGTATCTGTGGAGATTGGCTCCAGGACCTCCCACAGATACCAAAATCTGCTGGTGCTCAAGTCCTTGATGTGAAACAGTGTAGTGTTTGCATGTAACCTATGCACATCCTCCTGTATACTTTAAATCATTTCTAAATTACTTGTAATGCCTAATAAATATAAATGCTATGTAAATAGTTATTATACTGTATTGTTTAGGGAATAATGATATGACAAGAAAAAGACTACTTGTTCAGCACAGACACAATTTTTTAAAAAAAATACCGTCAATCTATAGTTGGTTGAATCCAAATCCATGCATGCGAACCTGCGGGTACAGAAGGCTGAGTGTATGCTTTGTATCTATTGTGAAAATTGAGTTTTAGTTACTTGAACAAAGCATTTTATTTTATGTGGTTTGTGGTAAAACTATAGACAGCCATGGTAGTATTATAAATGAAGAGTTCCTCTATAGTCAAGCATTTTCTATTGAGTAAAGGAATACTGTGGCTTCTAAATCTCTTTAGAAAGAACGTATTGCAAATCTTCATTCCTCTGGAATACAGGCAAAAGCAACGGTTGCTTTCACAGTTGACATATCAAGTTGAATGCATAGGACATGAGACTTAAGTTGGTCTCCAGGGTAATTTAATCAGTTTAGTTTTGCGCCTGGATAATAATACCACTGGCATTTTAGGGTATAGAAAACAAGAGTCTCCTAATAGGAAGAAGCCCTAGAAAGTGGAAAGTTTGAGAAATGTGAAGGAAAATTATGTTCTTGTACAAATGAAAACATACCATGAACTGTCTGTAGCAGGAGTCCTCAAACTATGGCCCGCAGGCCACACGTGGCCCACCGAGGACATTTATCCCGCCGGGTGTTTTGGCCACTGCTGCCTGTCCTGCTTAGCAGCCGACTCATCCCGGGCCCACAGTGCGCACGTGTGGAATGTGCGCCGCCCTCTCCAACAGCCCTCCAATGGTCTGAGGGACAGTGAACTGGCCCCCTGTTTAATAAGTGTGAGGACCCCTGGTAGGATCCTTAGGGATCTAGGATAAGATACATGAGTTGCACAACATTGTGAATGTACTTAATGCCATTGCACTGTACACTTAAAAATGTCCACAATGGTAAATTTTATGTTTATTTTACTACACACAAATGCATAAACAGATACCGAAGATGTATAATTTACCATGAACCATTTTCAGAATGATACTGTCTTAGGACCAATGTGTAATGGAACTAGCTTGGAGGAGCTTAACTGTGGGACCCTTGCTTGTGCCCTTAGAAGGAGTAACTTCCCTTTGCTTCCCAATTTGGAATAATGAGAAGTGAACAGCTTAGAGAAGTGCTTTCAAAGTGGTATAAGGAATTTCTGTTTTTGTTATGGATAAAGGAAACCTAACAAATTAATATTCCTTAGGAATATCCAACCTCCTTCTTACCTCCAAATTTAGCCATATACAATAGGGAAAGAGATGCTTCTGCATGCAGAGCTAGGTGTACTCCTTAGATAACTAAGTTAATAGGCCCATGACACTGCTTTGGAAGCCAGCCCTATTTTGTTTCTGTGTAAAAACTTTTCCATTTTGAATTTTATTTAACCAGCTTACAATGTATATTGTGCAGTATATTATAATTAATTGTTAAATTAGAGACCCTGTGTTTGGTTTTATACTTTCACTCATCTTAGTTGTACTCTTTGTCTAAATCATTCAATTTTCTTTCTTTCTTTCTTTTTGTTTTTTTTTCTTTTTTGAGACAGAGTCTCACTTTGATGCCAAGGCTAGAGTGAGTACCGTGGCGTCAGCCTAGCTCACAGCAACCTCAAACTCCTGGGCTCAAGAAGCAATCCTGCCTCAGCCTCCCAAGTAGCTGGGACTACAGGCAATCGCAACCATGCCTGGCTAATTTTTTTCTATATATATTAGTTGGGCAATTAATTTCTTTCTATTTATAGTAAAGACGGGGTCTCACTCTTGCTTAGGCTGGTTTCGAACTCCTGACCTCGAGCAATCTGCCCATCTCGGCCTCCCAGAGTGCTAGGATTACAGGTGTGAGCCCCACCACGGCCGGCCTCATTCATTTTCTTTTTCTTTTTTTTTTTTTTTTTTTTTTTGAGACGGAGTCTCGCTTTGTTGCCCAGGCTAGAGTGAGTGCCGTGGCGTCAGCCTAGCTCACAGCAACCTCAAACTCCTGGGCTCGAGTGATCCTTCTGCCTCAGCCTCCCGAGTAGCTGGGACTACAGGCATGTGCCACCATGCCCGGCTAATTTTTTTTTTTTATATATATATCAGTTGGCCAATTAATTTCTTTCTATTTATAGTAGAGACGGGGTCTCGCTCTTGCTCAGGCTGGTTTTGAACTCCTGACCTTGAGCAATCCGCCCGCCTCGGCCTCCCAAGAGCTAGGATTACAGGCGTGAGCCACCGCGCCCGGCCTCATTCATTTTCTTATGCACTGTCTTTATCATCTTACGGGCTCTAAGATACCTTGTTATATCATTCTACTTTATTCTGTCTTTAAAGTCTTCTGTGAAAATAGGTTAAAATAGCCCAGTCATTTTATGTTCATAGTTAACTAGCATGAACAATTTCAAGATTGAAGAGTAGCACAGATGTTAAGGATAACACTGAAGAAAAATCCTCGCCCTCACTAAAGTGGAATAGGGCAAACTATTCAACTATTCTGAACTATGTTCAACTATTTATGCTGTAATATAAGCTTCTAGAAATGTGGGGTTGGCATTGCATGCCGCAGTGCCAATTCTTTGCAGAAAACCTTGTTTCCTCTTCAGACCATCAATATTTGTTTTACACAGCTTTGAGTTTTATGAATAGTAAAATTTTTACATTATTTGAGTATTCTCTAGAGATTGCCAACTTTAATTAATATTTTGCCAAATAAGAATGTTAAAAATACTATCTGCTATCACCATCATTTCATAATAGAAAAGACATTTTAAAACACACAAAAGAAGTACATAATTTCACAATAAAGGACAAGTACTTTAAATTGAATACATTTAAATTTGTGAAAAATCCAATTATGTCTTTATCTTCTCAATTGTACTTTAAATTGATTAAAAAACACACAAACTTCATCCTGGGCATATATTCTCCGTAGTTCCCAGGTTGGAGTTTGGGAATCACTGGTGTATTTATGTCTGGCACTTTTGTTGTCTGAAACACTTTCTTAGAGCAGAGGGGAGAGAGAGAAGTTACATGCTACACTACTAAAATTATTCTTTTTTGCAAGTTATTAAATGAAAGAACTTCAAAAATATCCCAAAATTTGATGTTGCAGTGAGCTGTGATCATTCCACTGAATACTCTGTCTCAAAAAACAAAACCCCCAAATATCCCAAAAGCCTTGCCATAGTCTAGTGTGAATGAAATTGTGTGGTGTGTTATTGATCAGAGTATCAAATGAAGATGCTTTGTTCATGTGTTTTATACTACTGTTGACTTTATACAGTCTTTCCAAATGATTCTAGGAATGCTGCAAATTCCATGGTTATTTGAAATTTGTTTTTCCAATTTTGACATTCTGAAATTGTTAATTGTGACCATTAGCCATGAAGTCTGATATTCAAACGTTGGCTTTCTGAGGATTGGTGGGGAGAGGGACATGTATGAGTTTTAAAATTATTTTAGAGTTTCAGATATTACCTGGAAAATTTCAAATAATTTCATTCGAATTAAATCCTAAATCTAGTTTGAGTTTGAAGAATATAAACATGTTTCCTGTGGTTAATACCAGTTTCTGAGAAAAGCATGGCATATGCTTTTATACACTGAGTTACTGAAAGAGCCTTGGGAATAGGGAGTTATAAATCACTGATAAAAACAGTTCTAAAGTTATATAGGAGAATGGTCCATGCTTTTGAAATTTCTTCTTTGAAAATATATAACTTAAAGTATTTAAATGTGATAGCACATGTCCATATATCTAGAGAATTAAATTAGGTATTCTTTACTTGCCAGTGAGAAGATAATTTATGATTAAGAATTCACTGTTTTACTTAATTTGAATTTATTGAGGATTCTAATTTGTGTTGAATATTGTTCTAAAAACTGGGGATCTAGCAAGGATTTAGATATATCTCTGCCCTCGTAGAGTTTGTGTTCCAGTGAGCAAGTTGGACACTACATAAGTAAAGAAGGAATTGTGATATTAAATAAAAAGGTGCTTTGGTAAAGACAAATGATTGTGGGGGGCTAAGGAGGAGGAAAGGCTCCTTTTAAATAGGATGGTTCATGCAGTTTGTCTTGATTAGGTGACTTTTTAGTCCAGAAAGATAGGATAGAGGTTGTAGGAAGCACAGAGAACAGTGGCTTTGAGGTAGCAAAGAACTTAGTGTATACTTGGAACTGTTGGAAAGTCAACTTGAATGGAGCATAGTGAACTTAAGGAGAAGGGAACACTCCCCTAGTAAATGTTTGCTTAATGAATGAAAGAATGAGTGAGTGTAAGGTTTTTACAGCCTTAATTCTGGCAAGTCCTTATGGCAGACTAAAAGAAAGAAATGACAAGTGATATCATTGGGGATGATGGGCCAACTGGTCAACTCATACTTCAGTTGGGTGCCCAAATTTTAGGTTCCATGTTTCCATGCCAAGAAATATTTCATCAGTACATCAACAGTGGATTAATCCCTTGAGGAGGAGCTTTTTCTAACCAAACACACGAGGGACTAATGTGTAATTCCGAATGCTGATCAATTTACATTGAGGTCTTTTTTTCTAATGACCCAACTACCACATTAATGTGTGCTGAATGGAATATTCCCTTTTCCAGCATTCGGGCACTGGGAAATTGAGTTAGTAATCAGAAGCCCACCCAGTAAATTTAAAATAGGATCAAGAAGATCTTGAGGAATATTCTATATGCGTCAAGTTGAGGCTTGATGAAATATCCTTGTTCCAGAATGAAGAATATTTGAATGTTACAAATTCTTTCATTATCATTTTAGGTTAGGACTGACTTTATGTGTACTTTTAGGTCACTAGTTTTCTTTTAATAGGTTTCCTTTCTAATTATCTTCCTTCGACAGTCTTTCATTTTTGTTTTGTATGTTAATTTTTTTCTGATTATAAAATAATAGGTACATATTGTAGAGAATAACTATGTTATACAGAAAAGACGGTTGTTAATATTTTGATGCCTGTTCTTTTTTCTGTATATCTTTATAATAGAATAGGGTGCTCAGTGAGGGAAAACTTTAAAATGTAATTCTCATGCCATAAATATTTAAAGTTGACAGCAGATTGTATCAGAGGTGATAGCAAATCATCTTGGAACAGACCTTTAGTGTGCTTCAGTAAGGTCATCAAAATGCCTCTTTAGTTATAAATTTATAATACAAATGTCCTTGTATTTTTTAGTAATGTAGATCACAATACAAATAAGTCAAATGGAGATTTTATGTAATCTTTTTAATAATGTAAATGGTTCTTATTGAGGGGGTCCATCTTAGAGATTTATTTATTTAAACATTTTTTATAAGAATTTAAGACATATGCAAATGTTAAGAGACTAGTATAATGAACTTCATAGACTTTCACCCAGCATGTACTGTTCTCTCTCTACTTGTGTCATTTATATCTCCATCTATTCTGTTCTTTTACAGATTACTTTGTGGCAATCCCCAAACATCTTATCATTTTTTTCTGTAAATATTTCAGTATGTATCTTAAAAGATTAAGGATGCTAAAAAAGGACATAAAAACAACCATGATAGGATTATTATACTTGAAAAAATTGACATTGATTTCTTAATATCATTGTATAGTAAGTGCATACATTTTCCTGAACTATATTTCTCACATATAATTTGCAGTTTTATCTGGTGAATCAGCTAGAATTAGGTTTGAATTTTACTGTGTTTCCCTGTCCATATTCAATTCTTTGAAGTGATTCACTAAGCATGACCCATATTTCAGCAGAGGGGAGTGTTGGGGGAATCCACAGTTATTTTGATGTCAAATAGTTAGTTTTTTTTTTTTTTTCTGGTAATCTCCTTGGGGCTGGTGAAAAGTAGAAGATGGAAGAAAAGACTCATATCTGAGTAGGTGCTTCGGAAGAATGTAAAGAAAAAGGTGGCCAAAGGAAGCTTCTTTGGCTGATGACCTGTAGGCGCTGAGCTGTGATGCCTAATGTAAATTTTAGGTTTTCTTTTTATGTGTTATTCATGACTTTAAGGAAATTTATTAAATGCCTCCTATCTAGCATCAGCATTGCTTAGCAGAGCAAAATTGAGAAAAGTAGAGCATGTACAGCTGTAGTAGTAAACCGGCCAGTGGTTTTCAGAGAGCAGCCATAGAACAAAAAGTCATCAATGTAAAGTGACAAGTGACAGCCAAGACATATAAGCCTCTCAAAAATCCTAAAACACTCAGAAGGGAATTGAATTTTCTGTAGTAAAAGCAGAGCCTTAGTTTCTTTTAATTAGATATTAAGGAAGAAGGTGACTCCCGAAGGTTGGAGTTTAATGGTTACTCATACAAATAAATTTTCATAAAGCAAAAAGAGTATAACATTATTAATTAATTAGGGAATACAGTGTTAAAGTTTTACCACATCTCACAAAGTGACAGCATTTGGGATATAACATAGAGCCCAATAGGAAAATAGCTGTTATGACTTAAAAGACACATAACTCTTTTATGTGAATGGTTGACCACTTATTAGTTTTTATTTTTTTTGAGACAGAGTCTCACTTTGTTGCCCAGGCTAGAGTGAGTGCCATGGTGTAAGCCTAGCTCACAGCAACCTCAAACTCCTGGGCTCAAGCAATCCTTCTGTCTCAGCCTCCCAGGTAGCTGGGACTACAGGCATGCGCCACCATGCCTGGCTAATTTTTTCTATATATTAGTTGGCCAATTAATTTTTTTCTATTTACAGTAGAGACGGGGTCTCGCTCTTGCTCAGGCTGGTTTCGAACTCCTGACCTTGAGCAATCCACCTACCTCGGCCTCCCAGAGTGCTAGGATTACAGGTGGAGCCACTGCGCCTGGCCAATTATTATTTTTTTATTGCTCTTATGTTTACTCTTAGTGGTAGTGAACTACTACAAACAAAATTGCTAGGTCAAGGCCAATAGTGAGAGAATTAAGACACTTATGAGTACATACATTTAATGACTTATGAGGTTTGTTTTTTCCTCAGCTTTTATCAAATATCTTTTCTTTCCTAAAATTGGTCTTTGCATTTACTGAATTTATTTAATTATACTCCTTAGTTCATTCATGGAATATTATCATTGGTCAATGTAAAACCCTTCTTTTGTTTCATATTATATTATTACATTCCTCATCCCTACTTCTATTTCCAATTCCTCAATTCCTATTATATTTAATATATTTCTTCCATTCTATCTTATTCTTAATAAATGTGATATTGTATGTTTTAGCTTGATATAAATGGTATTGATATAAATATTTTCTTTCTTATTTTTTTAATACCATACTGTTTATGAGGCTATACATATCTCTTAACTGGACATTTAGCTTAGTAAATCTCACTTCTTTCAAGTATTTCTTTATGTTCATATTCTCCATTGGTACCATAACCAATACCACCATGAATATTTTTGTACATGTGTCCTCTTGGACCTGTGGAAGAGTTACTCTGCAGTATATAGCTAGGAGTAGGACTTCTGCGTTGTTGGACATTCCTACGCTTCATTTCTCTAAATACTAACAATATTTCTTCATAATGGCTGTAACAGTTTGTGACCATAAATACAATATTATCATTTCTCTAGAGCTTGGGTCAGTATTTGGAATTATGTGAATTAATAATTTTTCCCATTTTTTACGTGTATGAAATAGTATTTTCTTGTTTACTTTGCACTTCTCTGAATACCAGTGAGTCTGAGCATGTCATTCTAAGTATTGCAATCTAGATTTCTTCTTTTGTAAATTGTTCATGTCCTTTGTCCATTTTTACGTGGACCGTCTGGGTTTTTCTTGATTTTCATTTCAGTTATCTACTTCTAATTTGTTGTCCATCTGTTGACTTTGTATGCGGTGACTTTCCTTACATATGGATCTTTAATGTTTGTCACTTTTTCTCCTTAAGATTTGTTCTTTTTTTTTGGCTGGGTGGGGTGCAGGCAGGGGGCTCGGAGCGCGCCCTGGACTCATCCCCACTTCAATCCCCACCCGATGTCCTGGCATGTCCAAACCACCACCCCCACCCTCAGGGATCCCTTCGCACTCAGCTATACCGTCCGCTTCCTGACTGGGGCCAAGGCCTTCGTGGCGTGGCGTCTGTGGGAAGGATGCCACACTCAGCTGCCAGATCGTGGGCAGCCCCACGCCGCTGCAGGTGAGCTGGAAGAAGGGCTAGCTGCCGGAGGAGGCGGGCGCGCGCTTCTGCCTGGCCCAGGCCCGCGACCTGAACCGCCTCCCTGTCCCGGACCTAGCGCTGGGCGACGTTGGCAAAACACATGCGGCGCGCGACGTCATGGGGCGGTGGACGCCGAGCGCGCATGCGCAGAGTAGGCCCTACACTTCCTGCTACGCCCTGCGTCACCACATGCGCCCAGGCTCCAGGCCACGTGTCGCGGCCGTCTGGGCGTCCCTCTGAGCCAGGACGGACGGGTTCTGTGAGCCTGGCGTCCCGCTTGCGCCTGTGGGCAAGGTTCGATCTTTTAGAGTGTTCCCTAAGAAATAGTTCTCCACCTCAAGGTCATGGATAGTCTCCTACGTAAGTTTTTATTAGCTTTTCATTTTTATTTTGCCCTTCATGTTTTGGTTTTTAATACATTTGGAGTCCACATCTGGAGATTATGTGAGGTAAGGATCCGGCTTAATGAAAAATTAAGAGTAGCGTGCACCCATTTTCCCATCTCCATGTGCTGTTTGCTCACTGAATTGTCATGACACCTCTGCCACGCCCCAGGTTTTCATATACAGATGCGTCTGTTTCCAGTCTTTTAAATTCTGTTCCATTAGTCTTTGATCCTATGCCACTGTTTTTCAAAGAATGGTTTTGTACTGTCTTAATTTTTTATAATGTCTCTTAGTTTAATCGAGATTATCCTGGGTTTTCTGTGTGTATCATCAAGTCACCTTCAGTAATGAACACTTATCTCTTTTAATTGTTTCTTGCCTTATTATATTAGCCAGAATGTCATATAGTATGTTGAACAGTAGCTGTGGTGGTGGCATTTTTATATTATCAACCTTAAATACATCAAAAGTTTCTCCATTATTATAATGTTTGCTCTAGGGCATTAATAGCCTTAAAGAAGTTGAAAAAGTTCTATCCCTAGTTATTTATTTAAAAAATCATAATTGAATGTTGAACTTTATCAAATGCCTTTCTTCTATCTGTTGAGGTAATCATGTATTTTCTTTAATCCATTCCTGTGCTGAAATATGTTAATAGATTTTATGATATTAAATTATCTTTGCATTTCTAGAATAAACTGTAATAAGTATCATTAGGGTTATTTTTTTTAAATACTCAGGTGGATTCTGTTAGCTGATATTTATGGAGTTTCCTTCTACGTTTGTTAGTGAAATTGCCCTATAATTTTTTTTTCTATATTGTCCTCATCTTACTGTTTTTAAGATTTGTGTCAACCTGAAAAATGAATTGAGCAGTTTTCACTATTTTTCTAATTTTTGGTAAACTTATATAACAGAAATGATCTGCTCTAGTTCAGTGGGACTCCCCTGTAAGACCACTTGGGCAAACACTTTTTTTAAAATAGATTTTTTTATTACTTTTTAAATTTTTTAACCATTATTGGCTTATTCATGCTTTCTATTTTACATTGTGCTAATTTTGTTGTTAATATGTTTTCCCATTCTATTCATTGTTGGCTTTCAAAAATATTTGGATATAATTTTTTATAGTAGATCTTTACTTCTAAAATGTTTCTTTTAGCTATAATTTGTTTCTTTTATTATGTATATTTTGTTTATTTGCATTTTATTATTATTTTGTTGAACTGTTCTTTCCTGAGGTTGTATCTAATAGTTTTTTTAAAGAATCTGCTTCTGGTGGTATTAACCTTTTCCCTTACCATTTAATTATTTTTTATTGAGTCTACTCTTTATTGTTTTCTTCCTTTTTGTTTCTTTGGGTGTACTCCCTTATGTCTTCAGGTGTGCTTATTTTTCAACTTTGCCTATATTCTAATAAATATATTGAGAGCCACAGATTTCCCTAACAAACTTGTCCTAATGAGTATACAAATAGAACACTGTTCCCAACAACTCTAAGATAAACCTTTTTTTAGTCACACAATAGTCAATTGTTAGAAGACTCGAATCATTCGAGAATGTTATGAAAACAATGCAATTAAGCTGTGAATTAATAACTCAAGAGTAATTGGAAAAATTTTACATAGTTTCAAATAATTTAGGTCACAGAAAAATTCAGGTAAAAATTAGAAAATAGGCCGGACACGGTGGCTCATACCTATAATCCTAGCACTCTGAGAGGCTGAGGCTGGAGGATTCCTTGAGCTCAGGAGTTTGAGACCAGTCTGAGCAAGAGCAAGACCCTGTCTCTACTAAAAATAGAAAAAATTAGCTGGGTGTGGTGGTGCATGCCTGTAGTCCCAGCTACTTGGGAGGCAGAGGCAGTTGCATTGCTTGAGCCCAGGAGTTTGAGGTTGCTGTGAGCTAACCTGATGCCATGACACTCTAGCCAGGGCAACAGAGGAACACTCTTGTTTCAAAAAAAAAAAAAAATTAGAAAATATTTGAAACTGAAGAGTCATAGAAACATTACAGGTGAAAAATTTTATAGTGCAGCTAACCAGTACTTTGAAGGAAAATCATAGCTGTAAGTCATTAGGACAGAATAAAGGTGAAGAGAATAATAAAGTTATGAGAAAAAAGTGAAATAAAAAATGAATATTCAGTAGAGAATATTGAGTATAGTATCAAGTAAGTTAAAACGAATAATAAAACTCACAAACTTTTGGCAAGATGGTTCAAGAAAAAAGAAGACCTATAAGCAATATCAGGAATGAAAAGACTCAGGATGCTATAAACAGGGAAAAGATAAGAAAATAATATGAGCAATATATAACCTGGGGATACACATTGATGCAGCCATTTTATGAAACAGTTTGGGATTATCTTCATAGATAAACATTTTTATAGTTGTCTGCTGAGCATTTCCACTCTAGGTTCAGGAGAAACTTATATACTAGGAGAAATGCACAAAAAGTTCCCAGCAGCATTACATGTTAAAGCAAAATCCTGAAAACAATCTGGATGCCCATGCCCATGCCCATGGACAGGAGAATGGATAAATAAAGCATATTCTCAATGTTATGTGGCTATCAAAATGATTGAACTACATCCAAATGCAAAAATTCTGCTACATAAAATTGAATAAAATCATTATTAGGTTGGTGCAAAAGTAATTGCGGTTTTAGCATTGTTAAAATTTGCTATTTGATATTGGAATACATTCTTAGATGTGGTTACCTTATACATAATTTCAGTGTGCATTTCTCGCTTTGTGTTTTTTTGCTAATGACTTATTACTTGCTGTTTATATTTATTTTAGAGTATGGAAATGATGTTAGATAAAAAGCAAATTCGAGCGATTTTCTTATTCAAGTTCAAAATGGGTTGTAAAGCAGCAGGTACAACTTGCAACATCAACAATGCATTTGGCCCAGGAACTGCTAAGAAACGTACAGTGCAGTGGTGGTTCAAGAAGTTTTGCAAAGGAGATGAGAGCCTTGAAGATGAGGAGTGCAGTGGCCGGCCACTGGAAGTTGACAATGAGCAGCAGTCATTGAGAGCAATCATCGAAGCTGATCCTCTACAACTACACGAGAAGTTGCAGAAGAATTCAATATCAACCATTCATTCAGCATTTGAAGCAAATTGGAAAGGTGAAAAAGCTCTATAAGTGGATGCCTCATGAGCTGACTGAAAATCCAAAAAATCGTCATTTTGAAGTGTCGTCTTCTCTTCTCGTACACAACAACAACAAACCATTTCTTGATGGGATTGAGATATGTGATGAAAAGTGGATTTTACATGATAACCTGAGACAACAATCTCAGTGGCTGGACTGAGAAGAGGCTCCAAAGCACTCCCCAAAGCCAAACTTGCACCAAAAAAGGGTCGTGTTCACTATTGGGTGGTCTATTGCTAGTCTAATCCACTACGTCTTTCTGAATCTTGGCAAAACCATTACATCTGAGAAGTGTGCTCAGCAAATCGATGAGATGCACTGAAAACTACAACACCTGCAACTGGCCTTGGTCAATAAAAAGGGCCCAATTCTTCTCCACAACAATGCCCGAACACACATTGCACAACTAACCACACAACCAACGCTTCCAAAGTTGAACTCATTGGGCTATGAAGTTTTGTCTCATCCGTCATACTCATCTGACTTCTTGCCAACTGACTACCACTTCTTCAAGCATCTCAACAACTTTTTGCAGGGAAAACACTTCCACAACTAGCAGGATGAAGAAAATGCTTTCTAGGAGTTCGTTGAATTCTAAAGCACAGATTTTTATGTTATAGGAATAAACTTGTTTCTTGTTGGCAAAAATGTGTTGATTGTAATAGTTCCTATTTTGATTAAGAAAGATGTGTTGGAGCCTAGTTATAGTGACTTAAAATTCATGGTCTGAAACTGCAACTACTTTTGCACCAAACTAAGTTCCAAAAGTTTAAATGTACTTAAATTCTCAAAGTTAGAGTAACTTAAATTAAGCAATATATTTTTTAGGAATATGTGTGTGTGTGTAGAGATATGTACCAGAAATGATTACAAGATTCAGGAAATATTTCCAGTGAAGGGAGGTGGGGAGATGGCATGGAGGAATATCACATAGTTATATAAAAATGTCAGTTTTCTAGTTTCCACGTTGGTTCACAGTATTTATCTTATTATTAAAAAAATAAAAGATGGCTTGTATGAGCCAATGATCAGAGTGTTATGAATCAAGGATTTTGAGCTCAAACATTAAAATATCAAATAATTTATATTAACATAGTAAGGGAGAAAGTCGTATGATCATCTTAATAGATGCAGAATATCACTTGTTAGAAGTCAACATCCATTCATGATTAAAGGAAAAAAGAAAACAAACTAGGAATACAAGACAATTTACTTAAACCTGGCAAAGGATATTTACAGACAACAGTACTACAGACATCAAACATCATTCTAAATGGTGAAAGTTCAAAGCATTCCCGAGACTGGGAACTTGTCAAGGATGCTCACTACCAATTCTATTGATCATCATGCTGGATCTAGCCAACATAGTAAGTCAATAGAAAGAAATAAAAGATGTTACGATTGGGAGGCAAGTAATGAAACTCATTATCCATAGATGATTTGATTATGTATATGGAAAACCCAAAAGAATGTACAAAATGTTTTTTAGAAATAAGAATTTAGCAAGTTAATTGGATATAAAACCCACTATAGTCTCCAACTTCTAATGGTTCAACTTACAATTTTTCAGTTTTACAGTGGATTTGTTGGAGCATTAAATGCATTTCTGACATAATAAAGTTACAATGGGTTTATCAGGACATAACTCTTATCATAATTTGAGGAGCATCTGAATACAAAAATCAGTTAAAAATGAAAACTTAAAAACATACCATTTACAATATCATAGAAAAATATGAAATACATAGGAATAAGTTTAACAAAAGCTGCACATGTGGGCACACATTCACAGAGCACAATGGAAATGATTGATTAATTTAATTGCATTAAAATGAAGAATTTCTTTTCTCTGAATCTAATATAAAGAAGACACAAGGCCGGTGTGATGTGCATTTTTAGTCCCAGCTACTGGGGAGGCTGAGACGAGGATTGCTTGTGCCGAGTTTGAGGTTGTGGTGAGCTATGATCCTATGATTGCGCCACTGCCCTCCAGTTTGTCAGCCTGCATGACAGAGCAAGACCCCATCTCTTAAAAAAAAAAGCCACAAACTAGGTGAAGATAATTGCAAATCATATAATTGACAAAAACTGATACCCAACGTACATAAAGAATGCCTACCAAAAAACAAACAAAAAAAGAAACCTAGAAACCTAGTAGACAAATGGAGACAGTGTGAGAACGGGTATTTCATAAAAGAGAAAACTTGAATGTCCAATAAATATTAATAGAAAAAATGTTCACCTCACTATTAGGAAATTTATGTTTAGACTACAAGAAACTTTCCCATCAGATTGGCAATTATAGGATCTGATAACACCTGGGGATAAGTGTGTGACCGTCTCAAGCACTTACTGGTGAAAATGTAAATTACTTCAGCCATTAGGTCATTAAATATGAAATGTCCGATATCAAATCAAAAGTTCATTTTATCACAAACCAGAGGGAGTACAATTAATAAAAGTATGTCCCTAAACTAGCGACACAGTTTTGCCATCTTAACGGTAGCTTGCCAGCAGCAAAGAAGCTTGGAGAGCCAATGGCTATGAAATTGTGAAAGGCATTTTCTATAACTTGTTGAGAATTGAATATTTTTCCTTGCAAGAAGTGGTCCAAAGCCTAGAAGAAATGGTAGTCAGTTGGTGCAAGGTCTGGTGAATGTGGTGAGTGACAGAGTTTCCACGTCCAGCCTCTGTAGTTTGAGCAGTGTTGTTTTTTGCAGCATGTCGTCTTGCAAGAGGATTGGCCTGTCTCTATTGACCAATCTTGGCTGCCTAATCACAGGCATCCTCATCATTTGGTTCAATTGGTACAGGTGGAGTACACATCAGCTCTAATCGACTGACCAGGTTTTGTGAGGCTGTAGTGGATAATGCCAGCGCTGGACCACCAAACAGACACCATTCGCTTTTTTTTGATGAATATTCGGTTTTGGACTGTGTTTCAGCACTTCATCTTTATCCAACTGTTGTACTGAATGCTTGTGGTTGTCAAAAATAATCCATTTTTCATCACACATAACAAAACGGTATAGAAATGATTCGCTTTTATGTTGTGACAGCAAAGAAAGGCAAGCTTCGAGACGATTTCTCTTCAGACACTTGTTTAATTCATGTGGTATCCATCTATGCAGCTTCTTTACCTTGACAATTTGTTTTAAATGGTCCATTATTGTTGGAATAGTAACATCAAACCTTGCTGCTAATTCACACGTGGGTTGAGATGGATTCACTTTCAGCTGCAGCTTTCAGCTCATCATTGTCCACCTTGGTCTCAGATCACCCACATGGCTCAAGATTAGAATCACCAGAATGGAACTTATCAAACCATCGACATACTGTGTGTTTATTAACTGTATCCTTCCCAAACACTTTGTTGATATTTTGAGCTGTCTTCACTGCATTGGTTCCACGATGAAACTCATATTTGAAAATAACACAGATTTTTGACTTATCCATGGTTTCACAAAAATTGCTCTAAAAAAATTTGAAAGATAATCACAAGCCAAAATGTGCATTTGAAAGAATGAGGATTTACCTTCCCTATATATATATATATAAAAAACCCACAAAAGAACAAGTGTCAAAGTGAAATCTCAGAGATCTCAACTGTCAAACTTAGTACTTAAGGATATTGGACATTCGATACTTAATAACCTAATACTTCAGTTCAGACTATTTTGACATTAGTAAATTTAAATGTGTGGCTATCCTGAGATCCAGTGTTTCTACTTCTAGATATTTAACCTAGAGAAAGTCTTGCACGTATGCATAAGAAGATAAGTGTAAATATATTCATAGTAGCCATAAAATGAAAATAACTCAAGTATTTAATATCAGTAGAATTCATAATTAATTGTAGTGTGTTTAGATGACACTGCAGTGAAAACATCTGTAACTACGTGCAGCAACATGCATGAATTTTATAGACAATTGTTGAGCAAAGTAAGCAGGCTATTAAAGAATACATATGATTTTGTTTAAGCTAAAATAACAGACAAAACTAAGCAGTGTATTTTTAGGAATGTATACATAAATAGAACAACTGTGAAGAAGGAATGAAAGTCAAGATAGTGGCTTACCTTTGTGAGAGAGGGAGAATATGTGATTGGAACAGAAACAGAAGTTTCTAAGGTTTTGGCACTATTTTCCTGCCACTATGTTTGCCCACATGTTTGCTTTCTTTTTCTTCTTATATATACATATGTTTTATTTTCATAGGTATATATTATGTATTTTATAATAAAAATACCATTATGTAGTTCTGGCTGCTTGGAAGGCTAAGGTGGGAGGATTGCTTGAGCCCAGGAATTTGAGATCAATCTGGGCAATATAATGAGACCCAATCTCCAAAAAAATTTAAAGGTTTAAATGTGATAATGTTTGAAGACCTTAACAACTGCATGGTATATAGAAAAACACTCAACAAATGTTTATTATTATTCATTGTCTTATTATATCAAAATATATTTATATTATTATTTTATATTATTAGAGAATAATAGTTGTAGCTATATCGTACATATTTTTCAAATATTGCTTTTATTTAGCTTGAAGTCTTTTAAAAATTTCTCTCAATTTCCCTCATGCTTTTCTCTTTAAAACCAGTGTTATTTAGTAGATTTAGTTTTCAGGCATATAGGATTGTTCAGTCTCTTTCTTTTTTACAATAATAGTGCTGCATTAGACTTAGAAAATATAGTCTGTATAAAGGTAATTTTTATGAGTTATTGAATTTATTTGTAGCTTGAAATAAGAAAATGTACTTACATGAATAAAAATACCTGTATTGAGATTCCTGCAGTGAAAATAATTTTGGTGTTGCAATTCTGAAACTCTCTACTTCATTTTTCCTTTCTCTATTATAGTCTTGATCTTAATGTCTCTGTTTTTGACAACCCAAGGTTTCTTAGTACTGTAATTTTAATGATATTACAAAATAGACTATGATTTTGTGTTTATATTTATTGTTTGGTATTAATTTAGATTGCCACCAACAGTGTATGAGAGTGCCCATTTCCTTGTACCTTGGTGAGCAGTATTGTCTAACACTCAAAAATAACTTTTGGCAATTTGAAAGTAGAGATACATATATATATTTTCTGTTGTATTTATTCCTTGTAAGTAAAGTTTAACTTTTTTATACATGTACTGTCCAATTTTCATTCTTTGTGAATTGTTTATGCACTTTACTAATTGTCTATTGTCGAAGCAGTGTTTTTACTTTTTAAAAATTAATTTGTAAAACCTGTTTATATATTTAGGGTGGTATCATCTGCTGATGCAATTATTTTCTCCCCAATTTGGTATTTGCTTTTTTATTTCAGCTTACTCTTTTTATTTTTCTTCTTTTCTTCCTCTTCTTCAGGAGCAAATATTCCCAGCCTTTTCTTCTTATTTCATGTAGAGCAGTTTAGTCTTCTTTTACTGCAGGGAGAAGATGATCATTTGGCAGTGATGATGTAGCCCAGATTGCAGAATCGAGTTGGAGGTTGAAGTATGTGAGCTCTAATCCTCGCCAGTTCCGTAAGTCAATAAATAGCACATCTATTCAGACAGCTTCTGGATAGTAGATAACTGAAATATAATCTTCCTTGTAATACAATAGTGACCTCAAATTTAAGCATGTCAAGAATCTAAAAACTTCTGACTCCTTGGAAAATTTTGTCTCAAGTGAGTTCAATATACTGTGCATACTTTATCAAGTAATCCAAGGGAAAACATCTATTTATAGTGAAAGCATAGCATTGACATTTGTCAAAGGTCAGAGCTTTAGAAATTTAACTTAATAATAAACCTATAAACTGCTAGTATTTTTATATTGTGATGGTAAAAAAATTTTGCTGCTTTTCTTTTTTAGTTCCTACTAAGAGTTTCTAAGCACATTGTTTTTCTACTAAAATCCAATCTGTTCCACATTTTTGACTGAGAAAAGCTAAATCTTTTCTTTTTTGGGGGAAAAAAGGTCTTTTTTAAGGAGATCTATTCTAATCCTAAAAATATGTAGGAAAAAGGTATAGGAAATATGTAAGCCTGCACAGGCTTCCCCACATTCCCAAAACTGCTTAAGATGATCCCAAAATAGGACAGATCCTAAATAGGCTTTGGAAATGGGGAGGAGGGCCATCCACATGTCCCAATACTAGAGACCATCTGTGAACTGTAGAGCAGGAGGAGCTATGGTGAAAGAAGACATTAGAAATAGCTTGCGACTGCTTTCTGAAGACCCATCAGACTCCCAAGAAATAAGCAGAGGAAATTATGGGAGAACCCCACTAATATCCCCTCATTTAGAGGGATGAGAGCTAAAGGTGGGGATGGGCTGTGGGACAGAAGGTAAGCTCTCTGTGCAGTGAATCAGCAGCATCTGAAGCAGTGGGCTGAGAGGCCACATCAAAGTGTCATCTGTGGGCAACTGGGGCTTCTCACTGACACCACTGGGCACAGTGGCCCTAGAAAGCAGAAAGAGCCCCATACTAATCAACGCAGAACAAATGCTTATCTAGCCTTTATTATATCCCAGGCATTGTTTGCATTTAGTGGCTTTTGACTACAGGTGGTTTTGTTGTCCCCCCCTCCCCCTGACCCAGCCAGGGACATTTGGAAATGTCTGGAGACATTTTGGCTGGTTCAGGTGGGAGGGGGCTGCTACTGGCATCTAGTGGGGTAGAGACCAAGGATTCTGCTAAACATTCTAAAATGCAGAGGATAGACATCACAACAGACAATTATCAGTCCCCAAATACAGTGTCAAGATTGTAAAACCCTGTTTTAAATATTTAACAAATTTTAATGTATTTACTCCTCATAGTAAGCCCATGAAAGCTGCCCATTTTTCAAGTGAGGAAATTGAGGCAGTTAGGTAACTTGCCCAATGTCCCACATCTAATGGAGAGACCAGGTCAAAGGGAAATGTTCATGCTAGATAAATTTAGGCATTACAGAGAGGAGCTATGGCATTACTACGAGCCTAAGTAAAATTTAAGGTAAAATGATTTATAGAGAGGATACTTTTTTAATGGAAAAGTATAATTCACAATGAAAATATTTTAGTTACAAAACTTTGGACACTAAATAATATAACCTTGAAATATATAAAGCAAAAACTTTTAGACATATAAGGAATAATTTAAATACAGTAGTAATTTTTTTAAAAATAGCCTTACATGTCTTCAATTTTGGATTTTGCTCTGGCTGATCTTGAACTCCTGAGCTCAAACGATCCACCTGACTTGGCCTCCCAGAGTGCTAGGATTACAGGCGTGAGCCATCATGCCCAGCCATAAAGACTTTTCTTGTCTTCTCAGGGCAGGCACATGGGTGTCATTCTATCATAATTGGCTTTCCTTGTTTGGGAAATTAGGGGCAAGTCTCCCCCACCCCCAATCCCCTTGCCCTTCTGAATCTCCACCGTCCCTCATTCTACACTCAGCTTCCATGTGTACATATTATTTAGCTCCTACTTATGAGTGAGAACACGCTTTGTCTTTCCGTGTCTGAGTTGTTTCATTTAAGATAGTGGCCTCCAATCCTACCTGTGTTGCTGCAAAACACATGATTTCATTCTTTTTTATAGCTGTTTAGTATTCTGTTGTGTATATATACCACATTTTCTTTATGTAGCCCTCCATTGATGGATTCTTAGGTTGATTCCCTATCTTTGCTATTATGAATAGTGCCATGATAAACATATGAGTGCAGGTATCTTTTTTGATATATTGATTTCTTTTCCTTTGGTAGATACCCAAAAGTGGGATTGCTGGATCATATGGTAGTTCTGTTTTTAGTTCTTTAAGAAATCTCCATACTGTTTTCCATAGAGGTAGCACTAATTTGCATTCCCACCAACAGTGTATAAGAGTTCCCTTTTCTCTGAATCCTTGCCAGTACAAGTTTTGTTTTGCATTTTTTGTTTTTTGAGACAGAGTCTCGCTTTGTTGCCCAGGCTAGAGTGAGTGCCATGGCGTCAGCCTAGCTCATAGCAACCTCAAACTCCTGGGCTCAAGCAATCCTTCTGTTTCAGCCTCCCAAGTAGCTGGGACTACACGCATGCACCACCATGCCTAGCTAATTTTTTTTTCTATATATATTAGTTGGCCAATTAATTTCTTTCTATTTATAGTAGAGACAGGGTCTCGCTCTTGCTCAGGCTGGTTTTGAACTCCTGGCCTCGAGCAGTCTGCCCACCTCGGCCTCCCAGAGTGCTAGGATTATAGGCGGGAGCCACCGTGCCTGGACCTTGTTTTGCATTTTTTTTTTTTTTTTTTTTGAGACAGAGTCTCACTTTGTTGTCCAGGCTAGAGTGAGTGCCGTGGCGTCAGCCTAGCTCACAGCAACCTCAAACTCCTGGGCTCGAGTGATCCTTCTGCCTCAGCCTCCTGAGTAGCTGGGACTACAGGCATGCGCCACTATGCCCGGCTAATTTTTTTTTATATATATATCAGTTGGCCAATTAATTTCTTTCTGTTTATAGTAGAGACGAGGTCTCGCTCTTGCTCAGGCTGGTTTTGAACTCCTGACCTTGAGCAATCCGCCCGCCTCGGCCTCCCAAGAGCTAGGATTACAGGCGTGAGCCACAGCGCCAGGCCCTTGTTTTGCATTTTTTAAAATCTCTTTTCAGATGGGCATAGCGGCTCATACCTATAATTCCAGCACTTAGGGAGGCCAAGGTAAGGTAGGAAGATTGCTTGAGGCCCAGGAGTTCAAGACCAACCTGGGTAACATAGTGAGATCCTGTCTCTTTAAAAAACATAATTAGCCGAGTGTGATGGCATGTACCTATAGTCCGAGCTACTCAGGAGGCTGAGGCAGGGAGATCACTTGAGCCCAGGAGTCCAAGCTGCAGTGAGTTTGGATTGCACCCCTGTACTCCACCCTGGGTGACAGAGTGAGACCCTGTCCCCCCCCCAAAAAAAAGTCTAATAAAATAGATTAAATCAAATCTATTTTCTAATAAAATAGCAATATAGTCTTCAAAGAGGTTTTTGAGTAAGTGATTTTTTTTTTTTTTTTTTTAAAACAGAGTCTCACTCTGTTGCCTGAGCTAGAGTGCCATGGCGTCAGCCTAGCTCATAGCATCCTCAAACTCCTGGGCTCAAGCAATCCTTCTGCCTCAGCCTCCCAAGTAGCTGGGTCTACAGGCATGCACCACCATGCCCGGCTAGTTTTTTCTATATATTTTTAGTTGGCCAATTAATTTCTTTCTATTTTTAGTAGAGACAAGGTCTCGCTCTTGCTCAGGCTGGTTTTGAACTCCTGACCTTGAGTGATCCTCATGCCTCGGCTTCCCAGAGAGCTAGGTTTACTCCACACCCGGCCTTGAGTAAGTGATTTTTAAAGTGGTATTTTTTTCATCCTTCAAGTGTAGACTATCTGGGAAAGAGGCAGATAGGTATTGCTATAACTGAAGAACAAGAGACAATCATAATCTGCTAATTTCATCTCTTTGTCTAAGAAAAGAAATATTAGATGATGATGAGGGTGTCAGGATTTTTCTGAGGGTTTTCCCAAATACTACTTTCCCCAAGTCAGTCTTGGGACACTGATTAAATCAGATCAGATTATATCAAGCATATATATAGTTTTCTTGCTTCTTTGCTGAGCAATTTGAGTTTTTGATTGTCTCAACATTTCCTTCTTCAGAATAGATTATGTTGACTAAAGGGAAAAAAAAAATCAAGCTTTTAAGGAATTAAAGTTAGTTTTAATCAGAAGTCTCACTGAGAACTACAGACCGAGACCTGCAGCCTGGGAGCAGCCCTTGAGAGAGGTTCCATCACATTGCTCTGGCAGTGTTTCAGCCACTGCTTATGTACATAGGTGGGAGAGGTTCAGCACAAGAAGAGTCACATCAGAGTTTTGGTGCAGTAAAACATCTGGTTATAGAGTACAGAGGCATAATCACTAACCCCATCAGATGTCACTTTATGTGTAGGAAAAGGCCAGGGGCTAGGGTCATTTATCTTTGAAGAGATACAGTGACTCAGGCTAGAGACATGGGGAGGGACGGCATGTACCCTATCCTGTTTTGTCTTCAAAGTATCTTTCTAGAGAGCTGCAGGTTGTCACGCAGTCAGGGGCTTTGTGAAATTATGCTGGGCAAGTAGAAATGAGCAAACAGGGCTTCTTACATTTGTTACTTTGTCTCACAGTTTTTTGCCTCATCTTTGCAACACCAAAGAATGTTTTCATAAAAACAAGTAGTGTGTTAATGGTAAATTCAATCATCTATATCTAGAGAAATAGAAAAACTACATATAGCTTTAAAATGGCAAATTTCCTTACTTCTAATCCTCAAGGTTTCAAAAAAATTGAAGTTTAATTTTAACTAATGAACTCTATTATAATGGATAAAGGGTTATGATACATAGTTAATTTAAAAACAAATTAATAAATAGAAAAAATTATGACCCCAATTTTCAGGAATTATATATACAAACAGATTATTTGCTGAATAGAAAATTCTGTTTCAGATTATGTTTTGGTTTACAAAGCTGCTTTGTATTTAGTGTACATTGAATTATTTAATTGGAAGAAACTTTTAGAAATTGTTTATGTTTATCTTTATAAAAACATTTTTGAATTAGACCTCAATTTTTTTTGGAAATTTTGATGACTAGGATTGAGGAAATTGCCATTTTAAAACTCTAAAGCCAGACTACATGGGTTCAAATCCTAGTTTTGCTACTAATTAGTTCTGTGACCTGCGGCTAATAAGTATCTTTTCTGTGGCTCAGTTTCTTCATCTCTAAAATGGGAACAATTCTAGTAATTAGAAGATAAAATTGATAGAATATGCTGATGGGCTTATATGTGTGTTTGAGAGAGTGTTGGGATGGGAGAGAAGGTGGCGAGGGAGAAAGGGGTGTAAGGGGAAGAGAGAGTGTGAAAGAGAGAGAGAAGTATACATTCAAGATTTCAGTAAATGAAGGTGTCCTTTATGGAACAGAGAAAAAGATAGGAGGACAAAGAGGTTTTGGAGGGAAAATAAGTTTGTTTTTGTACAGTTAAGTTTCAGTTGCCTGTCAGCCATCCAGGGAAAGATGTGGATTAGGTAGGGGGACATACAAGTTTGGATTTTAGGAGAAAGGTCAGGGCTGGGGATAGATTTGGGAGTCATCCGTACATGCATGGCATTTGAAATCATGAGACTGGATGTGATTACCAAGGGAGTGATTGTAGTTAGAGAAGAAATTCAAAGACTGAGCCCTAGAGTGCTCTGACATTTAGATGTCAGAGAGAGAGAGGTGGGGGTGGGGAAGAGACAGAGAAAGAGAGACTAGCAAAGGAAATGGAAAAGGATCAGCCTATAAGGTAGGAAGAAACCAGGGGAGTCTGGTGTTTAGAAACCAGTTTATTGTGATTAATTGAATTAAACACTGTTGTTAAGTATATCAAGGAAGACTTAACAGCTGTCACTCAATTTAGCCAGTCAGGAGATTGGTGACTTTGATGAGAGCAGTTTTGGTGAAGGTGTGTACAAAAACCTAATTGGAATGAATTCAAGAGAGAATGGAAGGAAGGAAATAGGAGCACCAAATACAGACATTAAACAAAACATTTTGCAATAAAGATGAAAAATGGTACGTAATGTCTTTGAAATAATAGGTGACATTTATTGAGTACTTACTGTGTGACAAATACTGTTGAAACTTCCCTTTATAAAATTATTAATAATAAAGGGCCACAAGATGGGAAATGTAGTGGGGGGAATACACACACACACACACACACAAACACATACACATAACTAACCAGCTGTTGTTCACTAGCTTGCTTTCCTATAATTCTTTACTACTCAGGAGTCATATAGCTCAGTGGCCCCCAACCTTTTTGGCAACAGGGACTGGTTTCATGGAAGGCAGTTTTTCCATGGACAGGGGTAGAAGGGGCAGTGGAGCTTTGCAGACCTAATAGGCTGTGGACCGGTACTGCGGAGTTGAGGGTTGGGGACTGCAGATACAGCTGATGGTCATAAAGATTCAGCTTTCTTCATTGCTCTCATAGATAACATCACTCTTATGAAACCTAAGGTTAGTTTTTGAGATATCTTCTGGGCTCTGAATTCTGGTGGAACAGCCGACCCACCCATACAAGTGGCTCATACCAAGAAATTGACTCAACTGCTCTTGTGACCCCTACCCACGAACCAACTCAGAAAAGAAGAAAATGTCTACACCTTTATGGTTCTACTATGAATCCAGCCAATTAGCAGGCTCAATTGCCTAGCCCTTTGCCTGCCAAACTATCTTTAAAAAACCTTTCTCCCAAATTCTTGGGGAGACAGATTTGAGAACTTCTTCTATCTCCTTGCCTGGTGCCTGTGATATTAAACTCTTTCTCTGCTGTAACTCCGGCTATCTGAGTGTATTGGCTTCCTCTTAAGCAGTGGGCACTGAACCTGGTAAGGCTGGAACTCAAGTACT
The DNA here is from genome assembly GCF_040939455.1 of Microcebus murinus. Lineage (NCBI taxonomy): Eukaryota > Metazoa > Chordata > Mammalia > Primates > Cheirogaleidae > Microcebus > Microcebus murinus. Next base: position 93,546,089 of record NC_134107.1, read on the forward strand.
TGTATTAACTTTTTAAATGAGGAATAAGGAATACAGGAAGTCCTTGCTTTGCATAATTGTATAGGATGATGCAAGCTGGAAGTATGCAAAGCAATCTTAATAATCAGTAGGAAGATTACAGTTATACTGGGACATGTACAATTTTTTATCAAATTTATAAAATTTTATTAATGAATTTAGAAGTGAAAATAGAAATACTAATATTTACTAATAGTCCACTGTAATTTAAGACATTCGAAACATTGAAAATTAAAGTTGCATTTTATTTAAAAAAACTCAGCAGTAGTTTGAACAGTGCTTGCCCTCTCATCATATAACTTACCATATGAAGCAAGCATCATTTGTTTGTCATACTCCTTCCTATGTTTGGATGAGCTTCCAACATTTTATCCTTTCCTCTTTCAATCTTGTGAAGTATTTCCAGGAGTTCATTAATATGAACTTTTTATTGCTGGTGTCATTTCCCCTGGGACCTTTTTGTCACAACCAGTTTTCTTGTTTATGTCCATTAAGTTCATCTTCGTGATGTCTCTCAGGTGTTGGTCATACCTGCAGTCTTTCAAACAGTGGGAGTGTCAGCACTCCCATGGTCAGCTCTTTCTTCTGTAACTCCATTTATATTCAGTTAGTATTTCACTTTCAGTAGCATCACTTTTTGCTTCTTTGCTGAAGTTTCATCTTGGCTGGCCAATTCCCTCTTTCGATTATCCTGTTTAGTAAAATGTCACTGAGATGTATCAGTGGGAGACAAGGAAGCAGCACAACTACACACTTTGCTGTCTCTGTCTGAACTGAATGACACACAGTGGCCAGTCACTGACAGGCTTGGAAAGAGTGATGTGATTGGTCTCTGACCACAATGCCTATCTGTTATTTGTGCATTGGTTTGTGTGCTGAGGAGCTAGCAGTGACATTTGTACTTTATGCAATTACTCACATTTAATATACATGGTTACTGAAATTTGAACCATGTTTTTGAGGGACTGGTGCTCTTTAACTAAATTATGGTAAATAAAATTCCTGTGTATCAGAACTGTGCAAAATAAGGGCTTCTTCTATTATAGCTTTAAAGTAAAATAAATTTTTCACTAATAAAAAGATGTATACATTTTTTAAAAACCTGGCCTAAAGTTGTACATATATCTCTCTGTAATACTACAAACAGAATAGTGTCATTCAAATAAGCTCTTCAAAAGACCCAACAGACATCCATCAAAACACTTCCTTTTCTTTCTACCTTTGTTTATCTTTCCATCAATATTGCCTTTCTTCTTCCAGTTGTAAAATTAAGGCTCCTGTGATTTAAGTGGAGGAAAAAAAAATAAGAGTGTGTGTATGGAGGTAGAGGCTGTGTGGAGAGAAGGACCTGGTTGTGGAAGGGATAATTTTGTATAACCAATGAGGCCAGCTAAAGCTATTAAGTTACACTATTAAGTTAAACATACACCTACCTTATGACCCTACTGTTCCATTTTTGGGTATTTATAAAGACTTGTACATGAATGTTTATAGTAGTTTTATTTGTAGTAGTCCCAAACTAGAAACAACACAAATGTCCATCAACAGATGAATGGATAAATAAATTATGATATATTTATACAGTGGAATGCTATTAACCAATAAAAAGGAATGGATATATATATGGAATCAAAAAAGTTGAACTCACAGAAGCAGAGAGTATAATGGTGGATGTTAAGAAAGGGGGGAAGGGAGTGGGAATGGGGAGATATTAGTTAAAAGGTACAAAGTTTCAGTTAGGGTAAGTTTTGGAGAGCTATTATACAGCATGGTGACTGTTTTAGTCCATTTTGCATTGCTGCAAAGGAATATCTGAGGCTGGGTAATTTATAAAGAAAAAAGGTTGATTTGGCTCACAGTTCTGCAGGCTGTACAAGAAGCAAGAAGCATGGTGCCAGCATCTGCTTCTAGTGAGGGTCTCAAGGAGCTTCCAATCAAGGCAGAAGGCAAAGGAGGAGCAGGCACTTTGTGAGAGAAGAAGCAAGAGGGAGGAAGAGGTGCCTATGCCTTTAAACAACCAGCTCTCAGGTGAACTAATGGAGGAAGAGCTCACTCATTCTAAGGGGAGGGCACCAAGCTGTTCATGAGGGATCCACTCCCATGACCCAAACACCTCCCACTAGGCCCCACCTCCAGCGCTGGGGCTTAAATTTCAACGTGCAATTTGGAGGGGCTAAATAACCAATTTATATCAGTGATTATAGTTAATAATAATGTATACTTGAAAATTGCTAAGAAAATAAGATATTAAATGTTCTTGCCACAAAAATAGTATCTGAGGTGATGGATATTTTATTTAGCTTGATTTAATCATTTCATAATATATACGTTTTTAAACATTTTTTGGCACTTGTCTCCCCGTAGCAATGTATACATATTCTGAAACATCCTGTGTATATTGTAAATATATACAATTTTTATCTGTCATTTATACCTTAGTAAAGCTGGGGAAAAAAGAAAGATTTCTCCCCTCCCCTCAGGAAGAAAGAGTATTTAATGGTAAATCTGAAATAATGGAGTTCTGTGGGAGGAAAAATATATTGATGATATAATAAATATATTGACTGAAGAAAACAAAAAGAATGGACTACTGACTGATACAAGCAGCAACAATGGAGAATCTACATTGGAGAATCTTAAAATACCCATGCTGAGTGAATGAAGCCAGACCCAGGGTAAATACTGTGTGATTCTATTTATATAAAATTCTGGAAAATAAAAACTAAAAAAATTTGGCCATCCTTATTATCTACTGGTACATAAAAGGAAAAAAACCTCTTCCTTTTTCTTAGAATAGGGTAAGTTGGTTTGGCTAATAAGGATAAAGTTCTTGATGAGTAAAGTATAGCTTTGCCTTTGGTGATAAAGGTGATCTTAGCAAAGAATGGTACTTAGTAAAATAGCCTCAGTGTTGCATGGGAACTTTTACAGTGCACATGTGTCTATGGAATCGAGTTCCTGCCACATCTGCTGGTCTGTTGTTTGACACTCAGTCCCCCCTCCACTCCCAAGTAGGAGGTCATGACAGCACTGCTTGTCACATGTAGTTCATCCTAGATTCACCTGGCAATTAGAGTGGACATTTGTGTTAATTACTTTTGTCCAAAGGAATACTAATACTTCTCATATCTGTATGACAGGTAGACAGTTGCAATTTGGAGCCAGATGCACTATCTTCCTTGATGTTTACATTTCAAAGAGATGACTCCCAGGTCCTAAGAAAGATGTTCTTTGGTTGTAAAGCTGGTGAGAGGTTTATTTAGCTTTTGGAAAGGTTTACATACATCTCAAAGGGACAGAGAAGGAATTACAATCACAAGTTTTCTAAAGGAAAATGCTCTAAGAAAAGAGAGAGGGGTCTCTTTCTCTTTCTACACCAGGGAAATTTTTTTTTTTTTAATTTGGATATACCCTTACAGTGTTTATGATCAGAAACTCCTTGAATGCAGTCCAAAGCATATTTCTGTTCATTTGATCTTCACTGGGGACTGGAGAATGGTCTTCATATATAATTACTTTGATTTTGAAAAGTAAACTTTCTCCTTTGGACCACTAATTAACTTACTCCAATCTTTGTTCTCTGAGCCATTTCTTGGTCTGCACACTATCTCAACAAATGAAGATGTTTTCAGGTATGTTTAACCAACCTTTCTTTGGAGAAAGCTCTTTAAATGAAATTCTCTTGTACTTTGGCAATGGCAATGAATATTAAACACTAGATATTGTGCCCACCGTGTTGAGCATTGGGGGTGAAAGGTAAACAACACAGGCATGCTGCTGGCCCTCTTGGAGCTTACACTTGGGCAGGGAACAAGACACTTAACTAGTATTATTGCTGGTAGTAACCAGTGCCATGAGTGTGACTCACAGAAAAGCACATGATGCCGTCTATGGGGCAGCATAGTAAAGTGTCCCAGCCTGGGACCTCAAGAGGTCAGATTATGGAGGGCCCGCAAACTTTATTAAGGGTTTGGGATTAAAAATTCAGTGTCTTGAGCCTGTTCCTAGAGCTTTAAATTCTTTGGATTTGCTGCAGCTCAAGAGTCAACATTTTAACAAGCTCCTCTACAGGATTCTGATGCAGGTTGTCCCAACACTTCCCTTTGAGGCACCCTAGGCTATTGGGCTATTTGACTGTTTTAGAGGCAGAGACTGATACAACCGGACTTGAATGAATTGGTGGAGTAAGGGGGCAAGAATGGTTGTAGGGAATTTAGGGGGCTACACAGTAGTTATGCAAAGAATGATGGTAGCTTGGACTAGTGGGCAGATGGACAAGAGACAAGGGACAACTATGTCACTAAATATTTGAGAGATATTTAGGAGAATTAAATAGGATTTTGTGATTGTTTAAATATGAAGGGAGTAGCTGAGGGAGAGGGAGATGTCAGGGATGACTCCTAAGTTTCAGACTTGAGTAATGGGCTGAGAAAATCAATGTTGGGGGAAGAGCAACTGGAGTTGAGGGATAGGAGGAGCAGCTAATAAATAATATTTCGAACACAGAGATAGCCACATGGAGATGTTTAGTAGGCAGTTAGGTAGTAGCAGTTGGATACTCAGGAGAGAGATCTGGACTTGAGATGTAGATTTGAGAGTGGGCAGCTGAGAGATGGTAATTGAAGGGGAATGGATGAGACTACACAAGGAAAGCCAATAGATGCAGAAGGCAAGGTCTAGAAGGAATATGGAGCAATGTCAAAATATGCTTTGGTAGGTAGAGGAAGAAGAGGAGACAGCAGTAGATACTGAAAAGAAATGGCTAATGTCAACCTAAATGACAGAGAGTCTCTCTAAAATAAAAGATTTATTTAGGAATTAAGCATTGCAATAGGAATATGCGTGCCATAGTAAACTATGCGTGTACTCAGGGAGGGAAAGGAAAACAAAGGTTTTTAAAGGAAAAAATTAGGAGGATAACATAATTGTTTTGAAATAATTATCCTTGGCTACAAAGATCAGTAACAAGAGTGAAGCCATTCAGAAGCTGGACAGGCAGTTACTGGGCAGATGCCCTTGTAGTAGGATTGTAGGGTTGTGATGGCCTTTGTGGAAGGTTGTGGTTTTTATAGTCTTTTTTGTTACCAGGCATACAAGGGTGAGAACCCTCTGTTCATGGCGTTCCCTGGCACTAGTTGTCAGGGTTTTCTTAACATTAGTGACTCCATTTTGATTCTGACAACTGTCACATTAGAGGGAAGGAAAACTGGGGGCATGTGGCGTCCATGTGGGTGTCTACAGACAGTGGTCCCTGGTGGTTTTCTATATTTGTAATTTAGCAAGAGCATGTTAAAAACATTTCAGTCTCATTTCCAATCACATGTTCCAGAGGGTGGATATTCTTAGTGCCACATATAATGGCTCTGTCCCAGGCATCAGTTACATTTACATTGAGATCTTAAAAAGATCCTTTAGGATAAGAGAGAACATAGCCATGGAAGTCACCAGATTTCTCTCCTTCCAAATGCACATCTCTAATATTTTCCATCTCACTTTGATTCTGGACTTCTGAGGAGCAGATGCTCCATTGCCTTTTGACCCTGTGGATGAAAACATTGATAGGAAAGGGTGATGACAATGACTAGGTTGTTTCCTGCTACCATGTCAGTTCTCAGATGACATATTCATCTTTCACCGAGAAGTGCTTCAAGGTGATAAATGTGAGTTCATGTCTTCTTCACTGAATGTAGATGTTTTTTCTGCATCTTGAGGTACATGGTTTTTAAATAGTTCAGTTCCTTGGTCATTAAAAAAAATTTAATGTTGATAGAAAATAAACAATAGCTTTGTTTTTTGAAAAGGAAAACAAATTCACTTTAGAGTATATGACTGTAGTAGCCACGTATCTGCAAAATCTATTCCCCTCACGAAACCAATCCTGCCTCATTCCATATGTTTGAGCTGTCACCCTGTCAGGCCTGGTGACCTTCTTCCCTTCAGTGGGCTTGTAAGCACATGGCCCTGCCCTCTGGCCAAGTGACTGGCTCAGGACTAGAAACATGGCCCGTACAGATCCCTTCCTGGGATAGATGCATGCATATTAGAGAAATCTTTTTTCCTGTTGTGGTTGCTAAGCTGGAAGGATGTGAATCTGAGTAGGAGAGCAGCACCTTTCTTGCTGCATGTGAGTGCCTTTACAAAGGAAAAAAAGCTGGCCCAGGCCGGGCGTGGTGGCTCACGCCTGTGATCCTAGCACTCTGGGAGGCTGAGGCGGGTAGATTGCTCAAGGTCAGGGGTTCGAAACCAGCCTGAGCAAGAGCGAGACCCTGTCTCTATTATAAATAGAAAGAAATTAATTGGCCAACTAATATATATAGAAAAAGTAAGCTGGGCATGGTGGCGCATGCCTGTAGTCCCAGCTACTCGGGAGGCTGAGGCAGGAGGATTGCTTGAGCCCAGGAGTTTGAGGTTGCTGTGAGCTAGGCTGACGCCATGGCACTCACTCTAGCTTGGGCAACAAAGTGAGACTCTGTCTCAAAAAAAAAAAAAAAAGCTGGCCCACAACCAGAAGCAAAGTTGAGAAATGGAGAGAGACGACCTCTGATGACACTGTGTGAGAGGTGAGTCCGGCCGCCATTTTGAATCCTTGTATTTTTTAGTTGTATGTTAATACCCCTCCTTACTTAAGCTAAGTGGCTTACTTAAGTTTTTGTCATTAGCAGGTAAAAGAATTCTAATTAATATAGTGACTCTCACCTATATTAATAATAGGTTAAAGTAGTCACTTTATTGTTATGGGAGACCTTTATTAAATACTCTTTCTGGGCCCCATACCCCTACACTTACAATAACCAAAAAGAAAAAAGATAAAAAAGTCAAATTGTGACATTTTAATGTTAAGTTACTTAAGGATTGTATGTTTCTTTTCAGGAAAATATATTTATTACGAGGGAAGAAAATGTAGGATTTGCTAGATTCCTTTGAGAAATCCCTAGAAATGATGCTTGCTTGCTGTTTTAATGCTTCAACTAGAGGACAGAAGGACTTGCTGCAAACAAGATACTAAAATTATGATTGAATTTTCAAAGGCCCTTTTATTTCTGTCCCAGGGGGTGAATGAAAGAAGGCAGAATCCTTGCACTGTTGTGTCCATAGAACTTGGATGTCTAACCCTCAGGACCAAGTGAGTTCCTAGCTTAGTGTAGAGGTGGGGTGAAGGTTTCCCACTTACAACAGAAGGCTTAAAACTGTGATGTAATGTTTGAATATTGCTTACTGTTACCTGAGAAGAGAGGGAACAAGGACCTTTGATTGATCTTTGTTTCTTGATATAACTCGAATTTCCATCTCATTGCTTAGCAGGTTTCAATGTAAGTCTAGCACAGAGAAGGAACTTATCTCAGATTTCGGTAAGGTTTAAAACACATGATGAAATAATTAAATTTAGAGCATTGTTGCCTAAAAAGGGTAGAATACCAGCTCAGATGAATTAAAATTGCAATGACAGAACTTTCCTTAGAGAAAGTGAGGAAGATGGATATTTTTAGGTTTTTTTTTTTTTTGGCAAAAGAGGAAGTGAATTTTTAAAAATAAACACAAATCTAAAAAGTACATAAGACCAACAGCATAGAAAGATCACAATTAAGGAAATCCATAAAACTAAACTTGAATTTTAAAATTAAAGTAAAAGAAATGTACTTTAACAAACTGTTGGGAAGTAGTAAATCCATTGGTGCAGTGTAGAAACATTCCATGTAGCAATTGAGTTTTCCTTTCAAATGGTCATTGATGGCATTTAATTTAGTCTGTTGGCAAATTTCCAAAACCTGTCTCCCTTCCAAAGGGTAACCAGTGGGAGCTGAAGCATCTCAATTTTTTACTCACCTTTTCACTCTTTGGTAACACAAACACCCATCATAACAATATTCAGCACCCCACTGTTTGTATACAGCACTTCTATATATTGCAAGTACCCGTATCAAAGGAATCAGCCATCTTTTCCTCCTACCTTAGGATGAAGGGGATTGTAGTGTAGGTACAATTAAGAATATGCACACACATTTTTAGTCTTGAGAGATCTGAGCATGTATGCAAGATGGATTAAGGACCTTCTCAATTTGTGCCCCTTAGAAAGGGGTGGCTGGCACACATACATTTATTTGGTGCCTGCACCATGTCAGTAGAGGGGATAGATACAGAGATGAAAAAATGTATCTTCTGCTCTTAACTAGTCCAAAGACTAGTGTCAGTCCAGATATGAGGCACAGCAGTGTGTGGGCTCCTCACCTCTTCTGCTGAGGTTAGGAATGCCGGTGGCTCATGACTGTAATCCTGGTACTCTGGGAGGCCAAGGCAGGTGGATAGCTTGAGGTCAGGAGTTCAAAACCAACCTGAGCGAGACCCCGTCTCTACTATAAATAGAAAGAAATTAATTGGCCAACTAATATATATAGAAAAAAATTAGCCGGGCATGGTGGCGCATGCCTGTAGTCCCAGCTACTCAGAGGCTGAGGCAGTAGGATTGCTTGAGCCCAGGAGTTTGAGGTTACTGTGAGTGAGGCTGACGCCACAGCACTCTGGCCAACAGAGTGAGACTCTGTCTCAAAAAAAAAAAAAGTTTCTGGGAGATGTAATGAGAGTGTACCTGTGTGGTGTCAGTCTTTCTGATGGGGAGCAGTTCGAGAGGCCCTCGAGGTGCAAAGCGAAGGTCACTGGTACTTCAAAAAAAAAATCTCCAGGAGTCTCGAGTTTTGAATTGGTTGGGATGTAGGGTCTAAATTCTTCCAGGGTAATAGGAGGGTTTGGGGGAAAAGACGAAGGTTTAGGCAGGTACCTAATTATTCAGTGAATAAGGGGGAAACAACTCTGTGAGGTTGGTCCTATCTTATATTCATTTCATAGATTAGGCAATTAAGCAGGAAGATGTTAAGTAATTTGCCTATGGCTGCACAAGTAATTTGCCTATGGCTACCAGAGTCAAAATCCAGACAGTCTGTGGCTGAAGCCTGTGGTCTGACCATTCTGCACCCAGTTGTGTGTGGTGGGGGAGTGGGGAGGGGGGCTATGCTTTATTTGAACAGAATCCGAGGGTTGATGCAGAGTCCCAGGAGCAGACAAAAACTCCTAAAGTCTCTGTTTTATGTTGGGATATCCAAGCAGGGGTAGGGCATTCAAGAGCCTACTCTAGAGCAATGTAAAATTTGGTAGGAGCCACAAGGTAAGAGAAAGTAGGTTTAACTCTATCCATTTTATTTACTTCATTATCTCAGGTTACAAAATTAGGGGTAAGCTGAACGAATATCAAATCGTTTCTAATTAAAAAATCCTCCCCACCCACAGTATATCACCAGGGAACTTAATGCTGTGCTCTTGGACTGACCTGGGATAGAGTGAATTCTGAGAGAGATTTTATTGAATAAGTGGAGAAAGCAAACCTTTTTGGAATCCCAATAGTTGTAAAAATGATCTATGCAATGAGCCCTAACAGAAGCACCAGCGATAATTTACACATCCTCTTATTTGAAAATAAGAGCACACAGGGGAGGAATTGCATACTAAGTCATGTGAAAAGATAATCCCATTTGCATAATACATGCTGCTCCTTCTGGAACACTTTCCCCCTTTCCCTCTGGGTTGCTTCCCCTGTACATCCTTCTTTGCCTCCCTGAACTCTACTCATTTTTCTAGTCTTGGGTTAGACATCACTTCCTCTGAGATGCTTTCCCTGAACCCTCAACTCTGGGGCAGGTGACTCCTGTGGTTCCCCCCTGCCACTGACCCCTGGCACCCTTCTGTAGCATATGTGATGCAGTGATATTCTCTCTAGACCACCCGTTAATGAGGACAGGGACCACACCTGTCTTGTATAGCACCATGTTCCCATCTCAAGGCCTGCCATATAATAGTTGTTGAGTAACTAAGTGATCAATGAATGAATCTTAGACCAGAACCTGGTTTTGCTCACAGCTGCTTCAATATCTTCTCCATTGGAATCTTTCCAGTTCTCAGTATGTATCATTAGCATAATCAAAAAGGAGGGAAATGGAAAACAAGCTGATTAGTGGCTATATGTAAATGTTTTGGAAGATCCAGGCTTCCTGATTCTTAGATTATTTGTCCCTTCCCTACATCATAATGTCAGCTCTGTGACTCTCCTCCCTTACCCAGAAGTCAGGACGTGTAAAAAAGTTTTCAGTGATTATTCTTCACCATGAACACACAAGTTTGGTCCCTTGCTCATAGATGATCATGGTATTTCTCTGCTTTATCTTGATTCTTCCTCTTCTCAGTTTATAGAAGATTTATTAACTTATCGATCAGTTCTTAAAATACGCTGCATCCTTTTTTTTTTTTATATCCAATACCACTTATGTTCTATTTTATGTCACGTTCTGGATATATAGAGATGCAGCATCATTCATTTGACAAATATTTATTATTAATATTTGCTCCTATGTGCCTGGCCCTGTGCTAGGCGATGACTAGAGATGAATAAGATGGTTCCAGGGATGGAGCTGGGGTCACAGCTGTGCATCTCCATGGAAGATGCTTTCTCACTCTGGAGGGATGGAGGACAATAGAGAAACCAAAGGTTGGGGGGCAGGAAGTAGAGGGAGGAAGAGACACCAAAGTGGCACCCAAGACCATTCAGCGGCTTTTGAAAACTGTGCCCTGACAGAGGCCCCAGCTGCACTCCCGGTGGATCTGCTCCTGCAGCTTTTTCTCTGCTAGCCACACAAGTACCAGAATGAGGCCCAGACTGTGGTTTACAGAGAGATCCCTAAAGATGTTGGGGATAGGGACGACAAAGTTTATAGGTGCCTGAATGCCTTGGGCCCCCTGTGAGGTTGGTGTAGGCTCTACAGTATGCAATGATGGAACCCAAGTGTTCCTGCAGTCTGGTTATAAACCTTTGGGTTGAATGTGGCCCTCTGCTGTTTGGTGTTCATCTTCACACCAGCACTCCTTCCCTTACTAAGTGCTGCAGTCAACACGGCTGAGGCTTTGAGACCAGAAGCAATGGCAGGAATCACTGTGCTCAGCAACCATCTGCCTTGCCTCTCCGAGATCTGCTGAGAGGTACAGAAAACTTTAGGACTAGGTCAGCACATTCAGCCCCACAGCAATGCAGATCTAGGTTTTATACTCTTAGGCTATACAGTATACTTGGATAGCTAAAGAACCACATGGAATATTTCAATAAAGAAAAATCCTGTCTTTAGAGAAGATACTGCCAGCTACCAGCCTCAGATGGAGACTGGAAAAATAAACCTTGACAAAGAAGGAATGTTTTTACTTTATATAGGGTGCCTTGTTTTTGTGAATGGGGTTTCTGTCTGGTTTTTTGAAGATCTCATGGGTATATTTTGAAATTAAAATCTTAATTGTTGGAAATGGAATAGAGGGAATTGAGGAATGGGGAGACCATCACCTTTCCCTGAGTTATCTATTGCTCTGTGTTGATGCCTGAGAGTGTCAAAAATCTTGACTTACCTAGGGGAGGACTGTGAGTTAAGGGAAATGTCTTCGGGGAAAAAAAAATAAACGAAACTTATAAATCAGTGTTTGCAAATTTACTTACCTCAGCTTCTCTCAAATATAATTTAATTTTCATTTATATCGGATATAAAGTGAGATAACTAGAAATTAATTTCTTGGGTTACTATGCAGTTTTAAACATTTACATGTTAATATTCTAAACAATTATTTCTCTAGTTAATTTCATACAGTGTGACAGCCTTTGCAATCTGTTTAGCACACTAATAATCTATGAACTTTGGTTTCTTCTGTGTTTAATTCAAAGCATTAAATGAGATGATATGTGAAAAATGCTTACCTAATTTTAGCACATGGTTATATTCAATAATCCCCACCCACAGCAGTTTACTTAGCTGTTTGCAACGACACCTGCAAATTTAACACAAATAATTGGAAGGAGAATCCTAGTGTTCACTGAAGGAGGAAATAAAGGAGAAGGAAGAGACTGAGGGGAAGGGTGAAAAAATGAATTTAGGTTTTAGTCATAATGAGGTTGAGGTTCTTGTACAAATATCAAAATAGAGATGTCCTATAGATAGAGTACGAGTTTGGAACTCAGGAGAGAGATCTGGAAGGAAGATGTTCAATTTGGAAATCATCCATATATACATATATAGGTGGCAGCTAAAGATGCAGAGACATTAATATTTGCTCACAAAGGGAACCCTTGTACACTGGTGGTGGGAAAGTAAATTGACACAGCCAATGGGAAATAGTATGGCAGTTCCTCAAAAAAATTAACACTAAGGCTGGGCGCGCTGGCTCACACCTGTAATCCTGGCACTTTGGGAGGTTGAGGCAGGAGGATCACTTGAGCCCGGGAGTTCGAGACTGGCCTGACCAACATAGCGAGGCCCTGTCTTTACAAAAAATAGAAAAATCAGCCAGGTGTGGTGGCACATGCCTGTAGTCCCGGCTCCTTGGGAGGCTTAGGCAGAGGATCACTTGAGTATATGAGTTTGAGTTCGAAGTGAGCTATGATGACACCACTGTATTCTAGCCCTGGCAACAGACTGAGACTGTGTCTCAAAAAAAAACAAAAAAAAAAAACATAGAACTACTATATGACTCAAAAATTCCTCTGTAAATATATACTCCAAAAGAAATGAAATGAGCACCTCATGGATATATCTGTGCTCTTATGTTCATTGCAGCATTATTCACAGTAGCCAAGATATGGAAACAACCTAAGTGTCTATCAACAGATGAATGGATAAAGAAATTGTAGTATATATGTATAATGGAATATCATTCAGCCTTAAAAAAGGAGATACTACTATTTGCAACAACATGGATGAATCTGAAGGGCATCATAATGTGAAATAAGCCATACACAGAAATATTGTATGATCTCATTTATATATGGAACAAAAAAAGTTGGATACATAGAAACAGAGTAGCATAGTGGTAACCAGTGATTGGGAGGGGGAGAAAATGGGGAGATGTAGCTCAAAGGGCACAAACTTGCAGATATGTAGGATGAGTAAGTCTCGAGATCTAATGTACAATGAGAGGACTGTAGTTAATGTTGTATGAAAATTTGCTAAGGGTAGATTTTAGGCATTCTAACGACAAAAAAGGTAACTGTGAAGTGATGAATATGTTAATGTTCTTGACTGTAGTAATTTTACTATGTATGTGTATATCAAAACCTCACATTCTATACCTTAAATATATACAAATAAAAATAAATTTAAAAACAACTACATAAATAAAATTTCTAAAGAAAAATTTCTCACACAAAATACAAATGCGTGTTCAAATATATCAGTCTTTCGTGCCTCTGCACCACTCTACATGCTGTTCCTTCTAACTAGAATACCTCCTGCCACCTGTCAAACTTCTACTCACCCTTCAAAATCCAGTTTGAATTTCATTTCTTCTGTGAAGCTTTCCCTGACTTCCCCAGGAAGAACAACATTTCCATAGTATTTTTGTATTTGCTCTATAATAGAAACAAAAACATGTGTTTAAAAAATATCTGTCGGCCGGGCATGGTGGCTCACGCCTGTAATCCTAGCACTCTGGGAGGCTGAGGCAAGTGGATCGTTTGAGGTCAGGAGTTCAAGACCAGCCTGAGCAAGAGCGAGACCCCGTCTCTACTAAAAAAACAGAAAGAAATTAGCTGGACAACTAAAAATATATATATAAAAAATTAGCCGGGCATGGTGGCGCATGCCTGTAGTCCCAGCTACTCGGGAGGCTGAGGCAGGAGGATCGCTTGAGCTCAGGAGTTTGAGGTTGCTGTGAGCTAGGCTGACGCCACGGCACTCTAGTCTGGGCAACAGAGTAAGACTCTGTCTCAAAAAATATATATATATCTTTCATCTCTGATAGACTGTGTGTCAGCATCCTGAGGAAAGGGACTAAGCTTTGCTTTTTATTCTTTCCCAAGGAGGACTTTTATTAAAACATTTCTGGATCAATTTACAATCTCTTTAGAAAGCTTCAGAATCTGCAACCAGGAATAAGTGCTAATGGGATAAGAACTAAAGACAAGACAGCATATGATCCTGAAATGGACTTTATAGTCAATCATTGATTATCATCATTGGGCTTCCTCTCCTCTCCTGCCCTCCCCTCTCCTCTCCCCTCCCCTTTCCTCTCTTCTCTCCTCTCCCCTCCCCTCCCCTCTCCTCTCCCCTCCCCTCTCCCCTCCCCTCTCCTCTCCCCTCCCCTCTCCCCCCTCCTCTCCCCTCTCCTCTCCTCCCCCTTTCCTCTCCCCTCCCCTCCCCTCTCCTCCCCCTTTCCTCTCCCCTCACCCCTCCCCTCTCCCTCCCCTCCCCCTTCCCTCCCCTCCCACACCCTCCTCCCCTCCCCTCCCCTCCCCTCCCCTCCCCTCCCCTCCCCTCCCCTCCCCTCTCCTCCCCTCTCCTCTCCTCTCCTCTCCTCTCCTCTCTCCTCTCCTCTCTCCTCTCCTCTCCTCTCCCCTCTCCTCCTCTCCCCTCCTCTCTCCTCTCCCCTCCTCTCTCCTCTCCTCTCCCTTCTCCTTTCCTTTTTCCTTTTCTTTCCTTTTCTGATAAGAGTCTCACTCTGTTCCCCAGGCTAGAGTGCTGTGGTGTCAGCCTAGCTCACAGCAACCTCAAACTCCTGGGCTCAAGCAATCCTCCTACCTCAGCCTCCCGAGTAGCTGGGACTACAGGCATGCACCACCATGCCTGGCTAATTTTTTCTATATATTTTTAGTTAGCCAATTAATTTCTTTCTATTTTTAGTAGAGACGGGGTCTCGCTCTTGCTCAGGTTGGTCTCGAACTCCTGACCTTGAGTGATTTGCTCGCCTCGGCCTCCCAGAGTGCTAGGATTACAGGTGTGAGCCACCATGCTGGCCTGGGCTCATTGAATTAACCCTTTTACCAAGTAAGGAAAAAAAAAAAAGATTTTCTGTAAGGTGTCTTCTGAAAAGTATATATAATTTGAAAAATAGTTATCAAAATTTAATATTTGTCATATAAAAGGTTCACAAAATATGCGTGGTTATGCTTCTCTAGATTGTTAGGTCCATCCTGTCACCTGTCTGCAACCTTATGCCTAGACATTTTGGTTTTGTCCTTTGGCATGTTATGCCTAAACATTTTGGTTTAGTTCTTGGGGTTCTTGCTGACAGTTTTGGTCTTATAAGAGAAGGGGATCTGGAAACCTTGTCCCTGTTTACATCTTAATGAGATGCATATTACTATATTCATAAACAAGTGGTGATTTTCTAATTCTGTCATTTCTTCTGCATTCATTAGCTGTAATTCTTCTGCAAGGAAGAACTTTCCTTCATCTGTTAGGGCTATTGGTTTCCTTTTTAATGGGAAAGAAGATAAGCATTCATATGTTTCCCTTTAATTGCCACTTGTTGGAGTAAGGATTTAGCCAACTCCACTAATGATCATGAAAAGTTTTTGTTCTTGCGTGCCTCCTTTTTTTTAGTATGATTATGAGCTCTTGGATTTAATATATTATGTATTTCAATCAACAGCAGTTATTAGTCTTCTTGATGCTCCAATTGTTTCATGTACATCCAATGAAGAAATCCCTTTGGGTTACCTCCTGTGTTCAGTGGTATGACTGCATTTGTCTTTGATAATTTACCTTCTGGCATAACAAGATGTCCAGATTCATGATATGTATTTTTTCTGCTCCAGTCTTGGAATCAGCCTTTCCTCCAAGGATGCCCATTTTCTTTTAGTGAGGGAAGGGTTTTTAGAGACCACAATCTGGGTACTAGGAGTGATTATTGTTAATGGGTTACTATTGCTTCTAGCCCTTTTCAATAGACAGAACTAGGAAATATATATAGTTGGAAAAAGAAAGAATAATGAATTTGTACAAATATTTCCAGATCAATTTAACAATATGTTTTTTTAAAAACTTCTATAATTTTTAACTTGCATCTCTTTTTTTATACTAAAAATCTCATTTCCTAATGTCATTAATATAAGCATTTGCTTTATCCATTGTAAGAATGTAAAGAATACTTGCAAAATACAATGCCAATCGATATATTGATTTTCATAAAAAGGACTATTGTGTGAAGCTTGACATTTTTTTTTAGTTCTATTTATCCTTAGAATATATTCTATTATGGAAATACAGTCAAAATGTTGTTTTTAAATCCATTAAACCCACAAAGAGAAAAAAATTGTTTTATATCATCATCTTGATTTGCAGTTAGGTTTGTTTATTTTTAGTTTTCAGAAATTACTTTTTTATTTTTGATTTAATTTTTTGTATATGTAAATCAAAACTATGTAACAAGTATATTAAGAGAAGTCTTATTTCTATCCCTCAATTCTCCATGCTTTTATGAATAACTTTTTATTCATTTTTTGATTTATCTTTCAGTGGTTTTTTGTTGCTGTTGCTAGTATAAGCTAGTATAAACAAATATATATATATATATAATATATATATATCATTCCATTTTTATTACCCAAGAGGTTGCAACTATATATTGCAGCTTTCTTTTCTCCTTTAACGATCTCTCCTGGAGACCACAGCATCACAGTTGATAGACTCTTCCTATTTATTTTTATAGCTGCATTGTATTTTATTGTTTTTGAGAGGATGTATCATGATTTGTTTCACAAGTGCTCCTATTGATGCACATTTGGTTTGTTTTCCAATCTTTTGCTATTACAAATCATGCTCCAATTAATAATCTCGTGTATAGTCATTTCATCTTTTGCTAGCATCTTTGGGAACACTAGGTCGAAAGGTAAATATGTAGGTAGTTTTTCACTCCATAGGTACTACAGCATTTTGAATTCCCATCAGCAATGCTTTAGAGTGCCTGTTTCTTCACATACCCATCAACATAGTATGTCTTCAAACTTTCAGATTTTTGTCAGTTTGATAGATGAGAAGTGGTCTCTCAGTAAAGTTTAGATATGTATTTCTTTTTTTATGTTTAAGGGCCATTTTTATTTCTTCTACTGAATTGCCTACTCATATCTTTTGTTATTTTTTCTATCTGGGTCTTTTTCTTTCTCAATGTTTAAGAGCTGTTTCTACAATAGGCATATTATTATCATTATTATTATTATTTTTTGAGACAGAGTCTTACTCTGTTGCCTGGGTTAGAGTGCTGTGGCATCAGCCTAGCTCACAGCAACCTCAGACTCCTGGGCTCAAGCAGTCCTTCTGCCTCAGCTTTCCAGGTAGCTGGGACTACAGGCATGTGCCATCATACCTGGCTCATTTTTTTCTATATTTTTAGTTATCCAGCTAATTTCTTTCTATTTTTTAGTAGAGATGGGGTCTCGCTCTTTCTCAGGCTGGTCTCGAACTCTTGAGCTCAAACAATCCGTCCGCCTAGGATTACAGGTGTGAGCCACCATGTCCGGGCCCATAATAGGCATATTAGTTTATTGTCTAGGATATAAGCTGCATGCATTTTTTCCCCCTATTTGCCATTTATCTTTTGACTTTTCTTGTAGTTTAGGGGGGTATGTAAACTATTTTAAAAAATATCGTTCAATTTATCAGTCTGGATTTTATGTTAGTCTAGAAACAGAGAAAAGAGTCTTTTATTCTATATATTGCAAATGTGTTTTCATAGCTTTTGGGTTTTTTTTTTCCACTCTTTTAATAGTAACTTCTGATAAGCAGTTCCTATTTTTAGTATACTGAAACTAACCTGTGTTTCCTCTAGTGCTTTTGAAATTCAGTCTAAGAAAACATGTTCTACAATGAAGTCATGAAGATATTTTTCTATATTATGTTCAACAATCTAAGAATTGTTTGTTACTATGCTACTTAAACTATGGTCTGCGGACCTGTTTTTTGCTGGTCCATGATAAGTATAGAAATTGAGAATAAATGTTCAGAAACTTTTATTGGAATGCACCATTATCATGGTATGCAGGTGTTTGACTGGTGGACTCATCTCATTGATGTTTGGGTGTTGTCAGACTCACTTGGTGGGATGCAGGTGGCATAAGCTGCATACCAGTCGTATGCAGTATCCATGCATGGATCTTTGAAAGTTTAGTACATTAAACTTCCATGTGAGTTGTATTTAACTCATGCTAGTTTTGAGCCTGAGGCCTTGTCAAACATATGTAACACATGTTTCTTCACCCTGGAGCTGTGAGAACTATTTTTGCCTATATCTCATGTGCAGAAAACAATAAAAAATAACAAATTTTTCATTAAATTGGAAAGGATCATTTTGTTTTTGAAGTTTTAATTCTATTTTTATTATAAGACACTGTGGCTCCAAGGAAAAAATTTTTTTTCTAGTGTGGCAGTGTGTTAAATATTAAAAAGAAATTGACTCTTTACTGCAGATGGTGTAAGATGCACTCTTTATGAAGCTTTATGAAGCGCGGTGGCTCACACCTGTAATCCTAGCATACTGGGAGGCCAAGGCAGGAGGATCACTTGAGCTCAGTAGTTTGAGACCAGCCTGAGTAAGAGCGAGACCCCGTCTCCACTAAAAATAGAAAAATATGCCAGGCTTGATGGTGTGTGCCTGTAATCCCAGCTACTGAGGAGGCTGAGGCAGGAGGATCCCTTGAGCCCAAGAGTTTTGAGGTTGCTGTGAGCTAGGCTGACGCCACAGCACTCTATCCAGCCCAGGTGACAAAGCAAGACTCTGTCTCAAAAAAAAAAAAGAAGTTACATTGCTTTGCTTTTCTTTTTCACATTTAGGTCTATGATCTCCCTGAACTTTATTTTTTTTTTTTTTTGTGAATAGTATAATGTAGGGATCCAATTTTAATTTTTCCACATGGATGTCCTATTTTTTCAGATTATCTATTGGAAAGACTGTCTTTTTCACACTGTCTGCAATGCTTGCTTTGCCTTGAAGCAACTGTCCATATGTGCAGGACCTTTTTCTGTTCTCTTCATTCTGTTTCATTGGTCTTGGGTTTCTCTTTGCATCAGTGGCACGTTGTCATAATTCTATAGCTTTAAAATAAGTCTTGATTTTTGAAAAAGTATATCCTTCAAACTTCTTCATTTTCAGTGTCTTGATTATTTTGGCCCTTTGCCTTTTCTTAGAAATATTAGAATCATATTGCCAAAATACACACACACACACACACACACACACACACACACACACACACACACACACTCACTCCACACTCCACAAATAAAAAGATTAAATAGTCCTACAGACTTAGCACAATTCCAACCAAAATCTGACCAGATTTTGTGTGAGTGTGTCTTTAGAAATCTTATATATCTTTTGTTATAAAATTTGTCCTAACCATTGGGTTACTTGGGTATTTGCTTTTCATAGTTCACTGAGCTATATTTTAAAGTTTTGTGCACATTTCTAAGCATATTGTATGTATAGAGAAATATAATAGTAAATATTTAAGAAATACATTTACAATAGATCAAAAACTAGCAAATTTCTAGGATTAAATATAATGAAAGATATGCATGATCTAGATGTAGAGATACCATGCCATTTTAATTGTATTGTCTAATTATTTCTATTGTGAGGAAAGCTTTATTAATTTTTGTATGTCGAGCTTATGTTAGGCCACCTTCTAAATTTAAGTCTAGCTTCTTAGATTTTTTCTAAGAGAATGATCAAATAACCAGCAACAGTTTCTTCTGTTTCATTCTGACATGTACTGCCAGTTCCTTGCTGAATAGAAGCAATAGTAGGAATTCAAGTTTGGCTTCTGACGTTATTTGGAAATATCTGTTATGTTGCATTCAGTAAGTGATGTTTATTTTAGTTTTCTGGCTAAAAATTTTCTCAAGTTATGGGAGTTTTCTTCCATTTCCAGTTTGTTCCTAGTTTTCCCTTCAACCTCCAATGAATTTTTTTCTTTTTCTTTTTCTTTTTTATTTTTTTGGAGACAGGATCTCTCCCTGTGACCCTGACTAGAGTGGAGTGGCATCATCATAGCTCACTGCAACCTCAAACTTCCAGTCTCAAGCAATCCTCCTGCCTTAGCCTTCTGTGTAGCTGGGACTATAGGTATATACCACCACACCTGGCTAATTTTTCTATTTTTTATAGAGATGGGGTCTCACTCTTGCTTAAGCTGGTCTTAAACTCCAGGGCTCAAGTGATCCTCCTGCCTCAGCCTCCCAAAGTGCTAAGATTATAGGTGTGAGCCACTGTGCCCAGTCCCTACAAAATTTTTTGTTTTAAACCAGACATAGGAAAACTATGGCCTAGAGGCCAAATATAGTCTATCATGTTTAGGGCCTGTGATCTAAAAGTGGACTTTGCATTTTTAAAAAGTTGGAGGAAAATCAAAAGAATATTTCCTGACATATAAAACTTATGAAATTCAAATATCAGTTTATTTCCTAAATAAATTGTATTGAAACATAACCATACTCATTTGTTTACATGTTGTCTGAGGCTACTTTTGTACTATAATGGCAGAATTGAGCACTTGCAACAGACTGTATGGCCTGCAAAGCCTAAAATATTTACTGTCTAGCCCTTTACAGAAAAAGTTAGGTGACCCCTGTTTTAGAACACTATGATGATATATTTACTTTCTTTTACCCTACTAAAGTATCAGGTAGGATGCTTTCTGCCACAAGCAACAAAAATTGTGACCCAAACTTGCCTAAAAAATAAAAATATTCATTATTGTACATACACAACTTCCAGACATGGTATGATCATTCCTCATGTTTGATTCTCTTGGCTTTACATCCCATAGTAGTTGTCATTGTCCTTAAGTGTCCTTCCTGCTAACACAGACACTTTTAAATTTGATTCTCTTAGTTTCTAAAAATGAATAAAACTTACTTGAAAATGCATGTGGGATTATTTGCAGAGATCCATTCCTAGTGATTTTGTATAGTATTCATGATTTAGCAAATGTAGTTTAAGAACATATTAATTTGACTTCCAATCACATGATCAGGTGGGTGGACAGTATTGGTCCCATATGCAATAGTCATGTCCCAAGCATCAATGACACCCACATTGAGATCTTTGAAAATATCCTTCATGGTGAGATATTGAATGTAACCATGGAAGTCTCCAAACCTCTCTGTGTCTAAGTGCATCTCCCTGATGTTTTCTGTCTTAATGATCACTTTCGTAGTCGGGCTTCTTAGGAATAATCGTTCAATAGCCTTTCGGACACCGAGGGCCCTGCGAAGGAAGACGTCAATGGGGAAGGGTCTGAAGTGCTGGCCAAAGGAGATCACAATGGCTGTGTTTTTGTCACCTGGTAGCCGGTCAATTTCCCGAGGGATATAATCATCATCTATCACAGAGTAGAGCTGAAGAGTAACAAAAGGGTAGCTGTGTTTTTTCCATTGAATCTGAGTGTGTCTTTCTGCATCCAGAAGCACATGTTTCTTAAACACTCCGGTTTCATGAAGATCAAACAATTTTAGTGCTGGTAAAAAATAAATAGATCTTTTAACTAGAAGGTAATGATTATTAATATTTAAAAAAATAATATCCTATCATTTAAAATACCCACTTAGTTATCCACCTAGATTATTTCCAACTGGAGCATGCCTACCTTTTAGAGTAGATTACCAGTTGATATGTCAAATGTCAATCAAAATGTAAAATTCTCATTGGAATTTTTAAAGAGGAACAACATTTCTTATGAAACAGGGAATAAAATATATTTTAAATTAAAAGGCTCAAATTCAGAAAGGTAAGTGAAGTCAAAAACAGCTCAAAGGAGAGAATAGAAACCTCATTAAAAGTATCAGCCTGAATTTCTAAAATAATATAAAATAACTAGATACTTTTTACAACTTTGGGTAAGTAGTAGATCCACTGACGCAGTGTAGAGTCTCCCAGGAGGTAAATGAGTTTTCCTTTTAAACAGTCATTTATCTTAGTTGTGTTTAACTGAATCTGGTTGCAAAATGTTGTTATCCATCTTCCTTGTAAAGTATAGCCACCAGGGACAGGAGTCTTTATTCCAACTTGGCATTTCGCTGTCATCTTTTCACTCTCTGGTAACAGAGATACTTGTGGTAAGTGGTTTTATTGGCACAAGTTAAATATCTAGCCTTCTTTCTTGGTCTTGCCCTTTCTTGATCACTTTCTCCCTTCCTCTAAATCCCAATTCCTATTAACATTTTTATCCTTTCCTAGTACTTTTCTGTGATCATCAGCTTTGTTTTAGGTACTTCTACTCATTCCTTTGAGAGATTTTGAGTCATCTTGCCTCCTTGCTATTCATTTTATCCCACTTTGGGTCATTAGCTAAGTCTTGATGTTCTGTCCTTTCTTTGCCATCCCTACTGATTCTGTGCTGACTTGGGTGCTATCATTTTAACCTGAATGATATTAGTGATCTGCTAGTTGGTGTCCTTATATCAAATCACTTACCTTTGTTCCATGAATGAAGGAAAAATCTTAATTTTTCTGGGTTTAAAAATTGACTAAAATATAATGTGTACACATTTAAAAACCTTCAAACAGTATAAAATATCTAGTTTGACTTAATGTTTTCATTTTTTAAATAGGACTTTGCTAAAAGTAATATGCAGCGTCTAATACAGACCAATTTTCTGAGATGTTCCAGCAAGTTCCACTAGCATTAAGGCTCTGTTGGTACATAAGCTGCCTTCCCAGGTATCACAGTAGCTGTGCCCCAAATGTTTTACTGTGCCATTGCAAAGATCATCAGATTTTCCCCGTCCTGTTTCCTTGCCACTTTCTGTGCGCTACGCCATCCACTAAGCCAATGCTTCCTGTTTAGGTTCTGTCACGTCAGCACTTCTGTACTGATACCACATTCTGTATTAGATAGGAAACAAGTTTGTATGCTTTACAAAAGGCCAAAATAATAATGAATTAACAATAGAAATGTATTTCTTCTTTGTATAATAGACCTAGAGTGAGCAGGCCAGAGCTAATATGATATTGCCTGGTGCCAGGGACTCTTCATCCTCCTATCTTATTTTTCTGCCATTCTTTTTATTGTTATTATTACTTATAGAGACAGGGTCTCCCTTTGTTGCCCA
Source organism: Microcebus murinus (assembly GCF_040939455.1). Lineage (NCBI taxonomy): Eukaryota > Metazoa > Chordata > Mammalia > Primates > Cheirogaleidae > Microcebus > Microcebus murinus. Next base: position 93,569,008 of record NC_134107.1, read on the forward strand.
GGCTAGAGTGCAGTGGTATAATCATAGCTCACTGCAGCCTCCAACTCTTGGGTTGAAGCTATCCTCCTACCTTAGCCTCCCAAGTAGCTGGGACTACAGGTGTGCACCACCATGCTCGGCTAATTTTTGTATTTTTTGTAGAGAAAGGGTTTTGCTGTGTTGCAAGTCTGATCTCAAACTCCTGACCTTAAGCGATCATCCCATCTTGGCCTCCCAAAGTGCTGGGATTACAGGCATGAGCCATGTGCCTGGCCTGCTCTGTGATTCTTAACATGTAGCTTCAGTCTCACATTATATCTATCATTCAGCTAGTAGGAAGAGGAGGATGAAAGTGAAGGGCCAGTTGTGTTGGTTTTAAAGGCATGACCTAGAAGTTTCCATATCCCTTCTATTCACACTCCTAGAAAAAATTTAGTCATGGCTACAACTAGCTTCAAGGAAAGGTGGCCAGAAGTCCAGCTAAAATAAGGGTTTCTATTACTAAAGAGGGAGGAGGGAATGGATATTGGGGGATCACCAGCAGTCTCTGCTTTACCCTACTTGTGTAGTTCCTTAAAGGCTTTTACAGCCTCTGGTTGCCTGTGTCCACAGGATTGTGCATCATTGCATGGTTGTACTGTATTTGTAACTTGTGGACAAAGTAGCAAAATGGTGCTGGTGGCAGAATTGGAAAATGCACCTGGAATAGCTCTTAAATCCTGGTGATTAAGCCTACTAAAGGGAGTTTTCATAGTCTTATAATGATGTTGTAATTTCAGTGAGACATGGTTGAGCTTCTGTGAGGCTTGACAGCATTATATCCTGGATGGTTAAATACCATGACTCTGGAAACTTGAGATCCATGGTTATTAAATATTCTACCTACAACTAATGGAAACGGAGCACACTGTATGGGGGAAGGACATGCTTAAAGCCCTGACTAGGGCAAAACAAACACATTGCACGTAACCAAAATGTTTGTACCCGTGTGATATCCTGATTTAAAAAATAAAATAAAATATTCTACCTCCTAATAATGTACTGGCATACCTTGGTGAGAAGATAGGCCCTTGAACTTATTATTGTAAACCACATCTTGTACAATCTTTAATGTGCCCTGATATGCATTTTGCCAGGTTTCAAAGTTAGTTCTTTGAAGGACTATTTCCAATATACAACAAATTCTCTTATGATTACCCTTACATACTTGTTTTACTTAATAATTTTAGAATAGGCTTGAGTATTTGAACATTATGTGGGTAATAATATTAGGATTCCATTAATTTTTGATTAGTTTGGAGATTGTGGTCGGCAGACTAATGGACCCTCAAAGATAGCCACATCCTAATTCCTCAAACCTGTAAATATGTTGCCTTCCTTGGCAAGAGGGACTCTCCAGATGTAATTAAGGGTACAGACTTTGAGATAGGGCAGTCTATCATGGATTATCTGGGTGGGCCCAATCTAATCTCAGTAGTTCTCAAAAGTGGAAGAGGGAGCCATAAGAGTGGGTCAAAGACGTGATATGAGAATTGGCCTACTGTTGTGGTTGTGAAGATGGAGGGTGAGGGCCATAAGGGATGCTGGAAGCCTAGAGAAGCTGGGAAAGGCAAAGGAACTTGTTCTCCCCTAGAGCCTCTTAAAATGTTTTAGCTCTTTGAACCAGATATTGGACTTTTGAACTACAGAACTATCAGATTATGCAATTTTGTTGTTTTAAGCTACTTTATTAAAGCAGCAATAAGAAAATGATTGAGACGACTGACATTCTTTCTCATATGAAGTCATCCCATCCAGAAAGTGTTTTTTCTTCTATTTATATACATTTTATCTTGTATCTCTTAGTAACATTTTAAGTTGCCTTTCTATAGATCATGCATTTTGTTAAATTGTGATTTAGCTTGTTAAAGCACAAAGTGGATCTTATCATTCTATTCCTCCATTGGTTTCTGTGGCTTTCAAAAGCTTCCTGACTAAACATGGAAATCCTCAGCGTGGCACTTGAGGACCTCCATGATCTAGTGTCTTCCTCTTTCTAGACTTATCCTTCGCTCCATTCCACCATATGCTTACCCGATTGGCCTTCTGAATAAGTCCATGATAATTTTGCTCATGACTAGAATTATCGGATAAAAAGAGTTATCAGGTAAAAAAAAAAATATAGGACACCATATTAAACTTGAATTACTTCTAATAAGGAATGATTTTTTAGTATAAGTATGTTTCCTACAATATTTGCCCTTATCTCATTGTATACAACAAACAAAGGCAATTAGAAGTTACTCAAATTTAACTGATTCTCTGCATTATTATTTCCTTAAGTCTGATAACACTACCCATGATCTTTATGGGATTTCCCTTTCTCATTCTCTTACTACAGATATCCTTCAGGACAAGGTCAAATACCAACTTTAACATAAGCCCTTTGCCTTTTTACTGTCTTCATGGAGTTGGTAGGTTGAATGTCTTTCAGACTGTGAGCTTACTGAGCATTTATTTTTCTCCATTTGCCTATAATGCCTCACATCTATTAGACCCTCAGCAAATGTTTGATGAATAAATGACTAAATAGTGGCAATAAATCATTATAAAGTGGAGTAGATCTCATAATGCATGCTATTGGTAAACTAAGATAGACTTTATAGGAAGGTATTTTAAAGCTAAGGTAGTATAAAAACTATTTCATAAGTAACGTAGCTTTGGGGTTGTCAATAAAACATTTAATAAGATGGAAACCACGTAAAATTGGTAAGTGCATCAAATAAAAGTTGGGAGGTTATACCAACAGAGAATTGGCAAAAACCAAAATGTTCCCACTCTGAAGCTATGGGTATCCATCAAAGACATTCGCACAGTGCCTCAGACCCTAGGGAGATGAACTCCCAAGTTTAAATATTAATGTAGGATATTCGTACATATTTCTCCTCTTGGATAAATCAAGATGAAATCTGTTATAAAGAGAGTTTGAAACAGTTTCCTTAAGTGAATTTCTCTCTTTAAAGTCCAACATGATTGGCACCATAGACACCTGCTAGGGTTTGCATTCCAGGAAAACCACAGTCGCTAGGGTTAATGCTGATAAGATTTCCTCTGCATAAGACACGTACCAAGCAGCACCTACCACGGGACAGAGAAGACTTACTGTTACATCGGGAGACATCAATGTGTTTTATGTCTGTCATCATTTCAACTCCCACTTTGGACCTTCAAAAAATAGGACAATAAATTAGCTATTGTCTGTACACATAACACAGGTAACATGAATTACCTGTTTATGAGTAAAGGATAATTTTAAGTTTTATATAACTGAAAGTTATTATTTTTGCAAATTTTAGATATATATTGAGCATTTTAAGTGAATTAAGATTTTCGAAGGCTTTCTGTCCTGCTGAGAGCACCTGAAATCAGCAGTTCTCCTCATCTGCCACATGCAGTCAATGTGTCCTGAAATTTTAGATTAAAAATGTTTTATAATTTGCAAGTTGTCTTCTCTCTGCTTCCACATCACCTATTGAAGTTTGTAGAATATTTTCTTGGAGTACTGTGAGTCTCTAATTGGCCAGCCTGTCTCAGTTTCATCCCACTTGAATTCTTCAACACAACTGCCAGAGTGTCCTTTCTAATTTCAACTGCAAGTGCAATACTGTTTAAAATCTTTAACCATTTCCCTGTCACTTATCTAAGGAGTCCAGGCTCCTTAATGTGGCATTTAGACTTCTTGTCATAGGGCCTCTGCTTCCCTCTTTATCCACATTTCCTGCTGTGGTTGCCTTCAGTTTTTCCCACAAACTTGCTTTCTGAAGATTGTACACTTTGTGAAGGAAGGAAATATGCATCTGCCTGGCCCACTGCTGTATTCTTAATATCTACCAAAGTGGCTGGCAGAAAGTAGTGTTCAGTCTGATGTATGAATAAATGTATACTGCATTTCTTTCCTCCAATTGATGAAAGACCACCTGCCTCTTCCTGCTTGAAAACTATGACCCTCCCTCTGATTCATTCTTTGTCTCAAACCGATGTGCATGTGTATGTAAGTGGAGGAAGGCAGAAAGGGGTTACATGGAGAATGGGGACCCAGGTGCCAGGCACAACAGGTATAAGTGGTACCTAATTCTCTACTATGGAAGTTTCTTCAGCTCCAATTGCGAGAAGGGAAAGAATTGGCATGTTTTCATCTTTACTGGGATTTAGGCTAAGTATGGTTGGTGGGTAGGAAGAGATTTGGTAAGCTGTACCATCAGAGGTAAGAGGAAAGGAACAGAAACCCAACTGTGCTTTTAATTACTCAGAAAGGACTCACAGATTATAGATTAAGAGCCCAAACTTGGATAACAAGGTAAGATTTTCCACTCTTATGTCCTCTTAGCATATTTTTTTTGAAAGCTTAAAAAAAAACTCTAAGCTTGACTTTGAAAACTGTTAAGAAAGGGATTGCTGAGGACCTAGCATTCTACTCTGTCATCAAGCTTAGGGAAAATAAAACTGCAGGGAGAATAATATGGATATTGACAGAATGGAAAGGAAGAAGGAAATAGACTGAGCCCCCAAGGCTTATGGAAAGTTACCAAATGAACAGAAGACTCTGAAACTGATAGGTGCCTTAGGGCTTAGCGTACAGTTGTGGGATTTGTGATGGCAGATAGTTACCCTTTGCAAATCCTCAGAGTGGCCTCTGAAGAGACCCTGATGGTTCATTCTAATCAATGAAGTGTTTTCAAGCTCGGTGGAGGACAGAGAAACCAGGAAATGAACATCTGTTTGTGAGTGGGGGAGAAAGACATGGTGTTATGCAGCCGTAATTGATAGAAGAAACATGCTTACACCCTGGTTTGTGGAGGCCTGTTCAACCAGGGGCTTCCAGGAATCACTAGGTTACAACTTGGGGAGCAGAAGGATTCCTCCACTCTGAGAAATATCTGATTTTGAACTCAATTGGCAATGACCAGTGGGCGTTGGCTTTTTAGAAAGATTTACTCAGACTGCAGTGTGGAGAATAGATTAGAGGGGAGGTGACTGCTGGGAGGGAGACCAGTTGGGAAGCTGTTATAGGTTATCCAGATGAGAGGCTGGTGGTCTGAACTTGGACAGTGGCACTGGGCATGGAGAGAAACGGATGCATGCAAAGGATATTTAAGAGGGAGAATCAACAGACTATGATACAGCAGGTGAAGGAGCATGGATGTTATCATACACTTATGAAGGAATCTTTTCTCAGTGAAACATCTATGAGCACGTAGCAGAATAGTTTTCCACAGAACATATTTTATAAAAACCTGTAGGTCTATAGTAGAAGACATGACTGAGTCTGACAGTACCAGTCACCTGGGAAAAGAACAGGCATGTGTATTACAGAGTTCCACCGTGTGCAGCCCTCTTCTATTGAACATTTCAGTGAAAATGCAAACCTTGGCATAGAGTCATGAACAGAAGGCCCCATGAAGACACCACATATCTGAGTAGAGGAGGCACCTGAGAGGGTCACTGTCAGTATTGAGATAGGTAGTGTAGCTTGACTTAGGAGCACCTCTCAGTGTATTGAAAATATACTTACCTGTGGAAAAGGCCTTTTTCCTGCATAGTAAGATAAGAAATTTTTTGATTCCTGGTGGTCATGTGGGTCAGGGCCTCACAGGGCAAGTGTTGAGGCTTCACACAGTAGAAGGCTTCTTCGTCTCTATCGTCCAGGTATTTACAGAGTTCAGCACTTGAATTGAGGGTCAGGCCACATTCAGTGAAGACATGGGAGGTCCCATTAACAAATTTACCTTTGAAAACAACTTTATCATAGCCTTGGTTCCTTGCCCTCCAGAGAGCCGACACCCCTTCGCTGGGGTGGATGAGCAGGAGAGACAGGAAGACTGGGCCCTCCCAGAAGAGAGTGAAGCTGACAAGGTAGGTGCCGTTGTTGAAGTCGGTCACCTTTCCTGCAGCACCTGCTTCCAGGGATGGGGAGGACATCCTGGCCCTCAAGAAATCTCCGCCATATTGCTTCTTGCGTCCCAAGTAGTCCTTGGCCTCCAGCAGGACATCCAGCTGGTCCCCCTTGCAGTAGGTGTGTCGAGGGTTGAGGACGGTGGCTGTGCTGTGTGCAGCACTGGTGGTGGTGTTCACGTGGGCGAAAGGTCTGGGTGGGATCTGCTGGTCTAGTTTCTCCACGATCGCCTTTATTCTCAGCTCAGTGTCTGTTGGTGGCTTTAACGGGCTCACTGGTGTTTTGGGGAATGGAGGAGACTTCGTGGAGGTGTTCCAGTGATAGAGGGAGATGGATAAATTTAGAGTAGACCAAAACTGAAATGACAAGAAATGTGACATACTATGAAATGAACCTCTTCCTGGTAAGTTTTACTTATTTTGAGTTTGAATATTTATTTATATATTATTATCAATATTATTTAAACTCTCTGATAATTTTGAATAAAATGTAAACATTTATGTTTTTACCTGAATATTTCAGAAAATGCCTGAAGAGTTGTAGATAAATATGTTATATCTAAAATATATAGCTCAGAGAATACTTGTGATGAGTAACAAATTGGTACCGTTGCATTTACTCTTCCTTTGCATATACACCTGACATCCAATAACTAATTTCTGTTACTTCTGCCCTGTAAATCTTTTTCCTCTGTGTAATAGTCTTTTCCTCCCCAACTGTCTAATAGTCCAAGCCACCATCATGTATGTCCTGGATGTAGCAGTCACCTCAAGGATGAAGGCTATCCTCAGACTTCATGAAGACAGTTCTGCTTTCTCCCCATTTACTTTCATCTTGTGTAGCTAAATCAGTCCTTCTAAAGCAAAACCATATTTGTGTCCCTGCTTACACCCCTTCCATGGCTTCTTATAACTCTTGGGGTGAAGTCTGTTCCTAACATGGCTTTACACTGTGGCCTATTTTTAACTATCCAGTTCTTGCCACTCTCTCCCTTGCACTCAGTGTTCTGATAAGACTATTTTACTTTTAGGAGCTGACCTTCCTTTCTTTCAGCTCTTGCTCTTTCCTAATGTTTTCTTTTCTTTTTGGACTGCTAGCCATCTCCACATTTCACCCCAAACCACCTCGACATTCTAAACTTCTATTTTAGAAATTGCTACAACCTTAGAAGTCGCATATAGTTTTAGCACTACCCAGTGTCTTATAGGAATTCAAATTTGGGGATTTCCAAACCTTGTTGATGGTCAGAAGCACCTGCCAAGCTTTTCTAGAAACATGGATTCTCAGGCCGTGATCCAGATCACCTGAGTCATAATCACTAACTGTATTGTCCAGGAGTATATTTTCCAAAAGCCTCACAGGCAACCCTGTGATCAGCTAGGTTTGAGAACACCCTTAAGCAACTTCAATGTACTACAAAAATAAAATAAACAAAAAACTTCCAAATTGATTTTATGAAGCAAATGTAATGTATTTTCCAAAACCTGATAAAGATTATACCAGAGAAAACTATAGAAACTATGAATATTGAGGCAGAATCTTAAAATATTAGCAAACACAATCCAAATGAACATTGGAAAAAATAATATTTCATGACCCAGAGAGTTTTTTACCAGGAATACAAATTTGGTTCAGTTTTTAATATAATTTATCATATTAGTACAGCTAATGAGAAAAATTGTATGATTATCTCTCTGTATGCACAAAAGGACTTTGACAATATTCGTACATATTCATGTTAAAAACACTCAACAAAAAAATGTATGGATCTTCTCTTCACATAAAATATTAATATATACTTTAGATGAGAGAAAGCAAGTTAGAGACACTGGACTTGAATGGAAAGTTAAAACAATCTTTATTTTCAGATGCAATGGTTATTTATCTGGAAAAACCTAAAATATCAGTGTAAAAATGACTATAAACAATAAAAGAATTTAGTAAGATAGTAGGTAATAAAATTAATGTATAAAAATCAATAACATTTGTGTATACAGACAAAAACCAGAGAGAATAAATGGATCTGATAATATAGTAGCTGATATATAGTAGCTGATATATAGTAGCGAAATCTGATATATAGTAGCAAAATGATAATAAAATACTGAATAAATTGAACATGAGTGTCCAAGAATTATATGAGAAAAAGTCACAAAACACTACTGAAGAAAACAAAATTGAACAAATGGAACAGAAACCATGTTCTTGGATTAAAAAAACCTTAACATCATAAAGAAGCTATTTAGTCTTCCAAGGTTAATTTATACATTTGATGAAATCACAATAAAAAATATCCCTGATATTTTCTGGACCAGACAGGTCAATTAGAAAGTTCACTTGAAAGGATAAATGAGAATGAATAGTTAGAAAATGTTTGGAGGATAAAAAAACAGGGTCCTGGGTATGGGTAGGATTAGCTCTACTAGATATTAAAACTTCCTTATAAAATCTATAATTAAAATAGTGTGGTATTGGCACATGAATAAAAAGACAGTGGAACAGAATTGAAAATCAGAAACAGACCTTATTATACATACAAATTTAGTATGCTATAGAGGCAGCAGCCAAAATCAGTGTGGATATTGGATGGAATTTTTAATAAGAGGATTAGGATAACTGGACAGCTATATGGAAAAAGCGAAATTAGATTGTCAGGCTGTTCAACAGCACAAATTCCAAGTGGATCAGATATTTATAGACAATGGAACTATACTAGTAAAAAATGTGGGTGAATTCCTATGTAACTTTAGAGTGGGAAAAACTTTTCTAACAATGACTTGACATCCATAAACAATAAGAGAAAGTAGATTACTAAAAAAAAAATAACTTTTGCATGGAAAAAGAAATCATAGACCAAAAGACCAAATGACAAACTGGGTTTACATGGCCAGGTAACATATGCACCTGGATTTAGTGACAAGGAAGTTGGTAGCTTTAACAAGGGCTGTTTTGGGAGTATTGGGAGGTGGAATTCTGATGGGAGTGGATGCAGGATGAGTGTGAAATAAGGAAGAGGAGGTCGCTGGTGTCCACTGTCCCTCTGAGAAGCTGGAAAGAGAAGGAAGAAGACAGCAGGGTTGGAGGTGGGGAGAAGGGGCTGATTGCTGATGGACTGGGCCTGGCTTGATGCAGGTCACACGGGGGTGGGAGGCTTCAGATCACACTGGAGAAAATTGTTCCTACCTTTGTGGAGTTTTGAGAAATAATTATCCAGGTAACTACTAAAAAAGATATTATCAACAGCACCATTTTCTGAAGCATCATATTTGAAGACATGATGAGTGTTCTAGGAGAGATGGTACAAGAGAGGAATTGTGTGAGAAGTGAATCTCTCTATACTCAGTTTTATTTTTAATCTGTAATTTGCCACCAAGATTTTGTTTCTCTTTTGTGAACAATTCTCTTCTTTCCCTCCCCTCACCAACAACCCATACTCCCAACCCCTTTGCCCACCTTTTGGCTACTCCTGTCCAAGTTCTAGCTGGGATTGTTGCTTCCTCCTTTTAGGAGCCTGAAATGGAAGTCTGATGCACTCTGCGTTTTCTCAGTTATGACACATCACAATTACAATGAGAAACAGAACAATTACTCTACCAGCATGTCTATTGGGGGAATACTTGGGGTAGCTGATAGGACCACGAGAATATGCTCATGTTGTGAAACATAGTTTGTAAAATGCCCTTAAAGAAAGTTGGTCCTATTAACTGGGCAGGGAGATGGGGTGGGTGGCTTTTGTTTTGCTGAGCACCAAGTGTGAAATTTGGAAGTAGAAACTCCTTCAGGACTGAACTGCTCTGCATAACAAGGAAGAGAGGATCCAACAAGGCTAGGTACTGCATGAGGAAAGGGAAAGAAAAGGTGATAGAAAGAGGTGTGTGTGGGGGGGGAAGAGAGAGGCTCCTCCCCACCATGTTCATGTTATTATATTAATAATATGGGCTTGGAGAACAGAAATAAAATTACATGCTTTGGCTTATTTTGGGGTACAAAACGTAAAGCCTCTTCTCTCTGTCCTTTACCAAATCCTCATTGAAGTCTAGATTGCATGAAAAGCTTTTGTTTAAGTGGATTCATTTGGCAGAATCCAAAAATTGTCTGTATTTTTAATCTGGTTGGTGCAGAGCAAAAAGATAACTTCACTTGCAGAGTAGAAGCTAGAGAACAAAGAGTAAATTTAGAGCTGATTAACCTTTTGAGAGTCCAAGATCAAAGTATTTTAAACAAGATGTAGTACACAGTCAAAACTCATATTAAATCACTATCTTCTGATTGAACTTTGACTTCCCAGTTACTGAAGCATGGTATGGGGGAACTTGGGGAGGTGTTGAGTTCTGGGTCAAGACTGGTATTGGGACAAAATGAATGAGTGCAAGAGAGAGGACAAGGGCTCTAATCTGTGCCACACACTATATTGCAATAGTTTGTTTACTTTCTGAAGGCTAAAAGACTTGTCACTCACTGAACAATTAGAATAGTGTCTATGTGAGAGTTACATACAAGTACCTAGCACTGTGCCCAACAAGCACGATATTTGTTGAATACTTTCAAAACAGAATCCTGATTTCAGAACAACTTCAACTTCTATCCACTGAAATTTCATATTTTCTAAGTGTACAAAATAGCATGTTCAATAGGGCAAAAAGTCAGAGTTAGGGGGCCACTCTGACTACCTGTCCCCCTAATGACCCTAGTTTTCTGACCTGAAAGTGAATTTTGTGAAGTCTGAGTTACAATGTCTGATCCGATTCATTTTTCCTTACTTAATGAAGTAGCGTGTATAGATAAGTTTCAACAACATTGAAAAGAAAATTATGATTATCACTGTACTTTTATGAATCTTAGACTCTCAACCTCCTTTTCATAAATCTTTAAGATTATTCTGTAAAATATTGAGTACTTACCAAATATGCATCAGGTACCATAGAATGTACTGGAAATAAAGAGAAACAACAAAATGAATTAAATAAACATTTTGGAGGATGAGAATACAGCAGTAGAAATACGAAATTCTTTTTTATTTTATTTCAGCATATAAGGGGGGTACAAACATTAAGGTTACATACATTGCTCTTGCCCTCCCCCCTTGAGTCAGAGCTTCAGGTGTGTCCATCCCCCAGACGGTGTGCATCACACTCACTATGTATGTAAATACCCATCTCCTCCTCCCCCCTTCCACCTCCCACCTGCCAGACACCCGATAAATGTTTTTTTTTAACCTTTTAGTTACATTTTATATCTTTACCTCTCCCTAGCAAGAGTTAGAGGTATGCCCTTTCCCCTCCACAATGTTCACTACATCCCTCAGATATGGTACTACCCCCCCCAACTTCTGAATCCTTGGTGAACACCACCCACTTTGAGCACCATAGTGTTAATCAGTCAGTACCAATTGGATGGTGAGTACATGTGGAGCCCATTACTCTGATCTTGTGTCATCTCACTCTGGATAATGGGCTTAAGCTCAATGCAGGATAATATAAGCGGTGCTAACTGTCGTTTCTTAGAATTGAGTAATATTCCATTGTAAGCATATACCAAATTATAATAATCCACTCATTAATTGACAGACATTTGGGTTGTTTCCATGTCCTTGCAATAGTGAATTGTGCTACCATAAACATTCGGGTGCAGATGTCTTTATAATAGAATGTCTTATGCTCTTTTGGGTAAATGCCTAATAATGCTATTGCTGGGTTGAATGGTATTTCTGGTATTTCTACTTTTAGCTCTTTGAGATGTCTCCAAATTCTTTTCTACAAAGGTTGCACTAATTTGCAGTCCCACCAGCAGTGTAAGAGTGTTCCTGTCTCTCCACATCCTTGCCAGCATTTGTTGTTTTGGGATTTCTTTATACAGGCCAATCTCACTGGGGTTAGATGATATCTCATTGTGGTTTTGATTTGCATTTCTCTAATGATTAGTGATGTTGAGCATTTTTTTTATATGTTTGCTGGCCATTATTCTGTCGTCTTTAGAAAAGTTTCTGTTCATTTCCATTGCCCACTTCTTGATGTGGTTGTTTGATTTTTTTTGTTAATTCTTTTGCGCTCTAGATAGATTCTTGTTATCAGACCTTTATTGGAAGTGTAGAGAGCAAATATTTTCTCCCACTCTGTAGGTTGTCTATTTGCTCTAATGATAGTGTCCTTGGCTGTGCGGAAGCTTTTTAATTTCAAGTCCCATTTGTCTATTTTCGTTGCTGTGGTGATTGCTTTGGGAGTCTTCTTCAAAAATTATTTGTCTAGAGCAATGTCTGAGAGGGTTTTCCCCACCTCATCTTCTAGGATTCTTAAGGTTTCATGCCTTAGGTTTAAATCTGTTATCCATCTTGAGTGGATTTTTGTGAGAGGTGAGAGGTAGGGATCCTGATGAATTCTTCTGCATGTAGCTATCCAGTTTTCCCAGCACCATTTATTGAAGAGAGATTCTTTTCCCCATTGTATATTTTTATCTGCTTTATCAAAGATTAGGTTATTGTATACAGATGGTTTCATCTCTGGAATCTCAGTCCTATTCCAAATATCAATGCTTCTGTTCTTGTGCCAGTACTAGGCTAATTTAACTATTATTGCTTTATAGTACAGCTTGAAGTCAAGAAGACTGATGCCTCCCAGTGTGTTCTTTTTGCTTAAGATTGCTTCGGCTATACGACATTTTTTCTGGTTCCATACAAAGTGAAGAATTATATTTTTTACATCTGTAAAGAATGATGGTGGTAATTTGATGGGGATTGCATTAATTCTGTAGGTGACTTTAGGTAATATTGGCATTTTAACGATATTGATTCTACCAATTCATGAACAAGGTAGATTTTCACATCTGTTTACAGCTTTTACAATTTCTTTTTTTAATGTTATGTAGCTCCCTTTGTGTAAGTTTTTTGTTAAATATATTCTTAGATATTTAATTTTCTTTGGGGCTACAGTAAAAGGTATTGCATTTTTTATTTGAGTTTTGACTTGGCAGTTCTTGGCATATATGAATGCCTCTGATTTGTGTATATTGATTTTATAACCTGAGACTTTACTGATTTCATTTTATCAAGTCTAGGAGTCTCTTGGACAAATCCATGGGGTTTTCTAGGTATAATATCATATCATTGGCAAAGAGTGAGAGTTTGATCTCATCTGCACCCACTTGGATGCCCTCTCTAGCCTGAATGCCATAGCTAGGACTTTGAGCACTATGTTGAATAGAAGAGGAGATAGTGGGCATCCTTGTCTAGTTCCAGTTAGAAGTGGGAATGGTTTCAGTTTTTCACCATTCAGTATGATATTTGCCATGGGTTTGTCATAAATGGACTTGATAATTTTAAGGTATGAGCGACCTATGCCTATTTTGTTAAGAGTTTTTATCATAAAAGTGTGTTGGACTTTGTCAAATGCTTTTTCTGCATCTATTGAGACAATCATATGGTCTTTGTTCTTGTTTTTATTTATGAGGCAGATTGCATTTATAGACGTGTGTATGTTGAACCAGACTTGCATCCTTGGAATAGAGCCCACCTGCTCATGGTGAATTAATTTTTTTATGTGCTGCTGAATTCTGTTTGCTAAAATTTTGTTGAGGATTTTTGCATCTATATTCATGAGGGATATTGGTCTGTAATTTTCTTTTTTTTTGTTGCGTCTTTTCCTGGATTTGGTATCAAGGTGATATTGGCTTCGTAGAATGAGTTAGGAAGAATACCATCCTTCTCAATGTTGTGAAATAATTTCTGTAGTATAGGTATGAGTTCACTGTTTTATGTTTGGTAAAACTCTGAAGTGTAGCCATCCGGTCCGGGACTTTTCTGTTTGGGGAGGTTGTTATTTGCTGTTCTAATTTCTGTGCTTGATATTGGTCTATTCAGGAATTCTGTTATCTCCTGGATGAACTTAGGGAGGTTGTATGAATCCAGGAATATGTCCATTTCTTCCTGGTTATTTAGTTTTTGGACATATGGTTTTTTATAGTAGTCAAACACAATGTTTTGTATTTCTGTGGTGTCTGTTGTGACCTCTTCTTTTTCATTTCTTATTAAGTTTATTAGAGTCCTTTCCCTTTGAGTTCTTGTCAGTTTAGCAAGAGGGCTATCATTTTTATTTATGTTTTCGAAAAACCAGCTTCTGGTTTTGTTGATCTTCCGTATAATTCTCTTGTTCTCCATTTCATTTAGTTCTGCTTTGATATTAGTTATTTCTTTTCTTCTACCAGGATCGGAATCGGTTTGCTCTTCTTTTTCCAATTCCTTGAGTCTATTCATTAGGTTGTCAGTATTAGATCTTTCTGTTTTTTGGATGTGAGCATTTATTGCTATTAGTTTTCCTCTCGGGTATGCTTTTGCTGTATCCCACATGTTTTTTTAACGTGTGTCTCTGTTATCATTTTGTTTGAAAAAACTTTTCATTTCCCTTTGAATTTTCTCCTTGACCCAATAATTCTTCAATAATAGTTTGTTTAGTTCCCATGACTTTGTGAAGTGTTGAGTGTCTCTATAGGAATTGAACTCTAGTTTTATACCACTATGGTCAGATAAGACACATGGTATAATTTCTATTTTCTTGAATTTTTTGAGATCTGATTTGCATCCTAGTATGGTGATCAATTTTGGAGAAGGATCCATGGGCAGCTGAGAAGAATGTAAATTCAACTTTATTTGGGTGGAATGTTCTGTAGAAATCTGTTAGACCTTTTTGATAAAGAGCTTTGTTTGAGCCCATTATTTCTTTGCTTATTTTCTGTTTGGAGGATCTATCTAGTTCATTCAGTGGAGTGTTGAAGTCCCCTGCTACTATGGCAGTATTGTTTAACATGATATTTAGATCATACAAGGTTTGCTTTATGTAATTGGGTGCTCCTGCATTGGGTGCATAAATATTAAGAATTGTTAAATCTTCTTGTTGGATCTTCCCTTTCACCATTATTATGTGGCCATCTTTATCCCTTTTTACTTTTGCTATTTTAAAGCTTATGTTATCTGAAAATAGTATAGCTACCCCTGCTTTCTTTTGACTTCTGTTTGCATGGATGACAGTTTTCCATCCCTTGACCTTCAGCCAGAAGGCATCTTTGTGGGTTAGATGTGTTTCCTGTAGACAGCAGAAACTAGGCCTATGAATTTTTATCCACTTTGCCAGTCTATGCCTCTTCAGAGGACAGTTTAAACCATTTACATTTATTGAGAGGATTGAAATTGGAGGAAGATTTCCATTTATATTGTTGGGTGAAGTCCTGTTGCTTTGACTTGCTCCTTGAGCCATCATGCAGTTCAAGTTCTAGCCTTTAATTCTTTGAAGATTTTACTTTGAGGAGTGTCTATTGCTTTCTTCAGTGTGGAAGGCTGATCTGAGAACTTCCTGTAGGGCTGCTTTGCAAATTTCTTCAGTGATTGCTTGTCTGAGAAGGACTTTATTTCTTCCTCATAGATGAAACTTAGTTTTGCCAGATAAAGAATTCTAGGTTGGGCTTTATTCTGTTTTAGAAGATTAAGGATAGGCATCCAATCCCTCCTGGCTTGTAAGGTTTCAGATGAGAAGTCTGCTGCTGTTAGTGTGATAGGCTTTCCTTTATAGGTTATTTGCTGCTTTCATCTCGCTGCATGGAGGATTGTTTCTTTCACGTTTACTTTGGTCAGCCTAATAACCACGTGATGAAGTGATTGCCTTTTCACGTTGAGTCTCCCAGGAGTTCTGTGTGCTTCTTGTCTTTGGATATCAAAATTTCTATCCAGGCCCAGCATATTTTCCTCCAGTATTCCGTGAAATAAGTTTTCCAGCTTTTGTGAATGTTCCTATTTCTCTTCTGGAATCCCGATCAATCTGAGATTTGGCTTTTTAATATAGTCACACACTTCTTGTGAACTTTGGTAATGTCTCTTGTTTCTGTGTTCCCTTTCTTCCTCTGATTTGTTTAGTGCATAGGCATAATCTTCAGGCTCTGAGATTCTTTCCTCTGCATGGTCCATCTTGTTCTTGATGCTTTTCACTGTATTATGGAATTCCTTGATTGTTTTCTTCATTCCCAGAATTTCTGTTTGGTTTTTCTGAATAATTTCAATTTCTTTGGAGAATTTTTCATTCATTTCCTGAATTGTTCTTGTGGTTTCTCTATGTTGGAATTCCATTTTCTCTTCAATTCCATTGAGCTTTCTAACAATCCATATTTGGGATTTTTCCTCCATTAGTTTAATCATATGTAAGTTGGTGTCAGTTGATGGAGATTGAGTATTTTCTTTTGGAGGTGACCTTTCTCTCTGCTCCATGTTTCCTGTGATCTTTTGCTGGTTCTTTCTCATCTGGGTGCTTTATCAAGGACTGGAGGTGCAGGGACTAGATTATGACTAAATTCTGGGATTCCAGAGGGATGATCCTTTGCAGATCTGGGGATATGTGCTTGGTCCTGTAATGTCTTAGAGGAGTTTGAGCCTGTTGGATTTTCTTTGACCTATTGTCTTCACCATCTTTTAATAGTGATCAGTGAGTTTGGATCACTTGCTTAGATTCCCAGGAGTTGTATCACTCTTGTGTGCGTGACTCCCCTAACAATTACTAGTATGAAGTGGGAGGCACTGTGATGAGCTGTGAGGCTACTCTCTTTTTTTATTGCTTGTGGTTTGTGTGTGGGGGTCAGTTATCAAGATATTACAATACCTTTGTAATGAGCTCTAAACCCCTAAATGTAGTAAACAGGAATCTCAGTCTTTGCAGAGTGTCGTGCCACTACCAGGGGATCCTTGAGCCCTGTTACCTATTTAGATGGGGTGAGATAAGCAATAGGTATCAGTAAGCCTACGAGAGTATGCTTCAGAGGTTGTTTGATCTGTAGCTAGGGGAGAGCTGCTAAAAAGTTATTCAGAGATCTTTTGCCACCTATGTGGGGCAGCTCCTGGTGAAAGGTGTCTTGTGCAATTGCTAGGGATTCCGGTTGAGATTTTCCTTCCCAGAACACAAGCCTGTAATTTTTCTACTGCCTAGATACCAAGGGCAAGCCCTTGTATTCTGCTTTTATCAGATGATCCAAACCAACTCACTATAGTAGGGCATCAACTCTCATTACCCCACCCCTCCAAAGATGGGGTTTATCTAGTTGGTATGAAGGAAAAGCCTCAGGGCTGTTGAAGAGGCCCTGCCCAGGGCTGCTGAGGGACACAGAGCAGAGCCTGGCTGCCTGGGTGCTCTGCTCCTGCATAGGAGGGGTCAGGCCCTTCCCTATGAAATACCAGTGGCCTGGTTGCAGACACGGACTCTCTGCAACCCAGGAGGGTCTTAGCCCTAAAAGCAGACTCCCTCAGCACTCCACACTTCCAAGACTGGGGGCTGATCCTTTGGTTGGAGGCCCTGTCTACCAAATTGCATCCAAGAGATGGCTACAGTCTCAGCTTGGATAGCAGTCTAGAGAAGCTGTTACTAAACCCTTTCAGGGGAGGGATCTGGCCCTTTGAGGAAAAACGGGCCAGCAGCGGATAATAAGCAAGAGGAGGTAGCAGTCCAGCCTCCGGTTTCAGCTTGAAAAATGGCTTGTTTCACAATGCCACCCAGGGGTGGAGTCTGTAGCTTTGGAGGGAAGCACTCAGCTCAAAACACAAGAAAATGTGGGTGTTCCTGTTGTCCCAGGTCACAGGTGGAAAATCAGTCTCCTTCCCATCTCCGCCCTCCTAGGGTGGGGTCTGTTCTTTAGGCGCAAAACACAGGTGGCTGGGTGGAATGGGGGGACCGCCTGACCTCACCAGGAGGCACCGCCTGGAAAGCAATCTCTCTCC
Source organism: Microcebus murinus (assembly GCF_040939455.1). Classification (NCBI taxonomy): domain Eukaryota; kingdom Metazoa; phylum Chordata; class Mammalia; order Primates; family Cheirogaleidae; genus Microcebus; species Microcebus murinus. The sequence continues at coordinate 93,586,659 of NC_134107.1, forward strand.
CTCTTCCACCCCCTCACAGGTGGAGCTTGAGCCACTAAAGTCATTGGGAGGCACCGCCAAGGAGCGGATACTCTCCCTTTTCCACCCCTCACAGGCAGAGCTTGAGCTTCCGGAGACTATCAGGAGGCTCCTCCAAGGAGCGAATGCTCTCCCTTTTCTGCCCCGTCACCGGCAGAGCTTGGACCACCGGAGTCCACTGGGAGGCTCCTCCAAGGAGCGAACGCTCTCCCTTTTCCACCCTGTCACCGGCGGAGCTTGGACCACTGGAGCCCACTGGGAGGCTCCGCCAAGGAAAAAACACTCTCATTTTTCTGCCCGTCACCGGCAGAGGTTGAGCGGCAGGAGCCCACTGGGAGGCTCCGCCAAGGAGCGAACGCTCTCCCTTTTCCACCCCGTCACCGGCGGAGCTTGGACCACCGGAGTCCACTGGGAGGCTCCGCCAAGGAGCGAACGCTCTCCCTTTTCCACCCCGTCACCGGCGGAGCTTGGACCACCGGAGTCCACTGGGAGGCTCCGCCAAGGAGCGAACGCTCTCCCTTTTCCACCCCGTCACCGGCGGAGCTTGGACCACCGGAGTCCACTGGGAGGCTCCGCCAAGGAGCGAACGCTCTCCCTTTTCCACCCCGTCACCGGCGGAGCTTGGACCACCGGAGTCCACTGGGAGGCTCCGCCAAGGAGCGAACGCTCTCCCTTTTCCACCCCGTCACCGGCGGAGCTTGGACCACCGGAGTCCACTGGGAGGCTCCGCCAAGGAGCGAACGCTCTCTCTTTTCCACCCCGTCACCGGCGGAGCTTGGACCACCGGAGTCCACTGGGAGGCTCCGCCAAGGAACAAACACTCTCACTTTTCTGCCCGTCACCGGCAGAGGTTGAGCGGCAGGAGCCCACTGGGAGGCTCCGCCAAGGAACAAACACTCTCCCTTTTCCACCCCGTCACTGGCGGAGCTTGGACCACTGGAGTCCACTGGGAGGCTCCGCCAAGGAACAAACACTCTCACTTTTCTGCCCTTCACCAGCGGAGCTTGAGCGGCAGGAGCCCACTGGGAGGCTCCGCCCAGCTGCTAACACTCTCCCTTTTCCGCCTGTCACCGCTGGAGCTTGGGCCACCCGAGTCCACCAGACAACTCAGCCCAAAGAGCCATCTTTCTCACTTTTCTGCCCCTTCAAAAGCGAAGAATAAGCCGCTGGTGTGTACAGACCCCCCATCCAAAGAGTCCCCACACAGTGCTCTGGAGAGTTCAAATTGCTTTCCATTCCTGTCTCCTCTCCAAACCACCTGACCTCCGCCCGTGGTACCTCTTTGCAGTGACTTCAGGCACTTCGTTGAAATATGAAATTCTTGTTGGTCTTTAAATAACCCTTATCTTTCCGTGCTCCTGGGTCTGCCTGCACTGTTCCGCCTGACTGTCTTCACGTCTGTGCTCGCTCACCACACCAGAACCTCCCTCCCCCAATCTCCAACAGCTTCCTGGTTAATTTGGAAAATTCCTATTCATTATTTGAGTTTGAGCTTGAATGCCAGCTGTTCTTTCCTCAATAGTTTAATTAGTAATGAATTCCTTGTGCTCCCCTAGGCTATTATGTATACCTCTGTTACAGTACATGCGGGGCTGCGTTGTGTGCCTGTTTCTTCTTTAGGTGAATGGACATTTAGGAAGGGAGTCCCTCAGAGATTCCCCCACTTGAGAGAAGAATCACCGCAGGCTGAACCCTCCAACCTTGGATTGCTGAAACATGTATCACAAGATCCTGGTCCTGACAGCCAAGCAGTTCTATTGCTCATATCCCTGATCAAACATTTCTGTTGTTCTAGTACTGACTTTGGCCAGAGCTGACTCCTTGAGAGTGGCCAGAGTGCTTCTTTTTAAGAAGGAATTTTACTGATGGCAGGGTCTTTATTAATCCCATCTTCCATACCATAATCATTTTTGCATCTGTTTTCTACTTGGAACTCTTAATCAAGATCACATTTTTCTAAACCCCAAATAACTGCAAATCAGAATTCTTCTTGGGATCTTATGGCCTCTCTCATTTATTCCAGAATCAATGTCTCACCTAGAGTTTATTCTTTGGCTTGAGCTCTTCATATCCTGTCTTCAGGATGTCTCCACATGGAAATCCTTGCCAGTAGAAGTGAGCTGGACCTGGCTTATACCAGTTTGTGAGACCCTGTTGTACACATCTCTTCCCAGCTTCTCTTTTAGCGACATCACCCTGGTAGCTTGAAATAGACCATAATGTGTGTATTTACTTCAGGAAATCAGCAAAGGCTGTAAACAGGTCCTCCAGGAGAGCAGGTTTATCAGAGTACCCCTGCTCATAGGAATCTCAAAGTTGACTTGTCCTATTGGAATGTTTTCTCTTCCGCAAAATGTCCTCTGCTTCTTTTCTCTGCCTGTCTCTGTGAATGGTATCCTCAGTCAGAAACCTGGCCACTATTTTGTACCATTTGCCTCCTTCTGCTCATATCTGGCCACCCTCAGATGTGACTGAGTCAATATGCAGACTGCTAGTTGTCTTTTTCATCACTAGTGATAGAGACTTGTAGCTGGGCACTGGCAGCCCAGTCACAGGACATTTCCCAGCCTCTGTTGTGTTTGGTTGTGGCTATGAGACTGACGTCTCTGAAATGGATGTAAGCAGAGGTAAGAGTGCCATGTCTCCTCCAGGCTCTCTTTCCTCTTCCTACCTTTTGCAACTAGCTATGGCAGCAGCCTAGCTTAGACCCTGGAGGTGATGGCAACATCCCAGAACAGGGGCTTCTTAAAACTTCTGTGTAACATGGGCCCCTTTGACAGTCTGATGACCTCTTTTCCAAATACATAAAATAAAATATATAGAATTGTAACAAAACCCAGTTATACTGAGGTATAATTATCAACATTTTAAATAATCTGTTATAGTCAATAGCAATTCTTTATTAACACACTAAATAACAAAATGTAGCAGCCAGGTTTTATGTTCACAATAATTTCAAAGAATGATGAGTGATATTTCAAGATTCTTTAGTAACTGTATTATAATATGAAAATATCTGTGATTTCAAACTATTGACCAAGCCACAGGTGTTGCTTAAATACTACAGAATTTGTTACCATTATTCATCATTGAAGAAATTGCTAAACTTCATATTTATTTATTTATTTAGACAGTCTCCAATTGTCATCCTAGCTAGTGTGCAATGGTGTCATCATAACTCACTGTAACCTCAAACTCCTGGGCTCAAGTAATCCTCTTGTCTCAGCCTCCTGAGTAGCTGGGACTACAGGCGCACAACACCACGCCTGGCTAATTTTTCTACCTTTAGTAGAGATGGGGTCTTGCTCTTGCTCAGGTTGGTCTCAAACTCCTGAGCTCAAGTGATCCTCCCGCCTTGGCCTCTCTGAGTGCTGGGACTACAGGTGTGAGCCACCGACCCCAGCCCTAAAGTTCATTTAGAGGCTAGTGAAAATACAGATGTAATTTTTTTCCCATTCAGATTCATAGACCTCCTAAATTCTGTCCATGGACTTATCTGGGGGCCCATCAACCCTAGACTAAGACCATTGGCAGAGGATGGCAGAGCTTCCATGATGCTTTGCTTCCTGGATGACCATAAGGGGCAGAACCTAACTGGATGCTTACAAGAGAGAGAAATAAGCCGCTATGTTGTTTTCTAGTTTAAGTCATTGCAATTGGATGAATCTTCTTCTTTTTTCCATAGCAGTTCAGCCTGTCTACATCTATCTTTTAAATATCTCCTCGACTTGTGGTCCTTTTTCTATCATCACTATTGCTGCCTGCTACAGGGTTTGCTGGAACGTTACCTTGAAATTGCTTTAGCTTTTAAAAATGTTTTATTTCAGCACAATTTACATATAATAAGAATACATGCATTTTAAGTTCATTTAAATGAGAGTTTTATGAATGTTGACAAATGTACACACCTGTGTACTCATCACAATCAATATGTAGAGTATTACTATTACCCTGAAAAGTTCCCATGTGCCATTTCCTAGTCAGTTGCATCCCCCTCCCCTGGAACCACCACCCCTCGATACTTACTGTGTTCTAGCCCTAGATAAGCACAAATGTGCTTTTTGGTACTACAGAGCAGATTTGTTTTTCTAGGGTTTCATGTAAATGCAATCATATAGAAGGTATTTTTTTGTGTCTGGCTTATTTGACTCAGTCTGATATTTTTGAAGATTCATCTATGTTGTTGCATTTGTCAGTAGTTGGTTCTTTTTCCTTATTGAGTTGTATTCCATAATATTTTATCCACTCATCATCTGATGAGCAATTTGGCTTGTTACAAGATAGGTGCTATTGTGAATAGAGTTGCTGTGAATATTCATATACAAAGATTTTCATTTCTTTTTGGTAAATACCCAAGAGTAGAATGACTGGGTTGTATGTTTAACTTTTGACAAGTCTACTGGAATTTATTGCTCTTAATAAATAAATTTGGTCTAGATGAATTCAGGGAGAATTACTTTAGTGACAATATTGTCTTCCAATTCATGAACCATAGTTTATATTTCTCAGTTTGAACCTATAAGACTTGGTTTTATCACGTGGGCCTTGAATAGCTTAGGCTTTTTACCAAGCGCCTCTACTTTACTGGAACTCAAATTACAAACTCTGTTTCCCCCTGCAGTGGACAATGGATGACATCCCTACTCAGTTATTTCAGGCTTCCAGTTGTTCTCTGCTGGGCTCTGTGGTGTCTGCCTTGTGCACACAATTCAGGGATCAGTCAAGGATTTGAGAGTAGACTTCGGGGCTCTTTCCTCTAATGCTTTCTCCTTTCTGTAGTTTCCCTGCTCAGTCTACAGTCACTCTGACTGCCTTTAACTCCATTATATGACATTTCCAGGCCACAAGTCTGCAGTTTTCTGCTTGAATTTAAGTTGTGTATGCAGTATACACTGAGGTTTATTGTCAGGGAAAAGTCCTTAAAGCATGGCCCCTCTCCCACTTAAGGGTCAGATCCCTTCCAGTTTCTGCCAGTTTTTGGCCTTTTCTGAGTGCTTTCAAATAATTTTTTTAAATATACTTTTTCCAGAGTTTAATACTGTTGTCTGTGAAATGTTAATCTCATTTAGGCCAGGCTGCCATCTTTTGCAACTGGAACCTCCTAGTCCATTTGCACTTCATGTTATCATTGATGTCTATGTAATTTTATCTTACAAATTGGTTTTTACTTGTCCCACCTGTTCTCTATTCAGTTTTCTCTCTTGGTGACTCTCTCTTTTTTTTTTTTTCTTTTTGAGACGGAGTCTCACTCTGTCACCATGGGTAGTGTAGTGGTGTCATTGTAGCTCACTGTCACCTCCAGCTCCTGGGCTCCAGTGATCCTTCTGCCTCAGCCTACTGGGTACCTGGGACTACAGGTGCACACCACCATTCCTGGATAATTTTTCTATTTTCAGTAGAAATAGGGTCTTGCTCTTTCTCAGGCTGATCTTGAACTCCTGAGCTCAAGCAATCCTCCCGCCTCAGTCTCCCAGAGTGCTAGGATTACAGGTATGGGTTATCCTGTCCAGCCCTTCCTTTTGTTTTAATCAAAATTTTTTTATTATTCTATTGTCCTTCTTAGTTATCTTGTCAATTATACAAAATACTTTAGTAATTTCTATTATATTTCAGAAATTCCAATATGCATCTTTGACTTAATGAAGTCTAATAATAATATAAATTTGGAAATTGTACCAATTTCTAGGAAATGAGGGACCTTAGAAAACTATACTCCATTTATATTTAACTCCTTCATATTTTCTTGCTATTAGCATCAGGTATTTTAATTTTAGAAATATTTATTTATTTTATTTTATGTTTTTAGAGATGGGTTCTCACTATGTTTCCCAGGTTGGATTTGAACTCCTGGGCTCAAGTGATGCTCCCACTTCAGCCTCCTGAGTAGTTGGAAATATAGGTGTGCACCACAGTGCCCCACTTAATTCTAGAAATATTTAAAACACTACAATATATTATTACTGTTATTTTGTATACTCCTTATTCATTTAGATTTGTGTACCTAGTTTCATTTTTTTTTTCATTTCCTTGCATTTCTGTACTGTCATTTGGGAGAATTTTTCTTCTGCTTGCAGTACTATCTTTAATATTCTGTAAGTCTAAATCTGCTAGTGACAATTCTCAAAATTACAATTTTTAAATCTTATTTTGCTTTCATTTTGAGGGTTATTTTGCAGAGTGACAGGTGTTTTTGTTTGTTTGTTTTGGTTGGGAGGGTATTAGCACTTTGAATATGCTACTTCATTTTCCTTTTATTTTCCTGATTACTCCTTGCTCCTCTCTTACTTTCTCTCTGGGCTCTAGGTCTTTCAAGCTGTCACTATTTTGGTTACTCTCTGTTGTTTCCAAAAGATTAAAAATAAAATTATTGAGTTTTTCTAGTTGTTTTTAAAAGGAGATTATAAGCTAGTCTATTATTTTTTGAAACATATATATACATACACACATATATATATATAAATTTGGAAACTTAAATTATATACTATAATATATACTATACACATGTATATGTATGTATATATGTACATTAATTCTATATTTAGTATTCTAATTTCATTTTCCAAATAAATGTTTGTGGGTGATATACAGATATGCAAGTGCTTTTTTTTTAGAGTGTTTTAATATCAGCACACATTCAGAAAAAAGATGGGTATGTTTGGTATATGATATTTGCTTTTTTTAGTGCCTTATGTTAATACTAGATTGAGGAAATTCTCTTCTAAAACACAGTGTGCCAAGTGTTTTATCATTAATTATCATTCCATTAATTGTCAAAGGCTTTTCCAGATTTATTGAAGTAGCTATATGATTTTTTAAACTTTTGTCTTTATATATGATAAATTCAATTAATATATTTTCTAAAGCTAAACCATCCTACCATTACTGGATCATAAATCCAACTGGGTCATATATATCACACTTTTATACATAATTCTGTGGCACTGTTGGTAAGAGTACAAATTAATATGATCATTTTTGAAAGCAGTATAACAATGTTTTTGTTTGTTTTGTTTTGTTTTAAATTGTGTCTAATTATGTTCTAGGTCCAAGCAATCCAATCTGGATCTATCACCGGGGGCTTTTCATTCAGGTCCTTAAAGCATCACATTCAAAATTTTATTGCAGTTGATTGTGTATCTGTGTGTATAGTTGTAGGGAATTAAATAGACTTCTCTGTGTATTTCTGTGAAAATGTTGAGAAAAATGTAGTGGAGGTGTACCGTGGGACATCATGCAGCAGTTAGAAACAACTCACTAGATTTATGTATAATATAGAGGGCTCTTAAAAACAGTACAAAGTGAAAAAAGTAATAAGCATTATAAATCTTCATCATAACATTCTTTATGTAAATTTAAAATATACACACAAGGCACAATACAAGGATATATACATATACACAGTTGTATATACACATAAGACACAGATTGTATATACACAAAGTATATACACAGTTGTATATACACAAAGACACAGATTAAAAAAATCTTTGGGTTTTTCTGGCTGTGTTTATGACACATCCTGCTGCCCCCTGGGATGGCTTGCCCCTGCACCAGTCCAAACTTGTCCAATTCAGAGCCCATCTCTATGGAATACTTTCTAGAATAGCTCTAGACCACATTGATCTCTCCCACATTCTGAATTCCTGTGGCATATTTATACATTTCCCACCCAGTCAGTGTCACACATGAAATAAGGCAAAGAAATATTATGAGCTGCAAGCAGGTATTTTTGACATCCTTCTCCCTCTCTCCAGCTAGATGTTAGGTTGAGTGACTGTATCTGTGTCTGCTCCCCATGGAGCGCTGGGTACTTTGCTGGTTGGTTACCAGGAGAATATTTCATCTTGCCATGTCACAGTCAAAACCAGCCTTTCCTTGTTAGGAATAGAGGCTTTCACTGTCATTTTTTATTTCCCACACTTTCATTTAACTCTCTCCCTTTTCTTCTCTTTCTCTTCCTTGAAGAAGACCTTGGCAGAGACACAGAATTTCTTTTGCTTTGCTTCCTCTCTCTTACTGACCCCAGGCAAGATTAGAGGTAGAGAAAGGCAGTCTCCATAGTTGTGCTTACTCACCTGTTTTAATGATCTCTTTCACCTGGGTAGTTGGAAAAGTAGCCGTGAGTTCTTAACTGGCTCTTGTGGCTGTGTAAAACTTGTTTTTCTCTTGTCTGTGAATGCATTTATTTTTATCAGTCCATATTCACTGTCACTTGGTTTATTATTATCTTGGGTGTAGATTTGAAGGGGCAATAAAGAATAGTGTAATTAGATGGTGATAAAATTCCACTGCTTCTTTTAACTGGGTGTTCCTCAGGAATTCTTTGAGATTCCTGTTTCTCTCCTTATCTGTTACCGGGGACCTTTGGGGATGGAAAATCTTAGTTCTAAGACAGCAAAGGTTCTTGAAGTCATGGTGTCAAAATACCCCTTGGTGACTCTATGGATAGACTTTCCTCTGAAAACCTAGAATCTTGAGACAACTACACATAAGAGGACATATCGTCAGTGGACACCAGTTTCTTTGTTCAACTTTTTTATGTCACTTCCTTCTGGTTTCAATTTTCTTCCTCCTGAAATATATCCTTTAGTAGTTATTCTTAGACAAAGATTTATTGAGGTATATAGTTAACTACATATATTTAAAGTTTATAATTTGATAAATCTGCCATGTATATACATACACCCATGGAATCATCACCACAATCAGGATAGTGAATATATTCATCACCCTTAAATACTACTTTGTGCAATTCCTCCCTCTCAACTTTCCCTGCTGCCTCATCCCAAAGCAACCACTGATAGACTTTCTGCCAGTAGAGATCAGTTGATATTTTCTACAATTTTATTTAAATGCAATCATAAAGTGTCATGATAAATAGAAATATATATTTTGGGGGTGCTGAAGAGGGTCTGGCTTTTTTCAGCATAATTGAGATTCACTTATGTTGTTGAATGTATAAATTTTAATATAAATATTAAATAGTTCATTCCTGTTTTTACTGCTGATCTGAGTTAGTATTCCTTCATGGGTGGGTGTACCATAATTTTTTATCCATTCATCCATGATAGAAATTTGGGTTATTTTCAGTTTAGAGCTATTACAAAAAGGCTGCCTGTGAGCTATCATGTACAAGACTTTGTATGAGCATATGGACCATACAGGATAGGATCATATGGTAGATATGTTTAACTTTTTAAGAAGCTGCCAAACCATTTTCCATAGTAGTCATAGATTTTGTATTTCCACCAGCAGTGTATGAGAATTCCACTTCCTCCATATTCTCACCAACATTTGCTATGGTCAGTCTGCTTTTAGATTTTCTAATAGGTGTATAGTGGCATCCCATTGTGATTTTAATTTAACATTTCTCTAATGACAAAAGTTTAGCATTATTTCAGGTGCTTATTTGCCATATATCTTCCGTGGTGAAGTGTTTGTTTAAATCTTTTACTCGTTTTTAAATTGGGTTGCTTGTTTTCTTATTGTTGAGTTTTGAGAGTTCTTTATATATTCTGGATAAATTCCTTTGTTTTTGCAAAGATTTTCTCTCAATTTATGGCTTACCTTTTCATCCTTTTGACAATGTCTTTTGAAGGACAGATGTTTTTAATTTTGATGAAATCCAGTTTATTAATTTGTTCTTTTATGGACTGTGCTTTGGTATCATATTTAAGAAATCTTTGACCAACTCAAGGTCAGAGAGATTTTTCTCTTATGGTCTCTTTTAGAAGATATGGCTTTAGATTTTACATTTAGGCTTATGATTACTTTTGAGTTAATTTTTGTCTTCATCATTAACTATGATGCTAGCTGTAGGCTTTCCTTAGATGCTCTTTCTTAGGTTGAGGCAGTTCCCTTATATTCCTAGTTTGCTGAGAGAGTTTTTATCAGAAGTATATATTGAATTTTGTCAAATGCTTTTTCTGCATCTATTGAGATGATCATATGATTTTTTTTTTTTAGTGAGTGGATATGGTGAACTACATTGATTTTGAATGTTAAATCAACACTGAATTCCTGGATTAAAATCTTCTTGGTCGTGTGATTCCTTTAATATACTTTTAAATTGGGTTTTGTTTAGAATTTTTGCATCTATGTTTATGAGGGATATTGGTCTATAGTTTTTTTCTTTTCTTTCTTTCTTGAAGTGTCTGTGTCTGATTTTGATATCAGGTTGTATTAGTCTGGGAACAGTTAGGAGAGAGAAACCACATAGTAATTTGACCAGGGAAAGTTTAATATGAGAAATTATTAACTATAACAGAGAATTAGAGTAATGAGGATTTGGACAGTAAGAAGTATAGAATATGCATCTAACAGACACAAGAAGCAGTCGCTAACTCTAGACTCTAGAGGGCACCCGAGGAAGATCCTCCATCTCCCTATCCCAGGACTAAGATCCAGACCTTGTTAGAGAGTGCATAGGACTCACTGATTGCCAGAGAAATCCCTATTGTGTCCCAACAGAAAAACTCGCTGAAAATCTGCCTTCTGGAACTTGCTAGAAATCTGCCCTCTAGTGGTCAAAGCATCTTACTTTTTTTTTTTCTATATGAAGTGCAAATACACTTATAGTCCATGAATAGTTATAGAGTATATATCTGGTATTAAAATTTCATAATGGAGAGTTGGTTAGGAAAATATGTCTAAAGAAGTTCCATAGTAGAGTGATAACAAAAAAACAGATTGAGAAACGCTGTTCTGCATGTGATGTATATTTTTTTCTCTGGCTGCTTTTAAGATTTTTTTTTCTCAAACACTAGTTTTAAACAAATGATTATGATTTTCTTTGTGTAATTTTCTTCTTGTTTCATATGTTTGGAGTCATTGAGATTTATGAATCAGTTGGCTTGAAGTTTCATAAAATTTGAAAATTTTTTGGTCATTATTTCTTCAAATACCAATAAGAAATACCACTTTTTGTCATTTGAATGCTTTTTGCCTTGAATTCGTTTTTTGTCTGCTTTGTTAGAATTTGCTTGATATTTTCTTTTACCTCTCTATGTCAACTTGATTATATCACTTTGTTTTATGTTTGCCTCTTTAAGAGAGCATAAAATAGCTTTTTCTACTTATTTTGAAATAATTATAGATTCATGGCAAGTTGCAAAGATAGTACAGAGAGGTCCCATGCACTCTTCCTCCAGTTTTCCCCAATGGTTATGACTTAGAAAATTACGGTATAATAACAAAACCAGGAATTTGTCATTGATGTGATGTATCTAGTTCTATGTCATTTTATTATATGTGTAGATTTATGTAGTTATTACCACAATCAAGGTACAGGATTGTTTCATTGCTGCAAAAATCACCTCATGCTACTCCTTTATGGTCACACCCACCCTCCCTTCACACCAATCCAAATCCCTGGAAATCATTAATCTGTTTTCGGTCTCTATAATTTTGTCTTTTTGAGAATGTTATATAAGTGAAATCATACAGTATTGGTTGTTTTGAGATAGGCTTTTTAAATTCTGCATAACGTCTTACATCTATCGAAGTTGTTGTTGCATGTCTCAGTAGTTCATTCCCCTTTACTGTTGAATAGTATTCCATTGTATGTGTATATGATAGTTTGTATAACCATTAACCTATTAAGGGGCATTTTGGTTGTTTCTGGGTTTTAGATATTGTAAATAAAGCTGCTATGAACAATTGTGTATAGATTTGGTATAAATATATCGTTTTCTTTCTCTGGGATAAATGCTCAGGTGTGCAGTTCCTAGGTTGGGTGGTAAGTGCATATTTAGATTTTAATTTTAACCTAGTCTCTCGTTTAATTAGGAAATTTAACTCCTTTGTATGTAATACAGTCACTGATATGTACAGAGTTATTTCTATCATCACATTTTGTAAATCCAATTAACATGACTTGTTGTTTTCTTTTCTCCCTATGCTCTCCCTTTATTCCCCCTCAATTATGTTTTCTTTGTTACATTTTTCTCTCCTCTGTTTTAAAATTAAATGTTTTTTTATGGGCTACTTTTAATTTTTTAAAACACAATGAGCTTAAGCTTATATTTTTTAAAATGTATATAGAACTCACTGACATCTAAAATTTTCCTTTGAACAGACAAATATTACTACACTGTTATCACTCTTCATTCTCTCTAACTTATCACTTCTGATGTTAATATAATCTAGAATATTATTTCATCCTTCCGATATATGTACTTTTTACAATCAGTGCTATTTATAGGTTCATATTCTGACTCATCCACCTACTAACTCTTTTAAAAATGGCAAGTTATTCAACTTCTTTGTGCCTCTGTATCATCAATTTCTAGGGATATAGCTCATAGGGTTATCATGATGACTAAGTGAATTAATACATGTATAACATTTAAAAACAATGTCTGGCACTTAGTTTAAGCACTAATTATCAGATACTACCATTACCACCTTTACCACTGCTATTTACGCTTATGAGTAAGTTTTACATATAGCTTCACTCACAATTGTACAATGTTGTTTTCCTGATTTCTTTAACCAGTGTTGCTTCTAAAACCTACTCCTATCTACTGGATTTATGTCTTGTCTTGTTGGTATAAATTCTTTGGCACTTCTCTCAGAGATGGCCAATACAAGACTGAATATTTTTTTTACTTCCTAAATAGTTGATGAGTTTATTTGTTGTAGAATTAGTTGAAAAAAATTTTTCCTCTTAGCCTTGGTGATACTGTTCCATTGTCTTCATGTATCCAGTGTCATTGATGAATTATCCAGTGTCATTGATGAATTATCAAATGTCAAAGTTAGTATAATTCTGGATCTTTATACCATTTTCTCTACATCCTTGTTACTATGAAATTTTATGCAGATCTTTTTATCTTCATCTTGCTTGGTACTTTTAATGGCCTGTGACCCTTTAATTCTTTTTTTTTTAAGCCCATCAACAGTGTTTTAATATTACTGCTTCATGTAGTTGTCGTTTAAATCAAATAGGATAAGGAAAGAGTTATGTACAAAAATACATTTATACTCTTTTATAGCTACAATTTAGTTATTTTTACCAGTATTCTTTATTTCTTAATGTGTATTGGTGTTATTGTCTCTCAAGTCCTTTTATTTCAGCTTGCTGGCTTCCTTAACTATTTCTTGTAGGGCAATTCTGCAAGAGACCAATCTCATTTCTTCATCTTTTTTTTTTTAAATCTGTAGATGTCTTAAATTCTCCTTCATTTTTAAATGACAATTTTGTAGAATATAGGAATCTTGATTGAGTATGTCATCCTACTGCATTTTGACCTCCGTGATTTCTATTGAGAAGTCAGCTGTTAGTCTTATTAAGGATCCCTTGTTTGTGATGAGTCGCTCTCTTATCGCTCCTTTCTAGATTTTCTCTTTTTCTTTTGACAGTTTCACTGTGTCTAGATGCAGATTTCTTTATGTTTATCCTACTTGGAGTTTATTAACCTTCTTGGTTGTGTAAATTAATGTTTTCCATCAAATTTGGGATTTTTTGCCCATTATTTTTTCAAATATTTTTTCTGTCCTTGTTTCTCTCCTTCTTGTCTTCTGGGACTTTCTTTATATCCATGTTGGTGTGCTTGGTGGTATCTCACAGGTCTCTGAGGCTCTGTTTATTAATCTTCATTCTATTTTTTTCTGTTCCTAAGATTTAAAAATCTCAATTGACATACCTTCAAGTTTGCAGACCCTTTTCTCTGACATTTCAGATCTTCTGTTGAGCCCATCTAGGAGATGTTTCATTTCAGCTATTGTGTTTTTCTACTCCAGAATTTCCAGTTGGTTCTTTTTTCTCTTCCTCTATGGATATTTCTGTCTCTTTATGGATAGTCTCTATTTAGTGAGACATCATTTTATACTTTCCTTTAATTCTTTAGGCACAGTTTCCTTAATTCATTGAATTTCCTGAATTCCTTAATTCATTGACAGTTCTTTAATTCAACATAGTTATAGTAACTAATTTAAATTCATAGTATATAGTAAGACCAATGCCTGGGTTCTTCAGGGATAGTTTCTACTGACTTTGTGTGGGCCATACATTTCTTTTCTTTGCATGCCTCATAATTTTTTTGTTGAAAATTGGACATTTTTAATAATAAATGTGATAATTCCAGAAATAGAATTCCCCTTTCCCTAGAGTTTTTTATTGTTGTTTTTGTTGCTGCTGCTGCTATTTTTTACTTAGTAACTTCCTGGCCTAACTATATAAAAGTCTGTGTCCTTTGTCATGTTTGACCACTGAATTCTCTGCTCATTAGGTTAGTGGTCATCTAATAGTTAGATAGAGAATCCTTAAATGCCTTGATCCAATAAATCTCTCAGGCTTTGTTTTTTTTTTTTTTTTTCTTTCTTTTTTATTTCAGCATATTATGGGAGCACAAATGTTTAGGTTACATATATTTCCCTTGCCCCACCTGAGTCAGAGCTTCAATGTGTACATCTCCCAGATGGTCACACTGCACCCATTAAATGTGAATATACCCATCTCTTTCTCCCCTCTCCCATCTGCCCTACACCGGATGAATGTATCACTGTATGTGCACTTAAGTATTGTTGAGAGGCTCTGTGTGTGTATTGGGGCGTGCCTTCATTTTTCTGGTCAGCAGTTTCTGACTCTGACTTAGCTTTCACTTCCTGCTTGCACAGCACTTCAACATCAGTGAAAAGTGAGAGATTAATCATTTTTTCAGCTTTCCTAAGCATACACATAGTCCTGCACATGCACTGAAATAGTTATTTTAAATTATCGTTCAGAGCTTTTAAAAGCATGTGGGCATCTCATTTCTAGTTTTTCTCTTTACATTTTCTGGTGAACTTCTTGTTAGCCCCTTACTGGCTCAGGAAGCTGCAGTGTTAGGCTATTACTGCCTATTGTTTTCAGCAAATGCATTGGGAATAAGGCTGTTCACACAGAGCAAGTTCTGATGCCAGTTAAACAGAGAAAAGCACCGGGAATGGAGCTTTCCCAGGGAACTGCCAGACAAGTTAAATAGTGGGGCCAACATTTTGGGGAACTCCAAACCTGTCTGTTCCCCCCAGGGTCTGCAAGCCTTCTTGTTTCACAGCTACCGTGGTTGCAAGGCTGTTGGCTTTCAGTTATAGCAAAGTTGGGAGAGGGAGATGTTAAAACACCACAGAGCTCAGTGTTCTTAGTGAGATTCAGCTTTTTTTTTTTTTTTTTTTTTGGTATAAATGTTCCTCAGATTGTTGCAAGACATTGATTGATTTTCAGAGTCCTGAAAAAGTATATTTTGATACTTTGTTGCTAGGATTATGGTTATTTTTATGGAGGAATAGGTTCTTGGGGCCATGACCCTTTAATTCTGAGATATAATATCTGTTAATTGTTGTTTCATAATTTTGATCTCGTTTTCCTTTTATTCTATATTCTGAGGGAATTTTTTTTTTTTGAGACAGAGTCTCCCTCTGTTGCCCAGGCTAGAGTTGAGTGCCATGGCATCAGCCTAGCTCATGGCAACCTCAAACTCTTGGGCTGCAGTGATCTTCCTGCCTCAGCCTCCCAAGTAGCTGGGATTACGGGCACACGCTACCACTCTCAGCTAGTTTTTTTTGTTGTTGTTTCTATTTTTAGTTGATTGGCTAATTTTGTCTATTTTTAGTAGAGATGGGATCTTGTTCTTGCTCAGGCTGGTCTCGAACTCCTGAACTCAAGCAATTCTCCTGCCTCGGCCTCTCAGAGTGCTAGGATTACAGGCTTGAGCCACCATACCCAGACTGTGGGGGGGAATTTTTGAGCTAATATTTCATCTCTTATTGTTTTCATTTTGATTTCTAGCATGGCCCTCAAATTTTCCTTTATTTTATCTATCACATTTTAAATATGATAGAGATCTAGTTAACTCTAAGTATGGCTACACTATCTTCTCATGTCACTCTGGTAATTAATCATACTTATTCCATATTCCTGTATCAGTGCTGTTTTAACTTTATTTCCTTGGCATGTAAATTTTTTCTAATTATTGTGCCTGAGGCCTCTCAAATATTAGTTTTTTTCAAATGATTGGTAGTTTTTGGTTATGTGCTCATCTTTGCATGAGAGATTCCCTGTTAGCTTCTCTGTAAATGTTGGGTTTATTTCCTGTAATTTTCTTCTGGGAGCTGCTAGAAATATTTCCTGGTGCTGTGTGTCAATAGCTAGTTTTCCAAGAGCCCATGCTTTCCCTTCTCATCTTAGGGGTTATGCATGATCCTGCTCTGTCTTTCCAACCACATATCCTCAGTGCTTTCCTAGGATGCATGGAGGGATCATACCTCCTGGATTTCTCTTTCAATCATCCCAGAGATTCCTCCTGCTCCTGATGCATAAAAGTTTTGTTTTATACAAGTCTAGTCTTGAATTAATTTTGGATTGTAGTGTCATACTTTCTTCCAGTTCCTTCTGATTTCAGTCTTTTAAGGTTTTCTCATATTCTCTGTTCTGTTGAAGGAATCTCTTCTCTTCTAGCATGGTAATGAATTTTTAGAAATCTTTCCAGACTGATTTGGGACTTATTTGGGAGAGAAAGCTGTAGCATATGACAAGTCTACCATTTTGAAAACTTCCACAGTTTTTCCTGTTTATTGTCAGCTTTCTACTTTCTACCGTGAATATGTTGTTCATCTTTTATCGTAAGAGCCTGTCTGGTGCATAATACTTGATAAACAAAAGGTTAGCAATACATTAGCTTTGGAATTTTGACAAGTTCTTAGCGTTCTGCGTCAGAACTAATTAATGTATAAAATGGGAGTTTAACAGTACAAACTTCTTAGGGTTTTGTGAGGATTAAGTATAATCTATCTATCTACCTATCTATGCAGCAATTTAATACTTGTATTGATTGGTTTCTTTTATGCTTTTCTCAGGAGTAATCTGTGATATAAAGTTACTCAGTCTCTAAACAAACTCTGTGTCCACCTTTACTGACGACAATAAGAGTCATAGCAAAAGATAAAAGGACTATTATTTCAAATATTTTCCATCAAAATATCATTTTGATATTTATATCAAACATAATATCCCAGGACCATTTAGTTATGATAATTTCTGTGTGTGGAATGATTTTCATAACTGCATCTGTAATCTCTTACTCTTATTTATTAATATTACTGTCCAGAGTCAAGTTGACTTTATAGAAGTTTATTATGTAGGATTCATCCAGTTATTGTACCCAATCATACCAGCTAAAGGAAAAAGGATACTTAATGACTCATATGACTAGGAAGTCTTAGGAGTTGATCTAGCTTCAGATAAGGCTGAATCTAGGTGTTCAAATAATGTAATCAAGCTTCTCTCCAAGTCTCTAGGCTCTACTGTCCTTTTTTCTTAGATTCACTTTCAGGATGACCCTTTTCATAATGCAGCAAAGATAGTCCAGAGGTGCTTAAGCACTATACATGGTCTTCAGTGCTCAAGATCTCAGAATGAGAGAGACCCATTTCTTTTCAGAATTTATGTTAAGTTATAGAAGCAAACTCCAACAACTCTAATCACTTGTGCTACGACCAATCACTTATATATAGGATAGAGTGTTGTGATGGACCAATAGGAGCCCAAAAGAGGTAAAATCACTTGGTTGATAGTTCTATTAGTATGATGTAAAGTGGAGACAGGATAGTTCTCCAGGAAAAGAGAGGCTCTGTTATTAAAAGTAGGAGTAATAGTCAGGAAAAAACAACAGATAATCGGTACAAGAGGCAATAAAGATGAGGGCACATAGGCAGGTGAGTCATATTTACTGCCACTAATCCTTTATCTCTCTCTTGATAAAGCTTCTTAGGAAGCTTTTCTAAAATTTTGCTTTCTCTCCATATGAGTTATATAGGGCTCTTATTTATTCATTCATTCACTTTCTTATTATAATCATTTATTATATACCTGCAGTTGCAAACTTGAAAATAACTGGGATTCCACGCATGGACTCTTGGATGAAAAGGTTCAGGATTGTTTATATGTGAGTAAGATATATAGATATATTCTCTGCCCCCATGAAATGTATGATTTTGTCACAGTGTTATATGCGATAAATGCAGACACATATATAACTATTTCTAGCACACGTAGAATGGCCATATGAAAATAGTGCATGAGTTCATTCAAGGAGGAGTGGTTGAGTGTGCCTACTCAGATCTGAGACTTGAAGGATGGCTGAGATCTCATTGATTGGAGAGAGCCATAAGGGATAGTCTTTCCATGAAAAAAGAACAGTTTGGACAATGGATTGAATGCAGGAATATGTGGTTCATATGCCCTTGACCTATATTACTTCTGGAAGTGGGAGACTCATCAAAAGGCCACTTTTAGGGCCTAATTGAGTATGGGATATAGGAGTTTAGGCTATGCTGGAAGACCCTTTGTTTTACTTGTAAGTTATTTCTATAATTTCTATAAAATATTGCCTCTCTGGTTGGATAATGAATACTTCCCAGGCAGGGAGCAAATATTACTCATTTTTATTTTTCCAAGTGTTCCAGGCGCTTTCCAGGAACCACTTGTATCAATATGATTGTCCACATTCTGGAAGAGCAAATATGTTTGGCAACCTAACCAGTACTACTTATAACATATGTCCATATTCTCCTTTCTCTCTTAAAGTTTCAATCATTAATAGAAAATGATGAGAAGCTTCATTTCTGCTTCTATATACTTTATTTCTGAATCAGAATATGTATTTATTTATTTGAGACAGAGTCTTGCTTTGTTGCCCAGGCTAGAGTGAGTGCTGTGGCGTCAGCCTAACTCACAGCAACCTCAATCTCCTGGGCTCAAGCAATCCTGCTGCCTCAGCCTCCCAAGTTGCTGGGACTACAGGCATGCGCCACCATGCCCGGCTACTTTTTTCTATATATATCAGTTGGCCAATTAATTTCTTTCTATTTATAGTAGAGATGGGGTCTTGCTCTTGCTCAGGCTGGTTTCGAACTCCTGACCTCGAGTGATCTGCCCGCCTTGGCCTCCCAGAGTGCTAGGATTACAGGCGTGAGCCACTGCACCTGGCCTGAATCAGAATATTTAAATAGTTGTGATACACTTCACATGGACTGTTGCAGGTTTGGTGAATTTGGAGCCTCTCTGACATATCATGGATATATTCTCTTGACAGAGAACATGTCTTTACCGTAGGCCGTGCCATTTTTACACAAAACCATCTCATTAATACTAAATAGGTAGCTATTGCATTTCACTTACTCCTTGACAAATGTAAATTGAGTCATTGTATTTTATTTGACACATGCATACTGAATCTTTAATATACTCTAGACTTTGTTCCAAATGCTGTGAACAAAGAACCCAGTGAACAAACACAAAGCCCTTAATGTTAGGGAACTTAGAGTCTATTGTGAGTAGAATAGGTATAAATCATACATACAATTAAGTTAGTGAGATTAACTTGGTTGGTGATACATACACTTATGAAAAGAAAACATGGTGAAGTAATTATGAATAATGGGGAGATGGAGAGACCTACTTTAAGATTGTGCAGTCAGGGCTCTTTGTTAAAAATGGCGGACTAGGGATGACCTCCTTGGTCTCTGTTCTTGGAGAGGGAGGTGAAGAAGGTGGCCTAGATCTCTCGAGTCGGTAGTTCTCCCACAGGATCAGCTTCATGGAATTGCAGGGAAGCTTCGAGGGGCAGCAGTGCTGGGAAAAGGAATAAAGTGCCTCAGTGGATTTACTGTGAAGTTCCGAGAATCCAAGGGGTACTGCGGAGACTGGAGTGTAAGCTGGCCATGCTCAGCGGCCAGCCAAACGGCTGTGTGATCCTTCCCACAGGGGGACGACTTCTCCTTCACTGACCTCCATGCCCACGCAAGCAGGAAAGTGCCTGAAGACAGCATGAAGAGGTAACGCAGACAGGCAGGCAGGTTGGAGAGGAGGCAGGAGCAGAAAGTAATTTGAAATCTCCAGGGCACCTTGTGGGGTAGCCTTTGCTGGGGGATCTATAAACGCCAGTGGCTTATGCCTCGCTTATGAAGGGACAGAATAGTGAGACAGATTGCTCATTTGACTGAGTTGCCCGGTGGACTTGGGCGGCTGCCCAAGTCCTGTAAAGGAGGGAGGGGAAGAGGGGAGTGAGAGGCATCCTCCGGGACCCTCCTGGGGTCTCCAGTAGTCCAAGCCCCGCTGCCACCGCCACCGAGGACGCGCAGATAGTCTTCGCCCCTTGGCGGAACCTGTCCGCGGTTTCCAGCCGCTTGAGTTTTGCTGGTGAAGGGACAGAAGCAGGGTGAGAGCCACTCTCTGCGGACCCTCCCCAGAGTCTCCAGCGGCACAAGCCACGCTGCTGCCGGTATGCCCTGACAGTTTTCGCTCCTCAGCGGAACTTGTCCGTGGTTACCAGCCGCTTGAACTCTCCTGGTGAAGGGACAGAAGGTGGGGTGAGATCCAAACTCTGCGGACCCTCCCCAGGGATCTCCAGTGTCTCACGCCCCGCCACCGCCGGGAGGTGCAGATAGTGTTCACCCCTTGGCAGAACTTGTCCGCGGCTCCCAGCCCCTTGAACTCTCCCAGTTAAGGGACAGAAGGCGGGGTGAGAGCCAAACTCTGCAGACCCTCCCCAGGGGTCTCCAGCGTTTCACGCCTTGCTGCTGCAGGGACACTCGGATAGTGTTCACCCCTCGGTGGAACTTGTCCGAGGTTCTCAGCCTCTTAAACTCTCCGGGTTAAGGGACAGAAGGCGGGGTGAGAGCCAAACTCTGGGGACCCTTCACAGGGGTCTCCAGCGTCTCATGCCTGGCTGCCGTGGAGACGCTCGGATAGTGTTCACCTCTCGGCGGAACTTGTCTGCGGTCCCAGCCACTTGAGCTCTGCCGGTGAAAGGACAGAAGGCGGGGTGAGAGCCATCCTCTGCAGACCCACTACAGGGGTCTCCAGCATCCCACGACCCGCTGCTGCGAGGACACACAAATATTTTTCACTCCTCCGTGGAACTTGTTCATGGTTCCTAGCCGCTTGAACTCTCCCAGTGAAAGGACAGAAGGTGGGGTGAGAGCCATCTTCTGCGGACCCTCCCCAGAGGTCTCCAGCGTCCCACGCCCTGCTGACGTGGGGATGCGCGGATAGTGTTCAACCCTCGGCGGTTGTCCACGGTTCCCAGTCGCTTGAACTCTCCCGGTGAAGGGACAGAAAGCAGGGTGAGAGCCATCCTCCACGGACCCTCCCCAAGGGTTTCCAGCAGCCTAAGCCCCACCAACAGGGAGCGGAAAGTTTTCACCCCTCAGCGAAACTTGTCTGCGGCCCCCAGCTGCTTGAGCTCTGCCCGTGAAGGGGCATAAGAGGGAGGTTAGCGCCATCCTCCATGGATCCTCCCCAGGGGTCTGCAGCGACTAAAGCTCCACTGGTGACAAACAAAAAAGGGACAGTCTTCACCCCTCAGTAGAGATTCTCAGTGGTCTCTGGCAGGTCAAGCACAGCTGATTGTAGCTAATAATCCATTCCCTGCATCTCTGATCCTCAATAAAGCATCCAGATGAGAAAGAACCAGTGAAAGTTTACAGGAAACATGAAGGAACAGAGAGAAAAGTCACCTCCAAAGCAAAATACTCATTCTCCATCATCTGACACCAACTTACATGATATGAATAAACTGACAAAGGAAGATTTCCGAATATGGATTGCTACAAAACTGAATGGAATTGAAGAGAAAATAGAATCATAACATAGAGAATCCATAAGAACAATACAAGAAATGAATAAAAGATTCTCCAAAGAAATTGAGACTGTCCAGAAAACCCAAACAGAAATTCTGGCAATGAAGGAAACAATCAAGGATCTCCATAATTCAGTGGAAAGCCTAAAGAACAGGATGGACCATGCAGAAGAAAGAATCTCAGAACTTGAAGATTATGCCTATGCTCTAAACAAATCAGAGGAAGAAAGGGAACACAGAAACAAGAAACAAGACCAAAGTTTATAGGAAGTGTGGGATTATGTTAAAAAACCAAATATGAGATTGATTGGGAATCCGGAAGGGGAAGAGGAACATTCTCAAGGGCTGGAAAACTTATTTCACGGAATACTGGAGGAAAATATGCGAGGCCGGCCAGAAACCTTGATATCCAAATACAAGAAGCACACGGAACTCCTGGGAGACTCAATGTGAAAAGGCAATCACCTCGCCACGTGGTTTTTAGGCTGACCAAAGTAAATATGAAAGAAACAATTCTCCATGCAGCAAGATGAAAGCAGCAAGTGATCTATAAAGGTAAGCCTATCAGACTAACAGCTGACTTCTCATCTGAAACCTTACAGCCAGGAGGGATTGGGTGCCTATCCTTAACCTTCTAAAACAGAACAAAGCCCAACCTAGAATCTTTATCCGGCAAAATTAAGTTTCATCTATGAGGGAGAAATAAAGTCTTTCTCAGACAAGCAATCACTGAAGGAATTTGCAAAGACCAGAACATCCCTACAGGAAGTTCTTAGAGCCACATTTCTAACCAAACAGGGCAGTAGACACTCCTCAAAGTGAAATCGTCAAAGAATTAAAGTTTAGATCTCGAACTAAATGATGGCCCAAGGAGTAAGACAAAGCAACAAGATTCCACCCAACAATATGAATGGTAATCTTCCTCCAATTTCAATCCTCTCAATAAATGTAAACAGCTTAAACTGTCCTCTGAAGAGACATAGACTGGCAGAGTGGATAAAAACTCACAAGCCTAGCATCTGCTGTCTACAGGAAACACATCTAACCCACAAAGATGCCCGCCAGCTTAAGGTCAAGGGTTGGAAAACTGTCATCCAGTCAAACGGAAGTCAAAAGAAAGCTGGAGTAGCTATACTATTTGCAGATAATATAAGCTTTATGATAGCAAAAGTAAAAACGGATAAAGATGGCCATTATATAATGGTGAAAGGGAAGATCCAACAAGAAGATTTAACAATTCTTAATATCTACGCACCCAATACAGGAGCACCCAATTACTTAAAGCAAACCTTGTCTAATATATACACCTTGTTACATAACACTACCATAGTAGCAGGGGACTTCAACACTCCATTGAATGATCTGGATAGATCATCCAAACAGAAAATAAGCAAAGAAATAATGGACCTGAATAAAGCCCTTGATCAAAAAGGTCTGACAGATCTCTACAGAGCATTCCATCCAAACAAACTTGAATTTACATTCTTTTCAGCAGCCCATGGATCCTACGCCAAAATTGATCACATCCTAGGTTGCAAATCAGATCTCAAAAAATTCAAGAAAATAGAAATTATACCTCATATCTTCTATGACCATAACAGTATAAAATTACAGTTCAATTCCTATAGAAACACTCAACCCCTCACAAAATCATGGAAACTAAACAATCTATTATTGAAAAATTATTGGGTAAAGGAAGAAATTCAGAGGGAAATCGAGAATTTCTTCAAACAAAATGATAATGGTGATACCTCTTACCAAAACCTGTGGGATACAGCAAAAGTTTACCTGAGAGGAAAACTAATAGCAATTAATGCTCACATCCAAA
Source organism: Microcebus murinus (assembly GCF_040939455.1). Classification (NCBI taxonomy): domain Eukaryota; kingdom Metazoa; phylum Chordata; class Mammalia; order Primates; family Cheirogaleidae; genus Microcebus; species Microcebus murinus. The sequence continues at coordinate 93,610,125 of NC_134107.1, forward strand.
AAACAGAAATCTTAGATACTGACAACCTAATAAATAAGCTCAAGGAATTGGAAAAAGAAGAGCAAACAATTTCCAATCCTAATAGAAGAAAAGAAATAACAAATATCAAAGCAGAACTGAATGAAATGGAGAACAAGAGAACTATACTAAAAATCAGCAAAACCAGAAGCTGGTTTTTTGAAAAGAAAACAAAATTGATGGCCCTCTTGCTAGATTGACAAGGACCCAAAGGGAAAGGACTGTAATCAACTCAATAAGAAATGAAAATGGAGAGGTCACAACAGATACCAAAGAAATACAAAACATTATATTTGACTATTATGAAAACCTATATGCCCAAAAACTACAGAACGAAGGTTAAATGGACAAATTCTTGGATTCATACAACCTCTCGAAGATCACGCAGGAGGAAACAGAATTCCTAAACAGACCAATCTCAAGCTCAGAAATTGAAGCAGTAATTAAAAACCTGCCCAAAGGGAAAAGTCCTGGGCCAGATGGTTACACTTCAGAGTTCTACCAAACATACAAAGATAAACTCATACATATACTACATAAACTATTCCACACCATTGAGAAGGATGGTATCCTTCCTAACTCATTCTACGAAGCCAATATCACCTTGATACCAGAGCTAGGAAAGGACACAACAAAAAAAGAAAATTACAGACCAATATCCCTCATGAATACAGATGCAAAAATCGTAATTAAAATTTTAGCGAATAGAATTCAGCAGCACATCAAAAAAATAATTCACCATGACCAGGTGGGCTTTATTCCAGAGATGCAAGGATGGTTCAACATACCCAAGTCTATAAATGCAATTCACATCATAAATAAAATCAAGAACAAAGACCATATGATTCTGTCAATAGATGCAGAAAAAGAATTTGACAAAGTCCAACACACCTTTATGATAAAAACTCTTAACAAAATAGGCATAGATGGCTCATACCTTAAACTTATTAAATCCATCTATGGCAAACCCACTGCTAATATCATTCTAAATGGAGAAAAATTGAAATCTTTCCCCCTTCAATCCAGAACTAGACAAGGGTACCCGCTATCTCCTCTCCTATTCAACATAGTACTTGAAGTCCTACCGATAGCAATCAGACAGGAGGAGGCTATTAAGGGCATCCAAGTGGGGGCAGATGAAATCAAACTCTCGCTCTTTGCCGATGGTATGATATTATACCTAGAAAACCCCATGGACTTTTCCAAGAGACTCCTAGACTTGATAACCGAATTTGGTAAAGTTTCAGGTTATAAAATAAATATACACAAGTCAGAAGCATTCATATATGCCAAGAACCATCAAGCAGAAACTCAAATCAAAAACGCAATATCCTTTACTATAGCCCCAAAGAAAATTAAATATCTAGGAGTATACCTAACGAAAGATACAAAAGATTTATACAAGGAGAACTATGAAACACTAAAAAAAGAAATTGCAGAAGATTTAAACAGATGGAAAAATCTACCTTGTTCATGGATTGGTAGAATCAATATAGTTAAAATGTCAATATTACCTAAAGTGATCTACAGAATCAATGCAATCCCCATCAAAATACCATCAGCATTCTTTACAGATCTAGAAAAAATAATTCTTCACTTTGTATGGAACCAGAAAAAACTTTGTATAGCCAAAGCAATCTTAAATAAAAAGAACAAACTGGGAGGCATCAGTCTTCCTGACCTCAAGCTGTACTATAAAGCACTAATAGTTAAATCAGTCTAGTACTGGCATAAGAATGGAAGCATAGATATCTGGAATAGATCTGGGATACCAGAGATGAAACCATCAGTATACGGTAATCTAATCTTCGATAAAGCTGACAAAAATATACATTGGGGAAAAGAATCTCTCTTCAATAAATGGTGCTGGGAAAACTGGCTAGCTACATGCAGAAGAGCAAATCAGGATCCTTACCTCTCACCTCTCACAAAAATTCAATGGATAACAGAATGGATAACAGACTTAAACTTAAGGCATGAAACCTTAAGAATTCTAGAAGAAGATATTGGGAAAACCCTATCAGACATTGGCCTAGGCAAAGAACTTTTGAGGAAGACCCCCAAGACAATCACTGCAGCATCAAAAATAAACAAATGGGATCTGATCAAATTAAAAAGTTTCTGCACAGCCAAGGAAACCATCAGTAGAGCAAATAGACAACCCACAGAGTGGGAGAAAATATTTGCTCTCTACACCTCTGATAAAGGTCTAATAACAAGAATCTATCTAGAACTGAAAAGAATTAACAAGAAAAAAGCAAACAATCCCATCAAGAAATGGGCGGCAGAAATGAAAAGAAACTTCTCCAAAGAAGACAGAATAATGGCATGCAAACATAGAAAGACTTCTCTAATTATTAGAGAAACGCAAATCAAAACCACAATGAGATACCACCTAACCCCAGTAAGAATGGCCTATATCAAGAAAACCCCAAACAACAAATGCTGGCGAGGATGCAGAGAGACAGGGACACTCCTACACTGCTGGTGGGACTGCAAATTAGTGCAACCTTTGTGGAAAAGAATTTGGAGATACCTCAAACAGCTAGAAATAGAAATACCATTTGACCCTGCAATAGCATTGTTGGGCATCTACCCAAAAGAGCATAAGACATTCTATTATAAAGACATCTGCACCCAAATGTTTATAGCAGCACAATTCACTATTGCACGGTCATGGAAGCAACCCAAGAGCCCATCAATTCATGAGTGGATAATTAAAATGTGGTATATCCTCACAATGGAATATTACTCAATCCTAAAAAATGACGGTAAGCTAGCACCGTTTATGTTATCCTGGATTAAGCTTAAGCCCGTTATCCAAAGTGAGACGACACAAGACATGGAAAATGGGTCCTACATCTACTCGCCATCAAATTGGTACTGACTGATTAAAACTGTGGTTTTCAAATGGTGGCAATGATCACCAGGGATTTGGGAGGGGGGAGGACCCAATCTTAGGGAGGTGGCGAGTATTTGGGAAGGGAAGGGCATAACTTTAACCCTTCTTAGGGAGAGGCAAAGATATACAATGTAACCAAAATGTTAAAAAAAAATCAAAACAAAACTTTTTATCAGGTGGTGGGCAGGCGGTAGGGGGGAGGAGGAAAGGGGTGTATGCTTCCATAACATGTGTGATGCACACCACCAGGGGATTGGACACATTGGGGGGAGGGAGGGGAGCAGGGGCAATATTTGTAACCCTAACAATATTTGTACCTCCATAATATGATGAAATAAAAAAAAGATTGTGCAGTCAGGAAAAATTATCTGAGATTGGACTGACAAAAAAAAAAAAACAGCCCATGGTTCTTAGAAAGGATTTTAGAAACCATTAAATAATTTTTATTTTTTCTGCAACCCAGGGTTGTGAAATGATCTCATTCACAGCTTAAAAAGCTCAATCCGGGGCTACTATGTGAATAACTTCTGTTTCAAGATTATAAGCAGAAAGACTAATTATTCTAGTCCAGAAAAGAGGTAGCAATGGAGATAGAGAAGAGGAGAAAGATTCTCTACATATATGATAAGAAAATACAGCTGAACTTTGAAATAAATGAGAGAAATGGATGAATCAAGGATAATTTATGACTACTGTATGGGTCTTGGCAACATTTTTTGAATTGGAGAAGACTACGGACAAACATTTTGGAATACAAATCAAGAATTTATTCTGATCATGTTGAATTTGAGATGCCTTTGAGATAGGTAAATGGGGAGTTAAGTAAACAATTGGATATGCAAGTCCTAAGCTCAGTGGAGGGATCAGAGCTGGAGACAAATATCTAGAAGTTGTTGAAATCACAGGTGATACTTAAACCAGGGAGTGGATATCACCCAAAATGAGTTAGAGCAAACAAAGTAGATGTGTAGAAATGAACCCCAGGGAACTCCAATTTTAGAGGCCAAGCAATGGAGGGGGGTTGGCAAAGGAGAAAGGGAAAGAGTCTCTAGGGAGGCATGCGGAAAACACAAAGACAGTTGTGTCACAGAAACAAAGGAAAGTGAGTGTTTGAATAACACTTCCTCCCTCAACCACCCACTCATTGTAATTAGAATAAAATTCAAACTCCTTCTCAAAGGTCACAAGGCCATCCCAGATTAAACCTCATTCTCCTGTCTAACTTCTCCAGGCTTTCTCTTGTCCCTGTTGTCTCCTGGCTGTCCCCTTCCCCTCGCTGTGATTCCATCTGCAGTGTTTCTCCTCTGAGATGCTTCTCCAACTGCCCTGACTAGTCACTGCCATCACCACCACGCGGTCACTCTGTCACGTCTCCCTGTTACATGTTTTGTTCCTGTGACTTTATTATGGAATCATTTTATATCTTTTTTTTTTTTTTTTTATCTTTTTCCTTTGTTAGAATGTAAAATTGTTGATGGCAGAGATTTCATGTGTCTTTTTGACCACTGTATCCCTAAAGATTAGAACAGTCCCTGGCACACAGTGGGGACTTAATAAATATTTTTGACCATCTGTTTGTATACTAGGCATTGAGCTGTGAATGGTGGTTCATTGGCAAATAAATAGAAACTGTATTATCTCCTGCCCAAAGAAAACTGGATAAACAGACTTAAGATATCCTCTTATAATTGTTTTTTTTCCAGATGTGGCAAGAATAAGTCGGGGCCAAATGGTATCTGGGGCATGATGAAGAGCACAAAATTAAGGAAGAATATGGTACCAAATTACTTTACAATAATTACATTGCTCTATTCAACTGAAATTCTCATATCCATCACGCCTTTTTGGTCAAGTCTTGAGAAAGCCTATTAAAATGCAAATGAGAGTGATTAAAATGTTAACGTACAGTGTAGATTGTAGGAACAATGTTGTTGATTATCTACACAATGGCTTTCAAGCATGTTTTAAACACTTGAATGAAGTCCAATACACATACAGGTAAGTAAGAGTGGCTGATGCTCTGACCGAAGCAGTGGTAGTAGGACTGGAACTCTCCCCCACAGGCCTCTCCTGATTCCTGTCCCTCAAGGCAGTGCCCAGAGTACCACCTGTGGCACCCACAGCTGCACAGAGCAAGGTTTGAAGTTCACAAATCATGGACTGTTCACAAATCATTCATTTGGGAAAGTGAGGCCCAGAGAGCTGAAGTGACCTATCCAAAGTCCTAAAATGATGGGCAGCAACAGGATTAAAGCTCAGCTCTCTGAATTCTAGTGCACTGTGCTTTAACCTGTGTTAGCCACAGACTTTAAACCCTATAAATTCTATAGAATTGGATAGGAGCTGTGGGAGTTTCTATAGAGAGAGAAGAGACAAAGGTTTGTAGGATCCAGGGGTCCTTGCTTAGAATTTTCTCTATGACTGGGAGAATTGCTCGATAAGACTTTTCTTCTCACTTGGAAATCATCTCAAGTAGTAGAAATAAGTTTCTTTGGTAGTAGAAATAAGCAAATGAGTCTTTTCTTTTTCTAAATGTTTATTTTACAATTACTTTATTGCTCTGGATTTTCATGCACCATAGAGAAGAACTTTTACCCATAGGTGTCCTCACTTCCCATGGGTGAAGAGTGGCATGGCTCTGATTAAGAAGGGTAGGTTCTTTCCACGAATATTTTTAGCATCTTTTTTAAATCAAAAGCTATTTTATTTATTTAGTTAGATTTTTAAATTTCAGAATATTATTGGGTACATTTTTGGTTACATATATTGCCTTTGCATTGCCCAAGCCATGCCCATCCCCCAGTGGGCTCCCCACCCATTCGTTATGAATTTACCATCCCCTTCTCCCCCCTCCCACCTGCCCGGCACCTGATAAATATTACTTCCATGTGAGCACCTGAGTTTTGATCAGTTAGTATCAATTTGATGGTGAGTACATGTGGTGCTTGTTTTTCCATTCTTGTGATACTTCACATCAAAGAATGGACCACCCAGGGCAAAGGTGTGGAAACAACCCAAGTGCCCATCCATACATGAGTGGATTAATAAAATGTGGTATGTGTATACCATGTAGTAGTACTACTCAACCATAAAAATGAATGGTGAACTAGCACCTCTGATAGTTCCATTTTGAAGTGGAATCCCAGATTAGAACTATCTGATTTAGCTTAACCGGAGGCTTATAGATCAGTGGTAGTGTAGATTCTCTATTCCTGCTAATTGGGAGTTCACACAGCATCTGGCCTGTTAACAGACACTCAATAATACATTTTTTTTTTACTTAAGTAAATGAATTTCAGACATACGTGTTATCTAGCAAATGTAGTTTAAAAATATGTTAACCTGATTTCTGACTACATGTTCAGGAGGGTGTACATTATTTGTGCCATATGCAATTGTTATATCCCAGGCATCAATGAGACCCACATTGAGATCCTGGAAAATGTCCTTTATGGCAAGATATTGTATGTATCCATGAAAGTCACTAAAGCGCTCCACATCATTGTGCATCTCCCTGATGTTTTCTGCTTTGATGATAACCATAGTGTCTGGGCTTCTCAGAAGAAGACGCTGAACAGCCTTGTGGACATTGAGGACCCTTCGGATAAAAACATCAATGGGGAAGGGTCTGAAATGCTGGCCCAGAGAAATAACAATGACAGTGTTTTTTTCTCCTCCAATTCTGTCAATGGCCCGGGCGATGTACTCAATCTCTTTGACTGAATAGGTTATTGATCCAATCAAGGGGTAACCATGTTTTTGCCACTGGATGTTGATATTCCTATCCAAGTCCACAGCAAGTTGGTGTTGCAGTTTTCCAGACTCATGCATATCCACTGACTTCAGTGCTGATGACGAATAGGCAATCCCAGAATGAAAGGAGAATAAAGTTACCAAGATTGACTAGTCATAAAGTAGGAGAAAAGATTTGATCTTTATAATTAAACTAATCATGCCTGATTTATTATAGGCTTACATGAGGGTATGCTTTTGAAAATTATTTGAACAATCAAAATTATTATACAAATTTAAGAAATCATATATGCCCCCTTTTAGAATCATGTGGAATCAAATGCAGTGGAGATGGTAAGGTATTCAGGTAACTTCACTGGAGGTATATTTGTGTACATTTTGTTAACTGTAGACTAAGCTCATTTGATGATGGAGAAAGGAACTCATTGATGGTCTTTACATTAAAAAAACAAACAAACAAGTAAACCTATTTCCCCAAATACTCTGTAAATTCCCTTAAGACTGAGATTGTATTCCTTCCTTTCGTGTTTCCTTCACATATGCATGGAATGGTATTGATTACATCATCTATAATAATAATAGCATTACCACTCATTTGTGAAGTCCTTTACAGTTTACAAAGCATTTAGATTGATATATCCTTTCACCTCAAAGATCCTTATATACATATTTAATTCCCGTGTTATAGAAAAGAAAACCAAGAGAGGAAATAACTTGCCCAAAATTACAGTTAGTGACAGAATCAACATTTAAACTTGAAGTTCCTCCAATTCTTGTGAAAATAGTCTACCTGTTCTTGACACTTCTGAAAGTAAGCACAATATGAGTAGAATAAAATGAAATCTTTCTGTTTTTAGTCATATCAATGAGAACCTTATCAGAATGACAGAGCCAGCTGCTTTGTAGCTGGAACTTCTGAGGGAAACGTATAGAGAAAGATTATTGAAGCTTTGTAACATGGACCATCTTATTATAGAAGTAAAGGGCTTCATTTGAAGTCTTAACCCAGTGAGGGTGGAAAACAGAGATTGGCTGGAAGAAAATGGTAGAACTATTTTCTTCACTCCACTTCCAACTTATTTTAGTTTTCTTTTCCAAAGCGCATGCTGGCCATAGAATTTAACTTTTAACAAAATGTACAACAGATGTTTTCCTACCACAACTTTAAAGATGAGTTGAAGAAGGCAGGTAACTTAATAACTCAGTACTTTATATGACTTAAGAGATCTACCATTATAGAATGTGATACTAAAAGTTATCACTAGACCCTTAATTTTGCAGATGAGGAAACTGAGGTCTCAAGGAGTGTAGTCAGTTACCAGAGGTCACAATTTAAAACCTTCCTTTCTGTTAAGAATTCTCCTTTATAACATAGAACCAAGGCCCTACCGATTTCCCCATTTGGATCAGATCAACTTTCCTTCTAAGTTTGAGATCACAAGTGGCCTCATAGCAAGAAGGCCAGGTCAAAGCCATAGCCTCTGCATTGTTCTCAGTGATGAGAGCCAGTGGCTGGGAACATGGAGGGGCAAGCAGTGATGGTTCTAGGTGAGATTGCTAAGGTCTACTAGTGCCTTCTTTTTTTTTTTTTTTTTTATGCTGGCTTGACAGTTTCTATCACTAGTGCCTTCTGAGTTATTACTGGTGTACTCTTTTGGTTTAATAAACAGAAAAACTGGGCTAGGATTCTAGCCTGACTCCGGCATTAATTATTAATGATAATAATTGCAATGGCTATTATTTTGGGAGCACTTTCTATGAATCCATGTGCCTTACAATGTGTTAAATGCTGTGTATCCATTACTTCATTTAATCTTCAAAACAAATAACAGGTACTATTATTAGTCCTACTTGATTGTTGAGGAAAATGATGCAGGGAAAAAAATAACATGCTCAAGGTCATTATTTCTAAGTGGCACAGTCTAGGTCTATTAGACCCCAAAGCCCATCCTTTTAACTATAGTGTCTACTTGATGCAAGGTCACTACCTTGCTCCTGGCGTCTGTCCTCTCAGATAATGATAATAGTGATAATAATTGACACCAAAGAGAACTTATTTTGTAATAAACAGTATTCTGTATGTATTGCATATATTGCCAGGGTGTACTCTTTTCATCGCTAGTTGACAGATGAGGATCCTGAGGGATGGAATGGTTTTGTAACTTGTTCAAGATCACCCAGATAGGAGGAATCGGGTTTTGAACCCAGCTCATCTGGATCTAGAATCCACACCCTTAATCATTATGCCAACCATAGAAGATGGACAGTTAAATATCTTAAGTTATTTTTGGCTCCATTAATAATTTTGTGAGCATGCTAGGTACATCCTAAAGTGTGAATTCTGTAGCAGTAGGGATGAAATAAACCTTTTTCTATACTGGCTCCCTTCCAGTCAATAAATGTGTTCTTTTAAAGGAAAGATAACAATGTCTTACGGAAAAATTTGGTGTGTTGTAATTAGGAAATATGAAAAAGAAGACAAATTTCCCACATTCCTTTCTCCCCTTGAAATGAAAAATAATTTTCTGAAAGGGTAATATGAGTAATAGCTTAGACTGAGGCATACTTCTGATACTCCTTTTGAAGTGTTCCATCCACTGGCGGACTGTGGAATCTCCCAGTAGATATACAGATTTTCCTCTCAGGCATTTGTTCATTTCGACTGTAGCCAAATTACAGGAGGCAGGATTCCATGTGTTTTTCCAGACATGCCCACTGGGGACTGTGGATGTCATTCCAGGCTTGCATTTCTCTTTCACTGGAACTGTTTCTTCTGCCAAAGAATCAGCAAGATAGAATCTTTTAAAACATCACATTGTCCATCGGTATTTATTAAGAGCCTTCTGTCTTTTCTAAATATCCTCTTAATAGGGGATGGGGGTGGTGGTAGTGGTAGAAAAGCCTTATTAATGTATCCTCTTAGTGGAATAGCTATTTTTTAGTAAAATTTTTCTCTGATGTGAATTTCCTAAATGATATCCATTAATGTTCATTATAAGAGTACATGCCTCCTTCCAGAAAAAAATGGTCATTTGGGTAAAATTTAAGTATTTGTGAGCCTTCCTATAAAACTAAAGTCATAAACTCTTGCATAGTAATGGGAGCTCAATTATCCTAACATTTTAGCCCACTTTACTCCTGGCACTCTGTTATAGTGTCTTAAATGCCACAATCAAACTATGAATCCTTTAAGTTAAACACAGATAATATAAAAGAAATTAACCACAAGTTTGGCCTGGGAACTCGTCAATCAAATATATATGGCTATAAGCCAGAGAAAGTCCTGGGGGCCTAAGATGGGCTAGGTATTATTAACCCCTTAGTCACTGGTTTATGAAGAGTCTGAGAATCTGAGGGGCTTAAATGCCTAGGATGGTGAGGAGCCCATGGTAGGTCTGGGGCAGTGATTATTCATCAACTAAAGGAAGTTGTTTAATTGGGATGAGTATACCCATGTATGTGGGGTGAAAAATAACATTTATATATCTAGGTACATAATTACACTTCAGTATGGATTAGTGATTAGCAAGCTTTTAATGTTGAACTTACAGAGACATAAAAGCGCTTGCCTTAAATCATTTTAGATATGAATTTCCTACGTTGCCTGGGGTCAAAGAAATTGAAGAGAAATTAGTAAATATAAGTGTGGAAGTTCTGTTGTTTATGCTCAAAATTGCTTCAAAGCTGGCAAAGACTAGGAGAGGGGAATTGTAGTGAGTTGACTGACTCCTAGATGGCAGGCTGGAAACTTGGAGATGATTCTAGGGCTGGTAGTAAGGTGGGAAGTGGTGGTGGCAGTGGTGTGGGGAGGGCTGGAGTGGGGGAGGTAAGAACTAGATGTAGAATTGGGAGAGGGTTTTAATGCTTTAAGGTTGTTGTGTAAAATGGGCAGGTAACACATTGTCTGATGAGTAGACTGATGATGAGAGTTACAGTTACTATAAGAGGTTTATTATATCCCAGTGATGCCAATTATTGCTTCACCTAAGTAACTGGTCTCTTGGCCCACCTTAGACAAGCAGATAGGCAGACTGCTGAGAGGACTGAAACAGTAAACAAGTCCAGCAGAAAGGAGAAACTCTTTAAATGGGCTTGGAATTAACCACCACCCATCAACCTAGGAGCACTTACTGTTACATTTGGAGACACTAATCACATTGAAGTTTTCCATAATCTCTACACCCACGTTTGACCTTAAAGAGACAAATACAGAAATTAATCTGCAGGTGGTCCCAAATCAGGAAACAGTCAAGAAGCCAGATTATACAGTGCTTCAGTCATTTCTTAGTGATACGCCAATTACTGTGCCCATATTTTCGGGCCATTTAGTAAATTTCCATTTCTTTGTCTAATACTCCATGAGATACAGTTACCCAGAAGGTGTGACGGGTGATTTATTGAGATGCAGAAGGAATATATTCGTGCACACACACATACTGAGGTGGGTATTTCTCATTCTCTTTTGACTTTTATTCTGCCTATATTTTTATTTCATTCAGAAGAATGAAATATCCAAAAAGCTTGGTGACTACTAGAGAGTGGGCACTGTCCCCAAATGAATTCACAGGTTCTTTCCCAAAAGGCTCTTATTAAAGAGTCCCAGAGTAGATATATTGATAGGACTTTTTTGTTGATTGACATATAGGCCAAATCATAACTGCCCTGGTAGTCTCCAGAAATAATGATATACCTTTCAAAGAGGCTCTTTTCTTGTTTGCTAAGATAAGAAACATCCTTGTTCTTGGAATGCATGTGGGTGAGTGCAGCACAGGGCATGTATTGAGGCCTCACACAATAAAAGGCTTCTTGGTCTTGAGCATCCAGGTACTGGCACAGTTCAGCACTTGAGTTTAAAACCAAGGCACAATCAGTGTTGACCTGGGAGGTGCCATTGGCAAACTGTCCTGTGAAGATTACCCTGTCATAGCCTTGGTTCCTTGCCCTCCAGAGAGCCGACACCCCTTCGCTGGGGTGGATGAGCAGGAGAGACAGGGAGACCTGGCCCTCCCAGAACAGAGTGAAGCTGACAAGGTAGGTGCCGTTGTTGAAGTCAGTCACCTTTCCTGAAGCACCTGCTTCCAGGGCTGGGGAGGACATCCTGGCCCTCAGGAAATCCCCACCGTATTGCTTCCTGCGTCCCAAGTGGTCCCTGGCCTCCAGCAGGACATCCAGCTGGTCCCCCCTGCAGTAGGTGTGTCGAGGGTTGAGGACGGTGGCTGTGCTGTGTGCGGCACTGGTGGTGGTGTTCACGTGGGCGAAAGGTCTGGGCGGGATCTGCTGGTCTAGTTTCTCCACGATCGCCTTTATTCTCAGCTCAGTGTCTGCTGCTGAAATTACTGGATGAAATGATGCTTCAGGCCATGAGGCCTTTGTGATAAAATTCCACGGATGGAGGGAGATGGGCAAGTTGAGTGCAGTCCATAACTGAAAGGATGAGAAATAGAATGGAGACTATAGAAAATGTTCCTGTTTAATATAGTAATTTTTGGTGGGTGAGCCAATATTTGTATTTTATAGAATAATGAGAACTACAAAAATTAAGCAAGACTGAGATTTTATGATCATATATGTTTCATAGACAAAACAGTTTCCTTTAGAAAATTTTTTGGTGTAACTCTACCTCTCACTGGCTAACCTTTTCTGGAAGAGCAGTTTAACCAAAAGAGCCCTAGGATCTTCTTCCTTAAAATGATGGTGATAAAATCTGCTTTACAGGACAATTATGAAATCCAAATGAGAAAATGTTTTTTGACTGTATAGTAGAGAATAAATGCTTATTATTGTAATATTTTTTATCTTAAAACTAAAATTTAGTCAAAAATGTTTAATCCCAGACAAATAAAAGCCAAGGGAGTTCATCACCACCAGATCTGTCTTATAAGAAATGCTAAAGGGAGTTCTTCAAGCTAAAATAAAAAGATGCTATGTAATATCACAAAAACATGTGAAAGTATAAAACTCATTAATATTCTGCAGAAGTATGTTCTGTAAAAAAGAAAAAAAAATAAAACTCATTAATAAAAGTCAGTACATAGTCAAATTCAGAATACTCTAATATTCTAATAGTAATATGTAAATCACTATATCTTTAATATGAAGGTTAAAAGACAAAGCTATTAAAATAGTAGCTACAAAAATTTGGTAAGGGATACACAATATAAAAATATAAATTATGCATCAAATATTTTAAATGTTGGGGGTGGAGTAAAAGTGTAGAGATTATTTTTATGCAAAGTTAAGTTATCAGCTTAAAATAGCCTATTTAACTGTAAGAGTTTTTTGTAAACCTCATGGTAACTACAAAGAAAAAAAATACCTATAGTAGATACACAAAAGATAAAAGGTGAGGAATCAAAACATAACACTAGGGAAAATCACTTAATTGCAAAGAAAGACAGCAAAAGAGGAAGAAAAGAACAAAGGATGGGCAAAACAACCAGAAAATGACTAACAAAATGGCAGTAGTAGATCCTTATTTATCAATAATTACCTTGAATGTAAATGGATTAAAGTACCCAATCAAAAGACTTAGAGTGACTGCATAGATTAAGAAAAAAGCAAACAAATAAAATCCAACTATATGTTAGGCTACAAGAGGCTCACTTCACCTGTAAGCACACACATAGACTGAAAAGGAAAGGATGGAAAGGATATTCCATGTAAATGGAAACCAAAACACAGGAGGAGTAGCTATACTTTCATCAGATAAAATATACATTAAGTCAAAAATGTAAAAAGTGACAAAGAATGTCATTATATAATGATAAAGTGGTCAATTCATCAAGAGAAAAAAATAATTATAAATCTATATGCACTCATTATTAGAGTACCTGAATACATACAACAAATACTAATAGATGTGAAAGGACAAATTGTAATACAATGTTGGTAGGGTACTTCAGTACCCACTTTCATCACTGGACAGATCATCCAGACAAGAAATCAATAAAGAAACATTGGCTTTAAACTATTCTTTAGACCAATGGATCTTATAGACATATATGGGACATTCCATGCAACAACATCCAAATACACATTCTTCTTAAGTGCACTCAGAACACCCTCGAGGACAGATCAGATGTTAGGCCACAAAACAAGTCTAACAAAGTTAAGAAGACTAAACTAATATCAAGTATCTTTTCAAACTATAATGGTATGACACCAGAAATAAATAATAGAAGAAATTTTAGAGAATTCACACGTACATGCAAATTAAATAACCAGCTTCAGTTGTACCGGACAAAGAAAAAATTAAAAGGGAGATTAAAACAAGTATCTTAAGACAAATGAAAATGGACACACAACATACCAAAATTCCCGGGATGCAGAAAAGTTTTAGGAGGGAAGTTTATAGCAATACATGCATACATCAAAAAAGAAAAAAAGATCTCAAATAAAAAGCCTAATGTCACACACCAAGGAGCTACAAAAATAACAACAAACTAGCCCAAAGTTAGCAGAAGAAAGGACATAATAAATATCACAGCAGAAATAAATGAAACAGAGGCTAGAAAAACAATAGAAAAGATCAATGAAACTAAGTGTTGCTTTTTAAAAAATATAAACAAAATTGGAAAACCTTTAGCTAGAGTAGGAAAGAGAGAAGACTTAAAATCAGAAATGAAAGAGGAGACATCACAATTGATACCACAGAAATACAAAGGAACATAAGAGACTACTATGAACAATTATATACTGACAAATTGGATAAACTAGAAGAAATGGATAAATTTCTAGACACATGTAACCTACCAAACAAGATTGAATCATTAGGAAATAGAAAATCTGAACAGAACAGTAACAAAAAAGGAGACCGATTCAGTAATAAAAAGTCTCCCATCAATGAAAAACCCAGGACCTGATGGCTTCTTTGCTGAATCCTATCAAACATATAAAGAACTAAGTCCTTCTCAAACTCTACCAAAAACATTGAAGAGGAGAGAATTCTTTAAAACTCATTTTACTAGATAAGCATTACACTGATACCAAAGCCAGACAAGGACACTAGAAGAAAATTTTAGACCAACATTCCTGATGAATATAGATGTAAACATTCTTAACAAAATACTAGTGAACTGAATTCAGTAGTGAATTAAAAGGATCATTTCCCATGAATAAGCAAGATTTGTCCTAAGGTTCGTTATATACAAATCTATAATTGTTATATCTCACATTAACAGAATGAAGGACAAAACCCATATGATTATCTCAATAGCTGAAGAAAAAGCATTTGACAGACTTCAACATCCATTCATGATAACAACTCTCAGCAAATCAAATATAGAAGGTGTTTTAGAAGAACTCTCAAACTGTGTTTTTCTCCTGTTCTCACACCAACACAAGCATCAACACAGAAGATTTCTGCAACAAAATGTGTGGATTTTCCTCCCCGAAACACCAACTGATATTAGTTCAGTTCCCTCTAATTGAATTCTAACACTATCTACCTGGAGATAGCATCATATCTCACAAGTTGAGGGCTCAGTCCCCAAGATTTCCCTTGCTTCAGGCACCAGTTGCAAGTTAAGGCCATCACAACTTCTGAGCAACTGGCTCAGGTAGGGGTTTCCATGTTGGGGAACCTTAAGTTGCGGTTCTCATGACTGCTTCTTTGGGTTCAAGCAATTTGCTGGAGTAGCTCACAGAACTCAGAGAAACACTTACTTACATTTTCTGGTTTATTATGAAGGATATTACAAAGCATACAGATGAAAAGATGCATAAGGTGAGGTATGGGGGAAGGGGCCTGGAGCTTTCATACTCTTTCTGGGCATGCCACCCACTAGGATACCCTCCATGTGTTCAGCTATCCAGAAGCTCTCTGAACCCTGTCCTTTTGAGTTTTTATGGAGGCTTCATTACATAGGCATCATTGATTAAACCATTGGCTACCGATGATCAACTTGACCCTCAGCCCTTCTCCCCCACCAGCCCCTGAGGTTGGGGGTGGGACTGAAAATCACAATCCTGCAATAATGCCTTTGTCTTTTCTGTGACTGGCCCCATCCTGAAGCTATCAGTCAGCATTAGAATATAAAAAACACTTTGGAAGTTCCAAGGATTGTAGGAATTGTATGCCAGGAAACAGGGATGAAGACCAAATATGTATCTCATAATATCCCAGAAGGAATGTACCTCAAAACAATAAAGCCCATATATAACAAACCATAGCTAACATCAAATAAAATGGTGAAAAGTTGAAAGCTTTACCTCTGACATCAGGAATAAGACAAGGATGCCCACTTTCACCACTTCTGTTTAACATAGTAGTGGAAGTCCTAGCCAGAGCAATTAGGCAAGAGAAAGAAATAAAGGATATCAAAATTGGAGATTTAAACTTAAATGATGTCTGTTTGCTGAGTACATATTCTTATGTATAGAAAACCCTGAAGACTCCACCAAAAAAAACTTCTTAGAACTGATAAATGAATTCAATAAAGTTGCAGAATATAAAATCAACATACAGAATCAGTAGTATTTCTATACACTAACAAAAAACTGTCTGATAAAGAAATGAAGAAAACAATTCCATTTACAATAGCTACCAAAAAATTAAATGCTTAGTTATTAATTCTCCAAGGAGGTGAAAGACCTGTACACTGAAAACTATAAAACATTGATGGAAGAAACTAAAAAAATATACAAATAGATGGAAAGATATCCCATGTCCATGGATTGGAATACTTAATATATTTAAAATGTCCATACTACCTAAAGTAATCTATAGCCTCAATGCAATCCCTATCAAAATTCCAGTGATATTTTTCACAGAAGAAAAATAATTCCTAAACTTTATATAGACCCACAAAGACCACAAATATCAAAGCAATCTTAGCAAAACAATAAAGCTAGAAACATTACACCACCTGAATTAATAATACACCACAAAGCTATAGTAAGCAAAACAGCATGAAACTAGCATAAAACAGACACAGACCAGCAGAATAGAGAGCCCATAAATGAATAAAAGTCAATTGATTTTTGACAAAGGTGCCAAGAACATATGATGGAGAAAGAACACAATAGTGTTGGGGCAACTGAATATCCACATATGGAAGAATGTTGTTGGACTTTATATTATACTTTATAAAAAATTAACTCAAAATGGATTAAAGACTTAAATGTAAGACCTGAAACTCTAAAACTACTAGAAAAGAACATAGGAGAAAAATCTGCATAGCACTGGTCTGGACAGTATTTTGGATACATACAAAAGCACAGCAAAAGCAATATTAAGCAAAACGAAAAAATTGGGAGGCATCAATTTACCAGAATTCAAGCTATACTATAAGGCTATAGTAACTAAAACAGCATTAGACTGGCACAAGAACAGACACACAGACCAATGGAACAGAACTGAGAACCCAGATATGAAACCATCCTCATATAGCCATGTAATCTTTGACAAAGCAGATGAAAATATACACTGGGGAAAATAATCCTTATTCAATAAATTGTGCTGGGAATACTGAATAGCTATATGTAGAAGACTGAAACAGGATCCACACCTTTCACCTCTTACAAAAATGTACTCATGCTGGGTAACAGACTTAAACTTAAGGCGTCAAACATAAGAATTCTAGAACAAAATGTTGGAAAAACTCTTATAGACATTGGCCTGAGCAAAAAAAACTATAGAAAAGACACCAAATGCAATCACAGAAGCAACAAAAATAAATAAATGGGACCTGATCAAATTAAAGAGCTTCTTCACAGCCAAGGAAACTATCAGAAGAGCAAACAGACAACCTACAGAATGGGAGAAAATATGTGCATGTTATGTATCTGATAAAGGGCTGATAACGAGAGTCTATGTAGAACTCAGGAAAATCAGCAAGAAAAAATCAAACAACCCTATCAAAAAGTGGGCAAAGGACTTGAACAGAAACTTTTCAAAAGAAGATAATGACCAATAAACATATAAAAAAAAAACGCTTAACATATCTAACCATCAGGGAAATGCAAATAAAAACCACAATGAGATATCAGTTATCTCCAGTGAGAATGGCCTTTATCAAAAAGTCCCCAAATAATAAATGTTGGCATGAATGTGGAGAGATAGGAACACTCCTACACTGCTGGTGGGACTGCAAACTAGTACAGCCTCTGTGGAAAGCAATATGAAGATACCTCAAAGAGCTACAAGTAGAACTACCATTTGATCCAACAATCCCATTACTGGGCATCTACCCAAAAGAACAAAAGACATTCTATAAAAAATACATCTACACTCGAATGTTTATAGCAATGCAGTTCACAATTGCAAAGATGTGGAAACCACCGAAGTGCTCATCAATACATGAGTGGATTAATAAAATGTGGTGTATGTATACCATGGAGTTCTACTTAGCCACAAAAAGCAATGGTGATCTAGCACTTCTTCTATTACCCTGGATAGAGCTGGAGCCCATTCTACTAAGTGAAATATCACAAGAATGGAAAAACAAGCACTACATGTACTCACCATCAAATTGGTATTAACTGATCAACACTTAATTGTTCATATAGTAGTAACATACATCGGGTGTTGGTCAGATGGCAGGGGGAGGAGGTGATGGGTATATACACACCTAATGGGTGTAGTGTGCACCGTATGGGGGATGGACACACTTGAAGCTCTGACTTGGGTGGGGCAAAGGCAACATATGTGACCTAAACATTTGTACCCCTGTAATATGCTGAAGTAAAAGAAATAAATAAATCTCTTAATAATTTCATTAAATATAAATAGACTGAACACTCCATTAAAAGGCAGAGATAAAAAAGCAGAACTTATTTTCTGTCTACAAAAATTGCAGTTTAAGTATAAAGATGCCTTACAGGTTGAAAGTAAGTGGATGGAAAATGATGTACCATTTAAGCATAAAAAAGTTAATATTAAAATTAAGTAGACTTTTGGACAAAGAATATTACTGGAAATGGATATGGACATTTCATAGTGATAAAAGGGTCAATTTTTCAGTAAACATAGTAATCACAAATGTGTATGTGTGTATATATACATGTGCTTATACATGAAGCAAACATTGACAGAAACAAAGGGAGAAATAGAAAAATCCACAGTCATAATTGGAAAATTTAAAACTTCTCTCAGTAGTTGCTGTAGGAACTACTTGAAGAAATGAGTAAGGATCTAGAGGATCTAAATAACATTATAGTCATGTCTTTTAACCATTATACCATATTATAAAATATTTTTATATAATCACAACTTCAAATGAAAAATGTGTGATTTTTAGAATGGTAGAATAATTTTCTGTACACAATTTTTGGTAGAAATATAATGGGAAAATTATGATTCAAAATGAGGGACTAAGCACATATTGCTGCCTCAATTTCCCACCATAAAATCCTATAAAAGACAGAAAGGAGCCTTATTTTAGGAAATAGGAAGAGATGCCTTAATTTAGGCAGAACTTCTGAGGAATCTTCTGAAAAACAAAAGATGAAATTAGATTGAGGAAGAAAATCATAGCTTCAAATGCAAGTAGATGCGGGTTTTGAAAAAGATAGAAGCTTTAGAATAAATATACTTTCTATCCTCAGAGAGATGCTAGATGACATAAAGGAATCAAGAGAGTTTGGAAAGCAAAATTTTGCTGTTCAATATACAAAAATCAATTGCATTCCTCTGTACCAGCAACAAATAATTAGAAAATGTAATTTTAAAGGAACACCATTTACAAACAAAAAATTATAGCAACAGAATATTACAAAGTACATGAGTGACATCACCAACATGGCAGAATAGGAAGCTCCTGAATCTCTCCCCATTCACAGATGCACCAAATAAACACCTTTCCATGTACCAATTCTCTCTGAGTAAGAGA
This sequence comes from Microcebus murinus, assembly GCF_040939455.1. Lineage (NCBI taxonomy): Eukaryota > Metazoa > Chordata > Mammalia > Primates > Cheirogaleidae > Microcebus > Microcebus murinus. Next base: position 93,629,628 of record NC_134107.1, read on the forward strand.
GTCAGAGACCAGTTGGGAGACTCCTACCCAGCAGTCAACTGAGAAAACATCCACACCAAATCGATAGGAAGAGCTGAAGTTCATGTGGACATGGACCCTACCCAGGCACTGTGCCATAAAATTGGGAGAGGAATCCCCAACACCCAGTTTCTCCCTATGGAGAGGAGTATTTGGACCTCACATATAGGACCCAAACCGTAAATTTCCCCATGGTTGGACTCTTAGTTCATCAACTACAGGAGTGGAGGGAATTGGACACAAGCATGTTTCTCTGGACTACAGGAAAGAGTGGCGGTTTTGTATGAGCATACAAACACTTCAGGGGCTTTATCAGAGAAGGAGCTTAAAAAACACAGCTCTCTGTTTCCTTTAGAAGGGGTTTACAAAACACCATTCTAGTAGCTATGTGGTGGCCTTACTTCTAGAAAACTTGCATCAGGGAGTTAAAGAAACAGTCAATTATTAACCTTCTCCCAGCCCAGGAGGAGTCTGCACTCATACCAAACACCTCAACTCTTACAACATCTACCTAAGGGACTTGCATCCTAAATCTCCTAACTCTGAGAGCAGAAGGGACTGACATACATGTGTCTCTCTAGATGGCAGGAAAAAGGGTACATTTTAAAATGGAATGCAAGCACTTCCAGGGACTTCTGGCTCCTGTAGTGATGCTAAGCAGGGGCTTGAAATGCAACTCTCAGTTCCTCCCCAGAAGAGGTTTAAGACACACATTGAGAGACATAATTTTTAAAGCTAATTATTGAAGGACTCCATACTAAATCCAGTACCCCTGGGAATAGAAGGGACTAGGCATATGCAAGGCTTTCTTGATCATAGAACAGAGAGATAGGTTTAAACAGGAATCCAAACACTTCCAGGGGCTTCCTGTCTTTGGAACAGTGCAAAAAGGGGCAGAAACATGCAACTCTCACTTTCCCTCTGGAAAGGGCTTACAACATCCACTCCACCACACACACCCAGTGGCTACTTGACAGTCTAGTTTCTAAAGAACTTGCATCAGGGAGCTAGCAGAGCAAAGAAACAGGGTTTCAGTAGTTGAGGCCAGAGCTTAGCACTTCATGAGACTTCCCCTAGGCTCACCCCAGAGATTAATCCAGGCCTATCCATTCTTTCTGGATGGAGTTGGACCATGTGCCAAGTGCCATAACTTCCATAGCTCCCACCTAAGGGATTGTCTCTTTAATGACCTAGTTTTGGGAGTCAAGGGGCTTTGCAATTCTGAGTTACCCAAGACCACAGAAAACAAATAGGTGGATGTAGGAAAAGCTGAGGTGCTGGGGCCTACTCCTACCAGCTAAAAATCTCTCCAGGATCAGAAGGTGAAGCTTGAGTGTAATTATGGGGATTTGCCATAGATCCTCTCCCATGGTTAGTGTAGAGAAAGTGGGAGATCAACTCTTGCACCCAGCCCCCCCATGAAGATACAAAGAACTGAAAGACACATTCAACACCCCAGTGAATTGTCATGTATAGGAGAACCACCATAAAACTATCAGCAGATTTACCAGCAGAAACCTTGCAAGCCAGAAGGGAATAGAATGATATATTTAAAATTCTGAAAGGAAAAGATTGTCAGCCAAGAATACTATTACTAGCAATCCTGTCTTTCAAAAACAAAGAGGCAATAAAGATTTTCTCAGACAAACAAAAGCTAAGAGAGTTTGTCACCACTAGGCATACATTACAAAAATTGCTAAAGTAAGCTCTTCAAGCCGAAGGAAGGTGATGATACTATTTAGAAACATAAAAATACATGAAAGTATAAAAACATCTGATGAAAGTAAGAATGTTGTCAAATTCAAAACATTTTGTTACTGTAATGACAGTGGGCAAATCAATTATATCTTTATTATAAAGGTCAAAAAGCAAAACCATTAAAAACAACAGAAGCAATAATAATTTTTTAAAAGATACAAAGTATGGCATCAAAAACATGAATAGGAGGAGAGGGAAAGTAAAAGTAGAACGTTTGTGTATATGATCAAAATAAAGCTGTTATTAGCTTAAATTAACCTGTTATAAGATGTTTTATGTTAGCCTTAGGGTAACCACAAAACAAAAGCTTATAATAGACAGGCTTATCTTTATAAAACATAAAGTGAAAAGAACCAAAGCATACAACTACAGAAAGCCATCAAAACACATAGAAAGAAAGCAATAGAGAAGGAAACAAAGCATCTACAAAACAACTAGAAAACAATTAACCAAATAGTAGGAGTATGTCTATACCTATTAATAATAACCCTGAATATAAATGGATTAAATTCTCCATTTAAAAGATATGTTGAATAGAAGTGGAGATAGTGGGCAGCCTTGCCTGGTTCCAGTTCTAAGTGGGAGTGATTTCAATTTTTCCCCATTCAGTATGATGTTGGCTATGGGTCTGTCATATATGGCTTGTATCATTTTTAGGTATGTCCTTTCTATGCCTATTTTATTAAGTGTTCGTATCATGAAAGGGTGATGAATTTTGTCAAAAGCTTTTTCTACATCTATTGAAAGAATCATGTGGTCTTTGTCTTTGCTTCTGTTTATGTGGTGAATTACATTTATAGATTTGTGCATGTTGAACCATCACTGCATCCCTGGGATGAAGCCCACTTGGTCATGATGGATTATTTTTTTTGATAAGCATCTGGATTTGGTTAGCTAGGATTTTGTTGAAAATTTTTGCATCTATATTCATAAGGAATATTGGTCTGTAGTTTTCTTTTTTTGTTGTGTCCTTTCCTGGTTTTGGTATTAGAGTAATATTCGCTTCATAAAAGGTGTCGGGAAGGTTCCATTCTTCTCTATGTTGTGGAATAATTTCTGCGAGATAGGCACCAGTTCTTCTTTGTAAGGGTGGTAAAATTCGAGTGTGAAACCATCTGTACCGGGACTTTTCTTTTTAGGGAGATTTTTAATTGCTGTTTGTATTTTGGCTCTTGATATTGGTCTGTTCAGGAATTCTATTTCTTCCTGGTTGAGCCTAGGAAGGCTGTGTGTTTCTAGAAATTTGTTCATTTCCTCCACATTTTCCAGTTTGTGTGCATAAAGGTTTTTATAGTATTTGTAAATTATATCTTGTATCTCCTTGGGATCAGTTGTAATATCTCCTTTTTTTTCCTGATGGAGCTTATTAGAGCTCTTTTCTGCTTTTCATTAGCCTAGTCAAAGGTGTGTCTATTTTGTTTATTGTTTCAAAGAACCAACTTTTTGTTTTATTAATCTCCTGTAAAGCTTCCCTGTTGTCAATTTCATTTAGTTCTGATTTGATCTTGTTAATTTCACTTCTTTTGTTGGGTTTGGGATTGGTCTGTTCTTCCTTTTCCAGCTCTTTGAGTTGTTTCATTAGATTGTCTATTTGTGATCTTTTTGACTTTTTGGTATAGGCATTTATGGAGATAAACTTTCCTCTCAGAACTGCTTTAGCTGTGTCCCAGAGGATTTGATAACTTGTCTCTCCATTGTCATTTTGTTCAAAGAATTTTTTTATTTCCATCTTGATTTCTTTATTTATGAAGTAATCATTTAGTAGGAGGTTGTTTAATTTCCACATTTTTGTGTAGAAATGTGAGTTTCTGTTATGGTTGATTTCTACTTTTATTCCACTGTGATCTGAGAAGATACATGGTATGATTTCTATTTTTAAAAATTTCTTGAGGCTTTACTTTGTGTCCTAGGATATGGTCAATCTTAGAAAATGTCCTGTGAGCTGAAGAGAAGAACATATAATCAGTGGATTTGAGGTAGAATGTCCTATAAATGTCAGTGAGACCCAATTGTTCCAGAGTTTTGTCTATACTACCCAAACTGATCTACAGATTCAATGCAATACCTATTAAAATCCCATCATAATTCTTCACAGATATAGAAAAAATAATTTTATGCTTCGTATGGAACCAGAGAAGACCCCACATATCAAAAGCAATTCTAGGCAATAAAAACAAAATGGGAGGTATTAATATGCCAGATATCAAACTATACTACAAAGCTATAGTAATTAAATCAATCTTGTATTGGTACAAAAATAGGAATATTGATCAGTGGAACAGATCTGAGAACCCTGATATAAAACCATCCTCATACAGCCATCTAATCTTTGACAAAGCAGACAAAAACATACGCTGGGGAAAAGAATCCCTTTTCAATAAATGGTGCTGGGAAAACTGGATAGCCACTTGTAGAAGGCTAAAACAGGACCCACACCTTTCACCTCTCACAAAAATCAACTCACGCTGGATAACAGACTTAAACCTAAGGTATGAAACTATTAGAATTCTAGAGGAAAATGTTGGAAACACTCTCCTAGACATCGGCCTAGGCAAAGAATTTATGAAGACCCCAAAGGCAATCACAGCAGCAACAAAAATAAATAAATGGGACATGATCCAACTAAAAAGCTTCTGCACAGCCAAAGAAATAGTCATGAAAGTAAACAGACAACCTACAGAATGGGATAAAATTTTCTCATCCTACACATCTGATAAGGGGCTGATAACTAGAATCTACTTAGAACTCATGAAAAACAGCAAGAAAAAAAATCAAACAACCCTATCATGAGGTGGGCAAAGACATGAACAGAAATTTTTCAAAATAAGACAGTAGAATGGCCAACAAACATATGAAAAAATGCTCAACATCTCTAATCATCAGGGAAATGCAAATCAAAACTACAATGAGCTATCACTTGCTCCAGTGAGAATGGCCTTTATCAAAAAGTCCCCAAACGATAAATGCTGGCATGGATGCAGAGAGATAGGAACACTCCTACACTGCTGGTGGGACTGCAAACTAGTCCAACCTCTTTGGAAAGCAATATGGAGATACCTTAAAGCGATACAAGTGGATCTACCATTTGATACAGCAATCCCATTACTGGGCAGCTACCCAAAAGATCCAATGATACTCTACAAAAAAGACACCTACACTCGAATGTTCATAGCAGAACAATTCATAATTGCAAAGCTGTGGAAACAATCCAAGTGCCCATCAATCCATGAGTGGATTAATAAAATGTGGTATATGTATACCATGGAGTACTATTCAGTTCTAAGAAACAACGATGATATAGCACACCTTGTATTTTCCTGGTTAGAGCTGGAACCCATACTACTAAGTGAACTATCCCAAGAATGGAAAAACAAGCACTACACATACTCACCAGCAGACTGGTATTAACTGAGCAGCACCTAAGTGGACACATAGGAACTACAGTAATGGGGTATTGGGCAGGTAGGAGGACACATAGGAACTACAGTAATTGGGTATTGGGCAGGTGGGGCGTGTATATGCATACATAATGAGTGAGATGTGTACTGTCTGGGGGATGGTCACACTGGAAGGTCAGACTTGTTGGGGGAGGGGGGAAGGGCATTATTTGAAACCTTAAAATTTGTAACCCCATAATATGCTGAAATTAAAAAAAAACTAAAAAAAAAAAAAAAGATATGAAGTGGCAGGTAGAGCAAGATGGCCAAATAGAACTTTCCAGCTATCATCCCTGTATAGGAACACCAAATTGAATAACTATCCATGCCACAAAGCACCTTAATAAGAACCAAAAATCAGGTGAGTGATCACAGTACCTGGTTTTAACATTATATCAAGGAAAGAGGCACTAAAGAGAGTCGAAAAGACACTCCTGCATTGCCTACACTACCCCTCCCCTAACCCCTGGCAGGGTCCTACAAAGAGAGTATGTGTGTGCTTGGGGAGGGAGAGTGAAGTGATTGTGGGACTTTGCATTGGAACTCAGGGCTTCCCTATCACAGTGGGACACAACACAGGGTAGAATTTGGCTCATACCCATGGAGAGCATTTAGACCAGTCATGGCTAGAGGGAATCCTCCACCCCAAAGATAGGAAACAGGTCTAGTTAGCTCCACCACCTGCTGACCTGGCCTGGGGCCTGGAATAAACTTGAAAGGCAGTCAGGCCAGAAAAACTGCATTCAAATTGGAAAGGAGGAAGTTAAATTGTAACTATTTGCAGATGACATGATATTATATTTATAAAAACCTAAATACTCCAGCAAAACTGTTAGAACTGATAAACAAATTCAATAAAGTTGCAGGATACAAAATCAACATACAAAATTAGTAGCATTTCTATATACCAATAGCAAACAATCTAAAAAAAAATCAAGAAATCAATCCTATTTACAATGGTTACAAAAAATGTCTAGGAATAATTTTAATTAAAGAGGTGGAAGATCTCTACAATGAAATCTATAAGACACTTGTAAAACAAATTGAAGAGGACACAGAAAATGGAAAGGTATTCCGTGTTCATGGATTGGAAAAATTAATATTGTTAAAATGTCTATACTAGTCAAATTGAGCTACAGATTCAATGAAATCCCTATCAAAATACCAATAATGTTCTTCACAGAATTAGGAAAAACAATACTAAAATTCATATGGAATGACAAAAGACCCACAATAGTAATATAAATAAATAAATAAATAATCCTGAGTAAAAAGAATAAAACTGGAGGCATCACATTATCTGACTTCAAAATATACTACAAAACTATGATAACTAGAACAGCATGATACTGGCATAAAATCAGACACATAGACCAATGGAACAGAATAGAGAACCCAGAAATCACATATTTACAATGAACTGATTTTTGACAAAAGTACCAAGAATATAAAGTGGGGAAAGGCAAGTCTTTTCAATAAATGGTGCTGGAAAATTTGGACATCCATATGCAGAAGAATGAAACTAAACCCCTGTCTCTTCCCACATACAAAAATCAAATGGATTGAAGACTTAAATGTAAGACCCCAAACTATGAAACTACTACAAGCAAACTTAGGGAAAATGCTTCAGGACATCAGTCTAGGCAAAGATTGTTTGGATAAGATCTCAAAAGCACAGGCAACAAAAGCAAAAGCTGTTAAAACTCTCCTCTTACAATCTATAGGCCTTGTAGTTTGGACTTTTTTTACAATAGATTAGGTAGCAAGTAAAAATAAGCTTTTATAAAACACAGAAAGCACTGCCTACCTTTGTGGCGTTTTGGAAAACTGTAAATGTGATCCAGGAGGCTAATAAAAACAACAGCACCAACAGTGGCTTATAATTTGTCATTCTTGTTTTCATGATTAGGATCCTACAAGAGACAATACAAAACACACACACACAAACACACAACCAAACAAAACAAATGAAAACAAATATGGAAAACATTAATTTTTTTATGGGTTCTGATTATTTTTATCCTCAGATAAATTACTCCCAGAACTAATTCTTGGCCCTCCCAGCAGCTTTTGGTTATCTTTTGGCTATCAGTTGTATTATATATTCTACAGAAGAGATACTCCATGGACTCAACCATGAATTCTAAGAAATTCAACAGCTATAGGCCTGAAGAATGCAGGGTTGTTCATGTCGAGCTGAAGTCTCCAGGCTGTTTGTCACATTGCTAACAGGTTCCTTATTCTCTTAAACATCTTCCCTTAGACACAAAGAACAGACACAAACCACTCCAGCAAATATTGACACTGAGAACCACATGGTTATAGTGCCCTTTGAATGTAAATTAGTTTTCCAGCTTCCTTAATCTCAGATTGTTAGTATGTTCCTCTTTCTTATCTCATCAGTCTATCTAGCACCCTTCAAACTGGAAGAGAATTACTTTAAAACTTATATTATTACTTTCTTTAAAAATTTGTCAGGCTTTATCAATGTTTTTCTATGGTTCATCTTACTGTTTATCTTTATACTGAAATTTCTTTCAAGTTCTCTTTTAAAATCAGATTGCTTGACTCTGTGTACTAAAGTAAAATTTTAAGGCTCACCCCCCTCTCCACCAGCTGACTAAATGGACCCTCTGGTGGCCAAAGGAATATCCTAAAATTAAATTATCTGCCAGGAGGTGAGAGGTCAGACATGCCTTATTACCCCCCCCCTTCTTGAAAACATCCTTTGTAACCCATTAACAGGCCTAAAGATATGCAAGACAAACTTACAGGTCCTCAGTTTACACAACAAATCTATGTCTGCTGGCTTGTCTCTGATAAACAGCTCCTTATGTTAAAACATTCCAAGCCTTTAGACAAAACTTCATGTCTTTAACCAACTATAAGTCAAGAAATCTTTAAACTTACCTATAACCTATAAGCCCCCCCCCCCCTTAGAGATGTCCCACCTTTTTGGACCAAACCAATGTATGCCTCCCACGTATTGATTTATGGCTTTACCTATAACCCCTGTCTCCCTGAAATGTATAAAACCAAACTGTAACCCAGCCACATCCAGTCCACTCCTCAAGGCTTCTTGAGGGTGGGTCTGGGCCATGGTCCTCAAATTTGGCTCAAAATAAATATCTTTAAAATTATTTTACAGAGTTTGGCTTTTTTCCATTGACAACTCTTGCCCTTCTAAAATTTTCCATCTGTCAAAATTTACTCTCCCTACTCCAAGTGCATATTATCTTGTACATAGTAGACACTCAGTAAAATTTTCTGAATCGAACCAAAAGAACCTTAAATATTAATGCAATGTAAGCTCGAACCAAAAGAACCTTAAATATTAATGCAATGTAAGCAAGACAACAATATTTATCATATCTCAGACCACCAGTGACAGCTTACGATCACACATTTGAATCCACCTGGGATTTGTATTCTTGATCCGATAGAAACAGTGCCAGAAAGAGCAGCTGCCCAGGACAGCTGCACCAGTGCCCAGCATAACTGCTTGGTTTGTGGTTCCCTCTATGGGTTTCATTTGTGCTGCCCCACACAAGAGAGTAAACATATGTAAACAAGTCCATCAATCATTCCACTCTTATTAAGAAGAAAACAATAATGCAAGAATCAAGACATGTTTCACAAGGATATTCCAGATACTTCTTCTAACATCCTGATCATGCTCTACCAAACTAGCCTTAACAATACATCTTTATGTCTTTATATCATGACCTTTGGAAAAGGTGTATGACTGATTCGAGGATTGCTCAATTCTTCCCTAAAGAGGCTATAATAAGAAAAAGAAAAAAATAGGGGAGCTGGGCTGCCCCTCACACAGCACGACCACAGGTTTCCTCACCTGTGGGGAAACATGCGGGTCGTGCTGTTAGAAAAGAAAACAAAACAAAAACAAACAAAAAGAAAGAAAAAACATTTGCAATGGGTTTGCTTTGGCTGCTTCTTAGGATACTGATGCCAGCAACCACTCAAGTTCACAGTCTACTGTGACACACATAGATTTATGTATTTTAGTTTGCTTTGGTCGTTATTAATGTTAAACTGGCATGTTTTTATGAGGTAGCCATAAGAGATATTCTTGACGTAAAGAACTGGGAGCACAAAAGAGAGTTTAAATGATTTGCTTAGGTCATCTAATGAGCTTTGAGGCAGGGCTGAGTGCAGAATTCCTGTCATTTTGATCTCTGATTCAGAGTATTTTCTACTATCAGCGTAACTCCCCACGTATGCAGTAACCAAGTTCAGGTAGATTCGACGATTCATGTATTTGTATTTGTTGTCCATTATTTACATAGTAAAATATAATCCAGGAAACAATTCTTTGGGGGTATGAGTAAGGCAAGAGTAGTGCTGGCCAGGTTTTAAAGAGCCCAAAGCAAAATGGGCAGAGTGTTAGCATCAGGTTGAACCACAAGTTAAGGAAACAACTACTGTGGTCTCATGGATCAAACAAGTTGTCCCCCATAACTATGGAGGCTACATTGCTTGGTAGGACATCTCATTTCCATGGTTTCTGAGTACAAAAAGAGGGTCTCTAATCATTGAAGGATAAACATAAAGATTAGAGATGATGCAACAGCAAGAATGACTCAAGATTCCAGCCATGAGAATTTGGCATAGGACTCTTTATATGTCATTAAGCAATGATGAAGGGCACAGGCCATTATAGTTTAATGTTAATTAATAGAGAGTAAAAAGACCAATGCTGTGGCAGGTTCATGGATAGATAGCTCATAATGGTCCTAGATTTACTAGTCACAGAGCATCATGGACTCTGCCATTTTCAGAGTGGCAATGGAAAAATGTATGAGCTTTAGGGTGACTGCCATGCCCATAGCCCTCTTTGAAAAAGGTAATGAAAAGTTCTTATACATAAGTTACTTATTACCCCACCACCCTGTAACAAGAGATGGGCACCTGTTTCAAAGGCAACAAACTATATGGTGGCAGGAACCTATGGAGAGGCTGGCATGAGAACCTTGCTAAATAGGAGTGCTCCTTTTAGGTGGTGACTGCCTACCACTCAGATCTCCTTTTTGCTGGAATTTGAAAGAGATGCATATAAGTAAAGAAGAAAGCAGTTGGTGGGGTAGATGTGGAGAAGCACATACATAGATAGATTAGCAACAGCTAACATTTATTGAGGACTTACTATATAGCCCCACCCCTACCATAAGTCTAAAAGACATTAATTAACAAGTAACAGTGGAATACTATAATGAACATTAAGTGTTAGACCCTCTTCAAGATACAGCACAAAGGGAAGATCCAAAACTGTAGGTGGAGCAGACATTGAGAAAAACACTATGACAAGCTAGCTCCCATTCCCAACATTATATATTGCTAAAGGAATTTGAAGTCTTTGGTACATTGAGGGCAACCATAGTAACAATAAACTTCAAGCCCAGCCTGATTCCTGCCTAAATTAACACAACCCACCCACACTCAAGGCCTAGCAGGACAAAACACACACATATTTTAAAGCATAAAAATTATTTACCCAAGTCTCTTATTATTTGATACAAATGTCCAATTTCAATAAAACATTCTGAGGCATATAGAAATGCAGGGGAATAAAATGACACACTCCTATGAGGTAGAGAAAGCAACAGAATCAGATTCAGGTATGACATGTATGTTGTAATTATCTAACAGAGAATTTAAAATCTCTCTGATTGATATGATAAAGCAATAGAAAAGGTGGACAACTTGAAAGATCAGATGAGGAGTTTCAGCAAAGTGGTGGATAAGTAAAACTCAAAATAAAATGATAGAAATAAAAACCACAGTCACAGAGTTGAAGAATGCCTGGATAGGCTCATCAGTAGACTTGAGGCAATAAAGTGAAGAATCAGTGAACTTGAAGATAGATTGGTAGAAATAACACAATCTGAAACCCGAAGAGAGAGAGAGAGAGAAAAAAAAAGACAGAGAATCCAAGGTCTATGGGGGTAATAATAAATGGTTTAATATATGTATAACCGGACTCTTGGAAGGAGACCAGTGATAGAGAATGACTTTTTAAGAGTTATTTAAAAAAATAATGGTTGATCATTTTCCAAAATTAATAACATATCAAACTATAGATCCAAGAAGCTCAGTAAACACCAAGAAGGATAAATACCAAACACTCACATACATGCACACACACACATTACATTTAAACTGCTGAAAATGAAAGACAGAGAAAAATCCCAAAGGTGGCCAGAGAAAAAGGACACATGACCTATAATAAGAATTACAGCAGACTACTTATCAGAAACCATGTAACCAGAAGAATATGGAGTTTAAAAATTTTTAAAGTGTTGAAAGAAAAAAAAAATCTAAGAATGAGAATTCTATGCCTAGCAAAAATACCTTTCAAAAATGGAGTAGAAATGCTTTCTTAGCAAACAAAAACAGAACTTATTACCAGTAGAGTTACACTTAAATAAATACTAAATCAAGTTCATTCTTGAATATGAAGAAATATGATATCAGAGAGAAACTTGGGTCTGCACAAAGAAATATAGAGTGCTGAAAATGAATAAATGAGGATATAATATATAAAAATATTTTTTCCTTCTATTTTTTTTTTGAAACAAGAGTCTCACTCTGTCACCCTGGCTAGCGTGGAGTGGCATCAGCCTAGCTCACAGCAACCTCAAACTCCTGGGCTCAAGCGATCCTGCTGCCTCAGCCTTCCGAGTAGCTGGAACTACAAGCATGTGCCACCATGCCCGGCTAATTTTTCTATTTTTTGTAGAGACCGGGGTCTCCCTCTTGCCCAGGCTGGTCTTGAACTGCTGAGCTTAAGCAATCCTCCTGCCTCATCCCCCAGTTTCCCCCTCCCCACATAGTTTTAATTGCTTTAAAAGACAAATGGCTCTATAAAGTAAAAATAGTAGGCAGTGCACTATGTGTTTATTGGATATATTAAAGTAAAATGTATAACAACAAAAGCACAAGAAGTGAAAGGTAGGAAGTTGGAAAAACTATCTTAAAGTCCTTATACCATATGTGCAGTGGGCTAATACTGTTTGAATGTAGACTCTAATTAGTTAAGAAAAATACTGTAATTCTAGTGTAACTGCTAAACATTTCTTTTAAAAAGAGATATAAATAATAAATCAACAATGGCGATTAAATGGAATAATAAAAAAATGCTCAGTTAACCCAACAGAAGACAAAGGAAGAGGGAAAAAAGGAGAAGTGGAACATAGAAAACTGCTATCAAGACAGATTTAAATCTAAAGATATGAATAGTGACCTGACATCTGAATGATATAAACCAGGGGTGGAAAATTTTTTCTATAAAAGCCAGATATTAAATATTTTAGGAAAAATAAATTATAAATAAGAAAACATAATAGATATATTAAAATTAACCTTGTGGTATTTAATTAGAATTAGAGTTATCAGTATGTACTCAGAGATTTTTGATAGATAGATAGATATGCATTTGCATGTATATGTGAGTTCATACACACAGACGTATATACCAAGCTCTGTCCACTGAGAGGCCCCAGAAGCAATCACACTTAATGACTTTGGTTTCTTAATTCTTCAAGAAAAGGAGCCAGAGCTCCTTGGTGAAGTAGTTGGTTGATTCCACTACTTTTTCAGGGGATATGAGATGAACCTGCAGCATTTTGTAGTGCTAGGAAATGCTTTTTAAAAAGGCAAAGGAGGGGCGTCTCCCCGCAACCTCCTTAACTTCCCTAGTCAGTGACGCGGCGCCCGCAGAAATCCGAAGGAACTGGGGTCGAGGGAGGGTGAGTTGCAGTTAAAAGAAGATGGATGCACACAGTTCAACCAAAATCAATGCAAGGAAGAGGAGGAAAGAGGCACCTGGACCCAATGGGGCAACAGAGGAAGATGGAATTCCTTCAAAAGTGCAACGCTGTGCAGTTGGCTTACGGCAGCCAGCTCCATTTTCTGATGAAATTGAAGTTGACCTTAGTAAGCCCTGTGTCAGGGTAACTATGGAAGAAGCCAGGAAAGGAACTCCTTGTGAGCGGCCTGTGAGAGTCTATGCAGATGGAATATTTGACTTATTTCACTCTGGTCATGTCCGGGCTCTGATGCAAGCAAAGAACCTTTTCCCCAATACATACCTCATTGTGGGAGTCTGCAGTGATGAGCTAACACAACTTCAAAGGCTTCACGGTGATGAATGAAAATGAGCGCTATGATGCAGTGCAGCACTGCCGCTACGTGGATGAGGTGGTGAGGAATGCCCCCTGGACCCTGACACCCGAGTTCCTGGCAGAACACCGGATTGATTTTGTAGCCCATGATGATATCCCTTATTCTTCTGCTGGGAGTGATGATGTTTATAAGCACATCAAGGAAGCAGGCATGTTTGCTCCAACACAGAGGACAGAAGGTATCTCCACATCAGACATTATCACCCGGATTGTCCGGGACTATGATGTGTATGCGAGACGGAACCTACAGAGAGGATACACAGCAAAGGAGCTCAATGTCAGCTTTATCAATGAGAAGAAATACCACTTGCAGGAGAGGGTTGACAAGGTAAAGAAGAAAGTGAAAGACGTGGAGGAAAAGTCAAAAGAATTTGTTCAGAAGGTGGAGGAAAAAAGCATTGACCTCATTCAGAAATGGGAGGAGAAGTCTCGAGAATTCATTGGAAGTTTCCTGGAAATGTTTGGTCCAGAAGGAACGCTGAAACATATGCTGAAAGAGGGAAAAGGTCGGATGCTGCAGGCCATCAGTCCAAAGCGGAGTCCCAGCAGCAGCCCTACTCTGGAAGGCTCTCCCTCCCCCTCTTTCCGATGGCCCTTCTCTGGCAAGACTTCCCCACCCTCCTCCCCAGCAAATCTCTCCAGGCACAAGGCTGCAGCTTATGATATCAGTGAGGATGAAGAAGACTACCTTTTCATCCCTCCTTTCCTGTCCCCTCCCTCTGTCTCATCACCTTCAGAAGCTCTCTGTTGAATTCCAAATTGTGATCCCAACACTAAACCTAAGAACAACTACAAAGGAAAGAATTGGAGCAAGAGGACCTAGAAATGGGGGAACCGAAACAGCCTATCCTCCAAGAGATACCAATCACCCACACCAAGAAGGAGACTGACTATAGCTTAGAAGCCTGTTCTGCATCCATCTGCCCTCCCCAAGGACTTTGTTTTACTATTATGTTCATGTGATCTTGACAGGGAAATTGTCATTTTTATTACTTTTTTAAAAATTAGTCTTTCAAATATAGTATGTAGAATTAATTTTTTGCCCCTGAGGAGTGGGCAGAAGAAGGAAGTGGCGTAACACGCAGAGGCCTTTTCTTCCTGATACACTGTAGTGTTTGCCTTCTGTTCTAAAGCAAAGTGGATTACCAAGTTGTTAGCTTTTTTAAAGCAAATCAAATTTATGATATGGGTAATTTGGGGGGAAATATCATAAATTTGATTTGCTTTAAAAAAGCTAAAAAAAAAAAAAAGGCAAAGGACATATCAAAATAGCACAGAAGCCAACCTAAAAGAGTTCCCCATGCCCAAAGTTGAAACAGTTTGAGCCACAAAATAAATAACAAGAGTTTTGGAATATAACCCATAGAATAAAAATAAATCCATGAGTCCATGTTGATAAAAATAAATCATAGCACAAATAAATGGAGTAGGAGAAACAACTGTCCCCTACAGAAGAATTACATTTAAAATATGTAGCAAAAGTGAAGGAAATACAAAATCACCATGAGAACTCCTCAGTAATAATTGCTATATTCCAGATATGCTGATGAATCCTAAAAGTAGTGAGCAGAAGTTTGAGGAGAAACAAGGATATCTTTCCACCAACATATTTTATTAATTTCAAAGTGAAAAATAGTAAGGGCACAGTGGAGAAATTCAACAGAAAACTGCTTACACAAGTGGTCGAAGTAACATCATCAGTAATGAGACATAACTTGCTTCATGAATGCTGTGCCGAGAAAGGTACACCCCTTCTGTGACATTCTTGACAATAATGCATGACTTCAATCTAATGATGAGAAAATTTGGGGTAAAACAAAATTGAGGAACATTCTACAAATAACTAGTACCCTTCACAAGTGTCACAATCATGGAAAACAACGCAAGACTAAGCAGCCAAGCAACTGTCATGGATTGGAGGCACCTTAGGAGACCTGATGCCTAAAGGCAATGTGGGGTCCTAGATTAGGTCCTGAAACAGAAGAAGGACATTACTGGAAGAACTAGCAAACTCCAAATGAAGTCTGTAGTTTAGTTGATGGTCACTAATGTACCAGTGTTAATTTCTTGATTTTGAACATTGTATGATAGTTACACAAGATGTCGTCACTCACTTAAGCTGGCTGCAGGGTATATGAAAATCCTCTGTACTACTTTTGAAATTTTTGTGACTCTAAAATTATTTAAAAGTAAAACGTTCTGAAAACCTTCTCAAAAGGAGAAAATATAGTTCTCCATGGATTGATTCATTATAGTTCTCCATGCAATGATCCAGTTTCCCATATCATTTACGAAAATCCACCAAATAGCCTATCATTTCCACACAGATTGGTGCTGCCACTTCTGTCATTTCAAGTTGCCATCTATTTTTCTGGGATCTTCATTGTGTTTGGTGTATTTTTCATCTGTCAATGTTCCATTGTTGCTTTTTGTTTTGATCTTTAAACATGACTTTGTATATCTTCTAGGGTATATCCCCTTTTGTGGCTCTAATTTTTCAAAATTAGCTATTCATTTATTATTACCTTTTTGATATACCATTAAGAATCAGTGTTCACTGTAAGGTAGCAAGATGAAATACTAACAGAGGATGCTGGTGCCCTCATTTGATCCAATCTTGGGGATGCCACAGAGTGAAAGGGAGATGATAGGCTTTGGATATTAGCAAAAACTGTGAGAAATCTCTGGAAAGTGCCAGATGATTAGGTTCTAACGTATATGATGGAGATAAAAGGTTTAAGAAGAGGTAGCCAGCCTAGGGAAGAAAAAACCTGGGGGCTAAGACACGGAAAGGACTCAGTGAGCATTCCAAGTTCTTTTAATTGCCCTGCAATGCCCTGGCTAGAGCACTGACTGCCTTCTTGCTACTGCTGGGCAGACAGAGAGACAGCATCATCATTCAGCACCAACTGGAGACAGTGTGGTAGCATCAGGTACCACCAGAGAACCCTGTGTGTAGACAGGAGAAACCTCTGTGTACAAATGACTGAGACAGTCCTAAACTTTGACATCTTCTCCATGGCCACCTACAAGGGCACTGTCGTAATTTTGTCTGGGACAATGTTTCATCATGTGGGATTTTTCCATGCATTAAAAAGGATGGTTAGTATGCCCTAGCCTCTTGCCCTAAAAGCCCTTAGTAACCCAGAATCATTACAGCAATCCCCAAATTTCCCTTACACATTTCTAAATACCACCTTTGGTTGAGAACTTCTGGTCTAGATGATTAGATCCCAAGATGATGATAGTTGTTGGGAAAAGCTGTGCTTAGATGGAGGTGCAGAAGAATCACTTGAGGTCAGTGTCTCATTATGTGTGTGAGAGGATGAAAAATGGTTGAGGACAGATGAAAACGGAGGCTCTTACTACCAATCAGTCTGGAGTAGTTAAAAAAAAAAAAAGAGGCTCTTAGCACTAAAAAAGGGGGCACAAGGTTTAAGGCTTGGAATTTGGCTTATTCTCCTAGGGAGACATTGCCATCCAAAGTAGCAGACAATCCTAGGGCAGTGTGACCTCACAGGAATAAATAATGAGGCATTGGAAGAGCACAACTACTATATAAGAATGGAAAAAAGAAATGAAATACATAGAGCAAGAATTACAATTAAGCATAATAAACAATCATTAAAGAGTGATGAGGTATAAATCCGCAAAATGTAATGTAAAGCAGAGGCAAGCAGTCAGAAAGAAGAACTAGTTGAATATTCTTGGTCTGAAATATATAATAACTGAAATAAAAGTAGCCTGATGCAAGAGTAGAAGGTATACAAAAATCAAATTAGTGATCTGGAAGATCAGGTTCAGGAACTTTCCCAGAAATCATCAAGAAAGCAAACAGAATCGAAAGAATATGAAAGACAATATAAAAAATATGGATCAAAGGAATAAAAAATCGGTACCAATATTTAATAAAAATCCCCAGAAAGGTAGGGGCAAAATTAAGAAAAAAGAGAGAGGCTATACGTTATTTTTGGGTACATGTGAAAACCAAAAATAGACCATGTACTGGGTCCCAAAGGAAGTCTCAAAAATTTTCAAATTCATCATTTACATGTAAATTGCAATGAAATTGCAAACTATTTGACAATGACTAACAATGAGAGTATCAAACATTGTGGAATGCTGCCAAATTACACGGAAAGGAAAACATGTAAGTGTAAATGCAGCTATTACATAGCAATGAAAATTAAGACTAAATGAGTTAGGTGTCCAAGTTAAGAATAGAAAAAGGACAGCACAGTAAATCTGAAGAAAGTAGAAGTAAGGAACTTATAAATATAAGAGAAGATACTAATAGGAAATAAAACAAGCAACAGAAATGATCAGCAGGATATGCAACTAATTCTTAGAGTGAATCTAAAAAGTGGGCAACTTTCCAGTAAAGTTGATCAAAGGAAAAAGAAAATATACAAATAATTAATTTTAGGATTATAAAAGGATATATCACATCTGACACCAGGAATATTTTTAAAATCACGAGAGAATACTAAAATAACTTTATGCCAACATATTCGCAAAGTTTAACACAGAGGGAAGATTTTTGAGGTAGATAACACAAAAAATTGATGGGATGAAGAATAAAAAAACCCAGGTGAAAAAAGGAATTGTTCTGTACACAGTGACTTCCTTCCAAGGACTACAGCATGGAAAGGGGAAAGAGTAACTTCCAAAGTGGAGAAACCTGGCAAACACTACCTCAGCCCAATGATCAAGGTGAAAAATGCAACGAAAATCATAATAATATGTGCCCTTGATAGGATGTGATAAAAATGGCACTTTACATCTGTGGTCCTCCTCCCCCAAGCCCATAAACCCAGTCTAACCATGAGACAAACACCCGAAAAATTCTGATTGAGGGGCATTCTATTAATATATGAAATACATGACTAATATTCAAAACTAAGTCATCAAAAACAAGGAAAGTCCAAGAAACGGTTATAACCAAAAGGGGCCTAAGAATGCATGACTACTGAATGTAATATGGGATCTTGGAACAGAAAAAGAACACTGGGTAAAAACTAAGGAAACCTGAATAAAGTATAGACTTTAGTTAATGATAATATTGACTCATTAATTGTAACAATGTACCATAATATGTAATTTACCAAAGTAATACATACTCTCTATATACATTTATATCATAGCATAAATGTGCCATAGTAATGTAAGATGTGACTAATAGACGAGGGCATGGTATATGGGGAAACCTTTGCTGTCCTCTTAATTTCTCTGTAAATCTAATATTTTTTCTTTTTCTTCTCCTCTCTCCCTAAATCTAATTTTTTTTAAAAAATAAAGTCTATTAAAAATTTTAGTTTTTTTTTTAATTTTTAACTTTTAGTGATAGAGTCTTGCTATGTTGTGCAGACTGGGTTCAGGCAATCCTCCTGCCTCAGTCTTCTGAGCAGCTGGGACTACAGGCGTGTGCCACTGCGTCCAGCTAACATTTAATTATTATAGAATATGAATTCATAATAAAAAATTCTCGAATCTCTAGCCACAGGGCACAAATTTCACCCTATTAATTGTTGCCACCCAACCAGGATGTATTGCCCGCTGCACAGAGAAGAGCCAATGTACCAAGACAGTCAGGATTGCAATGGAGAAAGAGTTTTATTTCACAGAGCCCCAAGCGGGGAGACTGGAGAAATTTCTCAAATCTGTCTCTCCGAGAACATGGGAGACAGGGTTTTTAAGGATAGTTTGGTAGGCAAGGGATTAGGCAAATAGATTTGTTCATTAGGGCAAAACTATAGAGATGTAGAAATCATCTTCTTGTGTTGCTCTAGTCCCTGGGGTCACAATTCCAGTTGAGTCAGTTTCTTGGTATGGGTCACTGGTCTGGGTGAACCAATGGATCCACTGGAATGTGGGGCTTGGAAGATACCTGAAAAACTACCTTTAGTTTTCGAAAAGGTGATGTTACCTATGGAGAAAGTTAAGAATCTTTATGGACACCAGCTATGGGGAGAAGTTAAGAATTTTTATGACCACCAGTTGTGTGGCTCCAGAGTGGCAATTACAGGGGGACAGTTAGTAATTATTGTCATTATTTTTAGCAAGGCCTTTACCACAGTTCTCACCTCGTACCACATTATTGAAGGGCCGTTTCATTTTTACTCTACTTTACCTAAGTTACATAAACTATTTTAGAAATAGAAAAAAGATTGCAAATTCCCCCAAACTATTTTGCAAGGAAAATAAAGAAAGGAAAAATTAATTTCACCGTGGAACAAGAGTGAATAGTTTTAAATAAATTGCTAGCCATTTGAATTCTGCAGTGTATGGGGGAAGAAAACCATCATGGCTAAGTTAGGTTTGTCCCAGGAAGAATATGATGGACATCTGTTGTATTTTACCACATGGGGAATCACTTGGAATGCCAGAGTTGATATAAAGATTATCTTAAGCTGAAGACATTTGTGATTCAAATGTGCAGAAGCCTTCTCAGAGCTTTACATATCTAACTAAAAGCAGCAACATCTGGGGAATGAGGTAGCCATAAATTCCCTCTCTGGGGAGTTTCATAGGCATAAGCAAGATTCCACTCACCTAACATAAACATTACACAAACTTTTTTTGTCTCCCTTTGTTTGCCTAAAAACCCATTTGTCTTTCCTAAAGAAACCTATTTGTTCTTCCTATAAGAAGAGCCTTTTCTTACCCCTCCTTTTTCTATACTAAGTGAGGTATATAAACTTCTAACTTTAATCATTTAATGAGCCAGCAACTTTCGTTGGCTCTCATATGCATAGTATAAATCTTTTACTCCAGTTCATCTGTCTTTTGTCAATTTAATTTGCAATCCCCTAGTTACTTAATCATATTTTTTCCAACCACCCTCTTATTTCAATTGATACTGAAAAACATCAATAAAATGCAACACTTACTCATAATTTAAAAACAAAACAATAGTGGGTGCCATGGCTCACACCTGTAACCCTAGCACTCTAGGAGGCTGAGGTGAGAAGATGGCTTGTAGGCAGGGGTTCGAGACCAGCCTGAGAAAGAGCAAGACCCTGTCTCTACTAAAAATAGAAAAAATTAGCCAGACAGCTAAAACTAGAAACAAAAAATTAGCTGGCGGTGGTGTCGAGTGCCTGTAGTCCCAGCTACTTGGGAGGCTGAGGCAGGAGGATCACTTAAGCCCAGGAGTCTGAGGTTGCTATGAGCTAGGCTAACGCCATGGCACTCTAGCCTGGGCAACAGAGCGAGACTCTGTCCCCAAAAAAATAAAAAATAAAAAAATGGTTTCACGGAAGGCAATTTTTCCACTGACTGGTGGGGGAAGGGAGGCAGAGCTCAGGTGGTGATGCAAATATGGAGAGAGGAGAAGCTGTAAATACAGATGCAGCTTCGGTTGTTTGCCAGAGGATCATCTCCTGCTGTGTGACACCGCTCCCCTTGCCACCCCCAAATCCTAAATTTCATGGAAGACAATTTTTCCACAGACAGGGTGGTGGGGTGGCACAGCTGTGTGGCCCAGAGGTTGGAGGCCTCAGTAATAGGGGATATTTATTTAAAACCCTACATCAAATACATTACACATATTTGTGTAATTTTAGAAGAATTCACACTAAAGTTAGAAATAAATTAAATTTTCTGTTATCACAACTTTAATTCAGTTCAATTTTCCTGGAGTTGTAGCCAAAATAAGAACACCTAAGAAGAAAAAAGAATGAGAGAAGAGAGAAAACGAGAAAAGCTGTCTCTATTTGATGGTGACATAAAAGTCTACATAGTTAATCCTCAAATTATTAGAAATAATGAGGAAGCTTGGTCAAATTGTTTGATACAAGACTGTAAGTCAGTTGAACAGTGCTCTCCCCCAATTCATCCCTACCTGGAACCTCAGGGTGTGGCTTTATTTGGAAATAGAATCTCTGCAGATGTAATTAGTTAAGGATCTCATGATGAAATCAACCTCAATTTAGGATGGGCCCTAAATTTAGTGACTATTGTTTTTATAAGAAGCAAAAGAGGACACAGAGAGAGCCACTCGGAGAGAAGGAGGTCACGTGGAGACAGAGGCAGAGATGAGAGTGATGCCGCCACAAATCAAGGCATACCCGGAGCCACCAGCAGCTACAAGAGGCCACCAAGGATTCTTCCTGAGAGTCTTCAGAGGAAGCACTGGCTTGCTGACACTTTAATTTCAGACTTCTGAACTATGGAACTCTGAGAGAATAAATTTCTGTTGTTTTAAGCCACACAATTTGTGCTTCTTTGTTGTGGCAGTCCAAGGAAACAAATACGAAGATCAACAATATAAATTCAATTGTATCCCTAAGCAGTACTAATAACCTATTAAAAATATAATAGAAAAAGTCCCATTTGCAGTAACATCTAAAATTAACACAAGATATAAAATATTCTTATGCACAACATTACAGATATTGAAGGACATAAAATAAGAGCTGACTAAATGTAATATTGTGTCATATTTATGAATAGGAAGGTTTAATATCATAAAGATGGAAATTCTCCCCCAAATTTTATCAGATCTCTATAAGCTGATTCTGCATATTATATGGGAGAGCAAAGGGCCAAAAATAGGTAACCAAATCTTCAGAAGAAGAGCAAAATAAAAAAACTTATGCTACCAAATAGCAATTTATTTAAAAAAGCAATTATAATTAAGACAACATAGTATTTGCATAGCTATAAACAAACTGACCACTGAGAGAGAAAAAAATTATAGAAATCAATCTATTAAGAAGGCTTGATAAATAGAATTGCCATTACAAGTTGATGAAAAGGATAAACGATAAATGATTATTTATACTAAAAAAAAAAAAGTAAAATGAGATTCCTACACCACAGCATACATGCCTCTGCAAATTCCAGGTGGAGTCATTATTGAATTGTGAAAAGGCAAACTTTAAAACTTTCAGGAGAAAATGTAAAATAATTTATTTAAGAATTTGAAGTACAAAAGGATTTCTTAAAGACAAAAACCAAGAAACAAAAACATAAATTATAGAAGAATATTAAAAAATTTTAACATCAGTGCAACAAGATTCCCTAAAACAAAGTAAAAATACAAGGCATAAACTATTTCCAATTAATAAAACTAACGAAAAGCTCATGTCCAAAATTTATAAAGAACTTCTCCAAAGTAAAAGTAAAGATAATCCAACAGAAAAATGAGCAAAAGATATGAATGAAGAATCTATATAAAATGATACTTGAATGACAAATAATATATGTGAAAGTATTCAATGTTACTAGTTATCCAGTAAGTGAAAATTCAGATCACAGTGACAGATGTCACATTCATCATATAGGTCAAATTTGAGAGTATATAAAAAATTATAATTTTTTGGTATATAGTTGGCATAATGGGGCTCTTTTGCACTGCTGGCATAAGTATCAATTTGGGAGAACATTTTGGCAACATCTAGTAAAATTGAATATGTGTATAATCTTTGACCCAGCATTTATATCTATTAGTAGTTCAGAGAAAAATCTCTTGATTTTGCTAAATTAAACGCAGATAACATATAATCTGCAAATAATGACAGTTTGTGTCCTCTCTTCAAATTCTTATATTTTGTTATCCGTTTTCTCATCTTTAAGTGCTGGCCTGGGGTGATAGTGGGCATCCTATCATTTCTCTATCTTAGAAGAACTATGTCTAAGTTTTCTCTGTTAAGTGCAATGACTGCTGCAGAATTTTGGCAGACAGCCTTTTAGAAATATGAAGACTACCTTTTATTGCTAGATTTTTAAGCGTTTTAATCATAAATATCTATTATAAATAAGAATAATTTTATAAAATGTTTTTGTGCATCTATTAAAACAAGCATTAATTTTTCTTTCTAAGTTCCTTAATGGGATTTCAGTCATTATGTTTATAGATTTTCTGTTGTTAAAACATCCTTGCATTCCTAAGGTAAATCTCATTTGATCATGAGTTCAAGATCACTTCACCCTATCAGGGAAATTCATTTTTTCCAAAAAAAACCCCCGAGTTATAAAAGCAAGTTCTCATAAGTCAAATATAGTTATTATTCATTTCAACAGGAGATATTTTCAGTATTCTCACCATCAAAATAGCACCTGTTTTTACTATAACACCACCAAATACCATTAAAATAGACACAATTACTCCAATAGTTAAAAATCATTTTGAGAACACAACCTACCAAGACACTTTCTCTTTATTAATTACATAATATAAGAAATATTATCTTCTCTCATTAAGGAGTTTTCATGCTCACAAAGACTGCTATAGGTGGTTCTCAATGTTTATGTAATTCAATCTTTAAGGGGAAAAAAACAAAAAACAGAGCAAAAGAATTTGATAGACACAAGGCAAATTATGTCATACTCACTGCAAAGTTGACAAATAAGGAGCATGAGGCTGGAGATTGTCACTGCTGCAAACCAGCGCAAGTCCCCTGAAAAGAGAGACACCAATGACACACCTGCAAATGTGCTCTCATGGTGGGTTTCATCTCATAGAGCACACCTGCTTGCCAGGGGTCTTAAGTCCAAACAAACCTTGTAAACAAACATGAGGCTTCATACAGTGAAGTGAAAATATTAAATAAAACCACTAGTTAAGTTTCATAACCTGAATGGGTATTTATTACTAGTATAGGTATATTATTCACCTTATCTAATAGTAGATTTGGATGACTGATGTTTCACTTAGAATTTTCATATCTGTGTTCCTAAATTAAATGGGTCTATAATTTTCTTTTATTGTACTCTGTTTATTAGTTTTGGAGAAAAGTTTTATAGAATGAACTTTGGGCTTTCCTTTTATTTTCTGTAACAAAATATATCTTATTGTATAAGATAGAATGATCTCTTCCATAAAATTTGATAGCTGTCACTCGTAAAACCATCTAAATCTAGTGCTTATTTAAAGGAGAACACAAGTCTTCTGGGACTGAGCCCTTAACCTGTGTGGTCTCTGTCAACACCAGATTATTAGTGTCAAAATTGAATTGAATTGCGGGACATCCAGTTTGTGGCAGAGAATTGGAGAATTGATTGATGTGTGGGAAAAGGACACATATCTGGTGTCAGGAAAAAAAACCCGTCCTCTTAATTGCATTTTGGTTTGCTAATCCATTGATTTCTTGCTAATTTGTTTGTTGAGATTATCTCTGTTTTAATTTCTTAAATTCAAGAGTTTTCTAATTAAAATATTCTTATTTTAATAAATATATTGAAAGTAAATTTCCTTCTAGTTCTGTTTATATATGTGTTATAAGAAAAAAAAATTTTTTTGAGACAAGGTCTCACTGTGCCACCCAGGCTAGAGAGCAGTGGCATCATCCTAGCTCATAGCAACCTCTAACTCCTGGGCTCAAGCCTCCTGAGACTACAGGTGTGCTCCATGACGCCTGGCTAATTTTTCTATTTTTTGTAGAGACAGAGTCTTTCTCTTGCTCAGGCTGGTATTGAACTCCTAGCCTCAAGTGATCCTCCTGTCTGGCCTCCCAGAGTGTTGGGATTAGTGGCTTGAGCCACCATGCCTGGCCATGTGTTACAAATTCTGACATGTAGTAATTTTGTTATCTATGCCAAACTCTACTGATATCATGCTTAATAGAGCAAGACTGAACGCATTCTCTCTAAGATCAAGAGCAAGTCAAGGATGTCTGTTCTTACCATTCCTACTGAGATTGTACTAGAGGTTTGAAAACAAGGTTAAGAGAGATTCCTGTCAAGACATTCAGGGCTGTTCTAAGACAGTGCTGAGCTGGGGACAAGGTAGGAATGTTGTACCCAATTGCTCTGAGGCAACCCAAGCTTTCACCAAGTTCCTTGGAGAAATCTCTCCAGAGCCCTTCAGGTGTCTTTCCTCAAGTTCAAGGTGGTGATCAATCCCTCCAAAGGCTGGGGGACAAGACAGCCACATGTAGAGGAATCTGCCCAAGTGCAGTGATCTGGAGGTGAGACTGGGGAGCAAAGAGAAATCTCCAGAGGCCCCAAAAGCAGGCTTTGTAATTTGGAAAGCTGGTAGTTGGTCTCCAAAGCCCCCAGGGATCTATGGAGTCTGCTGCATGCTCAGATCCCGACTCTGCTGGAGGGAAATCCCTGACCTTGCTCTCAAAAGTCTTGATGCCAATGATGAAGTTAATCAAGATAAAACTGTAACAAAGCCAGACATAGCTGAAATAGAGATTAAATTGAACCCATCCTGTATACCAGCAGCTTGACAGAAGATGGAACATGCCCTTTTGGGGGAGTAAATATTATTAATATATTCTTAAAAATCTATTATCTGTTTATACAGAATGTCTGACGCAGTCAAAATTACAAGTCACACAAAGAAGACTCAAAGATGGTCCTGTTGTTGGCATTATTAGACAGAGATTTTAACATAACTGTGACAAATATGCTAAAGAATCCAGCTGAAAAACTGGACAAGATGGGGAATTTCAGCAGAGGAATCGAAATGATTAAAAAGAAACAAATGGTTCTTTGATGGAACGTCTAGATGGAAATGCTAAAAATGAAACAATAATGCAGACATGAAAAATTTATTTGAATTATGGCACACTGTACCCAGAGGAAGAAAGGAGTCATGAACGTGAAAGCAGGTCAATAGTAATTATCCAAACTGAAAAACCAAAAGGAGAAAAATGAAAAAAACAAGAGCAGAATATATAAGGTCTGTGGAACAATGTCAGTTGGTCTGGTATATGAGTAATTAGAGGCCTAAAAGGAAAAGAGAGAGATAATGGGGCAGTAGATGTACTTGATGAGATGATGTCTGAGAATTTTCTAAAACTGATAAAAGACATCAACTCACAGGTATAAGAAACTCAGTGAATTTCTAGAGCAAAAAAATAAAGACTTCCCCAACTAGGCATACCACAGTCAGACTGTCAAGAAGCAAAAATGAAAAATCTTATATGCAACCCAAAAAGAAAAAGACATATGACATAGAAGGTAGATTAGTCAGGGTTCTCCAGAGAAGTGGAATTGACAGTATACATACAGATGGTTCCTGGTTTGGTTTATGATTTTTTGACTTTACAGGAGTGTGAAAGTGATATTCATTTAGTATACCCCTTGACTTATGATTGAGTTATGTCTGAATAAACTAATTGGAAGTTGAAAATATCATAAGTTGAAAATGCACTTTTGACTTATGATATTTTTAACTTACAATCAGTTAGTCTAGATATAACTCCACTGCAACTTGAAGAGCATATGTGTGTGTGTGTGTGTGTGTATGTATGTGTGTATATTTTTAATAAGGAATTGACACAAGCAACAGAGGCTGACCACACCCAAGATCTGCAGAGTAAGTTGGCAAGCTGGAGTCCCAGGAAGGAGATGGTGTAGTTTCTGTCTGAGTCTGAAGGCCTAAGAACCAGGAGAGCCAATGGTATAGTTCCAGCCTCCAGGCTGGTGGGCTCAAGACCCAAGAAGAGCTTGGGTTCTAGTCCAAAGACAGGAAAACATCAATATCCCAGTTTGAAGGCAGTTTGGCAGGAGGAATTTTTTCTTACTCAGAATCAGCCTTTTTTTCTATTCAGGCCTTCACTGAGTGGATGAAGCCCAACCACTTTGGGGAGGACAATTTGCTTTATTCAGTCTACTAGTTTAAATCTTAAGCTATCCAAAAACAACTTCACTGAAACACCCAGAAAAATGATTGATCAAATATATCCCATGGCTCAGTCAAGTTGATACATAAAATTAACCATCACAAGTAAGTCCACCTCTTGTCCCTTTGACACTCATATACATCTCCTTAAATTATACTTAACCTTGAAATAAAGACAACAAGGTTATAATTCCACTTACTATGAATCAACTATCCTGCACTCAACTGAAAATGCACTAACCTCTTCCCCAGAAGAGATAAAGTCCTTGAGTGATGTTTACTTTTCTTAATAGCTTATAACTTAAATACTTCATATTCCGTAACTTAAATATAATGTGAAGTTAATAGTTCTTAAATACTATGATATGAAGTCAGTATATGTCAAAGGGATATGAGGAAAGAAAACAAAGACATTTGCTTTCTAAACACACACAAATATATTCATAACAAAATATGAAGGAAATACTCATGACAATTTCAGTCCTTGTTTATGTAATTGGCTACATGGTTGCAGCTGATATTTATAACTACCTTTTCCACCACCCATTCTGTATTCCTTTTGCATTCAGCAAGCACCCCAGTTTGCCATGGTTCTTTATCTGGTGCGACAATTCCAGCTTTCACTCTTGCAGGGTCTGGCCTATTAGTAGTCCTGCCTGGATTTGGTGGTTGTGTTCTCCATTGATCTTAATCACAGGGCATGGTAATACTAATGAACCACACAAAGACTTGCACATAAATGTTCTTAGCAGCAATATTCATAATAGCAAAAAAAAATAATGTTCTCCAGAAAATACTATATATTTTTTCCAGTAAATAGTACTCTGCAATAAAAAGGAATGAACAACTGGTACATGCATATTAGGATATGGGTAAACCTTGAAAACATTATGCTCAGTGAAAGAAACCAGACACAAGAAGCCACATATTATATGATTCCATTTGTATGAAAAGTCCAGCATAGGCAAAGCTGTAGAGACAGGAAGTCAGTTAGTGGTTGCTTGGGGCAACCAGGTAGGGTCATCTTGGAGTGATGAAAATGTTCTCATTGATTAATGGTGAAGTTTATACATCACCATGAAATACAAAACAGGTAGAAATAGAGGAAGACTGGTGGCAGGAGAAATAGAGAGGTGGAAATGATTATAGAGTCCAGGGGAGGGATGAATCCAGGTGCCTTTACTATCTACACACAATAGTCTCTGGAATAGTCTTTCTGCCTCTAGGTTAATGTTTACCAACCATTTTCCACGTTTCAGCATGTCTGAGGATTCTGACCCTGCTCTCACTTACAGTGTTTTGCTAAGGCAGGGATTCTAGGGGTGAGTGGTGGTTGTGTGCAGTTTGAAAGAAACTTCAGTTGTACACTTGAAATAGATGAATTATGTGATAATGTAAAATATGCATCAATAAAGTCATATTACAAAAGGCTAATAAAAATTTCTGTTTCCACATAAAATTTAACAAGCTGCAATAACACTGCTTCTACCATAACAACGAGGGGAAAAAAACCCAGTTACTATACAACAAGATAACTTTTCAAGTACATCAGACGGCTCAAGTAGCAAGATAGTCAAATGACCTGAATTCCAAAGAGGAACAAGCCCCTTCAAGAAGGGATGAGACACACAAACTATTTCAACTTTGGCAGAGCACATGAAAAAGAGAAGAGAGGATTAGAAAAAGGAAAGAAGAAACCAGCAAAATGTAAATGAATTGTTAAAGGCCAAATGTGGGCTAGTGTGCTGATTTGGAATGGCAAGGGTCACCAGACAAGGGGAGGTCACAGTCACCCACAGGCTCCTCCCTAAGGTGCTCCGCTGATGCTTACGAGAAAGACTAAGGACAGGGCAGGAGTTGACAGTACTATTTGGAGCAGGCAGCTGCTAGGGGATGGGCATAAAACCCTGGCCTTAAGCAAGAGCCTTGAATCAATGGAAGAGGGCAGCAAATACTCTGGCCCTTAAGGCCAGGCAAAAATCCATTGCCAATGAAGCAGGGGTAGAAATACAATCTGTCTGCCTTGGGAGAGGGGCAGGTAACATCCTCCTTCCACAGGACGGAAGCAAAGACCTATTGCTGCAAAGGGAGGAAGTAGAAGAATAAGCCCTCTACTCCTAGGAGAGGGGCAGGAAGCCGTCTTGGATCCAAGGTATGTACTGATATCAAGCAGAGCTCTGCTACCACTGGGAGGAGGGCAAGCAGCGCCCACCCGAGACCAACCATAAACGCAAAGCAGAACGTGGCTGCCACGGGAAGGAGGAGCGGGAACTCTGGACAGGCACTTGCCTAAGACAGAGGCTGGGGCAGGAAAACAGAGTACCTCTCCTGCCCCAGTCCCAAGCCTAGCACCCGGTAACAACAGTAACAGTGATCTGTAGCTGGCAGAGCGGAGGCTGGTAACACTGGCATAGAGATGGCTGAGAGGGGAGCAGGAATCAGGAAAACTGAGGAAAAATCCTTCTGCCTCTCAGCCCCCACTCTAAGCACAAGGCAATGAAGAATTTCAAGTCTGTGGTACACCGGAGGTAATAATAGCAAAAAAATAAAAAAAAGGTATTAGGGTGTTAGCCTAGTGTTGGCACTCCAGCTGGCTATACCCCAGGCTGAAGTGGAATTTGAAGTTCAAATGGACCTCCAGATGATCTGATAAAGCTATTCACCTTTTCCAAAACCTACACCAATACTTTAAATTGTCTTTTCATTTAGTGCCTAGAGTGTTTCACACCCTGGGCCAATGCACCCGAGTAAGAATCAAGATGGGAGAGGGGTAAGTAGAGAGAGAAGAGCCGCAGTGGAAGGGGGCTCTGAGACCTCAGTTGGGTTAGCAGGTGAACCCAGGGCGTGAAAGAGTATTTATGGAAGCTGAGCATCTGGAATGGAAAATGATGCTCTTAAGCATCCTATTCCTTTCTACCCATTCTGGGAAGGCCTCAAGGCATCAGAACTACCTGTACCCAAGCTTAAAACTCTCCTGACTATCATTTTTAAGGTCAAGAGTACAGTGTCTAGACTCCATCCCTTGCAGGACGTGGGGTCGTGGGAAGGTGCGTTAAGCTTTCAGTGTGTCACTTCTCTCTACTGTAAAATGATATTGTCAATGGAATTTATCTCAGGGGGCTGCTGTGAGTGTTAAATGAGATGGTCCATGTACAAGGCTGAACACAGTGAGTGCCACTCCTTAGCTATGATTATGATCATTCTTTTCAGGAGGCAATAAAGGCCTGGAACCATTCTTGAAGTTAGAATGAAAAGGAGATGGAGGTGAAGGATAGTGTAGAGACTGAGTTGACTCGCTGAATGAATATGAAGGATGAGGGAGAGAGCAGGATCAAGGAGGCACCTACGTCTTGAGGCTGGGTTGGCAGAGTGGTGGCACCCATGGGGCACCGGGATGCCTGTGCCTGGTTCACAAAAGGCTCCTTTCTATTTGGGACTGCAGGCCCAGTGCCTTTTCTAATTGAAGCCAGAAATACAGGTGATCATGTGAAATTTGAATTTTTAATATTTTTTAAAATTGGGAGCAAACAAAAGATGACTAAGAGGTGCAAATTTGCAACCTGTTTGTAAAATCTTAGTGGTTTTGCTGACGTTGAACTCATCATTATATGTCCCAGAGTGCCTTGCTTCTTCTTTTTTTTTTTTTTGAGACAGAGTCTCACTTTCTTGCCTGGGCTAGAATGTGGTGGGTCAGTCAGCCTAGCTCACAGCAACCTCAAACTCCTGGGCTCAAGCAATCCTCCTGCCTCAGCCTCCCAAGTAGCTGGGACTACAGGCATGGGCCACCATGCCTGGCTAATTTTTTCTGTTTTTAGTTGTTTGGCTAATTTCTTTCTATTTTTGCTCAGGCTGGTCTGGAACTCCTGAGCTCAAGCAGTCTTCCAGCCTTGGCCTCCCAGAGTGCTAGGATTACAGGCATGAGCCATCACACTGGGCCTCCTTGTTTCTTTTTACTGGTTGGATGAATGATTTTTTTTTAAAAAAAGGGTTTTCTAAGAAGCATAAATACCAATACCAACTGGCTATATAAGTTTCAAAGTTATAAAAGTGTATGGAGAAAGGGATTTTAAAACATAACCTTATGATTCACGATTTAACAATTTAAGATTAGAGATGCAAAAGGAAATGTTTATAAGCAAACATTATAAACATATTATATAAGGGCTGAACCCTGGACGAGATTGTTTAAGAAGCAGCAGTGATGTCAATCTGTTTATGATATTTTTACTTTTCCAGTAAGATCAAAGGTCTTGTTATACAGGCAATAAATTGTCCAAGGGATCCCCAGGGGGATCTCTAGATAGAATTCAGAGGAATCTGTGAACTTGTATGGGACAAAGATGACATCTTTATTTTCACCAACCGAAGCATCCAACCGAAAATCAGCATTTTCTCTAATTTGAGTGTAGGTAATAAAGCTCAGCAGTATTAGCAATATCTAAGATTTGTACCAATTGAAAGTGCAGTATTTCATATCATGCTACAATTGTTGCAGGAATCACAAAATGCCTTTTACCCTACTACTTTGAAATTATAGTAATTAGACCCACCACTATATACTTTTATTTAATGTTTTAAATAGGAAGGGCATATGTTTATATATCTTAATGAAAAATACTTTGAAAATTGTAATTCAGTATAATTAATTGATTTCCTTTGTAATCTTATATATTTTGAATCATGCATTTAATAACATTGTTTTGAGAAAAAGCCCATAGATCATGAAAAGGTTCCATGTACCAAAAAAAAAAGAGGTTTAAGAACCCTTGTCCTAGCACTTACCATAATGTATTTTCCACTAATTTAGATAAATATACTCTTTTCACTTGCAAATCAGCCTCCAGCCCCATTTACAGACTTAGCAAAATTTTTTCATAGTCTCATTTAATGCCATTATCTTCTAAATCAAAAGGGGAATAGAACACATAATTACTATTAGTTGTAGGCTATTAATGCCCAATCAGTTAGCTTATTGAATGTGTACTTTCTTTAAATTAGGGTTGCATTCTCTGGTCTAAGGATCTTGTCTTTCTAACATTGCTTTGTTTCCTTTAAAATAAAACTTGGAGGACTTCCAGCTTCAGCCTAGGATATAGATGGCTGCAAGGAACATCATTACTCCCACAGCAACCAGAAAAATCCAGCTAATCTACAAAATGATAACTTTTGTTTAACTTATCAGAAACTGAAATCACAGGCCAACCATCCAACTTCATATCTAAGGAAAGAGAACAGAAGGAACACAAACACTGACTCACTTTTGAAGGAAGCAGGGGAAGACAATGAAACTGTCATGCAAATGAGTAAGAAAACTTCAGCTAAATTTTTAAAATGAATTGCTAAAGGCTGAGCCTGGGCTAGTGTGAGAGTATAGAACTTCTAGGAACACAGGCGTAAGAGACTTTGCACGTAAAGAGAGTTTGTACCTACCTGCTGGCTCTTCCCCTTGAACTCCCCTGAGCACTCCTGAGAAAGACTGGGGTCAGGGCAGGAGGCTGAAGGGAGCCTCCTCAGTTGTGCAGGCCTGGAGGAGAGCAGCCCTTGATGGGAAGGGCAAAAAGCTGCCCCATACCTGCTCCTCTAAGAGCACTAAAGCCTTAAGCCACTGGGGGAGGGGAGGCACATCCTGTGACTCCCAGGCACAAATGAAGACCCATTGTGGCTGGGGAAATGGAAAAGAAATTAACTGTGAACTTTCAGGGAGGGGCAGAAAACTGTCTTACTAAAGAGGCAGGAAACTCTCCTGAGCCCAGATCATTAGAGATTTGCTAACCTTGTGGAGAAAGGGAGAGGATCACTGAAACCCTCTCCCCCAGCCCCCACCCACTGCCTGCCACAACCCAAAAGCTGAGCACAAGACCTGCCTGAGATTGAGGCTGAACCCAAACAAAAGAAAAGCCCATTCCTTCTCTTTGCACCAAGTGAAAAGCAACAGCAGCCTACCATGGGAGAAGGAACAGGGGCCTAGAGAGAGGCTCTGGGGCATAGGCAAAGGAGGAAGAGCTAAGCTAAAGGTGAAATAGGAACACTGAGAAAACCCTTTGGTCAACGCAATACCCACCCTAAACGCCAAGCAACTCCAGAGAAATTTGAACCTGCTGGTGAAAGAAAACAGCCGTAGCACCAAGAACCTCAAACCCTGCAGGACTGACCAGGTTGAGTCAACCCTCCTTCCCAACTAACTGCTTAGGAGAAGACGTGTATTCGTTTCTTTGCATAAATACTATTTATGTTACTCTATACTGTTCTAAACTATATGTCTGTCAATAAATAAAAAAAAAATTATGAGACACACGAAAAAGGAAGAAAAAAATAATCCATGGTAAAGAGCAAGGCAATCAATAGATTCAGACTCAGCGATGACCCAAATGATGGAATTATCACACAGAAACAGTGATTGGGATGAAGTATACCTTTGATGGCCTTATCAATAGACTTGACAGAAATGAGAAAAGAATCATTGAATGTTAAGATAGGTCAATGAAAGTTATCCTGCTCAAACAAACAAGAGAAAAAAAAAGGTGAATAAAAATACTACTGTATCCAAGTGGTGTGGAACAATAATACCAAATGGTCTAACAAAAAGATATTTGGAAACCCCAAATATTTTGGAATTAATCAACACACTTCTAAATAACTCAAGGGACAAACAGAAAGTCACAAGGACGTTAGAAAATATTTTTAATGGAATGAAAATGGAAACACAATAATCAAAATATGTGGGATATGAGTAAAGCAGTGCTTGGAGGGAAAGTTGTAACATTAAATACTTGTATTAGAAGAGAACAAAGGCCTAAAATTGATAAACTATCTTTCACCTTAAGAAATTAGAAAAAGAAAAATATACCCAAAGTAAGCACAGGAAGGAAATGAAGATAAGAACAAATAATAAATGAAATTAGAAACAGAAACACAATGAAGTCCTTTGTGAGAATTAACGGATTAAGAAGACATAAGGTACAAATTCTCAATATTAGAAATCACATAGGGAGTATCTATGTACTATACTAGTACTATGTATATACTAGTACTATGTATCTATGTACTGTATCTGTACTATATGATACAGATATTAAAATCAGGGAATACTAAAACAATTAGGGAATACTAAAACAATTTTATAGCCATAAATTCTAACTTAAAGGAAATGGACAAATTCCTTGAAACATAAACTATACCAAAGTTCACTTGAGAAAAATAGATAATCTGAAGAGTTCTGTATCTTTGGAATAAATTTTATTCATAGTCAAAAATCTGTCCCCCCCATCAAACAAAATAAAACAAAAACCCAAAACTCTAGGCATAGACAGTTCCATTTGC
This sequence comes from Microcebus murinus, assembly GCF_040939455.1. Taxonomy (NCBI): domain Eukaryota; kingdom Metazoa; phylum Chordata; class Mammalia; order Primates; family Cheirogaleidae; genus Microcebus; species Microcebus murinus. The sequence goes on from NC_134107.1 coordinate 93,663,941, forward strand.
AAATTCTACCAAATATTTAAGAAATAAATAATATCAATTCTACAGAATTTTTTTTTCCAGAAAATAGAAGAGATGAGGACACTTTGCAATAAATTTTATGAGCAAAACATTACCCTGATTCCAAAACCAGAATTAACATAGATGCAATTTATAAAACGGGAAATACATCCTGATAAAGTGAGGTTTATTCTGGTAATGCAAGTTTTGTTCAACATCTGAAAATCAATGTAATCATATTATTAGGCAAAAGATAAAAAATTGATAGTATCAGTATAAGTAGAAATATTTTTTGACGTAATTTAGCATTCTCATAATAAAAACTCACGGTAAACAAGAAATAGAAAGGAATGTCCATAGTTGATAAAGGCATTTAGGAAAACCTATGCTAACCTCATACTCAATGGTAAAAAACTGAATGCTTTCCTCCTAACATCAGTAAAAAGTCAACAATGTTCACTCTTGCTGCTCTTAATCAACATCCTACTGGAGGTCTTAGAAAGAAATGAAATAAAAGGTATACAGCTTGGAAAAAGGAAAATACAACTATTTTTCTTCACAGCCAACATGATTATCTACATGGAAAATCCCAAAGAATATACCTAAAATTTACCAGAACTATTTAGTGTCAGCAAAATCATAATGTTGAAAGTTAATATAAAGCTTTATTGTCATTCTATCTTCAATTAAAAATTGAAATTAAAAACACAGAATGATTTAGAATAGCACCAAAAATGTGAAATATTTAAAAATCTAGATATACATCTAAAAAAATACACAAGATCTATATGCTGCAGACCACAAACTCTGATGAAAGAAATCAACAAAGACATAAATAAATGGACCATGTTTGTGGATGGGAAGACTCAGTTCTTTTCTAATGACCTATAGATTCAATAAATTTCAAATCACAATCCAGTAGCATACTTTTTTACATAAATCACCAACCTAATTTAAAATTTATATAGAAAGGCAAGGGAGCTAGAATAATCAGTTTTGAAAAAGAAGAGGAATGTTGGAAGATTCTGCAAAGCTTCTTGGGTCTAGTCCTGTGAAGCAGAACACCTGTACCACAAATCAGGCAAAACAACTTTATTACTCACAGGTAGGCAGCAGGGATAAACAGAAGCCTTAGATCCATGGTGAGCCAGCCCCCCAAGGCTTAGGAAAGCTGCTTGAGTCTTGTCTACCTGTGTCATCATGCTGTAGCTCAGGAACCCCAAAAGCACTCTGCTCTGGGTTTTATACCCTAGGTACGTACCACTTGGATTGCTGAGTGCAAGCATAGCAGAACATCTTGTTCTGCTCAAATTCACAATAGCTTATTCCAAGACTTTCTATAATGCTAACGATTGAGACAGTATGGTATCAGTGAAGAGACAGACACCTAGATCGATAGAAGAAAACAGAGATTCCCAGTATGTGGTTAGTCCATGTACAGTCAGTGGATTTTTGATAAAAGTACAAACGCAATTCAATGAAGAAAATTTGTCTTTTCAAGAAATGATGCTGGAACCATTGGACATTCTTATGCAAAAAAATTGAAACTTGACCCATACTTACACAAAATTTAACACAAAATGAATCATAAACCTAAATGCAAAATTTAAAACAATTAACTTTCTAATAGTAAACCCAGGAGAAAATCTTTGTGATCTTGAATTATGCAAAAGCTTCTTTGACATGACACTATTAGCACAATCCATAAGAGAAAGAGTTGATAAATTGGACTTCAACAAAATTAAAAGCTTCTGTTTTTCAAAAGACACTGCTATTAAAATACAATATTTTCAAATATTGTATATATTTGAAAATCACTTAAATTATAAAGGACTTGCCTCTTGAAAAAAAGCATATGTATACACACATATATATACATATATATACACACTCCCAAACTTGATAACAAGAAAATAAACAATCCAAGTAAAAAATAGAAAAAGTTTAAACATTTAATCAAAAAAGATATGGATGTAACAAAATTTCACATGTACCCAATAAATTTGTACAAATAAAAAAATAAAAGATATCGAGATGGTCAATGAATATATAAAAAGATGCTTAGCATTATATGTCATTAGGAAAATGAAAATTAAAATCACAGTGAGATGCTGCTACCCACCTATTAGAATGTCAACTCTTGCACATTGCTGGTGGAGTGCAAAAATGGCATAGACGCTTTGGCAAACCATTTGATGGCTTCTTATAATGTTCAGATAGACTCACCACACAGCAACATCACACCAGAGAAATGAAAACTTATGTTCACACAAAAACCTATACATGAATATTTACAGAGGTCTTATTCACGATTGCCAAAAACTGGACATAATTCAAACGTCCTTCAACTGGGCAAACCAGCTGGGATACATCCATACTGGTGGTTACTCCTCAGCGGTAGCAAATAAGGCACACAAGTACTGGAGCATGAATCTCAAATGCATTGTGCTAAGAGAAAGAACACAGACTAAAAACGCTTGCATGGCATTCTAGAAAAGGAAAAACCATGGTGTCAGAAAACAGATTAAGGGATTAGCAAGGGCTGGGAGTAGCTGCAAGGGCGGACTTAATATAAAGGGGCATGAGGTAAAGTTTTGGGTGGTGGAACTGTTCCACATATTGATTGTCGTGGTGGTTACACATAGTACAGACTCATAGAACTGTATATTTAAAGTGGTAAGTTTTACTGCATATAAATTTTACCTCAATAAATTGACTTTCAAAAAACCTGGATGGAGTGTCGTTTTCCACATGTGCTCCCTGACAGACTGTTCTGCACACACTGAAGAAAAGGAGCCCCTGGGACACACACATTCCTTCAAGCGACACACACACCATTGTGTGTGCACTTAAATACAGATGGTCCCCAACCTGTGATGGTCCAACTATTTTTCACCTTTTGATGGTGTGAGAGTGATAGGAATTCAGTAGAAACCATACTTTGACATTTGAATTTTGGTCTTTTCCCAGGCTAGCCGTATGTGGTAGGACACTCTCGCAGGATGCTGGGCAGAGGCAGCGAGCCGCAGCTCCCAGCCATGCAATCACAAGGACAGACAACTGATGCTCTGCAGTGTACCCTGTTGCCAGATGAGTCTGCCCAACTGCAGGCTAACGTAAGTGCTCTGAGCACATTTAAGGTAGGCCAGGCTGAGCTATGGTGTTCGGTGGGTTAGGAGTATTAAATGCATCTTCAACTTACAATGGGTTTGTCAAAAGTAACCCCATTATAAGCCAAGAAGCTTCTATACACCACATCATATAATCCTATATTCCCATTTACCAAACAAAACCTAAATTAAAGTTTCATTTCAGATATATAAGGTAGCTTTGCCACACCTTTCCCATTTTCTTTATGATAATGCTATGATCTTGGCGAAATTCAAAAAAATAATACCTGTTTAAAATAAATTAAAAAAAGAATGTTTGCTGTTCTCTAAAATATTTCTCTCATCCAGTTATATGATAAGTAATTAGAAATGATAATTTTTCCCAACAGTCTCTGCAATTAGAATGTGATTATAAGGCCCCCACATCTTTTTTTCTCTCTCTTTTTAAGGAATATATCAGTACTTATAAGGCCCATCGCATCTCAGTGATGTATTAACAATAATGTATATTCTGAACTTGTCCAAAGTTTATAATTTTTATGAGCACAGTACTGCATGATTTCTATATCACTGGTAGTCATACTCTGTGAAAACCATCCGTACACCAGTACTTAAGATATCAGTTCTAAAAATAGAAGGGTTTGAAAAGCCTGAGGTTCTTAAAGCATGCGAAAGACATGTACCTTTTAAAGTATTCCAGCAACTTCTCTGAAGCCCACGTAGTTACCCGAGTGTCAGCAACACAGGACGGCCACAGCCAGACAGATTGCTGTGAGTTAGCGTAGGTGGAAGGCAGTTTAACAAGTTAGGAAGAATTTATAATCTCGAGTCAGTTAGCAAAGCAGAGTGTGTAGGTGGCAAACATCCAGAGATAATGTCAAGGTCAGAATCCAGAGACTCGAAGAAGGGCTAAGACTGGAAGTTAAGAGGTTCTGCCTTGGAACTGTCCCTTCATGCATCACACTGCCCTGACTAATGAAAGCTGCAACTTATTGAACATCTACAGTGCACTAGAACCTTTGCTTTACGCTAAAGTGTTTATCTCCACGGTAAGCTTGTGTGCAGTTCGTATAACTTTTGTTTTACAGGTGAGAAGACTGAGCTCAGGGAAGGGCCAGGAGTTAAATCTACAACTTTCTGATTCCAAGGTCCTGACTTGTTCCGCACTCTCCTGTATCTTATGAGTGTTGTGTCCAAGAATTCCGTATCCCAGAACAGAATGTCAGAGTAACAAGCTCACACCGGCGCAAGCAACAAATAGAGGTTTATTCATGCAGGCTCTAGCTAGGGTCCAGGTCCCAGAGCACCAGTGGTCTCTTCAGACAAGGACCCTTGGCAAGGTTTTAGCACAGGTTTTATACTTCTGGTTGTTGAGCAACTCAGGTTTCTGGTTACAACTGATACCTGGGACCTACCCGGACCGCACACACCCCCCACAAGCTGTTCACGCACTGATCGCGCTGGCCGTGTATTGATTGGTTGGCAAGGTCCCAGGGACTTTGCACTACCTCATAAGGTAGAGCCTTACAGTTTCCTCCCTGGGGCCTTTTTTTTTTCTTTCTTACTTTGTAGAAGCCTGTCATGGCTTCAGTCAGGCTAAGTGCAAGCAAGCAAGCGAATTACAAAAGCTAAGGTACAGAAGCCACGATAGCGGTTAGTTTGTATCCCACAATGAGAATCCTGCCAGCACTCAGGCTGGTTTGGCCCTAGTGCACATTTCCCAGACATCTGACGACTCATTCCACATCTTCAGAGCACCGTTCTATTCATTCCACCTGCCCTCTCTCTCTTTTAGGGCCCCAGCAGTTTCCTCCACTTTGCTTTTTTGAAACCTGTACACCTTTGCTCCCCTGTAATAGGTTCATTCCTCTTACGACATCATCTTCCTAGACACACAGTAGCATTTTTATTTTTACAACATTCCTTGTGAGCCTGAGGCCAGTGCCAGGGCCTTCTTTAGGGTGAAAGTTCCCCAGATCCATAACTACCCTTAATTTGATGGTGATGGAAGGGGTTTTTCCCCCCTAAAAGTAATTCAATTCTATTAGTATCATCAAAAGTTAAAGGGTGTGTCCCCAGATCAGTTCTGATTTGTTTTAATATGTTGCTATCCATGAGTTTTCTTTTTTGTTTGTTTGTTTTGAGACAGAGTCTTACTCTGTTGCCCAGGTTAGAGTGCCGTGGTGTCAGCCTAGCTGTCAGCCTAGCTCACAGCAAACTCAAAGTCCTGGGCTAAAGTAATCCTTCTGCCTCAGCCTCCCGAGTAGCTGGGACTACAGGCATGCGCCACCATGCCGGGCTCATTTTTTCTATATATTTTCTAGCTGTCCAAGTAGTTTATTTCTATTTTTAGTAGAGACGATGTCTCGCTCTTGCTCAGGCTGGTCTCGAACTCCTGAGCTCAAACTATCTGCCTGCCTCGGCCTCCCAGAGTGCTAGGATTACAGGCCTGAGTCACCGAGCCTGGCCTATCCATGAATTTTCAAACAAAAGGTAATTCTCTTTTTTTCCCCCCCAGAAATGGTAAAACAGTATAACTGAAATTCACTGGAGTGGTAGTCAAGAGACTTAGTTTATCCTAAATCTGTTGTTTAATCAACTATATGGCCTAAATCATATAACCACTTTGAAGTTGGGTTTCTTGATCTGAAAAATGTGGCATTGTTTCACTAGATAATTTCTAAAGAGGTATTAAGGGACTCAAATTGCTAGTGTATGATACCTTTATATAAGCTAGAATATCAGCTCTTCTTGGAATGCTTTCTTAGTTTGTTGGTCTTTTCCTTGGGTTTATAGCCTTTGATTAAACTGAATTCTTGTGTAGGTCATAGTGGACAGAATTACCAAAGGAAAAACAAACACTATCTTTCATTCACAATACACACATCTCTGTATATAACATATACACATAAAACACACCCCTGCACACACCCACACACATATCACACCCATACCCATAGCCCTCGGAAACAAAACACAGGCTTGAACATTAAAGGACATCTAAGCTTCTCACCTCTCTGTTTCTATTTATTCTTTCATTTATTCAACAAAATTTTATTGAGCATTTACTATGTGCCAAGTGTTCTACCTGTGCTGTGTTGGCCATATGGTCCAGTGAGTTATCTGAGTATCCAAAGTTATTTACATGAACATCCAGACCCTGATTTGCAGAGAGCGATGAAACTGGTTTTGATCTTCTAGAACTTGTAGGAATCTTTCTGAACTTTTCTAATTCATTCTTTTTGCTTTAAAAATCAGGAAACCGAGAAAGAGTGGCAGACTAAATATAAACACCTGTTTATAGCAGCACAATTCATAATTGCAAGGCTGTGGAAACAGCCCAAGTGCCCATCAATCCAAGAATGGATTAATAAAATGTGGTATATGTATACCATGGAGTACTATTCAGCTCTAAGAAACAATGGTGATATAGCACATCTTATATTTTCCTGGTTAGAGCTGGAACCCATACTACTAAGTGAAGTATCCCAAAAATGGAAAAACAAGCACCAGATATATTCTCCAGCAAACTGGTATTAACTGAGTAGCACCTAAGTGGACACATAGGTGCTACAGTAATAGGGTATTGGGGAGGTGGGAGGGGGGAGGGGGGGAGGGGGGTATATACATACATAATGAGTGAGATGTGCACCATCTGGGGATGGTCATGATGGAGACTCAGACTTTTGGGGGGGGGGAAATGGGCATTTATTGAAACCTTAAAATCTGTACCCCCATAATATGCCAAAATAAAAAAAATAAAAAAAAAACAAAAAAACAGCATTTTAAATAAACATAATTATAATTAGTAACTAGAAAAATTGCTCCTAAAATATTGATGAAGCTTTAATTGAGATGTAATAGACTTTTAAATGTTAATTCAGTTGGAGGTCATTCATTAATTAAAACATGTAACACAAAAGATATCCATAAATTCTTTGATATTCCCTCTTTTAAGAAGTGGAGCCTGACTCCTCTTGAGTAGGGCTGGGCTTGACTTGCTTCTAACAAACATAGTTTGGTGGAAGTGATGGTGCGTGGGAGTAGCTTATAGATGGCATTGCAGTTTCCTCCTTGCCTTCTCTCTTGGATTGCCTACTTTGGGGGAAACCAGCTGCCACATCATGAGGACACTCAAGCAGTCCAAGGAGAGGTCCACATGGTGAGGACAGCAAAGAACTGAGGCTTCCTGATGACAGCCGTCTGAGTAAGCCGTCTTGGAAGGGATCTCCTGGCCCCAGTCAGGCCTTCAGATGATGAGTGAATCTCCAGCTGCCATCTGGACGGCAACCTCATTAGAGATCTTGAGCCAGAACCACCCAGGAGTAAACCTGTCCTGAGTTCCCCACCACACAGCTGTGAGATAATAAAAGTTTATTGTTTTATACCACTAAGTGACATGGCAGTAGATAACTAATAGACAGGGGATACAAAAATAAAAGATACGGTTCTTGACTTTAGACATACATACACAAAACAAGCAAACACAAAAATTGTAATAAGTGCTGTGATGAAAGTGAGGTTGAAGTTCGATAGACACAAAAAGAAGGAGCCCAAGTCTTGATTAGGGAGAAGGATGCTTCAGGAAGGGTTCTTAGAAATGACATTTGAGTAACTCTAGGCAGATAGATGGTGTGCCTATTATTAAGCTATTGGCCCCCAACTGCAGCCTGCTTTTCTATACTGCGTTGTGATTCTGTGGCTGGGACTCTGTAAAACTCAGCTGATTTCTTGTTAGAGTCTATCATTAAGGGACACTAGAGAGAGACTTCAAGGCTAGAGGAAGATAAGAACAGGCTTCTGCTTGTCTTCTTTCTATTTCTGTTAGTGAAGGCCAATGTCTTAGTTGGGGTTCTCCAGATAAACCTAGCCAGAAGGTATATAAGGGTACAGGTAATCTAGGGTCTGGTCAGAGCCAGTAGGGAAAGAGAACAGGCTAGGAAGACAAATGGGAGTGGGCAGGGAATATGCCTTGTCTTTATATTTTCTTTATAAAATATTAATAAATTATTAATCTTTACTGGAAATTATAAATATAAAATCAGATTATTAGGGCAGAATAGTAGAATGAGAACCTTGTCAAATCCTCTCCCTAAAAACAACGGAACAGAATTATCAAAAGTAATGTTTTCAGAACTCTGAAAAGTAACCATAGGTATACAATAAATCAAACAGTTTTTATTTAAGGAAAGTAACTGAAATTTGATAAGAAGAGTGGAATCACTGAGATTGTAATGTGGGCTGCTCCCATCCCACTCCTACCTCTGTAGAGCAGTGGATATGAATGGTATCCTCACTGCAACTGGGGGAGTCTGTTCAAATTTAGAGCCTCATGGAAAAGTCTCAGGCTCAGTAGTAATTTCAAAAACAATAGAAATCATGAATGACCTTCAGCAGAAGTAGGAGGAGCTCTGTGAACCTTTTCCCCAGTGGAACAACCATAACTGATGAAAATTATTAAACAATGATTTAAAGTCTTTGGAAATTATCCTAAGGGCATACAGCAAATGAAGAGACATTTTTAAAAGAAAATCTTCTATATCTCAGTAAGAACAGCAAAAGTCTGTGTGGTAATTGAGCCACAAAATGCTTCCATTTCCTCACTCCAAGCCCCTGGCTTAGCATGACAGAAGCTCCACTCTGGCAGGTGCAATCAAGAAGACATGGCTTCATCTTCTGTCACCTGTCAGTGGAGTCTTTCTCTAGGAGATCAGGCCACCAGCATTTCTCATCCTTTCCAGTTCCATGTTATAGAAGTTCCATTCCAGCTAAGAATGGCTGAGAAGTCCTGAACTCTCTTCCTCTACCCCTCCCTCCCTTACTTACAAGGCAGGGCAGAAGCACTATTCTGGGTGTGACAGGCTGAGAATATGAGACCTCAATCACCCCCACTTCAGCTCACTGGCTAGGAGAGAAAGGTCAAGAAGACCTATGTAAAGCTAGTGTGTTGGCATGTCACTCTGAGAGAAATAGGCCATTGTCCCTGACTTCAGTTTTGGAGGAATGGCCTGCGAAGAGAGGTAGAATATAAAAACAGAATGCTCCAAAGATCTTCCTATGGGAACTGACTTTATTTGGAGCAGACTGGGGGGAAATTCAATCCTAAAGAACCTCTCTGAAAAACAATGAAGATATTGGCTGTAGGTAATTAAGAGCAGGTTGCCAATTTATCAGCAGGGGCCACACAGAAAGTCAGCGAAATAGAGCCCTCTGGAATTGGAACCTCAAAGATTGGTCTCAAAAACTGCCCCTGCAAAGGGGCCCATATTTAATTGGATTAGAGTGTGGAGCAATTTATGCTCCAAGGGCATTATGATGTACAATGGAGCAATCAGCTAACAAGTAGCGGTGGCCAAGAGCTGGGTGTGATACCAATAGATGCAGAAAACTTAACAGAGAAATTAGGATAAGAGAAGGTCAAAGACAGCCTTGATAAAACCACTGTTATCCCAAGATGATTGTGTACGTGCCCAAGGCTACTCACTCTGGGAGAATCAGACTTTACTAAGTCTGTTTACTAAGAGCCCTGCCAAATCACTTAAAAAGTAAACTAGCAAATGAGAACAATATCAAGTTTCATAAGGTGGAGATCAGTGTTGCTATAATATATTATCTGAGATTTTCTGTTTTCAACAAAAATTATGAGACAGGCAAAGAAATAGGAAAGTCTAACCAAAAACAGGAATAAAGCAGGCAGTAGAAACTGCTTCTGAGATGGAGACGGTGTCATACCACGTCAGATAATGACATCAAGACAGCCAACATAAATATGTTCAAAGAACTAAAGGAAGCTCTGCTTAAAGAAGAAAGAAAATTATGATGGACAACCTCTCATCAAAGACAGATTGTCTATAAAAAGATAGAAATTATTTTTAAAAACAACCAAATAACCAAATGGAAATTGTGTAGTTAAAAATTACAACTGAAGTGAAAAGTTAACTAGTGGTGCTTCATAGTAAAATTTTAACTTGGGTAAGAAAGAATCAGCAAAATTGAAGATAGATCAATAGAGGTTATGCAATCTGAAAGACAGAGGGAAAAATGAGAAAATAAATAGATCCTCAGAGATATGTGGTACAAGTTTAAGCACACAAACATACATATAATGGGGGAATCAGAAGGCCAGCAGAGGGAGAAAAGGGTAGAAAAAGTCAAATAATGGCTAAAATTTTCTCAAATGTGATGAAGAGCATTAATCTACAAATCCAAGATGCTTAATAAACTAGTATAATGTAAAGAGATCCACACCCAGACACATCATAGTAAAAATGGTGAAAGCCAAAGTGAAAATCTAGAAAGCAATAAAAGAAGAATTACTTGTATAACAGAGGGAATGGCTTGAAAAAGTAGCAAAAATATTTTCTGTCTCTTTAATACATCCTCCACTCCTTTTTGAGAGTTAAAACCTGCACCACTGCCTCAGGTCAGTGGTTGGGAGGAGTAGGGTAGTATCTTCTGTTCTTTGTGCTATAGGAGCTGTCTCAGCCCTGACCTGGTGGAGGGAGGTCCTGGGTGGAGGTCATGGGGTTATCTTCAGCAGAGATGGGATGATTAGCATCAACTGTAGTTGAACAACAATTGCCTGAAGCTGAGAGACCACCCTTTAAAAGCTCTGTATTTCTTATTATTAGGAATTTGGATTTTGAGATGAGAAAGTCTACAGTTTCCCTCCTTTGCGGGCAAAGTAATAAACTTCTCTTTCCTTTTTCTGAAACCACTTGTTCTTGTTCTTCTGATGCAGCCTCAGGACAAGTGCTGAGCTTTTGGTAACATTTGTCATGTTCAAGGTAACCATAATAAGATTAACAGCTGACTTCTAATCAGAAACAGTAGACCCAGAAGGTGGTAAGATGACGTATTCAAAATTCTGAGAGGAAAATAATAAACCCATCAGAGTCTTTTATCTAGCAAAATTATCTTTCAAAACGAAAGAAAGAAAGGAGACATTCTTAGATTTAAAAAAAAATGGAGAGAATCCATTGTCAACAGATTTGTTTTACTTGAAATAGTAAGGGGAATTCTTTAGTCTGAAAGTGAGCAACCCCAGATAGTAATAAACACACACACATACAGCAACTATAGAACATAACTACCATGAATAATGTGAATCTACTACAGTTTTAATAATTGCTAAAATAATCATTATAATTTTTTCAGAAATATAGTGAAAATATCATTAAAGGAATTAAGATGTTACACTAGAGAATATTCATTCAATGCAAAAGAAATCAGTAAAGGAAGAACAGAGGAACAAATATGTAAGGGGCATATTGAAAAAAAGTAAAATAACTATCTCAATAACATTAAATGTGAAAGGATTAAACAATCCAGTCAAAAGGCAGAGATTTCCAGATGAGTAATAAGACAAGATTCAACTACAGTATGTGCTGAAGCCACATATAGGAGCCACACTTTCCTTTTAATGATACAAACCATTTGAAAGTAAAAGGATGGCAAAAGATACGTTATTCAAACATTGGTCATAAAAAAGCTGTAGTTGCTATACTAATATCAGACTTTAAAACAAATAATGTTACCAGAGATAAAGAGGAACTTATTTTTTAGTGATAAAAGGGTCAATCCTTTGGATATATAACAATTAGAAAAATATAAGCATTTACCTATAGAGATCCAAAACATATGAAACAAAATAGACTTTACTAAGTCTATTTTAAAATTGAAGGGGGAAATAAACAATTCAACAATAATGATTGGAGACTTTATCTCACTTTTAGCAATGGTTAATACAACTAGGCAGAAGATCAATAAGAAAATTGAAGACTCCAACATTATAAACCAACTAGACCTCACAGACATCAATAGAACCTTCCACTCAACAGCAGGAAACATATTCTTCTCAAGTACACATGGAATTTTCTCCATGGCAGACCATATGCTATGCCATAAAACAAGTCTCTCTCTATATAAAAGAATTAAAATCATGCAAAGTATGCTCTCCAGCTACACAGAATGAAATCACAAATCGGTAATGGAAATAAATTTGAAAAAATTCATAAATATGTGACATTAAACAACACACTACTAACAAACCAACGTGTCAAAGAAGGAATCACAAAGGGAAATTAGAAAATACTTTGAGGTGAATGGAAATGAATGCACAACATACCAAAACTTACGGGGTAAAAATAAAGTGATACTTAGAGGGAAATTTGTAGCTGTACATACCCATATTAAAAAAGAAGAAAGATCTCACATCAATAACCTAACGTGCTACCTAAAGACACTAGAAAGAGAAGAGCAAACTAAACCTGAAACAAGCAAAAGAAATAAAAATCAGAGCAGAAATTAATAGAGAATAGAAAAACAATAGAGAAAATCAGTGAAACCAAAAAGAGTTCTTCGAAAAAACCAACAAAATTGACAAACGTTTAGCTAGACTGACCAAGAAAAAAAGACAAGACTCAAATTACCAAAATCAGGAATAGAAGAGAAGAAATCACTATTAATCTTATGGAAATAAAAAGGAGCATAACTGAATACTATGAAACGTATATATCAACAAATTAAATAATTTATATAAAATAAATTCCTAGAAAGACATAAAACCGGCTCTGGGAGAAACAGAAAGTCTGAATAGACCTATAACAAGTAAAGAGATTGAGTTGATAATTTTTTTTTTTTTTTTTTGAGACAAGGTCTTGTTCTGTCACTCATGCTTAAGTGCAGTGGCATGATCATAGCTCACTGAAACCTCAAACTCCTATTCTTAAGAGATCTTCCTGCCTCACCCTCCCAAGCAGCTGGGCCTATAGGCACGCATCACCATGCCTGGCTGATTTTTTAATTTTTCATAGAGACGAGGGTCTTGCTATATTGCCTAGACTGATCTCCCACTACTGGCCTTTCCCCCACCTTGGCCTCCCAAAGTGCTGGGATTATAGGAGTAAACCATTGCTTCCAGCCTTAAGTTAATAATTTTAAAACATTTTACACAGAAAAGCCCAGGACCAGATAGCTTCACTGATGAACTCTACCAAACATTTAAAAAGAATTAATACTGATTCTTTATAAACTCTTTCAAAAATTGAAAGATTTTTAGGGCTTACTCTCCAACTCACTCTATAAGTCTTCTATTCATGTGATACCAAAACCAGGCAAAAGCATCACAAGAAAACTATGGACCAGTGTCTCTTATGAATATAGACATAAAAATCATCTATAAAATATCAGGAAACAAAATACATTACATTATAAAAGGATTATATACCATGACCAGGTAGGAGTTATTCCAGAAATGTGAAATTGACTTAACATGTGAAAATCAATGTAATATAATTTATCAATAGATTAAAGGACAAAACCCACATGATCATCTCAATAGACACTGAAAAAGCATTTGGCAAAATTCAGCAACTCTTCATGATAAACATCACAGTAATAGAAGGTCACTTGCTCACTCTAAGAAAGGGCAGCTATGAAAAACTCAGAGCTAACATAAGCTTCCCCGTATGATCAGAAACCAGGCAAGGATGCCCACTGTCACCACTGCTATTTAACATTGTGATCTTTCTAATACTGAATCCCAGAATCAGAAAAGCTTGCCTACCCTGTACAAACAGCACTAGACCAAGCCAAGCCTTCTTGCACAGGAAGAAGCAGGGCAGACTGGGTTCCTTCATACAAAAAAATCAGTAATGTCCTTCCTAAGGGAAGGAAATATCAGGAGTGGGCAGTTAATGTTCTACCTTAGAACAAATGTTCGTTCCTTTCTCCCACCATCCCCAGACTGGATACTCATGTTCATGAGGTTAGGGCAACCTCTCCCACAAGGGTGCTTGCAATACACTCAAATTCTCAGCATTTTCTCTCGGTGCACTCCAGGGGAATTTCTCTGAGTTTAGCTCAAACTTAAAACTTCTCTATGAAATAATTCTGAAGTCAGAAAAGGGGCTTCCAGGGGCCTGGAAACAAAACAAACACCCTGCTAAAGGATTAAAATTCTTTGTCAGTCTTTTCTTTTAAAAACACATGCAAATGGTGCATTTCCTACCACTGGTATGCTGAAGTTTAGACTAACAAAAAAGTTTAAAGTTATTTATCAATTAGATAGCCTTAATTTTCCTCAAAGAAATCATTCAGTAAAATTAACACTATAGGAAAATGTGCAATTTAGTATCCCCCCTCACCCCGAGCCAAATGTGACCCCATTCTCCCCCTACCATCAGGCAAAATATTTTTAATTTGAGAAGCACAAGTCAAAGCTATATTACTTTAACAACAAGAAAAATGAGCTCTCTTTCATTACATTTGTTTCTTTCATACCAGTCTCAAAGACTGTGTAGCCATACTCTGAACCCACTGTGCCTACTCCAGTGGACTGCAGACTTATATAATTCAGGGCTTTCCAGTTCTAGTCTCAGCTCAATTGCTGACACTATGACCTCAGGCCAGTTTTGTAGTCTCTCTGTGTGTTCCTAGCTCTTTGTCTGTTGCATGGGGGCAGTAATGTCTGTCCTGACTAGCTCAACAACTATGAAAACAACATAAACTAATTATATGTTTTAGGGGAACAAAGCATTGATGAACTCTACTGAACATTTAAAAAGAATTAATACTGATTCTTTATAAACTCTTTCAAAAATTGAAAGATTTTTAGGGCTTACTCTCCAATTCACTCTATAAATCTTGTATCCATATGATACCTCATGTGATTATCTCTTTATTATGCTATGCTCTATGTGGCTGTAGTAATTATGATGTGGCTCAGAGCACACATTTGTCATCAAGGGTTTATGAAGCCACATAATTTCACTTAGTTCCATATAGGTGAGAACCTTGTTGTATATGGATGAAGTTATTATCAGCTTAACATGGATTTCATAATTATTTATGTAAGCCTCATGGTAACCACAAGGAATAAACCTGTATTAGATGCATGAAAGATAAAGAGAAAGGAATAAAAACATACCACTACAAAAAATCATCAAATCACAAAAGAAGACAGCAAGAGAGGAACAATGGAGAAAAGTCATTACAAAGCAGTTAGAAAATAATGAACAAAATGGTAGTGGTAAGTCCTTACCTAACAATAATAATTTTAAATGTAAATGAATTAAATTGTCTAATCAAAAGACATTGAATGGCTGAATGGCTAAACCAAGATCCAACTATAGGCTATCTATAAGAGATTTACTTTAGCTTTAAGGACACACATAAGGTATAAGTGAAATGATGAAAAAAGATATCCTGTGAAAATGGTAGTCAAAAGAAGGCAGAGGTGGCTATACTTACATCATACAAAATAGACATCAAGTCAAAAACTGTCACAAGAGACAAAAAACGTTATCCTGTAGTGATAAAGGGGTCAATTCATCAAGCATACATACCAATCACAAATACATATACATTCAACATTAGAGCACCTAAATATGTAAGCAAATATTAACAGAACTGAACAGAAACATAAACACAATACAATAATAGTAAGAGTCTCCCATACCCCACTTTTGGCAATGAATAGGTCACCTAGACAGAAAAATCAATAGGAAACATCAGATTGGAACAATATCTTAGACCTCTAGCAGCAGCAGAATATCTATTTTTATTAAGCACATACAGAACATTGTTCAGGAGAGATCATATGTTAGGACACAAAACAAGTTGTAACAAATTTAAGAAGATTGAAATCATATCAGACACCTTGTCTGATCACAATGGTAGGAAACTGGAAATCAACAATAGGAGGAAAACTGGAAAATTAACAAATATGTGGAAGTTAAAGAACATGCTCCTGAACAACCAATAGGTCAAGGAAGAAATCTAAGGAGAAATTAAAAAATATCTTGAGATAATGAAAATAAAAATAAAACATACCAAAACTTGTGGGATACAGAAAAAGTAGTGTTGCTGCCCAACGAGGTTCATATGCCTGCTGCCCAAGAGGAAGCCAATACCCTGAGTCAGCAGGGTTTATAAGGCAGAGAAAGAGTCTTTATTCCGCATAGTGCTAAGCGGGGAGATGGGAGAAATTTCTCAAATCTGCCTCTCCAAGAACTTGGAAGACAGGGTTTTAAAGGATAGTTTGGTAGGCAAGGGATTAGGCAAATAGGTTTGTTCATTAGGGCAAAATTTTAGGGATGTAGAAATCATCTTCTTGTGTTGCTCTAGTCCCTGGGGTCACAGTTCCAGTTGAGTTAGTTTCTTGGTATGGGCCACTGGTCTGGGTGAACCAGTGGATCCACCGGAATGTGGGGCCTGGAAGATACCTGAAAAACTACCTTTAGGTTTCAAAAAGATGATGTTATCTATGGAGGAAGTTAAGAATCTATGGATACCAGCTATGGGGAGAAGTTAAGAATTTTTATGACCACCAGTTGTGTGGCTCTGGAGTGGCAATTACAGGGGGACAGTTACAAATTATTATTATTTTTAGCTAGGACCTTACCACAGTTCTTGCCTTGCATCCTGTTATTGAAGGGTGGTTTCAGTAATTCTAATAAGAAAGCTTATAGAGATAAATGACTGCATTAGGAACAAAGAAAGATCTACCTTTGCACCTCAAGAAATTAGAAAAGGAAGAACAAACTAAGCCCACAGTCAGGAGAAAGAAGGAAATAATAAAGATCAGAAGAGAAATAAATAAAATAGAGACTATAAAAATAATAGAAAAGATCAATGAAGCTAAGAGTTGGTTTTTGAAAGGATAAACAAAATTAATAAAATTTTTGTTAGATCAACCAAGAAAAACAAAGAGAGAGGACTCCAATAAATAAAATCATAAATGAAATAAAAGGGGGGACATTACAACTGATACCACAGAAATATAAAGGATCATAGGAGATTATTATGAACAATTATATGCCAACAAATAGATAACCTCAAGGAAATAGATAAACTCCAAGAAACATGAAAACTACCAAGACTGAATCATGAAGAAATAGAAAATCTGAACATGAGTATAGAGTGAGGAGTAAGGAGATTGAATTAGCAACTAAAACCCTCCTGACAATGAAAACCCCAGAACCTGATGGCTTCACTGGTGCATTCTACCAAACATTAAAAAAGGAATAATGCCAATCCTCCTCAAACTCTTTCAAAGAATTGAAGAAAAGGGAATACTTCCAAACTCATTTTACAAGGTTGGCATTACTCTGATACCAAAACCAGACAAGGACACTAGAAGAAAAGAAAATTATATACCAATATAGCTGATATACATACATGCAAAACCTCTCAACAAAATACTATCAAACTATGGCCAGGTGCAATGACTCATGCCTGTAATCCTAGCACTCTGGGAGGCCAAGGCAGGAGGATCACTTGAGCTCAGCAGTTTGAGACCAGCCTGAACAAGAGTGAGACCTAATCTCTACTAAAAAAATAGAAAAAATTAGCCAGACATGGTGGCGCATGCCTGTAGTCCCAGCTACTTGTGAGGCTGAGGCAGAAGGATCACTTGAGCCAAGAAGTTTGAGGTTGCTTTGAGCTAGGCTGATGTCATGGCACTCATTCTAGCCTGGGCGACAGAGTAAGACTTTGTCTCAAAAACAAACAAACAACAACAACAACAATACAAAAAAAAAAAAAAACACAAACTGAACTCATAGCACATTGAAAATATCATTCACTATGATCAAATAGGATTGATCACTGAGATAGCAAGGAAGGTACAACATACACTAATCTATACATGTGATGCAGAAAATTAACAGAATGAAGCACAAAGACCATATAATCATCTCAATAGAGGCAGAAAAAGCATTTTGCAAAATTCAGTGGCCTTTCATTATTAAAAAAAATCTTTCAAAAATTTGGTATAGAAAGAATATACTTCAACACAATAAAGGCCATTATGACAAACCTACAGCTAACATTATACTCGACAGAGAAAATCTGAAAGCTTTTCCTTTGAGATCAGGACCAAGAGAAGGATGCCCACTCTTGCCACTTCATTTAATACAGTGCTGGAATTTCTAGCCAGAACTGTTAGACAAGAAAAAATAAAAGGCATCCAAATCAGAAATGAGGAAGTAGAATGGTCTGTTTGCTGATGATAGGTTCTTTTTTTTTTTTTTTTTTTTTGAGACAGAGTTTCGCTTTGTTGCCCAGGCTAAAGTGAGTGCCATGGTGTCAGCCTAGCTCACAGCAACCTCAAACTCCTGGGCTCAAGCAATCCTCCTGCCTCAGCCTCCCGAGTCGCTGGGACTACAGGCATGCACCACCATGCCGGCTAATATTTTTTCTGTATATATTAGTTGGCCAATTAATTTCTTTCTATTTTTAGTAGAGACAGGGTCTCACTCAGGTTGGTTTTGAATTCCTGACCTTGAGTAATCCTCCCGCCTCGGCCTCCCAGAGTGCTAGGATTACAGGTGTGAGCCACCGCCCCTGGCCCTTTTTTTTTTAATTATTATTTTTTTGAGACAGAATCTTACTCTATTGCCTGGGCTAGAGTGCCATGGCGTCAGCCTAACTCACAGCAACCTCAAACTTCTGGGCTCAAGCAGACCTCCTGCCTCAGCCTCTTGAGTAGCTGGGACTACAGGCATGTGCGAACATGCCTGGCTAATTTTTTTTTTTTTTACATATATATTTTTTTAGTTGTCCAGCTAATTTGTTTCTATTTTTTTAGTAGAGATGGGGTCTCGTTCTTGCTCAGGCTGGTCTCGAACGAACTCCTGAGCTCAAAGGATCCTCTCACCTTGGCCTCCCAGAGTGCTAGGATTACAGGCATGAGACACCACACCTGGCCAATGATAGGTTCTTATATAGAGAAATCTCTAAAGACCCCACCAAAACTGTTAGAACTGATAATCATATTCAATAAAGTTGCAGGATACAAAATCAACATTAAAAAATCAACAGAATTTTTATATACTTATGGCAAAGTATCTGAAAAAGAAATCAAGAAAACAGTCCTATTCATTATAGTATGAAAAAACCTTCAAAGTAAATTTAACCAAGTAGGTAAAAGATCTGTACATAAAAAGATTTACCCAAAACATTCTACAGAGTCAATGCAACACTATCAAAATTCCAATGACATTTCTCACAAAAATTTAAAAAAAAATTCTGAAATTTATTTGAAACCACAAAAGACTCCAAATAGCCAAATTAATCTCAAGTAAGAATAACAGAGCTGGAAGAATTACACTACCTAATTTCAAAATATAGTACAAACCTCTAGTAATCAAATCATCATGGTATTGGCATAAAAACCAACACATAGACCAATGAAACAGAACAGAGAGCTCAGAAATAAATCTATGTATTTACAGTCGATTGATTTTCTATAGAGATGCCAAGAATGTGCAATGGGGAAAGGACAGTCTCTTCAATAAATGGAGCTGGGAAAACAGTATATCCACATGCAGAAGATGAAACTGGACCCTTATCTCATTCCTAATGTATGAATCAACTCAAAATGTACTAAATATGTAAAGGTAAGACTGGAAACTGTAAAACTACTAGAAGAAAATACAGGGAAAAATCTTCTTGATGTTAGTATGTTCACTTATGTTTTTGGATATGACCCCAAAAGCACAAGTATCAAAAATAAGCAAAATGGATTACATCAAATTAAAAAGCTTCTGCACAGCAAAGGAGACAATTAACAAAGTGAAAAGACAATCTATGAAATAGGAGAACATGCTTGCAAACCATACATCTGAGAGGGAATTAAGATCCAAAATACATAAGGAACTCAAACAATTCAGTGGCAAGGAAACAAATAATGCAATTAGAAAATGGGCAAAGAACCTGAATAGATATTTCTCAAAAGAAGACCATAGAAATGGTCAAGAGGTATATGAAAAAATGCTCAACATCCCTAATCACTGGAGAAAAGCAAATTAGAACTACAATGAGATAACACGTCATACCTATTAGGATGGCTAGTCTAAGACAAAAGATAAGTATAAGCAAGAATGGGAAGAAAAGGGAATGCTTATACACTGTTGGTGGGAATGTAAATTAGTACAGCCATTATGGAAGACAGTATAGAGGTTCTTCAAAAAATTAAAAATATAACTACCATATGACCCAGCAATTCCACTAATAGGTATATATCCAAAGGAAATGAAATTAGTATGTTACAGAGATAGCTGCGTTACTGAGTTCATTGCAGCATTATTCACATTAGCCAAGATATGGAAACAACCTAAGTGTCCATCAACATATGGATTGATAAAGAAATTGTGCTATATATATACTTATACAATGGGGTATTGTTTAGTCTTAGAAAAGAAGGAAATCTTGTCATTTGCAACACCATGAACGAACCTGGATGACATTATACTAAGGGAATTGGGCCAAGAACAGAAAGACAAATACTGTGTCAACAGAGAAGAACCCAAACTCTGTAAAATAATTTAAAGAGGTTTATTCTGAGCCAATTATGTGCAGCCATGGCCCGGAGGGCCATGCCTAAGAAGGCAAGTGAGCAAGTGGTCTTGAGCAAGTGGTCTCACTGTGATTGGGTTACAGTTTGATTTTATACATTTCATGGAGACAGGAATTACATGTAAAGTCATAAATCAATACACGGAAGGTGAGTTTGGCCCCAAAAGGAAGGCCATCTTCCAAATGGGGAATTGTAGATTATAGGTGGGTTTAAAGATGCTTTGATTTGTAATTTGTTAAAAGAAATGAAACTTTGTCTAAAGACTTGGAATGTTTTTTTTTTTTTTCTTTGTTTTTCCATTTGACATGCAAACTTGGAATGTTTTAAGTTAAGGAAGTTTATTAGTCAGAGACAAGTTACCAGACATACATTTAGATTCACTTGATCTGTTAAATAAATTTATGACCTACAGGTGTGGATTAAGCTTTGTCTTGCATAACCTTAGGCCTGTTAATGAATTACAGAGGATATTTCCAAGAAGGAAAGGGGGCATGACAAGGCGTGTCTGACCTCTCTTCTCATCTTTAGGGTATTTCTGGGGTCTCCTTGGCCAAGAGGGTGTCCATTCAGTGAACTGGGGGGCCTAAGATTTTATTTTAGTTCACAACTGCATGATCTTACTTATACGTAAATTCTGAAAAAGTCAAATTTACAGAAGTAGAATAGAATGGTGGTTGCTGGGAGTTATTGGGGGAGATGGGCAAATGAATAGATGTTGGTCAGAAGATATAAAATTTTATTAAATAGTTAGACAGGATGAACAAATTCTAGAGATCTACAGTATAGCATGGTGGCTAAGTTAATAATAATGCATTGCATACTTAAAATTGCTAAGAGATTTGATCTTAAATGTTCTCACCACACAAATAAAAATCATAACTATATGAGGTGATGGATATGTTAATTAGCTTGATTGTGGTGATGATTTCACAATGTATATGTATATCAAAACATCACATTGTACACTGTAAATATATACACTGCAAACACTGTAGACGTAGATATCATGATACCCTTTTGTATCCTCTCTTACCTTGTTACATATGCAAATCGCAGTGGGATTTAGACCTGTGGCTGTTCTTCCAATGACAAGAGATTTGATTTAAATCATCATTCTTGGAGTGCTTGATGTATGCAGTGGTTTAGAGCAAGGGAAAGGAGTTTACGAAGAAAGCACTCCCAATGTCGAGAGGAACCAGCCAAATGAATTCCCAAGCGTTCAGAAACTGTGGACCAGGGTTTCTGTTTTTCTTCTTTCCAATTTTCCATTACTTCTCCTGCTATGGTGGAGGTGACTAATCCCACATGACAGCCAAAGCCATGAACAAGGAAAGTGCACTCTGTCCATAAATATGTAAAGCCTCAATGAAAGGTGACCTTGTGCTGTGATTAGATGACCATTCTCTAAAAGCAAACTTCAGATCTCCCTCCTGGCTTCTTGTTTCTCTGTCTCCATGGCGTGAGCAGGGGCAGATCTTTGAAAGGTAGGTCTGTGATTCCAGCTGGCACACTGTGTCCACAAATAGCACTTCAGCTTTTGATCAACGAAGCTTGTCGGGGAAACTCCAACCCTGAAATAAATGCAAAGATTGCTTTAACCAAGGAGACTTTCTAGACGGCTATAATTCCCGTGAGAAAATGTAAGAACATGATGGAGAAGGTATTCATCCACAGGTGTACACCGTCCAGCTCTTTCTGGCAGGCTAATAGCAGGGACGAGAGGGGAGAATTGTAGACCAGTCGGTGTTTTTCCTATAGCATTTGCGACCCTTTATGGCAGTGGTCACCAACCTTTTTGGCACCAGGGATTGGTTTCATGGAAGAAAATTTTTCCACGACCAGGGTGAGAAGGGTGGGGAGGGTAGTTGGGGAGGAGGGAGGTGTGGGGGAGAAGGGAGAGGGGAAGGAGGGAGGAGGGGGAGGAGGGAGGAGGAAGAGGGAGGGGGGAAAAGAAGGGGGGAGGAGGAGAGGAGGAAGAAGGGGGATGAAGGGGGAGAGGGAGGAAGGGGGAGAGGGGGGAGGGGGAGGGAGGGGGAAAAGGAAGGAGGGAGGAGGAGGGAGGAGGGTAGGGGGAGGAGCTCAGGCAGTGCTGCAAGCTCTGGCTAGTGGCTGTAAATTCCCTCGCTGGCTGCCCACTTCCTGCTGTGCGCACGCCCAACCACCTTACCCCCACAAAGGTTCATGGAAAACACTTTTTCCACTGAAGGGTGCTGGGGTGTGGGGGTGGGGAGAGGGAGCTCTGCAGTCTGCTGCCTAACAGGTTGGGGATCTTGTCCCGTGGGTTGGAAACCACGGCTTTAGGGGATAGTAAAGTCATTTTATTGGGGCATAAAAAACTCTCTTAAAATGGAATACAATGGAATGGAACAAGATAGAGTAACTAGAAAATATCGTGGTGTGCATCACATACAGATAGGATAAGAAGGTCCCAAGTTTTAGTGAGGACGAACAAATTCTAGAGGTCTATCGTTCTAGAGACTTTTGGGGTGCGAATGCGTTTGAGTGTGTGTTTGTGTGCACACATGTGTCCTGAATTGAGGTTTGATTTTTTTCCCCCCACGTGGGTCTCAGTAAAAAAAAGTTTGGTAAACACTGCCATAATTTAGCTCTTTGCCACATCCTTTTGGGATTCTGGGTTTGAAAAACTGAAACTAAAATCTGGCTACTCAATGCTGAGCTTTTCTGAAGACTGCACCCCTTGCTCTGTTTTGGCACTGTTTATCAACTGCCTTGGCAAGAGGAGATAACCCGGGGTGGAAACACGCTGCCTAAAAGCAGAAACGGGAGGTTTCTAGGGAAGCCTCTGGAGGCAGATGAGACCCTCCAGGTGGCACATGTGTATGGCTGTGGGTGTCTGTGTGTATCGGAGAGATTCAGAGGCCACCAGTAAAAAAATAAAAATGTGTGTTTTCAGGTAAACAGTGACTAACACCTTACTGTCTACACTGAGCCCTCAATGAGTGAAAAGACTCAGAGAGGCAGGATATGACTCCAAACCGAAGAATTAACCTTAGAGCCAGAAACCAGGAGTCCTTCAACTGGTTTTGTTCCCTGTCTCAGGGAAGAACAAAGTTTCTGATTTTTATTAAACAACAGAACATGTAAAGGAACTTTCTGGAAACTCAAGGCACCCTGTTCTGGAAATTATTGAGGAGAAACCAAAATATGCAAAGCCATGTCATGGTTATTTGATTTAATGTGTGGTTCTTTCTCCTGTCCTCTCTTACGGGATACGCACTTTGTTTCCAAATGCCACAGCTCACAAATTACTGCTGATGTTGACATTTATCTTAATTTTCTGGGTCATTTACTTGGCTTCAAAAGACCACACAAAGGTAGGAATTGTTTCCTTTTCCAGAATTTCACAGAAGATCACAGTGACCCCGTTTGAATGATCCCCTTTATCATGGTAAGACATAAAAGTTAAAAGCATGTTATCGTGGCAGAATGTGGATGAGAGGGTTCTCTCTTCAGCATCAATCCCTTCGATATCATTATTGGTTTTGTAAGGGCAGGTGGATTTGCAGCCGTCTGTGTGTACCACTTGGCACTGCTAACCATCACACCTCAAAATTCTCTCCTCCCTTGGCCTCCAAGACTCTCAGCTGATGGAATCTCTGTTTCACTCCTCTGCCTTCTTCACAGGGGTTTTCTTATTCTTTGAGTAGTTTAGTTAGTGTTTTTTGGGTCTTCCCTTTCCAAAGTCTTTCTTAACTGATCTCGCTTTTGGTTTCTCTTCCTTCCAACCATTTAGTACAAAAACAATCTTTCAAAAATTCTGCTCTCATTATCTCCTGGTCCTGATCATAAACTCTTGCTGATGGCGTTCACCGATGACAGTACGAAGAACAAACTGCCTAGTTTAGCCACTAGAGGCCCTTCTAAATTTGAACCCACTACCTTAAAAGTGTCTCTCTCGCCTTTGTCTGATACGTCTTTATTTTCAAGCTTCAAACAAGAAGCACCACAAGTCTAGGACCTTTGGACAATAATATGAACTGGTAAAAGAGCTCTCAGGCCACAGCTCAGAGGTTTCTCATCCTGGGTCCCTCTCTGTAAATACGTGTTCTCTAGATTTCTTCCCTTGACCCTCTTCTCTTCCATGCCTTTACCCTGTAATTTAAGTGCCCAGGTCCCATCCACTACCAATATTAGTATTTCTCAAAGTGGAGTCCGGGGGGTCTTTTGCTACTGAACGCGTTTGTTTGTACCTGTCTGTGTAAAATGCAGATTCCTGAGCTCTACTCCAGAACTGGGGAAATCTCTGGGGTTGAGCCTAAGATTATGAAGTATTAACAACCTCCCCACCAGCTGATTCTTATGCATGCTAAAATTCGAGAAACCCTGCCTATGTGCTTCCAGAGCTGAAACCTCTTCCCAGCCCTTCTCTTGTGTGTGTGCTGTTCATTTGATATCTCCATCTAAGTCTTCTACTAGCACGACCAATGCAAAAAAAATGCACACTGATTTTACCATCTCTTTCACCACCATCCACTGGCAAAAAACAAACAAACAAAAAACAAAACATACAAAATCAAGTGAATACAAATTCTCTCCTCTTTCCCTTATCTCACCGATCATGGTAAATTGTGGTCACTACAGCCTTTTGTAGTCAATCAAGCCA
This sequence comes from Microcebus murinus, assembly GCF_040939455.1. Taxonomy (NCBI): domain Eukaryota; kingdom Metazoa; phylum Chordata; class Mammalia; order Primates; family Cheirogaleidae; genus Microcebus; species Microcebus murinus. Next base: position 93,689,034 of record NC_134107.1, read on the forward strand.
ACACTGTCTTCACCAGCTATCAGCTGCTGAGTCTTACAAAGTCTACCTCCTAAATAACTCTCAAACCAATCCTTTTTTTCTTCATCTCCATTGTCTTTATTTAGTCCAGTCCTTTGTGATTTCTCATCTAAAGTGCTGAAATGGTCTTCTCGTTAATTTTCCTACCTCCCGTCTCAGCATGCTCTCAGCATTTATTCAACAAACGTTTGCTGAGTATAGATTGTGTGTCAGGCACTGGCCTAGGCGTTAGGGATGCAGGAATGTAGGACATCATCTTTGTGTTCAAGAATCTGAAATTATATTAATATTTCTAAAATGAAAACTTGAACGTGGAACTCTACCTTCAGTGGCGGCTCCTGCAGCATGGTGTGGCCCAGACTCGTTGGCACAGCATCTCATGCAGATACATTCAAGTAAAGGGCATGGAAACTCACTTAGGTTGGCTCGAAAGGTTCTTGCATTGGCTGTGTCCTCAGCCTGCTCTTCCTCTAGGTTTTCATGTGGCTCCTTCAAGTCTTTGCTCCGATGTCATCTTCTTTATTTAATACTAGAAGCAGCTTCCCCCCACCTCTTAGCATTCCCCTTACTCTGTTTGAGTTCTCTTTTTGCAGTAGCACTTTTCACTTTCAAAATACTATATAATTATGTATTTATTATGGTCATTGATTATCATTTATCTTGACCCAATATAAAGTAATGTCCACAAGGGAAAAGATCTTGCATGTATTCATTTGTTGGTATATTCTAAGTGCCCAGAACAGTGTCTGGTACACAGTAGATGCTTAATGAATAACTAGTAAATAACTAAATAAAGACTGATCAGCAATCTGAGTGAGAGGTAAGGGGAGCTGAAATAAGGCACCAACAATAAGGATGGAGAAAAATCAATGAATTTGAGCCATAATTGACAGCAATAGTGATTGACTATGGGAAATAAAGACATAGGAATTACATCCCATGTTTGTATAACTGCATGGCTGGTGACGCCACTCACTGAAGTATTGACCAGAGTAGGAGAAATAGTTTTGGAGGACAAAAGATAAGTTTAGATAAGAACAGTCTAGGTTTGAGGTAAGCCAAGTGGCGATGTTGCTTCAATAGACTGTTGAATATACAGATATAATGCTTGGAAAGCCCTGGTTTAGAGAAACGGGTTTAGGAAATGTTAAAATATAAATGGCCCCTGAAGTCTTTGGAGTCTGTGACACTTCCTTCAGTGAGTGGAAGAATGAGAAGAAAAAGTTACTAATGATATAGCCATGAGGGACGAAATAAGCACCAGGCCGAGAAGCCAGTGGCAGGAGAGAAAGTGCACATGAGGACCCTTAACTGGTAAGGGTGGGCACAGCCAAAGTTAGGATGGTAGTTAAAGGGGCATAGGAGGCTCAAAAAGTTTTTCTTTTTTAAATATGGGAGATACTTGAATACATTTAAATTTGTATGGAAAAAGGTTAACAGAAAAATGTAGAAGTAGGAAAGAAAAGGTGTGGTTACACTTAAGTTGGGCAGGGTGCTAGAAAGTTGAATTGCCATATGACTGTTCTTATAAGTCTCTGAAGCTGAGAAGGTTCAGGGACAAAGAGATCTAGGTGTTGGAGGAACTGCCTCTGTGCACATTGAAGTCTATTTTGAGGATGTCAGGACTTTTGGGGATAAAAAAGATTAGAAGCCAAGTTCTTCATAATCTTCAGTATATGAATAAAAGAAACCAATGAGTCAAAAAATGACAGTGAAAAGGAGGATTGTGTAGTAATCGGTGATAATTGGTCAGATGTATCACAGGGAACAAAAGATATTAGGGTCTGCTGAAAAAATATATCCTTTAATATAATATTGATGAATTTTTGAAATATATATCTATTTTTGAATTTGTGTGTGTGTGTATAAAACCCTTGCCTTAGTCCTTTTGGGCTGCCCTAAAAGAATACTATTGACTGGGTGGCTTATAAACAACAGAAACCTGTTTCTCACAGTTCTGGAAACTGGGAAGATTAAGATTTGGTGTCTAGTGGGGGCCTGCTTCCTGGTTCACAGGTAGCTGTCTTTTCACTGTGTACTCATAAGGTGGAAGGGGCAAGGGGGCTCTCTGGGGCCTCTTTCCTGACAGCACCAATCCCATTCAAGAGGCCACTCCCACGACCCAGTCGCCTCCGAAAAGGCATCATCTCCTAATGCCATCACATCGGAGGTTAGGTTTTAATACATGAATTTGGCAGAGGGATACACAAAAGTTCAGTTTATAGGAACATTGGAGATTATATTTCAACATGAGTTTCAGGGAGATACAAACAGATTCAGCAAGAAGGAGTAGGAAAATTGTGAACTTGCAAAGGAATAGATAACAGTCACTAATGCTGAGATAACACAGGTGTTAGACTTGTTGAAGACTTTTTTTTTTTTTTTTTGGAGACAGAGTCTCACTCCTGTTGCCCTGGCTAGAGTGCCGTGGCGTCAGCCTAGCTCACAGCAACCTCAAATTCCTGGGCTCAAGCGATCCTCCTGCCTCAGCTTCCCAAGTAGCTGGGACTACAGGCATGAGCCACTATGCCCGGCTAATTTTTTCTATATATTTTTAGTTGGCCAATTAATTTCTTTGTATTTTTGGTAGAGACGGGGGTCTCACTCTTGCTCAGGTTGGTCTTGAACTCCTGAGCTCAAACTACCTGCCTGCCTCAGCCTCCCAGAGTGCTAGGATTACAGGCATGAGCCACCGCACCCAGCCATAGACTTGTCAAAGACTTTGAAACAACTATTATAACTATATTAGTTTTCTACTGCTGTTATAACAAATTACCACAAATTTAGTGGTTTAAACAAGTTTATTATCTTACCTTTCTGGAGGTCAAAATTATAGAATGCATCTCACTGGGTTAAAATCAATGTGTTAGCAGAGCTGCATTCCTTTCTGGAAGTTCTAGGGAGAATGTTTCCTGGCCATTTGAAGCTTCTAGAAGCTGTCTGCTTTTGTTGGGTTCACCATCCTCAAAGCTAGAAACATTGGGCTGAGTCCTTCTCACACTTCCATCTCTCTGGTTTATCCTCTTCTGCCTCCTAGTTTTACTTTTGAGAACTCTTGTGATTATTTTTGGCTTACCTGGATAATTTGGGATAATCTTCCCATCTTAAGGTCAGCTAATTAGCTAGCATAATTACACCTTCAGTCTTAATTCCCTTTTGCCATGTTACTTAACATATTCATAGGTTTTGGAAAATAGGACAATAGGATAAATATCTTATCCTTATTTCTCAATAGTTAATGTTTTCCCACCCCCTCTGGCTTCTATCATGATTTTTCTCTTTGTCTTTGATGTTTTGCAATTTGAATGTGCTATGCCTAAGCATTTTGGGTATTTATACTGCTTGATGTTCTCTGAGCTTCCTGGAACTATGGTTTGGTATCTGTTATTAATTTTGGAAGATATTCAGCCATTATTACTTCAAGTATTTATTCTATTCCATACTCTTTATTCTCTTTGTGTTATTCCCATTATGTATATTTATACCTTTTGTGTTTTTTTCACAGTTCTTGGAAATTCTGGGTTTTTTTCCCATTCTTTTTCTCTTCTTTTTAGTTTGAGAAGTTTCTGATTGTTGGGGGCTGATTCTGGCATTATGCCTTATACTAATCATTCACAATAGCCTGTAACATACGTGTGCTGCATGATGCAACAGTAGCCAGCATTTTCTTCAGACACGTTTACTGCCTTGGGACATAACAAGAAGCCTGAGTTTCTGCACATAAGCAAATGTTGCCCAGCTCCCACATGGTGGGCCCCCTGTGGTGGAAGTCTGGAGGCCGTAAAGATAAGAAGAACATTCCCAAGGTCTGGCTCTATCAGATGGTTGGTAGTCAATGATGAGTAAGATTCCTCAAGGGAGGGGCGACCTAAGATAGACACAACCATGGGGGTCGGCTGCTAGCTGGGAAAGAGCACAAAAAGTTCTTCTGATGGCTGCATTGTTGAATGTGGCTTATCTCGGCCTTGGTTTTTGAGTTATGTCTGGTGCTGGCGCCGCAAATAACCGTTTCAAGGTCTGAGACCATGGGAAATTGTTCCCTTGTAAAACAACTCCAGAATTGACGGTTATCGCTGCCGTGCTCAGACGTACAAGGAACTAACCTGGGGTCTGGGGGGTATAAATATAAAGTGACCGGTGCATTAAGCACTCGAGTCATTTCATGCCCGTGTGTGTCTGTGTTGTTATTTTATGTTCTGTGTCCATCCCCCATCCTGTAATTGGGTCATGACATCTGATGACATACCTTCAAGCTCTCTGATTTTTTCCTACATTTTAGTCTACTAATGAGTTCATCAAAGGCATTCTTCAGTTCTGTTGCAATGTCTTTGATTTCTAGCATTTCCTTTTGATTGTTTCTTAGAGTTCCCACATCTATACTTACATTATCCATCTGTTCTTGAATGTTGCTCACTTTTTCAATTAGAGCCCTTAGAATATTAATCATAGTTATTTTAAATTCCTGATCTGATAATTCCAAAATCTCTACTATAGCTAAGTTTGGTTCTGATGCTTGGATTATTCCTTGAGGCTGTAATTTTTTTCTTCCTGTATGCCTTGTAATTTTTTATTGAAATCATGACATGATATATTGGGTAAACTGGAACTGAGGTATATAGGTCTTTAGTATGAGGTTTATATTGATGTGGCTAGGAGTTAAGACTGTGTTTTCTATTTACTTCAGATGCAGTGTCAGAGGCTAAATTTCCTCTAGTGTCCTTGTTTTTGCCTCTGCCAGAGACTTTGTCCTTGAATTTCCCTAGAGACTTCTTTTTAAAAAGGGTCTGAGGCATGCAATATTTTTAGGTATAATTCCGTTTCTATACAGGATCCTTATTGAGGTGGTGGTAAGATGTGCAAAAGATGAAGAATTCTATAGTTCTGTGATTTAGTCTCTGTATTTTGGTGAGCTCGTGCCCCTAAACTGTGACCTTGACAGCTTCCCATCCCCCTCTATCCAGCTCACTCCTTAGGTGAAGTGAGAAAACTAGAAGAGCTGGCTTTGGGTATTTTTCTTCTCCCAGGTTGACTAGGCTTTAGTAAAACCGAAGTTGGTTAGGCTCTGGTGAGATAGTTTCCTTTGAGGCCAGGCTTTGTTAAGGAGAACAGAGAGTTCTGGGTGCATTTAAAAATGGTTACATCATAACTAAAAAGAGAGAGAACAAAGAGAAAACAATAAAATGGTTGACTTAAATAAAAGCATATCCATAAATACATTAAATATAAATAGTCCAAACACACCAATTAAAAGACAGTGACTATCAGAATGGATAAAAAAGAATGAACAAACCTTAAGCTATCTATGATAAACCCATTTTAAATGTAAAGATATAGGTAAGCTAAAAGTAAAATGATGGAAATAAATATGCTAGGCAAATGCTAACCACAATGTTTATATGAACTTACTAATATCTGACAAAGTAGATTCAGAACCAGGAAAATTACCATGGATAAATAGGATCACTACATACTGGGGAAAGGGTCAGTTTACCCAAAATACATAACAATCATAAATGTGTATACACCTAACAGCAAAGCTGAAAAATATGTGAAGAAAAGCACATATAAAAAAAAGAAGAAAAAGAAAAATCTAAAATCATAGTTGGGAACATTACAATTGCTCTTACTAACTGATAAAATATATACACAGAAAATCAGTGTAGTGAGTTAAATAGTGGCCCCTAAAGGTATGTATACCTGACACCCTTGAATATGATCTCTAGCATTAAATAGTCCCTGATATCTTCAGGGTATATGTTCCAAAATCCATGGTAGACTTCTAAAACTGCAGATAGTACTAAACCCTATATGGTGTATATACTATATTTTTTCCTATGCCTATATACCTAGGGTAATGTTTAATTTATAAATTAGGCACAGTAAAAGATATAATAATGAATTAATAGTAAAATATAACAATTATGACAATATACTGTAATATAAGTTATGTGAATGTGGTTTCTGTCTCTCTCTCTCACACACAATATCTCATTGTACTGTATTCATCTATTTTTGGACTGTGGGTGACCATGCGTAACTGAAATCACATAAGGGGGAACCACCATAGTTAGAAAAACAGTCTTTGCAAATGTAAATAAGTTAAGGATGGTGAGATGAGATCATCCTGGATTAGAGAGGATCCTAAATCCAATGACAAGTGTCCTTTTAAGAGAATAAAAGAAGAAAAGACACACAGAGGGGAAGGTGACGAAAGGATGGTGGCAGAGACTGAAGTGATGTATCCTCTAGCCAAGGAATGCCAAGGATCACTGGCAACTGCCAGAAGTTAGGAGAGGCATGGAATAGATTCTACCTCAAACCCTCCATAAGGAACTCACTCTGTTGACACATTGATCTCAGACTTTTGGCCTCTAGAACCATGAGAGAAGACATTTGTGATTTTTTTAAGTCACCATATTTGTGGTAATTTGTTATGTTAGTGCTCTGAAGCTCATATAGTCAGCAAAAATATAGAAGAACTAAAGCACACAATCAATCAACTAAATCTGATTGACATTTATAAAATACTTCATCCAACAATGGGGTAATATATATATATTCTTTTCCAGTGCACATGAAACATTTACCAAGATAGAACGTATCTTGGGTCACAAAACAAATTTGTAAAGAACTGAAATCATACAAAATATGTTCTTTTATCACATCAAATTAAAGTGGACATAAAAATAACTGGTAAATTTTTAAGCACTGGGAAATTAAATAATACATTCTACATAATTTATGGATTAAAGAGGAATTCTCAAGGAATATTAGAAAACAATTTGAACTGGATGAAAATTAACCTAATTGAACTACATGAAGATTAACTTAATCTTTCATCTTAAAGAACTAGAGAGAGCAAGCAGAAAGAAAGAACAAATACTACAATAGAAATCATTAAAATTGGAGCTAGAAATGCAATTGAGAAAATCAATAGAACCAAAAACTGGTTCTTTAAAATGTTCAATAAAATTGATAAAATTTCAGCCACACCAATGAAGAAAAGACACAAATAACCAATATCAGGAATGAAAGAAGGGCCATTACTGCAGAACTCATAGATATTTAAGGATAATAAGGGAATACAATAGAAAACTCTATGCATATAAATTTAACAACTTAGATGAAATCGATGAATTCCTTCAAAACTACAAACTACTAAAACTCACCCAAGAATAAATAGATAATTTGACTAGTCAATGAAATAAATTAAATTTATTGTCAGAACTCTTCTGAAAAAAGAAATTCCAGGCCCAGACGTTTTCATGGAAAATTATATTAAGCATTTAGTTGCTTAGTTATAATCAATAAAGGCAGAAACGAGGAAACCAAGATGCCTCCTTACTAGTTTGTTTCTCATAAATTTTCCAAGGCTCATCAACATGAATGAGCCAGGAGGACATGCTAAGTAAAATAAACTAAACCCAGAAAGGCTAATACTGACTGCATGACCTTATTTATTATATATAGAAGCTAAAAATGTTGGACTCATAGAAGCAGAGAGTAGAATGGTTTTTACCATTCTACTGAAATGTTGAAGGTGGATAGTATGGGAAGATGTTAGTCAGAGTGTTCAAAGTTTTAGTTAGACAGGATAAATAAATTCTAGAGCTCTATTGTCCAGCATGGCGGCTATTAATAATAATGTATTGTATACTTGAAAATTGGTAAGGGATTTTAAATGTTCTCATAAAAAAATTATGTGAGGTGATAGGTTAATTAGCTTTATTTAATCATTCTACAATGTATAGATTTATCAAAATATTACATGGTACATCGTTACTATATATAATGTTTATTTGTCAACTAAAAAACAAATAAATTCTTTTAACAAAACCTTTTTATTACTCCCAAGAGAAACTCTGTAATCATTAAACAAGAACTCTCCATTCCTCACTCCCTGTGAAGGCATTCTTAACTGCCCTGGGCTAAACTTGTTACAATCTCTTTTACTTATCTATGGAGTTCTACTTACGTAACTGTTTAATTATTCACTTTTTGCACTATAAGTTTACATGTTTATACCTCTGTCTAGACTGAACTTCTTGGAAATATAATCATATCAGCTGCAAATAACATTTGTGTGTCTTCTTAGTTCATTAAATTATTAGTATTAAGATCAATAAAGAGAGCAGAGAGTGTCTTTATTTATCATAGTAGCCAATAAGGTAGATCTTTTTATCCACTTGGCTGAATCTAGACAGGCAAAAGACTAAAATATTGACAAATCCAATCATAAAAAATACTGAAAAAAATTATAATTGAGTATTTAGGAAATGAAAGTGTGGAGAACAGTCTAAGATTAGAAGCAATGGAAGTAAATCACAAGGGAGTTTTTCAGTGCTTTAACTATAAATACTTAACTATTAAATACTTCTAAAAATGTCAAGCAATGAAGTGGTAAAAATATTTCCTGCAAAACTGAGAAACTAAATGTTAAGATGGTTATTACATGAAGAACTGAGACATAAAAAAACATTAAAATCCAAGTAAAAAATTAGAAATAAACAATTCAGAGGAGAAAAATATATTAGTAAAACAAATATTTGATGGAAAATAAAGTTGGAACACACTGATATGAAAATAAATGTAATTTAAAATTATAGCAAGCCTCCATTTTCACCAAACTATTTAATATAGTTTTAATGACAATATTCTATAATTTAACCCCCCAAAATTTAAATGGATGAATTTTTTTGAGGTAGAGTTAGTCAACTGAGGTACATGAGGACAGTTCTTTTCTCTAGGTGACCATGAAGTTATCCAAAATCCTTTCAGGTGAATTTTGTATGAATCTTTCATTCAGACAACAATCTAATTATTAGAATATAATATACATGAGTTTACATAATTGTTTTGGCGAAACTAAATGTCCTGTTTCAGAAAAATCTTTCATAGTACTTATGGCAGAGGAAGTAGTATACTTGGACTTCAAGCCTTTCTGTACAAATATCAAACAGCAGTCAACTATTAAAAAAAAACAAAACAAAGCAACAGCCAAACAAGCCAATGACCAAACAGGGGTAGGTTTTCAACCCTGACTGTCTCTCATGTCATTTTAGTATGCTGTCCACTGGCTAAATGTACCTCAAACCAGAACAGATTTTAAATTGGTAACAATTTCTTCAGTTACTTCATTGTCTAGGTGAACATGATGGCATTTGTTGTCCCCTAAACAAATATTTCAATTGACTGAATCTTTCAGTACTCTACTTAAGGAGCATTGTTCATAACACTTTGTTTGCTACAATGACCAGTGAGAGATTGGTGTGGCACAATGGGTAGTCTTACACTTTGCTGGTGGCAACATAAATTCCTATCCTGAGAATATGTTTGACAATCAAGATTAATACTATGTTCTTTGACTGATTGATACTTAGTTTAATAATATATGATCTGATAATTCCATCCCTAGGAATCTATCATGAAGAAGTAATCCTATATATGAAAAGTTAGAAAATATCCAAATGTTATGTAAAGTGCAAACAAATAGATATAACCCAATTGTCCAATCTTATTGCTACACAACCCATGTTGCCTCTTCTTGATGGAATACTATGCAACCATTACAAATAATGATCATGAAAATTATGTATCAATATGAACATGTTTATAGTATGTTATATTAGGGGGAAAAGTGTTAACATTATATATTTAATATGATTACAACTAGGTAAGATATATGCATGGAAAGAAAAAGTGAACATAATAAATGAAACATATCTTAAAGACAGCAAAACTTAGATAGGATCATATTTTCTAAAGTTTGCTTCGTTTTCCACATTGTCTCTATGTGATATGATTACAGGACTTTTATAAAGAAAAGATAAGTCAAGTGCGAACAGCAAAGGGAAGAACTATAAAATTTAAATGTGAAATAATATCTATTATATCTTGTTAATTTTTAAGCCAATGACTCTTAAAAGAAACCATTTGCTGGCAGCAGCAGAAGTCACCCTACGTGGAAATCAATTCCTGTGATTCTGTAACTGAAAACCAGTTAGTTTTGACTTTTTATATGTAATTTATCACACTGAAAGGTGTAAAATGAACCATAATAATTTATATTGAAAAGCAGCGCCAATTATTTGTTGATAATATATTCTTTCCCCCCTCAATACTTCAGTTCTTGTTCAGCTTGAAAAGCGATATCACCCTGAACCAATGGATGTGCCAGTACCTCTTCCACAGGTAAAGAGGCTTTCAAATACAATAATACACACAAAGAGGTAGACAGGCTCAAACTAAACTGCCTCATAGCTTTGCCTAATCAAGCTCCCTTATCATGTCAGTTAATATTGATTAAGTTACAACAAGGTCCTCAAAGTCAGTTCAGCTGGTAGTGTGTTCACAGGGCCCCACACAAGTCAGAATTCTAGAACTATTTGTTAATAGGAGTATAACCAGTGAAGCACTTTATATTTGCCTATAGTTCTCCATGGCTTGTAGTACTTCCAGATTCAGTAGTTTTTTATAGACCACTATTTTCTATAATGTGTTCTGTGGAATTCCAATCCTACACAGTATTAATAGAAGCTATGCCAAAAAAAAGTGGTGAATGGTACCATTGTTCGGTCTGCTTTATATTTTGTATCCAATGGATCAAGTCCTATAAGTTGTACCTCCCAACTATCTCCTAAATTCAGCCATTTCTGTCCACTGCTGCTGCCTCTGTTCTTATATAAGCTATCACTGTGCATCAGTTAAATCATCACAATGATCTCCGGAGCTGGTTTCCCTGCCCTCAATCTTGTTACACACCATCTATTCTCCACACTGCAACTACACTAATGTTTTTAAAATAAAGATATGTCTTTTACTTTTCCTTGCTTAAAAACCTTAAGATGACCCCACACCTCTAAGGGTGAAATCCAAACTCTTTACTATGTTTGCAAGGACTTGCCTATCTCTGTGGCCTTTTGCTCTCTGTATTCAAACTGAACTCCTCTATTCCACAAATAGACCACATTCTGACTAAACTCCGACATTTCACAAGTCTTGGTTTAGGCATCATTTCCTCCAGAAAACATTCCGTAACACTGGGTGGAGTTCTAGTCCCATATTTTTCTATTGCATTTTGTTCTCCCCCAACCTAACACTTATTGCACTATTAATTTTCTAATTTATTTTTTCCCTTTCTCTTTCTCCCTCACTTCCCTTCCCCAGCCAATTTATTTTGAATATCCTTTGCTAAATTGTAAGTTCTGTGAAACATTAACTGTAACTATTTTTCATCATTCATTCATCCCATTTATAAATAGCACCTTCTGTATTCCAGACAAGCTCTAGGGATTGGGAATTAACATTCCAATGGGATAGAAAGAAAACAAACAAAGAAACAAATAGATTTGTAACAGAAAATCATCAGGAGTCAGGGATTTGAAGGTGATGCTTGATGCTATTTTAAGAGGATAGTCAGGTAAGGCCTGTCTTGAGCAGCAGCCTGAATGAAGTGAAGGAGTAAACTGTGTGAATTTTGGAGAAATACCATTCTTGAGAGAGAATAGGACCTGAGGCAAGAACACGCGGGAATGTTCCAGGAACGGTAAGGGTGGCTGGTGGGGCTGGGATGCAGTGAGTGAGGGAGAGAGGAGGTCCCAGCTGTGTATGACAGGAAGCTGTTGAGAGCCACACTTTGTCTCACAGGCCTAGCACAATGCCTAACACTAAAAAGGTTCTCAATAACTGTTGAATGAAAAAAAATAAGTGAAATACAATCTGGGAAAATAATTAAAGTTAAGTGTATTTCTCTGCAGCAGGAATTTTCAGAAACTTGGATACACGCCCCTTCAAGCAGGGATAGAGCATACAACATTTCCCAAACTTATTTGGCCACAGAACATTTATTCTGTGGATCATTTTTAGAAACTTTGGTTCTACAGTTTGGGAATGGCTGCTGTAGAAAGGCCATGGTTTTCTAATATGTGTTTAGAAGAACAACCTGGGTAACACCATATCCCGGAACTTCAAGTTCAAATCCAATTTAAACATTGTGATGCCACAGGGGGCTGGGCACATCTGACCCCACACCTCTCCAAAAATTCCCTTCCACCCTTCTCTCACTTTCACTTTTTTGGTTCTCTTGATCAAGGTCTAGAAAACTCCCTTTATCCTATTTCTCAGCTAACAGAAGCTGGGCTTTTTCAAATATATTTTTATGACAAAGCCAAGGAAAAATGATCATGGAGACATGGAGGTCTTCCTGTCTTGAAGGTCTCAGAGCCATGTCTTAAGTCTAAGGGACAGGAGGGCACCTGTGCCTGATTCCATACTTCCTGATGGCCACATCTGGCTCCCTCTCGAGGTGGTCCTCATGGCAGCCTGGATTGGAGCAGCCATCCTTGCACAGTCTCTTGGCTGTGGCTCAGGAAATCCACAGTCTCTGGTCTGGACGACCGGCATATATTTTGGGTCCTAATCATGCTTCTCCAGTTGGCTGTGCTCATGGCAATAATCGTGATAACAACCTACTTTATTTCCCAATAGACACATTTCCTTCCTAGATCCCCTGCCCTATCCAAGTTGTCAAGTTTTTTTCCTCAATGCATGGAATTAGATATTCCAATCTCCTCACAGGGGATTTAGTGCATAGGCAAGTAGTTGACTTCACAGGTGATTACACAGTCAAGAACTCTCATGGCTATGCTATTGCTAAGCGCTAAGGCCCCCTCCTAGGCCCAAGCCTAGTTCTGTGACATGTTTTCTTCTTGTGAGTCCAGGGACTAAGCCTGTTTCTCTTTCATATGTAACATAGTCAAGTGGACCTTTGAACAACACAGGGTTGAACTGCACATGTCCACTTATATTGGATATTTTCCAACAAAACGTGGATTAAAAATGCAGTATTCATGCAATGCAAAACCTGCATATGTGGAGGACTGACTTTTTGTATACTTGGGTTCCGTAGGGCCTACTATTGGGTTTGATCTATGGATACCTGGGTTTGAGTATGAGCGGATTTTAGTATTTGTGCTAGGAGCCCCCGGGGTATACTGAGGGTTGGCTGTGAATACATTTTCTCACTAGGGTTCCCTCTCCCAACCCTGGCTTCTGAATCAGAGATGCTACCTCCTTAGCTACTCACTTCTTCAAAGTTAAAAAAAAGTATTTTTATTTTTAATTTGTTTTATGGATAATAATGATAGAAAAATAAACAAAGGGTTACCGCATAAGAAGACATCATACAGGCAACACAGTTGTTTACAATTCTTTCAGTTTCTGTTGTGATCTGACCATACAGAACTCCCTCCTAAAAGTGTGATGCACACATTCACAATTACAAAAACAAGAGACATTAAAATGAATGCCTTCATACCATGAGTACATATTCTTAATACTTTAATGTACCATCAAAGTTTGGCTTTGGTAACCAAATTTACAAGGTAGCCAGGTCTTGGTCTCTGTTATCATCCTCTACTTGACCTGTGATAAGTATGGGAGAATAGATGTTTGACCAGGTTCAAATTTCCCACTGAGACAAATTTTAATCTTGTGGCACAGATAGGTCTTATGGGATCCTTAGTAATATAATAATTGCAGTTATTTGGTGAACGCCTACTATCTGTCAGGCTTTATGCTGGATGCCTTCCTTCTGTTATGCCATTAATCCTCAGTAAAACACTCTGGAGTGACTATGGTTATGCTTGTTTTACAGATGAGGCCATTTAAGCACAGACATTAAATAGTTTGGCCAAAGTCACATGCCTAGTGAGTTGCAGAGTCAGAACTGGAATCCTAAGTGACCTTAAAGTCAATGGGCCATAGTACTGCCACCACGACTCTACCACTCCACACACCCGCCCTGACTGCTCAGTTGTTTGGTTCTCTGGCCCCCTTAATGAGAGGGATAGTATTCTCGACCTAAAAACTTCTTTCCTGGGATTCAGGCCATCCAATCTTGGAAAATACTTCATTTGTCCCTCCTGGAGGTTTTTTGGGTCTGGCTCTGAAAGTTCTACCTCTCTCCACATTCATTTCTTTCTGATAGAATGGATTTGATTTGACTGGATGTAGCCATCAGCTTCATTGTTAGGATGGATACCTTGAGGTGCAGATCACTGTGCTGGGCATGTAGAATATTATAGAGAATAAGATTGACCTGATTTCTACTCTCAAGGAGATACTTGGCTCTGGAAAAGAGATTCCTGGGGACTTGTGAAGGTGAGGAGTAGATGAAGATGAAACTGGAGAGGGAGACATTCGCAGGAGGTTTGTATGCTGGTTAGGGAGCTTGATTCTCATCCTGTAGGGTGATGATGGAAAGTCATGAAAGATTCTGCACAGGAGAATAAAACAGGCAACACAGAGGTTGTATCGGGGTGGGATACATAGGGGCAGAAAGATAATATTATCAAAATCTAAAACAGGATTCTCAAAGTAATGTCCCTTGGCCATTAGCTTTGGCTTTGCCCCAAAGCTTATTAGAAACTCAAATTCTTGAGCCTTGCTCCAGAACTATTGAATCAGAGTTGTAACAAGTACTGCAGGTAATTCTAATGCACACTCGAGTTGGAGAAGCACTGGCCTAGGAAAAGGTGGATGAGGGCCTGAACTACTACAGGGGCAAAGGTGGAGGGTTAATTTATGGCAGAGAATCATATAGGAGGCAAAATGAAAGGATGGGTAGATAGATGATTTGACATATCGGACAGGAGGGTGAGTGACTCTCTCTGCATCTCTAGATCCCCTGACAGAGGAAGAGTTTTCCAGAATCCTGACTCATTTATTTCCCCAGAATACCTTACATATATAAAAATAATGAAAAAAAGTATTTGCAAAGAGTTAAGAGTGGTTCAATCCATCTAAATTAGTGATTCTCAGTTTACTATATGGTCAAATAATTAAGTTAATTTGTTTTCCTTCTTCTTGAAGGTCCAACACAGGGCTTGAAATTATGAAGAACTTGACCTCCATCGAGGTCATCCCGCGTAAGAGTAAGTCTAGTCTGCTGTTACCTGCCATGATCAAAATTGACTCATTTAAAGGACATTCTTACTTGGAGAGACATTTATTCCACATTAACCATTTTGATCTCTCATTTTGGGGGACAATTGAATCAAACACCTTGAGTTTTAAAGATGGGATTTCAAGTAGTATATTAATCAGGTTTTTTTGAAGAGCAAAATCTATTTTCCTGTTTACTTACTGGGGAAGTTATTATTTCCACTTTCTAAATAAAAGAAACCTAAATGTCTTCTGGATGATTAGACATTAACTACCCATCAGGAAATAAATGAGCATTCCCCACCAAAAAAAAAAAAAAAAAAGATGGGATTTTATTCTTGGAAATTATTTTCGTTATCAATTTAAGGCAATTTCCACTCTGAGTAAGATAGAAAAGTCTAGAGAAACCACTAATTTCAGCTACTCCTTTTGACAATGTACAGGTTATTTGTATTTAAACTTGAGATTTAATTTCCAAAAGCCAATGATTGGGTATTGGTGCTATGTGAAAATGTCTCAGATAAGCTTCACAGATTCAGAATTAGGAAATTTCTTTACTGGTTTCTAATTTCTCTTATAAGCCAAATTATCTCTCCTAAAGTTCTATAAACTAGCAATTTCTGTGGATTTTTTTCAGTTTAATCACATGAACTTTAGTGGTCAACACAAAACCATTTCATTCATAAAAGTGACATTTCTGCTAAACTAGAATTAAAGTGAATTTAATTTAATTTATTAAAATTAAGTTTTATTAAATTTATTAAAATTAATAAGTTTTATTAAATTTATTTAATAAAATAAAATTTAATTAAATTTAAATAAATTTAATTAAATTAAAAAATTGAAATACATTTTATTAAATTTATTAAATTAATAAATTTATTAATTTATTAAAGTGACTAATTTAATTTAAGCAAATGACTTCCATTATAACAATCAGTAGGGTATACATTACCCATTTCCCCTTTTTCATGAACTCGACAAATGTTTACTGAGGACCTACTATATACAAAGAACTTTGCTAAACTCTGTGGAAAACATAGATACAAATAAATCATGAACTCAGTCCTAAAGTTCCCATTCTGTGAAAAAGACAGATCCCTTCTCTGCTGGATCAACCATCATCCATGCCCGACTTTTACAGTGAAGAAAGTTCTTAGACTCTTGAGGCAACCTGAAAACTCATAACACCTCTTCTGTTTCCCTCTCACCTGGACAGTAATTGCTAGCAAAGTCAGGTCATTTCTTAGAAGATAATGCGAGACTTTTATTTTTGGAACCACTTATAAATCTGATATAATTCAATATGAACAAATGTAAGTTCCTAAACTTACACCACAAAACCCCAAAATGCAGGTAGATGACAAAGAAGATGTGCTTTTCTAGTGGCGAATATAAAAGTGGCCTCGGAATCTTACCTGGGAGAAAGATCTCTAAGAGTCAGTAAATACAGTGTAGTGTCCAGAACAATGAGGTCAAGATCCTACTTTTTTAGTTTTTTTATTGCATTAGTGAGACCACACTGAGAATATTACATTCAGTTCTATATTCAACAATAAAGCATTAAAAGGTTTTTTTTTTAATTGACCAGAGAATGTAATTCTGGTACACACAAAATAAACAATGTGTGACACTAGTTTCATAAACGTGTTCACGCTTTTTTCATGGATACCTAGTTTGAGGAAGAGGAGATTTACAGTTCAGCAAGGCCAATATCACTGGGGTAATATTCAGCTGGGCCTCTGAGCCCTGCTATTTCACAGCCTCACATTTTCTCCTGACTTTGGCTAGCTGGCTCACAGTTGAGTGGCTTTGGGGAAAAACTGAGGCCCAGGGAGACATTGTCATTGCACCAGAGAAAACTGATCCCCTCTCCAATAAAAAACGATTCAGTGAGAACTTTTAATTCACTCCTTTCACATGATCTTGTTAAATAAATATCTGTGGAAGCCAGGAGGGCAGAAATAGAGTTAAAAAGAAGGGTGGAAGGGAAAGAGAAAAAGGAGGGCAAAAATGAAGAAAGTGTTTCCATCATAATTTCTGGTAATAGAAATTACTTACTGTGGGGATTTTTATTGCCAGGGAATGAGAACATCAAACAGAAATGTCAGATTGGAATGAAAACACCTTTCCCCAGTGGTTATACTTTGAACAGAAGGTGGATTACAGCATTTTGCAAACAGACCAAGTTCAATGCAACAAAAAATATAAATGACTGCTTGGAAAGAAAACTTATTTACCTCATGGGAGATTCTATGTGTTACTTTTAAAAAGTTGTGAAAAGTATGTATTTATATTTAACTTTTATATTTAATTATATTTAACTGATATTTAACTTTTGAAGGTTTAAAAAATAATAATTGGAATTCTTTGCTTTCCTTTTCTAGTGCTTGTTTTTAGCATTTTATAACTTGCCAAACTTTTGGCTTTGAGCCTTTAATAACAAGTTAAATTTTATATTTTTTGTTCATGTATGTTAACATTTTTCTTTCTCTTCATGTATTCTGATAAAAATTCAAATTTTTGTTAAGATTTCAGTGCATCTGGTAAAATTCTCTACTTCACATAGGTGGCAATGGTCTAGTTAGGAGTGGCCTTGGTTAGAATTTTACATATGTTGTATGCATTTAAAATTACGTCATTTTCTTTTTGTTAAAAGATTTGTTGATTTGTTTTCCATCAGCCTTAAAATGTTTTGCTCATCATGGAACTGGGATCTTTAAAACACATGTTCTTCTGGGTAGTGAATGAAATATTTTGATACAGTGGAAAAACATGGTCTTCCATTTATTAGCCAAAAGCTGTTCTCGGTGAAAGATCAAAACTATATCTCACGGGAAATTGACCGGGTAGCAGAAGACAGTAACACAGCCACTGTCATTACCCTTGGTCAACACTTCAGACCCTTTCCCATCATCATTTTCAACCATAGGGCCATCAATATTCAAAAAGCCATTGACTGTCTATTCTTGTGAAGTCCAGAGACCAAGGTGATACTTAAAACCGAAAACACCAGGGAAATACATCAAAATGCAGAGATGTTTAGTGACTTTCATGACTATATTCAGAATCTTATCAGGAGGGACATTTTTGTTGATCTCAGTGTGATATTATCGATGCTGGAGACATGATAATTGCATATTGCACTAATAAAGTCCATCCACCTGGTTATGTGATTGAAAATCAGGTTGACATGTTCTTAAACTACATTTGCTAGAGGAAAAATACAGAAAAATAGCACTAGATATTCTCTATAAATGATCTCACATATACTGCAAGGATAGTTTATTGCAATCCAAAGTTTGAAGAAAACAAATTAAAAATTTTATTATAGTCAAATATACATATCATAAAATTTACCATTTAAATAATTTTAAGTATATGATTCAGTGACATTAAGTATATTCACAATATTGGGCAACTATCATCCCAGGTATCTCCATATTGCTTTCCAAAGAAGTTGAACTAGTTTGCAGTCGACCAGCAGTGTAGGAGTGTTCCTCTCTCTCTGCATCCACGCCAGCATTTATTGTTTGGGGACTTTTTGATGAAAGCCATTCTCACTGGAGTTAACTGATATCTCATTGTCGTTTTGATTTCCATTTCCCTGATGATTAGAGATGTTGAGCATTTTTTTATATGTTTGTTGGCCATTCTTCTGTCTCCTTCTTTTTTTTTATTTCGGCATATTATGGGGGTACAGATTTTAAGGTTTCAATAAATGCCCATTTCCCCCCCTCCCCCGACAAGTCTGAGTCTCCAGCATGACCATCCCCCAGATGGTGCACATCTCACTCATTATATATGTATATACCCGCCCCTCCCTCCTCCCACCTGCCCAATACCCTATTACTGTAGTACCTATGTGACCACTTAGGTGCTGTTCAGTTAATACCAATTTGCTGGTGAGTATATGTGGTGCTTGTTTTTCCATTCTTGGGAAACGTCACTTAATAGTATGGGTTCCAGCTCTAACCAGGAAAATATAAGATGTGCTATGTCACCATTGTTTCTTAGAGCTGAATAGTACTCCGTGGTATACATATACCATATTTTATTAATCCATTCTTGGATTGATGGGCACTTGGGCTGTTTCCACAGCCTTGCAATTATGAATTGTGCTGCTATAAACATTCGAGTGCAGGTGTCTTTTTTATAGAGTGTCATTGGATCTTTTGGATAGATGCCCAGCAATGGGATTTCTGGGTCAAATGGTAGATTCACTTGTATCGCTTTAAGGTATCTCCATATTGCTTTCCACAGAGGTTGAACTAGTTTGCAGTACTACCAGCAGTGTAGAAGTGTTCCTCTCTCTCCGCAACCACGCCAGCATTTATTGTTTGGAGACTTTTTGATAAAGGTCATTCTCACTGGAGTTAAGTGATATCTCATTGTGGTTTTGATTTGCATTTCCCTGATGATTAGAGATGTTGAGCATTTCTTCATATGTTTGTTGGCCATTCTTCTGTCTTCTTTAGAAAAATTTCTGTTCAAGTCCTTTGCCCACTTTTTAATGGGGTTATTTGATTTTTTCTTCCTGATTTTCGTGAGTTCTAAGTATATTCTAGTTATCAGTCCCTTATCGGATGCATAGGATGCAAAAATTTTCTCCCATTCTGTAGGTTGTCTGTTTACTTTCATGACTATTTCTTTGGCTGTGCAGAAGATTTGTAGTTTGATCATGTCCCATTTATTTATTTTTGTTGCTGCTGTGATTGCCTTTGGGGTCTTCTTCATAAACTCTTTGCCTAGGCCGATGTCTAGGAGAGTGTTTCCAACTTTTTCCTCTCGAATTCTAATAGTTTCATACCTTAGGTTTAAGTCTGTTATCCAGCGTGAGTTGATTTTTGTGAGAGATGAAAGGTGTGAGTCCTGTTTTAGCCTTCTACAGGTGGCTATCCAGTTTTCCCAGCACCATTTATTGAAAAGGGATTCTTTTTCCCAGCGTATGTTTTTGTCTGCTTTGTCAAAGATTAGATGACTGTATGAGGATGGTTTTATATCAGGATTCTCACATCTGTTCCACTGGTCCATATTCCCGTTTTTGTGCCAATACCATATTGATTTAATTACTATAGCTTTGTAGTATAGTTTGATATCTGGCCTATTAATGCCTCCCATTTTGTTTTTGTTGCCTAGAATTGCTTTTGATATTTGGGGTCTTCTTTGGTTCCATACGACGCGTAAAATTATTTTTTCTATATCTGTGAAGAATGCTGATGGGATTTTAATAGGTATTGCATTGAATCTGTAGATCAGTTTGGGTAGTATAGACATTTTGATGATGTTGAGTCTGCCGATCCATGAGCATCGTATGGATTTCCATCTGTTTACTTCCTCTGCTATTTCCTTCCTCAGTGTTTCATAGTTCTCCCTGTAGAGGTCTTTTACCTGCTTGGTTAAGTATATTCCTAGGTACTTTAATTTCTTTGTTGCTATTGTGAAGGGAATTGAGTCTTTGATTTGGTTCTCAATTAGATTGTTGTTGGCGTATATGAATGCCTCTGATTTCTGTGTATTGATTTTGTATCCTGAGACTTTACTAAATTCATTGATCAGTTCCAGGAGTTTCTTGGTTGAATCTTTGGGGTTTTCTAGATATAATATCATATCATCAGTAAACAGTGAAAGTTTGATGTCTTCTGCCCCTATTTGGATACCTTTAATTCCATTTTCCTGTCTGATTGCTGTAGCCAAGACTTCTAGCACTATGTTGAACAGAAGTGGAGATAGTGGGCAGCCTTGTCTGGTTCCTGTTCTAAGTGGGAATGATTTCAATTTTTCCCCATTCAGTATGATGTTGGCTATGGGTCTGTCATATATGGCTTGTATCATTTTTAGGTATGTCCCTTCTATGCCTATTTTCTTTCATGAAAGGGTGTTGAATTTTGTCAAAAGCTTTTTCTGCATCTATTGAAAAAATCATGTGGTCTTTGTTTTTGCTTCTGTTTATGTGGTGAGTTGCATTTATAGATTTACGTATATTGAACCATCCCTGCATCCCTGGGATGAAGCCCACTTGGTCGTGATGGATTATTTTTTTGATAAGCATCTGGATTCGGTTAGCTAAGATTTTGTTGAAAATTTTTGCATCTATATTAATAGGGATATTGGTCTGTAGTTTTCTTTTTTTGTTGCATCCTTTCCTGGTTTTGATATCAGAGTAATATTTGCTTCATAAAAGGTGTCCGGGAGGTTTCCATTCTTCTCGATGTTGTGGAATAGTTTGTGCAAGATAGGTATTAGTTCTTCTTTGTAAGTGTGGTAAAATTTGGGTGTGAAGCCATCTGGACCGGGACTTTTCTTTTTAGGGAGACATTTAATTGCTGTTTCTATTTCAGCTGTTGAGATTGGTCTGTTTAGGGAATCTATTTCTTCCTGGTTGAGCCTAGGGAGGCTGTGTGTTTCTAGAAATTTGTTCATTTCCTCCACCTATTCCAGTTTGTGTGCATAAAGGTTTTTGTAGTATTCATAAATTATATCTTGTATCTCTTTGGGATCAGTTGTGGTATCTCCTTTTTTGTTCCTGGTGGAGCTTATTAGAGATTTCTCTTTTCTGCTTTTTGTTAGCTTAGCCAATGGTGTGCCAATTTTGTTTATTTTTTCAAAGAACCAACTTTTTGTTTTATTAACCTCCTGAATAGCTTCCCTGTTTTCAATTTCATTTAGTTCTGATTTGATCTTGTTGATTTCACTTCTTCTGCTGGGTTTGGTGTTGGTCTGTTCTTTTTTTTCCAGCTCTTTGAGTCATTTCGTTAGATTGTCTATTTGTGATCTTTTTGTCTTTTGGTTATAGGCATTTATGGAGATAAACTTTCCTCTCAGAACTGTTTTAGCTGTGTCCCAGAGGAGTTGATAACTTGTCTCTCCATTGTCTTTTTCTTCATAGAATTTTTTTATTTCCATCTTGATTTCTTCATTTATGAAGTAATCACTTAGTAGGAGGTTGCTTAATTTCCACGTTTTTGTGAAGAAATGTGAGTTTCTGTTAGGGTTGATTTCTAGTTTTATTCCACTGTGATCTGAGAAGGTACATGGTATGATTTCTCTTTTTTTAAATTTCTTGAGATATACTTTGTGTCCTAGGATATGGTCAATCTTAGAGAATGTCCCGTGAGCTGATGAGAAGAACGTATATTCAGTGGATTTTGCGTAGAATGTCCTGTAGATGTCAGTCAGACCCAATTGTTCTAGAATTTTGTTTAAGTCCATTATTTCTTTATTAATTTTCTGTTTGGAGGATCTGCCGTGTGCCGTCAGTGGGGTGTTGAAATCTCCGGTGATTATGGAGTTGCTATTAATCAATTTGCTTAGATCCAGTAAGGTTTGCCTTATGAATCTGGGTGCACCTAAGTTGGGTGCATATATATTTAAAATTGTTATCTCTTCTTGTTGAACTGTGCCCTTCACAGTTCATTATATAATTAACCATTATATAATGACCCTCTTTGTCTTTCACAACTTTTGTTGGTTTAAAAACTAAATCATCTGAATTTAGAACTGCCACGCCAGCCTTCTTTTGGCTTCCACTTGCTTGGAATACTGATCTCCACCCTTTTATTTTTAGTCTATATGCATCCTTGCAGGTTAGATGTGTTTCCTGAAGACAGCATATACTTGGTCTGTATTTTCTTATCCATTCAGCCAGCCTATGTCTCTTGAGTGGAGAGTTTAAGCCATTCACATTTATTGAGAGAACTGATAGGAATGGTAGATTACTGTTCATTCTGTTGGGTTGGATGTTGTTGCTTTGATTTCTCTCTTGAGCCATTGTAATATCTAGCCTTTAATCTTTGGGTTTTGGTTGTTTTTATATTCATATGTTTTTATTATGGTGTTCTGTGCGTAACACTGTTTGAGTACTTCTTGTAGGGCTGGTCTTGTCTTGGTGAATTCTCTGAGCCTTTGCTTGTCTGAGAATGCCTTTATTTCTCCTTCATATATGAAGCTTAGTTTTGCAGGGAATAAGATTCTAGGCTGGGCATTGTTTTGTTTCAGAAGAGTGAGAATGGGGCCCCAGTTTCTCCTTGCTTGTAAAGTCTCATTAGAGAAATCTGGTGTTATTCGAATTGGCTTTCCCTTGTATGTCACTTGCTTCTTTCTTCTTACAGCTCTTAGAAGGGCCTCTTTAGTTGATATTTTGGTCAGTCTTATGACTGCATGTCGTGACGTCTTCCTGTTTGCATTGAATCTCCCAGGGGTCCTCTGAGCTTCTTGAACATGTATATTGAGAGTTTTAGCAAGGCCTGGGAAATTTTCCTCTATTATATCTTCAAATAGCTTGTCCAACCTGTGAGTGTTGTCTTCTTCCCCTTCTGGTAACCCTATGACCCTCACATTAGGTTTCTTCACATAATCCCACATCTCTTATAGGCTTTGCTCTTTTCTCTTGTTTCTCTGCTCTATTTGTGACTGATTTATTTAATTGGAGGGTGTTCTAGTTCTAAGTTGAAATGCTCAATTTTTCCTCATTCAGTATTATGTTGGCTGTAGGTTTGTCATATATGGCTTTTATGATTTTAAGGTATATTCCATCTATGCCTATTTTGTTGAGAGTTCTTATCATAAAAGGGTACTAAATTTTGTCACGTGCCTTTTCTGCATCCGTTGAGATGATATATTCAGACGTTTTTGCTTCTGTTTATGTTATAAGTCACAGTTATGGATTTATGTATGTTGAACCATCCTTGCATCCTGGAATGAAGCCCATGTGGTAGATTATTATTTTGATGTGCACCTGAATTTGGTTTGCTAGAATTTTATTGAGAATTTTTGCATCTATATTCATAAGGGATTTTGGTCTGTAATTTTCTTTTTTTGTTGCATCCTTTCCTGGCTTTGGTATCAAGGTGATACTGGCTTTGTAGAATGAGCTGGGGAGGATTCCTTCCTTATTATGTCTTCTTGTCAAATTGCTTCCTTTGCCATTGTATAATGGCCATTTTTGTCTTTCTTTACTATTGTTGATTTTAAGTCTATGATATCTGATATGAGAATGACTACATCAGCTTTCTTTTGGTTTCCATTTTCATGGAATATTTTTTTCTATCCCTTCACCTTGAGTCTGAACAAATCCTTGTGGATTAGATGTGTTTCCTAGAGACAGCAGATACTTGGCTTATATTATTTTATTCATTCAGCCAAGCTATATCTCATAAGTGTAGATTTCAAGCTGTTCATGTTCATTGACAAAATTGATGAGTGGGGTGGATTTCTGTTCATCCTACTGTATAGAACCTTATTTCTTTGTTTTACCTCTTGAGCCATTATGGTATATGGGCTCTGAGCTTTAGCTCTTGGGTGATTTTACACTGGTGTGTGTCTATTGTGTTGGTCAATGTATAATGCAGATCAGAGTACTTCCTGCAAGGCATGTCTGGTCTTGATAAATTCCCTCTGTATTTGCTTGTCTCAGAAAGTCTTTATTTCTCCCTCATATAAGAAACTTAGTTTTTGTTGGATATTAACTTCTAGGTTTGTCATTATCCTGTTTGAGAAGACTGATAATGGGGCCCTAATCCCTTCTGGCTTGTAAGGTCTCAGTTGAGAAGTCTGCAGTTGGTCTGCTGCGTTGTCCTTTGTAAGTTACTTGATGTTTTCACCTTATAGCTTGCAGGAATTCCTTCTTCATGTTAACTTTGGCCAGTTCGATGACAGTGTGTCATGGTGATTTCCTCATAGCATTGAATCTCCCAGGTGTCTGTTGAGCTTCCTATACCTGGATATCTAAATTTCTAGCAAAACCAGGAAAGTTTTCCTCAATTATTCCCTCAGATAGGTTTTTTTCCAACCCTTGTGTATTTTCTTCATCACACTCAGAGATGTCTTTGGTTCTTATGTTAGGCCTCTGTACATAATCCTATAATTCTTGGGGGCTTTTTTCCCCCTCTTACTCTTCTGTTCTTTATCTTTGACTTCTGTACTTTATCAAAGGTGATGTCTTCAAGCTCTGAGATTCTTGCTTCTGCCTGATATAGCCTATTCTTAAAGATTTCCACTGTGTTTTGTATTTCCTTGATGAATATTTTATTTCCAGAAGTTCTGTTTGTTTTTTTGTAACAATTCAACTTCTTTAGTGAATTTTTCACTCAATTCCTGTATTATTTTCATGGTTTCTTTGTGTTGGGTTTCAATTTTCTCTTGTATTTCAAGAGGGATGAAAAATTACCTAATGGATACAATGCACGTTATCCATGTGATAGATACACTAAAAGCCCAAACTTCACCACTCTACAATATATCCATCTAACAAAACTGCACTTGTACCCCCTAAATCTATTGAAAATTAAAAAAAAAATCCTGGTATCTAAATATCTCATAATGTTTTGAATTTGAAGTGATAACATCAGGTTATTATGAATATTGACTACTGTTAATATACAATATTTGAGCAAGCTATTCAAAATCATAGAAATGTTTCTTTACTGGTATTATCAAACCTCTTTCAAAAACTCATTTATGCACAATTGAATGAAATGGGACTAGAAATCAATAGCAGAAGGAAAAAAGGAAAATCCACAAATATGTAGAAACTAAACAATGACCTGTTAGAACTAAGAAATGAATTCAGCAAACTTTCAGGATACAAAATCAAAACTGAAAGTCAGTGCATTTCTGTACACTAACAATGCCCAATCTGAAAAGGAAATTAAGAAAACAATTCAATTTCCTATAACATCAAAAAGGATAAAATACTTAGAAAGTATTTTTCACTTAACCAAGGAGGTAAAAGATGTGTACAATGAAAACTACAAGACATGCTTAAAAAAAATCTAAGAAGATACAAATGAATGGAAAGACATCCCATGCATATGTATTGGAAGACTTAAAATTGTTAAAATGTCATATTCAAAGCAATCTACAGATTCAGTGTAATTCCTATCAAAATTGCAATGGCAATTTTTGCAGAATTAGAAAAAAAATTGTAAAATTCATCTGGAATCTCAAAGGACTTCAAGCAGCCTAAACAATATTGAAAAAGAAGAACAAAGTTGGAGGCTCCATACTCCCTAATTTCAACATATACTTCAAAGCAACAGTAATTAAGATAATGCGGTACTGACATAAAGATAGATGTGTAGACCAATTAAACAGAATAGAAAGCCCAGAAATAAACTCCTGCGTATCTGGCCTAATGATTTTCAACAAGTGTGCCAAGACTACACAATTGGGAAAAAATAGTCTCTTCAACAAATGGTATTAGGAAAACTGAATATTCACACACAAAAGAATGAAGCTAGACTCTTACTTTACACCATATATAGAAATTAACTCAAAATGAATTAAAGACCTACATGTGAGACTTAAAACTATTAAACTTCTAGGAGAAAACAGAAGGGAAGAGCATTAGGACAATAATTTCTTGGACATGACACCAAAAACACAGGCAACAAAATAAAAAAGTCAAATGGGACTATATCAAACTTAAAAACTTCTGCACAGCAAAGGACACAATCAACAGAGTGAAAGGCAACCTACAGAATGGGAGAAAACAATTTCAAATCTTATGTCTGATAAGGGGTTGACTTCTAGAATATATAACGAGCTTCTACAACTCAACTAAAAACAACCAGATTAAAAAAGGAGTTGAACAGACATTTCTCCAAAGAAGATATACAAATGGCCAATATACACATGAAAAGATGCTCAACATCACTAATCAGTAGGGAAATGCAAATTAAAACCACAATGAGATACCATTTCACACTCATCCGGATGGCCACTGCCAAAAGAACAAAAAATGAGTGTTGGCAAGGATACGGAGAAGTTGGAGTCCTTGTACGCTGTACGTGGGAATGTAAAATGGTGCAACCATGTGGAAAATAGTACAGAGGCTCCTCGAAAATTAAAAATAGAACTGCCGTGCAATCCAGCAATTCCACTGTGGGTACATATTCAAAAGAATTCAAAGCAAGATCTCAAAGAAATCCACAATTTTTGTGGAAGCTTCATCAGCAGCCTGAGTACCTGGCAGCTTGTTGCTACCTTCACCTACTCTGGATCCAGTGAAACTAGATCTTTATGTCTCTTCTTCTACTACATTTCATGAAAAAAGGGATTCTGGTGTTCAATGAAGGTCACTCCATTTCCTACACGTTAGTTACCCCAGGAAGAAGGAAGGAGCAATGAGGGATGAAATAAAAATGCTCTGGAATAAAGGTGAGTATGTTTCCTGGATCTTTGATTCATCTCTGTTTTAATTATCTGAATCTCAGAAATATTATATAATATTGCCACTTTTCAAATATGTGGTCAGCGTATGTGGTGAAGGTGACTGAAGATTAAATGATGCTAAAGCAGAGAAAGCTCAGTGCCGCCCCTGTTGTCTGGAACATTTCAGCTCTGACCCAAAGCCACATATTCCAACAAGCCAAACAAAAGCTCTGTGATTAAGACCTGCCTTACTCAGGAGGCAGTTTGGTGTCAGGCCATTGCCACTTGATTATGCCCCGTGAGGCGCAGGCAGGTGCTCTTTCAATGTTCCATACTCTAAGCCAGGGATCCTCAAAACTTTTTAAACAAGGGGCCAGTTCACTGTCCCTCAGACTGTTGGAGGGCCGGACTATAGTTTAAAAAAAAACTATGAACAAATTCCTATGCACATATCTTATTTTGAATTAAAAAAACAAATGGGAATAAACACCCGCATGTGGGCCACAGGCCGTAGTTTGAGGACGCCTGCCTAAGCAGTTGATTCATGTATTTTTTCCCAGTGATAAAGAGCACTTTCTCTAAGAACAATTGTAATGAATAGTTTCTGTCTTTCTATATTTGGTGCTAGTTTATAGCAGGGGTCAGAAAACTAATAGTTGTCGGCCAAATCCAGCCCGCAACCTGTTTTTATACAGCCTGTGAGCTAAGAATAATTTTTTAACCTTTTTAAAAGTTTGTAAAAATAAAAAAGAGTATGTAGCCTGCAAGGCCTGAAATATTTACCATCCGACCCATTACAGGAAAATTTACTGACCCCTGATTTAGAGCCCTTCTAGACTGGTGCACCTGGCTACTGCCTGACTGACTCTCTTAATTTAACTCTTTTTGGTTTCACCATGAAGACCAGTTAAGGCTCATTTCTGACCTAGCTCACTTACCTGTCCTCTGTTTTACCATATCCCAGTGGTGTGTAGATAAATGTTTAACAACAGCTCCCTGGACATAAAACCCCTGATTGGTAGCATCTGCCAATTTCTGTGATGTAAATATTCCCCTCCGTGGCTGATTTTAAGTTACCAACACGATGTCATTGAACATGGAATGGGGAAGAGATGCATACAATCAGATCATGCTAGACAGTACTAGTTAACTTTAGTACACACCATTGCCAAAAGTTTTAAGGCATCTAGTATAATAGAGAGGATATCATCATCAGCTTGTTAAACATTCCTAAATTTAAACCCAATCTTCACCACTTAATGAGCTGGTTGATCTTCAATAAATCACTTAACTGCAATGAGTTTTGTTTTTTTTTTTTTTTTTCCTCATTTGCAAATCTGAGATAATGCCACACACCTTTCAGAGAAAAGGGTCTGGGAACAGTAAGAGTAGGTACAAATGAATATACTACACAGTTTCTGGTGCATACCTTCCCGCTTTCCCTTCACTGGCCCTACAGCAGGGCGGAGGTTTCCATTTCCCTCCTCCTTCATCTTCTTGACAGCTCTCTCTTTTTAAGCCACGACTGGATGTGGGCCCAGTGGATCCTCCTCCGGGGTTTGTTATGAAGGGTGAGGGTTACCGGAAGTATTTGGCCCCAGGAAAAGTTTGAGGCCTGAGAGAGTTGGCTGGATTTCCTAATGGCCAGGACCTGCAGGCATGTACTCAAGCAAGGGTGACTGACTTTACAGCATTGTCAAGCTCACCTTGTTCTGGAAGGGCCCGTTATAGTGTCTCTTCTGCCCATCACCCCAGGGAAAGGAAAGGATGTCTGCTCTCTAGAGGGCAAGAAACTACCAGATCCCCTCACATCCTCTCTGAGAGTGGCCTCAGTATCAAATCAAGAACTCAGCTGCGCTTGGACCTGGATGCATTAAAAATAGAAATGTGAGGCAGACACATAAAATAACACAAAATTTTCTAGTTACCTATATTAAAAAAGTATAAAGACGCAGATGAAATTAATTTTAATAATATATTTTATTTAACCTAATATATCCAGTATACATTATTTCAACACCTCATCAGTATAAAAATTATTAATGACATATTTTATATTGTGATGTTTTCTACTTTGGCATTTCCTGAGCACTTTGTACTCACAGCGCATCTGCATTTGGATCCGCCACATTTCAAGTGCTTCATGTGCTTTTACAGACACATGTCACCAGTTGCTACTGAACTGGACACTGCAGCTTTGGACCCAGAAGCCCCCCACAGCATGAACTTGAACATGTGCCCGGCGGCTGCCCTGACCCATATGAACAGCAGGAACAGCAAAGTATCTTTGCTTGGTTTCCGAGGAAACACTTGTTTTACAGATCTATAAGCCTTCAGATATATCAAGGGGTGCAGAAGGGTAGGGCGGGACTCAGGTGAGACTCCCTCCCTTCTGGTAGGTCTTCCCTTAGCCGAGTTACCCCACTACTAATATGGGGTGTTGTGCTCAGATCCAAAGGCTCAGAGCCCTCCACGCCGGCTGGGGAGTATGTTACAAGAAACCATTTGTTTTACTTGCACTGCTCTGATTTCATTTTCCTGAAGGGGTCTTTAAGGGAGAACATCAGAGAAGCAGCCTCCCTAGAAGACAAGCGAAACCATTTGAAGGAGGAGAGAGTGCTGTTAAACCCTTAAATGCTGCTGGTATCACAGTGGAGGTAAGAGAGGATCCCAGCTGTGCCCCAGCCTGTGGAGCAGACACTATCCACATTCAGCTGCAGGCCGAGGCCCAAGTGTCCAGGGACCTACGAGCCCAGGCAGGAGAGGGCATGTGACCTGGGTTCTAAAGAAGAGCAGAGCAGGAGAATGAGACCGAGCAAGTGCAGGAGGCATAAGTCCAAGGAAGAGTGATGGAGGGGCATCAGGAGAAGGTCTGCAGGGGCCCCGACACCACCCAAAGCACCACACATGCTCACCCCCCACCCCCCACCATGAGAGTCTCCAGCCTCAGCTCCCAGATGCAGGCCAGGTCCCTGGGCCAGGTGGGCACACGGAGCCGGCGACAGGTGCTTCCACAGACCTTCCACCTGGCCTGGGGAAGCAGAGACTGTGACTGTTTTAAACTGTTTCCTGCCCATATGCATTCAGTGGCTCTGATGGGCGCCTCTGATTCATACGAGGGGCCCACGGTGACAAGAGAATGGGCAGCAGTCCACCCAGGACAGTGTGGAGTGCAGCAGAGGCACAGCCAGACAGCTCCCCGGCCCCCAGGGCCCGCGGCCCCCGGTGCTCTACTACCTTAGGCTGCTGATTCCTCAGAACCCCGAGGGCCGGCGCTGGTTTCTGACTTGCAGGAATTGCCCGCTATTTCTCATCTGCTGCTGGTACTCTTTCTTGTTTCCTAGAACTGTTATCAATTTGTTCTTTGAACACATCATTTTTTGTCATTTCTTTGGCTGGAGTTGGGAGGGCGGTAAAAGGAAGGAAGAAGGAGTGGAGAGGTTTCATTATTTATCTCACGTGTTGTCAGGAAAGACAGACTGACTACAGGAGCTCTCACATGAAAT
Source organism: Microcebus murinus (assembly GCF_040939455.1). Taxonomy (NCBI): domain Eukaryota; kingdom Metazoa; phylum Chordata; class Mammalia; order Primates; family Cheirogaleidae; genus Microcebus; species Microcebus murinus. The sequence continues at coordinate 93,719,654 of NC_134107.1, forward strand.
AGAGGTTTGAGTCTATCATCTAAAGCAATAAAAGCCATGACAGAAGCACTAAAAGGAGCAAATCTCACAGTGGAGGAGAGAAGCTGGGAGTGATCTGAGTTCCTCATCTTTTCCAGTGGTGACCCAGTGGGTGCCTTCTAACATGAGTATAATCCAGGGGTCCTCAGACTTTTTAAACAGGGGGCCAGTTCACTGTCCCTCAGACGGTTGGAGGGCCAGACTGTACTTTAAAAAAACTATGAACAAATTCCTATTCACACTGCACATATCTTATTTTGAAGTAAAAAAACAAACGGGCAAAACCACCTGCATGTGGCCCCCGGGCTGTAATTTGAGGATGCCTGGTAATCTATCAGTAGTGGTATGAGCTTGGATTTATGGTGGACTAAAACGGAAATGACTAACTCTTTGGAGGGAGTAGGTAAGGCAAATGGAAATGGCACTTTCCATTTAATACCATTCTATTGTATTTGAGCTTGTTTTTAACATGTATTACTTTTATTTAAAAATAAGTAGGATTTGTGACATTTATTTTTTGTCACAGATTCATGAACACATCAACGACACTAATGATTACAGGTATCTATAATCACTGTGGTTTCATTGGAAATTTTCCCAGATTTGCCACCTTTATTGTGGATTTCAACTGAGAGAAAAGTAGCAAAATGGGCTGTGATTTCATCCAGTTCTCTGTATCATGGGAATTCTGGACTCTCATGTTCTTTTTTTCCCTTTTTATTCTGAACATTTTCAAACATTTATATAAGTGGATGAAAGAGAATAATATAACGTGTCCTCAGATTAATCCTTGCCATCTGGTTTTAACAACGATCAATATTTTACTATATTCTCCAATCTACTTTGTTTTGTTTTGGCTGAAGTATTTTAAAGTAAGATTTTATTTTATTTACACATGTATATGTTTGCCTCTTTTTTTAAAAAAAAATCACATTTCTTACAAAAGGCCAATGTCATTGCTATTCCTAGCAAGATTTACAGTCATGCCTCAATTTAATCTAATACCTTGTTCATATTCAAAATTCCCCAACTATCCCCAAAACATCTTTTACAAGTTCAAACTAGGGTCTAATAAATAATCAGTCATTCCAATAATCGGATATTATGTCTCAAATCTCTCTGTTTTAATAGCTTTATTAATGCATAATCAATATATAAAAAATTGGTACATATGTAATATATACAATTTGATGAGTTTGGACATACATTTACACTGGTGAAACCATTGGCACAATCAAGTTATAAACATATCCATCACACCCAGAAGTTTTCTCATGATCTCTTGCCCTTTTTGGGGTAAGAACACTTAACATGAGATTTACTTTCTTAACAAATTTTTTTAAAGTGCAAAATACAGTATTGTGTGCTATAGAGACTATGTTGTACAGCAGATCTCTAGAACTCACCTTTCATAACTGAAACTTTACACCCATTAACAACTCCTCATTTCTTTCTCCTCCAGCCCTGAGTCTCATTTGCTCTCTAACAGTTATCTTCCAACTCCCTTTTGTTTCCTTGACATTACTTGTTGGGAATAAAACCAAACAAACAAACCGGGAAGTTGTTGTGCAGAATATCCCATCTTCTGGATTTTTCTTAGAGCTTCATCATGGTGTTATTTCCTTTAATTTGTTCCCTTACCCTTCTACCGTGTTTCCCTGAAAATAAGACCTACCCATAAAATAAGTCCTGGCAGGATTTCTAAGCATTTGTGCAATAGAAGCCCTACCCCGAAAACAAGACCTGGTGATGGGCGTGGCTACGCAGCGTATCTGCACAACCCATGCATTTCCTCACAGAGGTGGTAAAGAAGACGAGCAGCCCTTCTCATCTGCCCCATGAGAGCTCTATTGCTCCACGTGAGAGATTGGGGCCAATGGTTCTAAAGGAAATAGAGTCGCAAGAAATTCAGGATGGAATTCGGGGTTTGGAGAGTTATGATGATGTTCCGGAAGAAGACGACTTAACTACATTTGAATAAATGTAGATTGTTGTACCGTACTTAAAAAAAAATAACACATACCCCGAAAATAATCCCTAGGGTGTCTTCTTGAGGACAAATAAATATAAGACCCTGTCTTATTTTCAGGGAAACATGGTAGGTGTCCTATAAATTATAAATGAGATCTGAAGACTGTATTAGAGTCTCATTGAGCATTTTGGACAAAAGCACTTCACAGTGCATCACATCAGAGGGCACATAAGGGCCAACTGTCCCACCTTGGTGATATTAAGCAGACTTAGGTGGGGGCAGCCTGACTTCCCCATTGTATAAACAGACTTTCCTCTTGTGACCAGGAAGTTATCTGTGACGGCACCCTGTGAATATCTGCAATTATTTTAGCATCTATTTACGATCATTATCTAAATGGATACATTTGCTAGGAGTCAAAAACATGCTGATTTTCTAATTCTTTCCCCATTGATTAACTGGAACAATCCTTTTAGGAAGAGCTGTACATTTCATGTCTGGGCTCACATTTCTATTTTTAATGCATCCAGGTCCTAGCGCAGTTGAGCTCATGATTGGGTACTGAGGCCACTCTCAGTGAGTATTTGGGAGGATCTGGTAGTTTCTTGCCCTCTGGCAAGCAGACACTCCTTCCCTTCCCTGGGGCGATGAGCAGAAGAGACACGGTGTCTGGCCCTTCCAGAGCAAGGTGAGCTTGACAACGTGGTCCCATTGTGTGAAGTCGGTCATCTTTGCTCGAGTTCCTGTCTGCAGATCCTAGACATTAGGAAGTCCCCAGAACACCTTGTCCTTCCCCCAGGTGTTCCCTCACTGCCAGCAGGATGTTGCGGTGACTCCTCGGAGGACCATCCTGTGGTGGAGGGTTGTGAGTACAGGGAGGTCTGAGATGGTGACAGTGTTCACGTGAGACCATCTGGTTCCTTCAGGAAGGGGGAATGTAAGCGGGACTGAGAGAGGACATTGAAAGAAGAAAGGAAGCATAAAGAGGGAATGAAATAAAGGTGCCCCAGTAATGTGAGTTGCAGAGAAGAAGAGACACTTGACTTGAGAGAGATAAGTATTAAAAAGAGGAGACGATGCAAAGGGAAGTGGAAAGGAAATGGAGTTTCAATTTTTTCTTTATGCACCTGGAGGATTCTTGTTCTCCCATTTACCAGCAAAATTTCTACTTAAGCTTACTTTCCCTATCAGCGTTGGAAGCTCTGTTTTTGAGACAATGCATGTGTTTCCCCAGTGCGGTGACTTGTGAAGAGGGACTCAGAGACTTTGTCCGGAGGGACAAGGTGGATTCTCATGCAGTATTCTAGAGGAGTAGGGAGGGACACCACTAAAGAGTGGAGGGATTTTCCCATGGAAAGACAAGGGAACTATGGTGCACAGAGAGACAAAACGTGTCTTTGAGATTCACTCCAAGCCAGGCTCCTACGATATCCTGATTTTCTTACTGAGGATCCCTCACAGACCCCTGAGAAAGCACACAGCCTCAGAGACACCCCTGCTGAAGAGGGCAGCAGGGCCACATGTGAGCATTGCTAGCCAGTGCCCTGTGTTTGACTTGGGATGGCATTTTCACCAATTCAAGGTTAGAGGAGCAAAAGCAGTGTAGCATCTTCCCATAAAGATAAATGTGTACAGTTTAACAAACAAAGGATTGTTCTTTGTTTTGAGATTATTTCTAATTTGGGGCATTGAATTTCAGTTTTTATAAGTGATAGGAAAGTGTGTGCTATTTTTTAAAATGTCACCCAAAAAATGGAAAGCTCTGTCTCAAAAACAAAATGTTAAGAAAAACAAAAAAGGGAGTAGCAGGATATAAATGGTATGTAACTATGCATATAAAGTTTTAAAACCTATAAAACAGTGCCATATATGTGCATGGTTACATACATATGTAGTAAAAATCTAACATCATGCATGGTGATGATGAACACCAAAATTCAGGGTAGCGAATGCCTCTGATGGGGCGGATGGTAACCAGGGAGCTGATTTTTATTAGTAAAGTTTTATTTCTTGAACCAGGCAGTCAGCACGTACGTGTTCATGAATCTTTCCCTAATCTTCACTGAAAATTAATGTCTTGTTGAAAAATTGCAAGGAGGGAAGGCAGGAAGGAACTTGAGAGAGAAAACAGGAAGGGAAGGAAGGTGAGAGGGAGGAGAGGATGAAAGAAAGGGGGGAGGGAAGGAAGGATTACTAATTTTTGAAATCTAAAGTGTGGAAAGTATAGAGTTAGAAGTGATATCAAAAATGCAATCATAAAAGATCCATTTTGGGCAGGAAGAGAGAGGAAAAACTCAAGGTTAAGTTGTATGGCAAATTTCATGGGGGATTCAGAAAAAAAAGACCCTCAAGATGAGATATATATTTGTGCATAGAAATTCCCCTAATTATGCACCAGCTGTATGCCCAAATTTGAGTTACCTTCACAAGGAGACAGATTTACCTTGGCCTGCTTGGACAGGTGGATTTTCAAATGAAACCACTCCCTTATCTAATGTCATGAGTGAGAAAAGACTTCCTAGCTTACAAAGTTTGATCCTGACAAACACCAATACTGAAAATGATGTATGTTTTTCTATGAAATGTAAACAAACATGGTATGAGTTCTATGACAGGTAAACACAAAAGAAGGAAGTACATGCAGAATCACAAGCAATGTGACACATGACACCCTTGGTGGTCACACATATGGCCCCTCCTCACCAAATCTCTTGTGCACAGAACTCTTTCCTGACTTGTGGTTTGAATTCTTCCCAGCTATCATCTCTTTGTGCCTCAGAATTTATCAATAATGCCTTCTAGAGAAGTGGAAAATCAGAAACTAAGAACCTTCCTGAGTTTCCTTTAGAAAATGTCGACCTTGTTTGAGAGAACAATAGCAATGATCATATAGGTAGAGATCATTATCATCTTTGTTTAACAGATGAGGAAACGGAAGTTCAACGAAGATAAGTAAATTTCTCAAGGTCACATGAAGAGTAAATGAGTCATCTGAAATTTAATTCCAGTTCTGTAAGATTCCTCAACTATATCCTAACTGCCACTAAAGCCATCATGAAGGCTCACGTCCCAGTTAAATTCCTGTCACTGAGTTAACTGCAGAGTGAAGAAGTCCCTTTCCCCACAAGAATGAGTAAAGCCACAGAGTTTCAACATACTGAACTGAAAGCATGATATTCACTTGTGCCCCATAGTGTTTTAGCTAGGAGCCAGCATGTCAGCATCTTTTTTTAAAGGTGACATCGTCAGTCTTTGCATTCTTTTTTCGGCATCTTTTTCCTCACCACTTAACAAGTTCTTTGCCCTACATAGAATTTTGAAACCCAAATGTCAATTGGCCATACCAAATGAAGATGCTTCTTACTAGTCTTGCCTTATTTTAAGTGACTCTGAGTCTCCTGCTAGCTCAAGCAGGAACTTAACAATCCTCCGTTGCACTCGCTTCTAATAAGAAGTCCTCCTAGCTGTTTGTGATCATCCCTAAAAGGGCACCTCATATATGTCTCTAAACCAGTCTGTTGGCCTCGCTGTGCCTGTCTCTCCCATCCCTCTCTGCTTTGGTTCCTGCCTGTTGACAAGCAATGCTTGCAAAGCTACTTCAAGGAGTACTGCTGTGGCTTCCATGGCTTTATTTTGCCCTCTAAGTTATATTGTCTTCAGAAAACTTAATGCTAACAAAGCTAATGCTACTCAGGGTGCCACAATAATGCTAGATTTCAGGTAGAGGCTGGGAGAATACTCTCTCTAAAACTCTGAGATATGCTTTTACACTCTTACCCAGTAGCAGCATTGTTTGTGCATTTGGTTCATAAAAGTATATTGCCCCACTAACAGTATCTGAGGTCTAGCTCAGCCAGCCATACTTCCTCATTACATGTCATTAGATTATGCAAACATAGTGTTTACAGTTAGAAAGGACAACAAAGATTTTCTATATCAACCTTGTATATGGTACTAAATTCCCATTTATGTAAGTGATTTTTTAAAATTTCGGCATATTACAGGGGTCCAAATATCTAGGTTACATATATTGCCTCACTAGAGTCAGAGCTTCAAGCGCGTCCATCCCCCAGGCGGTGCACACCGCACCCATTAGGTATGTGTTTACCAATCCCCACCTCCTCCTCCCATCTGCCTGATACCGATGAATGTTATTACTATATGTGTATTTAAGTGTTGATCAGTTAATACCAATTTGATGGTGAGTACATGTGGTGTCATTCTTGTGATATTTCACTTAGTAGAATGGGCTCCAGCTCTATCCAAGATAATACAAGAGGTGCTAGATCACCATTGTTTTTTGTAGCCGAGTAGAACTCCATGGTATACATATACCATATTTTATTAATTGACTCATGTATTGATGAGCACTTGGGTTGTTTCCACATCTTCGCAATTGTGAATTGTGCTGCTATAAGCATTCTAGTGCAGATATCTTTTTTTATAGAATGTCTTTTGTTCTTTTGGGTAGATGCCCAGTAATGGGATTGCTGGATCAAATGGGAGGTCTACTTTTAGCTCTTTGAGGTATCTCCATATTACTTTCCACAGAGGTTGTACTAGTTTGAAGTCCCACCAGCAATGTAGGAGTGTTCCTATCTCTCCGCATCCATGCCAATGTGTATTGTTTTGGGACTTCTTGATAAAGGCCATTCTCACTGGAGATATATGTATGTCAGTGATTTTTAAACTTTAGCATGTATCATATTCACATGGACAGATTGTTAATAAGTGTGCCATAAATTTGTTTAATATAGTTGCTGCCTTGGCATCCATTTTTAGACATGATATAAGTTGTTGGAAACTCAGGCATATTCCATCACCTTTGGCCTAGTTAAAACTTCCCTTCCTTGTGTGGTTTTTTATGATATATACTGTTTGTTCCTCATCTCACTGACCTAAAACCCAGCATGCTTCACAGTGATAATAAAACCTAATGGTCAACACCATAGTCACGTAAACAAGTTTCCCTTTCACACGAGTGTTTTCTTTTAACCGGCCAACCCACAGTCTCCTCAGGAAAGCCGAAATCATGATGCCCATGAACCCTGATAATGTCATAGCCCCCAAATTCTCTCTCTTCCTTTATCTCTCACTCTCCACTTTATGGCTGAGCTCTCTGCTATTGCCACAGACTTCTGCTGAGCTCCTATCAGCACCCCTAACTTCTCTGGGACCCTCAAATAATAAAGTTTATTTGGTTGAACCCTGTTCCTTGGGAAGCAGCTCAAATCTGAGTTCAGTATTCTTCAGTTTCATGCATTTTGATTTCACCTCCTCATTGTGTCTCACCTGACACACACACCTCAACCTAACTTTCCTCCCAGCCAGGCTCTCCGGGACAAGGGCTATCTTGACGTGTGGCCATTCTTGACAGAGAGACCTCAAGACAAGTTTCAAAGAAACGATAACAAAAAAATCACCACAAAGTGTTTCCTGCAGTGTGAATTCACTGTCAGCAAATTCTCTTAGCTCATTTTATTAGAAAATATTTTATTTTACCTTCATTCTTGAAAGATACTTTTGCTGCATATAGAATTCTGTATTAACAGTGGTTTTCCTTAAGCACTTTAACCCTTTGCACTCGCTTGCTTTTTTCTCATCATCCACTGGACATTATCCACACTCGACATCTGAGTGCAGAGGGTTAAAGGTGTTCCTCTGTGTTCTGGCCTCCATATTTCCAAAAAGAACTCAGCTGTCATTGAGTCATCACTCCCTTTTTATGGGATGTATCAGTCTTTTCTCACTGCTTTCAAGATGTTCTCTCTATCTTTAGTTTTCAGTAGCTTGACTATAATATGCTTAGGAGATTGTCCTCAAATTTATTTTGCCTGGGGTTTTACTAAATTCTTTTTTTTTTTAAGCCTCTAAACATTTGGCAAAAATTCTTGAACCTATAAATTTATGTTTTTCTCCACATTTAGGACGTTTCTGACTATGATTTCTTTAAATCATTTTTTTTCTTTGTTCTGTATATTCTCCTTCTGGAATTCCAATTGCCTTTTCAACTTTTTTATATTGTTCTTGGGGCTGAGTTTATTTTTTTAAAATTTGTAACAGAATGGATAATTTTTATCAATTTATCTTTAAGGTGACGGAGTCTTCTCTATCATCTTCATTATACTGTTGAGTACATCCAGTGACTTTAAAAAGAAAGTTCTACAATTTCCATTTTTATTAGTTTTGATTTCTGTGCTCATATTTCTTATGGCTTCATGTATTGTGAGAATATTTTTCTTTATATCAAGAATAGTTTAAAATCTGCTAATTCCAACATGTAAGTCATCTTGGATTCAGTCTCCATTGTAAGTCTTTTCTCTTGAAAATGGGTCACATTTTCCTGTTTCTTAACAAGATGAGTAATTTAGAGTTGAATACTGAATATTGTGAATGTTATGTTGTGAAGACTGGATACTGTTATATTCCACTGATTAGTGTTGCTTATTTGTTCTTATTGTTTTAGCAGGAAGTTTACTTGGTTGAACTCAAACTGCAAACCATGTTTTTCAAACAGCTCAAATCTCAGTTCAATTCTCATATTTCTAGCTAGGCAGCTTGGAATCTGCCCTGTATATGCACGGTCTGGGGACAGCTAGAGATTTGGTTAGAGACTGTACACAGCACTTGGGACTCTTCCTCTCTGTCTTTCTCATTTCCAGGATTCTCCTATTACTTTTTGGTGACTTTTTCTTGACTATATTCTGCCTCTTAAAGTCATAAAGAGGGTTTACTAGAGGAGTTTTAGGTGCCTTGTATAGCACAGACTAGGTTTTTCTTCAGGTTTAAAACCATAAAAACAAGGAACTAACCCAGTACTGTTCTCTTACTCCAAATGTCAACCCCTTCAGAATCTGCCTAATTTTGGTCTTTTTCCCATATGTTCAGGTAGTTCCCCTCTGCCTCAGTGTTGATAGCTCTTGTTTGTGGGAGGATTAGCCTGGTAGAAGCACACTTAAGTCTACTGGAAGTAGAATCTCCTTTGTTAATTTTAAATATACACATCTTATTTATCTTTTTAGTGGTAACCCTTAAAATGTTAATATACACTGCTGTAGACTGAATGTTTGTCCCTCTACCCCCAAATTCATATGTTGATGATATTTGGAGGTGGGGCCTTCAGGAAGTGATTAAGTCATAAGGGTGGAGCCCTTGTGAATGAGATTAGTTCTCATACAAAAGAGACCCCAGAAAGTGCCTTTATCCCTTCTACTACATGAAGACATAGCAAGAGGATGGCCATTTCTGAACCAGGAAGGAGGCCCTCACTAGACACTGGATCTGCCAATGCCTTGATCTTGAATTTCTCAGCCTCCCAAACCATGAGAAATACATGATGTTGTTTAAACCACCCAGACTGTGTATTTTTCACAGCAGTCTGAATAGACTAAGATAAACACTTTAATTTTTATTTAGATATTAACATCTAGAGTTAATCATTATATTTTACCAAAACCAAAACAAACAAACAAAAGCAAATAACCTTACCAGAATTTATTTATTGATTTATTTTGTTTGGGGTGAAAGGTCTCAAGCAAGTCCAAATCTAGCAAGACAAACCACATGAGGTTTTAAAACTGGAGAACAATCCTATGCCTTGCAGACCTTGTGGGGTGGCAATGTCACTCCCACAGCTCAGCAGAGCTCTGCCCATGCTTTGGCCCCATTCATGCTATGGTTCTCTGTAAAAGAGGGAGTTGCATATCCAAGGCTCCAGGGAGTGGTCCTTTCCTCATGGCTTTACTGGATGTTGGTCCCATCCTTTGAAATCGAGGTGCAGGCAGCCCTGCCCATGCACTGTGAGCCTATGGTGGAAGTGATAACCTCATGATCTCTGAATTGTTTTTGAGGTCCTTCATCCCTGGTCTTTAAGAGTAGCACATGTTCATAGACAAATCACTTTATGTCCTGTTTCTGTAGGGCCTAAGAAGTCCAAGAGTCTTCCTTAGTTTTGTCCTCTTTTCTCTGTTTTCTTTATCTCTAGCTAACAGTGTTTCTGTTGGTATAATCCCATCTCTATTCCTGGCTTCTGTAGATATCATTGATTAAGTCCACGGCTCATACCCACACTGATATCTTTATGAAATGGTCAATCCATCACATCTTTATTGTTCTATACCAAACACACTTTCTTATTTTTTATGTTATGGGAAGGCTTAGTATTTCCAAATCTTTAAGTTATGGTTCCTTTTTGCTTAACAATTTCATACTTGATTAATTTTTCTCCCCTTGTATTTTACTGTGAGCAGTCGGGAGGAACCAAATCACTCCTTCAAGATTTTGCCTGGAATTCTCTTCAACAAAATATTCAATTTCATTGCTTAAAATTTCTATCTTCCTGTAAACAACTAGAACATCAACATAACTCATTCACGTTCTTGGTACTTTATAACAAAGACTGACCTTCCTCTGGTTTCCAATAATATGTTCTTCATTTCCATCTGAGGCCTCATCAGAATGGTCTTTAACATCCATATTTCTACCAACATCCTGTTCATGGCTCTAAGAAGACAGAAGCTTTCTCTACAGCTCTCCTCTTTTTCTTTCTCCAGATCTCACCAGAATTTCCTTTAAAAGGCCATTCCTGATAATCTAGCCTTTTTAAAAACATACACATCAAAACTCATCCAGCCTCTACCTGTCACTCAGTCACAAAGCTGCTTCCACATTTTTGAGTGTTTGTTATATAGCAGCGTCCTCACTTTTTGGTAGCAATTTATCTCTTAGTCAGTGTGGGATGCTGTTACTACAAAGTACCTTGGACTGGGTGGCTTATAAACAACAGAAATTTATTTCTCACTATTTTAAAGGCTGAAAGTCTGAGATCAGGGTCCCAGCGTGGTTAGGTTTCAGTGAAGCCCTTTTATGGGCTGCAGATTGCTGACTTCTGATTATATCCTCACATGGCAGAAAGAGCAGAGAGAACTCTCTGGGATCCGTTTTTATAAGGACGCTAATCCCATTCATGAAGGCTCTACCCTCATGACATAATTACCACCCAAATTTCTTACCTCTTAATATCGTCACATTTGGGATTCAACATATGAATTGGGAAAACACAAATATTCAGTCCATAGCGGTAACCTTTTATTTTTTTAACCAAAATAATATAGACACATAGATTAATGTCATATAGTATGATACAATTTGTAGTAAAAAATTAGTAGTTGCTAACATCTTATTCCTCTTCTCACTCAAATTTTGCTTTCTATAACAACCTATTAGCTGTTTTTAAAATTATTATTCTTTCAAAATATTATGGGGGTACACCTACCCCAGTTAAAATGGATTTTATTAAGAAATCCAAAAACAGTAGGTGCTGGTGTGGATACAGAGAGAAAGAAATGCTTCTTAGCTGTTTTTAATATTTCTATTTCAGAAATTATTCACTGGCTTACTACTTTAGGAAAACAGGTTATTGTTTCTCTTACCCTACCCCCCACCCATAGGTAAAGACATGCACCCAGGCACACACACATACACACACATATCTTTCCCCTTCTCTTCCTTTCAAAAGATTACAATTTTGGCTAATTAATTAATCAGGGTTTTACATTAGTAAGTGTGTTAATTTCCTATTGCAGCTATAAGAAATTACCAGAAACCAGTGGCTTAAGTGAACACAAATTTATTATCTTACACTCTTTAGGTTAAAAAGTCAAAAATTAGTCCATTGGGCTGAAGTCAAGGTGTTAGCATGGCTGATTCCTTTTGGAGACTCTGGAAGAGAGTCTGTTTCCTTTGACTTATGAAGATTGCCTGCATTCCTTGGCTTGTAGCCCCTTCCTCCATGTTCAGAATCAGCAGCGTAGCATCTTCAAATATCTCTCTGCCTCTTTGATGCCTGCTTCAGTTGCACATCTTCTCTCTCTCTAAACCTTCTGCCTCTCTCTTACAAGGCCCCTTGAGATTACATTGATCTCTCCTGGATAATCAACAATAATATCCCATCTCAAGATTCTTAACTTAATCACACCCGCAAAATCCCTTTTGAGGCATAGGATAGTGTATTCACAGATTCCTAGGAATTAGGAAGTGGGCATCTTTGGAGAAGAGGGAGCGGCATTCTGTCTTCCACACTAGGTTCAGATAATTATTTCTCATAGACGTTTCACAGGATATACTATGATTAAATTTTCATTCCTCATACAATTTTTGTTGATGCTAATAATTATATTTTATTGTTTTATTAATTTTTATGTACTCACATAAATTATTCTCTAAATTCTATGTTAAAACTATAAAACACTTCTTAAAATGGCCAAAACATTGGTTAAACTGTTAGTTCCACTTTCTTTTCTGGAGATCCTCTTCCTGAAAGACTAAGTTCTCCTGCTTCAATTTGGAGGAATTGTTCTTTAAACCAGTGTCAAAAGAAATTTTCTATAAAGGACAATATAGTAAATATTTTAGGCTTTATGGGACATGTAGTTTCTATTCTACCTACTCTGCTCTGCCTTTGTGTATAAAAGCAACCATAGGCCGGGCGCAGTGGCTCAGGCCTGTAATCTTAGCACTCTGGGAGGCCGAGGCGGGAGGATTGCTCGAGGTCAGGAGTTCGAAACCAGCCTGAGGAAGAGCGAGACCCCGTCTCTACTGCAAATAGAAATTAATTGGCCAACTAATATATATAGAAAAAATTAGCCGGGCGTGGTGGTGCATGCCTGTAGTCCCAGCTACTCGGGAGGCTGAGGCAGCAGGATTGCTTGAGCCCAGGAGTTTGAGGTTGCTGTGAGCTAGGCTGACGCCATGGCACTCACTCTAGCTTGGGCAACAAAAGGAGACTGTCTCAAAAAAAAAAAAAAATAGAAAATAAAAAAATAAAAGCAACCATAGACAACATGTAAATAAATAAGCTGCCTGTAGTTCAATAAAACTTTACTAACAAAAGCTAATGGAGAAAGGCAGTTGGAGAGAGACACACATAGGGAAGTGGGATGGAATAAAAAACCCAGAAACAGGATAACACAAATATGTGTCACTGATTTTTGATAAAGGTTAAAAAGCAATTAAATGGAGATATGCATCTCAAAAAAATGAAAACTTAGGCTAATACAAAAACTTGTACATGAAAGTTCATGGTAGTTTTATTGGTAATAACTCAAACTGGAAATAATTCAGATATCTTTGAGTGGATGCAGGGCTAAACACATTATGGTGCATTCATACTGTAAAATACTACTCAACAATGAAAAGAAACAAGTTGTTGATACACATAGCCAGGATGAATCAATTATGCCATTGATTTACGGGCACTTGTGATAAATATACAAAGAGTATATTTACTCTTGAGTAAATCATCACTCAAGGGAATGATGTTGAGTTGAAAAAAAAAGGCAATTCTAAAAGTTTACATACTATATAGTTTCATTTATATAACATCCATGAAGTCATAAAATTATTAAAATTGAGGACAGAGTAGTGGTTATGGTGGTGGATACACAAACCAGTACTATAATAAAATTGTATAGAACTAAATATGCATGTGTGCACACATGCATAAAAATAAGTAGAAGTAAAGCTGTTAAGATTGGTAGATTGTTCCAATGTCAATATTCTAGTTATAAAACTGTACTATAGTTTTGTAGTATGTAACCATTGGGCAAAGGGTGCACAGAAACTCTTTGTATATTTATCACAAGTGCCCCTAAATCTATGGCATAATTTGCTAATCTGCTGTAAACCAACTGCATCACTCTCATCTTGAGATTTCAGTTGACCACCTCTCTTTCTGAAATATCTGGTAATTGAGTAATGAGTCTCCCCAATGGCTCCTCCAGTGTTCTCACATTTTTGTTTTTCAGCTCATTTTCTTTTTCAAATAACCTTTGTTTAGGTACAATTTAAATACAATAAAATTGACCAAATTAAGGTATATAATTAAATGCATTTTGATAGATGTATTTAATCCTAATATAGAACAATTCCCATAACCCCCCAAAATGGTCCCTCATCCCTTTTGCAGTCAATTCTCTCCCTTGCAGCAAACAACCTATTTTCTGAAATTATAGTTTTCTCTTTCACAGAATTTCATGAAAATTTATGTCAACTGAAGAAAAAAATCAGGCTTTTAAAGAATTAAAGTTGGTTTTATTGAGAGTCTTACTGAAGATTTCAAGTGTGGAGAGTCTTTTTTTTCTTCTTTTTTTGGACATAGAATCTTGCTGTGTTGCACTGGGTAGAGTGCAGAGTGCAGTGGCATTATCAAAGTCACTGTAACTTCAAACCCCTGTGCTCAAGCAATCCTCTTGCTCCAGCCTCCAGAGTAGCTGGGAATACAGGAACACACCAGGAGGCCTGGCTAATTTTTCTATTTTTAGTAGTGTGTGTGTGGGTCTTGCTTTTGCTCAGGTTGTTCTAAAATTCCGGAGCTCAAGAGAACCTCCTGCCTCTGCCTCCCAAAGTGCTAGGATTACAGGCGTGAGCCACCACGCCAGCCTTGTTTTAATATCCTGTTGTAACCTGCTGAGGATACTACTTTGACTTATTTTAAATTATTGTTCTATTTGCTCTTTTAACTATTGTCTTAGCATTTCCTTTGCTGAGTTCAGTGCTGTTTTTCGTAATGTGTTTCCACAATATTAGGTGTTTCTTACGTGTGCATTTGTTTTATATATGACAATCTCCCTATTCTGTTTTTAGTAATTGATGTGTTTTTTGGGGGGGGCGGGGGGACAATGCTGCCTTAAGTGATGGTGGGTACTAAAACCATCAATATACCCCAAGGAGATATGTGATAGTAGCTATTGGGTGGGGGTGGAGGTGGGGGAAGGGCATAGGTTTTCTGCTTATTCCTGGGTGTTGCAAGTTACTAATACATTGCCCTTCCTTTTTGCCCTGACACCCATATTCATAATTTTAGCCTGGATGTTAACGTTCTGTAGGCTGCTTCTTGCTACAAGTGCACATGGGTTGCGATAGTCTTATGGGGTCAACCCACTTAGACATTTGAAATATATTTCTTTAATCACCCACCCAGACGTGTTGGCAGGGTCCTTCCTGACCCTGCATCCACACCTCTAACTTGAAGTATGTCCAGAGCCACCTTTCTTAATAGTCTTCCCATGTGTTTTAGAACATGGTTTCTTCTGTCAGTCCAATCCCATGTGTATATTTTCTTTGATGGACTCCTCATAATTACTGGCCTACGTTTTTGTTTTATAGTACTTTTATGAATTTATTCTTATAAACACTGTCTTCTCCGACATTTCTAAGTAGTTAGGTTAGTAAGTGGAGGCAGGAATTTGTGTTCAATTCATTCTCCAACTTTTTTTTTTTGCTATGTTTTGGAATAGGTTAAATAACACCAGAATTATTGGTTATTTTAAGTTTCGATAGAACTTATCTTTGAAAGTAAGAAACCCTCTGGGCCTGAGTTAGATATAAAGTTTTAACTACGTATTACATTTCTTCCATCAATTTCATCTTTCCAGGTTTTTTATATCTTGATAATTTTGAAATTTTGATCATTTGTATTTTGCTCAAAAACCCATCCCTTTCCTATAAATCTTTTAATAAACTACAAATTTAACAGAGTAAAGTTTTATAATTTTAAAACTCTGCTGTTTATCCACATGTGATAGAAGACATGTCTTCCAAATACTGTTTATTTGTATGGTGAGTAACTTTTAGGGCAAAGATCGTCTTGCTTTCTGTACGTTGTGTGAGCACAGTGCTTTTATATAATATCTATTTAGTTTTCTTTTTAATCCCTTGGGAGTGCTTATTGTACTGTCATTGGTCTTGGTTCAGAGAACCAAGACTTTTTGCCAACATCAAGCATATGGCTAATAATTCACTTTCCCATACACTGTTTACCTCTATAGCTATGGATATCCATAGGAAATAATAAATTTTTATTTCAGGAAAAAAAAAGCATATTTCTCGGTGTGACTCAATGGTCGCTTCTATGAAGTATAATAGAGAGTTATTAATAACCATTCCACACTTCTTCCTCCTTGTGATGCTTGGGGATTTTTCATAGCATTTCTGAAAGTATAGCTTTATTTTTCAGTATATTCAAAATAATCTTGTAAAAAAGAGCTTCAAATCTAATCTATAATTCTGAATATAAAGAATTCTCTTTCTCTGCTGTTGGGACCTTTCAAAAGCCATTTCTTATTAGCAGTTTCCTTCTATCAATGTATTTTTACAGAAGAATTTGTTATGTTGTATCTAAGAATTTTTTGTTCTCTCAAATAAGCCAGGTCTGCAAAGCCCAAATCTGCAAATTACTAACTGTGTGAACATGAGCAAATCATTTAACCTCTCTGAGCATAGTTTTCTCATTTGCAAAATGGGGGAGTTAAAATTGTATCCATATCATAAGATTGTGTGAAGATGAAGGGAGATAATGGATGTATATTGCTCAGCTTAGTACCTAAAGACCAATAAATACGTAGGTGGTGTTGTCAGTCATTATAATCATCATCATCACTGTCGTTCGTACCAACCGTTTTCCCCCAGCATCATGCAAAACTTCCAGCTTAAATTTACAGGAGATATTTGGGACGGTCACCTACAACAGGAAAGTAGCCATAGCACCTATCCATAGGCCTTTGTGACAAATACCTGTCTCTATCTACTGGATCTTTAGTGTGGCAGTCCCACGTGGGCACCGTCTGCGCCTATCTCTGATGCTTGTGGGAAGCATGATTCTAAAGCCTCTCATTCCCTCCTCTCTCTGGAAGTGATAACCCGCCAACCTCTGAGTGCTGGCAATTTGCAAGGTATTGATTTACCTGACTCTTGCACTCCCTCCTAGAACACACACACACATTGTAAAACTTGTTTCTTCCTTTATACAATTGGATTTCTCTTATTTTCTATGTTCTGACAATAGTCCAATTTCGATCTTTGCCCTAGAATTTAAGCGTTGTGTTTTCCTTTTAAACCAGTTCTTTCAGCACTGATATCAGCTAATGCCCCAAACTCATCTCTACTGATATCAGTAATATCCCAATCTTATTTCTACGGACATCAGCTAATGCCCAAACCCATCTTCACCAATATCAGCTAATGCCTCAAATCCCTCTCCACAGAGATTGGGGTGGAGATGGGTTTGGGGCATTAGTTCATGTTTAGTGCTGAAAGAATGGGTTTAAAAAGAAACAGAGCAATGAATTTTTGTAGCAAGGATTAAAATTATAATAATAAAGCATAAAAATAAGTTAAAAATATTAAATTACAAATATAATAGGCAACATTTCTTGAGTACTTACAGAGTGCCAGTCACTCAGCAAGAACTTCTCTTGGGTTATACCATGTCTTCCAGCCAAATAATCCTGGAAGTAGTTTCTACTATTATCTCCATTTTATGTATGAGGAAACTGAGGCTTGGGTGGCTTGGATCATGAACTCATGGTCACACACATCTATCGAGCAGTGAAACCTGGACACAACTATGGGATTTGAAGGGATCTAGCACATTACACCCCTAAAATCCCCTCTTGAATTCTAAACCAACTGAGAGAAATAAAAGAGTAAGAAGGGTGGAGATCTAATATTGGTTCTTTTACTGGTAAAAATTAGGTTGGAGAGCATGGTGTCCCTCTCACTTCTCAGTGCCCCTGAAATTAGACCGTGGCTAAGCTTATTTCTGCTGGGCAGACACACCTAACCAGCTTGCAGGCTCGCATCAATCCAGGATGGAAATGAGAGCAATAGAGAGTAAATCCGTGCATGTTATTTTTATTGCCAATGAAACAGAATTGTAGGACATGGTTTAAGTGTGTTATCCAAGTGACTTCCTATAGTAAACCTCAAAATTAGACAGACTCAGCCATTAGGGCCCTACCAGTAGGTAGGCTGTTTTTTTTTTTGGGTAAAATGTGAAGTCTCTAGAGTTGCCACCAAATTCCTTCTGACTCTGTTTCTCTGGCTCTTTTGATGCCATAATTTTTTACCGTTATTTCCTTGGGACCTACAGCATCTGTGATGTGCCTGGGCCAAGTCTTGGAGTTTCCCCCTTTAGGCCTTTGCTCAGGCATAGAGGTTTTCCCACCTGTGATCCCAGGCTGTGTTTGCTTCAAATGTCTTAGAGGAGCTGGAAGGAAGTCTAAGTGAGACTGGAATCTTAAACTCCAATGAATGTGCCCATTCGTCTATACCAGTGATCGTCATGTCAACATTGCTGTGCATAACAATCATCTGATCTTGTCATAAAAAAGAGCAGAGTCTTAGCCTTGCCTCCAGGCCATCCCCACCCCCCAGCCCCCTTTTATGCTTATATTAGAAAAAAGCAAAAGTTTCAGGACATTTTTATCATGTTTGGGATAGTCACCCCACATACCACATATTATGGAGTGAAATCTTCTTTTCTTTTCTTTTTTCTTGTCTCTTCATTTAAGTTCTGCTCCAAAATTTTATTTAAAAATTTTGAATTTGTAAATATCAAAACACTGCAACTCACTACTGACACAAGAATGACAATGCACTAATGATAAAATCAAATTGGAAGCTAAACTATTTAGAGGCAGTACCAACTCCATAATTCAAAGATAATTTTTTTTTTTTTTTGAGACAGAGTCTCACTTTGTTGTCCGGGCTAGAGTGCTGTGGCGTCAGCCTAGCTCACAGCAACCTCAAACTCCTGGGCTCAAGTGATCCTCCTGCCTCAGCCTCCTGAGTAGCTGGGGCTACAGGCATGTGCCACAGTGTCCAGCTAATTTTTTTAATACATATATGTGTATATATATATATATATATATATATATATATATATATGTATTTTTTAGTTGTCTAGCTAATTTTTTTCTATTTTTAGTTGAGACAGGGTCTCGCTCTTGCTCAGGCTGGTCTAGAACTCCTGAGCTCAAGCAATCCTCCCGCCTCGGCCTCCCAGAGTGCTGGGATTACAGGCGTGTGCCACCATGTCCGGCCCAAAGATTATTTAAGCAAGCAATTGTAAAGTGTTTTATGTGGATACAAAGCAGCTTTTCAGCCTGCAGTGATGTTACTATTCCAGCAGGTGGCGCAGCAAAGTTTCTCAGGTGTAGGGAGAAGACCATTTACCCAATGGCTGTTGTGATCTCTTAATTAGTTTGAACTGATGAGTTCATATTAGAATTTATTTTATTAATTATGTTTACTGCTTATAACAGCTACTTCTTCCTTCTTCTCTCCTTTCCTTCCTCCCTCCCTCCTTTTTTATGTTGTCTAATTGACAAATGAAATTTGTATATATTTAAGGTATATAACATGATGTTTCGGTATATGTATACATTGTGAAATGATTACCACAAACAAGCTAATTAACACAGCCACCACCTCACGTAGTTACGTGTTTGTTTGTTTGTTTGTTTTTTCTTTCTTCTTCTTTTTGTTTTGAGACAGAGTCTCACCCTGTTGCCCAGGCTAGAGTGAGTGCCATGGCGTCAGCTTAGCTCACAGCAACCTCAAACTCCTGGGCTCTAGCAATCCTCCTGCCTCAGCCTCCCGAGTAGCTGGGACTACAGGCATGCACCACCATGCCCGGCTAATTTTTTTTTTCTATATATATTAGTTGGCCAATTAATTTCTTTCTATTTTATAGTAGAGATGGGCTGTCGCTCTTGCTCAGGCTGGTTTCGAACTCCTGACCTTGAGTGATCCGCCCGCCTCAGCCTCCCGGTGTGCTAGGATCACAGGCATGAGCCACCGTGCTCGGCCATAGTTACGTGTTTGTGTGTATGTGAGAATACTTAAGATATACTCTCTTAGAAAATTTCATGTATACAATACATTATTAACTATAGTCACCATGCTGTACATTAGATCTCCAGAATGTATTAATCTTATACCTGATAGTTTGCACCCTTTGACCAGCATCTCCTCATTTTCTCTATCCCCTGACTACTGGCAGGGAACCACCCCTTTACTTTCTGTTTCTATTATATTCTACTTTTTAAGGCTTTTCATATAAGTGAGATCATGTAGTATTTTTCTTTCTGTGTCTGGCTTATTCCATTTAGTATAATGTCCTCCATGCTCATCCATGTTGTTGCAAATAGCAGGATTTCCTTCCTTTTTAAAGGCTGAATAATATTCCATCATATATGCAGTAGTGTCCTTTTATCCATGGGGGGTATGTTCCAAGACCCCCAGTAGATGCCAGAAACCACAGATCATACCCAACCCTGTATATACTATGTATTTCCATACAAACACACGCACACCCCTATGATAAAGTTTAATTTATAAATTAGGCACAGTAAGAGATTAGCAACAATAACTAACAACAATAGAAAGATTAATAACAATAAAATAGAACAATTATAACAATACATTGTAATAAAAGTTAGGTGAATGTGGTCTCCTTCTTTCTCTCTAAATATCTTGATGTACTGTATACTCAATTATTTTCAGACCATGGTTGACCAGAGGTACTGAAACCCTGGAAAGTAAAACCACAGCTCTTATGTGTGTGTGTGTGTGTGTATAGTAGAGGAGACTAATGTGTGTGTGTGGGGGGGTATATGTATATATTACATTTTCTTTATACATTCTTCCATTGACAGAGACACTTAGGTTCTTTCCATATCTTGGCTATTGTGAGTAATGATATAATGAACATGGGAGTGCAGCTATCTCTTGACATACCGATTTCATTTCCTTTGGATATATACCCAGAAGTGGGATTGCTGGATCATATGGTAGTTCTATTTTTAATTTTTTTAGGAACCTCCATACTGCCTTCCACAATGGCTGTACCAATTTGTATTTTCCCCAACAATGTGTAAGGTTTACAGTTTTTCCATGTGCACTTGAAAAGAATGTGTATTTTGCTGCCATTGAGCGGAATGTTCTGTATATTTTGTTAGGTCTATTTGGTCTAAAGTGTAGTTCAAATCTGCCATTTCCTTTTCAAATTTCTTTTTTATAATGTATCCATTGTCAAAAGTGGGCTATTGAAGTCTACTACTCTTATTGTATTGCTGTCTATTTCTTCCTTTAGATCCGTTAACTATTGCTTGATTTAGGTGCTCTGATGTTGAGTGCACATATATTTAGAATTATTATATCCTTTTGATGAATGACATCTGTATCATTATATGATGGCCTTGTCTTTGTTCCTTGTGACAGTTTTTGACTTAAAGTCAATTTTGTTTCATCTAAGTACAGCTACTCCTGCTCTCTTTTGGGTTCCATTAGCATGGAATATCTTTTTCCATCCCCTCACTTTCAGTCCATGTATGTCCTTAAAGCTGAAGTGAATTTCCTGTAATCAATAGTTCTGCTTTCTCTTTAAAAAAATTAATTCAGCCACTGTATATTTTATTGTAGAATTTAATACATTTACATTTAAAGTAATTATTAATAAGTAAGGACTTACTATTGCCATTTTATTGCTTTCTGTTTTTTTGTTTGTTTTTTTTTTTTCTTTTAGATTCTTCATTTTTTCCTCTCTTGTGATCTGCCTTTATAATTTGATCATGTTCTGTAGTGGTATTCTTTGATTCCTTCATCTTTGTTTGTTGAATCTACCATAGGCTTTTGCTTTATTGTTACCCTGAGACTTACATAAAATATCTCATAGTTATGACAGTGAATTTTAAGCTGATAATAACTTGACAAAAACTCTACACTTTTATTCCCCCTCCCACATTTTATGTTTATGATGTCACCATTTACATTTTTATATTATGTATTTATTAGCAAATTATTGCAGCTATAGTTATTTTATTACTTTTGTCTTTTAACCTTAATACCAGATTTACACACCATTGCAATAGTACAGTATTATGAATTTTACTGTATAATTACTTTTACCAGTGAGTTTTATACTTTCAAGTGGTTTTATTTTACTAATTTATGTTCTTTTGTTTCAACTTGTAGAACTCTCTTTAGCATTTTTTGTAAGCAGGTCAGCTTACAGATGAACTCCCTAGCTTTTGTATGGGAAAGTCTTTATCTCTCTTTCATTTCTGCATGACAGTTTTGGTGGGTATATACAGTATTCTTGGTTGGCAGTTTTTTTCTTCCAGCACTTTGAATATATGATTCCACTCTCTCTTGGCTTGCATGATATCTGCTGAGATATATGCAGATATTGTTAGGGAGAATTCCCTTGTAGGTGATGAGCCTCTCTTCTCTTGCTGCTTTCAAAATTCTCTGTCTTCAATTTTTAATGGTTTGATTATATTGTGTCTCAGTGAAGTCTTTTTTTTTTGAGTCTTTTGGGATTCATGTACCTAGATGTTCATATCTGTCTACAGATTTGAGAACTTTTCAGCCATTATTTCTTTAAATAAGCTTTTTGACCCTTTCTCTTTCTTTGTCTTCTTCTGAGAATACCATAATGCCAATGTGAGCTCTTTTGATGGTGTCCAATAAATCCCATGGGCTTTCATGATTCTTTTTTCTTTTTCCTGTGACTGGATAATTTCAAATGAACTGTCTTTGAGTTCACAGATTCTATCTTCAGCTTGATCAAGTCTGCTGTTGACTCTATTGCATTTTCTATTTCATTCATTGTATTCTTCAGCTCCAGAGTTTCTATTTGGTTCTTTATTATGATTTCTATCTCTTTGTTGAACTTCTCATTTTGTTCATGTGCTGTGTTTTTAATTTTGTTGAATTGTCTGTCTATGTTCTCCTATAAGTTCACTGGCATTTCTTAAAACAATTATTTTAAATTCTTTGTCAAGCAATTTGTAGATCATTGTTTTGGGCAGGGTGGTCAGTTACTGGAATTATCACTGTATTCTTTTAATGATGTCATGTTTTCTTAAATTTTTGTTTCCTCAAGTTCTGTGTTGCTGTCTCCACATTGAAGAAGCAATCAACTCCCACAGTCTTTGCTGACTAGCTTTGAAAGAGAAATACCTTGAATAATCAGCTCAGCTAGGGAGTCTAAGACACTCTCAGACTTTTTCTATGGATATGCCCAGTCTGTATGTACTTCTTCCTGCTTTGGGAGAATTCCTAAGTTTGCATGCTGCTTCTTGATTGTGCAAATCCAGGCTGGATGATGAAAGCCTGTTTGTTTTCCCTAGGGTTGCACTCTGAAATGGTCAAGTTTGTGTACTTTCTCCCAATCCCATAGTACTTTTTTGTCCATGGGGTTGGACTCAGGGAGCCAGCCTAAGGGGAGGAGCTCAGTGCGCTTGGAGTGGGGACCAGTTGGGGAAGGGGTCTGCAGGTGAAACAACCCAAGTGGTAGGCTTCCAGATGGATTCCACAGAGTGGTTCGTAGAATTCATGGCCTTTCTTCCCTACTCCCAGCCTCTCCCAACCACTCAGCCATGTTGATCACATCAGTATTCTGGGTGAAGTGAGAAAGAAGTGGGCCTTTGGGGCACCATCCTACGTAGCTGGGAAAGCTGAATACTCACTCATGGCACTCTCACTTTCCCCCACGGGAGAAATCATGGGCCACGGGAGTCTCTTTTGGCACTGAGCTGTGCTTCCTTAGGGAGGCTGACATGGGTAAAGTGATACTGTCTTACTCTCTTCAGTGTATCTATTCTCACTTTTTGCCCCAACAGCATGCTGGAACTTCATCACTGGATTCTCACATTCCCACAAAGGTATTCTCATCTATGAGTAATGGTCAAAATGGATGCTTCTGTGTGGGATGATGGTAGAAGGCTCTTATTGTGTCATTTTGCTGATGCACCTCTGGAGTGAATTCTTGCAAGTAGCCATTCTCCCAGTTGGTCCAAAGCATAGATCCAGGGTAGCACAGGTTATCTCTGATCTTTATGTGGATCTGACCAATTCCAACAGGCCTCCCTTGTTGTCTCAGGTAAGTCAGTTCACTCTGGTGCTGGCTGAACCCAATGTAGATGATTTTATTTGGAGTTTTGTTTTTTTATTTTTGCTTCTTTTTTGAGACTGAGTCTCACACTGTTGCCTGGGCTAGAGTGCTGTGGCATCAGCCTAGCTCACATCAACCTCAAACTCCTGGGCTCAAGCAATCCTTCTGCCTCAGCCTCCCAAGTAGCTGGGACTACAGGCACGTACCACCATGCCTGACTAATTTTTTATATATATATTTTAGTTGGCCAATTAATTTCTTTCTATTTTTAATAGAGACAGGGTCTCGTTCTTTTTCAGGCTGGTCTTGAACTCCTGACTTTGAGCTATCCTCCCACCTTGGCCTCCCAGAGAGCTAGGATTACAGGCATGAGCCACCATGCCTAGCCATATTTGGAGTTTTTAAGACTGAATTTTGGCACTTTTTGAGGCATACAAATGGGCCATCTGTTTGGTCTTAGGAGTAGCCCTGGTTTTGCAATGAATATTCAAGCAGCTTAAATGAAAAGTATTTTAGACAATGAGCTTCCTTTTGCAGTATTTAACCAAACTATCTTTTCGTCTTGATGACTTATCTTAATAGAATGAAAAGCTTCAATATTGAGGTTAGGCAAAGCTTCATGTTTTTGTACTAGAGACATTAGCTTAGCAAAGTAATTGTGTACCAAGGCCTAGATTCAGCTTTGTAGGTTCTCAAATTTTGTCTTGTCAGTGAATTATACGTGTTATGTTCCATGCAATCTTAGCTTCGTGCCTCAGTTTACCTAAATATAAAATGGAAATTATGATAGTAACTATTGTTACTGGTTTTTATAATATGATGTACACATGATTAAAATGGTATCAAACAAACTAGAGGGGTGAGGGAGTGGTCTGAATAGAATAATGTTTTTTAATGAGCTTACTTGAGAAAAGTGTAAAAATCTATTTATTGTTTGTAGAGCTTTAGAATTTATAAGATTTCATACATTTTATAATTTCTATAATGTAGACACTAATACCAGTCTTTTATAGAAGGGAAAATTCAGGCTTAGATAGATTATGTGTGTTGATTGAGGTGGAACATTCAATAAACAGCAGAGGTGGGAAGTGAGCCCAGACTTTTGCCTCCTTACCTATTTTCCATTTCTTTCTATTCTGTCTTTGTGTTAAATATCTTAGATGAACTTTCTACTTAGTGTAAACCTTTTCTTTACCAAAGCTAGGGAAAGGTGTCTGTCTAGTCCTTCTTCCATGTCTATGGACTCTGCTTCCCTAATTGCCATTGGAGCCCTTTGCTAACCCAGCTCGATGCCATATGCATGGGCTGAATTACTCAGAGAGTAGGATTGCTTTCCTTATCAAATTGTGCCTGGTGTGAATGTGGTCTTTGGCATTCATCTTCCAGTCAATTCCAAATGTCAGAGACTTTGTCTTCAAAGTGTCTTTTGTATAAACTACAGATCACCAAAGTTGGGCTTCACCCTAGGAATTTGGCCAAAAAGTCTGTTATTCAGACATGGCTTCATCAGTATTAGCCTTTAAAGGTCAGAATGGCATAGATAACAGGTTTAAACATAACTTGTGGCATCTTCGAACTTGTATGTGGTCAATAACATCATCATGTGGTTTACTGTTATATCCAAGAGCATGCATATACAAACATAGCATAGCATAGCATAGTATTCAGATTTATTGCTCATACCTTTAAACACAAGTGAGCATTCTAGATGCTACTTAGTGTGAAAATCTCTTTATGTATTTTATATGTGAAAATTCTCAGACTATGATGAAATGTATGAAGGCATATTTATTAGGCAATTATAAAATGGAACAATAATTATTATGAAATCTGTTCATTTTATGTGCAAAACAATTAAGAATTTTAAAATAGTTAAATAAGGATATAGATTAGCATTTAATACAAAAATTAAGAGAAAATGTGTTAGCTGGATAAGTTCAGGAAATTATCCTTTCTCATCAAATAAATATTTATAAGAATTTAAATAATATGAAGAACAATAAAAACATTATTATGCCATACTTCTAATAGTAATAAAATTATTAAACATATATATGAAACAAAATAAGCTTTAAGAACTTCATTTAAATTTTATTTATGTAATTCCAGGTAAGCTATGATTCTTTCAAAGAAAATTCTTTTGGGAATTTTTTATATCAGGTATGCATGAACTAAGAATGTTAATCTTGTGACCTCTAAATTTCATGAGAAGGGCAAGCTCCAAAAATCACATACAAAATCTAGACATAATAAAATATACTAGAGTAAATGATAAGAAGAAACACTAGAGAAAAATTAGGTGCCCTCAAATTTCTTGTTCTTTTACCAATTTTAATAAGTTATTTAATCTTACAAATGTGCTGTAGAGAAAACATGGAAGAGCTGATTATGCTAATAAACAAGTAGCACTCCTGCATTCCAATGATAAACTTCAAATTTTATTTCTAAAAGTTTAGTGATAAATTGTAATGATAATATGTAGACATATTATAACAATATATAATACATTTTTGTAAATGTAAATTTTGTATTCCTATAAATAAAATATTTTATATGAATATAAATTTAATCTTCATATAAATAAAATAATATATTTTATCTATCAGAACATCCTTTTATGATGGCTATTTTCAGATTTGGCTTAGCTTTAGCTGAATATAGATTTTAACATTTGGCCATTGGGCATTTGACCAAAATCTATATTTGGTTAACTTCTAATAAAAAACTATGTCGCATAATTTTGGCAGTCATGTCGTCCCCTCGGTAGTGAGGTGCTGACCCTCATTAAGGAGTATCCCCAGTATGCAGGGTAACTAGTCACAGGGCTGGGGATCATTGTAGTGTCTTTATTTCTGTCGCTGAGCCTGGATTTCTGTCAAGAATATTACACGAACTGAAAAGAAAACAAAACAAAGAAAAGACTGAACACCTAGTAGGAGTCAGGCATTATAAGAAATCCGGTATGTCAAACCCAGAGATAAACCATTTGAGGACTGTTACCAGAACCAGAGGTGGGTGAGGAAACAGAAATCATAAGACCTAGAATTGGTAGGAGATTCACTCTGGGAGCCAAGAATCCGAGCATTTAAAGGGGCTCGGAATCAAAAGGGTACGCTTTCCTTTTATATGGCCCTAAGCCTAAAGAAAGAAAATTTCTATGTCTTGTTGATATGTTAGTATTGCAATTTCTATTAGGAAATCCATATCCCTTGTCTCTTGAGTCAATCTGTGGCAGTATCCCACAAAGATATCACTCTCACACTTTCTTTACCTCCAATCATGTTTTCTACCTGTAAATGTGTGCTTGCGTCTATATGTATATATTCATATATATGCACACACATATCTGTGTGTGTACATCATGTATACAGTCGCCGCTCCATATCCACAGGGGATGGGCCAGGACCCATCACGGGCACCAAACTCCACGGAGGCTCCGGCCCCTTATAGAAGGTGGGGTCGGCCGGCTGAATCCTTGAGCTCCGCACCCGCGGATTCAAGCGCGTGCGCGGGGAAAACACGCACAGTTGGCTCTCACTATCCGCGGGTTTCCGTCTGGGGTTGGTCGCATCCGCGGATGCGAAGCCGGCAGGTGTGGGGGGCCGACTGTGCGTGTATAATCTCCAAGCGTTCACGCGGACACACCACAGGGTTCGTTCCAGGTTTCTCCCTTCTCAGAGTTGTAACGCCCTTCTCTGGCGATGAGAATCCGCCTTTCATTCTCCTTATTTCATCAGTTCCTGGAGTACGGCCGCCATCGCTGCTGCCCCTCCCCCGCTCACTGCGTCCGGGCGCGGACACCCTGACCCGGTCTGCTCTTCGAGCGTGGATGTCCTCGGCCCCCCACCCAGGGCCCCACGCCCGCGCCAGGGTGCCGCCCCGCGGGGACTCCTTGCACACCCTGCCTGGTGCCTAACGTCCAGACTGGCCATCTGTCTGTGGCAGTGCCCTTCCCGCTCTGCTCAGGGGCTGGGACCCGTGAAAGGCCACCTCCCTCCCTGTGGGTGTCTTCTTCTCCCTGCCCAGGCTTTGCCAGCTGTGCCCACCCCACAGTACCCCACCTCTGGGTTTCCCACGTGGATGACCTCTGACACCCAGGCCTGGCCGCCCTCTGTGTGGACTCTCTTTTCCTCCCCTTCAAGTGGGGTGACAGCACTTGGCAGGATGTTCCCTCCCCCTATCCCCCAGGTGGATACTCTCCTCACCCATTTGGGCTCAGACCCTGGCGGTGGTCCTGTGCAGGTACCCTCCAAATCCAGCT
Organism: Microcebus murinus; assembly: GCF_040939455.1. NCBI lineage: Eukaryota > Metazoa > Chordata > Mammalia > Primates > Cheirogaleidae > Microcebus > Microcebus murinus. The sequence continues at coordinate 93,747,644 of NC_134107.1, forward strand.
GAGGTTTCAGTGCCCTCCCCCTCCCCCTGCACCAGGTTCAGTGGCTCACCTTGCTCTGCCCACCTCATGGCATTAGCCTCAAACTCTTCAAAAAGGGAGGGGAAGGCCGGGAGCGGTGTCTCACGCCTGTAATCCTAGCCCTCTGGGAGGCCGAGGCGTGCGGAGTGCTTGAGGTCAGGAGTTCAAGACCAGCCTGAGCAAGAGCGAGACCCTGTCTCTACTAAAAATAGAAAGAAATTAATTGGCCAACTAATATATATAGAAAAAATTAGCCAGGCATGGCTAAAAAATTAGCCATGCACCCATGCCTGTAGTCCCAGCTACTGGGGAGGCTGAGGCAAGAGGATCACTTGAGCTCAGGAGTTTGAGGTTGCTGTGAGTTAGGCTGACACCATGGCACTCATGCCCCTAGCCAGGGCTATACAGTGAGACTCTGTCTCAAAAAAAAAAAAAAAAAAAAGGGAGGGGAAGAGAAGTGAAAGATCTCACAGATCCTTTGGAGGCAAATTCCTCACATCTGGTATCTTTCTTTCCCTTCTTGCTCCCCCAGCTCTCTTCCTCCAGGCTGTCACACTTTTGCCGACAAGTTTTACCCTTGATATCTGCCATGAGTAATTTTATACAATTGAAAAAGATTTACTGAGCAATATATCCTTAATTTGATCCTTGCCTTTAGGTAATATAATCTGTCGAAAGATTTTATTGGCATCTCCCTTAAAATTGCTTTTTGACCCTTAAGTTTTACTATTTGGGGTACAGAAGCAATTGACTTTTTCAGTCCTGCAAACTCCCACTTCTTAAATTTCTCCATTACCTTTCATTTCTGCTTCCAAACTGGGAAATTCTTCCCTGGGCTTATTTCTTATAGTACCCAGCCAAACATGACAAACATCACTAAACACTCTAACATTATGTCTTCCCCTTTAACTCTAGGTTCCCTTAAATCATGATCTACCTCCCAAGCCATAGGAGTGAGTTTTATTAAATATTTGGTCATCATAAAACATGAATCACAACTTTTTAGCCTCTGGTCTTAGTTGCCTCACCAATGGCCATCTAAATGTGAAGTCAGAGCCACATATCATGTTTTGTTGTTGTTGTTGTTGTTTTATAAGGGCCCCCAACTTTTGGTAGCAAAGTCTGTATTCATCATCCAAAGGTTTCAGGGCTCTAATACATCCCAAGTATTACATTAGGATTGATAGGATTATATGGCGTACTCCAGTTGGTGGGTGTGGATTGAAGGCTCTGCTTTGCATAGTCACTCAGAGACTCAGGCTGTTAAAGGTGCTGCCATCTGCAGCCACATCATCTGAAGCTACCACCTCCCTAGTTGCCTCAGCAGGGGCTGGAGAATGAAGCAGAGTGCACGGGCTTTTCGTTGCCTCAGACCAGACTTGGTGCATATCCCGAAGGGTCACATTTCAATGGCCAGAATTAGTTAGGTGGTCCCAGCCAACTGCAAAGGAATGGAAAGTGCAGTTTTCCATGTGTCAAAGAGGAGAGAACAAGGTATTGGCAAATGCTGGTACTCTCTTCTACACATTGCATTAGCAGATTCCAGTTGTGAGTCTTATTCTACCATGTTATTATTTATAAGGTGTCCTTTACATTCGTTCAACAGACATTTATTGTGTGCCTGTCATGTTCTAGGTACTCTTCTAGACACTGGGGGTATAGCAGTAAACAAAAGAGACAAAATCCATCTACCCTCCTTCTAATGGGCCAAACAGATAAATTTTAGCTATACAGTGAGTTGGTGTGAAGTGCTATGGGGAAAATTAAAGCAGAAAAGGAGGCCAGGGCTTTATGATAGGGGAATACAGTTTGTAAGCTTAAATATTTCAGTTGGAAAAGCTCACTAAGAAGGTCTCTGTGGTAGGCTGAATAATGGCTCCCCAAAATGTCCATGTCCTAATCCCTGGAACCAGTAAATATGTTAGCTTACATGATGAAAGCGACTTTGAGTAGGTGACTAAGGTTAGAATCATGAGATAGGGAGAGTATCCTAGTTTTCACAGGTGGTGTAACCAATGTAATCACAAGGATCTTTATAAGATGGTAGCGGAGTCAGAGTTGTAAAAGGAAATGTGATGATGGTTGCAGATAAATTTGAAGACGCTATGATGCTGGCTTTGAAGATGGAGGATGGGGCCTGGAGCTAAGGAATGTGGGCAGTCTCTAGATTCTGGGAAAGGCAAGGCAAGGGCCTCCAAAGGAATGCAACCACCCTGCTGACACTTTGACCTCTAGACCTCCTGACCTCCAGAATGTAAGTTAATAAATTTGTGTTGTTTTAAGACACCATGTTTGTGCTAATTTGTGACAACAACAATAGGCAGCAAATGCAGTGGCATTTAAACAAATTTCCGAAGGAAGTGAGGGGAAGATACATGTGGGTGTTTGAGGAAAGAACTTTCTGGGCAGATGGAACTAGTATGAAGACCCTGAGACAGGAGCATGTCTGTCACATGCAAGGGATGGAAAGGAAGCCAGTATGGTTGAAGCCAAATGAGGGTGGGAGAAACTTGTAGGAGGCGAGTTTGAGAGGCAATGCACAATCAGATCATGCAGGGGTCTGTAGACCACTATAATGGTTTTAGCTTTTATTTTTACGTAGATGGATCAATAACAGAGAGTAGGAAAGTAAGGATGGAATCAGGGAGACTGTTGATTAGATATAACAAATAACCCATGTGGAGCATGATGATAGCATGGTCCAGGGTGATGGTGAAGAGAAGTCAGCTTCAGGATCTATTCTAAAAATAGATCCTAGGAAATCCACTGATAGATTGGACGTGGGTTATGAAAAAGAGGAATCAAGAATGACTCTGAAGGCTGGGCCGCTCTGGGAGGCCGAGGCGGGCAGATTGCTCGAGATCAGGATTTCGAAACCAGCCTGAGCAAGAGCGAGACCCCGTCTCTACTATAAATAGAAATAAATTAATTGGCCAACTAATATATATAGAAAAAACTAGCCGGGCATGGTGGTGCATGCCTGTAGTCCCAGCTACTTGGGAGGCTGAGGCAGCAGGATTGCTTGAGCTCAGGAGTGTGAGGTTGCTGTGAGCTAGGCTGATGCCACGGCACTCACTCTAGCCTGGGCAACAAAGCGAGACTCTGTCTCAAAAAAAAAAAAAAAAAAAAAAAAAGAATGACTCTGAGGTTTAGGGCTGGAAAAACTAGATGGACAGAGCTGCCGTTTACCAAGACAGAAAAGACTGTGGGAATTTGGAAAAGTACAAGAGTTGATATTTAGACATATTAAATTTAATATGCCATTTAGACAATTGGAGATGTCTAGTAACCAGTTGGGTGTACTAGTCTGGTGTCCAAGAAAGAGGCAAGGCTGGAGATAGACGTTTGCAAGTATCCTGTGTATTTAAAGCCATGATACTGGATAAGACGACCAAGGAGGACAACATGGATAAAGAAGAAGTTCTAGGACTGAGCCTATGACACACTAAGATTTGGAGATCAGAAAGATGAGGAATAACTAGCAAAGGAAACTGAGAAGTGCAGTGGTGAACGAGGAATAAAACAAGAGTGTGTTGCATTAAAGCCCATTGAGCATGTGTTTTGAGGAGGAGGGGGTGTCAAATGTTACTGAAAAGTGAGGTGATATTTGAAATATTTAACAACCAGCGTAGTAAAATATTAATGTGAAAGTGTATATATGACAACCTAAAAGGAATCCCCTTTTATCCTTTAAACAAGCTAAGCTGAATATATTATAAATCTGTCATGTGACATGGTTGTAGTGTAAATAATTCATCAAATCCTTGTAATAAAAATTTCTAAATCATTTGTTAATTTTTAGAAGTTGTTTATTTGAGGAGGCTGTCACTAGCTAAATGATGCCCCTAAGCTATGCGTTGATAAAGAGAATGGAATCAGACATACAAAAATTCCCCATTAATAGTTATTGGTGACTTAGAGTGTCAAATTAACATCAATAGTATTGATCATGGGTGCCAAATTCTTTCGGCGTCTATTGAAAAGCAATTACATTTAAAATGTTCTGTCCTCACGAAATATTTTAGCCCTGATCTTACCGAGGTTTTGTATATTAAACAATCCCTAATATCAACTAAATCAAGGAAATCATTTTGGCATGTCATATTTAATTGGTTGGAATATGATTCTCCCAGCCAAACAAGAAGCAGAGGACTGTCATAGTTAAGAGCATTTGGCCCCGTGCCAGATTGAGCTTGAATCTTAGTTCTGCCCTTGAAATTTTAAATAACTTCATTGGGCTTCGGTTATCTTATAGGTGGAATTGGGGATGATGATGATAAGTATAGAACTTCAAATGAGTTAATATTTGCCAAACAGAGAAAATACTGTGCTCTCATTTTATTAATAAAATTATTGTTACTAATTCTTACGATGAGCAAGTATTTGGTGGGTTTCAATGAGCCCGGACAGTTAAATGGAAGTGAAATTCAACAGTTACCCACACTCTGGACATCCCTGACCTCGAACTGCCCCCGATTCCCTCCTGACCACGTGTTTTCTCTGCCTCTCCCAGACCCTCTTGGAGGCAAAGTCCTATGGCAGCTAAAGTCCTATGTAGCCCCATGTGAAAGTGACCCCATGGTGAGCATCAGCAACGCCAGGTCACAGCTTTGGCGGCCAAATGTGTTCTTAGACATCGACTCACGTGAATACCAGTGCCACCAGGGCACTTATCACAAACGTCTGAGCCTACTAGGGCCGGGATTTAAGGTTGGCTCGTGGGAGCCGTGGTGGGCTGGCCGGCATTCCGGAAGCATGATGGATATCAGACAAGCTTTCCAAGAGGCTGGAATCAGAGTGACCGTACTCAGGGGTCCTCAGGGCTGTGTGTGGAGTATAGGCAGGCCCTTGGGTGGTGGTGAGCATGGCAAGGCCAGAGAGTGAGAATTCTAGGGGTATAATGGGCACATACACCATTGACCAAGGAGAATAGAAACTGGCCTCCATGCCAGAGGGGGACCTCCTCCAATGCCTAGGATTAACCCTTTAGTTTCTGGATTTGGGGGAGGTAAGGAATAGGTCTCAGGGAACAGCTGTGGTTGTTAGGGGCACTCGGAGGGTTTGGAAATGTGGCTATTTATCACTGGTATGGAAATATTTTAATATCTAAACAACCAGCGTGGCTGTAGCAGTGCATATGGCTGGATGTTTGCTCTGCTGTTAGTTCACGTATGTTGAGACCTGAGTATTAGGTTTTGCAATGTAGAGGTCATTGACGTTTCAGTGAGCTGATGAAGGTATAGCCTGCCTGGATGAGTTCAGGGGAAATGTGAGGCGAATTGCTAACTCGCTGAAGGAGTTTTGCTGTGAAGAGGAGCAGAGAATGGGTTTGGAGATAGGGGATCAAACAAAGATTTTTTTAAAATAGGAGAATTAACAGCGTGTTTGTATGTAGGATACATACAAACGTATGTAGGAAGCTCCTGTAGGGAGCTGATGCCTACCTCCATTCCTTATTCAGGGGTTGTGGGTGGGATTAACTGAAGCTACGCACATGATTTGCAGGTTTTCCTTCTGTTATTTCCTCTATGAGCTACCAGACATCCCTTCCACTGTGTTTTTTTCTCCTTTTGCTATAGATGCTATCCTGATTCATCTCTGGACGTTTTCCTTTTTCTGCCTCTATTTTCGGTGTAAAGTCTGCTTGATAAATCAATAAGCATCCATGTAGCCTGCATATCCTGGGTGTGTGCTCTTTTCTCTGCCAAAAGACCAACATTTTAGTATCTTAAACCATGTCTCAGAAAACCAAATGTCATTCTGTAATACTGGTCTTGCAGACAGCTTGCTTGCTTCTGTATCTCTCTCTCTCTCTCTCCCCCCTCCCCCCCCATCATCTAATCTATTAGTATATATCTCTATCTATCTGCCCACTATGGTTTGGATAGGGTTTGTTTGGCCTTGCCAAGTCTCATGTTGAAATTTGATCCTGTGTTGGAGATGGGGCCTGGAGGGAAGTATTTGGCTCGTGGGGGTGGATCCCTCATAAATGGCTTGGTGCCACGAGAACTGGTCTTTAAAAGGAGCCAGGCATCTCCTTCACCTCTCTCTGGCTTCTCTCACACCATGTGATCTGCCATGCCAGCTCCCCTTCCCCTTTCACCGTGAGTGGAAGCAGCCTGAAGCCCTCACCAGAAGCAGATGCTTGGCGCCATGCTTCTTGTACAGCCTGCAGAACTGGGAGCCAAATCGACCTCCTTTCTTTATAAATTACCCAGCTTCAGGTACTCCTTTATAGCAGCACGAATGAACTGAAACTCTGTCTACTTATCTATCTCTGTCTGTCTGTCTGTCTATCTATCTATCTATCTTATTTATCTTGCTCTAGAAAGAGATTAAACCACTCTGGCTGTCAGTTAACTTGATTTCTTTCCCCAAATCCCAACTTTCATTGAAATGAAAAATGCTACCTACTTGAACCCCGAGTTTCATAGTTTTATGGCAATATGTTCTTCTCTAGAGTGCTTTTCCATTCGCCAAGCCCCATTCCTCCTTCCCATTGGGGAGTGAGCTGAAATGGTGGGGGATGAAAAGAGTGACAAATCCTGCCTTGTATGTGTCACGTCCTGGATTCCAATGCATCAGAGACAGCCCCCTCTTGACTTCTCACATCCACACTATAAAATTTCCTTCATGTTCCCAGATGACAGTTTCCTTCTTCTTCTTGGTTCCAATAAGTGGGTTATTCCTGCTCTGTAATGCTTGCGAATTCACTTTATTATTCAGTGGCCCGGGGTGGGGTGGGGGTGGGGGTGGGGGATGGGGGTGCCGGGGGTTAGGGGGTGGGTAGGGGGGCGGGGGTGAGATGCTGCTTCCTTTCCCAAAGACACAGAGGGAGACAGAGAACAGAGGGGTTAAGAGCCAAAGCTATTGCATAAGCCAGGCCTGGGCACAGGTCCCTCCCTGGCCCTGACTGGCTCTGTGAGGCATGTCCCTGCAAAACTGGGACAAAGACGTACACATTTCATGAAGGTTATTGTGGGGATCAAATGAAGAAAAAAAGTAAAATTCTTAGCTTTTAAAAAAAAGTCCTTGTCTACGTTCTATAGTAAAAGACTTCTATTTCGTCTTGAGTATCCTAATTAATTTTGACATTCTAAAACGTGATTTCTTCCTATATTTCTAAATCCTTCAGCATAGGCAGTATTCCCTCAATGGCCAGTAATTATTCTCTATGAAGAAAACCTTCTTTATTAATACAATGGATATCGTTAGGAAAGTATAATGTTCGGAAACGTTTATTTTTGTAGTGACCCTCTCAGGATCCGGTTTTACATGGTGAGATAACTCTGTTTGCAACAATGAACATTACAAAGCCTACACCTTCAAGTAATAATGAGTAAATTATTTCTCTTACTTTTAATTTCCTCATTCCTAAAGTGAGGGGTTAGGTGCAGAAGATATCTAAGATCCCCTTTAAACATATATGACCAAGAAAGTCATTTTTGAGTTTCTGTGAAGAAGGAGATGTAAAGGTTGGTGGAATGAAAGCAGCCTCGGTGGGCATCGACCACCTGCGTTCCTGAGCTCCTGTCATCTCCATGGCAGCGTTAGATGGATTAACCAATATGTCAATGCAGGATTAGAAGACTTGGCAGCTATGACATTTCTTTCTTCTGTCCACAATAGTCCTTGTTAATTCATCGCAGTTCTCTTTGTGGGTGCACCTGGTAAGGTCTCAGAATCCTTCTCGAACACCGTGTTGCAGCAAGTCATTCCCAATCAACTGGTGTTGGCATGCAAATAGAAATCAATTTTTTTATTCTTGGAATAAAAATATTGTTCCAGAGAATTTATCTTCATGACATGTAGGAAGCATTCAGTAGGGTTTAAGTTTTCTTTTGCACTCCAAGACTATGTCAACAAAAGCAAAAACTATCTCCCTCGAGAGCAGATTCTCCCTGGACCAGTCATGCAGCTCATTTTCCTTTCACGCATACATCTTATCCCACTGACGGTGGGCAAGACCTTCCTAGTTCCAGTCATGCAACAACATCTTGGTTTTAGTGAGTGGAGCACAAGCTTCATTTTGGTAATGTTTCTATTGGTGGCTCTTTTGCCCTGTTTCTTAGCACTTTTTCTCTCAGTGGCTTCTCATTCCTGAAGTTTCCAGAACTTTCATGTCCCTTTCTCTTCTTGGAATAGAAAATGATAATTAAAAAATAGAAAATAGAATAAAAATAGAAAATGATAATTAAACATAAAAATGTACAGGATAAAATATTTTACCCTCATAAGAGAGAGATTTGGAGAGGGCCAGGCCTAATCTATGGCAATGACTTTCTGTGACAGGATTTCAGGTAGTTACACCAAAGGGGAGTTAGGTGTGGAAGAGCAGCTCTTCTGTTGTATCTCAAATTGTACAACAGGATACTCATTCTCTTTTGAAAAAGGGTTGAGGTTTTCAGATTAGGACTCTACGAAAGGTGTCAGAGATGAGATAAAAACAAATATTCACATTCGGGAGCAGTGGCATTTAATAAAGTGATTAAGCAGTGACATTAAATAAGTTCTCAGGCCATTTTGAAGTGATTAATGTGGGTGGGTGGAGGCCAGGATTCGCAGGGGAAGGAACATAGGGATGTTTTTCTTGATTAAAAATTGCAAGCAATGGTGGTAAAAATTTTATGGGAAGTTTTGTTTGATTGTCCTTGGCATTAAATGACATTGATTATTTTTTTAAAAAGCCTCTCCCGCCCCCCCCAATAGGAGTAGAAAGAGTAAAGCCTATGGAGGAATGGAAATATTGGTGAGCAGATTCTGGGTTGGTGTTGGAATCATTGGCAGACGCTTTCACTTCTTCTCTGTCCATTAACCTGTCCTGTTTCCCAGGTGAATTTCACTGAACCAAGAGCATGTTTCCACGTGTGAGGAGGGCATTGCCTCCCTGTAGCATAGCTGTTAAGTATCTACTGCCAGGGCTATTGGGGGGATTCAATGAGATAGTTTGTGCAAAGTGCTTGGCAGAGACCTAGATAAATGACAACTGTTCAAAATTGTAAGATACTATTGCTGTTATCATTACCACATTCTATCTCTGCTACTACCTCTGACCCAAGGTGTCCTGTAGAACTACCCACAGGGCTTCTGACTCTAGGTTCTAACCCAGTGGTAAATTATAAGAATCATGTCTGTTTACCATCAATCATTCTTGTTTTATTTTTATTTTTACTTTTTTGAGAAAGAGTCTGTCACCCCAGCTAGAGTGCTGTGGCGTCATCATAGTTCACTGCACCCTCATACTCCTGGGCTTAAGAGATCCTCCTGCCTCAGCCTCCTGAGTAACTGGGACTACAGGCGCTCGCCACCATGCCAGGCTAATTTTTTTCATCTTTAGTGGAGACAGGATCTTGCTCTTGCTCAGGCTAGTCTCAAATTCCTGACCTCAAGGGATCCTCCCACCTCAGCCTCCCAGAGTGCTAGCATTACAGGCATGAGCCACCACACCTAGCCAACCATGCTTGTTTTTTTTCACTATTATATCAGATATATGATAGATACTTGTTGAATGAATCTGACCTGTGCACAATTTACAAATGAATGAAATTTAGATGGATAAATTCCACTCAGGCAGAATTCTTGATGCTGAGGAAGGGAGAGGTAAGTGGAATGACCCTTTAGGAAGGTAATATGGTATTATCTTGCCCAGCTTCCTACTAAACCAGGAATCACAATCTCAGCTTTCCTTCAAACATCCATCTGCTTCTCCTTAAATATTTGGATTAAGAGGTTTGATTGAATGTTTATATTTTTCTCAAGTTAATAGCAGGGTATGTTCTTTGATACATATGAATGAACTATGTTGCTAGACTTGTTGGAACACAGTAGAAGTCTAGGATATACGACTATTCATATAGAGCAGAAAGTGCTTGTATTTGAGTCATGCCCAAGTTCTGGTCCTGATTCTCTGATGAGGCTGTGTAGCGGTCAACAGCTTTGGCTTTGGAGACAAGGATCCCTGAGCTAGAATCAGAGGAAAAAACTTAAAGCCAGGGCCCTTCACTTGCGTGGGCCCCTTCCAAGGCCCTAGGAGGGAACTAGCAATGTGTTCACATCATCATATAGTTTACTAAGCTATGTATTTACATAATATATTTTAATATTTTCATTTATATACATATTTATATTTCATACATTATATATAAACAAATAAATAACATATTTATATATTTTTGGATAAATTCAAAATTTATGCATATTTATAATATATGTTTATTATATATACATATATAAAAATTATAATTAGTTAAGACTGAGGGCTCTTTCCATTCCCAATTTTATATGAATAAGCAATCAAAGAGTAAGTAATCAAAAAAAGTAAGGGGAAGGTAGTGATGTGTCAGGAAGTTACTTAATGCATGGTATCTGTAAATGTGTAATTTGTTATGAATTTCTTTTCTCTTTCTAAATAAATCTTCGCGTTTGCACCTATTTTTGTGTTTTTAGTTTTGTATTTGTTTTCTCCAAGGACCCTGTTTCCATCCCTGCTTGGAATCCTGGCACCATTCATTGACTCTCTGATCTTAGATAACCCACTTCACCTCTCTGAGTTTTTGTTTAATCTGTAAGACAGCTGTAAGCTGTTAAACAGCATAATAATCTTACATAACTACTAAGGTTATTGTGAGGATTAAACAAATTGATGCAGGTAAAGGTGCTAATAAATGTTAGTTATTATAGTTGTTATTCGTAATAATGTCCTGTTTGCCCGCAGATTCCATCTCGAAATGAACATCATAAAGTATTACTGCTCTCGTAATGGAGACCCCAGAGAGCTAGCTAGCCCCTTCCACCAGGTGAAGACTCAGCAGAAGGCACCGTGTAGGAAGAAGCTGGCCCTCCCCAGGCACCGAACCTGCCGGTGCCCCGATCTTGGACTTCCGGCCTCCAGAACTGTGAGAAGTAAATTTCTGTTGTTTATTAGCCATCTTGTCTATGGTACTTTGATACAGCAGCCTGAACAGGCGAAGACATAGGGTTACAGGTGAAAGGACTTAGACAGGAAGCTACAGGGATTATCAGGACTACTCTCTCCACTGTTGGCAAGAGGAAAAATGAAGGAATTCAGACGCTCCTTAAGCACTTAGCCAAGACTAAGGGAAGGTCTGTAGGTAGAATCCAAAGTGTCTGCAAACAGCAAAGTGTTCGGTTCCAACAAAGGACTCTTCATACTAGCACCTTCCTCCCGTCCCTCACATGGAATTCCTTCCTCCAACTCACTCTCCCACTGTGAAAAGAGGGAGCTATTTAATAATCAAGACCATCTTAAGACCAAGGATAATCAATTAATAACAACACTTCCCTGAAATTTCAATCCCCCGCAAACACACACTTTTTAATCAGAAGAACAGCATTCTACATCCCTCCTCTAATAGATCCTGGCCTCCGTCCACCCACATTAATCACTCCAAGATGGCCTGAGAACTTATTTAATGTCACTGCCTAATCACTTTATTAAATGTCATTGCTCCTGATTGTGGAGATGTGTTTTGCTTCTCATCCCCACCCATCTGTCCCAGAATCTGATTCTGAGGATGCCGATTCTCTTGTCAAATACAGTCAGAGACCCCTACGGTGTGCTGTCTTCGTGTCCTCACAAAGATCCCAGACATTTTGAAGTGGGGTGCATTTCTGCAAAGGCTCTACATTGTAACAGAAGACCCGGGAAAGCACATAAATTCATCTGCTGACACCCACTGTCTTTTTCAAATTTCATGGGAGAGGTTGGAAATATGGAAACTAAGCTATTTGCAAACAAACATTTTGGGAAGGCACTCAGGTTTGTGGCCTTCATTAGCAGAGCAGTCTGTTCAGCAAAGATCAGCTCTTTTCATGATTAGCAGGACAAGAATCTATAGTGGTCTTCTGTGACTCGTCTATGGAGGCTGACCTCCAGGGCACCCCCCAGTTCAGTCTCACCCAGACTACCCAGCACCATGCCCACTGCTTCGCGAGGGAGCCCCAGACCAAGCCAGGCCCTTCTTGTGATTTTCCATCACACCAAATGTCTTCATTCGCATTTTTGTCCTTGCCTTCTTCCTTGTTCCCTCACACGCCCTGACCCCAGTCCTCTTGCTTAATCATTCATTTATTTAACCCCAAACTGATTTATGAAACTTTTCTATGTGCCAAGCATTGGGGAATGCTAACAAATAAGGCAAGGTCCTAGTCTGCAAGGCGCTTAAGGTTTCACATGTAAAGATGGATGCATAAACAAAGTGGATGCACATTTCACGGGGGATAAATATCTGCTCAGTAAATATGGTAGCAGCAAGACAGCTTGGCTTAGCCAGGTCTGTGTGGAGGGGCTGCAGGCAAAGGTTTCATAGAGGAGGTGCCTCCCGAGGGGGACGATGGGTAGTTTCCAGGTAGGTGGGGAGGGGGGGTGTTGCATTAGGCATCTCTGTGTGCCGTGGGTGGGGTGGGCTGTGTTGGGAAGTCCCGTGTGGGACCCGAGCACACTTGTTCCAGAGCTTGCCCCTGTAATGTGTACTGTGCGTGTATGCATGCGTGTGTGTGTGTGGGGGGGCATGTGTGTGTGCATGTGCAGGTTACAGTGTGACATGTCTTTCCCAGCCTGATGCTTAGGAGCCTCGGTGCACGCATCTGAGGCAGTCTGTGAGGCAATGAGGCTTATTTAACATTCACTATGGGACAAATAAGAGAAAATTAAAAGAGCAATTTTAGGAGGGAATAATTGTTTTCCATACACCATAATTACAACTGCTTGTAAATGCTGCTATCATAAACGAATCTGCCGTTTAGAGTTCTCTTAAATTCTCTGGGTAATGAACAGACACTGAAGGAAGGGGACCTCGGCGCTCCGCACGGGGAAGTCGGGCTTGCACTGACCCCTGGCGTCTGCCTTCAGCAGAGGCTTCGAACAGCTGGCATAGTGCTAGCTGTCAGGCTGGGAGTGCTCCCTAACCTCCCGGTCCCCGGCTTTAGGAAGAACCCGTGCATCTTTGGACCGGAAGCGGGTCTTAGGATGTCAACCTTCCCAGGCCTTCTGAGGACACTCCTAATGTTTGTCTTCAGTGCTATTTATCCTCTTGTGCTCCCTGCTTCAACAAATGGCTCATTCAAAAGCTGCCATTCCAAAACCCGAATGTCATTTGTAATGCTTTCTTTCCTTCTCCCCCATTCTCATGACCCCAAGCCGGTGTCCATGCAAATCACTGCAGCTTTTTGATGGTGCCTCCTCCACCCGCTGCTTGGAATCAGGACACCGCCTTCGCTCTTGGATACTCCACCAGCCTCCTGCCTGGCTTCCCTGCTTGAAACTCGCTGTCGCTAGGGACATTCCCCTTTTAGCTCACTAAATTTATTCCTCAACTAACCTTTGATATGCTAGAAGGATTGCTGTTAATTGCTTCTATTAAGTAACTGCATGAACTTAGCTGTGTCACTTGGGCAATCTTCTCATCTATAAAATGAGAGAGTTTGGGGCCAGTATAGTGCTTTTCTATCTTTTTACTCTTAAGGACTTCTACTATGGGTTCCCTCAGCACCCTGCTCTTTCCCTTTGTTTTGAAAAATCTCTTCTACCAAATAAACTCGCCGATAAAAGTAAAATTAATTTGTGTGGTTTTTTTTTTTTAAAAAAAATCAAAGACATGTTTAAGTGCTAATTGGAGTATCTAGTCAGCAGAGGATAACCAATGTTAACCATGAAGAGTAAAGGCGAAACAAAAAGCCCTGGTATTTTATAACCTGAGCAGCCTTATCGTAAGTAAATCTAGCATTTCCGTTAGCTAGTTTGGAATATTGAGAACAGTGCATGACCTTACTTTCTTGCCATATAGATCCTCATGATGTAAAGGAAGCCACTGAAACAGGTGACCACTCAGGTCACACCTGGCTCTGAGATTCTAGGTTCTCTCAAGCACTCATATCTTAAATTGCTTTTAATATTAATATTTTCTAGAGTGAACATATCCTATTCCTCTTTAATTGCACCTGGTCCATAAATAAATGTCCCGTCACCAATGCCAGTTCTAATTAATTAAAGTTGGGAGGAGTTGTTCATGCTACTTGCAAATTGAGCATATATGTGTAAAGAACTTAGAACAAATTAATTTCACATAGATTTAATGATTGATTATTTAATGCATAGTAATTAAACATTTTTGGTAGGGTATAAAGAGTCTAATTAGTATTAATTTTTACATTACCAAATCTTATTTCTAATTTTTCTTTCTTGGTCCATTGGTATCTGAAAATTGTCATTTTTTTTCCTTTGATGCGATGCACGATTCATCCTCCTTTTTATCATCATCACCATTGTCACCGTGACACCTTTACCAGTGATGGGTGTGTGCTCTCCAACCAAGCAGGTTATCTTACCTCTGATAACTCATATTTCCCCACAGTGGCAATCTGGCTCGTTAAAGAGTTAGGCTACCCAGATTCTTCCCAGCCTACCGCCCTGCTTTTCTTCTTTACATATGTGCCAAATGTAGTGTGTGATCATAAATGGGGAAGAGGGGACAGCTAGGATATAAATTTAAAGACAGTTGGGAAAATTTTAATATGAACTGTATGTTAGATATAATTATTATATTAATATTAAATTCTTTGGATATGATAGTGGCATTTTAGTTCCATAGGAAAGAGTCCTTCTTAGAAGACACAAGCTGCTCGGAGTGCTCAGAGTGACATGCCATGATGTCTGCTACTTACTTTCAAATTAAAAAAAACAACAGATAGAAATAAAGAAAGGTGTGTGTGTGTGTGTGTGTGTGTGTATTCATATGCATTACACACAGAAAGATAGAGAACAAATGTGGCAAAATGTTAGCAACGGGTGAATCGGGGTGAAGGATTTATGGTCGTCATTATACCAGTTTCTGAACTTTTCTGTAGGTTTGAAATTTTTTACAACACTTGTTGGGAAAAGTCTTTTTTAAAATCACTTGGATATTATCCAGTTTTTTATTTCATAACCTTTTAGTTCCTTAAAACCCCAATTCCTCCCTGCAGTCCTAATCTCAGGAGGCAACTTTCCCCTTGTATTCAGTCAGGATAGGCTGCGTTATGATGCAATAACAATCTGAGAAGCTCAGTAAGTTAAACCATCAAAGGTTTCTTTCTTACTCATGCTACGCAGCCATTTCAGATCAGTGGGAGATTAAAGCCGTCTTTGTGAACATCTCATGTACCCTCATTCTCACCTCGTAAAAGCCTTGTCTCTGAAGTGGACTTTTTTCCTTTATTTTCAAAGGAAGAGGTTTCTTTTCTCTCATTTAAAGATAACTGCTTCACATGAACTCTGGACCCCATCCGCTCTGGGATTTTGCTTCCACAAAATACACCTGAGTTCCTCCACCTCTTACAGTTCCAGCCGCTTTCTCTCCATGTGCCGCAGTCTCCACATCTCAGAAAGCCCCGTGCTTGATCCTATTATAGCTTATAATTTCCCCTCTTCCTTTTTCCTGGCAAACCCTTCAAGCTTATGGTCTTTGCCGATGTCTGCACTTCCTGACATCCCAATCTCAGTTTTCACGCAAGCTGACATTTGTTCCCAAATTAGACTGAAATGTCCCCTTGAAAAACAAATACAGGCATACCTCATTTTATTGCACTTCACTTTATTGTACTTTGCAGACATTGTGGCAACGTTGCATGGAGCAAGTCTATCAGCGCCCTTTTTCCAATAGCGTGTGCTCACTGTCTGTCTCTGTGTCAGCATTTTTCAGCAATAAAGTATTTTTCAATTAAGGTATGTAAGTCTTTTTAGACATAATGCTATTTCACACTTAATAGACTATGGTATTGTGTAAATATAACTTTTATATGCATTTGGGAAACCCAAAAGTTTGTGTGATTGCTTTATTGCAGTAGTCTAGAGCTAACCCACAGTATCTCCGAGGTACACCTGTGGTGGCTGTGGTTTTCCACTCCATTATTCTTGATCTCTGCGGTGGGGCACTATTCACCACTCCCTCATCCTTGATTATTCCCTCCTACTTTGATTTTGGGGTTCTCCTCCTGTCCTCTGGGATTGCCCCTCATCTGTCTTCTTTAGTGGTGCATTTCTCTCCTGCCTTCAGACTTGGGAGGATTCTCCAGTGACCCTTCTCTAGCCTTCTCCTCATGTCTGTCAACCTCTTCCTCTGAGAGCTTGTTGGCTGTGGTCACCTCCTGCATGTCTCTCACATGCACATCTCCAGCCCTGACATTGTCCCTGCTATTTCAACCTCATCATCCCAGCTGCTCCTATCATCTTTCTGATTGAGTGACTCATCATCATCTCCAGTGAACACATTCTAACTCAAAATCATCACACTTCCTCTCTGCAAACTCTTCATGTTTCACTCTCAGAGGCACCATTTTTCTTCCAGTTTCCTGGACTGATAGAATATTGTGGGAGTCTTTGACTTTTTCTTCTTCTTCATTCCCCATTTTCTTCCTAATATCCCAAGTCCTATAGTTTTATCTCTAATGAACTCTCTTCTCTAGGTGCTTGTGGGTGGTTGTGAACATAGCTTAGGTCACAGGGAGGCTCTGAGCTGGGCTTTCTACTTCCTGCTCTTGGTTTTCTCCCACAATCCCCTATCATGAACCAACTAACGGAAGCATCATACTTAGACTCCTTAGCTTAGAATATAATTCTGACTCTGCACCCACAGCCTCTCACTGAACCCCTCTAGGTTTATTCTAGCTTCTTTCTCTGCAAATGCTCGATTCTTCTATTTGGGCTGATCTCTTTCTTCTTCACTACTCTCTTCCTTTCATTCCCTCCCTTTCCCTTTTATCTTCATTATTTCTTCCCCAAGTTTCCCTCCCCTCTCCCTTGTCTGTTTTCCCTTTCCTCTTCATTCTTCTCATTCTCTTTTCCTCTCCCTTCTTCATGTCCTCAGTGTTTCTTTAAGACCTCATTCAGTTTCACCTCCTCCATGAAGTCACCTCTCACTGTTTGGATTTACACTGAGTTTTCCTTCTCTCGCTGTGACCAGAGTTAGTCCCAAACAGTTCGGTAGTTAGTTATTTAATGTATCCTATTATTTTATTTCCAATAAACTTGTGAGCTCTTTGAAGTTCTACACAGAAACTACCACAGTTCTGGGCACATGACCATGGTCAGCAGGTACTTATGAGTTGATTAATTGATTTCTCTGAAATCTAATGCAAAGTATTCGTTACCTTTTTTATTCTCCTACCCTAGGAAGAACCATACCTGCAAGTTTCTGGCAATATTTTTTTCCTCCAAAATCCCCTATGGAGAAATTTGGCCCCTGAAAGAGAGGCTGGTGGTTTCAAAGTCCCAGGTCAGCCAATTTCCTTAGAATGTCCACATCTGTGCTATTACGCTGCTAACTAATCCTGTGTTATAGAAATAGTCACATTGTTTTTATGCCTTTTCATACTTGCCTTTCCCACATTTTCCATCTTTGCCATTACAATGAAGAATAATAGTGCTTTCATTTACATTAACTCATTTAATCCCCTGCATAATTCTTTTAGGGCTGGTAATATCATTAGATTGGCATTATTGTTATCCTGCAAAAAATGATAGTGGCGCTCAAAGAACTTCAACTGGCTCAAGATCAAACAGGACTCAATCCAGTGTTTTTTTTTTTTTCCAATTGATTCAAAGCCCTTTGCTCCTTCCATCACTGTAAGTTCATTTGGATCCAGATGCCCTTCCTCTGGGCTTGCATAGTTTCCATTGAGGAAAAAGTATGTATCACATGGTAGTGTAATCATTAATTTACAAGTCTGTCTATTCCATAATAATACCATGAGCTTACTGACAGTAGAGAACAGATCTTATTTAATTTCATATTTCCTAGTGAATAGCACAGGAAATGTTGGATGAATGTCTGTGTTAAAGCATGAATGAATGAATGAAGGGGAGAGAATTACGACCATCCTGTCCACCTCTTAGGGAACTTAGCACAGTTTTCACACAGCCTGTGTACTCTCCATGCTACATTGTACATGATTGTAAGAAAATCTGCAAAATTCCTTTCTCTTAAGTCTCCTTACCCATCCCATTTTCTTCCAGCAGTCTAGTATCCTCAAAAATACACATCTCACTGAAGTCTCTGGTCTAGCGCTGTGATTACAGCTCAGATAGACTAGAGTTCACACCTTCTGCTGCTAATTATTAGCTAGCTGAGTGGCTGTGGACATGTTATTAATCTCCTAAGCCTCAATTTTCTCATCTGCAACATGAGCACAATAAGAGTAAAACTTCATAGAGTTGTTGTGAGAATTCTATGGCATAATTTATATGAAGCTCTCAGCACAGATCCTGAAACATAATAATTTGCTCAGTGAAAGTTAACGAGTATTATTCTAGGGAAAGGTGAGCAATGCACTTTTGGGTAATAGCATGAGGCTCACTGACTAGCATGTTTTAAACTTCAAACTTAAAAAGGTCTTTCCTTGGCCAAACTAAAGCAGAGGATGGAGACAACAGCCTGGTCATGTCATCCCTAAACTCTACTTTCATCTGAATAATTCTGAGGCAGAGCGGGATGAGATGACCCTGGTGGGTCCTTTTTGCACCTTCTAGGACCTCGTAGAGAGTTGGAACAAGAGATTGGTTGCCGTTGATATTTGTAAATGGGTCCCCCCCCCCCCCGCCCATCCCTATCTATATTTTGCTGCACGGTTCCCAGAGTGGTTTGCAGTGCACCGTGTGTGCGTGTGTATGTGCGTGCACACGTGAGCACACACAATGCTTCTTTAATGGCCTGAGCTGCTACCAGGTGTCCAGAGACAGTGAAATAAAGCATCGCTGTTGGGTACTGCTGAAGCACATTTAGCACATATGTAAATTCATCTCCTGGGGCAGAGAGCGATATAGAGTTAGCATCACATTAAAGCTATTTATCACCAGATGCAGGGCTTTGGGTTTAGAGGACAGGTGGGCCACATCTCCACACAAATCGTCTCGGCTCTACTAGATCTCTAGGAGAAAAGACAGCAGCTGCTTCCTTCATCACAAAGCACTGCCCCCAAGCAGTCCATTCTATAGGTGAGCAAACTGAGGTCTAATGAGATAAAACTACCCACAAACCTAGTTTGAAAGGGACTCACGGAGGGCTGTAGTCAATGTCTTCCACTCGTGTCAAATTGGAAAGAGATTGATCTTTGGCATCAGATGGGAAGACTTAGATTCAAATCCTAACTCCAGTGGTGTGCAAATTTTGGCAAGCTTTGTTTTCCCTAACCCTTGGTTTTCTCTTTTGTACGATAAGGACTGTGATACCTCTTAGGGTAATTTGATTATTCATCTGTTTTTCATAGGCTTATTAAGGACGTGTTGTGTACCAGGCTCTAACGGTATAAGAATTAGGTGACATTACAGATGAGTATCTGACCAAGTGCTTGACGCATGGTGGGTACTCCATAAAAGTTCTGTCTCCTGTTCTCAAGACTTGCAGGGTTCACTGACCTTTCTCCAGGGAGGAATTCTTCCAGCTTCCTCTGGACGTGAGTCAGATCTGGAGTATTTGCAGACTGACTTCATTCCCTGCGTCCCCACTCCCTCCCCACCCTCAGAACTTTTCCCTCGGGGCTCTTGGGACTAGAATACTAACTCTGACAGATGATCTTTGAGGGGAGAGAAATCTCTGACACTCTAGGCCCTCGGTGACAGCACAAGGATATTCAAAACGATCCTGCTTGTGCTAGATAAAGGTGACTTGTCAAAGGCGGATGGGTTGTTTTCAGCAACAGCTTCGAGGAAAGCCTGACAAGGGAACTGCTCTGCCCATCCTAGGACAAGGCCTGTGGCCTTCCGCAAAGGTGAGAAAGATGCCGGGGTCAGAGCGAGACAGAATGCCTGGGAAACAGGTCAACGGGGAGGGAGGATCAGCTGAGAATAAGGGTCACTGGGGCAGTGGCCCAAATCACTCCATCCTGGGGAGTTCTCACTCCCACCTTGCCCTTTGCTCTGAGTGCCTTGTCACCATGGCCCCAAGAAGGACCCTCTGTCTTCCCTTCCACCCTGCTCTCAAGAGCGTCCACACGTGACTCTTGCTAGTGCCCCGCCTCTCTTTCCATTGTGGCCTTAGCCACGGCAATGAATGCAGGAAAATATAACAACATAATCCTCTTCACACCATTCAGTCCCCATAGGTCCTCATTCAGAATTCTCCATTTATCTGGTCATTAGATCTAATTAAATCCCTCCAACTTAGAGCACTGATGAGTGGCACCACTTTCTCTCGCCAATTAAAATAGAGGAGATTAAAGAATGCCCTCGGCACTTTGTCCTTGTGAGGGTGGTGGCAGGGGAAGAGGCAGGGGAGGAGCACAGAGGACTGTCCTTTATCTTGGAAGATGGCATTGATATAATGTGGGCTCCTGCCAGGAAAATGTACCCTTTATGTGGCTTTTCTAGCTGTGGTCACAAATGTGCAGCAAATAGTCTGTTGCCTCTTATAGAAACATCTACTTCTTTCCTAAGATGTTTTGAAAAACTTAAATAAAGGATATCTAAGATAAGACAACTAAACAGAAAACAAAAAGAGAAATCAGGATTGGAGAAGAAGAAAATTAATAAATATATTCATCCAAAGTATTAACTAATACATTTGTTGCAATTGACACATTATCTGATTGGAGCTTCCCAGTAGCGAAGGCAAAAAAGGAAACATAGTACCATTCATCACTTAAAATGGGGAAATGTACTTTCCCACTATCCCCTACTCTTAAGAAATTAAAAAAAAAAAAATTGTCCTAAAGGAACTTCTCATGTAGCACTTCATTTAAGAGGCATTGAGTGATAAGCAATGTTTTCCATAATATTACTTAGTACTTACTGTCTTACATTTAATAGGTTCTGGGTGTCCAGAGTTTGGGAATAGTGCTTCATTCTTTGAATGGTTGATTTGCCCATACAGGGCTGAAATAGTGACCTCAGCTTTACCAGAACAGTAGTTGGGCCAACTCAGCTCATTGGGTCAAGCAGAGAGAAGGGAAAGACTATGACTCTACCACGTCTGGCTCCCCAGCAAGGTCCTTCTGAAGAAGAACCCCCACTCTTTGCCCCTCTAAAAACAATTCTGCTTTCTCTGTCTCCCCCCACTGATGTGGTTGGCTCATGAAGACAGTCACCGGACAGAAACAGGGGTTCAGCACTTTGAGGAGCAGAAGCAGGCTCCAGCCTCACCCCCTGGAGATCATCCCAGCCTAATCTGTCTCTCTGCATCATGGCGTTTTGAAGACCTTTTGCTGTCTCTCTCCTCTTGGCATTAGAGGTTCCCATTTGGGGAGGATATGCATGGAAATACTCTTCTGAGCCTTCTCTACTATTTGAAGTGGAATACACACCCGTTTGGCAGAGAGGGTTGAAGGAAGGGCGTGTGGAGGCAGAGGAATGGGGAGGTGATTCAGCACACTAGCTCTGAGCTTCACCCCCTTCCAAGAATCAGTGGGGAAGCCAGGCTTCCACTCAAGTACAGTCCCATGGGGCAGCGAGCTGCCACCAAAGGAGATTCTTTCGTGTGCAACTTCCTGTTCTCACCCCAGGCTCCTTCGAGAGACTCCAAAACAGAGCATTAGGTTCATAAGGCTGCATAACCCACCCCTACCCCACCCCATTCTGAGCACTCGCAGCCCTTCTCCTGGGTCTCCGCACTCTCAGACCCACACAAACAGCCGTGTCTTCAAGAGAGGTCCAGATAAGAGCTCCCACTTTGCCCTTGACTCCAGAAAGTTCTCATTCAATGATCCTTCTAAAGAACCCCCTTTTTTTTTCTCTTGGATTCCTGTCTCCAGTGCTTGGCCACCCACCTGGCTCCTAACTCGGCTTCTCGGCCCAGGATCCTGTATTTCTTCCTGCCCTTTGCACTAGCTCTCTGTTCTTCTTCATGTCATCACCTGGGATGATGGTTAATGTCATGTGTCAGCCCAACCGGGCCAGGGGCTGCCCACGCATTCGACTAAACACTATTCTGGGGTGTCTGCGGGGGTGTTCACAGAGGAGCTGAGCGTTCGAGTCAGTGGACTCAGTCGATGGCTCTCTGCAGTGTGGGTGGGCGTCATCCCATCTGCTGAGGCCTGAACAGAAGAACATAAGGTGAGGAAGGGAGAATGGGCTCTCTCTGCCTGGGCTGGGGCCTCTCTCACCGGCTCCCGCCCTCAGACTGGAACTCACGCCATTGGTCCTCAGCCCCGGGTTTGGTCTGGGCTATGTCATCGGCTTTCCTGGGTCTCCAGCTTGAGACAGCAGGTCGTGGGACTTTCAGCCTGCATGCTCGTGTGAGGCAATTCCTCATATCACACATATTACACGTGTATTACATACACACACACACAGATGTGCCTATATGCATTATCGGTTCTGTTTCTCTGGAGAGCCCTAACTCTCGCACGAGGTAGTGCCCCTGCGACACTTGAGGCTGCCCCCTGGCTACCGATCAAAACCTAAAACCCAGCAGATTTTTTCCCCCCTCACTGACCAAACTGAGCCGAGGCCAAGCCCTGTTGTGCCAGAGCATGTTTCTCGTTTCACATCCGGGGCTGTTTTCGTGCTGTGGCAGCTGTCACCTGTTCACTCTCACTGTCAGCGGGGAGGAAGCAAAGCATGGTGGAAACTCAGGGAACACGAACGTTGGTAAACCCTGCCCTTGACTAGTGACTTCAAGTGTACGCTCCGCTTCCAGCCAACGCCCCCCCAAAACTTCTCGTGCCAGTGCCTTGAATGCAGTTGTTTCCTCTCATCGGGAGTCCAGCGCAGTGGGGTGAGGTGGGGAGGGAGCGGCTGTGGGTCTCAAACTGCATGCACTGTATTTGGTCATGGGAGAGAACAGTGGCCCCGGCAGCTTGTGTGTCCTGTGTAGGGAGGCTCCTTAAAGGGGGTCTTCATTCACAGATAGCCTGATTTCCTGTGTGTGAGGCTTTCATGAGATTGCGTGTGTCAAGTGCATAGCGTAGTTCTTGTCACGTTGGAAGGTGCACCCCGAGGTCAGCTCCATCTCTCTCTCCCCTTTTCACCCTTTCCCCTCCCCTTTCCTCTCCCATCCCTTGCCTTTCCCAAGTCTCCCACTCATCCCTGAGGGAAGCTGGCGCTGCCAGTTGCAGTAGGAGCGTCAACTCCAAAGGGGGCGCTCTAGGATCAGGAAAAGGGCCTTTGGGGACCCTGCCGTGCGCCTGTGAGGACTGTGCGCTGGTACCTACAGCCGGACATTTAAAAAATGACTTTTGTGAAGTCTTTGCCTTGATATGCTATCAATTTTTCCAGATGCCTTTTCAATATCTGTCTACAGAACTGTATGAAATTATAGTAAGTCCTGCAGCTGAGGGGACGGCGCTATGACAGACATCTCTGGCTCGGATGAAAGGAGCTAGCGACACACTCCTGGTAGTGGGTCCACTCCGGGGGTTGAACGGGGGGCTGCCCGCAGCTGCTGCCCTCTCGCCCTTCCTCCACATCTGCGCCCCTGGCAGGAAGCAGAGCTGGGCTGCAGGCTCTGGGGCAGCCCGGGGCGAGAGGCTGGCCCGGGTTAGCCCCTCTCTGCTGGATAGACCGGGGCCTGCAAGATGGGGCAGGGAGGGAATGAGGGCCTCAGCAGCCCTCCCTGAGCCCCCCTGCGTCGCAGAAGGGGCTAACAGGACAGCACCTTTTCTGGAAATTAGAAACCTAAATACACCAGCCCATCGGGTGGTGGGAGGGAGGAACTTAGACCTCCAAAAGGCCCCCAACCTCTCACCATATTCCATTTATTACCTTTCAGGGTGTGCAGGGCAGGAGCACATCCCACCAGATTCTTGAAAAAAAGGATGTGAGAAAGGTGAATAGGCCCCCCATATGGGAATGAGTGAGGGAACACGTGCACCTAAAATAAACCGAAAGCCTCCCTTCTGGTGGGGCTTTGCCTGTGCCTGTGGGAGGGCCCCAGGCTTTGAAGGGGAAGACCCCCTAGGAGACGGCATAGCAGGGCCGGCAGGAAGTGCTCCTGTCTCTGCAGAAGCCTTGGGAGGATGAGGGTGGCTGCACGGTGGCAGCCTCAGGGATCGGAGGGGCCCCGGCGTCCTCTGACGCAGTCCACGCGCCTGGGCACCGGCCAGCCCAAGAGGAGGAAGGTCCCAAGCATGTGTCACAACAACCTGCGGGCTGCCGTTTAACAGCGCTCGCCATCTCGTCCGTTTTGTCCACCTGCCAAGCCCGTTTCCACCGAGCTCTCCAGAGCGGGCGGCCACTGAGGCTCCCATCTGTGGCTGATGACAGACGGCCCTGCCTCGCGTGAAGCGCAGGAAGTTAAGAAGCTTTTCTGTGCTGTCGTGGAGAGACCTCTGGCTGGAGGCAGTGCTCTCCGAGGGCAGCGGAGATACTGTCAATTACACACCTGTCCTTCAGGTGTCGGGGCTGGGCTGCGACGGGCTCTGTGTGCAGGTGGATGGGCGCGCATGGGTGCTGGGAGCCCGGTGGGGCCTGGCTCTGGGCGGGCCTGGTTCTTCCCTTTTGCCCTTAACTCATTGCGAAGTGACCCGTCAAGGTGACATCACCCTAGGGGACGGTCGTGTCCTACAAAGGGGGTCCTGTTTGAGGGGAGTCTAATATCTCTGTCATAATAGTGTGTCAACCTCAACCATGCATACTTCTGACACCTGCCCCAGGGGTTCCCACACCTGTTTGGTTCATAGCATCCTTTGTCTATCAGTAGATATTTATGGTCCTCACAGGCCAAAAGGACTAACAGTTGCATTTTTTTTTTTTTTGAGTAGCTAGGGTCAAACAACTTTATATGCATTAATGTCCTAACAACTTAGTAGCCATTTGAAAAAAATATATAAACTGAAAGAAAAAACATTTTTATTTCACTTTTGAATGATCTTAATTACTTACTAATGGGATGTGTATACCTGTTGGGCACTGCACAACTTCTCAAATCTTGGACGCTGCCACTTTCACTTTCCATTTCATGATGATTTTTGTGCAGTACTTACTTCTTATGACAGCGACCACAGAAAAGCTACCTTCAAAAAGACATGACCTAATTGAAAGGAAATCATAAGATCTAATGTCGAAACTGTCAACCACCTTGAGTTAGTATCGCTTGGTGTCTGGCAGCTGTTGAGTATCTATCTGTGTGTCTTTCTAAAAATTAAAATATTCTGCAGGGATATGCAGGGTCGCTATGGTGACCCAGGACACCTTGTTGCACAATTTGGGGATAATGGCTCTACTCTATACATTTATTGCATCTCTTTATGTTGAAGGAAGTGGAGTGAACTAGAAGCTGTGTTGGGAGCAAAGAATGAGGAGAGAAAAGTTGCTGGATTAACCCATGTCTTACCTTTCTCAGGACACATTCTCAGGTTTTGCTCCTTCCAAGGAGAGGCATTTCTAGTAAGAATCATGGGGCTGGGTCTTTCCTTGGAGTGTTGAAGATAGATTGTGCTGAGTAGGATGGAGCATCTCCATGGGTTGGAGGGCTGGGTCCATGGGTCATGCCTGGAATCTTCTGGTCACTTCTCTTCCAGTTATTTCTAGATCCATTTTTCCTGAATCAACTTCCTTGTTCAATAACTGTGTATCATGTTTCTCCTGTGTGAGCACAGCACAGTGATGAAAAGCAGGACTCAGGAGCTAGATGCCTACCACCTGGTGACTTGGGGAGGATCTGACCTCTGTCCTTCAAATTCTACGTCTGTAAAATGGGTTTAATAAAATGAGACACCTCATTGGTTTGCCATGAGATTGAAATGACCAAATGGAGATGGAGAGCAATGTTTGCCATGATTCTATGCAGACCCTGGGCAAACAGCTGTGGCAAAACGAGTGCGGTCTATGCTCTACCTGGCTTATGGGCCAGGAGAAAAAACAAATATCAAAACAGACCAAACAATTAATTGATCGTGATTTTGATGTGTGTTTAAAGAAGTGTGGTATTCTATGGGAGGCTGTAACATGTGGCTTTGACTTAGGTGAGGGTGGAGGCGGGTGTCTCAGAAGAGTTCTGAGACATTCTTCCCAGCGTAAATACCCTTGAGTCAGACTCAAAAGATGAATAGGAGTGAGCTGGGTTGGAATCTGCTGGGTGGAGGAGGTAGGGAAGAGTGGCCCAAACAGAAGGAACTCTATGACAAAGACCTTGAGACTCCAGTTAGTGTCAAGAACAAGGATGAGTGAGTCAGGTGGGGGCAAAATCATACAGGGCCTTGGGAGTCCTTATTAAGGAATCTTAAGGTTTTTTTTCTTTTTTTTTCTAAGAATGACTGGAAGCCATTGAAGGATTTTGAGCAGAGGAATGACATGGCTTTGTGTCTCACAAAAGATCGCTCTGGTTGCTGGCTGAAGACTGGACTCCAGTGGCAAGAGGGAGAACAAAAAGACCAGTCAAGAGCCTATTTGTAAATACTCTGGGGGAGATAAGAGGTGGCTCTGTGTATGGTGACAGTAGAGACAAGGACAGATTGGAGAGATAATTTGGAGGTGGAAGGGTTATGATGGCTTGACTGAAGAGAGAGGGAAACCAGGGAAATGTCCAGGAGTCTGCCCAAGGGAGCTGGGGCGAGCAAGGTGGGGCCTAGTGACAGAGACAGGGGCCTAATGACAGAGACAGGGCCTAGTGACAGAGACAGGGCCTAGTGACAGAGACGGGGGCCTAGTGACAGAAACAGGGCCTAGTGACAGAGACAGGGCCTAGTGACAGAGATGGGGGCCTAGTGACAGAGACGGGGGCCTAGTGACAGAGACAGGGCCTAGTGACAGAGACAGGGCCTAGTGACAGAGACGGGGGCCTAGTGACAGAAATGGGGGCCTAGTGACAGAGACAGGGGCCTAGTGACAGAGACGGGGGCCTAGTGACAGAAATGGGGGCCTAGTGACAGAGACAGGGCCTAGTGACAGAGATGGGGGCCTAGTGACAGAGATGGGGGCCTAGTGACAGAGACAGGGCCTAGTGACAGAGATGGGGGCCTAGTGACAGAGACAGGGCCTAGTGACAGAGATGGGGGCCTAGTGACAGAGATGGGGGCCTAGTGACAGAGACAGGGCCTAGTGACAGAGACGGGGGCCTAGTGACAGAGACAGGGGCCTAGTGACAGAGACGGGGGCCTAGTGACAGAGACGGGGGCCTAGTGACAGAGACGGGGGCCTAGTGACAGAGACAGGCCTAGTGACAGAGACGGGGGCCTAGTGACAGAGACGGGGGCCTGGAGGAGGGAAAGCGTCCATCAAAGGCTCTGGGTAGTGTGTAAAGGAGCAGATTATCCCATCTCCCGAACCACTTCCTGCAAATACATCTTAGAAAATTGAAATAAAACAAGATTTCTGTATTTCTCCTCTGAGATATCCCGATAACCGTCTCAGGTCTTCCCTTTATTTCGCCGGGGATGGAGCACGAAGACCTCATTGTGGGAAGAACCCACTGTGGCTTCAGAGTTCCCAACGGAACCTCAGACCTGTTTGGAGTAATTAGAAACGAAGCGTATCATTATGCCGGCCACGCACTGGCCTGTCCAGACTCGCTGTCAGTTCCTTTCCCCCCTTCTCTCTGTTGCTGTCTTTCTTTCTTGTATTTAAGAAAAAAAATGTTTTTGATATTAATTAAGTTACATGGCAATTTCCTCCCCCTAATTAAAGTGGAACCTTTTCACAGGACACTTTGAAGTGTGGCTCTGTGGATATAAGAAACTTTTCATCCTCCGCCAGAGCTCTGTAGTGTCTCTTCATATTGTTCACTTCAGTCAGAATAAAACTCTTTCTGATAATGAAGGGAAGAGCATTTAACTTTTTCCGGCTAACGCTCGGGGGCAGGTCGGCCTGGAGCAGGGCGGGGGGAGCCTGCTGGAGCCTTGGCCTCAGGTGGTGTGTGTGTGTCGGGGGCACAGGACATGGCTCGGGTGCATCTGGGAAGGGTCCCGCTGGGGTGGCAGGGCCGGGAGGGGGGCGAGGGGGACAGAAACGGGAATGAGAGGGCGGCCGGGAGCCCCCTGGCTCAGGAGATGGGGCGAGCAGCTGCGCCCGCTCCTGGGCGACCGCTCAGCAACCTCAGTGACTTCTTGCTATGGGCTTTGATGTCCCTGATGAGAGTGTAGTGGTTGGATTGTGAGTCCTTCCCCTCTAATTTCCAAGGGACAGTTCCTGCGCTCTGTTTAGGCTCCGGGGACCCCCTGAGATGCCCAGAGATGGAAGAGTGACAATGACCCAAAGAGAAAGACAGGAAGTAAGGAAATGAAGTGAGGGCGGCGGAGAGAGTCAAGACAGGAGGAGTGCTCAGTCCCCACCGTGAAAAGCCTCACCTGGCCAGGGAGGTATTTTCTACTTTTCAGACCCTTCGGATTCCTCTCATTTGCTTTTTCACCTCCCTCCAAGTTTTCCTCTTTCAAACCCCTCCAGATGCCCTCTAGGCGGGCAAAGAAAAGAAGGAGTCTTGTCCCCACCCTGCTCGGAAACCAATTTCTCATGAAAACACCCCAGGGAGGAGGCAGAGGCCACTGGTTTTTATCTGTGAATCTTACGGCTGGCGTTTTCCCTGCAGATATCGACAGCCAGTAAAACACATATCACAGGTGGAACGAGCAACGGCCCCGTGTGTCCACCGCCTCCCCGCCAAGATGCCACCAGTCCAGAGTGTCAGAGGCTTTAATTGGATTATTGCTGTTTCTGCAGCTGTCTCGAGGTGTCTCCCAAATAGCTCCAGATCCACAGACAAAGGCGAATGGGAGCGGCCGAGCCCCCCTTCAGGAGGCACATACGGGAGGCGAGGTGGACGGAGGTTCCCTTCCACTGGTCCTGCTTCAGCAGCTCTGTCAGGGCCCTGTCTCAGGCCAAGGAGGCAGGAGCAGGAGGCCTCAGCTTCCTGCCCCACCTGCAAACACCAGGAGGAGGAGGAGAAGAAGAAGAAGCAGGAGGAAGAGCAGGAGAAGGCAGGGAGGAGGGGGAGGAGAGAGGGGTGGGGGAGAGGAGAGGGGAGGGAGGAGGGGAAGGAAGGGGAGGAGGGGGAGGAGGGAGGGCTGCTTGTGGGGAATGGATGCTTAAACTGGATTGAAGAGAGGGACAGGTTATTACAGGCTGTAGAAGAGTTGGGAAGGTGGGGGGTGGGGGTGGGTCCTGATGCCCTGCAGCTTAATTCAGCAACTTTAACTCAGCTCCATGTTGGCTCAGTGAGTGCTGAATGCCAGGCATTAAACTAGGTGGTAGGAAGGAAGACAGAGTCCCTGATGCCAGAGGTTCCCAGCCTGGCAGGGGAGCAGCTACACATACACATAACTCTAGCAGAAAGTGGTTGCGTCCTGCAAATGTAAGAGAAGAACAAATAACAAGCTCTGGGAGCATCAGGAAGGCAAACTCGATTCTGACTAGGGGAGATCTGATAAAAGCCTCATGAAGGCATGATTCCGGCTGCCTGGATTACATTTGGGCAGGTGGGAAGATGGCAAAAGAAGAATGTTCCAGACAGAGGGAGCAGTGGAATGAGAGGAGCTGAGGAGGAGCAGTCCCTGGCGTAGCTGTGTGCTAGGCCTCTTCACTAGGACAGGACTGTCGGAGCTAACGGGGGCTGGGGGGGCGGCAGTGGCGAGGGAAGAAAGGCGTAGCAGTGAGGGAGCAGCAGTTGTGCAAGAGCTTGTCCACCAGGCTGAGGAGTGGGACTTTTCTTTCTGTGTCACAGGGAGCCAGGGAGGACTTGTGAGGCATGGAGTGATGGGATTAGAACTATGTTTTAGAGGAACACTTCTGTTCCATTTTGACACATACTCCCTAATCCTTCATCCCTGCCACATGGCTTGCCATTGAAAGAGCTGGGACACAAAACACACTTCAGTGTGTGGGTCAGGAGAAATCCCCAGCCCGGCACCGGCTCCCCACCTCCTGAACCTGGCCTCTACTCGTCTGTACCCGTACCGTGGACAAGTGTCGCAAGGCTGCCAGAGAGCAGGGCACGGAAGACAGACCGCTCTTCCCAGGGACCCTCGGTTAAGCACCACCTGCATCTCTGGTGGTCATGCTGACTTTGATTAAGGGTTATGATGATAATCATGCAACCAAATATACAAATGCCAAGAGATGTGCAGGAAAAAGGTGATGAGAGATAGAGTGGGATTGGGGCTAATCTGCGAAGGCTTTTCGAGAGAGGTGGCCTTACGTTTGAGATCTTACAGGGAACGGTAAAATGAGTCGGCAGGAAATAAAAGGGAAAGGAGATCCAGGAAGAAGAGTCATCAAAGCAGAAGACAGCAAGTTTGACAAGGGATGAGGGCATGGGGCCTTGGGGGGAACAGTGAGGTGGACAGGTGTGACAGGACTTGGAGTGGAGATGCCAGCCAAGGTGGCCATGAATTCCAGGTGGTAAAAGTCTACAGTATGGTCTATAAATAATGGGCTATGTCCGTCCATTCTCCAGAGCTCTTCCTTCTTCAGCTGCACCCTGAGTGTAAGGCAGGAGGCCCCTCTTATTTTTTTCCCAAGGGGTACAGCTGTGCATGATGGATGGGACTGGACCCTCAGTTGGAAGATCGGGAGTAGTCATTGCATCTCCCTGAAATCTGCAAGGGCAGGAAAGGTGCTTTGACCCGGGCAAGCAGTCCTGCTGAACTGAAAACGTTGGAGATTATACATGTGTAGTCTTCCCTCCATAACCGTGGGGGACTGGTTCCAGCACCTCCCACAGATACCAAAATCCGTGGATGCTCAAATCCCTGATGTAAGATGATGTCATATTTATAAAAAACCTACACACATCCTTCTATATACTTTAAATCACCTAATTGGACTACCTAATACAATGTAAATGCTACGTAAATAGTTGTTATAATATATTGTTTAGGGAATAATTACAAGAAAAAAGTCTGTACCAGTTCAGTACAGATGCATTTTTTAAAAAATATTTTTTATCTGCAGTGGGTTGAATCCGTGAATGAACCCACAGATACAGAGGGCCAACTGTATATCTATTCTGCAAGGCAGCTAGACCCAAGGCCTGTGTGATAACCTGCGTTCTTTGTATCTTGGCAGTGAATCTGTGCTGCCCAGCTGAGAGCCAGGATTGGGTTTTAAATGTGCTCTGAATACCTGGGAATATCTTTTCATGGCATGGCTTCATGGGAAAGTCCTTTTTTTTTTTTGACAAAGGCAGCAAATTCTACCTGGATGAATAGGTAAGAAGTTTAACAACTATTTGTGCTTTACCATTAAAAAAAAAGCCATCCACATACTATTTAATGTTTACAGAACACATATGAAGACTCTAGGGTAGATTTTATTATGCCCATTTTACAGACGAGGAAACTGAAGCTCAGAGAAGTTAAGTAATTTCCCCTAAATCCCATAGTTCTTAATTGTAGAACAAAGACTCGATGCCTTTTCTTCTGAGGACAAATAGGGTGTATTTTCTGCCGCAGATACAGTCCTAAGGATTATCAATTCTTCCCCATCAGAACAAGGTCCAGTTCTTGAATCTAACACCTGATTCTTATAGCAGGGATCCCTACAGGGTGGGTCTTTAGCGCTGATGAAAGCTGGATTCCAGTCGCCAGCCATAGGAGACACCTGCAGGCATTCCAGCCAACCCAAAGACCTAGAAAGAAAACCCAAGCATTCTTAACCTTTAAAAAGATCTTAGCCTGTGGACAGATAAATTAACTCCAGGGCTCTGGGGAGATTAAACCTTATTTTATGGTTTGCTTGTTAAAAACGCATAACTCCAAATCTCACCAGAGATTGCAATTAAGATAGCACTGGGCTAAAGCCATATGAGAAGTATTATTTACTCCTGGCTCCCTGCAAAGTCCAAAACGACAATGGGCTTTTCCATTTCGTAACCTGCAGTCGATCTGAAGCCACCTGCCTTTGTACCTAAAATGCTTTAGGACACGTGCTTCTCCTCTGTCAGCATAGCCGCCACCATGGCTCTGTTATCCTTTGTGGTTGCCCAAAGTAACCATAAAAACCGAAAGTTAAAACAAAGTTTCCAGGACATTAATGTTCAAGAGACACCAAGAACATTTTTTACCATCTGTTCCTCTACTGTTCCCACCTGAGGGGCCCTTTTTCTGTGTTCCCCTTTGAATGCCTGAAATGTACAAGCCCCAAATAGCTCCCTGATTTGTAGCAAAATCCCAGGAAAAGCTAGATCACCCCGGAGCTGTCTGATCTCACTAAAATATGCCCAATAGAGAACCATTATGAGCCTTCTCAATCATTGCTATTAGAGACCACACGGGGAGAGTCAAACAGATTTTGTTTCTCCTAAAAATTCTGTGAAAATTTGGTTACTTTGTTTACTCAAAGACTATCAACAAGAACTCTTTAGATTACTTTCTGGGGTCCTTGTTACCTCTCGAGATTAATCATTTTTGGGTTTTTGTTTTCCCTGTCTTCTCTGGGTATAGAAGAGATATAAGGAACCAGTCTTTCTCTGAAAAATTCCATCTTAGGCACGGTGGTGAGGCTCTTTCTCAAACTCATCTTTTCCATTTTAAGACTCACATGGGGCATTTGGTTAGTATTCACATTGTAGATTCTATTCAAGAGTTACTCAGCCAAGTGATTCTTATAATCAAGTGAATTTGGAGATGCTCGTGTCGTGGGGAAGAACTCTGAACTGGGAGTTTGGAGAACTGGGTTTTAGACTAATCTTTACTACCTACTAGCTGTTTGAGCTTGATCTAGTTGCAGTGTCTGGTTGTTAAATTCCTCCTCGTAAAAGAAGGGGCTGCTATGATTGTGTCAGGCATGTTCTAATTGCTTTGTAAGCACAAATCCTATGAAGTAGTCCCAAGGTCACGCAGCTCGTTAGAGGCAGGGCCAAGACTCACACTGAGGTTGGCTAGACTCAGGAGCCCACCCTTCTGGCTAGTATGCTATGCTACCTCTGTAGGTAGGTGCTCTCAGCTCTACGATCCTACGAGAGTTTCTTATAGCCAAAGACAAGACCTCACATATTATATAAGAAGTAGACCTTCCATTGCAACTTTTCCATCTCTGTCCTGGGCTAATCCCCTATCTCCTAAATAACACAAAGGCCCTGGACCCGCTCTGCATTATTATTTTTTTTTTCCCTTCTCTGGTGATTATCTGGGGCTGATTTGGCCAAACTTCTAAGTCTGTTGCCTAGCAAGTCCCAGCACATCTGGAGTCCTGCTGTTGTTTCAATTGCACAGCTGTCTGCAGCAAAGATGCAGTCATCGGAAAGCTGCTGTCCAATGGAAATCCAGACAGCAATCTTTCTATGGATCAGCTCTTTATACCTTTGTGTGGATTTCGCTTCTCACTCACAAAGACAACGGAGCGAGTTAGCAGAGTTCATACTGAGATGTGAGTGGCTTTATAACCAGCATGAGGAAGATTTCCACAGAAAAACCTCTTCTTTCCTGGTGGCAGACCTGAATTTTTGCTAAGGGGGGAAAAAAAGCTCTCTCTTCGAGAGCATTTGTGTGGACCCAGGTGCTTTGAAATGGAGAAAAGCTAGAAGATTCCTCTGAGGCAAAGGGACACCGACAAATAGTGCAGGCCCCAAATTTAGGTTGTGCAGACCTGCACATTAAAAAGTTTCCCAAAGCTTAAGGAGGCAGAGCCAATTTGAAGCTTTTCTTTTATTTCGTGCAACAGGGTGGAGGATATTGTTTTGGGGGGTGGGAAAGATTGAAACCTGCAGGGAAAGTAAATGAAAAACCCAAATCTCCACTGGAGGTGTAGATAAAAACCAGAAAATAAAAAAAGAAAGCAAAACTGACCAGTCTTATTTAGCTCCCCAAGGAGAGAAGTGCTGAGGAAAGGAAGAAAGCGACAACAGTAGGCCCTGTGATCTTGCATTCTATTAATCAGGCTGCTCAGTAGCAGACACTCTGCCAGACAAAGGCCATTGATGTTCAAAATGGCGACGCACCCACCGCGGAGCCCACAAGTGGCTTCCGCGTCCACAAAGACCAGGGACATTATATTCAATATTGAACTTCAGAATGTCAGAACCGGATGGGACCTTAGAAGTCTTCTGGTCCAGCCCCCTCATTTTGCAGTTGAGGAAACTGAGGCTCAGGGGTCATGAGGCTGGTAGATGTAAAACTGGGAACGAGGCCCTGAGCTTTTGGATTTCATGTGCTCTTTCCTACCCCACGGTGCGACAACCCCAACTCTGTTGTTATAGTTAACCGAGCCTGGGTAATCTGCGAATAATAATAATAATAATACTGGAGTTACTTTCATTGGGTGTATTATTTGACTGCATAGAGCTCGTCAATGGCTCAATTAATTAATTATATTAGCAGTTTCATCCCTCTCTGTTTGGCGTGTGTTTTTATTTCCTCTGTGCTTCCAACGTGCAGTTCTCTTTATGTGAAGGCCGAGAAGGTGATCCGGCGAGCTCGGAGGATAACTCCCTCCCTCCTGGGTCTTGTCAATGACTTAATTTATTAATTTAACCTCCCTCTCAGTTTAGAAACCTGGACACAACTGGAGTGCTTCACATCAGCTGTCAGTATTGTCATTCACATTTGTATCAATAATCCTGAGCGCTGACAACTTCCCTTATTTTTAGACCTGATCCTATTTTATAATATAAATATCACACTCTAGGCAGGGCACCATAAAGCAATTATTGCACTTCCCAGGTGAGGTGAATTTCTTGGCCTCGACTCTTCAAGGCAGCACCTGAGATGTGCTCTAATCACTCAGAGGCACTGGGATGGAAGATTATTATACTATTAGACAGTACAGGAAAGAGAAGACACCTGTTCCATTGGCAAATCGCCAAGTCCTTTCCTCCAGAGAGGAAAATGAAGGTGGGGCAGGTTGTAAGTGTACAAGGGGGTAAGGACGCTGTGCCGTAGGGGCCGAGAACAAGGGAACCTGTCCTAGTTGAGAGACCAGGACAGTCCTAAATTTGTACTTGCCTCGCAATCTTCAAATGTCCTTTCCTTGCGTTGTCGCACTGATCCCCACAACAGGATTTTAGATTTTTGTCTAGGAATTAGAATATCGGATGATGTCTCCCATTGTGCAGATGAGGAGACTGAGGATTGGGGATGGAGGGGTAGTTGGGGCAGAGCTGGTATTCAAATTCATACCCCATCCATACCATGTTACTCACCAAATGTGGATTATCCCCACACCCTAGCAAATCAGGTCAGGCAAAAATGGGGTTCTGAGTTTTATTTGTCAAATCGGCATTTGTTTGATTAACATCAATGGAATGCCAGTGACATACAAAGCACTCTGTATTGTCAGGAATACGGAGATTGCTAACTTACCCCTAAACACAAAGGATAATTTTTCTTGTAAACTACCATGGTTATGGATGACTATGGATTCCAGGTGGGCATCTGAAAAAAATCTTTCAGGGAGGAAGTGGTAGAAGGGTTTAGAAGAAGCTCCCACATCATGGTTTCCAGCCTGCCTTATCCACACAGCGCTCATGCCCCTTGGCCCGTCAAGTACAGATGCTCCCGCCACCCCAGCCACGCCCAGCCTGTCTGGGAGGGTCCACCCACCATGTGAGCCGCGTACAGGGTGTGCAGCGCCACACACTGGTGCACACCCCTCGGTCGCGCCACCAGCCCACATCAAGCTCGGGTCCGTGGAGCTCCGTCACCCTCCTCCCAGGCTCTGGTCCCTAAGACCGCACCACAGGGCTGGTGTGAGTTGGCAGTGAGCCACCAACACCCCAGAACATCTGCCTGCCCCCAGGCTAAGGTCCCGATGCCTCCCACAACTCCCCAGCCTCTTCTCCCTGCATACTCAGCAATCACTCCAACCTCTGTGTCACACTTTCCCCGAGCTCCCTCTGACAAGTTTATCAAGTTGAGAGATGACACTGTCAACGGGCATACAGGAAAAAAAAAAGGGAAAAAAGGGAGAGAGGGGGAAAAGCCTGGGAGCCTCCCTGGGCGCTGCAAGGACGCGTTGCCACAGTCCCAAGGTCATGCGGGCGGGCTGGGAGAAGCAGCGTCCTGCTTCCCCACCCTCCCTGGGCCCCGTGAGGCTCCTCCTGAGGGCTCCTGGCAGTGGGCGGGGTGAGGGGGCGTCACACTCCAGTAGGAGGTTGCCTGGCAAGACAATGGCCGAGCTGATAATGCCGGCAAAGTCGTGACACCAGGGACCTCTTACAATTTTAAGATCCAATCATTTTAAAAATATTACCTCTAAGGCGGATTTGAGCAGGGGCTATAGCAAACAATTGATCCTGGTGTATTTACTGGGAGTGCAGCACCCTGCTGAAATATTAATCTGGGTGGTGGGGGTTGGGGACAGGGAGGGAGGAAGGGGCTGAGAAGCATTGGGCTGCCCAAGTTCTTTCTAAAACTTTAGGGTAATAGAGACGCTATGCAGATGCATAGTTACCTATCTATCTATCTAGATCCTATTCTTTATAAAAAATTCCAAAAGTCAGCAAAATAGAAGGAGTTTGTGAAGAGGCCCACCTCCTTTCTCAAGCCTCTCCCCAACCCCGTCCCCTGTGCCCCCAGGTACTGAATATTCTTCACTAGCTGCCTGGGACCTCTTCTCCTCAGTGACTTTCCTGTCACCCCCTGGAGGATCTGCAGCCTTCACCCAGTTTGGGAGGATGTGGCCCAGCCCCAGGACGGGCCGGGCTCTCATACAATAGTGAAGGCCTTGGAGGTGGGAGGGGAGATGGGAGGACAGAAGCCTAGTGCGGTATCGAGCAATTTCCACGCCACGTGTGTCTGACAGGACATCAGTGCCCTGCCTCCCCCACCCATGGAGCATCAATAACATCCATAGAGCTGCTGCCCCCAGCACGAGCCTTTCAACATGGCCATGAGAAGAAGGACAAAGAAGCAGCCTCTCTCTCGGCAGGGCAGAGCTTCTTGCTTGCAGCTACGGGGAGGGCAGCAGGGAGGACCGGCCCTGGGAAGGCTGAGAAATTTCAGTCACTCATAGGCCGGACCTCGGTCTGAGGAGCCAAGTGGCCACTAAGGCTCAGGGTGGGCCCGGCTGGCCCAGACGCTCTGCTGGAGGAAGGGCGTGTGCCGAGGGCCCCACGTGGCAGCGGAGCACCATCTCTGCGGGGAAGTCTGCGAGAGAAAATCTTGTGCATGTGCCTTGCAGGAAGGATCTCCACCATCTTCCCAGGTAGAAGCACTGGTTTCTTTCCAAAGACCCACGTGAGGATGCTTGCATTCCCGATTTCATGTTTGTTTCAGAGACATCGGCTCACTGGATCCTGAAAACTGCCATGAGCTGCTCTCTCATCCCTTTGACTTTGTCCTTGTCTCTGCCTGGGATGGCTGGCTGTGGGGCGGGAGGGATGCCTCTGCAGCCTGCTGGTCCCGGTCCAAGGCCGCGCTCTCTGGGAAGCTTTGCCCACGCTTCCTGCGGCCGAGCTCCCCATCGCCCGTTCTTGCATAGCACTTTGTGTGGATTTTTTTCCTACGCTAATCAATAGTGAATTAGAACTTTTCTTGCCTATCTCGTCCTTGGATTGTCAACTCCCTGAGGGCAGGGACTTTCTATATACCTATAGCCCCTGTTCTTTGTAGAGTGCCTAGCAAGTAGTTGGTGTTCAAATCGTGCTGCCTATACACAGCAATGCTTCTCCGTCATTGCCAGTAAGAAATGTTTTCTTCTAAGCAAAATCGATTAATCCATTGATCAACTTTGGGGCAATGAACAAAATATTCACTTCACAGAAGAAATAAGTTACTATAGTTAATAACAATATATTGTATAATCAAAGATTGCTAAGAGAATAGATTTTAAGTTTCTTAGCACAGAACATAAGTATGTGAGGTAATGCATATGTTAATTGGCTTTATTTAGCCATTCCATTTAGTATTCCATTGGTGTATATATATATGTGTATGCATATATATATATATCTCAAAACATCATGTTTATACTGTAAGTACATATAATTTTTATTTGACCATTAAAAAGATAAATAAAGCACATATATAAAAATATTAACTTGAACCATCTGAAATCAGTAATATTCAACAATTTTACACCTATAAAATGATAATTTCCTATGGTTCAACCCAATCTATGCATAGACATCACCTTCAAAGGAGAAAGGAATGAAGGAAAACTAGCATTTGTGGAGCACAACTTTGTGCCAGGTACTTTATGAACATTGTTTCATCCAGTTTAATCCTCATTTAGTGCTGGCTGGAGAAAAAAATAAATCTCAGAGAAACAAAGATTTACATGCTACCATGGTGGTTCGATGGGGCAGTGGGATGGGAAAAGGGAATTAGTTGGCTGGTGAAGGCTTCACAGTGAAGGTGACTTCGGTAAGCCCTGAAGGGTTGGCTTGTTGAGGCAGCCCTGGCCGAGTCAGGTGTCCCTCTCCTTTTCCCGGTGACACACCCACTCTGCTTACCTCCACCTGGCACTCCTCACATGGCACCCTTGCTATTAACTTACTCACCATCCTACACCCTAGGCAGGGTCCTCAAGGTCGGGGGTCACATCTTGTTCATCTTTGCATCCCTCTGCTCAGAGATGCCTGGTGCACCACTATACTCAGATGAGTGTACTCAGAGAAAACCATGCAGTAACTCCCAACCATGAACCCAAGGGTTTCTGTGAGCCAGACATGCACAAGCTCTCCAGCTTCCCTCCCAGGCGACTTTTGTGAATTACATGGCTTGGGAGTGGAGGGCCCAATGGGGCTGAGCTGAGCAGCAAGGACTAGACCCAAGAAGGGATTACAATTCCCAAGAAAGGTCAATAGACATATTCTTTTCCCTGTCCTGTTCTTCTCTCTGGTGGTAGCATAGTTCTTAAATAAACCCTAATGCCAGGCCACACAACTGGCCCGTCCCCACCTGGTAGGGAACCAGAGGTGCACCTGTGACCTCTGGTCATGTGTGACACACTCCTAATAACAGCTATCATTTACCGAGTACTCTAAGATAGGTATGATCATCCCCATTTTGCAGATGGAGAAATTATATGCCTTGACCAAGGTTCCAAGCTAGAATACCTGGTGTCTCTGATTCTAAAATTCACACTCCTAATCCCTAAGCTTTATCATCACGAAAGCCAGATTTATGGCTGGCCCCAACTTCCCGAAAGGTCTGAAATTCAACATGTTTGTCTGAAGAGCAGCGGTCAGGGACAGAAGTGCACGCAAGAGTCTTCCCTGGTTTTGATACCCTGCCCCCAACCCCAGGGACAAGTCAGACAGACATTGTAGCAATCTTGGTCCCTCACCAGGCCCAGCCTTGTGCCAGGTCTTGAAGCCTTTCATTCATCAATTTTCTATGAGGAATTAACTCATTGGGGTGGATTTGTGAAGAAAGGCGGCAGCCATTGCCAACAGCACCCCTGCTGCTCCCTGTGTCTTGATGTCTCACCCGTCCCTGTCCCTGCAGAGCCCCCTCTGGCATTAAAGCTCACCTTGCACCTAGGAGCTCACTGACTCATTGTCAATTTAGCACATGCCCTCCTGACCCTCAGGATTATGTGTTTTTTTTTTTCTTTTTAATCTTTATGGAGGCGTATCTCCAAGGGGAAGACAAGAGTTTCACAAAGAGAAGATGGAGGTGGCAGAGAGAACAAACCGTGCATATGCTAAGAGCTCTATTCCACAATTTGAATGACAGTGAAGACACCTCTTGTCAAATTACTGCTTCAGTCAAACAGGCTAACCCTCACCAACGTTGACAACAGAATGATTTCGTTTAAAAAAAAAAAAAGGTGTGAGAGAAGGGGGAAATTGAACCTTGGGCTATCAACAGGGTTCCAGTGTGTTCTTGTGGACCCATCCACATGCCTTGCTGTTTGTGGCTGTGGGAGAGAAAGGCCCACGTTCTGTGTACGCCCAGACTACTCTTCTTGCTGAAATAAAGCCCATGTGGGGAGGCTGCCATGAGTCGGTCAGGCCACCCAGGAACTCCGGGATGCCAGTGGAGTTGTCAGAAGTGGCCTTCCACCACAACCCTCCTCTGACTCCCAGCAGGTGTTGCTGTCTCCCCGGTCACAGGGTGAGTGCAGGGCTCTGTGTGCCCTGGACTGGTGGCTGTGATTCAGTGTGTGGCAGGTCGTGCCCTGTCTAGAGGTCAGTGCTGATATGGGAGTGGAGAAACAAAAACCCAAGGTTGAGTCAAGGTCAGGCCCTGGGGAGAGGGAGCACCAAGGCTGGTCTGAATGAAAGAACGGATAAGGCAGGGTGACAGTAAAACCAAAACCAGGATGGAAAGGGCAGGTAAGTTGCCACCAAGGGAGGACCAGAGAAGCTGTGCTGGGAGAAGACAGGCACACCGTGTGCCAGCAGCCTGTGACAGGAAGTAAGGGTGACGGACTCAGACAGGTGCTCAGCAGCTCCATACCTCTAACAGTGTTGGGGTATCTCATCATGGCCATTTTAAAGTCTCATGGGCCCCCTCCCCTGGGCGTGCCCTCAGGAGATTTAAAGAGGGGTATCTGGAGCCCTGTTCCGCGGGGAAACATGTCACTCAGCTCTGGGTGAAGCAGCTCTTGCCTCATTCTGAAATTTTTATCATAGTGATCACTGCTGGCTCCACCAGACCCACCTGCTTGGTTTTTACATCCGACCTCCTGCAGACTCTCATCTCTCGATGGCCTTTAATCTGTGTCATACCAGTCTGGTTTCTGACCCCCTATCTCTTCCTGACTTTAGCTTTGTTGTTTGGTAATCTCAATTTCTAATTTCTTTCTTGTATTTATTTTTTAATAACTCCCTGCTCCCAGCTACATGTCAGGCTCTTCTAGATCCAGCATCTATCTGGTGATTTTCTCCTTACTACTGCCCTGGGGCCAGAATGATCACTGTAATTCATGAGGGAAGAGGATGCTATCTCCGTAAACCCAGGTCCACCAGTAAGTACTCGTTGTCTTGCAGTCATAGACATTTGGGTTTGGGAGAGACTTCAAAATATCTAATTTGATGCCTCCTCCACTCAGTGTGCAAATCTCCTTATTATATTAATTATTTCAAAAGAATAAGAGCTGCCATTAATTGAGTCTGTGACTTACTTTACATATGTTATCTCATTTAGTCCTGATGTCAGTTCTGAGAGGTAGATATCGTTTTCCTCATTTTATGGTTTAGGAAACAAAGTCCATGCTCTTAATCGCTAGCCCACGTCCCCACTCCCTGCCCCTGCCCCTGCAGGGATGGATTTGACCTCCAAACGTTCTCACCACAGTGGAGGGAATTTCGACTATCAGTGGTGAAGCTTCTGCTTGGATGTCCGCAGTAGAGAGGAACTCACAGCCTCGTAGGACATCCTGCTCTGTCTTTGGACAGCTCTGACTCTGAGAAATCATCTCCTTATGCTGAGCTGAAAACCCTCTGCATATATATATATATATATATATATATATATATATATATATATATATATTTAACCTATTGCCTTGCTTTCATACCTTAGTAAGACAGAATAAGTCTAAATTCCTCCACCACACGACGACTCTCTAAATATCACATCCCACGTGTTTCTCTTGAAATTTGCAAAACATCCCCAACTTCAACTTTTCCTCAGATGACTGCTTTGGATGATACCCAGTGGCTCCGGTTTGCTTTCAGTTTTGGATTCCTGGGTAGGACTCTGATAATTGCAATGTCAATACAAATTATGCATCCTCTTGTATGTTCTGGGTTACTACCATTTTTTTTTTCTCTCTTGTGCTAAATTTCACAAGATAGTCAAAAGACATATAAGACAAAAAGTCCTTGCCTACAGCTTAAAACTTACTGTTTTCTTGGATAAGAAGCAATGAGGCAGTCTATTTAGACAACCGTTTATTGTACGGAACCGACCGTAGACGTGATAGAAAATGCAACAGGCAGGAGAGGAGCTGTCAGGAGCTATCGGGGAAGACTTGTGGGAAGCTTCGGGAAGAGCAGAACAGAGAGGATCGGGGTGGTGACCTGAGGTGACCGTGTTGGAGATAAAGGGAAGAATGGCTCTGTGTAGAGAGGCTGTGGCGATGGTGAATGGTGAAAGGTCGGATGGAACGAGGGTGGAGATGGGGAAATCTTGGAGACGGAGCTGAAGGATTTATGTGCATGTGAACATGGGACCAGTGAGAAAGAAGGAGGTTATTGTAAGGGCATTTCATCAGTCCAGCCTTTCATTTGCCTGCCTTCGCAGGCCCACCATTTCTCCGCAGGGCACCCATGCTGATTTCTCTCACTGTTCCAATTTACCCCCAGCTGGCTTTTCTGTCTCTGTCCATTTCAATCAGAGCCCGTTTCTTTCTTTACCTTGGCCTGAATCCCACTTTACCTGGCGAGTGCTAGGATTCTAAGCCCAGTCCCGTCATTTGCTCCCTAGACTGCTGCTCTGAGACACCTGCCCACCTCCTGCCTCAACTCCTTTCCGTGCTCCTCCACACATCTGCCAGGGATGCACAGATCTCATTCGTCACTTCTTGCTCGGTCTCTACCCTTGCCTCTCCGCCATTTTCAGAACAAAGTTCCCACTTCTGGCCCATTTTCCCAGCCTCGTTTCCAGCCGCTCTTCCTATGAACCCTGTGCTCAGCAGTACCCACATCCTTTCAGTTGCTTCATCAGACCATGTCCTGTTTCGCTTTTTGGCCTTTGCATGTGTTGCTCATAGTACATGAAACGCCCTTTCCCCCTTATGGATCTTGCAATAAGATCCTTTATGATTCAGTGTAGTGCGGCCTCATAATGGGGGGCACTTAGCCCACCCATGCTGAATGCGGTGATCCTCCACTTCCAGACCATCTTGTGGCATTTCATGAGCACTCAGTATCCTGGGTGTGAATGTGCACCTACCGCACTGGGCAAGAGGAAATAGAAACCGACTAGACTATCTTATCTTTATTGGGGAGCTATCAGAGACTCACAGTGTTCAAGCTACAGACCTGGGCTTGAGAAATAAGCAAGAATAAGTGAAATACAGAAGTTTGGCTGCAGAGACCGGAGAAAAGGCCATGCCATAGATCGGATCTGTTCTGTGTGCAGCCACTACTGCAGGGATGGATTTGACCTCCAAACATTCTCACCACGGTGGAGGGAATTCCCATTCATGGGGACACCTTAAATTAGGGGATCTCTATCTTCTATTCTTCCCAGGTCTTCTACTTTCTTAATTAACATAATTAAAGTCTTCTTGGAGGCAGGGGGAATGGATGAATTTAGGCCCCACCCACAATCCTGAAGAGTAAATCCTTCTCAGCTGTGAACTATGAAAATTCAGCAAGCAAATCCATGTGCTTGGGAGCCATCCTTCCAACTCTCAGAGTAGTCAGAGCAAACACCACAGGAAGCTGTCTGAGTACACAACAAGGTGATGCCTAATAAACAATTTCCAGCATTTTGTGGCTGATAATAATTGCTCACTTAAGCGTCCCTAAGCTTTAATTTGGTTGGTCTGTAATCAATGGCTGTTTCACCCTGAGGTAGGGAAAGGCTGAGTGACAGAAAAATAGCAAGCTCCTGTGTGTTGCCAATCCTGGGAGCCGAAGGAAACGAGAAAAAGCTTTCCTGGTTTGCAAATGGATGGAGATGGGAAGTGGAGGAAGGCTGGATCTCGACTTTGCAGGTGAGCACAAGAAGAGAGCAGGAATTTTAGAGATGAGGTTTACTTATCCATGGGGATGGCTACCCCTCTTCTGTATTCAGTTTCCCAATCCCTCAACTGGTTTCCTAGTCAGCTGTCTGAGGCTCAGCTCAAAGCAATTTCTTTTATGGGGTTTAAACTTTCCCAAAGAATCCTAACATGGTAGGATCCTGCCTGTACGACTTCATTTGGTCCTTGCATGTATTCCTCTTAACTCACTGGCTCTGGTCTTCTGTGCCTCTTAGATTCAAATGATATCGAGTTTCCAACTTTGGATTAACTCTTTATCCACCCCGTTTCTCATCCTAGCTTTGGCATTCCTGTGACAGCATGAACACCTTGAAGGGACTCCACCCTGCCAGGACACATCCACCATCAGTTGGCATTCAACAGAGTCCCTGAGTGAAATCACTCTTTCCGAGTTAGGATGGTGCCCTGGCTTGCCAATTGTTGTACCTCTGGCCACAATGCGCCTGTGCATGCCTTGGATTCACCTTAGGGTGTCAATACTGCAATGGCAGCCCCAGGACCCACTCAACCAGCTTAGCACCAAACCCAAATTTAGTGTTCACTAATGGGTTTTCAAGATGGTCAGTGCCATATCTTCTCCCTTGGAATAGCTTCATGGTAAGCAGAGGAGGAAGTTGCTTATATGGTATGATTCGGATAGTACCAGCTAGATCTACCCTATCCCCAAATACTTGTCTCACACTTCTATTCAGTGCCTAGAAGTCCACCAACAGCTGCAAGGAGTCATGGTGTTGTGGGAGAAAGGACATAGGATGTGGATTTTAAAGATCAACCATCCTTGATTCCTGGCTCTGTCCTTTCTATCTGTCATTGGGCAGATCATTAAGCTTTCTGAGCCCAAGTTTATTGTAGGAAGCAAATAAATATAACACAAAAGCTTTTTGAAAATCCCAAAGCTCTGACCACATATTAATGATTGTTATTCTTTATTTATTCAGTCCTTGAAGACTTTTTACCTTCCAGAATGAAGTTTTAATTTCAAATACCCATGGGAAGGGCAAAATTTTATGTATATCAGCACAGGTGCAATCTGCAGAGCTTAGAAAGTGAAAGTCAGAATCAGAGAAGGACCTAAAGTGATAGTCTTAGAAAAATTTAGATGCTACTGAGATGAAGAAGTGGTTAACTCTCCCCTTTGAGATTCGAAAAACTCTCTCGTGTCCTCTTTCTGTGTCCAATATCCAACAACACTAAATGGAAGGCATAGCGAGTCACCCACCTGCATGAAACTTTTATGGACTTACTTTTCTAACATATATCCTATAAGAACCTAATTCGTGCCAGGGTTTCTGCTGCTTGCTGAGATTGCAAGGATGAACACGTATTCCTGGTTCCTGCCCTCAGAGAGCAAGCAGTCT
This sequence comes from Microcebus murinus, assembly GCF_040939455.1. NCBI lineage: Eukaryota > Metazoa > Chordata > Mammalia > Primates > Cheirogaleidae > Microcebus > Microcebus murinus. The sequence goes on from NC_134107.1 coordinate 93,792,479, forward strand.
CTAGGCAGAAAAAGACGTGTAATAAGCCAATTCCAATATAGTGTGATACATGCTCAGATGAGCAAGGTGCCGTGTGACATGGGAACATATGAGACAGCACATGACCTTGGCAAGCCAGGTCAGAGGAGACTTGCTGGAGGAAGGCTGTCTGACAGTGAGTGGGCAGGGAAGGTAGGGCAGGGGAAGAGAAAGGAGGAAAGAGTGTTACAGGTGGACTGAGTAGTAGCGTGAGAATCTGGAGGGGACAAACATATGATTTATTTGAGAAATTGAGAACAATTCAGTACAGATGAAGCACAGAGTACCAGGGAGAGAAAGTTGGAGGAGTAAATAGAATCTGTGTGAATAGGGATTTGTGTGCCACAGTAAGAAATTTGACCTTTAGGTGGGAAGCAATGGGTCACAGAAAGGTTTTCTGTAGGAGACTGGCATTCAGTATCGCATGACTCAGTGTATTAAAATAATTCTTGATGTGACTGATCTCCCAAGCAGGCTGGGAGCTCCCTGGGAGCTGGATAATGTCATGTTAATCACTGCATCCCAAGGGCCTAGCCTATAGTAGACATCACTTTCATGTTAATGGGAACGAACAAAACTTATTGTCCCTTCTCCTCTACCTTCCATAACTACTCTCAAAATAAACGGGCATGAAATTAGAAAGGTGAAACGAGAGTTCAGTGGAAACAAGGAGGTGGCCTACCTTGTCTCTTTTAGCTGACAGCACACCTATTTTCCCTCCTTCTGGGCCCACGGAAGAGAACAGACTTCTCAAGGAGATGCTTAGGCGAGGGTGAGAGAGGTGGCTCCTGCCGGGTCACAAGGTCCTCAGCCGGTTCGCAGCAGGCATCCTGCCACCAGTCCCTCTGTACCCATGGCTGTGCACGGAGCTCATCCGCTTGGCGTCCTTCCCCCCAGCATGCTCTTGTTTTCAACATATCTCTTCCCAGCACAGCTTCCCTGCCAGCTACCGTCTATTAACCAGAGTCTGCTCTTGAGATGAAATCTATTTGCCGTGCCAGAGGTAAATGGATCCCATGAAACGTTGAAGTGAGCCATAAGACAGAGAAGACATTTCATTCCAGCGACTTCATTACATGGTATCCGTGAACCCTGCTATGAATAATGCTCATATTATAGTGCTGTGATTAAAGGGTTTCATACTGACAAGTTCTGTTGACTTACTTATCTAACAAATATCGCGCAAGAACCTAATTCGTGCCGGGCTTTCGGCTGCGTGCTTGCATTGCAAGGATGAACACGTACTCCTGGTCCCTGCCCTCATACAGCAAGCAGTCTAAAGACAGAGGCGGACATGTAAGAAGCCAACTAAAAGATCAAGTTCCATGTGAAGTCCTGAGGCCCACCAGCTTGAGCTGCTAATATCAGGACTAGACAGGTCACTTAAAGTAAATGCTTCCGGGCCAGGTCCTAGGTCTGCTCCTAAATGTCTGGAAAAGTCAACGTCAATATTTCATCTAGTTATCTGTGTATAAACCATGGTTCAACTGAGGCACAATCAGAACTGAAGTGAAATTGGCAATAAGACTGCAATTGTGCCTAGATCACTCTATTTCTTTAAGTCTTGGTTCTGTTTATGTTACTCTTATTTATTTGTCTCTAAAAGAGAATACTGGCCTACCATACGTTCCTATTTTAATAGAAACCTATTTCATTAGAAAAGTATCGAGCCATGCTTGAATCCTCTGTATTCATCTCTGAGACTCTTAAATGATGAACAGCAACATACAAACCCTAAAGTGGGCATTACCATCAGGTGACAATGACGCAAGTGGCAGCCATTGTCCCCAGGAAAATACGCCCAACTTTTAAAGACCTTGCCTTCGAACCTCCACCTCTTTCTCTCACTGAGCTTCTTGCTTTCCCTGCCCTCGCTATTTTCCCATGGTTAATAAACGATGAATTCATCTCTTCCTTGGCACTCTGGTCTGTCCCTGTCTCTCTCTATAAGTCTCTTTGTGTTGCTCTATCCTTTTCTAACATTTTGTTCGGTCCCTTGATCTCCCTGCCTGGACTCTCTCCATCTCCCTGCGTCTATACCTCCCCATGCCTGTGTTCCCACCTCCCGGCGGCCCCTCCCGCGAAGGTAGAAAGCCATTAAAGCGGCTCCACATGCTTCCTTCACACCGCGGCATTTGCGAGCGTGACTCCTTGCCGCTCTCACTAGAAATAGCTTTTGCCTTTTGTTGCCAAATCAGAATCTTCTCAGCAGTGAAAATGTGGCTTATGAAAGCAAGTGCCTTGTAATTAAATAAATGGGTAATTTCAGTGTTTTTATTTTTATTTTTCTACCCAAGGATTTTCTTAGTAACAGGAAGGAACAGATAACAGCTCCTTAATTCCTATTGATAGAGAAGAGAAAATAAGTGAGTCTATATTTAGGTTTTATTTGGGTATTTGTGATAATTAATAAGAGGAGAAGGGAACATCTGTCCTAGAAATGGAGAGGATGAGAGGGAACGGAGCAAAAAAAATAAATAAATAAAATTGGCTGCCTTGGTTCAGACTGCTGGGAAAAGATATGGTTGGAGAAAAATGTCGGCTGAGTTATAGTTTGGGGAAGAGTTAAGGAAAATGAGAGTTTCATCAGAGAGATCAGAGGATGGCGTGGTCGCAGGAGGCCGGCCCACAGACAAACGAGATGGTGATGAAGTGTGAGGGCAGATGAAGCCAGGGAGGAAACATCAAGATTCCCAACCCGGATGGAGCGGCAGTCAGCCTCATGAAGGGTCTCCCTGGGTGGGAAGGAGATTAGCTAGCGTATCCTGTGCACTGCTTACTTACAGTCGTTCTCCCAGGCTCTGAGGCAGGAGGGGATCCCGGGGGCTGCACCCAAGTAAACAGCAACAATATAGTGTGAGGCAAAGCTCAGAGTCCCAGGGCTGGAGCAGAGACGTCAGCAGCTAGAGGGAGCATCTACAGATGAGAGGACAGAGGGATATGGAAGGACAAGCCCAGGGAGCTAATCTCATAGCAGGCAAGCCTGAGAGCTTGCGTTCCTTCTCTATTTCTCTCTCTCTCCCTCCCTCTCCTTCTTCCTCCCTCCCTCCCTCCCTCCCTCCCTCCCTCCCTCCCTCCCTCCCTCCCTCCCTCCCTCCCATCCTTCCTTCCTTCCTTCCTTCCTTCCTTCCTTCCTTCCTTCCTTCCTTCCTTCCTTCCTTCCTTCCTTCCTTCCTTCCTTCCTTCCTTCCTTCCTTCCTTCCTCCCTCTCTCTTTCTTTCTTTCTGCCTTTCTCTCTCTCTCTTTCTCTCTCTCTGTCTTTCTTTCTTTTCCTGATTTTTATGGTGCTTACATTCTAGCAGAGAGAGAAAGAGAGACAAAATATAAAGAATGCGTAAGAAGAGAACACCTGATTGTGATAAGATACTTAAACAATGTAGTGTAGAGAGTGTTATTAAGGAATCAGAGATAACTTAGATTTGGGGGACAGAGAAGTCTTCTCCGAGGCAATCAGATGATGAAAAGGAACCAGTCATGCAAACATTCTGGGCAAAGATGTGCAAATGCAAAGGCCTTAAGGCAGAGGAACAAATTTGACAGTTTCAAGGAAAGAAGACTTAATTAAGGAAGAGGATGAATTAGAGAGATGGACAGGGGCCAGATCATAGAGTCTTGTGGACCATGATAAGAAGTCCAGAGTTTTTTTAATTATTATGAAAGTAATTGTAGGAAACTAAGCACAGGAATGACATTATCTCCTTCAAATTCTAAAACAGAGTGCTCTCTGTGCTGTGTAGAGGTGGAGAATATGTTATAGGTAGTCAAGAGGAAGAGCAAGAAAACCAGTTAGGAAACTGTCACGGTAGACCAGAATAGGAAAAGAGGAGATGGAAGGAAGTAGGCAGATGGAAGATTTATTTTAGAGGTAGAACCAGAAGGATTTGGTGATGGATTGGATGCTGGGGGTGCAAGATAGGGGGGAATCGGGGATGATGCTTAGGTTGCTGGCCTGAACCATTGTAAACGCAGTTGGTGGTGCCTGCCATCTATGGATACAGGGAAGAGTGGGTGGGGACTGGGGGCTCGGAGGGCGATGGGGGGGGTGAGTGTTGGGTTGCACATGTCAAATCAGAATGACCAACAGGCAACCAAGAGGCATTGTCGAACAGGCAGCCAGATACATGGATGCAGAGGTCAGGGCTAGAGTTACACATTTAAAAGTCATCAGCGTGAGTGGTACTTAAAGCCGTGGGACTAGATGAGATCACCAAGAAAGCAAACAGATATAGACAAGAAAATGGTTTGGCACTGAAGCTTGGGGTTGCCAAGATTAAGAAGTCAGTTAGAAGAGAACGATCCAGGGATAAAAGGATATTCATTAGCCCAATAAACAACCCGGGTTTTGGCAAGAGAGGGACTGATCTCAGGAACAAGACTCAAGGTCTACGTGATACCATTGGAGCTCTGCCTGTCTTTCTTTGCTGCTCCGGGTTTTTCCCCACTCTGTCTCCCCTCAGTCTTTCAACTCTGTCTAATTCCATCTGTAGTCTTCATCACAGGATTTTTCTATTTAAAGGAAACGTAGCCACAGGCAGCTCTGAATTCCATCTTAGCAATGCAAGATTGGAAAATTCTTCCTCTCAACATAAGTTTGAAACATCCTAAGGAATATCACTTATTTGGCCTGGCTAGGGCCACAAGGGCATCCTGGGAACCAGTCACAGGCCAGGAGAACACAGTGACTTCATTGATTGGCCTGGCCTGGTTATGTGCTCCCTGGAGTCTAGCTCAGACTTTCTTCCTAGACAAAGGAAGCTGCTGAGGAATCCCTGAACTAAGCAGCCTTTTAAAATTTAGGTCTACCTCCTAATTATAAGCTTGATGTGTCTGTCTACGTCTTCAAATACGGTATGGCATGATGGGTTGGGTTTTAGTTCTTCTTCTTGTTTTATATCTTTAATCAAGTTTAAATAAATAAATCTGTTGTTATCTAAAGCTGAGATTGATGTACTTGACATTTATCCTGGAAAGTAAAGCGAGTCATGAAAAAAGAAAAAATCTAGGGGATCAGGAACCTTCTGCAGACACTGAACCCTCTGATTCCAGGGCTGATGTGTTCACAGAGAGGACACCTGAAACTGGTCCTCCAGGCCCCAAGGGCCTTCCCTGCAGATCAGCATATCTCATGCAAGACCAGGTAAGTACTTCCACACCACCCTGCCTGCCCAGGGCTCTCCCTGCTCTAATAGACAGAGGTAAGGCCAGAGGCAGGGCCAGCTGGCCCTTTTGCCAGTTGTTCTGCAATGGCTCCCTTGCTACACGCTCAGTGATTGCCTTTTTGATTCTAGTCTGGGCCTGTTCCCAATTTATTTTTTTTTAATTCACAGAAGACAAAAAAAAAAAAAAAAGGAAGAATATGTTTCTAAGCCCACACAGGCGACTAAGAAAAAGTGTCAGCCCAAATTTACTGACCAAAAAAAAAAAAAAAAATGATGAGGATGTGAATAGCACATTCCATAATGGTGACTTAGTTGGCCTATTTAAGATGTACATTTTAGTTCCTGTCTTGGTCTGTTTGGGTGGCTATACCAAAATACATTAGACTGGGCAACTTATAAATAGCAGATATTTATTTCTCACAGTTCTGGAGGCTGGAAAGTCTAAGATCAAGGAGCTAGCGATGTCTGGTGAGGGCCCTTTCCTCATGAATGCTGCCTCCTGGCTGTGTCATTAAAAGGCAGAAGGTCTCTTTTATAAGGGACTAATCTCATTCATGAAGGTTCTCTGCCCTTGTGATCTAGTCACCTCTCAAAGACCCCACCTCTTAATACCATCACATTGGGATACCACAGGTTCATCCAAGACATGGCTTCCACATATTTATTGTGAATTCAAGATAGGAATCATGGGGGGCCACCGACATTCAGACCATGCCAGTCTCCCTTTATGGCTACTTTACGAAAGAGCAATTTCAGGGGCATCCAAAAGGCTATCCCTGCAACACACCTGCCTGCAGCCTGCAACCTCTAAGACTCCTCAGTCAGGCTGTCAAAAGGGACCCCCTAAATGACTCCCAGAGTATGAGCGAAGGAACCTCATCGAGTGTCAAGGAAGACTTCTGACCCCTCCCATTTCCTATGTGCTCTACTGTGCCCATTTCCTATGTGCTCTACTGTGCCCATTCCTATGTGCTCTACTGTGCCCATTCCTATGTGCTCTACTCTGCCCATTCCTATGTGCTCTACTGTGCCCATTTCCAATGTGCTCTACTGTGCCCATTTCCAATGTGCTCTACTGTGCCCATTTCCTATGTGCTCTACTGTGCCCATTCCTATGTGCTCTACTCTGCCCATTCCTATGTGCTCTACTGTGCCCATTTCCAATGTGCTCTACTATGCCCATTTCCAATGTGCTCTACTGTGCCCATTTCCTATGTGCTCTACTGTGCCCATTTCCTATGTACTCTACTGTGCCCATTTCCTATGTGCTCTACTGTGCCCATTTCCTATGTGCTCTACTGTGCCCATTTCCAATGTGCTCTACTGTGCCCATTTCCTATGTGCTCTACTGTGCCCATTTCCTATGTGCTCTACTGTGCCCATTCCTATGTGCTCTACTGTGCCCATTCCTATGTGCTCTACTGTGCCCATTTCCTATGTGCTCTACTGTGCCCATTTCCTATGTGCTCTACTGTGCCCATTCCTATGTACTCTACTGTGCCCATTCCTATGTGCTCTACTGTGCCCATTCCTATGTGCTCTACTGTGCCCATTTCCTATGTGCTCTACTGTGCCCATTCCTATGTGCTCTACTGTGCCCATTCCTATGTGCTCTACTGTGCCCATTCCTATGTGCTCTACTGTGCCCATTCCTATGTGCTCTACTGTGCCCATTTCCTATGTGCTCTACTGTGCCCATTCCTATGTGCTCTACTGTGCCCATTCCTATGTGCTCTACTGTGCCCATTTCCTATGTGCTCTACTGTGCCCATTCCTATGTGCTCTACTGTGCCCATTTCCTATGTGCTCTACTGTGCCCATTTCCTATGTGCTCTACTGTGCCCATTTCCTATGTGCTCTACTGTGCCCATTTCCTATGTGCTCTACTGTGCCCATTCCTATGTGCTCTACTGTGCCCATTCCTATGTGCTCTACTGTGCCCATTCCTATGTGCTCTACTGTGCCCATTTCCTATGTGCTCTACTGTGCCCATTCCTATGTGCTCTACTGTGCCCATTCCTATGTGCTCTACTGTGCCCATTCCTATGTGCTCTACTGTGCCCATTCCTATGTGCTCTACTGTGCCCATTTCCTATGTGCTCTACTGTGCCCATTTCCTATGTGCTCTACTGTGCCCATTTCCTATGTGCTCTACTGTGCCCATTCCTATGTGCCCATTCCTATGTGCTCTACTGTGCCCATTCCTATGTGCTCTACTGTGCCCATTCCTATGTGCTCTACTGTGCCCATTCCTATGTGCTCTACTGTGCCCATTCCTATGTGCTCTACTGTGCCCATTTCCTATGTGCTCTACTGTGCCCATTCCTATGTGCTCTACTGTGCCCATTCCTATGTGCTCTACTGTGCCCATTTCCTATGTGCTCTACTGTGCCCATTTCCTATGTGCTCTACTGTGCCCATTTCCTATGTGCTCTACTGTGCCCATTCCTATGTGCCCATTCCTATGTGCTCTACTGTGCCCATTCCTATGTGCTCTACTGTGCCCATTCCTATGTGCTCTACTGTGCCCATTTCCTATGTGCTCTACTGTGCCCATTTCCAATGTGCTCTACTGTGCCCATTTCCTATGTACTCTACTGTGCCCATTTCCTATGTGCTCTACTGTGCCCATTTCCTATGTGCTCTACTGTGCCCATTCCTATGTGCTCTACTGTGCCCATTCCTATGTGCTGTACTGTGCCCATTTCCTATGTGCTCTACTGTGCCCATTCCTATGTGCTCTACTGTGCCCATTCCTATGTGCTCTACTGTGCCCATTTCCAATGTGCTCTACTGTGCCCATTTCCTATGTACTCTACTGTGCCCATTTCCTATGTGCTCTACTGTGCCCATTCCTATGTGCTCTACTGTGCCCATTCCTATGTGCTCTACTGTGCCCATTCCTATGTGCTCTACTGTGCCCATTCCTATGTGCTGTACTGTGCCCATTTCCTATGTGCTCTACTGTGCCCATTCCTATGTGCTCTACTGTGCCCATTCCTATGTGCTCTACTGTGCCCATTTCCAATGTGCTCTACTGTGCCCATTTCCAATGTGCTCTACTGTGCCCATTTCCTATGTGCTCTACTGTGCCCATTCCTATGTGCTCTACTGTGCCCATTTCCTATGTGCTCTACTGTGCCCATTCCTATGTGCTCTACTGTGCCCATTTCCTATGTGCTCTACTGTGCCCATTCCTATGTGCTCTACTGTGCCCATTTCCTATGTGCTCTACTGTGCCCATTTCCTATGTGCTCTACTGTGCCCATTCCTATGTGCCCATTCCTATGTTCTCTACTGTGCCCATTCCTATGTGCTCTACTGTGCCCATTCCTATGTGCTCTACTGTGCCCATTCCTATGTGCTCTACTGTGCCCATTCCTATGTGCTCTACTGTGCCCATTTCCAATGTGCTCTACTGTGCCCATTCCTATGTGCTCTACTGTGCCCATTCCTATGTGCTCTACTGTGCCCATTCCTATGTGCTCTACTGTGCCCATTTCCTATGTGCTCTACTGTGCCCATTCCTATGTGCTCTACTGTGCCCATTCCTATGTGCTCTACTGTGCCCATTTCCTATGTGCTCTACTGTGCCCATTCCTATGTGCTCTACTGTGCCCATTTCCTATGTGCTCTACTGTGCCCATTCCTATGTGCTCTACTGTGCCCATTTCCAATGTGCTCTACTGTGCCCATTTCCTATGTGCTCTACTGTGCCCATTCCTATGTGCTCTACTGTGCCCATTTCCTATGTGCTCTACTGTGCCCATTTCCTATGTGCTCTACTGTGCCCATTTCCAATGTGCTCTACTGTGCCCATTTCCTATGTGCTCTACTGTGCCCATTCCTATGTGCTCTACTGTGCCCATTTCCAATGTGCTCTACTGTGCCCATTCCTATGTGCTCTACTGTGCCCATTTCCTATGTGCTCTACTGTGCCCATTTCCCATGTGCTCTACTGTGCCCATTCCTATGTGCTCTACTGTGCCCATTCCTATGTGCTCTACTGTGCCCATTCCTATGTGCCCATTCCTATGTGCTCTACTGTGCCCATTTCCTATGTGCTCTACTGTGCCCATTTCCTATGTGCTCTACTGTGCCCATTCCTATGTGCCCATTCCTATGTGCTCTACTGTGCCCATTTCCTATGTGCTCTACTGTGCCCATTTCCTATGTGCTCTACTGTGCCCATTCCTATATGCTCTACTGTGCCCATTCCTATGTGCTCTACTGTGCCCATTCCTATGTGCTCTACTGTGCCCATTCCTATGTGCTCTACTGTGCCCATTCCTATGTGCTCTACTGTGCCCATTCTTATGTGCTCTACTGTGCCCATTTCCTATGTACTCTACTGTGCCCATTTCCTATGTGCTCTACTGTGCCCATTCCTATGTGCTCTACTGTGCCCATTCCTATGTGCTCTACTGTGCCCATTCCTATGTGCTCTACTGTGCCCATTCCTATGTGCTGTACTGTGCCCATTTCCTATGTGCTCTACTGTGCCCATTCCTATGTGCTCTACTGTGCCCATTCCTATGTGCTCTACTGTGCCCATTTCCAATGTGCTCTACTGTGCCCATTTCCAATGTGCTCTACTGTGCCCATTTCCTATGTGCTCTACTGTGCCCATTCCTATGTGCTCTACTGTGCCCATTTCCTATGTGCTCTACTGTGCCCATTCCTATGTGCTCTACTGTGCCCATTTCCTATGTGCTCTACTGTGCCCATTCCTATGTGCTCTACTGTGCCCATTTCCTATGTGCTCTACTGTGCCCATTTCCTATGTGCTCTACTGTGCCCATTCCTATGTGCCCATTCCTATGTTCTCTACTGTGCCCATTCCTATGTGCTCTACTGTGCCCATTCCTATGTGCTCTACTGTGCCCATTCCTATGTGCTCTACTGTGCCCATTCCTATGTGCTCTACTGTGCCCATTTCCAATGTGCTCTACTGTGCCCATTCCTATGTGCTCTACTGTGCCCATTCCTATGTGCTCTACTGTGCCCATTCCTATGTGCTCTACTGTGCCCATTTCCTATGTGCTCTACTGTGCCCATTCCTATGTGCTCTACTGTGCCCATTCCTATGTGCTCTACTGTGCCCATTTCCTATGTGCTCTACTGTGCCCATTCCTATGTGCTCTACTGTGCCCATTTCCTATGTGCTCTACTGTGCCCATTCCTATGTGCTCTACTGTGCCCATTTCCAATGTGCTCTACTGTGCCCATTTCCTATGTGCTCTACTGTGCCCATTCCTATGTGCTCTACTGTGCCCATTTCCTATGTGCTCTACTGTGCCCATTTCCTATGTGCTCTACTGTGCCCATTTCCAATGTGCTCTACTGTGCCCATTTCCTATGTACTCTACTGTGCCCATTCCTATGTGCTCTACTGTGCCCATTTCCAATGTGCTCTACTGTGCCCATTCCTATGTGCTCTACTGTGCCCATTTCCTATGTGCTCTACTGTGCCCATTTCCCATGTGCTCTACTGTGCCCATTCCTATGTGCTCTACTGTGCCCATTCCTATGTGCTCTACTGTGCCCATTCCTATGTGCCCATTCCTATGTGCTCTACTGTGCCCATTTCCTATGTGCTCTACTGTGCCCATTTCCTATGTGCTCTACTGTGCCCATTCCTATGTGCCCATTCCTATGTGCTCTACTGTGCCCATTTCCTATGTGCTCTACTGTGCCCATTTCCTATGTGCTCTACTGTGCCCATTCCTATATGCTCTACTGTGCCCATTCCTATGTGCTCTACTGTGCCCATTCCTATGTGCTCTACTGTGCCCATTCCTATGTGCTCTACTGTGCCCATTCCTATGTGCTCTACTGTGCCCATTTCCTATGTGCTCTACTGTGCCCATTTCCTATGTGCTCTACTGTGCCCATTCCTATGTGCCCATTTCCTATGTGCTCTACTGTGCCCATTTCCTATGTGCTCTACTGTGCCCATTCCTATGTGCTCTACTGTGCCCATTCCTATGTGCCCATTTCCTATGTGCTCTACTGTGCCCATTTCCTATGTGCTCTACTGTGCCCATTCCTATGTGCCCATTTCCTATGTGCTCTACTGTGCCCATTTCCTATGTGCTCTACTGTGCCCATTTCCTATGTGCTCTACTGTGCCCATTTCCTATGTGCTCTACTGTGCCCATTCCTATGTGCCCATTCCTATGTGCTCTACTGTGCCCATTCCTATGTGCTCTACTGTGCCCATTCCTATGTGCTCTACTGTGCCCATTCCTATGTGCTCTACTGTGCCCATTCCTATGTGCTCTACTGTGCCCATTTCCAATGTGCTCTACTGTGCCCATTCCTATGTGCTCTACTGTGCCCATTCCTATGTGCTCTACTGTGCCCATTTCCTATGTGCTCTACTGTGCCCATTCCTATGTGCTCTACTGTGCCCATTCCTATGTGCTCTACTGTGCCCATTTCCTATGTGCTCTACTGTGCCCATTCCTATGTGCTCTACTGTGCCCATTTCCTATGTGCTCTACTGTGCCCATTCCTATGTGCTCTACTGTGCGCATTTCCAATGTGCTCTACTGTGCCCATTTCCTATGTGCTCTACTGTGCCCATTCCTATGTGCTCTACTGTGCCCATTTCCTATGTGCTCTACTGTGCCCATTTCCTATGTGCTCTACTGTGCCCATTCCTATGTGCTCTACTGTGCCCATTTCCAATGTGCTCTACTGTGCCCATTCCTATGTGCTCTACTGTGCCCATTTCCTATGTGCTCTACTGTGCCCATTTCCCATGTGCTCTACTGTGCCCATTCCTATGTGCTCTACTGTGCCCATTCCTATGTGCTCTACTGTGCCCATTCCTATGTGCCCATTCCTATGTGCTCTACTGTGCCCATTTCCTATGTGCTCTACTGTGCCCATTTCCTATGTGCTCTACTGTGCCCATTCCTATGTGCCCATTCCTATGTGCTCTACTGTGCCCATTTCCTATGTGCTCTACTGTGCCCATTTCCTATGTGCTCTACTGTGCCCATTCCTATGTGCTCTACTGTGCCCATTCCTATGTGCTCTACTGTGCCCATTCCTATGTGCTCTACTGTGCCCATTCCTATGTGCTCTACTGTGCCCATTCCTATGTGCTCTACTGTGCCCATTTCCTATGTGCTCTACTGTGCCCATTTCCTATGTGCTCTACTGTGCCCATTCCTATGTGCTCTACTGTGCCCATTTCCTATGTGCTCTACTGTGCCCATTCCTATGTGCTCTACTGTGCCCATTCCTATGTGCCCATTTCCTATGTGCTCTACTGTGCCCATTTCCTATGTGCTCTACTGTGCCCATTCCTATGTGCCCATTTCCTATGTGCTCTACTGTGCCCATTTCCTATGTGCTCTACTGTGCCCATTCCTATGTGCTCTACTGTGCCCATTCCTATGTGCCCATTTCCTATGTGCTCTACTGTGCCCATTCCTATGTGCCCATTTCCTATGTACTCTACTGTGCCCATTTCCTATGTGCTCTACTGTGCCCATTCCTATGTGCTCTACTGTGCCCATTTCCAATGTGCTCTACTGTGCCCATTTCCTACGTGCTCTACTGTGCCCATTCCTATGTGCTCTACTGTGCCCATTCCTATGTGCCCATTTCCTATGTGCTCTACTGTGCCCATTTCCTATGTGCTCTACTGTGCCCATTCCTATGTGCTCTACTGTGCCCATTTCCTATGTGCTCTACTGTGCCCATTTCCTATGTGCTCTACTGTGCCCATTCCTATATGCCCATTTCCTATGTGCTTCCACTGTCTAGGCCACAGGATCTGGCCTGGACAGTGGCCTCAAGGTTAAGAGACTTGCTCTGGGACTTGCCAAGGCCTATGGTTTAACACCATTATAATTGTCACTCAAGAAGCCATGTCATCATTTCCAGCAAGATCCTAAGGTCTGGAGTCTTGTCTTAAAAGAACACAAGAAGATCCAACCCTTGCCCACCGAGAGGCAGAAGATCCTCCCACCTCAGCCTCCCATAGTGCTAGGATTACAGGCGTGAGCCACTGCGCCCGGCCGATAGCCATTATTAACACAAAAATAAGTAGAAGTAGAAGCCAGTTGAATCAGAGGAAGGACACAAACAAAAGAGCGATATTATCCAGATTAGCTTTGAGAGCAAATTGATTTTTAATCATAGACAGTTGAGTTTGAGCTCCTTAAATCCCTCCTGCCCCAGGCCAAGATGCGTCCTAGTGCCCCAGAGCAGAATTGAAGCCAGAGGTGATCAAGTGGCCCCAGCAGGGGATGAAGGAGGCTGGCAGAGGCTGAGTACCAGGCGGGGCCAGCTCAGGCGTCTTTAGTTAGTTTGTAGGACAGCGTCTGGGAAAGGGATATAACTTGCTCTCGCTTTTGTCCACGAGTGTATCTAGAGAGACAAATTACATTTCGAAGTAAGAACTTTCTAACAATCAGAATTATTTTAAATATGGAACAGGTGGCTATGCAAAGGGGCAAGCTCATTTTTTGCAGAAGGAGTCAACGAAAGGATGGACACACAGAGGTTCTAACAGGGGAAATTTGAGTAAGAAGGGCTGACCTCAGAGCTCGGGTACCACGCTGTGTTGGAATGGCGCCAGCTTTTGAGTGAAAAGCTAAGCACTTGCCAGCAGAGACTGAGGACTGAACCTAGTCTGGTAGGTTTGGGCACCCTTGAGAGAATCACCTTTTCCAGCGGTTAATGGAGACGGCAGCCCTTCTGCCAGGCTGTTGGCTTCCCAGGAACACCGTGCTGCTTCTGATCTTTGCAAACAAGGGGATAGTGGCGGTGCTTGGAATGGGTTGCGGGTTGGGGTTGGGGTGGGGGGAGGTGGCAAGAGAAGAGGAAACAAGAAAAAAACAGATGCACTAAGAACCTGCAATTAGTTTGTACCGTGCTATTTCCACGAAGTAGACCTCACACTTGAGATCTGAAAGGTAATCATCTGCGATATCAGCGCCCGACTATAAATAGCCAAGCTCCCGGCCTTGTGGCTACACCCTGGGGAGAGGGGCCGGCAGAGAGGTGCCCTGCTGGGGCTCTGGGGAGAGGGGCCACCCTCCCTCCACTCATTCTTGTTAATGCCAACTCCCAGGACAGCGGAGCATCTTGATAGCTATTTATGCCCCGATTAACTGTAATTGCTGCAGTCATCACAGAAAAGCATGCCGCAGGAAGAGTGACTACATTAGAAAAACTGCTGTAGCCACCCAGTGGTTATAATCAAAAAGGTGCAATCACAGGTTCCACCCAGGAGCTGCCAGGAGCCCCACGCTTGGCATCCCCCTCCTTCTAGGATCTGTCTGTCTGAGTCGCTGCTCTCGACTTCCTCCAGGCTCATCCAACAGCTCATCTCTCTGCCACGTCCCTGGGAGGCCTCAGGAGGGACAAGGCCAGCCTGGGTTTACAAACAGAAGCTTGAGAATCTCCAAACACACGCCCCTTGGAACAGTTTCATAATCTGGTGACATCTGCGAGCTGCAGCTCAAGCCAAAGCTCCATGCTCTGGGCCTCTTTGCACGGGCTCGGTGGCTTCCTCGCCTGTGCGCGTACATGTATGTACATGCATACATGTGGGGCGGGGCGTGTTTGGGTGAATGCGTCTTTAGGCGCACCTAGTGCAGTCCCTGGGCCCCAGTGATAAGGTATCTCACATATACAATGTGCAATTATCTTTCAAACGCTGCAAATGTTGCCATGAATAAAACACATTTTAAAGTATGTTTTTTTTTGTCATTACGCAGCTTCTTGATGAACCGATATTCAAAGAAAAACTACTTTGATGTGGGAGATTTCAGAGTATTTTTAGCATTAGGAAGAAGGAAAACATTGGAAACCACTGCTTTACTAAGCAAAAATCTGCACGATGCCATTATGATGAGGCTATTTTTATGCTGTAGACATTTCAAAAATTTAATATAAAAATTAAGCTTGCAGCTAGCATGATTAACAGAGAGAATGTACAAAGAGATCCTCAGCATCTTTCTGAGTCTCACTCTACCTTTGACTGTCCTGTCCATTCCCAGCGCACAGCATGGGGCCAGGCACATAGTAGGTACTCAGTCAACACTGTTGACTCATCCCCTTCCTCAGCCTCTGCCCCATCATAGGTCCCTAGGTCGTCTCTAACTGGTTTTTCTGATTGCTGTGAACACTGGAATCCACCCCAGTAAGATCAAGTGGGGCTTCAGCAAGAACCAAATTATACCCTGCGCTTCCCGTCCTTCTGAGCATTTCAATGGTCTTAATGGTTTGATGAGGGGGACAGACATGTCATGGGGTCTGGCTTAGGGCCACTTCATATGAGTCATCCCTCTCGTGGGGGTGGTGGTGGTAATATTGCAAAATGTATGGGCTTCGGAGCAGAAAACTACGCATGGCCATCCAGGCTCCATCCATTATTAGCAGTAATTAACCTTAGGCAGATCACTTAGCCTTCATTTGCTCATCTATAAAACACACTGACCACAGGTAAGGCAGAGTATGTACTCATTAATGTAAGTTCACTTCCCTTCTTCTGTATTGTCTGTCTCAAATCTGATGGGTCTTTTTTGTACCCCTAACTACTTTTTGGACAGAAAACATATCCCTTACCCTAAAGACAGGAATAAGGCAATTGGGCAAGTGCTATATGCAGGGCCAGCTTCTTGAGGGTGTGGTCACTCACTGCTCTGTGCTCAGAAGGGCTCAGGCCTGGGCTTAAGGTTCTGTCTTGACATTCTTAATCCCATGCGAGCAAGTGCCCCTCACTTTAATTTGGTGCTGGGCCCTGTAAATTATGTAGCTATTCTTGAATACGTACATGCACAATACACTTCAAGAACATACATGAAGTTGCCTTGTCAGCATGACACGAGGACACATCGGAATGCTGATGGAATGCAATGTTAACAAAAGTTTCCCTGGAGTTGATCAGAAGAGGAAGGCAAGGCATGAAGGAACGCTAAAAAAAAAGTCAATCCAAAACAACATTTCTTATGCCTGTTCCAATCCAGTAAAGCCAAGGGCCCTTCTGCTTTAGGTAGTCCTGCATCCCGGGAAATATTGGGCCCCCTGAACAGGCTGCGCCCCAAAACTCGCCCCTATTTTCACAGGTTAAGTTTGCTCTCCCAAAATTGTTGGAAATCTTGGCTTGGGAAAGTGGCCTCCACGGCTTCATTCCAAGCCCCAGAAGCTCTGCAATACTTCCTTTGGCTTTGAATTTCTCTAAAATTGTCAAAATTGATGCAATACCTGCTTTCCACTCCTTTCCACGTGACACGCCCAGCTCCACTGCTTCTACCCAGGCTGTTTCCACAGTAGGAATGTGCCTGTTTTTCTCTCTGCCCATGTTTAAGTCTTGGTTTTGCTTCTTACTAGCTGTGTGACTTTGGGCAAGTCACTCAACCTCTCTGTGCTTCAGTTTTCTTGTATGGAACATGAAGGTAGTAATAGAAACTAACTCATAAGGTTGTTGTGAGAAGTAAAGATGTTAATACCTACAAAGTAGTTCAAATCATACCTAGCACATAGTCAAGGCTCAGTATATAAATGTCAGTATTATTATGAGCGATCGCCCCTTACCCCGGCCCCACAGCCCCATGTCACCTATCACAAAGGCCTATTGTTTCTACTTTGGAAAACTCTCAAATGTGCCCCATTGCTCCACCCTCACTTCCATCTTTCTATTGCAGGCCACTGTCTTCTCTCTCTTGAATTCTGTTGCAGCCTCTCAACTGGACCCCAGGCCCCAATCTCGCCCTCCCCACAATGCGTGGCAGCAGTCCCGGCATGTAGCAGGTGCTCAGTGCATGTTGAATGAGCCAGTGAGTGAATGAACAACGAATGAAAGAGAGCAGAGGAGTGAACATTCTACAGTACAAATCTGACACCTCACTCTCTTCTGCTTAGTCTCCCCAATGCTCAGGATAGAGCCCAAACTCCTTGACTGAGACCCTCTCGCTCCGGCATCTGTCCGGGTCTCAGCCTCACTTCTCACCTTTGACCTCTCGGTGCCCACAGCCCCAGCCCCCCACCTCCACCACGGTGCCCTCGGCCACTCTCTCAGAGCTGCCTTCTCTCCTTGGCCTGTGCACACCCTCTGCTCCCTCTCCTGCTTCTCTTCCCCATCCTTTTCCTGCATCTCGCCATCCCTGGCTCATCTCCCGTAACCGAGCCTGGACATCCCCTCCTGACCCCCCAGGCTGTGTCATGCACGCCTGCCATGCACCCCTACTATACACCCTACATGGATCCCTATTGCCCCTTTTCTCATCAGTCTCTTCTACTAGGATTGAAACTCCTCGATGGTCAAGACTGCATCTTACTCATTTTCCTGTTTTCAGTACCTATCACAGTTTCTGACATAGAATAGACGTTTAAGAAATGATGATATATTGATCAAATTATGGTTGCACTGTCATTTCCTTATTTCCATCTCTGCCACTCCTCTAGATGGTAAGCATATCAAGGGGAGGAGCCTTGGTTTATTCTGATTGACTTGCGCTCAGGTTCTAGCACAGTGCCAGGTCTACGGTAGGCATGCAACGCATATTTATTAAATAAGCCAATAACTTTTAGATTTTTAAATTTGAGCCTATCTATATATATTTATCATGTGCCTTTCCCAGGCAAGGTATCCTATTAGCATAAATTGCCAGATGAGACATAATGACAGGCTAGGGGGAAAGAGATTGCAGGCTGAGAACACAGCATGGAGACAGATGGGAGTTATGAAAGTGCATGGAGGGTTTGGGGAATGGTGGGAGGCAGTGAGGGAGGGGGCAGTGACACAGCGAGACATAAAACTGAATGGGGGGCTGGGTGTGGTGGCTCACGCCTATAATCCTAGCACTCTGGGAGGCCAAGGTGGGTTGAGACCAGCCTGAGCAAGAGCGAGACCCCATCTCTACTGAAAAAAATAGAAATTAGCCAGACAACTAAAAATATATACATATATACATATATATATATATATATACATATATAATTAGCCAGGCACTATGGTGCATACCTGTAGTCCCAGCTACTCAGGAGGCTGAGGCAGGAGGATCGCTTGAGCCCAGGAGTCTGAGGTTGCTGTGAGTTAGGCTGATACCACCGCACTCTAGCCTGGCAACAGAGTGAGACTCTGGTCTCAAAATAAATAAATAAATAAATAATAAAAAAAATGTGAATAGGGGTTTGGTCTTTAATCCTTAGCAATAGAGAGCCATGGCAGGTTCTTGAGGATGGGACAGACAAGAAGTAGCCTAGATTTTGAAATAAAACCCCCAAAAGTAGAGGGAATAATGGCTTGAGGTAGCAGATCTGAGGCAGGAGACCAGGCAGAGGCCACAGCAGCAGTGACAGAACAGACGACGTGACTTGAAGGTGTTCCAGGGGCTGGAGCGTCAGGGCTACTGTTGGCTCTGGGAGGCGAGTGAGGATGGGAAGTCTGAAGATGACTTGGGTCTAATGTTGGCCACATTGTCACTTAGGAGGAAGAGCAGGGGACAGGGGCGTGTTCGAATGAGCTGTTGGGGGACAGGCTGTGGGAGCTGGCCCTTGGCCATTGCTGAGCAGGCAGCTGGAAGCCAGGCTGGGGGGCAGGAGCAGGGGCCACGGGGCTGCGTCTGGTCTCGGGAAAGGGGTGAAGCGGAGGATGCCGGGGCTCCAGGGGGTGCAGGAGAACTAAGGGCTGCTCAGCTCCAGCCTCTCAGGGTGATGTTCACAAAATGCAGTCGTTAGCGAACTGCGTTGGAAAACACCACACTACAAAACCTGACATTTCTGAATAGCAGATAGGCAGCCGGGCGAAGAGGGCTTCCAGGATCAGGCTGGGCGCCTCTGCGGCTTCCTTCAAACTCTAATTGAAATGCGACATGGGAGGCATTTCCACCCCATGGAGGAGCAGGGTGCCGTGGACTCCGAGGAGAAGCAGATTCCCTCCCGTCCAAACGCCATGCTGCCCAGGGAGGAGCCCGAGTGAGCCGGGCTGAGGAGGAAGAGGGAGTGAGGGAGGAGAACGGGAAGGGGTGAGTGGGGCTGCAGCAGTCCCCCCCCCCCAGCCCCCACGCAAAGCAAGGTAGGAAAGAAATCCAAGGCTTTCTGTCAATTGAGAAAGCTTCTGTGGCAACGGAGATGTCAGCTCAGGAGCCAAACTGCCATTTCTGCTTTAATTGGAGCCTCTCCGTGAAGGTTGGGGAAGCGATGAGAGAGAAGGGTGGTGGAGAGAGGGCCAGGGAGAGAGGACGCGTGGAAATAGAGGGAGAGCGGGACACAGACAGACAGAAAGATGTTAGGCAGAAGGGGCAGCCCCCACATGGGTCCCGGTCAGCTTCTCGAGGCCTCTGCATGGGTCGGGGTGCGGCTGGCCTGCTCGGAGGCCACAGGGTGCGGCCCCTCCACGTGGGCACACGCCGGACGCTGTGCCAGGCAAGACAAAAGGAAGGGGTGGGTCTGCGCTTTATTAATTTTCTCTTCTTTCTTTATCATTTATTAAAAAGTGTAAAAAAAAATCCTTTTTCATTTTTCTCCAGTGCCCTGACTACTTGTCAAGCCCACATAGTTCTTGATGCGCCAGGGAAAGCTGAGCCCGTGGAAAGCCGGTGCATATATATATCTAATAAAGCCTAAGCCCTGCCGGCTCCTGGGCTTCACAGGTACCCGACAGAGCAGCGGGCCAGGTCCTGCCCAGGCCCCTCCACCCCCACTGCCGTGAGCAACTGAGATGTGCAACAGGCAGGGCCCGAAAGGGAAGAAATTAAATGAGGTAATAAGAAGAAAAGAAGCAACATGCATGTGTATGTGTGAACATGTATGTAAGTGTACATGTGTGACAGAGAGGGAGACAGATCCCAGATGCATGCAAGTGCATATGTGTGATAAGGAGGCAGGTTACAGGTGCATGTATCTGCATGTGTGTGATACGAGACAGATCACAGTTACATGTATGTGCATGTGTGTAACAGGGAGACAGATCACAGATGCATGTATGTGCATTGTGTGATAGGGAGGCAGGTTACAGATGCATGTGTGTGCATGTGTGTGATAGGGAGGCAGGTTACAGATGCATGTGTGTGCATGTGTGTGATAGGGAGACAGATCATAGGTGCATGCATGTGCATGTGTATGATAGAGAAGGAGACAGATCATAGATGCATATGTGTGCATGTATGTGACAGGGAGAGAGATTACAGATTAGAGCCTACAGAAGGAAAGGTGGTGAGGAGAAGGGAAAAGGAGATAAGGAGTGAGATATAGAGGGTGGGAAAAGAGTACACAAAGCCCGCATATGAGTATATATATCATTTGTTTCTCGTGCCTGCTCTCCTCCTAAAATAATCATAGACTTATTAAAATAGAGCTTGAAAGAAGCCTTTAGAAACCACAAATTTAAGACTCTTTTTAAATATACAAAAACTGAGGCATTGAAGCTCAGGCAAGCTTAGAACCTGTCTTGCAGTTGCAGAACTTGGAGGTAAGCGTTAGGATTTGAACCCGGGTCTCTGGGCTTTCTTATCTGTGCCCTGGGAGCCTCACACAATAATGTCTGTGGTTTGGTCTTGGGGTATGTTGTTATAACTATCACTTATTTAGCGGGTATGTTTATCTTGCGGGTATGTTGTCATAACTATCACTTATTTTACTATCATTTATTTATACTTCACATCTTCTACCTCATTTAGTCTCCACAACCACTTTAAGAAATAGGTAGCATTATTGCCTGCATTTCAGAGTTGAGGAAGAGGCACAGAGGAGTCAAGTGAAGTGCACAAGGTTGCACAGCAGGTAAATGGTAGAGCTGGGATAGAAACTCAAGGCTTATTTGTAACTGATTTGCTAAGCCACCTCTTAATAATAAATTAACAGGAGGGTGAATGAAGTCCAAGCAAATATTCTCATCAAAAGGCAGAGGGAGGATAGACCAGTCTCTTTCCAGCATGCCAAAGCCCCTGAACTCCGAAAGCAAAGAGAACTTCTCACAGCTCCCTTGATACCTCCTTGCTCATGTGTCCCCTCCCTAGATTATAGGTCCTCGCTAGTGTTCAGCTGGGAGGTCGGTCCGTTGCACTCTGGACAAGGCAGGCTTCACCCAGAGTATGAGCTGCCTTCATGAACTCACTGGAAAACATGGGCTGAGCATCTACCATGTGGCAGGCACTGTGGTAGGCATGGGGACAGGGTCCCCATCAAGTTAACCCACAGGAGAGCTTTTCCTCAATGATCTCTTAGTCTCATAGGGGCGCTATGACACGTACACAGATAACTGTCCCATAAACTAGAGAGCCATAAGTAACACCAAGAAATACACCGATCTATAGAGCACTAAGAGAATTTGGGGAGCAAGAGATGGAGATGGAGCACCTGGGAGGACTTCATGCAGCAGGCGATTGTTGAGTTGGGCCCCAAGGAGTCAACAGAATTTGCACATAAATGGGAAGGAGGTAAAATGGCATTCTCGGTAGAAGGAAAAGGTAGTGCAAAGGCCCAGAATAAAAAAAAAAAAGAAGAAAGAATGTGTAGACAGCCCCTGATTTACAAATTTTCAACTTTATGATGAAATGAAAGTGATATGCATTCAGTTGAAACCACACTTCGAATTTTGAAATTCGATCTTTTCCTGGGCTAGCGGTACTCTCTAGAGATGCTGGACAGAGGCAGTGAGCTCCAGCTCCAGGTCAGCCACAAGGTCACGAGGGTAAACAACCAACACTCTGCAGTGCACTGTGTTGCCAGATGATTTTGCCTAACTATAGGCTACTGTAAGTGCTCTGAGCATGTTTAAGGTAGGAAAGGCTGAGCTATGATGTTTGGTGGGTTAGATGTATTAAATGCATTTTCGACTTAATGAAACGTTCAACTTATAATGGGTTTATTGTGATGTAACACCATCGTAGGTTGATGAGCATCTGTAGAGGGCATTTCAAGGGGCTTCCAAGGATGGGCAGAACTTCCCTGGAAAGGAATACCCAGCCCCACAGCACATTTTCCATTTCTTCCCACTCAGATGAGCATTCAGTTCCAGCCCTGCACAAACAGGCCATCGGGAGGCATGCTCTGCTCAGAAGGGCCAGCATTTTATTAAGTGTATGTCAAACCTTTCATGTGCATTACCCCCTGCAAACCTCACAGCCACCCTGTGCAATAAGGACAGTCATTATCCTCATTTTACAGATGAGGAGGTGGAAGCTGGGAAGGTTAAACTGCTTACCCAAGATGCTCAGACAGGAAGGGGTGAGGCTGTGGCCGGACCCCAGGCAGCCTGACAACAGAGCCTACAATTGAAACCCGTTGTTCCATCTTGCCACCTACGTGGTCTTTGGAAACTGGCTCCCAGACAGCAGGCACTTAGGAGGGCTGTCCAGTCCAGACCTCACCTGGGAACGAGGTTGAAACCAAATTATAGCGATAAGAAAGGGGCCACAGGCTCCCCACTGGGTTAGGAAACCTGAGATTCAGCACCTACTGCAGGAACCTGTGAAGTCTGCATGTGTGTTAATAACACTTTGTTCCTAAAGGTTTCTAGGGACTACAGAGTCTCCATTCCAAGCAAACCAAACATGCTTAAGGTGCAGATGATCTGTAGAGCTCCAGTTACACATACATGTGCGTCGATCAGCAGAAAAACCGTGTTCATTTCTAAACAGTGTCTAATATCTTAACACTCCAGTGTAAACATGTAATATATATATTCCACCACGGAATCTCAATCCTACAGAGCCTCCCCCACTGTCTTTTCTCTCCCTCTCCTCTCTCTCTCTTCTTCCTCTTTTCCTTTTCCCTTCCCTCCTCTTCCTCTGCTGCTTCCCTCTCATTGTGAGTTGCTGGGGAATCACTCAAAGGTCCCAACAGCACTTAAACAGAAAATCAGCATCTTGAGATTTCAGAATCAACCCCAGGACTGAAGTCAGGGACCCAGGACTCTCACAGCTGAAGGACATGCTGACCATCCAAGAACATGGCCTGTTTCTTTTCTGCATCTTATTGGCTTAAAAGGAAAGTGTTGGTATTGGGTGGTGGCCAAGGCCTCAAGCTTGAGGATAAAGTGGTCAACTTATGTTCTTCCACGTGAGCCATTTCACGTGTCTGCCAGGGATGGGATCTGGGGCAGAATGAGGCATGGAGCTGACTCATCCCAGCTCACAGCATCTCGGGGAGGGAAACTGCTTGTCTTGAGGCCCAGCTGCCTCCACCTGGCACCTGCAGCCTGGAGCTGCTACCCAGTCGCTGAACCCAGCAGCAGCAGCAGCAGTGGTCCCCCCATCGCTCCCCCTCCCCCACCACCTGGGCACCTGCAGCCCTCTGCACTAACTCCTTTCCAACCCCGCCAGCCTCCATGGGCTGCAGTTGATGAAATCTGGGAGCTATTTTGAAATTTCCCTTTTTTTAAAAAAAAAAAAAGTCCAAACTGATTAGTTGATAATTACATGTTGGAACATCTGCTCTGATTTGTTTTATTCTTTCTATTTTGGAAAATTGGAATACACTGAAGTTTTGCCTTCTGGAATTGCCGGCCTGGCTCTTGGAGTGTGAGCAGCCCTCCTGCTCAGCGGCACCTGGCTCGGCCCACGGCCCAGCTCCTGGGGAAGAGCACAGCTCTCCTGCCTGCAACACCCCAAACCCCGCCTATCAAGGGTTATAGTCACAAAACCTCCCTCTCCGTTGTGGCCTTAGGAGCCTCCATTTGCTCACCTGCCTCCAAGGATTGGAGGTCAAAGAGGAGCACAGACCGAGCAGAGCCTGCAGCCAGATTGTGGGGAGGGGTGCTTGCTAACAAAGCCCAGAGTGGGTGCACCTGTACCCCGCCATGCAGCCATCATTTACTTGGCTGGTTTCCTTCTGGGGTGCCTAGATACTCCCTGCCTCCTTGGGAAGAAGACAGGCCTACACCGCCCAGTACAGGCTTGCTAGTATCGAAAGGTCGGGAGTTTGCTCAGATTTGCTTGGGACGGAATACTGGCATCTAAAACCAGTACAGCCAAACTCCAAGTGGCTGCCATTCCGAGGCGACTGACTGCCCAGAGAGGCTGGAGGTGTTACTGACAGAGACTCAGCAGGGTTGAGGACTTGCATGCCTCATCTCTTCATCAATCAGCATTTCTAGAATGCTTACGGAGTACTAGGTGCTTGGTGCGAGGAGTCGGACAGGCGCGGAGGTGAATCTGACATAGACTCTATCCTTGGGGTCTCATTGCTGCCCCCCAAACCTTTCTCCCTACTGCAGCCATAATGACCTCTAAAATCTAAAACACAGATATGATATGTCACTCCCTCACTTTTAAACCCTTCAGTGGCTCCTTATTGCCTTTATGATTAAGTCCAAACAAAGTCTTTAACTTGGCATGCAGAGCTCTCTGCGCCCCCTCTTCCCCGGCCAGCCTCAGTCTCCCTCCCCTCTCAGACCCATGCTCCAGCCACATTGCCTCACTGTGGTTCTCTGGACCGTCCTGTCCTTTCTTGCCCACCTCACCTTCGCACACATTGTCCCCTTTGCCTGCATTACTCTTCTTTCCTTTTCCCTTCACCTCTTCACCTGAATGACTGCTACTTGTCTCAGGTCTCCGTTGACATGGGGATTTCTCCAGAAATCCTTCCCTGATCCTCCCAAACTCCTAAGAGCTGGGTGCCCCACCCATGCGCTCCCGTAGCATTCTGAATTTCTCCCCATGGCATGTAGCAGACTTCATTCACCCTGCCTGCTTACTTATCCGTCCTGCTGCCCAGATCAAAAGCTGGTGGAGAACAGATACCATGGTTGGCCTATTGTACTATCTCAGGCAACTAGCACAGTGCTTAACATACGGTGGTGCTCTATAAATATAGTTGGCCCTAGTTGGAGACCATGGGGTCTGCATCCACTGATTCAACAAACTGCACCGAAAATATTCAGAGAAGAAAACAACAAAAAAACTAACACAGCAATAAAAAGAAAATACAGACTTAAAAATACAGTTTAACAACTATTTACATAGCATTTACATTATATTAGGTATCATACATAAGTAACCCAGACATAATTTAAAGGACATGGGAGGAAGTGTGGAGGTTATATGCAAATATGTGATTTTTTTATCAGAGACTTGAGCATCTACAGATTTTGGTATTTGTGGGGACAGGGGGGTAGTCCTGGGGGAAATCTCCTGTGGATACAAAGGAACTAATTGCTGAATAAGTAAAAGACTGAGTAAATAAGTGAACAGATAAAGAAATGGTCAACTTATTAGGGAGATAGTTCCACAAATAGTGTAATATTGGGAAGTATTTTGGTGAGTGTATCAGACAGGACATTTTATATTATGCTGCAGTAATAAGGAGTTCCCAAATCTCGGTGGCTTGTAAAACCCAAAGGTTTATTTCTTGCTCCCATTATACTTCCATCACGGACAGAGTTATTCTGAGATAGGTGTCCCATTTAAGAACTCCAGCCTAAGGGAGGCTCCAGCCCTGTGCCTTCCATGATTGCTGAGGCAGGAGAAAGAAGACACAATAAATCTTGCACTGGCTCTTAAAGTTTTCAACTCTGAAGTGACACAAATGATCTCTGCTCTCATTTTACTGTCCAAAGCAAGTCACATGACCACACTGAACTTCAAAGGGGCCAAGGAAGTACAATCTGACCACCATAGGTCCAGAAGCAGCACTGGAAATATTTGGTGATTAGCATTAATGCTCTTCACGGGATATCTGGGAAGAGAAATTCCACTGCCAAAAGAAAATATCTGGCAAGGATTTAAGAACAAGGTGACATTTGATTTGGGGCTTGAAGAATGAGAAGGATTTAGGCCACCTAGTTCAGTTGCTGAGCTATGATTCTACATGCTGGGAAAGCCACTAGCTTTCTCCGTTGTCACCTGCTACCTCTGTAGCTGGAAAATTTCCTAGGCTCCCTGATTCGAACATTACTCAGATAAATAAGACAAGGTTCCATTTCTCAGGGAGTTTGTGGTCTGGTAGGAAGGATAAGTGCTGAATGTGTACAAATGTTCATAAAACATGCATGAATGTGCTATGCATGACTAAAATAGAGCAAAGCAAGAGAAATCACCTCCATTTGGAGGCATCGAGTTGTCCTTCTTAGAGATGGGGAGGATTTCCAGAGAGGGATTAGGGTGACACGTAGGGAGGGGCTCTAAGGCAGAAGAATGAATTTAGACAAAACCATGGGAGTGGCGTGCACAAAGCAAACTAACTGCAAGAGATACCCTCAGTCTGGCCGATGTCCCGGACGCTAGAGCAGTAGGGCAGTGACACAGAATGAGAAACCTCCTGAAATTGGGGGCTTTCAGAAATGGGGGCGGAGGGTGGCCCATAAAGAATAGGAGAGGAGCATCGTTTTCTTCTCACTAAAACCTCTGATGTCTCATTAAACCACACTGGTCTTTGGAAGGCCTCTAGCAGGCTGCCCCCTGCTCCCCACTTCTCACAAAGAATCTCAAAGACTCACAAAGTCTGTGGTCTCCCTCCCTCAACTGTCCCCCACTCTGCACACAGGGCGTGGATTTGCAATCTCAGCGGCTACCTCCTCCTTCTCCATAGTGAGCAGGCAATTCCAGGGGAGGTTTGGAGCCCCCTGGATTCTGAAACAAAGTCTGATCCAGGTATTGCCCCCACCCCTGTGGGTGTCCCCCGGCCCCATGGGACTGAGCCTCCCCCCCACACTTGCTGGGGCCCAGAGGGAAGCGGGGCCAGCCCTGATCACTCTGCCCTGCCTGCACCCCCCTCCCTGCCACCTTCATCAACCTTGCTCCATTACCCTCATGGCTTGGTCATTTGGGGATCAATCTAGCATCAAAATAACATGTCAACACGGGCTGCTGTGGTGAGGGCGGCAGCAGCGATGAGGAATATGACAATGATTATTATTAGTTTTCATTTTGTCGGATTTTGTTTTGTTTTAGTCCAAATTGCTGCTGCCGAGAACTTATTTCCTGAAGCCCAAGTTTCCTGCCTCTCACTCACTTCCACGCTTTGACTCATTTATTTTTCCTATTTCCCCGAAGACCTTTTGACACTTTGAAAGTGTTTTACTTAGATACAATCCTGCTCTCTTACCTTGTGTTTCTTCCATTTCTCCCTCCTCGCCTTTTATTAATAAGTCATAAAGAAAGTGTTTCCAGGCAAACATCACTCACTGAGTAATAAAACCCGGGGCAGAGGACAGAGCGGCGCAGACAAGCGCAGGCCGGGGAGGCGGCGGGTCCCCAGTCTCAGAGCGGCGGGAAAGCCTTTCCTCACGCAGGTGTGAGATGAGCCAATAAAAGAAGAGCACGGTGCAGCGTGGCTTTGTGGGGCCACCGGGGCCTCCTTAACACCAGCCGGGAGATCGTGTCAGCTGGGAGGCGGGGCCGGCCTTTGAAAGTCCTGCAATATTCTTGCATGGTTATGGGAGTCCAATCCCAGACCCGGGGATGTCAGCGCTGGAAGGCAGCACGTGGGTTCCGGCTCCAGTGTTTGCAGATGGAGACACTGAGGTTCGTGACAGCCTAGACACAACCCAGATCAGAATCCGAGGCCGGGGCTTTTCCTCGCAGATTTTAGTATTTCCTCTGAGGCATGGAGTGATAATCCCCTGAGAGCCCACCCCAAGGCTTCTTCTTGCATTTACCACTTTCCTGGGGTGGTCCCACACTCCCATGGGCCACTGTCACCAACACTGACAACTCCAGGCCTCCCTTCTCTCCTCCACTCCAGACTCATAGGTGCACCTAATTAATTGCGAGACGTTTCTACCTAAACGATTCAGGGACACCTCGGGCTCTTTCTTTTACCTTCTAATAGTTAACACGATGAGGATTTGCCCAGTAACTAAACCATAAAATTTCAGAGTTCTTTTAATTGCTCTCTTTCCCCCAGCAACCGCATTCTACTCTAAACTCTCTCTCAGAGCCACCTTTCCTTTCCGTCTCTGGGTTCCCGCCGCTGGTTCTGCATTCCGGAGCCTCCTTGCTCCTTCCCCAGGCTGCCAAGGCTCCCTGCCTGCGGGCGCTACCCTCGCCATGCGTCTTTCACAAGCTACCAAAGACGTTTTCCTACAACTCAAGCTGGATCATGTTCTTCCTCTGGCTAGAAACATAATGACCCCATGAAGGCAGGTAGGGATGGAGGAAAGAGGCTGGGAGACACAGAAGAAAACCACCTAGACAGGGCCTGGGCTCTCAAGTAGTGTTTGATGCATGAAAGAACCAGAGATGGGCGTGCATAAAAGCTGCACGGGGGGAAAGGGAAAGATCATGCACTTGCAAATGTTTCCCAGATCTACCATTTACGTGTGACTGCAGGCAAACACCCAGCCGCTTTGAAATCCAGATTCTTAAGAAAAGGCAGCACTTAATACTGCTTGACTTAGCTCGCAGATTGTCGTGAGGATCAATAAGAGAAAGGCGAGGAGAGAGCTGTTTAAAGTGCAGAACACATGCAAAGGGAAACTATTATCAGAGTCTGAGGCCACTGGTGGCCTGGTACCATGGAAAGTAGGGTCCTGGGCAAGTCACTTCTCCTTTCTAGAGTTGAGGCTTCTTATCCATAGAAATGACAGTGTGGGACCTAAATGGCTCAGATCCCTTCCAGTGCTGACTTCCTGGGATTTTATGTTCGGATCCGAGTCTCCGTGTGTCCTCAAGGGGACTTGCTTATTAGCTGCTGAGCCGGCCGTCAAGAGCGGCTGCCCTCATCCCGTCTCTGGGTTTAGCCTCACTACCCACACTTCTGCTTTCATCGCCTAATAAAGAACGAGAGCTCAGATTTAAATCTGATTCCTTCCTGCTTCCTACCACATAGTACACACGTTTTGATCCACCAACCTAGGTGGTTCGCTTTTTTAAAATATAAGATGGGAAAAAATGTAATTAAGGAGCAAATTGGACCTCATTATGAAAAATGCCTTAATTATCCCCCAAGGCTGGCTCTGGTACACAGGCATCAAAGGGCCCAGCAACCCCAGATCAAAGCTTGGAGCTGGGTGCTGTGGCCAACTCCTCGCTTGTTTGCAAAGCAGTTGTGTTCAAAGGAACAAAAGCTCTGCGTCCACAGCCTAGAAAAGCTCGGGAAACCTCCCACCTGACCTCCTAGGACTCCTCCAGCCACCTCCCAGGGTACGAAAAGTAAACTCCAGCAGGGAAAATCCTCAGGGAAATTAAGCTTTCTCTCTTCCCTGGAAAAGGTTTAGGCCTAGGGGGTTTGAGTTGGAGAATGGGACTACAAACTGTGGTTACCCTGGGGATTCTGAAATTGGGGCTATAAAGCCCAGGCGTTCAGATGAATAAAACAAATCAAGTGCATAAATAAAAATAATTCACACTGACAAATTGTGTGACAGCCTATGAGACTACAGGTTATAGAAATCTGTGACCATGGTACTGCACGTGAGGGTGGCAGCTACTTCCTCCTGCTCACAAATCTTCAGTGACTCCCATTGCTTACGGAAGGACAGCTAGACCCTTCATTCTGGCGTTGGAAGGCCCCTCACAATTTGCCCATCACGGACTTTTTCATTTTTCTTTTCCACAGCCCTGCATTCCAGACAAACCACTCGCTTCACATGCTCTGTTGACTTCCCAGGCTTTCAGACATCCCCGGCATTACTCACACTTGCTTTTCCTGTGACCCTACTTCCTCCTGTTCCCTTTTTCCATCAGTCAAAATCCTCCCTGTCTGTAGCCAACTCTGTTTGTGTTTCTCTTATAGAGCTCATTCATTCATTCAGCACATTCTTGGGGGCGCAGGTTCTATTACGAACAAGACCTGTTCAAGGCCCTTGGCACACTAAGAGGAGTGAGAATTTTCCCTATGGTGGAGGAGTTCATACTCTAGTGCAGGAGACAGATATACATTCAAACAAATATCTTAAAGTATAAAAAAAATACTAAAGCAAGTCCTGTCTAAGAATACGATGTGAGCCACAAAGGTAATGCAAAATTTCTTAGTAGCCACTTTTTAAAAATAAAATAATAAATTAATCAAAAATTGTATCATTCCAACATGTGGCACTAGACCACATTTTTAAATATACAAGAGGCACATGGGCTAGTGGCTACTGCAGTGGACGGATTGCCCGCTGCAAAGGAAGTAGCACATTTAGTCTAGGGAGTGGGGAAGGCTTCACAGGGACTCGATGGATGCGTGGGGCTCGTGTGGTGGGGAAAAGAACGAGTGCTTTCCAATTCAAGGGGAGAGCCTTGGAAAGGCAGAGGGGAAGAAAGAGCAGGGCATGCCCGTAGGCACATAAGGGGGTACAAGGTGGGAAGCACGGTACGGAGTGGCTGGCGGTGAGCTTGGAAAGGAGGTCTCGTGTGTCCTCCTGTGGAACGTGAAGAACTCCTGCAGTCTGCTCTGTGATTCTGGAAGAGGATTTTGGCAACTGGGTGGAGAATGGGCTGGAGGTGGGAAGGGCTTGGGGGGCTAGTTGTGCAGCTGTGAAGAAACCGTTGGAGCTCACGGAGACCCGGCCTTGGCACGCTGACCAAGCTACCTTTCCCAGCCTCCTCACGGCCCACGCTTGAGGTCAGGAGTTGAGAAGAGAGGGTTTGAGGAAGTCCTAAGCGTTCTTAACAAGTTTCTCCTAGGCCTGATGGACTCTCGCCCATTCATGTTCCATTGGAATTGACGATAGTCAGGAACTGGAGAAAAAGGATAAAGGATTTTTAAACTATTAACATCAACGGTGAAGTAAGAAGAGGATGCAGAAAAGGACTCGGAGGTCTTAGAAAATGGTAGAGCCGCAGAAGGTGGGGACTCTGGGTGACCACGTGGAAGAGGGCCCCAGCTTCCCCACCGCCTGCCCACCCGCGTGGACAGAGCCACGAGGGAGAAATACCGTGGAGCAAGTTATCCCTGAGAGGCAGGGGCTGGTTGCTACTGCACCTAGCAGTACGGAGGCTGCTCCTCTAATCTCACCCCACTGTTTATGGTTGTTGGATACATAATTGTATTTGCCATATTGTCTCTCTTAGATTTTTAGGGTTTTAGAAGACAAGGAACTTTGGACTGTGTCTGACCTACCTTTCTATCTCCCCCTCCCCCCAAGCACGATGTTTTGCTTTTTAGAAAATAGATGATTGATTCGTTAATTCATTCAATTAATTTATTAGTGACTATTAGCTTGTGTATATCTCAAAATGTACCCACACTATGGTGGCTTCTCACCACTTCCTCTTCCAAACGCCTGATCCAAGCCACCGTCACCTCTGGCCTGGTTTGTCTTTACAGCCTCCTAAATTTTATCCCTGCTCTGGCCTTCATGCCCCATGGTCTGTTTTCAGCACAGCAGCCTGAGCGGTCTGGCTAAAATGTAAATTAGGTGCCACTCCTCTCCTTAAACTCTCATAGCTCCCATCTCACACAGAGTAAAAGCCATGGTTTTTATAGTGGTCTGGACATGCTCTGCCCTCCCTACCCCAGTACCTCTGTGACGTCACCTCCTGTGTATTCTTCCCCAGACACACTGGCATGCTGCAATTTTTCAAACATGGCATGCGCTTTCCTACCTCAGGGCCTTTGTACTTGCTGTTGCCTCTGCCTGAACTGCTCTTCACCCAGATTTCTGCCTGCCTCACTCCCTCCCAGGCCTCAGATCTTTCTCAAATGTCACCTTCTTCATAAGGCTTTCCTTGTTCACCTTATCCAAATTGCAACCCAACTTACTATACTGACTTTTCCTCTCTTCTGCTTTATTTTTCTCCTTACTGCGTATCACTAACATACTAACATGGTGCATATCTTGTTTCTTTCTTTCTCATCTAGTAGAATTTAATGTCCAAGAGGCAAGGAGTTTTCTTTGTTGTAGTCACTGCTATGTCCCCAGTGCCATGTCTGGTACCTAGTAGGCGATTGATACATATTGGTGGAAGGAATAAATAGTGAATGAATAGGGATAGGCAGGCACAGGGTGTCAGGAGAGCCGTGGGAAAGGGCATCTAATCCAGACTGTGTGTGGGGCGTGGACACAGGGAAGGCTTCCTGGCCAAGGAATCACTTATCTGAGACTTAAAAGAGGAGTTTAAATTGGCTAGGAAAAGAGGAGGCGGTAGGGAGAGTGTGATAAGCAGAAGATACAGGAAAATCAAAGACCAGGAGGGAAGAAACACATGAAATGGCTGCAGCTTGGTCTGCTGGAACGACAAGTGCAAGGTGGAGGGGGTGGGAGATGAGGCTGGAGAGGTAGTCAGCAGCTGGACCGCAGGGAGCTTCAGCTGGTCAGACCACACAAGGGGCGACTGGAAATGGTCCCAGGCAAGACTCAAGGAGGTCATTCTTGCATTTGTACAGAGAATACATGTTGGAAAGACAGAGCAGAGCCAAGGACATCAGTAGGGGAGGATGCAATGAGGGCTTGTACCAAGGTGCTAGGCATGGAAATGGGGAGGAAATGGGAGAATTGAGAGAAATATTAAAACGGGCAAGATTTGCCAATTGCCTGGTATAGGAGAAGGTTGCATGTCTTGTTTAGATGGTGGTGTAGGGTCTGGTCCTACTAAGTGAGATTGCAAACACAGACATAGCAATGGGTTTGGGAAGACACGTTATGACATGGAACCTTCCCACAAAGATATTCAGGATGTGCTAGAACATATCAGTCTGAACCCCGGGCCAGTGACCTTGGCTGGAGAAATAGATTTGGGAGTCAGCAGCAGATCGGTACAGGAGGCCATGAGAGTCAAATGCATGAGACAGTCACCCAAGGCAGCCTGTGACAGCTTAGGTAGTGAGTGGGAAGAGTGGTAGAATAATACTTCAGAGGAATTTATGTCACCATGAGGGACACAGGGACACAGTGTTGAACAGGACATCCAAAGGGCAAAGGAGAGATTGGACGGTTAGGGCAGGAAAGCAAGAACTAGTCAAAAGTTCAAAATCTATCAATCAGCAATCTTGTGCAAAACATAAGTCAGGGAGGGCGGTTAAATTCTTAGACCATGAACACCAAGTAGGGTGAAGCCTGAGGGAGGATATGGTAGCCTACAAGAAACAAAAAACATTGGTTTTCATACTCTCTTTGGCTATAGAACCTCTTTGTACAATATCTTACAGAAGACCAATCATGAAAACAAATACAAGCGAAGTTGCTCTGATTGAAAGCTGGTGTGGGCCCTGCCTTAACAACTGGCTCCTAGCTTTCCTCTCCCCTGAAAGTTCCCGAAACCCAGGGCGATTGAAAACTCAGTAGTGTAGAGAACAACGCTGGGCTTCATGCAGTTAACAGAACTCAAGCTGCACGCAGCTGCAATCTTGGCGTTGCCAGCCCTGGTTCCACCTCTGCTTTGTGACATGGGCAAGTTGCTTTCTCTCCTCTCTGGGCACAGGCGCTGAGGAGGCGGGACAAATGGATGTCGCTGACCACTTTCTGCACTAACATTCTGCGGGAATGCAAAGGGCATAAAAGCGGCCAAAGATAGGTCAGCTAGTCCCCGGGGTCCTTTCCCTCCCCCAATGCCATTTATCCCTCTGCCCATTCTGCTCTCGAAGCTTTAGAATATGCTCTCCACTTTTAAAGCATCGCCCTTAACATCTTATTACCTCTAACGATAACATTTTTACCAGCCTGGTCATATTTTTGTCTTCCCTGCCCAATGACTATATTTTCCAAGAAAACAAGCTCCTTCAAAATGCACTGCCCTCCGCCAAGCAGGGGAGTGCCACATTATCTGTGGTGGGCGCCAGCATTTAGGAGGAAATGATTTTCTTTCATCTGTCCAAGTAAATCTTTCCCCAACACTTGTAAAGCTGATTGCTGCCAATTTCCAGCTGGAGAAACACAGTCATTTAGAGGGGGAGACATTAGTAACTAGAACGTACTTAGAACATTTAAAACGGGGGCTTTGCTTTTTCTTTTTTTTGCTCCGGGTTGTGTAATTTTACATTTTTTTTTTTTCAGTGTTTGTGAGCACTTCTGTTTGGGAGGAGGGAAGTGGAATGTGTGTGTGTTCGTATGTTTAAAACACACGTATAGTGAAAATATGTTTAGGTACTAAATGTGTAATGTACACAAATATATGCGTATATACAACAATGTGTATTTGTTTATGTACTTAATGTGTGCATACATATATAGTATGCATATATAATGGATATGTAGCTTGTGCATGGTGGGGCAGGGAGAGAGAGAGAAAGAGAGAGGGAGAGAGAGAGAGAGAGAGAGCGAGAGAGCGAGAACTCTTCCTTTGAGCCCATAGCCCTTCATGGCTGTCCAGACATGAAAGGAAGCAGGGGGTGTGTGTGCTAAGCCCCCATCCTGGCCTCTGTGCTGATTCTTCCTATCGTATGTGCCAGGCACTGCCACATTTACCTCTTGCAACTCAAGCACAGGAGAAGGTAAAAAGAAATAAAATAAAACACTTCCTCCAAAGAGCGTAGCCACAGGAATTGCAAGACTAAGAGCAAATAATGATTTCCTCCTCTGCTTTTTAAGTAAATACTGCTGCACAATGAGCTATTGGGCAGGACAGGTGCAAAATAATAGACTCTTTTTCTGGTCTCCCCAGCCCCCATGGGGCCACTGCGAACTGCATCAGGTACTCAATTTTCTTTTCTTATTTAAAAATGTGTTTGTGGATTCCTGGGGGGCCAGGGAGGAGGGGGTTGAGACCTGTTCTAGAATCACCAAGAGGACGGCTTAATTTGTATTTTTGCTTTATTAATGGAAAGCTGCCTGTCGGTCCCCAAATTTGTCTACCTGGGGAGGCTTTTAATATATCTGTCCAATGCAATGGGACTTGTGGGGGGGGGGAATAACAAAAACATCCTGATCAGCAGAGTGAATCTTACAGGAAGAGGCAGCACATCAGTGCCAACAGCTCTGGCTGGCAGAGGAGAACTGGGCTCCCACTCAGATTTTGGGAGAGCCCAGGCACCTCTCCAGGCCTCAGTTTCCTCTTCCATGAGAACGGGAGGATAATGCACATCTCATTTATTTCAAAGTGCCAACGGTGAGGTTATTTTAACCTCACGATAGCCTTGAAATATCGTAGTGCCTCAAGAGAGTAAAAAGCCACAGTAATAAGAAAAATATGAGGGTTTATTCTTAATAATGTTTTTATTCAATTGGATGTAATTAATCCTTTCTCATTCTCTATTCTGAAAGCACTTCATCGCTTCAGATAAAGTCAGGCACAATCGCAGAAGCATCTGGCCGGGAGAGCCCGTCTCATGCAGACCCTCACTTCCAGACTGAATAACACTGGAGGGATTCGGGTCTTTGTATCACACGGCCTCACAAGTATCTCTCAGTATCAGAGGAAAAATGTCTAGAGAGAAAACCTGGAGCCTCAAGCAAACAATTGTGGAAATGTTTTATTACCTGTGTTAATTATAAAATATATAGATCGCCTCCCATCTGCCCACCCCCCGTCCTCCTACAAAATAAGAGCTGTTTGTACAATTCCAGGGGGGA
This sequence comes from Microcebus murinus, assembly GCF_040939455.1. NCBI lineage: Eukaryota > Metazoa > Chordata > Mammalia > Primates > Cheirogaleidae > Microcebus > Microcebus murinus. The sequence goes on from NC_134107.1 coordinate 93,828,002, forward strand.
AACACAAGCGTGCTCCCTGGGTCTTTGATGGCAAAGCTGCAGGAGCTGTGCTTAGGGAGGGGAACAGGGCAGCTCTGCCATGGAGGGGAACATTTAAAAGGGTTTGAGATTTGAGTAGGAATGCAGGGCTATTCAGGTCTTTCTCCCCCCCCCCCCCCACTCTTTACATAGCTCTGGATGAATTCATGGAAAGTTTGAGGGGCTAGAGAAGCCTTTCCCTGCCTGTGACTTGAATGCTCCCTGATTTGCTTCTTGGAGCATTGTCCCCATGGGAGCTCTGCAGGGACAGCTTCCCACACACGGCCCCTACCCCGCCCTCATCACCGCCGCCATTCTTCTAGTTGGGCAGGTCTCTGGGCTGGGAGAGCTGCTGGGACAACGAGGGCCCTGAGGCTTGGAGACCAAGATCTGCTGTGGAGCAGCCAGGCTGGGGAGACACGGAGCACCCAGCAGCTGGGGCCCACCTGGTCGCCCCGGTCGCCTTGGGCCAATGCTTTCTTTTGTCCTCAGAGGGGTTCCTTGGGAAAGAGATCCTACAGTACCCAGAGATCCACATTCATATTTGTCACTTGGTAAACTTTGCTTAATTTTTCCTTCACCTCTGTCCTTCCTGGCTTCTATGTGAATAATATATTAATTCATTAGCATTCATTAAAAACTCTGTCCAATTTGGTGGAGCAAATTAGCAAAAACTATGGCTTTCAGTTCGAAGGCCAGGGATGTTTTGAGGGAAAATAAGGGAAGGGTTCAGATACATGTGCACAGCTGAGGGCGCTACCAGTGGGGGTCAGGCCTGATGGGCACCGTGGTCAAGGGCTCTGGTCACCTGGGGCAGCAACAGGACTGTGGGTGCTGGTGGGGACGGGGCTGTGCGTGTGTAAGACACCCGTCCATCTGCGTGATAGACACAGGACCAGTCCCCTGCAGATGAACTTTGTCTGCCTCACTGTTTTGTGTTTGGATAGATCCGACTTTTCCACTAGCCTGGGGCTACTACTATAGACAGAATTTCAGTATATATGGACATTAAGAGCACCCACTTTGTGTCAGAAAGATGCGTTTTGTAATGTCTTACTTATGTGGCTGAGTTTGTTATATAATCACCAACCCTTTATCTGAGAAATGTGATAATACAGTACCTACGTCGTAAGGGTATCCTGATAATACAATGAACAGAAACTTGAAAAGTCCTGGCACGTGAACAGTTAGCAAATGTTAGGTATTGTCTTAGTTGGGGCTGCTATAACAGAATATCATAGACTGGGAGGCTTAAACAACAGACGTTAATTTCTCATGGCTCCAGAGGCTGGGAAGTCCAAGATCAGGGTGCAGCATGCTCAGTTACGGTGAAGGCACTCTTCCTGGCTTGCAGGTGACCTTCCTCTTGCCATGTCTTTACATGGGGGAGATCAGAGAGAGAGGAAGCCAGCTCTCTAGTGTCCCTTCTCATAAGGGCACTAATCCCGCATAATAATTACTTCAAAAATGCCCCAAATACATTAGGGATTAGACTTCAACATATGAATTTTGGGAGGATACACACCTTCAATCCATAGTAGAGATTGTTATTATCTCTCTCCCTTCTCCTTGTCTAAAAGACTCTTTGCCTTTAGAAATGCTATTGACTTGTCTCTTCCATCCATCCTGCTCTTCTAATGTAGTTCTTGACATCAACTGCCCCTCCAGGAAAGATTTTTAAAGGATGCCCTTAGTGTCAAGAAAATGCTAAACATCCTCTTAGAAATATGGGTAAATGACACAAATATCTAATTTACAAAAGAAGAAACATAGTGCTCAATAAACCGAAAACACACACAAACATCAAAACAAACATCAGCTTTGATGGCAATAAAAATGCAAATAAAAACAATTAAATTACACTTTATCTTCGAAAATGAAAAAGAGTTAAGGTGTGATGAGGCGAGTGCTGTCAAGGGTGTGGAGGGGCAAGATGCTCACATGCTGTTGCAGGGAGTACAAACTGGTAGAACCTTCTAGAGAGCAATGTAACAAAATGAAGCAACAACCCATTTTTTGTACTAAATAGACCTATTAATGGAACAAAAAACCCAGAAGTAGATTCAAATACATTTAAGAATTTAATGTATGATGAAGATGACATTTTAAATTAATGAAGTAAAGATGAATTATGAATGAATATTCTTGGGACAACTGGGTAGCCATCTGACAAAATATTAAGTTGGATTTCTACCTTATTTCTTATGCCAAAATAAATTTCAGGTGGATCAAATATACAAATGTGAAAAAGGAGTCCATAAAAGTATTATGAGAAAAACATGGGAACAATCACTTATAATCTCAGAGTGAGTAAGGGCTTTCTACTAAGTTATCTTAAGATTTGTTTCCATAAACATATATATAATATTAGATGATAAAAGACAAAAAAAATACTGTATGAAACACAGCCCACATTTGTGATCAGTGTGACTAATATTTCTATAAGCAGACTCATCTACCAACTTTGAGTTTGCAAGTAAAGATGTTTCAATGGGCAACTTTGATTCCCTGGTGTGTTTTAAAATGCCTTCCACAGAAAAATGCAGCCAAACGTGGGCAGGTTATGATCCAATGGTGCAAAATCTAGATTAGACCCTGGATGCAAAGAGACTTTTACTCTGCCCCTTACCTGGATTTTTTGCTTCTGAATATGTACTGGGTAGGGAGGAGAAGCAATAATGTAGAGAGAAAAAAACCAATATTTTTTCTCAATTCCTTCCCTTGAAACCACAGGGTTTCAAAATTTTTTTTGGAAGAGTAATACTGTAAATATATTGTATGTTATGAAACACCTCCAGTAGCATCTGGAGAAGCATGTTGTAATCAAATATATTGCTATTTCTTTAGCACACAAATGAATATTCACAGCAAGTGGGGTAGATAAAACCACACATTAGTCCTGCCAAGTTTTACACCAAATGAGCTTTAGCATTGAATTTGTGAAAACTCTTTAGTTTCTGGAATGTTGTGAATGAGAGAATGGGGGTGTATATATAAAGAGTAACTACAAATCAATAAAGAAGAAACAATAATCCGTTGGGAAATGGGTAATGATATGAACACTTTACAGAAAAAGAAATACAGATAGATGCCTCTTAGATGAATGAAAAGGTTATCAATCTCATTCCTAATAAGAGAAATGCAAAATAAAGCTATAATATACTATTTTTCTATACCAGATGGATAAACACCTGAAAGTTGGATAAGATAATGGTGTTGAGAGTGTAAGGAAATGTATCCTCTTAAATGTTGCTGCAAGATACTTAATTGTAGTGCAACTTCTAAAGTGAGCTATTTAAAAAATCAATAAAAATTAAATTAAAGATTCGATTCCACATCTAGGAGTTCACTGTAAATGTGCCCTACGATAGACTAAATACATCATAATATACACATAACATACAGTACAATATTATGCAACACCTACAAAGAATGTGACAAATCTTTATGCACTGATATAAAACAACACCCAAGGTATACTGTTAAGAAAACAGACAAACACCAAATAAAACAAGGTGGGTAAATTGGGTTTATTAAGTTACAACTTGTGGGGAGAAAAAGGAAATTTTGATGAAATTGCCTTTTTTTATAGGTCAAAATGGTAATGTATGTTAAACAAGATAATAAACAAGATAACAGTGGTTTCCCTGGGTAGGGAAACTGGATGGCTGGGATACAGGAATATGAGAGGGGCTTCAGCAGCACATAAATACTTATGTGTGTGCATGTATAGGTGTGGACATGCATATATGTGTGTGTGCATGTGTGTATGTGTGCGTGTTTATTTTGGCCCTTTTGTATTTTGACTGAGGTGCTATTGGTAAGGAAATAATAAAAGATGATTTATTCACATCATGATTTAGCTAGAGGGACAATCTAAACATTTAATAGTAGTAGACTGAATACATTATGATATCTTTACAATGGACTATCATGTGGCATCAGAAATCAAGTTGTAGAAGAACGGTTATGCACATGGAAAGTAATTTATGATACACTGATAAGTTTATCATAGTTAGTTAGTTTGTTTATTTATTTATTTAATTTTTGAGACAGTCTCACTCTATAGCCCAGGCTGGAGTGCGGTAGCATCATCACAGCTCACTGCAGCCTCACATTTTTGGGCTCAAGTGATCCTCCTGCCTCAGCCTCCTGAGTAGCTGGGACTAGAGGCATGCACAAGCATGCCTGGCTAATATTCCTATTTTTTTTTTTTTTTTTGTAGAAACAGCGTCTTGCTCTCGCTCAGGCTGGTCTTGAATTGGCCTCAAGCGATTCTCCTGCCTCAGCCTCCTGAAGTGCTGGGATTACAGGCCTGAGCCACCAGGACTGGCCAATGCATTTAAAACATAGACTAGAAAATATTGTCATATTTGCAAAAATAAAAAAGTAAAGATGATGTATAACTGTATGAGTAAATGTGCCTAGGAAAGGATAAGAAGTATCTATGCAAAAAATATTCTTTTCACAATTATTTACTGAGTTTTTATTATATGTGAGAAATTCTTCAGGATGCTAGGCATAGGGAAATTAATCTAATAATTAATATTAAAATATTAATAATAGTTGTGGTTATGGTATTCATGGAGCATAGTTTAGTGAGAGGCATGCAAAATGATGGAAGAAAAAATAAAATTATGTGAGAAGGAATAACAAGAGTTATTCTAGAACATTCCAGCCAGGTGTAGCAGTGTCTGCAGTGGTGGGGATTTACTGATCCAATTTACTTTTTAAAAAATCACTCTATTATATGGAGGATGCAATGGAGGAGGCAAGAGTGCAATCAGTAGGCTTTATGAAAGACTAAGTGAGAAAGTTGCTTGAGCTAGAATGTGGCAGTGAAGAGGGCTCAAAATAGGTAAGTTGGGGAAAGTGTGATGTGTTCATGGAAACGAGAGAAGTCCAGTGAATGCAGAGCAAGGGAGTGAGGGAGAGAAAAGTGTGAGAGAAGACAAGAAAGGGAGGTCAGACACAGATCACACAGGGTCTTAGAGCTAAGGAATTAAGATTTTATTATAAATGCAGTGTTTCTGAGAGTTCAGCTGTTATTATAACTGCCTCTTCTTTGAAGGTAACAAAACTTTTTCCCTCTGGCTGCTTTTAAGATCACTGTACCAACTGTGGTGTCCTAAAATTCACTATGATGTATCTAAGACTGAATTTTTTGTTGTTGTTTGGATTTGTAAGGCCTCTTAAATCTGTCCTTAAACCATTCTGAAAAATTCTCAGCCATCATCTGTTCAAATATTATCTCTGACTCATTTAATCTCTCCTCTCCACCTAGAACTTTAATTAAACAAATATCAGATCTCATTCTATTCCATCTCTTTCATGCTTTCACATTTGTTCTCTCTGTGTTACTTTCTGGGTAATATGTGTCTCAGTTACCTTCTAGTTCACTAATTCTTTTTTATTAGTGTATCTGCTGTTAAACCCATTCATTGGGTTTCTATTACTATATTTTTATATCTAAAAGTTCTATTTGTTTCTATTTCAAATATTTTAGGTTGGTTTTCATAGTTTTCTGCTCCATGGAGATATTTTTAAGCTTATCTTTTTTTCCTCTAAATAAATAAATATTATATATTATAAAATGCTTCTGTTAATTTAATGTAAAGCTTTTGTGGGTCTGTTTTTACTGTCTGTTGTTTATGCTGATTCCTCTCATGATGTAATTTGCTTTGTATCTTGGTATTTTCTCCTGTGTTCCATTCATTGCCCTAGGAAAATTATTTCTGAGACTTATGAAGCTTAGGATAACTTCCTACAATAGAATTCATGTTTGTTTTGTTTTGTTTATGTCTATATGTACTCCTAGAGTTTGGCCACAGCAAGCCAAATTCCCAGCTTTTTATGTACGTGCCTTTTAGTTCATGAGAATTTAGCCCACAAGTTTCTAAAGTACCATTTTGTACTTACAACTTCTACAGGAGAGATTATTTTTTTCCCTCCCCCTGATAAGCTCATGGCTAAGAAAATCTTTCTTTAAATCCCTGGGCTGGGGTGGCTATACGTGCCTTTTTGTGTTTTAGCTTTATGGGGGCAGGTATCTTATTTCATATCCCACTTCAGGAAGGCTTGGCGCTTTGCTTCTTGCCTTCATCGTTCTGTGAGGCTATAATCAGTCTACTCAGTTCAGCAAATATCACTGGGGCAAAATACACTATTTGACTCTGGGTTCTTAATTTCCCATAAATTTTGACATCGTAATTCCTTCCTATAGGATTAGCCCTTTGATGCTTTTAAGAACCTTTTTAAAATCTATTTATTATGTTTGGTTATTTTCAACATGAAAGTTGTCCAAACCGCCTAGCCTGTCTTCTCCTCAGAAAGAGAAGTCTATTCTAAACTGCAGATGAGAACCCCTGAAGGCATTATACAGAAGAATGACCTGATCCAATTTACTCTTCAAAAAATCACTCTACTATATGGAGGATGGAATGGAGGAGGCAAGAGTGAAATCAGTAGGCTTTATGAAAGACTATTGAGTAATCTAGGTGAGAAGGTGGCTTGAGCTATAATGTGGCAGTGAAGAGGGATCGAAATAGTTAAGCTGAGATATGTTTTGTGAGTTAGAACAGAGAGGACTTGGGGATAACTGGATATTGGAGAAGATGCAGTCACTCAGAAGGACTCCTAGCTTCTGCCTTAAACGACTAGTGGATGGTGGTGCTTTGAGAGGGGGCGTGGTATGAGGACAGAGAAGATGCTGCATGCAGGTTTGGTGCAGGGTCATGTGAGTGTGTGTGTGTGTGTGTGTGTGTGTGTAGAATAAAAGGTCAATTACAAGCTTGTAATGCTTGAGGTTTATATGAGACATCCAAGTATCACCATTAGCAGTGATTATTTCTGGGTAGTGAGATTAGGAGGGATTTTCTTTTTTCCCACATTTTCACAACCAAGCATGCATTTGATTTGTTTTTAAGGATGAAATGCTATTTTAAAATAAAAAAAGCAGTCCCCATAGATTACAAAAATTACAATGCCTTTTCAAAACTTGAAGCTGGTCACCTCGATATTAATATCCTCCTCTGTTTTCACTTCTGTATGTTATTTGTGTGCGCTTGTGTGTTTGTGTATCCACTATACTGTAAAGCCTGTGCCTAATTACTTCTCACTAGTATCTCCCACATTGCTGTGCACAGGGTAGATGCTGAGTAAATGAAAGCTATTATACATTGAAGACACTCTGCAACTATTTTTTCATTGAATTGTGGATTAGACTGCCCATAAGAATGTTGTAGTCACAAACCAACACATTCTTCCATTCACACTACCAAGAGCTATGCCAGGCAGAGCTTACTCTTTTGTGTTAAACTCAGAGAAGTCAGGGTGGAGGCTGACCTTCTGAGATTCTCTGGTATCTCTTCCACTTGAGCCCTACATGGGTTCTCCTTCCCCAAAGGCAGCAGCAGGCTGAGCACTGCGGGGACACCTAACGGGCCCAGGCAGGCTCAAGTGCCACCAATGTTAATGCATTTGTTTGCCTACAGGCTTTGTGACAGCACAGATGGCATGAGAAGCCACTCACTGCTAAGGACCCCCAGACATACCATGGGCTTGCCTTCCACCGTAATGAGCTCCCTCCCAGTCCCACAAGAGCAGACTGTATAGCGATGACATTTCACTCAGCAAACCCTGCAAGAGAACAGTGGTTGGTTTCCTCTTGCTTTATTATCTTAACTACTGCATAAGTCTAAACCCTCTTAGACATCTTCAGAGTGTCGAGCCTGAGACAGAGCAATCCCTCTGGAGCCAAGAGGCTCCTCACTTATCAATTATGTACATGCTGGTGTCATTCTCAGGGTTGGACTGTGGAAAGGCCATATAGCATGGACAGGTATTTAAAAGTCAAATTCTGGTAGACTCTTGATGGGGTAGTAAGCAAGATGTATAAGCGCAAATCAGAAACTTACAACGATGCCCTGGTTTCCATTATTCTCAACCTTTTCTCCCTTTCCTAGAGCTTCTCTCTCAAGCTGTAACCCCACCAGAGTGGGAGATTTTTTCAGCGTTTCTGCAAAAAGATGCCTAGTGCCCACGCAACTCCAATGCTCTTGCCTTGGCAGCTTCCCACAGGGCCTGTGCCAAGGCCGCAGGCTATCTGGGGAGAACACCCAGCTGGCCACCCCGAGGACCACCACCGCAGAGACGCAGAGCCAGGCCCAGCCAAGCAGCAGCAGCTGTTGCAATGGGACTTTGGGGAGTGGAGGCCGCCTTGTGCTCTGTGTTAGCAAGGCACTGAACAGCATCTGCAAACCACAAAAAGCCAATGCATAATGCAGAACTGCATGCTCCACTTTCTGCCTCCTTCTTCATTGTTCTCCCAGGATATGCAAAATAGATAGCTTGTCCATGGTTTCTGCCTACAGCCACGTCCTCAAATACTCCTGTCTGTGGCATTATTTTCCCATACCCCGGCAACTTTGGAGAGTCAAAGTGAGGCACACCACAGTGGAGTTTAAGCATGGCAGCAAGAAAAAGTGTTGCTGGTTTTTAGGTAATTGGTTCTTCGGGCCTCATTTTCTACATTCGGAGATCCCAAAACAAAAGGCACTGGAGCTGATGGTAAGCCTAAAAGAGGAAACTTTGGTGCGGCTAGAACTCTAGGTCTGCCATACCTTGACCTGGGCACCTGGCACAAAACCCCAGCCCCCACTCCTTTGCTGCTCCCCCAAGACTTCTATCCAAAGCTCCCAGAGCTCAATTGAAAGCAGCAGGTGAAAAGTCAAATACTTCATTAAAAGCAGCAAGAGACTCCATTGTAAACCTGCAGCTCTTGGCCATCAAAGATCAGACACTGGGATCCAAATCGGTTCTGGTTTCAATCAGGGATCAGATACTTAAGAGGTAGCTTGTGGTGTGTATCTTTTCAATGTGCTGCAGAAAGCCCCTCTATTTCTCCTATTTTTACTTTATTTTTATACCCTATAGAGCCCCTCAATAACTGCAGCTCATAATACACACACGCACCCTCATTATGCTGAGGCAGGGAGAAGCTGAGCAATACTTCAAAAGGTAAGCATAGGCTTGAGTTTCAGGTTTATTGAATTCCTGGAAATGCTGTCTCTCCTCCTGAGAAAGGTTAGTGTTTGGAAACAACTTTAATCTGGCCAAAGAAAAGAGGAAGAGGTAGAAAAAGACACAGGGAGAGGGAATATTGGCCAAGGGAAGAGATGGAGAGGAAGAGAGAGGGAATTGTTAATTTCAATTGATTTTCTGATAAGGTTTCATATCCTGAAGTGTGCTTCAAATCTGAGAAGTGACATCTGCTGAGATCTCCCATCAGTGTCTGAATTCTCCTGAATGTAATTAGATCTGAGACAAGATAGAAGACTCAGTACGGTGGCCCTTAGGGAGGAAATGGTCTTTGAAAAGAATTATGTTAATCAGACTAGCCTTCTTCTTGCATCTGTTCTGCTGTTATTCTGGGTAAAATTAATAGGTCTAAGGAAGGATCTGATCATAATGACAATCTGGTCTTCACAGCAGGAGGTTTTATAAAGGAGTTGAACTGTGCCTTGTTGAGAACACTTAAAGTAATTAGTTACAGGGCTACTCACTTTCTTTCCTTTTTAATAATAATAATGGTTATTAATGTTTACAAATTAAAGAGTCTTACTCTAGATGAAAGAAGTGCTGAAAGGAGACTCAGGAGTAGATGCCCGGGTACCTCTGCACCTCCTGCTGAGGGCAACGACACTACAGCAAGCCCCCCTTTTCCCGATTGTCCTCCCTCCTTCACTCCCAACAAGCCCCTTCCCTCCTAGCTCCCCAGGGCACTGCTAGGAACAAAGTGCCTAGAGCTTGGGGGCGGGGGAGGGGGAGGGGGGAGGAACCCACCAGAGCTCGGGGCAAGAGTCTGGGATTCCTGACCTCTGTAAACCCAGCACCCGGCACAAAGTAGGCGCTCAGTAAATACCTGCTGGTAGGAAGGAAGAAAGGAAGAAAGACTAGAAGTTAAAAAGAAGAAGAAGAAGAAGAAAAAGAGACATACATAAAAAGGAAGAAAAGAACAAAAGGAGGAAGGAAGGGAGACTAGAAGTAAAAAAAGAGAGAGAGGCTGGGCGCGGTGGCTCACGCCTGTAATCCTAGCACTCTGGGAGGCCAAGGCAGGCAGATTGCTTGAGGTCAGGAGTTCGAAACCAGCCTGAGCAAGAGCGAGACCCTGGCTCTACTATAAATAGAAAGAAATTAATTGGCCAACTAATATATATATATATATATATATATATATATATATATATATATAAAAGTGAGCCAGGCATGGTGGTGCATGTCTGTTGTCCCAGCTGCTCGGGAGGCTGAGGCAGGAGGATTGCTTGAGCCCAGGAATTTGAGGTTGATGTGAGCTAGGCTGACGCCATGGCACTCACTCTAGCCTGGGCAACAAAGTGAGACTCTGTCTCAAAAAAAAAAAAAAAAAAAAGAGAGAGACAGAGAGAAGGGAAAGAAGGAAGGAAAGGGAGAGGAAGAGAGGCAAAGCATTCTCACTGTCTTACTGTAAAATGTAACTTCAAAGCTGGGTGAGGGTTGATGTATAATTTGTGTTCAGGTCTCTTCTCTATCGGTCTATAAACCAGGGTGGGCAAACTAAAAGCCGGTGGCCTAAACTTTTCCCACCACCTTTTTTGGGTGAGTAGAGTTTTGTTGGCCCATGCATTTATGTCTTGTCTATAGCAGCTTTCACACCAGCCATGCAGATTCCAGTAGCTGTGACAGACAGTGTGTGGCCCTCCAACCCTGAAGATTCATTATACTGTGTGGCCTTTCACAGGAAAAGTTTGTCAGCCTCTGCTATCATCTCTTGAGATGATTTGATGTTAGGACGCCCTGTGCGGGCTGAATTCCTGGAATAGAACGCCCCGTTTGCATGCTGTTCTGAGACCCTGTTCAGAGACAAGTATTTCTTAGGGGTGCAGGTGGTGGGGCAGGGAAAGGAGGGAGGGATGAAGGAGGTGAGGAGTTAAACTTCTGTCTTCTCAATTTGCAAACAGATCCTGAAAACATGAGATTCGACGTGTTTGCCCCTCGTCCACAGGGCTCAAGGGGGCTGGGGTGGGGTGAGGTTGAAAACAGAAGACCCAATTTGTCTCCTAACCAGGTGTCACCACCCAATTTAATTTGTATGTGCAAACAACAATGCGGTGTGATAAAAGAGTGGGATTTAGAAGAAGACTTGAGTCCAAGATCTTTCTCACACTGACTGTGTCAAATCATTTCACTTAGATCCAGCCATCTGAGCTCAGCTTCTCACCTGTAAAATGGGAAGGAAAATAATATAACTTTGTAGTTTCATGTGCTGGATAAGAAAAGTGGGTCAAAGTGCTTTGAGAACCATAGTTTTATGACAAGAGTTATTACATAATAGCTGCAATAGTTTTTATGTAATAATATGGTGCCCCTTGATAAGCCACTGTTTATGTGAAGGTACAGGGGTTGGTCTCTTGAGATCTGGCTCTAACAGAAGGTCACATGTCTTAGAGGCATTTTTGGCAAAGCTGAATGTGTCCAGGCCATCAAGCTTTGTAACAATCATCCTCAAACACAGTGGCATAGAACTATAAACATTAGTGTATTGCTTATACATCTCCTGGCCGGCTGGAGTTCAGCTGGTCTAGAATCAGCTCAGTTGGGCTTGGCTGGGAGTTGCAGGTGTGGTCCAGGGAGGGGAGGTGTCTCTCAACCTCTTTGGACCAGCAGATTCCCAAGCATGCTCTTTTCACAGTGACATTCAGGCTCACTGGGCCTGCATCACATCTGTTCATACCTTTTGGCCATGGCAAGGGAACACACACTGCTCTCCCACACAACAAGCAAACAGGAAAGCACACACACAGGCAAACAGGAAAGCACACACTGCTCTCACCCTGAGGCCAAGGCAAGTGAAATGGCCCAGCCCAACATCCATGGGGGAGCGGAAGCATTCTCCTCCCTGGAGGTCAGTAGATGGGAGTGAACTTTTGCTGAAAAATAATCTGCTGTAGAAGCCAAAGCATTAGCTGAGCAGTGCCTAGGATAGTCCCAAGCTACGGGATCCAGTTGTTTAAATATGCTGCCATTTTGACATATATTAGTGGGTCGCCACTGGAGCCAGGGCTGTGCCTCCTCTTGCCAATCTGCTGAACAGTTCACCTTCGACCTCGCATTTGCATTTTTTCACATCTGGGAACTACAGCCTGTCAAGCAAAGAAAACTGCACCATTTCTCTAATAGCTCACATGCATCGATCAAGTTTCATCTAAAAATCTGCATGACTTAAGAGGAAATTTGGATATTCGGGGGGAACACATAGGTGTAATAAAGAGGCAGGAGGGTTAAGGATGATGGTAACAGGAGGCAAAAAGGAGCCCAGAACCCGAATCAGATTTCAGCAAGAGCTGAGGTCACCTTAAATAAGAATGACAGCCATGGGCAGGGGGTCCCAATTAATTAATTACACCTTAATTGAAAAGCTGTCTCCGCTCTTGTATTGTCCTCACTGTCCTCTAGAGCTATGGGGAATGCTGTGGCATCTGGGGAAGGGGTGGGGTAAAGCCAGTTCTCTGTGTTTCCCTGTGTGTCTCTCTCTCTCACTTCCTTATGCTCCACAAGAGGTAAGGGTAAGGTTACCATAGGATCCACAGCTTCATAAATATGCAGAAGAAAGACAAATCAACCTGAAATCCAAAAAAAAAAATAATAATTAAAATATAAATAGACTTGTTTGTTTCAAGGATTTGCAATGAATGCTTGGCTCAGTCTGAAGATTAATCAGTGATGGGTAATTATACTTTCACACACACATATCCATACACACAAAAAGATAACCCTGGTCCCGTCTAAACAACATGAATGCAAAAACAGTGTGAATTTTCTGGTTCAAAGAGAGGTGAAGTCACCTGAAGCTCCTTACTGAGTTTGAGAGTTCATTTCACGTCTGCCTCTGAGCTACCAGCACAGGAACTGGCATGGGTGGAGTGTCGATGGTGTCTACAAGCAGCCTCCTACCCTTCCTTCCTCCCTTTCTTCCTCCCTTCCTTCCTCTCTTCCTTCCTTCCTTCTCCATCCTTTCCTTCCCTCACTCCCTTCGTCTTTCTCTCCTTTATTTTTCTGTGCTTTCCTCTGAAATTTTTACTTTTTTCCTTCCAAAGGCGATAAACAATCCATCAACCCATAGATATTTATGAAGTTCTCATCACTGTGCCAAGCTCTGCAATAGACAATGAAGTGAGGAAACTTAAACCCTGTCCTGTAGGAAGTCACAGTATACAGTGGTTTTTCTCAGCTGGGTGTCCTTTTGCCCCTCCAGGAGACATTTGACAATGTCTGGAGACATTTTGATTGTCAGCAGGTTGGGGTGGGCATTTAGACTCCTAAACATCCTACAATACACAGGAAAGCTCCCCAAACACAGAATTATCAGACTATAAATGTCAATAATGCTAAGGTTGATAAACCCTGGGTTAGAAGGAGAACCAAAATACAGACACATTGAAAGGTGATTCACTTCCAGGCTGTGTAGAATAAGGGTCCAAATGTACTATGGTACTTGGGCTCACGCTTACTGTGGGTATTGTTTCTCTCTCTAGTCTCTGGCTCTCTCCAGTTCTGCAGCCCCCCAGCTTGCTGCCACCATTGAGAATGTGGGATTTTTGATCCTAGTGGTAGTCTTAGGAATGAGGCTCCTATCCCCTAATGTACCATTCATTGAGCCCTTCTAGTGGCTTAGTATTTGGCCATCCATCCATCTATCTATCCATCCATCCATCCAACTATCCATTTATCCAGCCAACAGTACTCATTTGGCAGCGCTAGAATTATACAAACTCTACTAGAGACATCTCACTCTCAGACAAGACTTCTTGAGAGGGGAGAAATCTATGTGCAATATGTGAATCAGAAAAGGCCATGGGTTGAGCATTCCGTGAGAGTGGTTTTGCCTGATTCCCATGGGCAGCGTGCCAGTTTCCTTCTCTCATTAATGCCTCTACTTGCCCATCTGCTCAGTGGGAGTCCTCCTCCCACCTATCGTGTTATTTCTCAGGATACACACCCCGGCAATCGCCCTGGTCCACTGGAATAAAGGGAGAGGAAGGAAGGTTAGCATGGTTGTGTCCTGCCTGTGCCCCACACTGGCTTTGTAGCTTTGGGCAAGTCTCTTAAACTTTCTGTGCATGAGTTGCCTCATTTGTACAATGACAATAATAAAGCCACTTTACTAAAATAGTCACAGTGAGGATTGATTGAGCCTATACACGAAAAGCACTTAGAACTGTGCCTGGCACATAGTAAGAGCTCAAAAAATATAAACCATCATTATCAATTATTATCACTACTGAGAGAGTAGACACTAGTTTGGAGATCATGAAAAATTCTTTTAAGTGCCAGAGGCTTGGAGAGAAGCAGTGAAGCCCTATATTTAGCAGGGAGACCCCTAGGGAGCACCTTTTCTCACCACCAACTGTTAAAATAGCATTTCTCAACCCCGGCACTATTGACATGTAGGTCCAGATCATTCTTTGCTGTCAGCGGACTGGCCTGTGCATTGTAGGATGTCTAGTAGCATCCCTGGCCTTTACTCACTAAATGCAATAGCACCCAACCCCCAATTGTGACAAGCAACATCTCCAGACATTGCTAAGTATCCCCTGGAGGGCAAAATCCCTCTGGCTGAGAATTAACATCTTAAATAATAATGATAAAAATTAATAATAGTAATAATAATCATGTGTGAGGAATTGCCCTCTCATCAATTGCAATTTTCCCTTTTGACTGGGTGTGATGGTATCTTACCTATACTGCACATGAAAGTAGATGCATTGAAAATACTTTCATTCTGCAGAATTTAAGACCCCTTCCCATGTCGGTCTGCTTGGTCCTTCTGAAGCACCATGCCTTGGTTCAACATAGTCACCGAGGGATGGATGCCTAACATTCAGAAGAGGAAGTTCCTTCCCAAGCAGAGATACCTGAGAATCTTGAGATTAATTCATATATTCTGCATAATTATGATGATAATGTAAACATGACTTCAGAAAAATAACAACATAAATATGCATTAATCAGTAATCACTTACATGTATGTCTCTATCAGACTTTCGGTCACACACATCTTGGCTCGAGGCCACGTGGCAGTTACTGCTGAAGTGAATTTAAGCAGGTTACTTATCCTCTCTAAGCCTCCATTACCTCCTCTGTAAAATTGGGTTGATAATTGCACCCACCCTGTAAAGATTAAGTAAGAGAATTCATGTGAAAAACTTAGTATAGGATGAGACACAAAGTAACTATCTAGTATGAGCTACCATGCTTGCTAAAAAGAGAAAAAGGGTAACTAAAACATTTTAAAATAAGAATAACACATAGGCACAGATTGGTGCCCTCTTGTTTCTATGTTCAACTGGTTTCAGATGCTTTTCAACAAAATTCTGGACTCCCAACTGTACCGGGTTGAGTAGCATCTCCCCAGAACCTCGGAATATGACCGTATTCAGAAATAGGAGTTTTGCAGATGCGATTGGTTAAGGTGAGGTCGTACTGGGTTAAGATGGGCCCTACATCCAATGACTGGTTCCTTACACGGAGCCGTGTGAAGAGACAGACAGACGCACAGGGGAGAAGGCCATATGGAAATGGAAACTGGAGTGTTGCAGCTACAAGTCAAGGGACACAAAGGCTTTCTGACAACCACAAGAGCTAGGAGAGTGAAGCAAGGATTCTTCCCTGGAGCCTCAAAGAGAGGACGGCCCTGCCAAAACCTTTCTTTCAGACATCTGGCCTCCAGAACTGTGAGATAATGAATTTCTGCTATTTTAAGCCATGCAGTGTGTGGTACTTTGTTACGACAGCCCTAAGAAACTAATACAGCAACTTATTCTGTCTCTTAGGTCTGCTTGGGTGGGTGCTGCTGTTTCCTCCTGACTTACGTAAAAATAGGTTCCCCTATAGCTGTTTTTAACCATCTGCCAGCATAGCTTTGAGTTTTTTTGTTCTGTTAATGAGCGTAAGGACACAGTCATTCCAAGCAAGCCCTGGTATTCCTTTCTGGGCAGAAGAGCTTTGTTGATCAACCTTGTCCCATCCCTCCTGGTTCCACTGTATTTCCTTATTTCAAACTGCCCCAGAAGGAAGCACGGGGTCACGTTTTTCTCACCTTCCAATCACAATCAAAGTTTAACTTAGTTACACTTGGCAACCCTCCTACAGATACATGTCTCCTGTAATTACCTTCTGATTGTCTCCATTCTGATCAATGGGTCCTCTGCACTGAATTGACCGTTTATTCACCCCAAAGCTTGACCAGTTTACAAAGACTCACACCTCTGGCAGAAATCACTGTTGACATCAATAGCTCTATAAATAGATGTTGCCATTTTCCCACTGACCCTCAAGTAAAATAAAGCATTCATAGAATCCCATCCCAGGTCTGGGAGGAACTGCAAAGATCCATCTCTTCCAGCATTCCCCACCCTCTGCTTCCCCCTGTTCGATGCATGATTTTTCTCTACAACATTCTTATCAAGTAGACATCCAGTCATTGCTTTAAAACCTCCAGTGATGGGAAACTCATTGCTTCTTACAGCTGTCCATTTTATCTTTAGACATTTCTAGTATTAGGAAGGTCTTTACACTGATATAAAATCTGTCTATCATTCTATCCGCTGATCCTGGCTTGGTCCTCAGAGCCCAAACAAAATATTACTCATCTCTCTTCTTAGGCTCTCCCATCTCACAATAGCGATTTAAAATTCACCACCCCACCCCCACCTCCTGAATAGTTTATTATTTTTTTTCTCCATCCTGCACTACCTTTACTCCTTCAGTCATTCACAACAAAACGTAAAGTCCTTAAACATTTAAACCCACTCTCTGTTGAACACATTCCAAGTTACATATATTTTTAATAGCACGTTACTAAAAGCATACTCAGCACCCCTAGTAATTCTAGTAGGAACAGAGTAGATGGGATCATACAGAGCCATTTTTAAAAGACCTAGTTTTCTACTAGTGTCTTCGTCAACGAACAAGAAACTTAACCATAGGTAGAGACATGTGAAACCCTAATGGGGGAGAAGAAGTGAAAGAGCCAGCAAAGAGTGAAATAATTCACTAAGATATTCAAGGAAAGGGTTGGAAAAGATTAACTGAGAGTAAATTGGGCTCTGGACAAATGTGGAAAAGGAAGCAGCCTAGAGATTGGGTTTTTAGCTCAAACCTGTGGTTGGGTCCTTGTTCCTGTTATTCTTGCTGTGCAAAAAATCACCCCAAACTTAGTGGTGTGAACAGTAACGTTTTATTATAACAAGTTCTGTGAGTCAAGAATTTGGGCAGGGCTGATGCAGCTGTCTCTGCTCCATCACGCCTGGGTCTTCGGCTGGGAAAACTCTGCTGGGGGGACTGAGCATCCGGGAGCAGGAAGCTGGAGGCCTCATCACCCACATGTCCAGTGGCAGCTTGAAGGCAAGGCTCAGATGGCACTGTCCATTGAAACATCTGCACGTGGCTTTTCCCCGTGGTTGGACTTCTCCCTCACGGCAGCTGGGTTTCAAGAGGGCGTGTCTCCAAAATGAGCTTTCTAAGAGAATCTGGTAGATCCTGCTTGGCCTTTTCTGATCTCCCCTCAAAGCATCACTTCCACTGCATTCTCTTGGTTACCTCTTGATGGGGAAGTGCAAGGTCACCTTGAAGAAGAGCATGTGAGATGGGAAATTATTGTTGCAACCATCTTCGGAAAATGTCATCTGGCATTGTCTGGAAAAGTAAAAGTCAACAGTGTCCAATGAGATTGTTGAACAGAAATAACCCAGAACTGAAGGAATCCCTATGGAGGACACCTTACAAATAGGGCAAAACTGTATCTCTATGTCCCTTAGGACTCTGATCCTGTCCTCTATATGTGGCTTATACATAGAGAACTTTCACACTGGCATGGCCATCTACACTCTAAAGCTTAGGGCGAGTGTGATATTGCTGGTATCTTATATGATAGGCCAAGTCCAGGCACCTCCACAGAAAGCCCAAAGTAGACTTAAACGAAAAGTTCTTAAGCTCTGTAGTGCAGGTACACACAAAGAAAGATGGTTCTTCCATTGATTAATGAAGAGCATCAAGTTCTAGATTCTGGCCATTCGGTCTAGGAGACATGGCTTTCTCAGCAAGTTAATTAGTATTCATTGTTTTGGGGTGCTGCTATGGCTGTGGATAGAGAAGGCAATGAGTCCACAGCCCCATTTTCCTCCCACTTGGAGCACATTTGACTCCAGTGCACTGCCAAGTCAACTGTACTGTGCATACATATTATTCACAATCAGGGGTAAGAATGGAGAGCCACATTCACTCACCTTTGTGTTTACCTTGTTTCTATCCTCTGCACTACTTTGCTGCTAATCCAAGTAAAAAAACCTTAAACTGAGTCCAAGGCATTATTCTAGCCTATTCTTGAACTTAGACCAGACTCTGTGGTCTAGACAACACAGCTCTACTCAGGAAGAACTCTAGGAAGAATTGGGAAACAAGGTGTATGATTCCAAGGCAGCAAACAGTAACGGTGGGGAACACTCATCTCCCTTTCACCCTTGGCTGGTAGCAAGCAAGGTAATAATCAGCAAAAATCATGTAATGCCCTGTCAAAGTACACCTGACTTTAACAATACTTCATCAGACAGCCAATCAGGAATAACCTGGCCATGGTAGTTACTGTCCATGCCACCCATTTGACAATTGCCATACATTGCCATTGATCACTGGTTTTCATCTCATGTGTATTGGTCTAATGATCCATGAGTCTTATACCCATAGGAAGACTCTATTGTAGGTATGCTGGTCTTACTTCAGTTTTATATACTTTAGATGTACAATTCAGTATCCCAACTTCCCAATAGTACTAGTTGTTCATTTTCTAGACCATTATTCATAATTACAATTCCAAGCTTCGATCATTATTTCCTTTTCATCATGAATGCATTCCATTTCCAATCTTCCAGTCCGAAGGTGACCCAATTCCTCAAGACCAGATCCAATCCCATTTTCCTGAATGCCTTTCCCAAACTGCTCTGTTCACATCTACCTCACCTCCATCTCCTTCTTCTTCAAACTCCTCCTATCACACTAACTACCTGTCTCCCTCACTTGGACACTTTTAAATCACATTCTGCCTTCTCTTCTGTTCCTTGTGTGTTTGTGTTGACCTTTCTACCAGGCTCAGGGCTCCAAGAGTGGCAGAGACCCTTTTTGTTGTTGTTTCCTCCATAGTCTACGCACAAAATAAACATTTGTGAAAAATACAAATAAACTCGGCTGTTAGGAGTGGGGAGGCTTCTGCTGATCGGCCCATGCCCTTTCTCTTGTCCAGTTCCTCTCATGACGCACAAGAAGCCTTTATGAAAAGTGTGGCTGGTACGGGAGCTGCATTCAGAGGAATGGAAAGAAGCGAACCAACTGGGAGAGTCGGTGCTTGACCTGAGCCTTACCAGAAGCATAGTTTTACACTCCAGATAAGCACCAACACATCCATCCCCTTGAAACAATTACAAAAATATATCCTGGGCTGTGACAGTTCACTTCCTCTAAGGATTGTGTCAGAGGTAGCTGTCATCCATGAGATCTTCTCAAGAGCCCAGGCTAGCAGATAACGGCTGGGATGATCCATTGTATATTGCATAAGGAGAAGCAGAGATACAGAAATACAGAATATTTTGCCCAGAAGCCCAAGGAACTAACTTCCTAAGGTGCTGCCTTGTGTTTCCCTGCACCTACCTGCCTCTCTCCCGAGCATGCCTCTGCTAGCTAATGACTCTAATGTCAGGGGACCCAGTGCAAACTTCAGGGGAGGGCCTGGAAACTCCAGTGCCAAGTGGAAGTTCTGAGATCAGAAAACATTGTGTTAGGCTGAACTAAACAGGGGCCTTAGCTGAAGGAGGCCCCTCAATGGTATGTTTCTTCTTGGAGTCCATTCTAGAGTCTTTCCTGCTCAAGTGCCTTAGCGAGTGTTCTTCAGCTAGGGAAAGTGTTGGCAAGTTTTTCCCATAAAGGGGCAGACAGTAAATATTTAGGCTTTGTGAGTGTATTAGCCAGGGTTCTGCAGACAGACAGAACTAGCAGGTTATACGAGAGGGGATTTATTAGGGGAATGAGCGCACATGTGCAGGGAGGCAGAGAAGTGCCATGATAGGTGACTGGCCTTCTGCAAACTGGAGAATCCATAAGGCTGGCAGTGCAGCTCAGTACATGTCTGGAAGCCTCAGAACTAGGGAAGCAGACAGTGCAGTCCCTAGTCTGAAGGCCACAGGGGTGAGTCCCTGAGTCCAAAGGCTGAAGAATCTGGAGTCTGAGGTCCAGTGGCAAGAGGAAAGGAGCATGTCACTTGGGAAGGGGGGTTGGGGAAAAGAGAGAGAGAAAGAGAAAGAGGGAGAGAGAAATAGTTCCTTTTCCACCTGTTTGTCCCAGTCAGGCTCCTAGGTGATTAGATTGTGCCCACTCACATGAAGGCAATTTAGCCCTGTGGCATTTACAGTTGGTCTCCCAGAGTTTGGAATATAGCTGTTTCATGATTATTAGTTTCCTCTTCCCTACAATACTGTGAAGCCCTTTGGTGAAGAAAACATGTCTCATAAGGATATATGTTTCCTACACCATTTCTATTACCGCTTGGCATTTAGGAAGTATTTAATATTAATAAATGCTTGCTAATTAATTTATTGACACATGTCTACAACAGTGTGTATTTGTTCCTCACTCTGCATGATAGGCTTAAAAGTGGCCCCCCAAGATGTCCAGCCCCTAATCCCTGGAACCTGCGAATGTGGCCTTCCTTATATGGTGATGGGAGCTTTGCCAATGTGATTAAGTTAAGGAACTTGCGAAGGGGAGATGGCCCGGGACTGCCTGGAGGGGCCTCATGTAATCACAGGGGTCTTCACCTTACGTGAGCGAATTAGGTGGAGTCAGAGTCTGGTAGATGACAGAGACAGACAGAGACAGAGAGACTAAGAGAAAGAGATTTGCCAACGCTCCGCTACTGGCTTTGGAAATGGAGGAAGAGGCCGCCAGCCAAGGGCGGCAGGCTGCCGGGGGAGGCTGGAAAGGGCAAGGAAACAAACTTTCTCCGGGATCCTCTGTCAAAGCCAGCCTTGCTGACACCGTGACTTTAGCCCAGTGAAGCTCATTTCAGAGTTCTGGCTTCCAGAATTCTATGAGAATCAATTTGTGTTGTTTTAAGCCATTAAGTTTGCGGTAATGAATACCCTCTGTGATAGGCAAACATTAAATGATTAAAAACACCAAGAGACATGTTTGTGTCCGTGTCTGGATGCCGTATGTCTCTGAGCGTTTATCCTCCACTGAGGAGACAGAGCTGAAGTAAGCGGTTTTAAAAGACTGTAAAAAGGGTTGGTTTGTTTATAGGAAGACATTTCCTGCTGGCATTTTGTATATAAGCTCTTCTTCAAGGTGTAGAAGATCCCGGGAATGTGGTTTAAGATCCAGCCTGGCTACTTACTCTGTGACCTTGGACAAGTCACTTAACCTCTCTGGTAGTACAGCCCGACAGCTGGGAGGGTTGTAAGACGTCTGTGAGCCCCACTTAATTGGTCCCAGTGAGGCGAATCTAGCCTCTCTGTTCATCTGGACTTAATAAGACATTTACTATAAGCTTGCAATAAAGCTACCCAATAAGAAACCCAAGGGGCAGCTCTGTCATACAGATTGCTGACGTATTCAGGGGCTGCCGAGCTGCTGAGCAGCTGCAAGACCTCTTTCTGCAAAGGAAAAGTTGCAATTACTCCTCAGTGGCCCCTCAAATAAAAAAATGCTACCAAATAGAGGGTCCAACAGCAAGGTGATTATTTCCAGAAGGATGGGTTAGAGTACTTTTTGTTTGTTTGAGCTAAACCACTAGATTAATCATAGAGGTTTCATAGGCACACTCCAGGCTTCTGTTGTTACCATTATTGTTATATTAACAGCAGCAGTAATAATGATGGCAGTTTTACAGGAATAATATCATAATTTTTTTTTAATCTTAGGGAAATCTAGTATTAACTCTTTAGAGTGGAATCAGCTCCAATGGCCAAGTGCATCACTCTGACTTTGCTCACACCTTTCTGGGCTCCCCATAGCAGTAATGAGCCATTGCCACTTTCTTCTGCCCCTCTCACTCTCTTTGCCTCTAAACAGAAGTTATCAGCAACGATTGCCTTATCCTCCTTTCTCTCTGTCTCAAGCTCTTTATCTGCATGCATCTTTATGGTTCTCTTCTCTCCAGGAGGACAGAACCTTCTGCCGCTTGTCCAAGGCCAGCTCTTCTCCTGTGGTCCTAGTTTACTCCAACATTTCTCCCCACTTTCCCTTGCACAGTCAGACTCTCCTCACCTCTGCATCTTTTCCTGTAGACTATTAAGATGGTCAAGTCCCCCATGCACTAATCAATGAAGACAAAAGCTTTTTCCTTGAACCCTGCTACCTCCCTGGACTACCAACTGTGCTATCTTGTCCCCCTGGCCTCACCGTCATCCATATCCCACTGACTCCATTCCTGACCACTGTCCCAAATTCCATTTCCAAATGTATTGCAGACATCTCTCCATGGGTGTTCAAATGATGTACTGAAATACAGGGTCTAAACTGGAACCATTACTCACATCTATCAAAATAGTATAGACTAGTGGTCAAGAACATGCCTTTTTGACTTGTATAGGTCTGAGAGCCAGGCTCAGCCCCTCTCTGCCTTAGCTGTGTGACCCTAAGAAATCCATTTTTTGTGCCTCTATTTCCTCATCTGTGAAATGGGAAAATAAAAGTCCCCACTTCACAGAGTTCTTGAGAAGACTAAAAAGGATAATGCACCCAAATAGCACGCTTAGTACCTGGAACATAGTTTTGGTTCAAAAAAGTGTTAGTTGTAGTTATTACACTTGATTTACCTTTTCCTGTAAATGATATAAGCTTTCTCTTTGCCAGTCAACCTTCATTGGTCATCCTTGACTCTACCCTACATCCAACTAATTGTCAAGTGTTATTAATTCTTCTTTAATAATATGT
The DNA here is from genome assembly GCF_040939455.1 of Microcebus murinus. Lineage (NCBI taxonomy): Eukaryota > Metazoa > Chordata > Mammalia > Primates > Cheirogaleidae > Microcebus > Microcebus murinus. The sequence goes on from NC_134107.1 coordinate 93,851,039, forward strand.
TTTATTTCTATTTCCTGCTTTTCACTTAGTCTTCTTGCTAAGACCAGTTATAGCTTGTTGTCCAGAATCTCCACCATTCTCTCTACTCTACAATCCAGCCTGCATATATGACGGTTTTATCTTTCTAAAGTACAGATTCAACACATCATTTTTCTGCCCCTAAACCTTCAATGGCTTCTTACTACATTACAAATAACCAACCTTCGAGGATCTCTGTACTCTTTCCCTTGCCTGATTCCCCAACACTGTTTCCCACAATTGTCTTGTAAGCATCCCACACTTTACTCAAACTGACTGCACCACAAACAGGTGTTTTGCTTTTCTGATTCTGCACCTTTGTTCATGCCATTTCTGTCGCGGAGACTGCCATTTCTGCTTGCTCAAATTCCAGCCTCCCTTCACAATTCAAAGGAAATAGCACTTTTTCTGACTTGGTGATTCAGAAACATTTTGAGTTATGGCCTCTTTGAAAATCTGATGAAATACAGATTTTATTCAGAAAAGAGGCAAATGAGCAAACACAACATTTGCATACAACTTCAGAGGTTCATGGACCACCCCCTTTCCAATTCCCTTTTGCCCACCATTGAATTCTCTTTGCTTTTCATCACTGAATTTTTAAAACATTGTGTATCTCTTTCGAGGAACACAACACATTATTCCTTGTATTTTAGTTAGTTTTAATGCAGGCCTTCCTTAAGTTCCAGAAAAATGTTTCTTTGCATTTATTTTTATGTTATTGCAAAATTTTTTTTAAAAAATGAAGTTCTAAGACCATCAATATTGGGGTCACATGAGTACTTGGTAAAGAAAGAAAGATTCCTGGGTGCCACTCCCGACCTCCTAAATAAGAATCTCCGGAGGTGACGGATGAAGGACCCAGAAAAACTTCTCTATATGTGTCACCCACTGAAGCTGTCATGAAGGCTTAGTCTCAACCCATACCTGAGCCAGTACCATAGAGGCAGGATGTACAGAAATAGCCCTGGTGCCTCCCTAGCCCTTCAGGTCAAGTGTGACTGGGAATTGTCATGGGCAATAAGAGAATTATTTCTCCTGCCATCTGCCGCCAGTCTAGTTGTGTTATTTCTATACCAGCACCTTACAGATTTAGGATAGAGACTGATATGTGCTGGGGGTTATTGCATTTGGTCACTGGGCTGCCTTCTCTGCAGCAGGCTCCTTTTTTCCAAACCCGGATCTTGCACTAGTGAAGAGATTTCTGCTTAGTCTTGGTTTGATACATCTTAACACATTTTATAGAGAACTCCAGCATGCCTCCTAATGGAGCTTGCCTGAATTATGATAGTAATTTGGGTAAATGCCTTATCGTCCCTCTCTGACTGTGAAGTTCTTAAGAGTAGACTAAACTAATTTCCGGGGGTTTGGCATATCCATTGTATTGCCTTATTTCACCCAGACAGATGAGGTCTCCTCTCTCTCCCTCTCCATTCCAAAAAGGTCAGAGAACATTTCAGCTTCCTTTTCTCCTATCTACAACCTAAGCATCTTTCAAATCTCACCTCCTCCATAAAGCTCTTCCTAAGAAGTCCTAATGTTCATGGATCGCTCCCCCTCTCAACTGCCCAGAGAGCTTACAGTCTTTGCCAAAAACTCCTTTATTTTTTTTTTTATCTGCAGTTCTATTCAGTCTACTATATGTGGCAGTGTGGCATAATAGTTAAGCTCATGGGCTCTGGATCCAAGCAAACCGGATTCTGCAATTCAGCTCCAGCACTAAATAACAGCATGGTCTGAACTTGGCTCTGGGACTCAGTTCAACATCTATAAAATAGAAGGAATATATACTGCATGGTGTTTTTATGGGACTTCAATGAGATAATGCATATAAAGCCCTCAGCACAGCACCCAGGATATAGTAAGCACTCAATAAATGTTAGGTTTATAGAGGTGTCTTGTGTAAATCAAATTAGGCTAAATTATGCTATGGTAACAAGTGACCTCAAACGTGGCTTCTTACAAAAAGCACAGGGTTGTTTCTCACCTTTGTTACATGCCTCTCAGAGCACAGCTAGGAATCAACTTCATGTTGCTCTACTCCAGGAACTAGGCTGACAAAAGAGCTGTTACTGTAACATTGCCAGTCATCACAGCAAAGAGCAGGCTCTTGCAACTTCTGCCTGGGAGTGACACGCATCATTTTTCCTTACACTTCATTGGCCAGAGTCACAAGGCAGAGTCTGACTTCAATGGGGCAAAAAAGAGTAATTCTCCCTCAGGAAGGGGAGGAGAAGAAACAGTTATCTTTTTACGTCTTTCATTTATGTTCATTTTCCGACGTCAGTTGTATGACATATCTTTTGTGTCTCTCAGAGCCCAGCACATAGTAGGAAGTGAGTACATATTTTATTGATGGATAGTAGGTGTTCATCATGTCTCTACATTTTGAATTGAGTTGAGTGATTGAAGGAGAAATTCCTCGGTGATATATAGCAAGTGTCTGAAAATGTCAACTGATGAATTGACAGCAAAGGATCATAGATCCCCGTTTCCTTAAAACAAATGAAACCATCTACTTGACACATATGCTTCACTTGAGCACCTTCCAAGTCCACATTTGCCTCAAAATTTCCTTTTAGAGTAATTTTTTATCTAGTTTTCTAGCAAAATCTATGATGTTGCTGCCATTTTTACATTTAGACCCACAAATCCAGCACACACAAAATTCTTTATTTCCTCCCTGGTCCTGGCCAGCACTAGGGCACGATGCCTCCTGGTGATTTCGGGGATAAACATATGGACTGGGAGTCACCTAGTAGATATAGCTTCTTGCTCTTGTAAAAGATGATTCTTTAAATAAATGTATATCAAAGAGAGATGTTGATAGTCCAAAAGCACAAGTCTTTAAGGAAAATAAAACCTAATCCCCCAGGAAATTTTGAGTCTCCTTCTAACTAATTATTCATCATTATCGATTATCGCGCCCTGGTTTTTCTCCCTAACCTTGAGTACATTTCTTTCAAATCACTCTTAATCTTGAAACTTGGAGTCAAAATTCCTTCCCGGGGCATATTTGTGGCTCCAGTGCTCCTGTGACCGCACCAGATATTAATGTCCCTGGAGTCTTTCTTCTGCCAACAGCAGATTAAGCCCCTGTTGGGAGAGTCTTTTGCTTCTCAAGAGTTTTCTTTCTCAGTCAGCAATGCTCAGACATCTCACATGACCCAACTACCAAGTTCTTCCCGTCTCAGCACTAGAAAGAGATTTCCAGGGGGGAAAAGCTATCTCCTTTCAAGTCCCCTACTCATAATTTACCTTCTTCTTTATCCATAGGGCAGAATCCCAAATAGGAATGAAAGTGCTAGAGTCACTTAACGCAGCTGGTCTGGGGATACAGGGTGGGCAGGCGACGGATCAAAGAGCCTCCTGAAATAAAAGGATGCCAACCTATTTACTCACTCACTCTTTCCTTCCTTTCTTCCTAGCATCCTTCTTCCATTCTTATCAATATTTTCACTGAATTATGTGTAAACCAAAATTTGAATTGAATCCCTTTAGCAACCAGCTCTTTTACAAGCTGCTTTTGATACAGACTGGCTGGTTTTGAAAGCTACATGCCTCTTTCCAATGCAAGCCTGTAGCAAAATATCTCACTATTTAAATGTACTTATAACCATCTTACTTTATAAGTCAGGAGAACTGGAATGAAGAATTTTCCACTTTGTTTTGTACTAGAATATCCCCAGAGATTAACATATTGCATGGTACATAGTAGGTGTCCACTTACTAATTTGGGATGAAAGCATAAATTAATTGTATGGTCATGAATATGCATTGAACCCATGCAAACTTACTTCCTAAGTTCAAAACTCAGTTATATACCTACTAGTTCTATGATCTTAGATGATGTGTAATTTTTCTTTGCCTCAGTTTGCTCACCTGTGACATTGGGAAAAATACTATGTAGCTCAATCAAAGTTCAGCCGCAGAAAACATGAAACACTCCAGGTACTTTAAGCAGAAAAGGATTGAATACAGGGAATCAGATGCTTAAAAAATTGTGGGGTTTTTTTGTTTTGTTTTTTTGAGACAGAGTCTCACTCTGTTGCCCAGGCTAGAGTGGCTGTGGTGTCAGCCTAGCTCACAGCAACCTCAAACTCCTGGGCTCAAGGGATCCTCCTGCCTCAGCCTCCCAAGTAGCTGGGGCTACAGGCATGCATCACCATGCCCAGCTAATTTTTTCTATATATTTTTAGTTGGCCAATTAATTTGTTTCTATCTTTTTAGTAGTAGAGACCGGGTCTCGCTCTTGCTCAGGCTGGTTTCAAACTCCTGAGCTTGAGCGATCCTCCTGCCTCGGCCTCCCAGAGTGCTAGGATTACAGGCGTGAGCCACCACACCCGGCCCAAAATTGTTGAATGGAAGGAGGAGCAGGCTGTAGGCTCAGCCTTTACAAACAAGTTTTAAAATACCACCACTGCATTGACCCACTAAGAAAACACCTACAGATATCAGTCAGAAAGCTGGGGAAACAGAAGGTCACTGTGCAAATTTCTGAATTCAGAATCACATCACCTTAGATGTAATCCATGGATCAGGAAACCACCAGAATTGTTGTCACAGAGAACACCTGAAATGCAGCAATCTGGAAGCTATTGTCGCAACTGCTAACTCCAAGGTACAACTGTTAGACCAACTGGATCTGAGTTAGGAAAATGAATGGACTCACTTACCACTCCTTAGCTCCCTACTTAGCTCAGTAAGGAGTTCAAGTTTCAACTCCTGCTTGAATGAACCAAAATCACATCCCGATTATGCTGCAAAGCATTCTGGGACATGTAGTTTTCGCCAGCTGCTGCAGTATCAGAAGCAGAAAGGGTACAAGGGCCATTGACCAAGCCAGGCTATAATATGCCTTTCAGGATTCAAGTGAGATTGTTTATGAAAAGTGTCTTGGCACACAGTACCTGGCACATGATGAGCACTCTGTCAATGTTAGCTGCTCTCATCTTGCCTGAGAAGATCTAGCACATTAGCTTGGGTGGTAACCTTTCACACATATTTTGTGAGCACTATAGGCATAGAGTAACGCATTAACCAAGCAGTCTCACAAAATTTAACTTTGTTATTTTTAGTCTAGACCTTGGCAGAGCCCATGCGCCTCTTTCCATGCCCCACGTTCCTGGCTTTCTTCAGATGACTGAAAATGAAGGTGAAACCCCCTTGAGTCTTCTGGCTGAATGTTGCAAAACTCCTACTAAGTGCTACCTCCAGGCCCACCCTCCTGGAATCCACGGTTTGGCCAATTGCTTCAAGCTACAATTATATCTATAAAATTCCTACCCATTGCTTTGTCTTTTGTGTCTTTGGGGTAGGGTGTGTAGGTGTGTGGGTTTCTTGTGTGTCATGATACTCATTCCAGTGACCACGTTCTCCCTTCTCCTCATCTGTGTGTCTTTTCCCCTCTGAGATCAATTTCAGCTCCCTTTATCTTCTTTTTCTTCCTCTATGGTAAGATCTGAGGACATTTCTTCCGTGTCAGACAAGCCAATCCATCGTTTATTGGGTGCACCTCCTACATACCAGTTCCGACGTTGGGTCCTGTAGATCAACAGTATTCAAGCTCTCCAGGAACTTACACAGTTTATATAGGAAGACCAGCGTGGTGCTCTGAGAACACAAAATAGAGGAACCTAACCCATATTCTGATTGGAGGTCATGGAAGATGTCTCAGAGTATAAAAGTATAAACTGAGACCTAAACAAAAAAGGATGCATGGGAGTTGGCCAAGTCAAGTGAGCTTAGGGAATGAAAGAGTATTCCATGGAAAGAAAGACATACACAAAAAGATCCACCACCCATAGGTTAGTGGTTAAAAAAATTTTGAGATAAGGAAACCTGAAGTCAAGTTTCTATTGTCCCACTTGGTAATAATAGCAACCCCATTTGACCAATGTTTGCTGTGGAATAAAGTTTTGGTGGGATTGTCAGTCCTTGGCCTTGTCATGGCCAAGTTGTGAGCAGATTAAACAATCTAGTCCAATCAGATACTGTTCCTGGAATTTGAATCTTGAGTTGAATGTTTGGATTGAAAGAAAGACCAAAAGAAGCCCAAGTTCATTTATCATAATGGTAGTAGGCTCTCAATCACTCATTATTTTTTGACACTTTGGTTTCTGTCCTTTCTGAGGTTGTATCTTTAGGGGTTTTTTTTTCCCTCTCAATTCAGTGAGATATCCCATGTTGTCTGATAACTTTCATTTTTGCCTGAGTTTGCTCTGTGGCTTGCAACTCAGAAACATTATGGGATAGAGGAGGGAGACTATGAGCCTCTCTAGGAATTTTTAGACACTTCCATGGACCATGATATGGGAATTAGAGCCAATCTTAGCTGGATTTTTTTGAGGGGGGGACAGAACGATCCATAAATTGACATCTGTTAACATGTTTATGTCTTAGAAAAAACATTGGTGTGGAAGACACACCAACACAGATATTTTGCATGGTGAGATTACGTGTGATTTTTATCTTATTCATTATGCCTTTTGATGTATTTCAGAATTTCTATAATAAACTGTAATGGGAAAAACACCAATTAAAACATGGTAAAAATTCATGACTCTTCCACGTGCCCACGTGGCTGTGAGAACCAAATTACATAGCATCTGTGAAAACCTCTGGGAAAAGTAAAGGGTGGTTTTCAATACATCCTTCTATGCTCAGAGCTGGTGCTGTTTCCAGAGCCCAACCTGGATGGGCAAGACTCCACGGGGACAGCCTTGCTGACCGGGGGTGGGGGGGGGGAGGCAGCTGCAGTGCTTTACAGGCACCGTGAGTGAGCCTCAGCACTGGGGTGTCCTCAGCAGCACTGTTGCTTCCAGGGAGCTGTCACAGTGCTAGCACGTTAGGGGCTTCTCTGACGCTGGAGAACGGACACCACCTGCGAGGGCTGCACCAGAGTGCTTCTACCCACTCTTGAAAGAGACACATGGTAGCCTAGAGAAACCTCCTCTCTCCAGCTGGGAGAGGTTTCTCTGATATCCTGCATGCAGCCTCCAGCACCCAGGATGGCACAGCTGGGACAATTCTTTGGATCACAGCAGCCACCAAAAGGTGAGCACCTGGAGCCCTAACAGTTCATCTTCAGGGTTGGGCAACAAATGCAAGGTGGTCCTTCTGGAGCTCTGCTCTGGAGAAGTCCTAGGAACAGTGGGCACCTACCCTGGACCCTCATCAGGGCCTGAGGAGCCCACTAGCTTCACCAGAGGAAGTCTCTGGGGGCCAGTATCAGACCCCCAACATCTTTCCACCAACCTTCTGGATCATGGGCATCTTTGAGATCTCTGTGCAAATTTATCCATCATGGCCACAGCTGATGTCAAGGACTTACCTGCAACCAATCAGTCCTAAGAAGATTCAGAGACCATCAACGGGTGAGAAGGTAGCTCAACCCAAGTTCAAATTCACCTCCTTTCTCTAATGGTTCCTTAGACCTAAACTGTCACCTCACTGACATTTCCATGCTACTTTGTGCATAACTTATTTACAGCAATTTTTTGCACTCTGTAAATATTATATGTACTTTGCTCAGAAAGCTGTGAGCTCCCAGGGGCAAGGCATAAACATTGTCCACCAAACACTGTCTCAGAAGTGAAATATCCTTCCACCTATTCATTCAACAAATGTTTATCACCTGTCTACTCTGGCCCAGGCACCGTACCAGTCCCTGGGGACACAATGCTTGAAGGAGATAGAAACCGGGCACCATGGAGCTTACCTTCTGGGGAGAGGACCGAGCAACACAGATGCGCTGTCAGACAATGAATGTCAAATGTGAGCGAATGCCCTGAAGGTAAATCATGCAGGGTAGAAAGAAGGGAGCTCTGTGTCCAATGTGGGTGGCCGGGGAAGCCCCTGTGAGATGGTCACATGCGAGGAGAGGCCTGAGTGAAGTGAGGAAATCTGAGATTTGGAGGAAGGGTGCTGCAGGCAGAGATGGTAGAGAGAATGAAGGCCCTGCCCTGCGGAGGGAGTAACCCTAATGTATCTCAGGACCAGAAGAAGGGCGGCTGGAAGGGACCTGGGAGGGTGGGGGGAGGGGAGGTCGCAGAGACGGATGGTGCCGGGCCCAGCAGGCTACGGAGGAAGCTGGATTCCACTCCGAGGACCAGGACGAGCCACGGGAGTGTTTGAACGGCAGATGGTGTGATCTGATTTATGTTTTAATTCTGCCACGAGAGAATTAATTGGAGAGGATGGAGGGTAGACACAGGGAGGGCAGTTAGGAGGTGATGCCTGCATCAAAAAGATGTGGATGGCTTTGACGTGAGTGGCCACGCCTTGGCTGGAGGAAGGGAACGTGGTCAGGGCCAGGGTACAGTGGACTGCCTGCTTTTAGGCTGCCAGAGGGAGGCAGGCTCTTAGCTAGAAAGGGGTTTAGGGCTAGAACCAACAGTTTTCAGATCCCAGCGTCACTCTGGAAACCTGGGCCAGGCGAGACGTAAACAGGCTCAAGGGTCCGAGCAGACGGACCAGGAGGTGGCCCTGGGTGTCTGGCTGCTGCTGGAAGGAGGGTGGGGAGAGGAGGAGCGGGCTGGAAGCAGCATGAGCTCTCAGCCCAGGGCCACACTGCCCCCGCCTTGCATCCTCCCCAAAGCCCCTAGCCAGGTGGTTCACGGGGCGCATTCTGGCAACAAAAAGCGCTGAGACCTTCGCGGCAGCACAAGCAGCTGCTGTATCCTCCCGGCCCCACCGTAGGCCGAGGACAAGGGAAAAGGAAATCGTAGCAAGAGTAAGAGCCCACCCCTCACCCCGCAGCCAGGTCTGATTCTCCAGCGTGCTGATGAGGGCAGGAACGCAGAGGTACATCCTTGGGGACACAGGACACCTTCTGTCGTCTCCTGGGCTCTCTAGAAACAGCTGGCTGCACAGTTTTCTTGTGGACGCAGGCCCCGTGCTGGCCAGCAAACTTCAGGACTGAGCACTTCTCTCTGAACCAAGGCCCTCCAGCTCATGGGTGTCACTTTTATTTACCCGCTGTTACCTATAGCTTCTGGGCAACGGCCACTAAAATGCTCGCGTAAGGATCTGAGGAGATTTATTCCACTCCCATCTTAGTGCTCGTTAAAAAGCATGTAAAAGAGGATGCTGGGAGGTGGCGCAGAGTGGAGCCAGCTGAGAGGGTGCAGGACACCTACACAGAAACTGCCAGGGGTATTTATGACCGGCAGGCCAGGGCCAGATGGCTCTGCCCAGCAGTCAGGGCCCTCGGAAATCTGAACAAATGTCCCCGGCTCCCACGCGACCTCAAACATCTCCTTCTCCAAAACCTTTTTCTCCCACCCAGCCACGGCCTTAAAGTTCTACCCCCCAAGCTATACTTACTTCCTGCACCCTTCTCAGCATTTTGAAATCTGCTAGAGCTATGCACTCATGGTCTGCCCTCATGACGTCTGCCCTCAGCTGTGTGGCTCGTGGATCTCAGCCCCCCAGCGGTGTCCACACCCCACACCTTGTAACCCGGGAATGTTAGTGATACCTTTCTTGGCAAATGGGACTTGGTAGGCAGGACTGGCTAAGGACCACGAGAAGGAGAGGTCATCCCGGATTGTATGCATGGGCCCAATGTAATCATGAGCTTATCATCCTGATACGATGGCAGGAGAGTCAGTGTCAGGAAAGGGAGACGTGACAAGAGAAGCAGAGGATGGGATGGCGTGCTTTGAAGACGGGGAAGGGGCCACGAGCTAAGGGGTGCAGGCAGCCTCTAGATTCTGCGTGAGGCAAGGAAATGAATTCTCCCCTGAAGCTTCTGGAAGAAATGCAGCTGCACCAATACGTTGACTTTCAGACTTGTAGCAATATAAAAAAAGACATTTGAATTGTTTTAAGCCACTAAGTCTGTGGTGACTGGTCATAGCAGCCATGGGGAACTGGCGCAATCTCTCTTTTCTGAATGTGCCTCTGCCACTCATTTTGCTACTCCGTCACGTTCTGCCTCACGGTGTTCCCCGGGTCATTGTCTCCTCAACTGGCCTGGATGAACGAGGGACTCGGAGGGCACAACTTGTAAAGCATCTGTACCTCCTCGGGGCACATAACAAGCACTCTGTAAATACTTAGAGGAGGGACCACAGTTAAATGGGAAGAAGTGCCCTGAAAGAACGGGAGCCCTCAAGCCTGAGTGCAGATGTATGCATTGCACGCTTCCTCCCTGCCTGGCTTGCTGAATATGTTCTTACATTCAAGCGTTTTCTTACGGCTTCTATGGTTCAGGCACAGTGCTAGGTCTTTGAAATTATGATGGTGGCTGGACGTGGTGGCTCACAGCTGTAATCCCAGCACTTTAGGGGGTTGCGACGGGAAGAACTCTGTGGCCAGGAGTTCGAGACCAGCCTGGACAACATAGTGAGACTCTGCCTGTGCAAAAAGTAAAAATGAAGAAAAGGAATACAGTGGTGGCTGGACGGGCAGGGCCCCTCATATAGGAAGATAACAGGCTAGTGGGGAAGACGAACAGGCAATTCCAGTGGACTGTGTTGTGATAAGCTGTGGAGGACCTGGTGGAGGAAACTTTATTGGTCTATAGCATCATGGAAGACTCCCTGGAGGAAGTGACTTTTAAGGAGAGATCAGAAGAGCCGACAAGAGTTAGTCAGGTTAAAAGAGCTGAGAGGGTGATGGGATGGGGCATAAAGAAACAATGTGTAAAACAACACAGAGGAGAATTTTTCTACACCCATATTCACAGCAGCATTATTCGCAATAGCCAAAAAAATGGAAGTGACCCAAGTCTCCATCCACAGACAAACGGATAAGCAAAATGTGGTGTGTATGCATGAAGGAATATTATTCAGCCTTACAAAGGAAGAACATTCTGATGCATGCTCCCACAGGGAACAGCCTTGAGGACATTGTGCTAAGTGAAATAAGTCAGATATAAAAGGACAAATACTGCACGATTTCATGTAGAGCAGGTACCCAGAGTGGTCACATTTATGGAGACAGAAAGGAGAATGGTGGTCGTCAGGAGCTGCAGAGACGGGGGAGTTAGTTAGCGTTTAATGGGTATAGAGTTTCAGTTTGGGCCGATGAAGTTCTGGAGGTGGATGGTGGTGATGGTTTCACAACAATGTGAAGGCACGTACTGCCACTGAAATGCACCCTTAAAAATGGTTAGAAAGGTAACTTGTATGTTATATGCATATCACCACAATTTTAAAAAAATAGATTAATTTTTAAAACAGCACCGAGGCAAGAAAGACACGAACATCTCACCTGTGGACACGAACATCCGTCATCCTCATGAAGCACCTTCCCCCTATAAAGACAAGTGAGGCCTGCTTCCTGTCTTGGGAGCCTGGCAGCCTAGAGGGAGAAGTCACATAAAACATGCAACCTCAGCTTGGAAGTCCTCAGTTGAACCATTCTAAGAGTTTTACTTGTGCCCAGCAAGGCCTCAGCCTTCCTACTCCCGGTGTCCCTATAGGAGTGCCCCCAGAGAGCTGGGCCATGTCACCCAGAAGCCATGCCGGCGACTCTGTTGGTCCACGTGGTCTCGCCGTTACTTTCCTGTAGGTCTCTGGAACTTGGATGCCTCTAACAGCGTTTAACAGGCAAGTCTGTGAAGCCGGTCGCCGCTTGCGCTCAAGCCGGCTTTGGGAGGCAACTTGCATTCTCTTCAGTGGTGTGGACAGGAGCCTCCCGATGCCTCTGCCCGCTGAACTCCAGTGACCACTCTCTCTGCGGCTGGTGGGCAGATGGACACTGTGTGAGGGTGGGCCACAGCAGAGGGGCCGGGGCACACAACCGCACCGGGCTCCTGTCTCCGCCCTTCTCCCGCAGGGGCAGGCTGCGCTGGAGGAGGGGGAGGGGCAGAAGGCACAGCCGGCTTCCAGAGCAGCCTCAAGTGACACTGGGGTCCCCTGCTCCTTCCAGGGTGAGCCTTGCCCATCCAGTCAGACTCATTATTCACATATGGAGATGTCTTTCTCCAGCCTGCCATTCTCTTTTATTTCTGTGGGCACCCCTCCCTGTTCAGTCCATCAGATATGTCTATGAAGCTCTGAATTCCAAATAAAGTGAAGGCTCAGATTATTTCCCACGGAGCTCCTCGGCCCCAGGGAAATCATAGGATGTTTCCTGACACCTGTAGCAGAGTCCCTGAACCTCCTGTGACAGTCGGAGTGATTTCCTCAGCCCAGAGCACGGAGAAGGCCTCCGGGGGGAGTGCTGCTTAACCTCAAAGTTGTCATATTCTGGTCTCAGGCAAGCCATCCTTTTACACCCATGTGTACTACAATCTTATAAGTGTTTCCCCAGCACTTTTGAATTACATGGTACAGGAGGACAGAGGCAGGGGAGATTGATTCTGTCCAGGGGAGGCTGTTCGAGGGAAAGGAGCAGGGACGCGGTGACACCCACAGTCCTTGACATTCATGAACGACACGCACAGCCCCACAGAGTCCTGCCGTCATTCGTCTCATTGTTGCACACACGCCCACATTCTGCAGGTCGAACCCTTCGTGGAGCATACAGGCTGATTGGGAAAGCCTTGAACTTGGAGCCAGAGGACCTGGCATCACATCTGGACATACCACCCAGGTCCTTCATCCTCTCGGCACTCAGGTGTGACTGTCTTCAGGAGGACACACCGTCACTAACATGTTCACTGCCTGGCTTAGGGACGCCGTGTGCTTCCAGAATTGTCTAATGCTCTTACAAAGACGACATAAAAATAACAGGAAACATAACACAATGAAAAGACTCTTGCTTATAAACAAAGAATAATGATGAAAAGCTGAGCATGCATCAGTGGGCCTATGAAGTGGCCGGTTACTGTCTTCCCATCAGCACATCACAGGTATTTGCCATGCTCTGGGGAGCCTGAGGTTGGGAGAATAAGTCCCTAAATTCCATCTATTAGGTGTCCAGCTGGGTTGTGGGTCAGGAAGGACGAAGGCTGTGTTTTCACACGTAGCTGTCAGGTGTCCTGAGTGACATGCACGTTGACCCACCGTGCTTGTTGCCCCCAAACTTAAAAATGATCTTAGAACATGCATAATATCACATTCTTACTGAATGCAAGCCGTCAACACCAGTCACTGTTTTCACTCGAGCCACAGCCTTCTAGACCAGGGCTGCTGTAGGAGCAGAGACTTGTGCCCCACCCTTCCCCCCCCACCCCACAGGCTCGACTTTCTCCTCTGTGGTTCCCTCCTTGCTGTCTTGTCCCAGAGAGGCCACCCTCGCTGGCTGCCATGTAGGGCGGAGGTCGGGCTAAGGGAGGGAAGGAGACTCCACCACACTCTGCTAAGTGAGAGAGCTGTTAACAGGGAGGTCAGGAAGGTCAGGTAAGCTGAGCAGGCCCCACGTTGCCATGGAGTTTGTTGAATTAGACACAGAACAAGGAGATGCTGGTAAGATAAGGTGACCCTGGCTGCCCGAGTTACATACTCTCCCTGCCAAAGGTACACACGCAGAGCCCTGCTAGAAAGTCATCTTGTCCGGGCTTCCTTCTCCTTTCACTTGTGCGGGTTTGCATTCTGCAGGTGGAGAGAGGTGATGTCCTATGTTCAGGAGGCAGGACGGGAGGGGGGGAGACCCAGACAGCAAGCCTGGCCCAGAGTCCTCCTACAGCACCTGGGTGCAAATGGGGAAATCGCAGGAAGGACAGGGCCACATTGGGGGTCGGGGCTGACAATCAGGATCTGGCCAGAGCCTGTGTGAACAGAAGCAAGACTTCTGGGGTGCAGAGGTGACAACAACTGGTAAGGGGTGTAGTCCAAGTCGTGCCTTTGCTGACTGTCGGCTACAAAGTGTGGAGTTGGGTAGGGGTGGCTTGAAGCCCAAAGTCCGGGGAATTAGGCCCCTTCTGCAGCCTTAAAACCACTCACATGCAGTTTCAGTTTTCTCTTTCTCACTACCCATACTCCTATCTCCTCACAGAAGATTTCCCTTGTGGCTGATCCAGTGAGTCCTCACAATTAGCACCCACTTCTCAGATGCTAATGGGCCTGTTGACCCATGGGCCTGGGTCAAATGGGCCTGTTGTTTTGTGTGAAGCTCACCCTCAAGAAGAGAGATCATTTTCCACCCTGGGTGCAACCTCATGCTCTGTCACCTTCTTTCCGGCTTCCCATGTGAGTTGCTAGGAAGTGTTAGCACCTGAACATTTGTGTTTTCATGGAAGAGGAAGCAGAACTAAACCGTCTCCAGAAAATAGCTTGGGTTGATGAAAACCCATAATGACACTTGATTCAAGGCTTGTATTGTGTTTTATTATTGCTGATATTAAAGCACAATAAGCAATAGCCTAGTTAATTTATCATTTGCCTTTACCTTATACTTTTGCAACATTTGCAATTTTCCCCTCCCAGTCCCCAGAAGAGAATAGCAAGTGTTTTACTTTATTAAGCACTTTATGGACAAGATTCAGAGGTATAGAACATAGCATTTAGTAAATTTCCAGAGTTAGAATTTTAGAAGCGGCTATCTATCTATTTTGGTGTTTTCCAGGTTACTTTTGTGAAACAGGCAGTTTTCCTGGTTTAAGCTCTTCTTCCTTTTCCAAATATCCAGTTTGTTCATCCAATACTTTTTGAGTATATACAGTATATCGAGTACTCCTCTAAGTGCTGAAATTACAGTCATAAACAGAACCATCTGAAATCCCTACCCTCATTTGGTGTACAGTCTATTTGGGAGATTGACAACAAATGAGATAAACAAGTAAATATACAGTAAAGGGTCAATAAGTAAAATATATGGTATTAGGTGGTAATAAGTTATTTGGAGAAAAAAATAAAGGAAGGAATGAATGGGGTTATAAAAATTTGAAGCTGGACTATAAAATTGAGATGTTCGTCTAAAAGAAAAAAACCTTACTAAAAACAGTGACATTTGAGTAAAAACCTAAAAGGAAGTGAGGGAGCTGGCCACATGAACATTCTACACAGAGAGAAGAGCAAGTGCAAAGGCCCTGAGGCAGGAATGTGCTTGGAGTATTTAAGAAACAACAAGGACATCAGTGTGGCTGCAGCAAAATTGTCAAGCAGACAGTAGGAGGAGACTGAGTCACAGAGGACCAGGGAAGCCAGATGAGGTTGAGCTCAGTGGGCCAACGTGAGGACTTGGGCTTTCACTCCAAGGGACCTGGGAAGCACCAGGGGGCTCTGAACAGGATTACCTTGACTGCTGTGTTGAAAACAGAGGATCGGGGACCAAGCACAGAGTCAGGGAAAGAATGAGGAGGTTATTGCAATAATTCAGGCAAGAGATGATGAGGCAGGGACCCGGGAAGTGACAGTGGGGGTGGTGAGAAGTGGTTGAACTCTGGATATATGTTAAAAGTAGGACTGAGAGAATGTTTGGGCAGCTCAGATAGGGTGAGTGAGAGAAAGGGGAGAGGCAAAGTCAGCACCAACACTTTGAATCCAGGACAACTGGAAGAATGGAGTTGCCATAAACTGAGATGCAGGGGGTGTCAAAGAGGAGAGTTTGGGAGGGAAGATCAGGCGATTGTGTTTCGACATGTTGGCTTTGTGATGTCTATCGTAGATCCAGTAGCTCACGCAGGCACAGGTGAGTATGTAGACCTGGCACGGAGGGGGAAGAATGCATTTTGGTGATGCGTGGAAAACCACCACTGGATGGGCTCACCAAGGCAATGTGTGTGCAGGTAGAGAAGAGAAGAGCCCCAGGGACTGAGCTCTGCTGCACTCCAGCATTTGGAGGTGGGCTAGAGGGAGAGGAATCAACCAAAGTGACTTCAGACAAAGCAGCTGAAAACTTGCAAGGAAAACTAGGGAATATGGTGTCCTGGAAGCCAAGAGAAGAAAGTGTTTCAAGGAGGAGCGATCTAATGGGTCGGATGTTGCTGTTGACAATCCAGTAGTATAGCAAGGTAAGAAACAAACACCGTGTTTAGGGCGATTGTGGTAAGAGGTTGCTGGAGTGGCAGGAGGAAAATCTCCTGGGTGGAGTGGGTTAAACAGAGGATGGGTGGTGAGAATGGGAGAAAGTGAGGGTAGATAACTTTTTGGAGTTTTGCTCCAAAAGGAAAGAGAGAAATGGAGGTGACTGTAAGAACAGTGGGATCAAAAAGAAGTTATTTTCTTTTATATGGGAGAAATCATGGCATGTATGAATGCTGATGAGAATGATCCAGAAGAAAGGAGAAAGAAAGATGCTGCTTCAAGAGAAAGATAGGGGGGTTGCTGGGGAAATGTTCAGCCAGAAGCTACGTTCCAGTGCATGAACAGAGCTACTGATCAGCCTTGCTGTGGTCATGATAGTTCACGCTTCTTACTATACAGAGGGCAGAGTGTATGCATGTACGTGCGGACGATGTTTTTACCTACAAGAGGGCTTAGGGGCAGGTAACTGTAGGCAACCCTTAGCCACTGAAAAGCCACGCCAACCACACCAGTATGCCCTGCACCACTGATTAGAAAATACACTGATGATACAATTTGAAATAATTCAGTGTGCAGAAATAAGTCTAGAATACAAGGCCTTCTGGCTCTTCATATCCATCTCTTTATACTGCTTTGATGTGAGTCATGGAACTAAAGCATTTCCTTTATATTAGGTATTAACCTAGTGCCCTATTTTAAACCAGAGACCAGACAGATGTGTCGTGACGAAGGACACAGTGCCTAACAGAGAAGTCATTCCCTAAATACTTATAAAGGAATGGACACAGGAATGCAAGGGAATTAATGAATGACAGTCTTGCCCTTTTGGCTGGTACCGATTTACACAGGTAAGCAATTGCACCATATGTTCTCATCTGCCTTAGCAAAATAACGTAGAATAGTTAAAGGATCACAGATTTTGGAGTTGGATGGATATCAGTGTGACTCCCAGGTTTGCATGCAATTGGATGCGTTCCTTAATGTATATGAGCCTCATCTATGAAAGGGGAATAGCAATAGCTCCAAACGTAGAGAATTGTTGTGAAAATAAAATCAAACAAAGAATATTAAATAACATTCTTGTAAGATGCCTGGCACATGTTAGATGTTAAGTAAATGCTGGTTTAAAAACAATTCTGCTTAATGACCTTGTAAAATTCACTGACTTCTGCGACATCTTTAAATTTTCAGTTGGAGCCAACCCACAAGATAAGGAGTTCCAGAAGGTTCTCCCTCGATGTGTCAAATAAAGTACTGCTTCTTTCTTTGAACAAAAATTACTTCTTTGCTGGCTCACGCCAGTTTGGTGAGAAGTTCTTACATTTTGAGTGGCTTCTCTTGGTTTTTGGGTTTGGACTTTTTTTGTTGTTGTTTGTTTTTTTAAGGCCAATAAGGTCCTGTTTTCCCAGTGGCTATGAGATGGAGACTTGGGGACCTTGTTTTTGTTTGAGTCAAGCTTCCTCCCACCCC
Organism: Microcebus murinus; assembly: GCF_040939455.1. Classification (NCBI taxonomy): domain Eukaryota; kingdom Metazoa; phylum Chordata; class Mammalia; order Primates; family Cheirogaleidae; genus Microcebus; species Microcebus murinus. Next base: position 93,868,387 of record NC_134107.1, read on the forward strand.
CAGCCCGAACACATTTCTTGGAGACACTCCATGGAAGAGGAAGGCCTCTGGCCACACCCAGCCATGGCCAGCCTTGCTGCACCAAGAGAGAGGTGCCCACCAGGTCAGTGAGAGGGATTATCTTGTAGGGCTTCTTCACTCCCTTCAAATTATGTGTGTGAGTAGAAGGAGATTTGTTTGACATTTCTTTTCAGACGAGGTCAAAAACACTCAGCAGGGGTTGTTGTGGGCTTTAAGCATGTCCTCAGAGGATCCTGAAGAGGCTTGCAGTGAGAGATGTTTGTCAATAACCTGAGGCCACCCACAAGGACTGGTAAATAATCCAACAGGAAGTAAGCTTCTTAGAATCGGGATTCTCCATGTTTTTAACAACCTAGAAAGGATGGTCTGTCTACAAGGAAGCTATGATGGAAAATGAATGTTAAAAAAAAAAAAACTTAAGGGGAGATCGTGTAAAAATCTGGGCAAGAAATACTGGTATCAAGGCACTCTGACCAACAAAAACAGTGATTTCTAAGTTCTAATGGGAAGCTTTCTCTCCAAGGAGCTCTGCCCTGCCTACCCCTTCCTCTCCCAGTATTACAAACATACCCATGAGTCTCCCACTCCAGGGAACTACAAACAGCCCTCTCCTGAGATATTTAGGGCTGCTTCGTCTGCATGGACCATAATTTTTTACCCAGTATGAACATCTTTGTGGTCTTATAGTCATCGTTCTCTAACCTATGTGCTGCCCAGCCTCTTCCATGCTAGTTGTCATTCCTCTGGTGGCATTCCAAGGAGTCCCAAAGAAGCTGCTCAAAGCTGGGGGCAACTGCTCAGCTTCCTGATCACCCCAAGTGCTCACAGGATAAATATCTCAAAGCACACCATAACTCATTTTAACAGAATACCAATTAGGAAGCTATCCTTGGCTACTTTTATCTCTACAAAATTTCCCCAAAGAACATGGGTTTGGAGAATGGAGTGAAATCCTAGAAAAAACCCATAGAGTCAGTGGGACAAAGTTACTGGGTCCCAGGGAAAGGGGGACAACAATAATGACACTATTAACAATGTTTATAGGGTACTATTATGTACAGGGTCTGGGTGGATTGTACTTGGCCTATTACAATTTTTGTAACAACCATGTGACAAAGATTCTGTTATCATCCTCATCATAGAAGAGAGAAAAGCTTAGGTAATTTGTCAAAGTGACACAAATAATACATGATCTTGGTATTAGGAGCCCATAAGCCTATGTTCTTAACTAAGTGACCTGTCTACCTTGTAAGCAAGACAGGGACAGCAAGGAGGTAGGGGGTAGATGAACTCTTCATGCCTTGGTCTAGGAGCTGACTTGATTCCAGACCTGGAGAAATCCATGATGGGAAGAGTTTCACCCTCCACCCATAACCTATGCCTAGGTTTTGTCTCCTCTGAAATGAGGAATGCATCTAGCTGTCTGCAGCTGGAGCACATTTTAGAGAGGTTTGGGAGGCTACCTAGTTCTGAAAGGATGGAAGCCTGTGAATCCTTGGGGAATCTCATAGTCAAAATGCACAGTTGTATTTTTTCTTAGTAAGTAAGGAGAAGGCAAATACAAACACAGCTCTGGTGGGAGAGCACAAACAGCAGATGCCTCCATGCAGCCCCAGGTACTTGAGCTCCCATCCCTGAGCATTCTCACCTCTCTGACAGCCTTTCCGCATTCCCATAGAACTACCAGGAATTAAGGAGCCTTATCTCCTGTTCCACTGAATGTCAGACTCTCCCTATTCAGTAATGGTGCTGGGTAAATTGGATAGCCACATGTAGAAGAATGAAACAGGATCTATACCTCTCACCCTTCACAAAAATCAACTCATGATCGATAACAGACTTAAATCTAAGACATGAAACCATAAGAATTCTAGAAGAAAATGTTGAAAAAGCTCTCATAGACATTGGCCTAGGCAAAGAATTTATGAAGAGACACAAAAAGCAATCACAGCAACAACAAAAATAAATAAATGGGACCTGATTAAGTTTAAAAGTTCCTGTACAGTCAAGGGAATTATCATTAGAGTGAATAGACAACCTATAGAACGGGAGCAAATGTTTGCATGTTATACATCTGATAAAGGGCTGATAACTAGAATCTATATAGAACTCAGGAAAATCAGCAAGAAAAAATCAAACAAACCCATTAAATAGTTGGCAAAGGACATGAACAGAAACTTTTCAAAAGAAGACAGACTAATGGTCAAGAAACATGAAAAATGCTCCACATCTCTAATCATCAGGAAAATGCAAATCAAAACCACAATGAGATATCACTTAAATCCAGTCAGAATGGCTTTTATCAAAAAGTCCCAAAACAACACATTTTGGGGTGGATGTGGAGAGAAAGAAACACACATACACTGCTGGTGCTAGCTAGTACATCCCCTATGGAAAGTTGTATGGAGATACTTCAAAGAACTAAAAGTAGAAATACCATATGATCCAGCAATCTCACTACTGGGTATTTACCCAGAGGAACAAAAGACATTCTATAAAAAAGACATCTGCACTCGAATTTTTATAGCAGCACAACTCACAATTGCAAAGATGCAGAAACAATCCAAGTGGCCATCAATACATAAGTGGATTAATAAAATGTGGTATATGTATACCATATATTACTACTCAGACATTTAAAAATAGTGGCAAACTACCTATTGTATTATCCTGGATGGAGCTAGAGCCCATTCTTCTAAGTGAAGTATCACAAGAATGGAAAAACAACCACCACATGCACTCACCATTAAATTAGTACTAATTGATCAATGCTTATGTGCACATATGGAAGTAGCATTCATCGGGTGTCAGGCAGGTGGTGGGGGAGGAGGGGATGAGTAAACTCACACCTAATGGGCATGATGCACACTTTCTGGGTGATGGGGATGCTTGTAGCTCTGACTCAGGCAGTGCAAAAGGCAATTTATGTAACCAAAGTGTTTGTAACCCCATAATATTCTGAAATAAAAAGAAATAAATGAAATGTCTTTAATGTCAGGGAAGGGGCAGCCAGCCAGGGGTCTCTCTGACTCTGAGAGACCTCATTCTGGGCTGGGACCCTTTGAGCAGGAAGTCCCAGAATGCAATCCCAGACTCCCCTCTTCCTTTGTCACATTCTCCTCCTAACTTTCGCTGGTAAAGCTTTATCCTGGGAGAACCTTAAAGCTTTCCTGGCTGAGCCATGCCAGCAAACAGCCTAGCCAGCAAACAGCCTAGCCAGATAGCAGATCTGTGGAGATGGTTGGAGGTCATATCATTTGGAGGAATGTCTGGGGGCAAGTGCAAGGCCGGGGGGTGGAAAGTGGAGTGTATCTAGCTAAGCCCAAAAGTGGTAAGTTGCAGTATGTCAGAGTGGGTTTTTACATGTCTGAGAAAGACAAGTAAAATAACAAGTCAATGGTGAGGTCAAGGTGCCTGTGTCCACAGAGATCTGAAACTGTCTACAGGGACAAGGCCAAGAGTTTGTGTGAATCGGGTGAAAAATGTCACTGCATCTGTGCTCAGCAAGGCAGCCAGGATTCAGAAAGTGAATTTATTTTCAGCTAACAAGAATTGCATAAAAAGGACCTTGGAATAAGTCTGTCTTAGAAGGAAAAGGTTTAGAATTCAGCACACAGCCTACTCTTGATGGGACGCTCCCCACCCCTTGAGGGAAAAAGGAGCAGGATGCTTTTAGGGATTGGGTCATCAACATATCTCCATTTTCATTCACCCACCACCTGCGCTAGCCTGATAGCCTACCGGTCACTTATGCTCTCTCATCCCAACTCACAACCACATACACACACACACACACACACACACACACACACACACACACACACACACACAAGCATCCTACTCACTGATCTGTCAACCACATTTACACATAGTATCTCATCTAATTTTTTCGTGTCGTGGACCCCTTTGGCAGTCTGATGAAATCCATAAGCCGCCTCAGAAAACAGCTTTTAAATGCATAAAATAAATATATAGAATTGAAAAGGAAAATAATTGTGTTAAAATTAGTTTTTGAAAAATTTTTAAAGTCGGTTTGAGGTTTGGTAATATATGTGCTTTCTTATTAAAGCTTTAAATAATACCTAATGATGGATCTTGTTAACATTGTAGTGACTATAAGTGATATTTTGATATATCTGCAAGAACTGTAAGATAACATGGAAATATCGGTGATTTCTATTGGTAGTAAAAGCATAGACACCATTAATACTACTGTGTATTGTTGCCTATAATCATACTGGAGGAAACGCCACATTTCAGTTAGAAGTTAGTGACAATAATGATGCAACTTTTTTTTCTCCATTCAAGTTCATGGATCCTCTGAATTTTCTACCCGGACCCCTTAAAGATCCATGGATCCTGGGTTAACAATTATCCTGACTCTATATATATTGATATATATATCTATATCTATATATATATATAAATATATCAATATATATCTATATATATAGCATATACACATTCATTCATTATATTATACTTATAAACACTTATCTAGCACACACATTTCTAAGTCCCACTCACATTTTAAGTCCCACCTCAAAAATATCCAACCAATACCCTCACTCATGTACACACAGAAAGCTCTCATATACACTTGTGTGCCGCAAGATGTTAGGTTAGAACAGCTTTTGAGGAAGCCTTGTGAGACCTGTTTTGAAAAGAGTGAAGAGCTTCATCTCATCCAGAGGCTTATAGGCAGGAACAGTGGCTGTCCTTTGGAAGAATTTGAGAAGCCTCTTACCTGGAGGAAGGGGGTGTATTGGAAGTCTAGAGAAAATTCTGGACCTCCCTTTAGCCACAGAGGCCAGCGGCAAATAAATGCCAGGATGAAACCCCACTCAGTATTTCTTGTGAAGAAGCAATAAGCTCTCCAGGAAAAACAGACCCTGATTTGCAGTGTTTGCTAATTTCCATAATGTAAATACTCCTGCCATGACCAATTTCAAATTACTCATAAGTGGCACTGAACAGAAAGTTGTGAAGAGATGGGCGGTAACACAGCACTGCATAGTATTTCCACCAGGCAGATACAGTAGACGTAAAAAACCTCCAGACATACATAGAAGGAAAATGTAACGTCATTAAGAAGTTTGTATTATTTGTTATAATATCTTTATTTTTATATAATTTACTTAATTGTAAATATATACAACTTAATTTTCAATAATGGCTGAGTTATAATTGTCTTGCTCATATACATACCATTGCCATATAATCCTTACTCATTAAAACATATACACCAACACCCCATTTATACACTACCAAAGATTCCCAAACATGTCAATACACACATCACGTCATTCGAATACACTCAAGAGCTCACACTCAAGATGCATCCCTTATACACATATTCAAATGCCTACAATTTCCCAACACCCCTCAATAATAAGCACACACAACTAAACTCCATTCATATGTGTACACATTTACTCACCTACACGTATATTATTCATATGGATTTATTCATACAGATTCTGCTCATGTCCTTCTACACATATGACTCACACATTATTACACCCATCTGCTCACCCCTCCCCATGCTCACATGAACATATGAGACAGAACTGGCACCTCTTTCAGAGGGAAGCACCTTGATCATGCGGAATGATGGCTCATGCCTGCAATCCCGGTGCTTTGGGGTCGCCAAGGCAACAGGATCACTTGAGGCCAGGAGGTTGAGACCAGCCTGGGCAACATAGCAAGATGCCATAGCTACAAAAAAAATTGCTAAGTGTTGTGGTGCACACCTGTAGTCCCTGCTACCTGGGAGGCTGACCCAGGAGAATCTCTTGAGCTGGGAGTTGGAGGTTGCAGGAAGCTATGATTGTACCACTGCACTCCAGCCCAGATGACAAAGCAAGACCCTGTCTCAAAAAAAGAAGGGTGTGTTCATGTCCTTGGCCGAGCCCTAATCTGTCATTGTCTCCTCCTTTGTCTTTTGATTTTTGATGCATGGAACTTCAGATCCATTGCATCTCTGCCAGTAAAAATGATGAGACACTCTGGGCTGTGTGGGCTGGGTGGCAGAGAGGACCAAGGAAGTTGTTTGTCAGGTGCCACTGAGTTTGACAAAATGCCCCCACATCGGTGGAAGAACAGGCTCATTGTTTCCCACAGGTGGGTGGATGATGCATCAGGAGTACAGAACTTCAGAAGGGTTTGGTGCTTTTCCGAACAGCTGGACCCTGGATCCTGAGAAGGCACAAAGAGGAGGAGGGAAGGGGTGTGTGCTGGAGTTGGGGGGGGCTCTCTGTGTGGCCTTGGCAGCGGGGGTGGCCTGCAGTCACAGATAAGCTGGGGACAATAAGGTCAGGAAAGCACACGGGCCTCCGCTTAGCATAACAGCCCCCAGCGGGCCAACACCCTCATGGTACCGATCAGGAACTCATAAATGACAACTCATAAATGAATGGCTGGTCACTGAAATGAGGCTGGAGTCTCTGTTTTTCAGCTTGGAGTTTTTCCCCTTTAGAGCAGGGACTCAGTAGGTATTGCTGAATGGAGCTGAGGCCATAGAAAGGTTTTGTAAAGGAAGTCATCTCCCCGGGAGGCCAGAAGGCAGACCAGTGCTGACCAGGGCCTGACTCCACTGCAGGTGGTCCTGAGGCAGGAGGGCTTGGCCTCGCAGCCCTGGCCCATCCACCCATCTGGGGCCCGGCATCAGCCTCCACTCCAGCGGGGTCCGTTCATTCCTTTAGTAGGGTGACCTGCCCTGTCAAAGGACATGCCCCTTCAGGGTGCGGCGTGAGGAGGAAAGAGCTTGGCTTTGAGCACCGGCTGTGTTACAGGGTGATCTTGGACAATCCTGAACCTCTCTTGAGTCAGAGGGACCTCGACTGAAAACCCGAGTGTTTGTTCTAATGGACCTTTAAGTTTTGTCTTAGTCAGTTTGGGCTGCCGCTATAACGAAGACACCATTGACTAGGTGGCTTAAACAATAGACATTTATTTTTTTTTCTCATAGTGCTGAAGGCTGGGCAGCCTAAGGTCAATTGCACGGGCAGAGTCTGTCTGGGAGAACCTCCCTAGTTTGCAGAAGGCTGCCTTCTGCTGTGCCTTTAACCTGCCACAGAGCAGAGAGAGGGGACACTCTCCTTTGTCTCTTCTAATCCCACCCATGAGGACTCTGTGCATATGACCTAATCACTTTCCCAAGTCCCCACTTCCTAAGGCCATCGTGTTGAGGGTTAGGATTTCAACATAGAAATATTGGAGGATAACAAATATTCAGTTTAGAGCAAGACCTCTTCTGAGATTCTGGGATACTTATTACCAAGTGAGGAAGTAAAGTTACAGCAGTTAAAAGCTGTATTTCCTCACCTGTAAAGCGGGAATAATGGTACCTACTGTATCTCAGCCTCATTGTGAAGATGAGATGAATGAAATGACCGACACAGTCCCTGATCCAGTGTAAGCCTTACAAATAGTAGCTGTTATCATTATGCCTTCAGGATTGAAGGAGGCACTGGTAGAGAGTTAGGACGGGAGGCATATAGAAGAAGTCCTGTCCTCATGTTGTCCTCGTGTTGCGTATAATCTGCAACGAGCACAGGTCCCTGGGTGTGGTCTCCTCTTTCCATGCTGTGCTGAAATCAGTTGGCTTTTGAGCAATGTGAGAAATATGAGACCCAACCCCTGCCTTTGGGCCTACAGTGTCACCTGAGAGAAGAACAGGACCAAATTGATACGACTGGAAACAAAGAATCGAGTTCAGAGGAGGAAGGGGAGGGCTGGAGTAACCCAGGAAGTCTCCCTGGAGCAGGAGGACTTGAGCCAAGCGCTCAGGATGGGTAAGAACTAGACGCACCAAGGAGAGGGCTTTGTAGCCTCAGCAAACTAACTTCTGGGGACAAGTGGAACGACTGAGGTCCTGAAACAGGGAGGAAAGCCCAGTCCGGCAAGCTTCTTCATTTATTCAATTGCTTGTACAACATGCCTCAATGAAGGTGAGTGCTTTTTGACAAGCGCTACCGTTAAACACTGGGGGTGGGGAGGAGGGTAAAAATAAGAACCACATATTCCCTGTCCTCAGGGGGATCTGCTCAAAAGGAGAAGCCAGATCCACAGGAAGCACCTGTAGGGCGAGTGCAAAGCGCGATGGAGGGAACAGGAGTGAGCCGCTCCCTGCAGCTTGTCCCAGCTGGCCAGGGGGAGGTCTGGTCAGGGAACGGAGATGATAACTAACACTCATTAAGTGTTCTCTGTGCCCGAAGCCATCTACATGCATTACCTCCTTTAATATGCATGCCCGGGTAGGTGCTATCATTATCTCCATTTCGCAGATGAAGAACATTTCAAGCAGGGATGGGGAAAATTGGTTCCCGTATCTGGAAAGTCCAAGGGTGGAGCCCGCACAGTGGGGCCCCGGTTTCAAACAACGCCTTTGCCACCGGATCCTCCTCTCTTCCCCTTGTCCGTCTGCTTTTCCTCTCTGCTGCGGAGCCCAGCACACAGGCCAGCGTCCCCTCGGCCGCCTCGGCAGCCCCCTGCCCTGCTAATGCCGCGAGTGCGTCTGCCTAACCCGCAGCCAGGACTCACCCGGGTTGCACAGAGCCTGTTGAAGGCCCATTTGCTCAACACATAATGGGGATTAGAATTCATTAATGCACTACAAATTAAAGTATTAATAACGGCTGCGGAGTTTAAATGAGAGCCAGGGAAGGGAATCGGGCAAGGGGCCGCCCCTCCCGCGTCTCCCACCTAGCTGCATTGTTCTGGCACCGGCAATCCTGTGCTCTTTAATATGCTGTGACAGCCGCTGAAGTGACCCCAGACAATAAACAGGGCCTCCTAGTTAAGTATTAATCTGCCAAAAGAATGACCTTCATCCACTAAAGAAGGGATGTTTTTAAAAACCTAGCAAGTGGAGGAAGGCTCATTTGCTTGCTCATTTAGCATATTAAAAGGGTATTATTGCTACAAACAAGAAATCTAAATGAGGCCTGGGCAGGAGCTGCGGATAACACTCCTGATTAAAGGTGCGGGGTAATGATGAACACGGGAGGCTGAATCCGTTATTGTTCACCAACATGGCAGGACCCGGCTGCTGGGCCGATAAGAGCATTGAGCCCTGGCTGGGACCAGGCTCCGTCGTCAGAGAGGCACAGAGCACGACCAGCCGTGGGGGCGCTGCCACCTCCACCTGGGACGTGAAGGCTGGAGGAGGGGTGTCCCAGGCGGCCTCAGAGGAAGGGACCCCAGAGAGGTGGCCTCAAGCCATTCCCTGGGGTGACCACAGACTCCATGCGTGCCTGTCACCGGCACCCTTTGACTTGTTTACTTTCAGCTTCTCAAGTCCCTGCTGGTCAACTCTGCAGACAGCTGTCTTTTCCCAAGAGCCCAGGCTGTGCTCCCAGAGGCCAGCTCCTGCTTCCTCCCGGGAGAGGGAGTCCGGCGGGAGGAGAAGGGGAGAGAAAGGATGGACGTGATTCATCTCTGCTCTTCGGGGGATAATACCAAGGCCCGAGCTGTCAGAGCAGGGGCCAGGATGAGAAACTAACTAGGTGTCTCCCTTTTTAGCCTGTGGCAGTCTGTCCCCGGAAGGTGGAGACTCTGGGAAAGCCCTGAGCAAAGGGAGAAAAGAAATATAATGGAAGGAAGGAAACAAAGAGATACAAACATAAATCTCAAATTCAGCAAATATCTGGGGGAAAGGAGCTCCGCCATGTGTCTGGTACCACATGGGATTACATGGGGGACAGACAGGTGACCAAGAGGAAGACCCTGCCCCAGGGACTTGCTGTTTATTCAGGGAGTCAGGGGTGACTCACATGAAACCAAAGGCATGAAATAAAGTTTTAGGAACACAGAATATTTAGAATGTAATAATTATTGATAAGAGAAACGGCAGCAAAATTAGAGAATTCAAAGGCGAGTTGGATTCTCCTAAGAGCTAACCATGTTTACACATTCGTCTCTGGGCTGTGTGTTTGGAGGATGGTGACTTTGTCTTGTTCATTTCTGTGTCCCATCATGCAGAACAGTTCCTCACTCTCACGAGATGCCTGTGACAGGGACAACGCTGTTGTTCTCCACACGGCTCCCTCTTCCAGGGCTAAAACGTGGAAACATTTCCCAGCCCCTGTTGGAGCTAAATTGGAAGGATTGACTAGCTTTTGGCAAACAGCAACAGGAATAGAAGTGATGTGTCACTTCCGGTCTGAGGGATGGAAGAGACGGTGTGTCCCTCTCCCTTCTCTCTCTTCCCTTGTTAGGGCCACCCTTGTTATGGCAAGGATGTGATGAGAGGGGACCACCAGAAAATGGGGGGCACCTGGGTCCCTAAGTCACTGAAAGGAGAAGGACTCCAGTCAGACATCATCAAAATTTTCAGACTTTTGTTATATTGTACCACAGAGATTTAGAGGTTTGCCTGTTGAGGCAGGAAGAGTTCTTTATCCTGGTTAATAAAAGCAGTGCTTAAAAAATGTTTGTTGACATAATAAATGAATACTCTCCTTTAATCCTCACAATAACTTTAAGATAGATATTTCGATTTGACAGATAAGGAAAGAGAGTCAGAGTTAAGAAGTGATGTGACCAGGCGTGGTGGCTCGTGTCTGTAATCCTAGCACTCTGGGAGGCTGAGGCAGGAGGATTGCTTGAGGTGAGGAGTTCGAGACCAGCCTGAGCAAAAATGAGACTCCGGCACTACTAAAAGTAGAAAAATTAGCCAGGCCTGGTGGCATGTGCCTGTGGTCCCAGCTACTCAGGAGGCTGAGGCAGGAGGATTGCTTGAGCCCAGGAGTTTGAGGTTGCTGTGAGCTAGGCTGACGCCACAGCACTCTAGCCAGAGTAGCAGAGTGAGATCCTGTCCCAAGGAAAAAAAAAAAAGTGACAGAGCTGGCAGTTAAATTTATGTCTTTGAATTCTATGCTCCTTTTACTGTACCTGGCTGCCTTTCAGGAATATAGTCTGATGTATATTTTATATGAAATTTTACCAAAAAGCACTTCAGTGTAATAGAGGTTAGGGACTTTCCAAATGAGAGGATCCCCTGGGCATCATCGCTGTGGGGACAGGGTTGTCATCTTGGATGCAGTTAAGGCTTTCTGAATTAAAGTACCCCAGTGAAGAGCTTTGGCCAATTGTTTTCTCTCCTTGGGGGGGGGATGGGGCATGGGGTGGGGAGAATTTTTACCTCTCCAGTTCCCAGCTCGGGAAAGAGGACCCTCCTTCCTGTAAGCAAATGGTCGAGATCGGGCTGCTCAAAGAGACTGACCTGTGCTGACTTTTGCATCTCACCTACTGAATAGATTTGTCAACCACCCAACAGCTTCCGCAGCTCTGGAGGCTGGCCTGCCTGAACTTAGGAAACGTGAAAATAGCTGAAGGTAAATTCTAACACGTTAACTCACACTGCGAACCCTCTCCTCCGCCCTGCCACTGCTGCAGAGAAGGCGGTGGGAGGAGGGAGAGTGATCTCCACTCCATGGCAGGGGGAAGCGTGGTCGGTATGCAGGGGGAAAGGGAGGTAACCACAGGGTTAGACATAAGTTTAACCTCTGAGATAAAAACTAATAAGAATCAGCTGTGATGGATGAGACTAGTTATTACAGAGCAATCGGGGAGGCAAGACTGGATGGTCCCCTGTCCCCATTCAGTGTCTCTCTCCCTGGCTCCCTGGGGGGTCTGGGTGCTCAGCTCAGCTCACAGAACAGACATTTGTGGAGGTAAGACTATTTGTCAAGCATGGTGCCAGGTGCTGGAGACACAGATATGAGCAACAAGGGTCAGGCCCAGACTGTCGGATGAAGCACCCTGTAAACCCGAGAAAATGCTACCACTGCCCAGGGTTGCTGCCAAAACACAGGGTGTCTTGGTGCAAAATAGCAAACAGGACTCTTGTTAATACAAGAGGATCCGGCTCAGTCTGCCAGTGATGTGATGTTGCTCAGTGGCGCCCCTGGTGGCCAAATTCCCCCTCAACTGTTCATCTTTTCTCCCTCTACTCTCCATCCTTCCTTTGTGGGACCTGCAGTTCTCTGAAACTCCAGTCCCTGCGTTCCAGTCCCTCTAGACATGAGACCTGGGCAAATCCAGAGGGACTCTTGTCATCACCCAAAGTCCCAGTCTTAAAAATGGAGAAATGACCTAATCAGAGCCACACTTTGGGCTTTCCTGGAAGAACCAAGTGATGACTCATGTGTGCCCATAATCGTTTAAGCCAGGAAAGGTACTAAAGCTGTGGCATAAACTGGGCAACAGATGGATTGGTAGAGGTGAGGGTGGGGGGGACAATGTGACCATCGGCTCAGACTGGGCTGAGTTCAGTATCCGCCACTCCCATCCCCTCCCAGATCTGAGTCCATCTTCTGTTCCATTTCCTTCTCTTGATTCCAAGCAGCCCTCTAACCTTCATTTCTAAAGCAACTTGGATGCAAAAACTGTAGAGAAATTGAAGCCCAGGAGAGCTCCCTTGGCTGAGAAATCAGTCGATTGAATTACGCTCTCCTGCTATATTTATCTCAATGGAAGGGGCTGCCAATGGGCTGTCAATGACAGACTAGGTAAGTGCGAAATAGTTGCAAGTCAGGGTCTTAATTGTGTGAGCTTGCCTGAAGAGAGATGATATTCTTTCCTGGATCAGTGGCACTGGGCAGTCCCCACCTGACACTGTTGGCCAGGTCCCCTTGCCGATCCATATTCACGTGTGTAGCACACTGCTGGGACTTCAGCCCAGCTCACTTGTTTCTTTCTCCACGAAGCCTTCCCTGACCCCCTCCCCAGGGCCCGCGCTCCCAAACGTGTTTGTACACCTGTCTTACTGTGCTCACCTTGCGGTATAGCCTGTGTCTTTTCCTCCCACCATCTCTGAGAGCTTCCTGAGAAAGAGCCTATGCCCTGCTGGTCTTGGTGTCCCTCAGTGCTAGCTCAGGCCAATGCACAGCAGTTACTTAGTCAGTGAATTGAAATCAAAGCAAAATTCAAATCAATTTCCAGTTTCTAGAGTCTTGGCCCTGATTGGTTCTGATGTCTCACCTGGCTCTCACCTGTACGGCTAGACTAAGTGCTACTGGACAGCCAGCTATGCCCAGGCATTGTGCCTGGGGCTTCACGTGCCACCCACTGCTCCGTGGGGTGGGCTGTATGATCTGCATTTGAAGAAACTGAGTGTTCAGAGGAGTTAAGTAACCAGTCTGAGGTTTCACAGCTAGTATGTGCAGGACTGGATTGGAGCAGGGGTCTGTGTGACTCTGTAGCCCCTGCTCCTACGGACAGAACTCAAATGCTGCTACTCTTGTGTGTTCTATGTACAAGCACCCACAGATAAGATGTCAACACTATTTGTGGCCTCAGCGAAAGCACTCTCTAATTTTCTGGGATGCCCTAACATCGTTGAACTTAACAATGTCATTTCCCAGTGACATCTGCCTCTGCATGTGGTCCCTGCTCCGTCTTAAAAGCCCCACTTTCTCTCTGGTGAGCCACAGTGTCGCTGCCCAGGCTGCCCCCGGCCGCTCTGCAGGACCGTGCAAACGCCTTCTCTTGGGTTCTGGGCCTTACTTCTCCAGAATTCTAGTAGGTTCTACAGGGTAATGACAAAGATAACGGCTGCAATAAACGCCTGGGGCAAAAATCCTGTGCCTTTATCCCCAGAGATCAAATAGAAGGCCTTACTTGTGTGGCTCCAAAATATCCCAGACTTGGGCCTGTTTTTCATATATTCCCATAAAATCTGCTGGTGCCTTGATTTACTTACTGTTCATTGACCACTTCAGGAATTCATTTACACTTTTACTCTGTAGCCCCTGCTCCTACAGACAGAACTCAAACTCTTTCCCCCAAAATGGAATTAAGACCCATGTTAAGTTTGGAGTCATCTAGAAACTGACTCTGCTCAGACTTTCTTCAGGCACCAGGCAGCCTGGACCCATCCCTATGGACCCTCAAAAGTCGAGGCACTCATGTAACACATCATCTAAGGGCAGGGGGAGAGCAAAAAGGATCAGGTTATGGAGGGAGGGAGAAGCTGGGGAGAGAAGAACATACAGGAAGGAGCTATAAGTAGGAGTATCCCAGAGGAGAGGCTAGGACAGTGGTCAAAGTGGTGCAAGTGAGGGAAAGGAGGCTCTGTCCTTCTGATGAAATGGAGAAATACAGAAATCATAGGAGGCTGCAACTGCAAGGGGTGGCAGGTGGTCACAAAATTCTGCCTGGTGAATTTCTTATTTTCAGAGTCGAGAATTCTGCTCTTGACCTTGAGAACACCTTCAATTCAGGTTTGAGGTGCCGGGGAAATAGGGGTTCGAGCAAGATGGAGACAGGCTCCGACCATTTGGAAAGGCATGCCAAGAGGTTTTAAATATAGAATGAGGACATTCAAGGAAAGATAAGAACTGAGGAAGAACCTGGTGACTGGAAATAACTCAGTTGCAAATGTCTACATTTTGCTAACAGACAGGACTGTTCCAGATGCCAGAAAAGAAGCAGTCTGCACAGGTGATGGATTTTTCCCCCGGATATGGGAATCTGTGTCACAATTAACCTCTTGATGAGAGATTCCTCTCAATTAAGTTTAGTTGACAGGTGGTAAAACCTGGACAACTGGCAAGGATTGACTGACAACTGGAGAAGACGAAGCTATTAATCCTTCCTCTGCCTCCCGGTTTATCATCCCACCTCTGTCTCTCCAGATACCCTTAGCCTCTGAATACTCATTTCCAGTGGCCCCTTTAGAAACCTTGTCCATTTGTGTCGAGACCTCTTCTGTCCTGCAGGCTACCAGAGCACAGTCTGCACATTTTATTTATTTATTTAACTATGTAACAAAAGAATTTACGTAGTAATTAGCATTCGATGTAGAAAATTTAGAAAATATTATAAAAATATACAAAGCACATAAAAGAATTCAAAATATACTACTCCATAATGATACTTAATCATTGTTAATAATCTTAGTACATTGTTTACAGGGTTTGGTGTGCATACGCACGCACACACACACACACACACACACACACACACACATCAGCATATTATGAATTGCATTCATGCATTTCATTCACTTGCGTGTTTTAAAATCAGCATTTAGCACATTGCATTATGACTTCCCCGTTCCCTTCGCCAGAATGCAAGCTCCTTAAGGGTAGGAGCTCTGATTGACTCATGTGCTTTGCCTTAGTTTTTATTTTTTTTTATTTTTATTTTTTTTTTGAGACAGAGTC
Source organism: Microcebus murinus (assembly GCF_040939455.1). Classification (NCBI taxonomy): domain Eukaryota; kingdom Metazoa; phylum Chordata; class Mammalia; order Primates; family Cheirogaleidae; genus Microcebus; species Microcebus murinus. Next base: position 93,883,581 of record NC_134107.1, read on the forward strand.
TCGCTTTGTTGCCCAGGCTAGAGTGAGTGCCGTGGCATCAGCCTAGCTCACAGCAACCTCAAACTCCTGGGCTCGAGTGATCCTTCTGCCTCAGCCTCCCGGGCAGCTGGGACTACAGGCATGCGCCACCATGCCCGGCTAATTTTTTATATATATATCAGTTGGCCAATTAATTTATTTCTATTTATAGTAGAGACGGGGTCTCGCTCTTGCTCAGGCTGGTTTTGAACTCCTGACCTTGAGCAATCCGCCCGCCTCGGCCTCCCAAGAGCTAGGATTACAGGCGTGAGCCACAGCGCCCGGCCTTGCCTTAGTTTTTAGCAGTGACTGTTACAAGGTAGAGGTGAAATAAATATTTCTCGATGAATGGATAAATAAATGGTCACAGAACAATGAATCTGGCCCAGTCGTTCTCCACCCTTGGCATTCTAATATGGGAGTTTGCAGTGGCATAGGCGTATTTAAAGAAATGGAATTACTTGAGATAACACTAAACCAGTCACCAAAAAACTATTTTGCAGTCACCACCGTAGTACAAACATGTCTCATCGTCTCTATAAAAGTGTCCGAAGCCATTGCACTGCTCGCTGCTCGCGTAGAATTATTTGCTATTAAGACTGCTCTCTTCAGAGGGGCAGGGGTCTCACACATGCTCGTAAACACGTGCACCTTCCTTGGTGCCAGCTTGACTTCACACTGCACCTCGTCCCTGTTATTCACGGGAAGTCGTGGCCCACTCTGCGACGAGTAACAAACCTGTGCTGCTCCACACTGCGTCTGCCAGGCATCGCATTAATATTGAAAGAGACATTCATAAATCCCCCTTAGGGAATGAACCACCCATTGCCGTGGTCCCTGGAGGATACACAGGCAAGGGTGGGAAAAGGAGCCTTGTAATGGAGCAGGCAGAACTTTTCCTGAATTCAGTGATGTTGTCCCTTGGGGCAAGAAAGGCAGCAACATTCTTGCTTGAATTCATTGAATTAACAACAGGATAGACTTTTCTGTAGAAATCTTGCAAATAACCTTTCTGCTTTCTGCTGAAGAACAAAAGGAAATTAGAGGGCCACTGTGTAAATTCCCCACTAACGCTCTTCTTAGAACCAAGGGGGTAATTCTTTCAGGGAAGAAGTTAAGATATTGTGAAGATCCACAAGCTTCCTTGATGGCTCTGAGCATTGGAAATGGTTTTTGCCTGTGTGGCCGCTTCAGAGAGGGGCTGGGGAACTGTATGAAACAGGTTGTTTAGATCAGGCTACACCTTATGGGGTAAGGATAAAAGGATTTCCAAGGTTTCCAGTCAGGCCACCCACAACAAGAGAACAAAGGACCATTAATGACACAATCCCTAAGAAAAAGGCATGGGCCCCTGAAACCCTGGTCGTGATGGCAGGCTATGGGCAAGCCCTGGACGCTACCAGGGGCACTGCCAGCATGCTGGCACCTAACGTCTGGGGACAGCCTACGGAAGACGTTGCTTCAAGCTACTTACAGAAGGGAGGAAAGTTGGTACAGTAGAGTACAGTCTAGGACAAATAGGAGAGACTTGGATTCTGATGGAAGCTTTAAACTCACTGGCTACATGACTGTGGGAAGTTGCTTAACCTCTGTGATCTTAGTTTCCCATCCACATACTAGAAATAATAATAACAACACCAACATTCAAGGCTGTTGGGTAGATTAGAGGAAATATCGAATGTGCTCAGGGTACTGCCTGATACATGGTACCAAGTGGTATCTATTATACATTAATTATTATGATCTTTTTGGGTAAACGAAATGAATGCACATGAAATAATTAGAGACAGCCAGCAACCAGGTGATCTGATATGCCCAGAGCCATCATATTTGTCACTTGAAATATGCCCCATTTATTTTCACGAAGGAGGCACACTACATCTTTTGCTGTGTCCCCAGTTGGGGTGCCCCAGTTGTTGCTACAACTTTCATGTTTCTGGGAGACTGAGAATGCCTGCTTCAGAGGCTGACTAGCTGGAATTGAATGTCTGTCCCCTCACGTCCTGGCCGTGACGGTCACGATAGTGCTCACCTGACAGTGCCTTCACGAGGACTAAGTTGCATAGCCCGTGCAAAGGGCCAGTTCAGGATCTGCTATGTAGATATTAAAAGTAACTGTTTTTAATGGTATAGGGCTTGCACCGCAAACCAGTTATTCCAGTGGGTCATGCACTCAAATACTTGCTCAGCAAATGAATGCTGAACCCCTGTTATGTGTCTAGGGCTGTCCTTGGTGCTGTGAGTCAGGAAAAGAAAGACTATTCCTTTCCTTCTAGGAGCTTATGGTAATGTCTGAAATAAGAAATGTCACGAGATTATTTATTGTATGGCAAATATCCAATGAGTAACACAGAGCAAGCACTAGAACTCAGAGGGGAGGCAAAGCAAAGGAGGTTTCAAGAGAGAGAGAGGGGACAGCTGAAACAGAGCCAAAGTGGAGAGGACAAATGCAAATTATGCAAATGTGTGAATGGCCTGTAAGTAGGACACATTACCTTCAAAAGTCACCACATTCTGACCTAAGGGCTGGCTCTATGCCACCAGAGAAGCAATGCAGTTATCAGGTTTTGAGAAGGGTGCAGATGCACACAGAGCACTGACCTCAAGAAGACTGCTCTAAGGTGGCAATTTCAGCTCTGGAAGAACAGCCCAGACAATGTCAATCATGGCCAACACATATACATCCTTTCCTTTTTATTTTGTCCCTATGCTTTCTCATTATTTGGCTTTTTAGGGAGGGGGAGAAGAAAGGAAATTGAGGATGAAGAACCTATCATCATACTGCACCTACCACAGAGGCCCTGCATCTGCCACTGCCCATCTCCCCAGACCCTTCCAACCCAAAGCCCTGACCTTGAACTTGGTCACTACTATACATTAAACCTGCTAACTTAGAAAGGATCAGGAGAACAGGAGAAACAGAGGACAAAGAAACAGAAGAAGAGAGGTAAGGAAAAAGAGGGAGTAGTAAGAAACTGAAAGAGAAGCAGGAAGAGAGCAATGACAAATGTTCCATCTAGGGTGCTTTGGGGCAGTTAAAATGACAGAATGGATTTAGGTGAGGTGGTCAGCCCTACCACCATCCAGGTTTCTGTTCTTTTTATCCTCACCTGTCATAACTGTAAATGTTGCCTGGGGTCACCTGGAAAGACACAAACATATACATATTCATGAAGTCACTCACTGATTAATTCATTCACTCAGTGTCTCCTATGTTACAGGCAATGTTCATGTGCAGGGGACACAAAAGTGAACAAGATAAATACAGTTTCTACCTTTTTTTAAAAAAAAAAATCACTCAACAGGTACTTTTTGAATTGAATGCTGAAGCTTATACTATGCTAGGTATTGCAGAAAATACAAAATAATTATGAGACACATTCCATGTCTTTAGGAAACTTATGATAATAACAGCATACATTCATTAATCACCTCTTCTGTGAATGACTTCAGTCCTCAGTGATCTTTCATTGCTTTGTTCTTTCATGTCTGTCTGTCCAGTCTTGGCAGACCCAGCACATACTACCTTATATTTTTACTTATCTGCTTGCTTATTTTATTTATTTTTTTTTTGAGACAGAGTCTCACTTTGTTGCCCGGGCTAGAGTGAGTGCCATGGCATCAGCCTAGCTCACAGCAACCTCAAACTCCTGGGCTCAAGCGATCCTCCTGCCTCAGCCTCCCAAGTAGCAGGGACTACAGGCATGCACCACCATGCCCGGCTAATTTTTTGTATATATGTTATTAGTTGGTCAATTAATTTCTTTCTATTTTTAGTAGAGACAGGGTCTCGCTCAGGCTGGTTTCGAACTCCCGACCTCGAGCAATCCGCCCGCCTCGGCCTCCCAGAGTGCTAGGATTACAGGCGTGAGACACCGCGCCCGGCCTTGCTTGCTTATATTTTAAAAATTCTATCCTACATGAGGTGTGCACTACTTAGTTTAGGCTGTTTAACAAACTACTACAAAACTCTTTGTCTTAAAATAGTAACCATTGATTTAGTTCGTGATTCTGTGGATTAGAAATTTGGGCTGGGCTCAGCTGAGCGATTCTTCAGGTCTTGGCTGGTCTTTTGGTCTTCATTCGTGGTATCTGCAGTCGGATGCTGATCTGCTGGGCAGCTCTGCTTCTGGGGGTTAGATGAATATTGACTAGGACATCAGGGGTGACTGGTTTCTCACCTGGTAGGTTGGTCTGGGCTTGCTCAGTTGGCAAATTGGCAGAGTTGCTAGAGAACTAACGGAAATGAGCGGAAGTCTCCTAAAGTCTGGGTCAGAACTTGCTCAGTACTTCTACTGCATTCTATTAGCCAAAGCAAGCACAAGGCCAGCCCAAAATCAAGGAGGAGAAAAAAATAGACTCCATTTCTTGATGGGAGTAGCTTCGGAGACACATTGCCAAGGGCGTGGATACAGAAAGAGGTGCACTAAAACCATCACATTTTCAATTTCCCACACGGCCTGTGACGCTTCTCAAGAGAGAGAGATATGCTATTTACACATTTTTTTATATTCTTAGAGCTGGGGGAATAGTTGGCCCATCCTGATGTTATAAAAGCAAAAATCCAGTGTAGGGAAGTAGGGAAGATCTCCCAAGGGAAGGACATTTAAAGATGAGAGTCAAAGGATAAACAGGAGTTATCGAAATGGAGAGCATTCTAGTCAAAGAGAACTACATGTGGAAATGCTGGAAACTGGAGGGATCCTGGGATATTCCAGAAAGAGACATAGTGAGTAAGGTGGGACAGGGTTGGGCTGGGAGTGGAGGGGAGGGGCTGATGCTGCAGACCTAGGCAGGCATCATAACTGAGGACCTTATAAACTGTCATAAGAAATTCGGACATAATCCTAAGAGCGGTGGAAAGTCATTAAGGAGTTTCAATCAGGGGAGAGAAATGATGAGTCTTGTGTTTCTAAAGGATCACATTGACTGCAGTATGGAGAATGGATTAAAGGAGATGAGAGTGAAAGTGGGCATAATAAAGTCCTATTTTAAATTTGCAAATACCTTTGGCAAGGTTGCCCACTCCTCACACTTTAAGGGAGTGATGCAGGACAGACCTTCTATTCCCCTCCTAACTCGGAGCTATGTGAGTGGAAGACCCATTTAGGAGGAGATGAAGGGAGAATCCACTGGGGAACACACTCAGATCTCTGGCAATGTGTAACCCCCACCAATATCGTAGCCAGAAAGGACAATAGAAAGTTCATAGATTAAGATTCTTTTTACCTTTCTATTAGCAGAACTAATCATTTGCCTTTAAGTAAGACATTTCATTTTCATTAAAGTAATAGCCATGATAAGTAAAAAGAAATTAATTTCCAGAAGGACATTCAAACCTAACAGTATTTCATTTCCTGCCAGGACTGAGGTTAATCTAACTCTTACCTCTGCTGACATCTAATAATGGCCATCATTGTTGAGCTCCTACTATGTGCCAGGTAATTTACACAGATGATCTGGTTAGGTAGGTGCGATTATCCCATCTTACAGAGGGGACAAGTACATCACTTGTACTCCGGCGACGCCTGGAGTCAGGACAGAGCTGGGATGTGCATCAGTCTGTTCTAATTCCAACACCATAGTAGCTATCGGTCACTCGCTGAGCCTCACAACATGCCTGGCATGGGGTTAAGCCCTTGGTTTGTTTGATCTTGTTTCACCCTCCCAATAGCCCTTTGAGAGAGGTGATATTATCATCTCCACTGTACAGATAAGGAAAACGAAGGTCAGAAAGGTCACAGGATTTGCCCAATGCCATGCTTCCAGGTCTAACATCAGGGGCTGTGTTTGTAACCATAACACGAAACCTCCTAGGTTCTTCCAACTCCACCATACTGACCTGAAAACATTAGGTTTCTCTTAAACAAATGTCCCCTTATCGTTCCTAATCACTGTGTAAGCAAAGCTCTGAATAATGAGCATGGTCAGTCTTCTCTCGTCTCTCTTCTCGCCTGTGTCAACTGTAAGCTCCCGGAGGGCAGGTCTGTGCCTTAACCACTCTGTCCTCCCCAGCGCCCAGCAGCGTTGATCCACGCCCAGAATTTTACTCCGTCTGTGCCTGTTCTTCCCAGTGGCAGGGTCGTCTTCAGCCTCACACATGTGGAAACGCAAACAAACCGAGTGTCCTGAGCAAGTCCTACGAACAAGTCGGCCAGGCAGGCAGCCCACCTCCCCGCCCCCTCCCTCCCAGCTACACCGAGGTAGGGATGGCTCAGTCCCCGTCTCAGAACAATGACCAGCTGGTGCACACCCTCTGCCTCCCCCAGCTCCGAGGTGTCACAGGGAGCCGGGGGCTGCACTTGTACGCCTTGGCCCCACCAGGTCGTCAGTCACCAGCATGAGAGAGGCTGGGCTCCAGCTCTGCAGGCAACCATATCGGAGGAATAATGAGCTGCTCTGGGGGAGGCAAGAGCTTGCTGATTAATAGACATATGGGGCTGTCACAGTGACAGATGGACCCAAAGGCCCCTTCCCCGTTGCATTGCCCCAGTGACCCTGACTCTCTCCCCTGGGGTCTGCCTGTCCCTTGACACTGATTCCGGATGGCAGGATGATCAGAGGGGGAGTGGAAGACCATGCAACTGTTGAGAGAAGGAAAGAGTCATGCTGTTATTGTGGGGCATTATTTGGGTGTTAGCTTTATGGCTCATATTGAAAAGCCCCTCGGACCCATTTTATTTACCTGTATCATGAAAGAGTTAGAGTTCTTTCATTTATAGGAATGTAGTGTCTGCCATCTGTAAAATGTGGATAGTGAAAATACCCATTATTGTAGGTGTGGTGAAGACAGCCCTGAAGTCATAGTCAGAAGACTTAGATTAAAACCCAGGGCTTCTTCTACTTGTTTTGTAACTTTGGTTAAGTTACTTGACTTCTCTGAGCCTCAGTTTTCCCAAGTATGAAAAGAAAATAATAAATATGCATTTCTCATGAGGTTTTTGTGAGCATTAAAGGAGCCAGCATGGATAGGAAGCACCTCACACAATATCTGGTACAGAGTAGGTGTTCTGCAAACATTTATTGACTTGGTTGGTGAGTTTTTAATGAGCATTGCCATTGAATGGCATATGTTAACCCTGAAAGATGCTATATGAAGCTGACACTCAGTGTTGGTGTTAGTATAGGTTTTGGTGTTGGTGTTGGTAAGAGCATGGGTATGAGCATTAGTGCTACCTCTAAGGTGTCTTTCAACCTTTAAAGAATAAGATCTGTTGATTGGTGGCTTGGTGAGAGGTTGGTTCTTATAAGCATCAGGTCTAAAAGTCTGAAAGGTACAAGGCGGCCACCCCAGCTCTGCTTCTGTGTATCCAAGGCTTTTCAGGGGACAGTGAGCCTCTGTTCAGCCCAGAGCAGAAAGTGACTGACAGGAACTGGGGAGGGCAAGGAAAGGAGGACAAGACGAAGACATCAAGAAAGACAGGAGAAGACAGTTGGGGGCAGAGAGGGGCAAGTGTCTGCTGCCTGGGCCACGCATGTTGCTGCCTCTCAAACCGGATCTGTGCACATAGGTGACCCAAGTCTGGGGGTGACGTTGGCTGGGGCAGAGCACAGCTGGGAGTGAGCAGTGGTGGAGGTGAGGGGAGGCTCAGAGGAGAAGAGGTGGAGGAAAGAAGAGAAGGAAAGAGGAGAAGGAGGAAGCCTGTCTTATCCTTCCCCTTTTTGAAAACCTTCCAAGAATCCCCATGGCCTGCCAGAGAAAAGCCAAGCTCCCCCACCCAGGCACAAGCCCTGCAGAATCGGGTGGCATCAGCTCTCGCACGTCTGAGCTCCAGCCACTCTGGCCAGGTCTCCGACAAGACCCCGGGGATTGCACCGTCCTGTCTTTGCCCTTGAGGTTCCCTCTGACGGGAAGCTTTTCAGCCCCTCCTTGTCTCAGAGAACTACCATGTCTCCTTCAAACATCACCTCCTCGGGGAACCTTCCCTGAGTCCTCAAGGCAGAATTAGTATTTCCCTCCTCCGGATTCCAGCAGACCCCAGCACACGCCTTAGTGGCAGGTCACAGTGTCTACCACTATTTGCTGCCTTCCGTCTCCCACACGAGACGGGCTCCCCCGAGGCAGGGCCTGGTCTTGTTCATCTCTGTGCCCTGGCACTTGAGCTGCAGGCCTGGGATGCGTTGCATTGTTTATAGAATGACAAGGAGTGTGGAGAAAGGGTGAAGACGAGAAGGAAACAGAGACCAAGGAGAAAAGGAGGAAGGAAAGAAGGGAAGAGGGAGGAGAAGGCATGAGAGAAGAAGAATAGGAAGCCATCGGGGAAGAGAGGAGGAAGGAAGAGGAAGGGAGAAAAGAGACAGGCAGCGGCAGAGTGTAAGATCAAGAGAATAAAGGGGAAGAGATAGCAGCTAAAGAAAGCCGGGTGGATGACTGACAGGGGACACAGGAAATGGGCTCCAGAGAGCCTCTGGGAATTCTCCCTGCACCCACACCTTGCTGCTGGGGCCAACTTCTTCCCACCCTGCACCTCACAACGCACTGGGTTGAGTCCACACTGGGCTGACCCACATGGGCTCGTGTGACTGCATGGCCGTGGTGCAGAGGAAATGTGGCTTCTTTACAGCTCAAACACTGCAGGCCCCCTTAACAGCTGGTTTGTATAGAGAGGTGTCACTTAGAACATCAAGGAAGGCCCTGTTCTGTCTCCCCTGTCATCTCCTCCACCTGGATCTGCTTGGGTAGACCCACTGGAAAACTCCCAGCTGGAGTCTTAGTGGGGCAGTCTCAAGCCCCTGCTGGATTTAACTGGACACAACAGGTGTTTGTCTCTTCCCTGGCTCTAACCCCACCAGTGCTCCCAAAGCATCTGCTTCTCACCCAATTTCAATCGGAAATTGTGCAGCCGTACGGACCTGGCAGTGCGGGCACACCTGCCCTCAGGTAGGGTCCTGGGCACGTTGCAGCGGGTGTTGTCCTGCAAGTGCTCCAGGGATAGGAACTCTCTGCTCTCTGTAGAGGACTGGGGCGTCTTCCCTATGCCGTACTCCCTCCATGCTGAGCAATCAAAGACTGTCTTCTCTGAGTGCAGGTATTATATGGATCTGCACCACTTGAGGTGAAAGTAAATATCATTAGGAAAGGAAAAGCAAAGCCTCTCTGCACCTTCACCTCAGCTTCCCAAGGGAGGCTGTGGGGAGTTGGACTAAAGTAAGTGGCTCTTAAGTTAATTCCAAGGCCCACTTAATTTGCATGATTCAGACCTAGTCCCTGGCATCTTTTCCCTGATGCCCTCTCTCCTGCCAGCCTCCTCTTCACGCAAAGCATCACCAGACTCCAACGTTCCTCTTTCTTTTCTATTAATATTATTTTAAGATGCAGAAAAAATATGCCACCATGGGGGGCTGGAAAGGGGGGATAGGACTCTTAGGGGGCTGTCCTTAAGGACTTCCCAGAAATCACCACCCAGGCTGGAAATGTTCTAGGGAGAGGAAGAGGTGAATAAAGTGTATGCAGAGCAGGCACAGGGAACTTAGGAAAGTCCTACAGAGTTCTCAGTCTTTCTGGAAGAAAAAGAGAGGCAATTTTTATTTTCCTAGCAGGGGCGTAACAAGACCTATAGGGAAGAGGAATGGAAAATATAAATCCACAGGCTCATTTTAGTCCAGAGGCAGAACGCTCACCACCCACCCCAACCTTTCCTTCATCGGAAGTGTAACGAGCTGGTCTGAGTTTCATTCAACTCTCTGGCTTCTGCTTCTGAGAGTAGAAATGGCCAATAGCTGAGTGTGTGCAAGAAGAGGAAAAAACAAGTCTTGAATAATCCCTAATCCAGAGAGAACCATGACCCCTGATGAAGATTGAAAGTTAACCGACACGTTACTTATTTCAGTAGGTATGTGGAGTGAACCTAGCTGGTTAGCCCTTTACAAATAGCTTTTAAGAAAGAGAATACCCTTCTCAATGACAATGTTGGCGTGACCCGTGATGGAGAATGGCCATAGTGATTCCTTAGTATTGAAATACCAAAGTCCTCCTTAAACCTGCTCTCACTCCTACCTCTTTCTTGGAGGCACCATCCAGAGATTTCACCCCTCTGCTCATTTATTCACTTACTGATTATTTACGGAGTAGCTGGGAGCCAGGAGGGCAGTGGAGACCTGGAAAAGATTCGTAGTTTTCCCTGACTTTCTGGAAGCACAGAGCACAGGGAGATGCGGGGCACGAAGTGAGACCAGAAAGCCAGTTGGGTGAAGATGACAAAGATACTTAATTAATATGTCTGGCTAAGGAGTCCCGACTGGGGGGATGTAGATAGCAAGGAGCCCTGGAGGATTTGGGGACAGGGAGAGGGCACGGTCAGACTTGCTAAATAGGAGGGTGCTGTGAGCTCAGTGTGGAAGGTGGACTGGAAGGGGTTGGTCAGAACGGAGGCTGAGGGTTGGTGAAAGGAGAGAGAGGATGATGGCCTGCCTCGAGCAGAGGCAGAGGAGGGAGCAAGAGGCATTGGCATTTGACACACACATGACTTACGAGACTCGGTCAAGCAAACTAGAAACCAACAGAACAACACACGACTGCCTGCCCCCAAAGCTGTGTTTTTTTCAGCCATTATTAATAACTGATTTGATTCGATCTATTCCATTTTACAACCCCTGTCTCCTGCAATTGTCTGGTCCTGGTAACAATTTTATTGGAGCATAAGAGGCACATTATAAATACATTTTATACTGCACATTGTATTTTAAGCAAATTTGAGACATCTCTGATTAGGTGCCTTTCCAACGATAGCCTTGTTCAGACAGATAATTGCGTGCTGATTTTTATTTTATTTCATTTTATTATTATTTTTTTCTTTTAGCTTTGTTCTCTCCCCCTTGGCAAAGCTGCAATCTTGCATACACACGTCAGTGGATAAAAACCCTTGAAAATAACTCTTCAGAAGAAATCTAATTTACTTTTTAATCTGGCTCGGAAATTTGCCAGAAAAATTTCCACCGACAAGCACTGCCATTTATTACCACTTATCACACGCCCGGGCTGTGCTCTCGCTCCTGATGGGGCTAATGTAACAGGGGAGGAATCTTCTGATACATTATTTATTTGATACAATCCCACCCAGATAAGATCTATGGGCAGGAGAGGACAAAGTTTGACCTTATCCTTCGTCTAAGGGAAAGTGAGGGATCTTCCCTTTTGCTTGTTCCAGGAACCCTTCTCTCTCCGTGCCCTTGTAAAAGTCTCAGCTTCCCTTAGAGCCCAGCAACTCTCGCTCCACAGAGATCCTGCTTTGACTTTGCTTTTTCCCCCTGGATTCTACACCACCCACTTGCATGCATGCTTGTGTTTGACCTTGAAAGGATTTTCAAGGGTTTTGTGCATATTCCAATCTGTTTCTTAGGGGCAGACACCAGAGTGGCAGCTAGCACTGGCCTACCCAAGCTTAGCGTGGGGTGGTCCCATGTTGGGGAAAGAATATTGCTAGGGGCCAGCTGGTGACCTTGGGCCAGTTATTTAACGTCCCCGGGGTCTTCACCTGGAAAAGGAGGAGGAGCATCTCTGTAACCCTGTCCAGCTTTCACGGATGATGGAGACCGCAAGGCTTTCAGAACAGAAGGCTTGGCACAGAAGATCTGGTGCTGGATTCTGGCTCTGCAGCCACCTGCAGGATGATTTGCAGCAGGCTGGTATCCCGAGCCCCTACTTCCTGAGCTGTCCACCGGGGGTAATAACTCTTCCCCTGCTGACCCCGTGGAGTTATTACAGTGATAATGAATATGGAAGCTTTGCAAACAGTGAAGAAATATATAAATGTATAATTAAGTGTGAATCAATTCATTAATTAGAGAAAACACATTATGAGATATTTACAGAACCCACTCAGAGGGAAAACAGGAGTCGGGCTGGGAGCAGCCAATGGGGCTTTCTACCTACCTGTCTGCAGCCTCGGCTGGCAGATTTCGAGGCCAGCCCCAAGCAAAAGGAGTCCCCTGTGCTGCGCTGCTCAGTGTATTTGGGCTGACAGCCACTTACCGACATCCCAGGGTCTACAGAACTGGGATTTAGTCTCCACCCACTTCTTCTCATGTTTCCTGCAAAATAATGAAGGTGAAAGAGTTTTGAGCACTGGACAGAACGGGGTTGAAGTCTTGGCTTGGCTGTGCACATGTTGGAATCTATGAGAATTCATTTAATTTTCCTGAGGAAAATAGCACATACCTCGTGGGGTTGCTGTGATGAGCCAATGACATAACGATCTAACCCTTTGTAGACCTCCCTATGCATCGTCATCTATTAAGTGCTAAGAGAGGTCCTTGTCCTTCTTATTTGCCCTGCACCCTTGGAGCCTAGCAAAGGTCTGCCATGTAGGAAGGATTCGCCCATCACCTGTTAAATGGATGAACGAATGAATGAATTAGTGCCACACACAGTGGTCAGGGTTGTGAACTGAAGAAAGATAGAGCCCCAAGTCCTAAATTTATTTTGAAATCTTTATCTCCTTCCAAGTCCTTGCCTCCTACTTCTCTCCCAGGCTTCTCCCCACCCTTGCTCCCCTTTCCCATCCTCTCGACTTCTAGAAAATTCCATCTCCCCCAGCTTTTCTCTCCTCAGCAGCGGGCGTTCTCAGCCAGGGGACTGGCGGTGAGGTTTGCCCACAAAACTTTCTCCCTGCTTTTTGTGTTCCCTTCTCAGAGCTATGCCTCCTGCGGGAAGAGTAAATATAGAAAAATGACAACATGTACATTAATGCTCGTTAGAATGTCATCATTATACTCCGCAAAGTGTCTGCCGAGGGGGTCCCTAAAGGACACTTAGAAATGAAGCAGCTGCTCCAGATTTGTTCCAGCTCACATCTTGAAGAAATGACATTGAGATAAATGCAGTATTTCAGGCTGGAGGGTGGGAGGGGAGAGCGCAGGGCTGCTTTGGGGAAGGAGGAGAGGGTGAAGGGAACTCGCACGTTTCTCAGAGCGCTCAGAACAGCACGTGCAAGGGACGGACAGAGCAGGAGCACGTGCAGGAGCAGGAGCAGGCTCCACACCCAGGCTGGCTTGCTGGGACCCAGAGACTCCCGTCTGCTCTGGGAGAGGGCTGGCTCGGGCGTCCACACCTCAATCTCGGCATGACCAGCCTCTGAAGGCATCACCTGCCTCTTCATCAAAAGTGAGAAACAGACTATGCGATAGAATGAGGAGATGGAATGAGGATAGCATTTTTCTACTTACTTTAGTACCAGTAGTAACTGGAGAAAGGTTGTTGAAGGAAGGGGAGGCCATGTGATACCAAAGTTTTGATCTATCTATAAGGCTATGGACAATTGATACCAACTAGTAGCTCTCTATTCTGCTCACACGCTCAGGACACACTGAGATGAAAATATACACACAGCCACACCCCCTGCACACACTCTTGTCAACACTAATAAGTAGCAAGTAGCTAATCCAACACTCCAGGCCCTGCCCAAGCACCACACTTACCTTTATCTCAGCACCCTGAAAAAGCAAGTGACAAGGTTTGTGAGATTCCTCCAGAGATCATATTTTAATTTAATTTTTATTTTTGTCATGAAGAAATATAATTTTGGCCAGGAGCAGTGGCTCATGCCTATAATCCAAGCACTCTGGGAGGCTGAGGTGGGGGATCGTTTGAGCTCAGGAGTTCGAGACCAGCCTGAGCAAGAATGAGACCCCGTCTCTACTAAAAATAGAAAGAAATTAGCTGGACAACTACAAATATATATAGAAAAACTTAGCCAGGCATGGTGGCAAATGCCTGTAGTCCCAGCTATTCAGGAGGTTGAGGCACCAGGATTGCTTGAGCCTGGGATTTGAGGTTGCTGTGAGCTAGACTGATGCCACAGCATTCTAGCCCAGGCAACAGAGTGAGACTCTGTCTCAAAAAAAAAAAAAAGAAAAAGAAAAGAAATAAATACAATTTTGAGCCCAAGCTATAAAATCACTACTCTAAGTCCAATGAGTTCATATCCTCAGTGCTAACAAGTATGGTTTGTTATGGCACTTGGAGTACACACAGAGCTCTTTCCCATGTATTGGATTCTCATCACTGCATCAGGGTAGGTATTATCTCCATCTTACAGATGAGTAAACCAAGGAATAGACTTTTCAATTATATACATACACAAACACATACCTAGGATATTGATAAGCCTTGCACCTTGGTCAGAATGCCTTCACAGCAGGGACCCACACACATAGATGCCAATACTCACACGGAAGGCACGAGATGGAAGGCACGAGATGCAAGGCTCAGTAAACTGCAGACTCAGTAACCTCCAGTTAACTCAACCTGCTATAAGTAACCAAGCCAGAGATCTATAACTGCTCTGCTTGCCTGATTGGGGCACAGCAGCCCCATGGGAGAAAGAATGAAGTGAGCTCAGCCACTTTGGGAGCCTGCCATCCCTGAGTGAAGTTACAAGTCTCCTAATTTATCAGCCAAGGAAGGGATCGCAGTAAGAGGAAGTAAGTATGCAGGAACCGTTGTTTCAGAAAACAGGTGTGCTGACCCTGGTCCACCACTCCCCAGCTGTGGTTGCCATTCAGACCTGGATTTAGCACACACAGCCTCACAGAGCTCACCAAAATGCTTACCATTGCTTTGTGGATGATGATCCTGAGCCTGAACTGATTTCCTGCAGTTCTTTCTCCAGCTCCCCACATATAGACCCAAGTATATATGGCCATGCACACACGTATGCGTGTGTGTGCAGACACACACACACACACACATACACACTGCCCATCAGCCCCATTCCTCCTCTTTCCCTGGGACTCAGAAGGCTGGGCCTAAAGTTTAATGATCTTTAGACTCTGCTGACTTCCAACTACAACCAAGCACTGGTTGGTTTGCATAACTCCTTGTCATAACTGATTGAATGTTTCTATGCACCACAGAGGATGCAAAGTTGTGTTCTATTTTCTGTCCCAGAGGTCTTATGGTCTCATGAGACAGCCAAGTCACCTAAATCCACTAAGCATTAGCCTTCCCTGATACAAAGTGGGGGTAGTGGTAATGCCTTCCTTTTAGGGTTGTTGTGAGGATTGAATGAAATTAGCTGTGCAAAGCCTTTGGTGCAATGCCTACACACAGGAATGTCTCATTGTTCTTATTACTAATTGCAGCAAATATTACGGGGGAGGTATTATACTAGAGCTATGGATAAGATGTGCTATGGAAGATCCAAAGAGAATGGAGGAGCTATTAGGTATCCCGGTACTCAGTGGTCTTTAACTAGACAAAATTGGGGAAAGAAAAAAGCAATACCCAGGACTTTACATCATGGAGAAGATGCTCTTTTTATTCGTCCTGCATGCACCTGGAAGGTGGGAAAGAATCCTCTTTGACCATCATCAGCCCTACAAATGCACAACTGCAGTTACCATAAGTGCAGAGAAGGGTCACATGGTCTCTTCCTTCACAGAACAGTCTAGCTGGGAAGACTATACAAATGCAGCGGGAGAAGGAAGTTCCTCTGGGCACAGTTAACTGCCTCTAAGAAGGATCATGGTCATTTTGCAGAGATTTACCAAACTGGAGAGTTGAATTTGTGGTAGGAGAAGCAGGATATGGGGCCAGAAAAGTAGACTTGGGGATTTTTCAAAGTTCTGTTAATGAGGAAAGGAAAACAATGGTTAAATTTTAATCAGAGTTCAGACTTTGCTAACTACAATTTTCAAGCCAGAAATTATTTTAACTTCTGGTGTTATTAAAATAAGTTTCATTAAACACTAAGTTGGCCCTGTCTCTAATGTGTTACGTGATGAACATACAATGAGAAGTAAACTCCAATTATGAGCTAACGATCATACAGGAGATGAACTCTGAGAAACGAGTTTCAGGTTGACAGAGGAGAAAATGGAAAGCATTAGATGCCCACACTGGTCACAGAATGGGACTAGTTCCAACACACATCCTGTCTGGTCCACCGATGCCTAAGGGCCCAGGCCATTCTCTACCCCTCCCTTAACAGCAACATCTGTTGCAGCCACATCTGTGCCAAGAAAGGACACCCAGACAGAGTATCCTGCCTTGAGACCAACAGTGGAAAATTGGAGGGAATGGGCAGCTCTGCCCCACTGTTCTTTGATCAAAGCACCCTGTTAAATAAATCTATTTGGAGAGCATAGTTTTGAGCACCTATTTCTGTGGGTAAAGGAGGAGCAAGATAAATTATTGCCTCAGTCTCCTTTTTTCCCCACTAGTTCCTTAGCTGGGGTAGTCTGGGAGAGATCACAGAGAGCACTGATGCTGTCCGAGGACTTCAAAGAACAGTGGTGAGGGTTACAGAATGGTATTCAGAAGGTGGGGGTGGTGGAGGTGGATGCCAAGAGGACAGGGGCTGCTCTTTCGCTGCAAAAGCTTTGTTGTGCCAGAACTAAAGGGCACAGGTGTCAGTGGGCATAGACGGGCAGCAACAAATGCAGGCGTTAGGTGAGTAGTAAAGAAGCAATTCTGCATTATAACTCAGTTTGGAGAGAGAGATAGAAAGTGAAAAAGTGCAACAAGAGCCTCTTTCTTTAAACCCTTCCCTGATTTAGCCAGAGCTGGCTCCTGATTCAGCCAGTGCTTACTGCTACCTCCACGTGCAGTATGCAAAGATGGTTAAGGCATGACCATTGCCTTCACAATCAAATGGAGGAAGTGGATGTGTAAACAGCACATGGTCACACAATGGGGCAAGTACAATTTCAAAGGTATACATTAATACCAAGGATAAGTGAGTTTGCTTGGAGCAGTTGGGAAAAGGAAATGGTAGTTAAGGAGGTTTTTTTGAAATAATTAGTCACTAATAGGACTTTGTAACATGGATAAGTGTCTCTGTGCCCACTGTGGGTCCCTTCCCCTCACCATGTGCATGTGTTCCCTGTTCTTCTGTTGGGAAGTTATATTTGGGATAAGAATGCAGTGCTTTCCTTTCTCTTGAGACTTTAGGCTCCTCCTGCTGTGGATCTGTAAGGTAAAAAAAAGACTGGGACAGTGACTGAAATTTCTGGAGGGACAAGAGCAACTTCTGACTCACTTCTCCCAAGTAGTATGGGAGAAGTGAGTCAGAAGTCTTCCCCTCCTCAACCTCATGTGGCAGGAAGAGTCTCCCTCCTTTTGCCATGTAAATTCTCACTCTTCTATTTTTCTCTGAGTCCTACATTATTATATCTCTTTTCTATGCTTGGAAAAAAGTTGCTGTTTGAATCGATCCCTCTCTGGGATTCTCCAAATGATGGTTTTCTCACTGCTTCTGTCTCTGCTGTTAGTATCAGGAACTGTGCATAATTTCTCCATCCTCCCTTGTTGCCCACGACTATGTCTTCCCATGATTCTTTGGTTCATTCAACGTGTATTTATTGAACACTAACCATATGCCTGGCCTGGGAGCTAGGAATACAACAGTGGAAAAACAAACAAACAAAGTAAATTCTTGCCCTTGCAAACTTTACAGTCCAGTGGGAGAAATAGACCACAAATAATTAAACAAATAAACCTATCAATATATTGTCAGGTAGTCATAAGTTCTCATGAAGAAAAACAGAGTATCGTAAGAAGACATTCAGAATGTCGGGCAGGGGCTTATGAGTGAGGAATACCTCTCTGAGGAGGTGATATTAGAGCACAGAAGACAATTAAGTAAGAGGAGAGAGTAAAGTTAATGGCTGGTGAAAAGGTGTTCCAGCCAACAAAGATGGACAATGGGAACATTCTTGAGTGTGTAAGAGAATGTGCTAGAGTACTGTGGGTAAAAGAAACAGTGGCCATTAATAAGGTTACCAGGACAAGGTAATTTAAGATCTTTTAAACTGCATAAGGAATTGGAGTTTTGTTCTGATTGAGGGAATATGACTTTGGAGAGTCCTGAGCAGAGGAGGGACATGCTGCAGTGTATATCTCTGCAGCATCATGCTGGCCGCTCTTTTCAGAATAGATGGAAGGGAGACATAAGAGGTGGCTGGTTAGGGCTAGTGTAGTAGATTGAGCAAGAGGTGGTGGTGGCTTGAACTTGAGGGGGGTAAGCAAGGTGGTGACAGGAGGTCACCGATGCTATTTTGATGGCAGAGCCAAGAAGACTTATTTCAAAGATTGGTTGTAGGACATGAGTGCTGTAGTCTCTTCTGTGCTGCTATAGCAGAATACCACAGACTGAGTTATACAAAAAGGAAATTTATTTCTCACAGTTATGGAGGCTGAGAAGTCCGAGATCAAGGTGGCAGCATCTGGCAAGGCCCTTCCTGTTGCATCATGCCATGGCAGAGGGCAAGAGGGGGAGAGAGGGCAAGAGGAAAGGGGCTGAACTCATCCTTTCATCAGGAACCCCCCTCTACGATGATGGCATTCATCCATTCAAAGAGGGCAGAGCCCTCATGCCTAACCACCTCAGAAAGACCCCACCTGTCAGTACTGTTGCACTGGAGATTAAGTTTCCAATACATGACCCAATACATGCAAACCACAGCAAAGAGGAGGATGAAAGTCAAAGATATCTACATGGTTTTCAGTCAGAATAATTGAGTGAATGGTAGTATTTACTGAGATTCAACTCAGTAGAAAAGCAGGTTTGGGGGGGGGGTGGGAGTTGATGAAAGCAAAGTTTGATTTGGGAGATTCCTACCAGACATCCCATTGGTGCTGTTGAGCAGGTCAGTGAAATATGGTCTGATGGCTTCACAGAGTTGTGGACTTTTAGGGAAGAGGAGGAATAACTCTAGATACAGCTCTGAGGACCAAAGGAAGCACATGCTCTAGCCTCAAGCCTAGTGGTGTGGGAGAGTAACAGTAGAAAGAGCCAACATTTGAATGGGTTTCAATGGGAAACAAAGTCTTCAGGGAAGAGCTGGGTTCAGTTAGAGCAAAAAGGTAAAAGATCTGTTCAGAAATTAGATTGAGGATTCAGGAGGCCTTGTCACAGACAGACCACAGTGCCACAGGGCTCGGGAAGACCTTGCAGTGCAAGCAATGAGGCAAGAGGAAATGGTGAGCATCAAGGATCATGGATAAGGAAGGAGTCTTAAGGCAATAAGGTGAGTTGTCTGTCCACCATCCTCTCACCTCCAGCCAATCTCTCCACAGCACACGTCCAACATCTACAAACACTGGTTTCTCCACAATGCCTACAGTTCCTGGGTGAGCGATGATAGAACAATACAAGGGAGGGGCCCCTGGATGAGGCCTCTGAACAATTCCAAATATCTATTTCTTCCAGGACACAAGTCCGGAGCTCATCAAGGTCATGGTCATGCCAGCCCCGACTTGATAATAAAAGCCCTGTTACTAATGGCTGCACCCTGTTCTCACTAGTCTGTTCTCCTAAATGCCCCAAGGCAGGTGATCTCCCCTTCCCAGGTTAGGGAAGGGAGTGTGACCATCCTAAGTTCTATCCCAAGTCTTATGGATGGAGGTCAAAGACACAAAACCACAAACCTGGAAGAGCTAACAAAAGGATTGGAAGCCATAGAAGTTGCAAAGAAAACGACCCTTTCAAGGCAGTGAAAGACAGGGCCCAACACGTGGGCCACATGGCCAGTCAGTCTGTGGGGGCTGGAGAAATGCAGAGCTCACAAGAGTCCTGAGGTGGCCAGGAGAGCCTTTGGAGAAGGTGGATCTAAAGAGGGTCCCCAAGAATGAGAAGCACTCACTCAATCACCGGGAGCCGTGAAAAGGAGGCCGCCTGCCTGCATCTGCATCCATCAATTCAGTAGCGTGCCTCTGGGTGAGAAAGAACCATTTCCTCCTTATCGTCATCCTTAATAATTCTAAATCAGGTGATGATGGAAAACCAACCCCAAGCTCATTTCAGAAGGATGTAGAAAGGGGGCAAATAACACATCAGAAAACAAATTCATCTTCTCCACAGAAAGACAAAGGAATGGGGCTTGGTCCAGAGCTACAAAGACTGATCCTTTCAAGGCTGAGCTAGTTTTTCAAGACATTCAAGTCAAGTAGTGATAAAAATCCCACTATTCACTGTTATATTAATGGCTTCTCCACTATATGCAGATAGGTAAAAGCATCATATCTGTATTTGCATTTCTTTTTCTATTGCCTCCAGCTCACTGAATTTCTCCCTTATCTGCCAAGAAATGTCTACTTTTAAGGTATTCTTTCATTTCCTCATGCCATTGGCTGTCAAACGACTTAATAACTTGCCCATCATGGAAGTCAAATATAGTTTATTAAAAATGCATGTCTCACTCAATAAGATGCCCTTTGGCGGTCTTTAGACCTTGACGACACTGTCTCAAAGCTTAGGAGCACAGACTGGTCTTGGCTGGCCAGCTGTGCCGCCCTGCTTTGTGTGGTGCTCGCTGCCCAGAGTGTGCTGAGCCGGAGGGAGAAGGGAGGTGGGAGCTGTCCAAGGTGGAGGTGGAAATGGGCCACCAGTCTGACTTCAGAAAAATGGGACCTCGGCCTGGGAACCCCACGTTCCTGAGGAATTCCAAGCCACCTGGCCCGGTCTCAGGGAAAGAGCGTGGTAATAAGGACGGGCCCGGTACCCGGGGGGAGGAGGAGGAAATGGCACCAAAGCAGGAGTGGGCTGTGTGAAGTCCGCACGCTGCCATGATGAATCACGCCTGTGATGGCTCGCGTAGCAAGGCTACAGCGCTATTTACAGGGGCTAATGAGGCATCTGCAGTCACAAATTCACAGAGTCTGAATGTTCTTGTGGCTGAGGAGGAAGCAAGGAGCCTGCGCTGAAAACACAAAGAGAAGTGGAAGTGGCCTTTTCCATCATCTGCCACAGGGAAAGACAGCCCCCAAACCACTCCGCTGGGATGAGTTGACCCTCTTCCAAAACTGTCTTAGTGCAGCCCCGCAAGCTCTCTGGGTCATGTTCCCTACTGCTCATGGGTGTCCTAGCCAGATCCCCTGTGGCTTCATTCTTTATTTTTCACTATGCAATGAAGTTGAAAGCAGCTGCATATGCCTTGCCCTGCATAACATCCCTTCGTCTATCTTCAGATTTCACTCAGTCCCGCCTTAGGCTCCTGTCCTTCATGCCTTGGCCAAGGTTCAGAGTTAGGACCTATTCCATTTTCTGCTGCTCAGTCTCCATGCCATGTATCTCCTCTCCCTCTCTCCCTTCCCCCTTCCTCTCTCTCCACCTTCCTTTCTCTCACTGTCCTCTCAATCTCACAACCTCGCTCTCAGTTTTTCTCCCAATCTTCTGATCATCTTTGTCTCATTTCCCTTCCTTGTCAAACGCTCTGCCATCTCTCTATGATGCCAATTAATCCTAAAATCTTCTACAAGCGTGTTTTTTCATTGCTCTCCCCTAGATTGAGGTTTCTGGTTTTTCACTTGCTTATTGAGTGGTCTGCCACGTAGGGCTCAATCTGCTCAGGAACACCGAGGTCTGCAGGGACAGGTGGGTGGTTGCAGCTTTTCTGCAAAAGGGAATGTAGACGCCACATCTGGAGCAGAGACTCGGGGCGGTGGGAAGACTCAAAGGGGAAGGGCTGAAGGTGCTGATGGCAGGAAGGTATTGCTAACTCCACAGGAAGGGTGTCTGGAGTTATCCCCAGGACAAAGGAAAAGTTTGGCTACAGGAGTATATGATGGGAAGATATGGACAGAAGGAGAGAAAATAGCGAGAGAGAAAAATGAAAGGAAGGAGACAGAGGGAGGGAGTTAGGTCATGAGACAAGACAAGGAAAAAGAGAAAGAGTGTTGGGAGAAGGAGATGGGCGAAGGAGTCAGAATAAGGTCAAAGCCAGAGAGGAAGATGCAGACCAGAGGCCAGGGAGAAAACAGAAGGAGAAGGATGAGGTGTGTGAGCCCTGGAACAGGTGCACGAAGTCCACGGCGAGGAAAAGTGAGGGCAGAGGAAGGGGCTCAGCCTTGTCTGCCCAGAACCGCTGATCCGCTGTTGACAACACTATCAGGGGAGCTGCCCAAAGCCAAGCAGCTGGAAGAGCAGTGCACCAGTTTCCTTTACCCTAAACTTCCTTGTCAACTGGAGTGGGGCTGGGGTCAGCACTGGCATAGCAAGGGCAAATGCATGGCTATGACAAAGCATGGCTATGTCACAAGCGTCTCTTTTCAGAAGCCTTGGGAGAGGGAGAACACGAGGGCACAGTGAAAGGGAAATGAGAGAGAAGGAAACAAAGGCAAGTGGCCACAGAGGCATGGAGAGAAAGGGGGCAGGGGGAGGGGGAGAGACAGAGAGAGAGACAAGCCAAGACAGAAAAGAGAGAATGTAGAGAGGTGGCAGAGAGTCTGATAAGGAAGTGAAATGAGACAAAGATGATTGGGAGATTGGGAGAAAAACTGAGAGCGAGGTTGTGAGATTGAGAGGACGGTGAGAGAAAGGAAGGCGGAGAGAGAGGAAGGAGGAAGGGAGAGAGAGAGAACATATACAGCGTGGAGACAGAGCAGCAGAAAATGGAATAGGTCCTAATTTTGAACCTTTGCCAACATCTGAACTTGCTATTCTGCTATCAATTTTTCATCTGCCACTAAGACAGGCTGAACGAGCTAAGCCTTAGGTTTTGTTGATTATGGAATGTTCCATTCTGATGTGGACCAAGGGTAACTTCTCTGGATTTCTAAATGAGCCAAATGCAGTTAGGAAAAGAGAGTAAGGAAAGACAGGTGGGGCAGGGAGATGTACACCAGGGGTCCTCAAACTTTTTAAACAGGGGGCCAGTTCACTGTCCCTCAGACCGTTGGAGGGACAGACTATAGTTTAAAAAAAACTATGAATAAATTCCTGTGCACACTGTTCATGTCTTATTTTGAAGTAAAAACACAAATAGGCAAAAACACCTGCATGTGGCCCATGGGGCATAGTTTGAGGACACCTGATGTACACGATACCAAGAAGGATGAAAACTACAGTCAATGAGCCCATTCCCTGCAGGGCTGGAGAGGAACTTTCCTTACCTATTAGTGTCACTCCCTGGGAGTAGGGTGCTCAGGGCCACATGAGGGCATCAGTCACCTTAGTAGCTCCAGGGCTGGCCTAGCTGCCCACAGACTCTCCCTTTTACCTCCCTCGTTTCTGCCAAACACTGGGTCAAAGATCTGGCTTTACCACGACCTCAACCAGGTGATCCTTGCCCATGTGGACAGCAATTTCACTCTCCCTGAGAGAAGCCAGGGTTGAGCTGGGTGAGTGGAAAGAAGGACTGGGTCTCCTGGGTTTCTGAAATTCACTGGCTTCCACAAAAACCCCCACCCCTACCCTTCGATTTGCAGCACTCGCTGTAGGACTCACTGGGGTGGTGGTGCCCAGAGAAGAGGGACAGAGGGAGGACAAGGAGATGGCAGCATGCTCCACTGCACCGCTCCCCAGAATGCAATGTGACACAAGACATCGGGAGATGGCAGCGAAAGTTCAAGGGAAAAACACACAGTTATTTATGGCTCGGGCATCTGTTGTCAGATCAGAAACAGAGACCTAATCTAAGGCAAATCCAGCAGCCTGTACCAGAGCAGATGGGGAGGTGTGTGCAATGCTCAATCCTGTTCAGCTCTCAATTTATTATTATTCCTCATTCCCAGATCCCATCTCCAAAGGAGACATTTGTCCCGGCTACCATGCCAGGAGCCCTGGTGGGTGGACAGGGAGAGGAGTGTATTCTTCCACTGAGTGGGTAGTTATTTCCATTGTGTGCCTTGGAGGCTTCCATGTGAGAAGAGAAGGTTATGGCAAAATCCAAAAAGGAGACAAGGAAATAGGGAGCAAAGGAAAATTCCAGCCCAAGAAAACCACAGGCTAAATGGAAATGGGGTTGGCCTGAAGTCCAGAGACAAAGGCTCCAATCTTCTCTTGTCCTACCCACTGAGTGACCTTGGGCAAGTGATTTCACCTATCCGGGTGTGCCCTTCTGCCAAATGCTTGGGATTTTGTGACTGCGCATTCCCGAGATTATACAAAGATGCCTGCTCAAACCAAACATGAGGGAAAGAACACAAAATCTGCAGTCAAGAGATCTGGGTTTCAGTCCTAATTTGCTAAGCACTCGTCTAGAAATCTAAGGCAAAACACCTTTCCCTGCTGGCTCTCAGTAGTCACAAAAGGCATGGGTGAGTTTCAGTCCCTTTCCCACTGTAAAATTTCCACCATTCCATGAGATGAAAAATGTGAAAATTATCAGAAGAGGCAAAATGAATAAAGTCTGAGGAATTCAAATGGGGCTCCCAGCCCATGGTAGGTACTTGACCTACCTTGGTGGGATGAGCAGAGTCAGTCTCTCATGGTGATTCCTGGGTTCCCTGCCATGCAGACCCACAGCCCCCCCGTGGGACAAGTAGACCCACCCACACCCCACTTCACTCTGGGGACAACCCATCTATCTCACAAGACCCCCCACATTAGCACAGGCCTGTCTCCAGGAGCAGTCTTCTGGAAGAGGCTAGAAGGAAGAGGAGGGAGAGTGGGCTGGAGCTGTCTAGAGGAAGGAGGCTGCTTAGACAAGGCTTGGTGGGCCTTCACTGGGCTCTCCTTGCCTGTGCCGATTGAGCTGCCTTGCAAGACTTTTTAAGAAGTTTCTGTAATCCCAGGAGACACCTTATTTTTCCCATTTGAGATGCACCTTCTCAACTGAAAATATGCATCAACAAGCTCTAGATGTTTCGTTAAAAAACAGAATTAAATTTCCCGACCTGCCTAGATCCATTTACACTTTGGTCAGTGTGATGCAGAAGGCAGTGCCCCTTGGTGGGACCCATAGCAGCCAAGGTCAGGGGACCTGGCCTCCCGCAGAGAGCAGGACAAACAGACGTCTGGACCTGACTGACTGTAGGCTCACTTGCTGGGAGGCTCTGGCCCCAGGAGGGCTACGTAGATCTTGGAAACTAGGTAGTCTGATATAGTGATAATGATAAATAAAGACCTGGAGCGAAGCTTCAGGTAGACAGATGTTTTGATTGACTAGACACAGGTGTCTCTGTCGCCAGTGCCTGAGAGAGGGTGGGTGATGGGAGAATCACATTTCCGCTCCCATCCCCAGGGGCCGTCAGCTGCTGCACCTCACATGTGTGTTTTGCATTCCTCTCACTACCCAGGCAATCAGAAAGGACTTCAGGCTGCCAGCAGTCCTCACTAATTAGCATTTGCCAGTGACCAAGCAAGACCTCACTTTTCCCTGAACTTTATTCCTTCCCTGGGGTACACAGCTGGAAGGGAGGAGGTGATATGATTGGCCGCCTCTAAATAATGCCTGACTGGGAAGTCTCTTGGGACCATTCCATGGGAAGAAAACCTGAAAATTTGTGTTGAGACAAGAGATCTGCCCCTCGGCCCAGCCAGACCCCTGAGCGAAGAGAAGTAGGGAACTAGATCTCATTACCCCAGGCTGCGAGAAAGAAGCCTCCAAGGAAGACAGTGACCACACCTGGTGAGATGATGAGGCGGCCCCCTTCTTCCCATCCTGGGCGGGCTATTTCTGCAGCTTGAATCTCTGCAGTTGGTTTTGCCTATGTTGGCATCTGTTCGTAGCTTACACCAGCTAATGTCTGCCAATGGCCTAATTATCATCAAGGATAAGAAATTAAGAAATTATGAATGTGTAGACACTTCTGTTCTCATCCTAATGGTTTGTGTATTTAATGGTTTGTTTATTATTTAATGCTTTGTTTATTTTATTGATGGCATCTGTCCTCATTTGAACCTTACAAAGTACAAATTGGACTTCGTACTTACTGTTATTTGAAGTTTCCCAATCTTTGCTACCTTTGCTTTTTTAACTGCCTCTAATGAGGGCAGCAGTTATTGTTTAAATTGATAGATGAGAGGTAGAGAGATGGAGAGAGAGAGAGAGAGAGAGAGAAATAATAGGGTCACCAGGGTAGCAAAGGCTTTGGAAATCATGTCTGTTGAAGGAACCAATGATGTATAGCCTAGAAAAGAAAAAGTGTAAGGGGAACATGATAGCTTTCAAGACTAAAATTATATTTTTAAAGTGTTTTTTACATTGCGAAGCATAATACATATATAGAAAAGTATGAAAAATAAAAACATGGCTTAACCAATTATTAAAAAAGAAATTCATGTAACCCCTCCCCCCAGAGCAAGATAGACATCATTGCCATCCCTGCCCACTCCCTGCCCTTCCCCACGGCACCCTACTTCTGCCCCTCAGTGGTGGCCTCCATCCTCACAGCTCTGCCTTCTATAGCAATCAGCTTTTTAAAACGTTGTTTGTAGTTTATCATCTAAATATGCAACCCAAACAATACAGTTTGGTTTCGCCTGTTTTTGAACTTTATATATATCTATGGAGGTATATGGTATGCCATCTCCTTTGCTCAACATTGTGGGGTTTTTTTGAGATTCACCCATGTTGTTGCTAATAATTATCGTTTGTTCATTTTTGTTAGTGTATGGTATTTTCCTTGTATGAATATGCCATAATATATTAATCCAACCTAAGGTTCGTAAATATTTGGGCTGCGTCCAATATGGGGCCAATAACCTGACAGTGCTGCTGTGGACAGCCTCCCTTGTGTGTCCTGGCACATGCTCCCATAGGGTAAATGTCCAGGAAGGTCCTAGAGTTTGCATGTCTTTGACTTAACGGATGACACCAAACATTGTTTTTCATACTGGTTGTTCCAATTGACTATCTCTCTAGCAGTGACGAAACTTAACTTTGCACTTCATCTTTGCCCACACTTGCTATTGTCAGATTTTTATATGTTCTGCCAGTTTGATGAGTATGTAGCAATATTCCAATGTGGTTTTAACTTGCACTTACCTCGTTATTAATGGGGTTGAGCATCTTGTCACGTGTTTGCTGGCCATTTACAAATGTCAGCCAGTCTTTTGCCCATTTTTTCATCTGGTTGTCTTTCTTCTCATCCTTTGGAGGAATTATTGATATGTTATGAATTAAAGCCCTTTGTCAGATGAGCATGAATCAAATACCTTATTCTAGTAACTGGCTTCCTTTCTACATTTTATTGGGGTCATTGGATAGTCAGATTCACAATTTTAATGTTGTCACATGCACCAATCTTTTAATTTATAATTAATTCTTTTTGTGTCTTGTTTAAGAAATTCTCCCCTATGCACTTTAAATTCCAAGTTAAGATTTATATATGTATAATATATATTTAGTTCTAGGAGTAAAATTGAGACCTGTGCTTCTGCTACTACAAGGAGGCACATTTTTAAAACAGAGAAGATTTTCTCACATTTCAGAGTGGACAGCCTTGGAATGGACCATCTTGCTCCCTGTCACCCAGAGGCTCCAGCAGAGTGGGTAAGACCCCAAGGATGCCGTAGGGGAAGTCTGCCTTAAGTGAGATCTCTGTGGTCCATTCAAACACCACGATTGTAAGTCTCTAATCAGTGATAAAATGTGCTTTGATGAATATTAAACCAGTAGGGATCTTTAGCCAAGACACAAGTCATGACACCTTTGAATGCTTATTAATGCAAACAGACATAAATGCATGTACCCCACACTCCTTGGGTCTCATAGTGTATCTTCGCTCCTGTTGCCCAGCCAGGGAGCTTCACTTGCCTCTGTGACCCACGCCTCATTCACAGAAGGGCACTAAGCCCGTGCATGGTCTGTTGGTGCCACTGGCTGAGGTTATAGGCAGTGGTAGAAAATAGGGTTTATTTCAAGCTATCTCAATAGGTGGTGGTTTCCTGGAGAGCCCGTCTAGGACTGAGAAATCGCAGAGGCTGCCTGGCTGGGGCTTCATCTGAAAACTCCCGATAGGGAGCACTGCGGAGAGATTGGCCCAAGGATGTGGGTTGCCCTGGAGGCCCAGCCCTGAGCTGCCCAAGCTTCCGAGGACAGAGCACAGAGGCAGCAGCGGGACCTCTGCTAATGCTTGGACAGTAGAGGAGATCTAATCCTAATCCCCCAAACACAGACCTTCCCCAGGTCTGTTTGTCTTCCCCTAATCCTCCAATATTTAAAGCAATTTCAATCCTGTTTGAAGAGACTTCCCAGCAGTTTGAGTCTGGGGCCTCTAGAGGGAGGGAGGAAGAGAGGGAGGGAGGAAGGGAGGGAGGGAGGAGAGGGAATGGAATGGTGGGGAGGAGTGAGAGCAAGAGGAAGTCCTGGAGAGGAGGGCGGGACTGGGACTGGGACAAGGACAGGCGCAGGTGCTGGCCGAATTGTATCTTCCCTCTCAGAGATGGCTTCTTCATGATTTCTGAGAGAGTGAGGCTGGGGAGGGCAGAAGAGAAGGGGGCCTTAGACTGAGTTCATTCATTCCCTCATTCAGTCAATCATAATACGTATTGAGCGCCTGCTGTGAGGCTGAAACTCCACTGACCTTGAACAGGTAACCACCAGAATCATAATAATCACAGGAGAGAAGTACAGACTGCGGTGGGACCCTACACAGGTCACTCAAACTTGAGATAGGGTCAGACCTGTCTGTAGAAGCCGAGACTTGACCATTCATTTGGAGGCTGTTTTATAACTACATCACCCATACCTTCTGTTCCTTGCTGAAAAAATGAGTCCTGCTTCTTCTATCCTGGCGTCCCTTTAGTTCCAGAGCCCCTGGGCTCCTGCTCCATCAGTCTGGACTGGCCAAAATTAGAAAACACTGTGTTAGACTCTGCCAGGTTATAGTCAGCTCATGATAAGGACCCTGGGAGAAAGGAGTCTCTCTGAGAGACCAAGGGAGTGGCTCTGTCTAGAGAGATAAGTGGCAGTTGAGGAACTGTCTCCTTCCTTACGCTTTGCCTTGTTTTGACAGACGGGGAACAGGACATGCCTCTGAGCGGGGCTTCCTCATTAGAGAACATCCACCCACCCCAGCTCATTGAGGGGTCCCTCCCCTTAAGCCACACCCCTTCCTTTACAAATACTTAACTGAGATGCTAGACGGATGGATGGATGGGTTGGATGGTGGACAGGCAGACAGATGGACAGACAGACAGATGGACAGACAGGTAGATCTATTTTAGATAGATGAATGGTAGCTTCATTTCTCCTAGGATTTTAGAAAAGAAGGCAGAAAGTAGGAGAAAAGATTTTATAACCTCATAGCATGCAAAAAACGAAAACAGCAAAGCCAAGAATCATCTTCAGCAATTTTTATAATAGGAGTGCAAGCAACAGATGCATAGCAAATGCACAATTTATTTAGGAGGTCCCCCGAGGGCGCTGCCACACAGAAATGAGAAAAGAGGGCTGGCGACTGTTAGCGTGAAGTCTGCTAAGCTTTCCCTTAACTCCTCCTGTGTGCAGGGGCAAGAACGCAGGCTAGGCTTTGCCTGAGCGACTACTAATGTTCTGATAATGTATACAACATAAGGCGATCTACCGAGACACTTTGGCACAGGGTGTCCACCTTTAACCTTAAGCCGTGGTATTCTAGCCCATCTCTGCCAATAGCTGCCCGAGTGAACTTGGGCTGCCCTTTCAAATTACAGGCCTCAATCTTCTCATCTGTGAAATGGAGATTAGATCAGGATGTCGCTATGATCCCACCTGCCTTGGAAACTCTTTGATGCCAAACCAGGAAAGCCCTAGCGAGGCCCAGAGCAACCAGAAAGACTGGCATCTTGCCGGGTTCCCACAGCTGCTCCCCAAGGCTCTTCCAGCTGGGATCCTCCATGCTCAGTAAGCCCCCACACCAGAATCGGAAGCCAGACCTTCACGAGCCCTCCACCCGCCGCCCGCTGGCCCACCCCTGCACCCTCATCAGCACCCCTCACTCACGGAGGCCTTTCCAGTGCTCACATACCATGGTTTCGTATTTTTTTTCAATTTTCAAAATTAAGACTCTTTCCTTTCTTTATCCTAAAGAAGGCCACTGGATCAGGAGTGTCTGCGCCCTGACCCACATCCCTCCCCTCGTGTCTGATTTCAGCCCGGGCTGCAGTGCACGGTTCTGTGCAGCTTGGGCTCCCCTCCTGCCCACATCGCTCTCTGCACGCCCTTTGCTTTCTGTCCTGGGGCTTCCCCGGTACGGCAGGGACGGCGGCTCCCTCTCTCCAAGGCTGACCTAGCTGCTACCAGGGGTGAATGTCGGGAGCAGAATCTCATGCCAAGATCTCAACGTGGTGCCATATACTGAGGAGGCAAATGAGCCACTTGTGGCGAGTGGATTACATTGTGCCCCTCCCAACCTGGAGAGGGCAGTGACCCCTCCCCTCTGGAACTGACACCTGCTCTGCACGTGGGTTTGTCTTTACTGCCTGAAGTGCCTGTGTCGGCGCCTCTGTCTGAAGGCAGGGGGGAAATGCAGATTTCCAGGATCCGTGTAACGTACTCTCAGACCCAGGGACCCGTTTTATGGCAAAGAAGGTGTGACCAGGGGTTCGCAGCCACCATATATCCCATCACCTTGAAGCAGCTGGCCCGACTGAACAATGGAGTGGCCATTAAAGGCCCCTTTGAAGTGCCAGCTTAGGGCCAGCGCCCCGTGGGGTTGGGTGCTGTTCTGCAGGCTGTGCTGTGTGCACTGACCTGTGGTATGTGTCCTCAGCAGGGAGAGAGACTACACAGGCTCGGGGACTGAGGAGTAAAAGTCACAATGGTCCCTCTTGCTATCACTCCCAGTGAGCCTCTTGCAGAATTCGTGCTTCCAGTCCCTGCGAATCCAGGTTGTGCAGTATCGGCATTTCCTGGTGCCCAGCCAGTAGGAGGAGGAGGAGGACAGGCTTACACCAGAGGGCTGCAAGGGCTCCACCGCCCCTGAAGCCCCGGGCACCGCCTGGTCACTTTAGACTGCCCATGCTCACAGGCCACAGGGCAAAAAACCGACAGTGGTTATCATGTGCAGCCAGGGCTGCTGCTGCAGAGTAGAAATGGGAGGAGCACATCTGGGATTCGGGGGGTTCACTGGGACATTTCTCGGTGCTTCCGTGGATCGTGACAAGCATGAATGGACAGCAGCCACAGTGTGAAAGGGGAAGGGGTTTACACCTCTTGGGAATGCAGACCTGGGTCTCACTGGGAAGCACCCAAACAACCTATCCCTTTGCTGTGACCGAGAGAGCGAGTGACACTGTCACAAGTGGTGATGGAGGGGGATGGTGACTATCAATAACAGTTTCAGGGCCAGTGACAACAGCGGGCTCTAGGGCCGGTTCCGGTAACTTATGCATTGTCTTCTCTAGAGACTGGCTGGCCACCACCTTGGAAATGTGGTGACGGAATGGACTTAATGTAGGACACAAGGGGATCTGCGCATGCGAGGAGTGGACTGTATCCCAGATCTCTGGCGCCCCAACTCACACACTCCGGTTTCAACTGCAGCTGCAAAGGACGGTGAGTTCCATGTAGACTTTGACTTCCTCCCCACCTAGAACAGCAGGGCCCCAGACGCACACCGTGGCTTTCTTCCTTTCTCTGCCTGGGCTTCATCGCTGAAGATGGAAAAGGGTCCCACTTCTCAAGCACATTAACTGGGGCATGGAAGGGATGGGCAAACGCTTTTCTCAGCCAGTTCTCTGGTGGGCAATTCTGAGAGGCTCTGCTGGATGTTCCAGGAGGAATATAGCCCAGTGATTCTCAGTTGTAACCTGCATGGCACTTCCTTATTTTGGCTTCTCCTCCTTCTCTTGCTCCTATCAGTTCCTCATTCCTGCTTCCTGGAATTACTTCCCAAAGGAACTACCTGTATGCAGGTATTTGCCTGGGGTTCTGCTTTCAGAGAAAACCCAACTGAAAATGTCGCTTCAAACTGTATACGCTGCAGGCCCCTCCCCACTCATCAGCAATAGCCTTGCTTGGCCCCCCCCCCCCCCCCCCCCCCCCCCCCCCGTGCTCTAAATCTGCTTGCTGGGCCCTGGAACGTGGGCTTTCTCTGCTGGTGTACCTGTGTCCCAACGACAATGGTGATCGGAAACCCTACATCCTTTCCTCATTCTTTCTTCAAAAGTGTGTCACAAGCCAACATGCCCTAGAGAAACAATATGGGCTCTGTGGTCACACATGCATGGGCCCATATTCTACTTCAGTCTCTCCCCAGCAGAACAACTGCAGGCAGCTAATCCTCTAAGCCAAAGAACATTTCCAACCTCTGATTTTCTCATTCCATACATTTTCCCTCAGCAATATCATTCACACCTTCTGTCTCAGATGCCTCTTCTAAATTTCCAAATCCACATTCCTAACCCCAACTTCTCTGATGACCTGTAGGCATCTCCTCCTCCTGTTTCTTCTTCATGTTCACCACCATGTAAGAAACACCTGAGAGGTACCAGGCACTGTGCTATAAGCCATCAAATCCGTTCTTATTCTCTTCTTTGTAAAGAACTGGAGAGGGGCCGGGCGCGGTGGCTCACGCCTGTAATCCTAGCACTCTGGGAGGCCGAGGCGGGCGGATTGCTCAAGGTCAGGAGTTCAAAACCAGCCTGAGCGAGACCCCGTCTCTACCATAAAAATAGAAAGAAATTAATTGGCCAATTAATACATATAATATAAAAATCAGCTGGGCATGGTGGCTCGTGCCTATAGTCCCAGCTACTCGGGAGGCTGAAGCAGGAGGATCCCTTGAGCCCAGGAGTTTGAGGTTGCTATGAGCTAGGCTGACGCCATGGCACTCACTCTAGCCTAGGCAAGAAAGCGAGACTCTCTCTCAAAAAAAAAAAAAAAAAAAGAACTGGAGAGGGCAGGTAACTTGGCTCGGGACACAGGTAGTGGTAAAAAGTGGTATTTCAGTCAAGTACCCCTTGCTCCTGACCCTACATGTATCGAACAACCTGCTGTGCCTGTCCAACCTAGGATGCACTGGCTCCTCCAACTCAACCTGTGCCCAGCACAGCTCCCCAGTCTCCTTCCCACCCTGCTCCAAAACCTGCTGCTTTGATCAGATTTGGGTGAACGGTGTGTTCGTTTATCCAATCCTTTACCCCAGCGTATATTGATGTGTGCTTTGTCAAAGATCAGTTGGCTATATGTGGATGGTTTTATATGTGGGTTCTCTGTTCTGTTCCATTGGTCTATGTCTCTATTTTTGTGCCAATGCCATGTTGTTTTGGTTACTATAAATAGACTTGTAGTATAAGTCTGGTAATGAGATGCCTCCCAGAGTTATTCTTTTGGATTAAGATTGCTTTGGCTATTTGGGCTCTTTTCTGGTTTCAAACAAAGCATGTGATTCTTTTTTCTAGATCTGTGAAATATGATGTTGGTATTTTGATGGGGATTGCATTGAATCTGTAAATCACTTTGTGCAGTATGGACATTTCAACAATGTTGATTCTACTGAACCATGGGCATGATATATTTTTCCATTTGTTTGTGTCCTCTGAAATTTCTTTTCACAGTTCTCTTTGTAGAGATCTTTCACCTCCTTGGTTAAGTATATTCCTAGGTATTTTATTTTCTTTGTAGCTATTGTGAATGGTATTGAGTCTTTGATTTGACTGTCATTGGTGCATAAGAATGCTACTGATTTGTATACATTGATTTTGTAACCTGAGACTTTGCTGAATTTATTTATCAATTCCAGGAGTCTCTTGGTGGAGTTTTGGGGGGGTTTTCTGGCTATAAGATCCTATTGTCTGCAAAAAGCAAGTTTGATCTCCTCTTTCTCAATTTGGATACCCTTTATTTCTTTCTCTTGCCTGATTGCTCTGGCTGAGACTTCCAACACTATGTTGAATAGAAGTGGTGACGGTGGGCACCCTTGTCTTTTCCAGTTCTTAGGGAGAATGCTTTCAACTTTTCCCCATTCGGTATGATGTTGGCTGTATGTTTGTCATACATAGCTTTTATAAACTTGAGATACGTTCCTTCTATGTCTCGTTTGTTGAGGGTTTTTATCATGAAAGGGCATGGAATTTTGTCAAATGCTTTTTCTGCATTTATTGAGATGATCATATAGTCTTTGTTTTTGCTTCTGTTTATGTGTTGAATTACATTTATTGATTTACTTATGTTAAACCATCCTTGCATCACTGGGATGAAGCCCACTTGGTCATGATGGATTATTTTTTTTTGATGTGCTGTGTGTTTGTTGTGTCCATTTGCTTAGTCACCTTTTCCTGAAGCTTTCTACCCTCTCCTATCCCCAGGCTGGTTTAGATGTTTCTCCATGTTTTCATAGACCTAGGACATACATTCATCACCTTATACCATAGTGTCTCCTCATTAGACTATACACACCTTGAGGATAGTGAGAAAGACTTACTGAACAGTCTACTATATATTTTGAGTACAGTACTATAGGCAAATATTTAACAAAAGTTTGTTCAATTAATGAAGAAATACCTCATAGGGTTGCTTGGAGGACTAAGTAAGATAACTTAAGTATTCCAAATGTCAGCGAAGTGCTCTCTATCCTCTGATTTAAAAAAAAAAATTAACTAAAGCTCTCTATCTTGCATTCCATGGGATACCTAAGGTCTTTCCAAGATTCCTGGGAATGTCAGAGAGCTCCCATCTCCATGACCCCTTCAGTTTCTGAATTCTTGCTACTACTTATGTTATCCTCATCTCACTGCTGTTCCTTCTATTCGTCAGTGCCCTGTACTTGGGACTCAGTCCCTTCCTCTAGTGTTCCTCTTACTGAAACATGGAAGCCAGCTGCGTGTGTAGCAGGTGGTTAACAAGGTTTGAGATAATGACAAGGGCTCATAATCCAACAATACAACTGAAAATTGAACACTAGGATTTATTGATATATCCTTAAAAGGTCTTATCTCAGTGGAGAACATCTCACCTTTTTTTTTCTCCATAGACTCCAGCTTCCCACTCTACTTCTCTCTCATCCTCCTCCCCTTTCAAATCATTTCTGCTCTCCCCTACACCCAAATTCTTGTTTATTTCTCTGTTAAGAGAATTTTAAAATATTTTCCTCAGAGCAACACACGAACATTATTTTGTTTAAATCAAATAGTACAGACATTTTTATCATTAAATCAATGTCTCCTCTGCCTGCCCTTCTCCTCTAATCCCACTCCCCAGAGGAAACCACTTTAAACCATCTCTGTTTTGAGGGCTTCTCGTGGTTTCCTCCCTACCCTAAATGGAATATTTATAGCCCTGCTTCTTGATTTATTGACCACAGATATTATCTATTGATTGCCCACTATAAAATATAAAGATTTATATTCATACCAAACTTAATGTCACTTCCTTTTTTCCTCTCAACTTTTACACATTACTGTTTAGTTCTATTAATTATATTCCTCGTTTTAAGTGATACCCAGAAATACAGATGTCTTTTGTTCCATTAGTATCGGGTAGCATGTCTTGCTTTCCTATTCTACAAAATGAATATATGAGGACTCCTATGTTTCCTTCTCCTCTTCTATCTACTTCTCCACACCCCGCTCTGTCAGTTAGCTGTGCCTCTGCTTTTTCATTATCCAGATGGACAATATCACATTGTTTACGAATCCCTGTCTTCCCTGCATTATAGTGCAGGGGTGGCAAGTGCCTTCGGGGACCAGACTGGCAGTGTATGTGAGTCAGTGTGCATGCGTATATGAGTCATAGCAGGGGGGAGTATTGAGGTTTGTAGCGAGCTAGAAACAAGGTGTCCAACTTAAAGACATTCAAGTTTTTAAAAATCTACATACTCAAGACAGGCTCATCTGCAGTTTGTGTTTGCTTCGTGACCAGTTTGCAACCTTTCTTATAAGTTCTTCTCAAAGTTGAATGCCAATGAACAAAAAGCGTGGGTGATAATACTCACCAAATACTCCATTTGCTCTCCTACATGTTCCATCTCCCTTATTGTTAAGTGGGGAGGGAACTGTGACCAGCTCTCTAACCAGTGAAATAAGAGAAATCTTGTGAGTCATTCTCGGGTTAAGATAGGGAGAACCCAATGATATTTACTGGTGTCTCTTTTCCCCCCTGCTGTAGCCGAGGAAGCCAAATATTCCAGATGGTGCAGCTCCAAGGTGATAGAGCCTCATTGCTTGGATTCCTGAGTGACAAGAGGGAGCAGAGTTGAGCACTGACTTCCCTAGGCTATGCGGAGTGACTGAGAAATAAGCTTTCATGTGTTAAGCCAGTTAAGAGAGTTGGGGCTGTCACCTCAGCATAACCTAGTCCATTTTTACTCATATAGTACTTAAATTAATATTTCTGTAGAAATATTATTCACTGCATAGCCAAGAAATAAGTTAGAATTATGTTTCTTTTTCTGTGGAGCCAACACCATGATTCTTCTACCACTTGAAAGACAATGTTTTTATGATCTAGGTATTCTATTTTCCACACTTGAGAGCTATACTTAAAACATGACGAACTTTATTTGGCTTCAAATGTGAACCATTTATTTCTTGCGTGAATATTTGCATTTTCTGAAATGTTCCTCCTTTCCTTTTTGAGGAAAGAGGCATATACTAAATATGCCTTTAGTATACTCTTAAATCATTGGACCTACAATTATATATTACATGGAATTCATTTTCTTCACAGAAATATAATTCCAGAAGTATTGAACCCTCTACTCAAACCCAGGCCAGATACCCTAAAGGCCTACCACACAGCTTTTATCTTGGATATTCACTTGTCTCCTAAATTAGTTCCATAATTTCCAGGATCCCATATACTTCTCTTTCTTATTTTATCATCTTTGTTTTGCAGGAATACATCCTCAAGTAAATTACTTAGAAAGAATGCTTAGGAGGAAAACATTCTAAGTCTTTGGATTTCTCAAAATGGCAATAGTTATCACTAAAACTTAATAATGGCTCTAGGTTCAAAATTTATTTTGCCTTTAAAAATTTGAACGCAGGTTTTGCATCTGGGTTGGGGAAGTCAGTATACACTGCTCTTTCTCTCTCTCTCACATCAAATGTGGCTATGAAATCCATAGAGAATGAGTGGAGAGGCTCTTTTAGGACTCTGAAAAGTAAATAGTAGCAGCAGATTGGGGAAGAAGAGCAGAATTAGAAGTGCCACCAAATCAGCAGTGAGTTTCCCACTTTTCCTTCATTATCCCCAGGTTTGGGCAGTGGAAGCTTCAAGAGAAGCTGTCTAGTTGTGGACCGAGAATGGAAAGGGGAATCCTAACATTCAGAGAGAGTGGAGGAATTTCTCTTTTTTCTTCTCTCTGTTCTGGGTGTCTCAGATTCTCAGCAATCCTGTGGTGTCAGCGATGGCAGCACAGACAATAGTGGCAGCAGGGGTCCAAGGTGATTAAAAGTTCTGTGAGGGACCAGGACCTTCCTCTCCAGTTAGAGAAGTTGTGGTACCAAAGGGGTGGGTCCACCCCCCATTGATGTTTTTCTCTCTATGTCCTCCCTCACCTTGACCCCAGAAGTGAGTACAGTTGCAAATAGTGCAAGGCAGAGTGGAATTACTAAAAAAAAAAAAAGGAAGGCCCAGGGAACTGATAAAAGTATAAGGAAGATTATAAAAAGAAGAAGCTCAAGAAAGTGATGCCATAAAGTTATATGTCAACTCCTGGCATCACCTTGAGCTGTGCATGCATGGATCTAATCTTAAACAGCATACCAATAACTTTGAGAACTCAACTATAGGAATAGTTCACCACCACCCACGTCCCCACTCTGGCCACTGGGTGGTACACACAGAAATAGATCGAATGCCACTAAAAAGGCTTTGAAAATTGAATTGGCATTAAAACCACAACCCACTGAAGGTCAGTTGGAAGTTGTAGCCCAAACTCAACCAGGTTAACTACCTGAAAGGACAAAAATAGCAGCATTTTCCATAGAATTGCAACAAGACCCAGAAGCTCAAAACATAATATTCAAAATGTTCAGGATACAATCCAAATTACTCAGCATATGTAGGATGAAGACAATCTCAACTCACCTGGGAAAAGATGATTGCCAGGCACCAATGCCAAGAGAACACAGATGTTGAAATTACCTGGCAAAGACTTGAAAGCAGCTATTACAAAAATACTTCAAGAAAGAAAGAAAAACAATCCTGAAAGATCAAAGATATCAGCAAAGAAATATGATACAAAAAATCAAGTGGAAATTTTTGAACTGAAAAACACAATAAAGAAACTTTATAATCATTGGGTGGAATTAATAGTGGAATGGAGAAGAAAAAGGGAAGAGTCTGTGAGCTTTATAATAAATCATTAGAAATTATCCAAATTAAACAACAGAAAGAGAAAAGATTGAAAACTTAACAGAGTCTAAATTACCTGTGGGACAATAATAATAATTCTAGAATTCATGTCATGAAAGTCCAAGAAGAAAAAGAGAAAAAGTTTGCCATCCTGATAAATTATTCAAAGAAATAATTGCTGACAACTTCCCTAAATGGGTGAAAGACATAAATCTATAGAATCAAGAAGGCCAGCAAAACCCAAACAGAATAGGCCCTAGAAAATCCACTTCTGTAGACATCAAAATCAAACTGCTGAAAACTAAAGACAAAGACAATTAATCAAACAAAAACTTAAAACCAGCCAGGAAAAAAAAAAAAAAAGATGCACTACTACTTACAGAAGAATAATGATTCAAATGACTGCAGATTTTTTATCTGAAACCTTGAAGGTCTGATGGAAGTGGAATAATATTTTTAGAGTACTGAAAAAAAAAACAAAACAAAACTGTCAATTCAGAATTCCACAGCCTGGAGCATCAGGAATAAAGAAAACAACAGAAGTGGTAAATGTCTGGGTAAATATAATCAAATTATTTTTTCCTCTTGAGTTCTTTAAAATATGTTTTGACAGTTGAAAGCAAAAGTTATAACATTGTCACCGACAAGGTTACATTGAACGAAGCCCTAAAGGAGTTATAGGAGTGAGCCACTGGATTATCTGGGGCTAGATGATTCTGGAGAGGAGGTAGGGCATGTGGAAAGGCCCTGAGTGGGGAAGAGTGCCCGGGATGTTTGACACACAGAAATGCAGATGGTGGGGTGGAAACAGAGTGAGCAAGTGGGAGAGCAGCAGGAGATCAAGTCAGAAAAGCAGACTGGAGAATGTGATTGCAAAGGGCCTTCTGAACCAATATAACGATTTTAGGTCTCACCCTAAGTGAGATGGGAAGACTTATCCCATCTCTTGGAAGAGAGGAGTATCTGAGTTGCATAAATTATGTTTTGAAAGGACCACTCTGGCTGCTCTGTAAAGATTAGATAGCAGTAGAATGAGGGCAGATGCAAGGAAATACCAAAGGAGATTATTACAATAATCCAGGTGAGAGAGATGATGGTAGCTTGGACCAGAATAGTAGTAGTGGAATTGGAGAGAAAAAGTAGGATCCTAGATATTTTTTGAATATACACATCAGAATTTGCTGATGCTCATAGGTATGAAAGAAAAAGAAAACTCTCAAGATGACACCAAAATTTTTTTTTGTTCTGTTTTGTTTTTATTTTTGTATTTTTGCATGAGCAATTGAAAGCATGGAATTGACATTTGCTGATGTGGGAAAAGCAGATTTGGGGTGGTGGAGAAACGATCAGGACTTTGGCTTTGTGTATTATTAAATTCAAAATGCCAACTAGACAAAGAATTGTGTTACTGAGTAAGAAGCTGGATATATAAGTCCAGAACTCAGGCAAGTGGTGTGGACTGGAAAAATAAATTTGAAAATATTCATGAATAAATGGCATTTAAGGCCATGAGACTGATAAGCTAGAATCATCAGGGGAGTCAGTGTAGATGGAGAATAGAAGACATCCAAGACTCAGCCCTGGAACATTCTAAAAGGGCCAGAACTCAGAGATCAGAGAGACAAAAGTAGCCAGAAAAGAAGACTGGAAGGACATGGCTGGCCAGGGAGGAGACAATCAGAAAACCGTGAAGTCTAGAAACCAAATGAATGAAGTGTTTAAAGGAAGGGGAAGTGATCAACCGCATCAAAATGCTGCTAATGTGGCAAACGAATTGAGGACTAAGAATTGGCCATTGTATATTTTTTAAATATTTATAAATGAATAGTGACTTTGTCAACTTCAGTTTTGAGGTATGGGGTTTTGATTGAAGAGGTTCAATGAAAAAAAGGAGATAAATTGTAGAGAGAGAGAGAGTAGAGCAACTCTTTCAGGGAGATTTTTTTTTTTTTTTTCCTACAAGGGGAAGAAGAAAACAGAGGCAATGGCTGAAGGGCAGTGGGGGTGAGATGCTTCTATGCAGATGGAAAAGACCATCAGGAGAGGGAAGAAGTAATGATGATGGAGGGAGCAGGGAGAATTGTTGCAGGAGAGACCATGCAACCTGGACCATAACTGATGCACTGGCGCCAGGTGTAAGCGGAGACAGTTCAGTGTGGTGATGTGACACAAAGCGGAGCATTTGGGCACAGAGTCGGGTAGGTGGGTAGACATGGCAAGTACCCAAGGAAGTTCTCCTTTGTTGCTTCTCTTGGCTAAGAGAGAGTATTGGAGGAGTTTGCAAAGGATTGAGAAGAGAGGAGAGTGCTTAGGAGAGAGAATGGACTAGGAAAATGTAGTGGAGTTGCAGGGGTCCACTTGAGACCAGTGGTAGTCATTTTAAAGTGAGCCTAGTCAGCATGGTCACATGCTTTATCTCTTTTTATCCTCATTCTCAAATGTCATCAGTTTGCTTCTCAGTGTGGATTATTGCCACTTTTTGTGTCAGACACTTAGAAAGCCCTTTCAGCCTAAGAAACCATGATTTTCTTTGGCTTTGGGAAACATTCTTGGATAATTGCTTTGCTAATTTCCTTTCTCTCTGTCTCTCTACACTCTGAGAGGTATATTTGACCATATCTTCCAGCTAGTCTACTACATTTTGTATTTTGGCAATCATATATTTTTGATTTTCACAAAAAACTTTCTTGTTCTCTGGTTATTTCTATTTTTATAGATTTTTTAAAATCTTTTTAATTTTAAAATTTTTATTATTTTATTTTATTCTTAATGGGAAAAAGTTGAATCTAGTGTTTAAATGCGCAAACTTAAAAATCTAACTGGCCAAGTTCAAATCTCAATTCTGCCACTTACTGGTTGTGCAAACTTGGGTGAGTTATTTAACATCTTTATGCCAGTTTTCTTACCTATGACATGGGGATAATTGTAATAGGTACCTCCTACTGTATTATGAGGATTAAATGAGTTGATATTTGTAAAGTGCTTAAAATAGTACCTGTTGCAGAAAAGTGCATCAGTGATGATGATGGTGGATACAATATTATCTCAAAGTTCCCTGGGATTATTAGAGTTTAGTTTATTAGAGTTAGCTATTACAGTTAGGGGAAAGTTTTCCCCTGCTTTGTGAACTAACTTTGTTTCCTCCCAGTCAGTTGTTCAGTTTATTTACCTTGGTCTTTGTACTTCACTCTGATGATTTTCCTGGTATATTTGGCAATCTGTGGTTGTACATAGGGATTTGAAAATAATAAGGACCCAGTTGACTACCCAAAGAAGTTATTTTATATGTGAGTCTCTTTGTAATGGGCTTCTTTGAGTGAGAAGGATGCCATAGGACAGAGCTTTTCAATGCCAGGCTTTGCTCTACGATGCAGGTTGCAAAGTCATCTGCAAGGTTGGAGACAGAATGAGGAGGCTCCATTGCCCACACTAGAAGCCTTAGGTTGTCTACCTGTTGTAAGGTAGGAGCTCTGGGCAGAGGGGTGAGAAGGGGTCTTATGTGCGCATCCTACTCCTCCTCCCTTTCCACATCTGTTGGCTCTGAACCCTGAGCCTCTTTGAGTTATGGCAGGAAGATCATATTCTCTGCAGAGGCCACCTAAATCTACCCTGGGTTGGGCTTCCTCACTCCATTTCCTTAATCAACCCACTTTCCTCTAGTTTTCCTATTGCAAGTCTTTACTGAAATCTCTCATCTGCTGGTGATTTCGACCTCACTCCTTATTCTCTTTGTTATTACAGGTTTATTCACTTTATATTCCTTTACCATCATGGTAGTGTGGTTTCCAGAGAAGGGGGAGGTTAATTCACGGCCTCAGTCTGCCATTGTGAACCAGAGACTCTGTGTGATGCTCATGCAGAACAGTTTGGCATTCTCTTTCTCTCTGCGCCTCTTCCCAAAAGATGCCCTCAGCACCTCACCCTCAATACACAGTGGCTTATCAAAGGTATTTTTCTAAAGAAAGACAATGTCCTCCCTCAGAGGAATGCTGGTATGATATATTTAAATACTATTTTTCCAACTTGCTCCATCTATGCAAACCATTTAAGGCGGTACGTGATTCACAGTAATTGTTTAATAAATACTATGCCCCCTTCCTGTCTTCACAGTCTTTCCAGGCTACCACCACCCAGTTCCAACCACATTGATCATTCTGCTAACACTTGTACTCTCATCTGAGTGTATTTTTAGATTCATGTTTATTTCTGGATAGGCTTGCATGTTTCTTTATGTGTGTTTGTCTATATTCTCTTTAAGAAAAATGAGGCCCAGAGAAGCTAAATGACTCACTCAATATTGCA
Organism: Microcebus murinus; assembly: GCF_040939455.1. NCBI lineage: Eukaryota > Metazoa > Chordata > Mammalia > Primates > Cheirogaleidae > Microcebus > Microcebus murinus. The sequence continues at coordinate 93,925,788 of NC_134107.1, forward strand.
AAAGTGAAAAATGGTTAAGCCAAGGCTTAGAACCATGTTTTCCAACACCAGCCTAGTGCACTTCCCACTGGACCACTTTGGCTTCCAAGAATGTGTGGTCATGCTGATGCCACCCTCCTCCTCGCCAGCTACTTCCCTGGAGTTTCCGGAATCACGGTCAGAATTGAAGTCTGTCTGAATTCCAAAGCTAATGATAATATTTGTTGGCAGTTGTCCCCCGCCATCCCTAACACCACTTCAGAGGGCTCTAGGCGCTCAGGCACTCAAGGGTTATAGAGCCTCAAAAATTCAGCTTGGGGGTGTAGGTTTAGGCTGTAGGAACTCTGTTCACGGAGTGCTTGGGAAATTTGAGGACTCATGTTTCAAGGCCACTTTTAGGTTAAATGGGCATCTGTGGGCAAGCACAGGAACCTACTCATCAATCATTTTTTGATGGGAAATGTGTTTCCAAGTAACACACAACCAATTCATGAATGTGCTACGTCTCATTTGTAGGTCTGCTTATTCTCTGAAGCAGGGCTTAAGGCAGGAGAAAAAGAATAGGAATGATTTTCGTGCAATACCTTTGAATATGCTCCCCTGCTTTGCATCCTCCATCTTAGGGCTGCCATATTAGATTTTTGAAAGGGACTTCAAGGAAAAGAAGAAAGAAAGAAACACGAAGGAAAAGAAAGAAGAGGTTAAGGGGATCTATTGAGTCATGTATAATCCCTAAAAAAGAAGGCAACTAAATTAAATCTACCACTAGAAAAGCTAGAGTCTTGCTGCCTTACAAGCTCAGGCACTGATGTCAGGACTGGCCCTTGCCCATGCCCTCAAGGGGGTGGGAGGGAGTTTGTGTTGGATGATTTTGGGATGAACTCCCAAGGTCACCACAATTCCATAAAGTATGATTTCATTTCTAGAAGACCCTCAAGATCTGAAAAGATCTTCTTGAAGGAGGTAATACTCCATTCAGCAGAATTTGGGGAAGAGGGAGTAGCATATGGTAGCCCCCTTCCCACCTTCACTCTCTGTGCCCTGATGCCCTGTCCTCATAGGCAGAAAGCCTGGCATCTCTGAGCCAACCTCAAGGATCTCTGCACTCTGCATCCTCAGCTCAACAGACAGCGTTTGCTCTAGCCACAGGAGCAGAGCTGGGCATGACGAACTAACTCTCCCACCCCCTCACCCCAACCACCGCCAACACACACACACAGTCTCATTAAATGTCTATGGAGCTACCATTGGACTCCTCCTGCTCAGAGCTTCTGGCAAAGGGCAAGAGGCCCCCCTTGGTTAAAGGAAGGGAAAATCAAAGGGTATTTTTTTCCAAGAGACAAAACAAAAACAGAAGATACTGCTTGTGCTATCTTTGATTTGGGAAAACATTTTTCTTTCTTTCTTTTTTTTTTTTTTTAGTTTTGTTTTAAGGAATAACTACAGAACGATAGAAGCAGATGGCGTTCACCCACAGGTGGAGGACCACCGGGTCAGTGGAGGAAGGACAACGTGAAAATAAAAAGGCAGGCACGGCACAGGATGTGGGGGAGGAGAGAGACTGGTGCGTGGGGGACGTGGCTCCCATTCTGTCTCTAACGCTTGTTCAAATGCCCCACTCCCGAGGCTGGAGGGGGCCGATTCCATGGGCATTGGGCCTGGAAATCTTGCCCTCTTTCCATTCCGAACTGTGCAAGACCCAGGGAGGAGGACCACGCTTCATCAAGGGGTCGCAAAAGTCCATGCGCGCACGCGTCACTCCCTCACTGGCAGAGAATCCAACCCGCTTGCTTGGAGGAAAGTGCCCAGGGATAAGCCCCACTCGGTAGGACCCGGAGGCTTAGGAAAGGCAAATTTGGGGGTATTAGAGGGAGCATCTAGCCAGGCTACTCCAGAGCCCACAAGATGCGTGCCTCCAACCACTGAGTCTTGGAAACATGAACCTTTCCTGACGGTTCCCTGCCTGGTCTCTTTGGGACAAGATGCTATAGGGCAATCTCGGGACGATCGAGACTGGGGATCGAGAATGGAGCTGAGGATGCTGGTGAGAGCAAGCGGGAATGTGAGAACACCAGTCACTTCCCCAGAGCTGAGCCCACCTGTGTGGCCTGAGGCTTAGCAGAGAGCCCAGCGGTGCAGAAGAGAATGCCGTGTATTAGGAGGAGTCTTGGAAAGGGAAGATGGAGAGAGGTAATGAATGCAAACAGAAATGCAAGAAGAAGCCAGCACTTCCCGAATAGCATCATATGTTCAACCCTCATCACAGCCTGAGGACGCAGCTTTTATTATTCCCATTTTAGAGATTTGGGAACTGAGTTTCTAGAAAGCTAAGAATTTACTAATCTAGGTCGCATAGTAAGAGGTGGAATTAAGGTCAAAACTGAAGTTTCTCTTAATTCCAAAGCTAGTGTTAGTGTTCTCCTAGCAATTACCCCACCACCTCCAAATTCATTCCCAAATCCCCCAAATATGATTTAATTCCAAGCATCACATAATTCAGCCATTTTCTGGATTTGGGGTAGAGAGACCAGTACTAGCCACACTGGAAACATTCATTTTGGAAAATGACAGCATTATGAATGGGGCCCAGGAGATGAGTTATCCATCCAACCACCCATCTAGCCCATGTATGTCTACCTATGTATCACTGACGTGGCCACCCCGTCTCTGTCTCTGTCCCCACCCTTAGCTCCAGGAGGTCCACACAGTATTTTCCAAGCTCCAGCTCTCTTCCTTCCTCTGTGTTGAGCTATGAAACGTTCTCTTCAATTATTTCCCTACTATTCGCTTCAGAACAGCCAAACCAATAGTGCTGCACCGTGGGTTATGTACCAGATGTCACTGTGCTGTGAAATATTAAGCCCTCACAATAGGTCCGAAGTCAGGGACGCACAATCCTTTAATGGTTTAGCTCGCTCGGGCTATTTGAAAGTGGCATAATATTGCTATTTTTAAATAAATGGGATCTGTATTAATGAGAGCCGACCTCTCTCAGCCATGCCGAGCTGCTCCCTGCGTCGAGCCTACATTGGGGGCTTGGCGTGACAGGGAGGGGGAAAACAGCTTTTCAAAATAGGAGGCATGCAGCACTTTAAACAATGCTCACAGACGCTGATCATCTTGGGGGAGGGGCGGTGGTGGGAGGATGATTTGAGAGGATAATAGATTTTATTTTCAAAGATGACAGAATCTTGATATGGAGATGCAGGTACGGGGGAAGAGGGAATGTGAGTGTGAGCGTGTGCGAGCGTGTGCGAGCGTGTGCACGTGCGTGTGTGCAGGGAGAGGGTCAGGCCAGCAGGCGGCAGGGCTGCAGTGAGGGAGTGGCCTGAGATGATACAAATCCTTGTGCTTTGGGAGATTTGCAGGGGACATTTGACCGCCCCTGGGGAAAGCAGTGGCCCAAGAAAGATTCCCTTCAGTAGGGACACACCCAGCTCTGGGGCCATGAGTGGCAGACTCTGTAACTCTGGATTCCTGTCCCCAGGTGAAGAATGGCAGGGACAATGAGAGAGCTCTTCCAGGCTCCCACCCTGTGACCTGGCAGGCTCGCACCTTATTGCCAGGCAACAGGTACAAAGTAATAAATCAGATGGAGAGAATGTCACTCGGTGGAGCCCCTCTGTCTCTTGAGACGCATGTTGTATTTGGGGATGTTGAGGCTGTAACCAGGGCCAGGGCACCCTGACCTCAGAGTCCATGCTAGCTGAGGCTCCCCCTGGGCCCCTGAGGGACCCTGATCAAATCGCCTCTTCCTCAGTTGCAAGCTGGAGCTACAGCAGCTACCAGATGGGGCAAAAGTACCTCCGAAGTAGGAAGTGAAATACACAGAAGAGGACCTGAGAAAAAGGCTGATGAGAGAAGAGGACGGTGCCTCTCGTGAAGAATCCAGCTAGGAGGATTTACAAGACCTAGCATGTCAGCTACTCCACCACCTGAGTGCCTGGAACTTCAAGTTAAAAACAACAGTTTCAATAGCTTGAAAGAGATTTCCCTTCCTCTCCCCTTTTAGGGGGATGAACATTCTGCTTTTTAAAAACACGTGAAAGTCAGAAGAGTCACTGTTTCCCTATCCTCTCTGTATTAGTTATCTATTGCTGTGTAATAAATCATCCAAAAACTTAGTGGCTTAAAAGAACAAACATTTATTATTGCACAATTTCTATGGGTCAGGAATGCAAACACAGCTTAGCTGGGTACCTCCCTTCAAGGTCTCTGAAAGGCTGCAGTTACGGTGTCCTGGGGCTGCTGTCTCATCCCAAGGCTCAACTGGGGAGGGATCTGCTTCCAAGTTCACTCGTACAGTTACTGGCAAGAGTCAGTTCATTGAGGGCCGTTGAACGGTGGACCTCAGTGCTTCCCTGGACGCTGGTTGGGGCCTCCCTAGCTTCCTTAATACATGGGCTTTTTCATAGAGCAGTTCAAAACCTGCCAGCCAGCTTCCCAGAGTCAGAATCTAGGGTAACCTAATTTCAGAAGCAATATCCCATCACATTTTTTGCCATATTGTTCTTAGAAAGAAGTCACTAGGCTCAGCCTACAGTCAAGGAGAGGAGCCTTCACAAGCGTATGGATACTGGAGGCAAGTATCATTGGAGACCACCTTAGAGGCTCCTACCGGACCTATTTTTCCTTCAACTATAATTTTCAGAGACTAGGACGCAATAAATATATTACTGGGTCTTCTTCACCACTGCACCCCGGCACTTAGCCTGGAGCACCGAGGGAGGGTCTCAGCCCTTGTCCAGCATGCCTTCTCCCAGAGACGCCCTTCTTTCCTGACGGGAAACCATATTCTGGATAAGACCCAGCCTCATACAGCCTAACGGCGGTGAGGGCATGCTGAGCTCAGTGGGATCCGGGGTCTGAGGTCCGGAGTCAACCCTAAGTTGCGTGTGGAGCCATGCCTTAGTCTCTGTTTATTCATTCCCTGCCATCACCCTGCACTCCTCCCCCACCCCTCGGAAAAATGTGATATGCCGAGAGATTATCACAAGGAGTGGCAATGAATATCAGGGAAAGTCCGAGGGGAGGAGTAGGAAAAGACCAGCCTCTCCCACACCCAGCTGGCACTTTATTTAAAATAAAATACAAACATTTATTAAATATTAAAACAATTATTAAATTAACATTTAATATTAAATATTAAATTAACATTTATTAAATATCTACTCTGCATTGGACAAATTTCTCACATTAGCTCATTTAATCCTCACAACAAGTTTTCAAGGTAAACATTTTTATCTACTTTCTGCAGTTTAGAAAACTGAAATTCACAAAGGTCAAGTGACACCCTCACGGTTGCAGGGCTGGTGAATGACAGGCTGGAATTTAAGCCCAGGCCTTTTAACACCCCTTAATGCTCCTACCAGGTTAAAAGGCTGAAGACAACGGAGAGCAGGAGAGAGGGTGGTCATTCTACTCTGCCAAGAGTTAATATCACAATTTTTGTGTTATGTTGTTCAAAGTTAAACAGTGACTGTAAATTACACAACTGGGGTAAGAGTGTAGAGTGTAATCACATTCCCATTACCAATGACAAAGGCAAGCTGACAAAGCCTAGAAGAGTTCCAGTCTCTTTACCATGGAGCCACTCTTGGCTTGTGATCAAAATCAGCACTATGCCTGGCCCATCTCCCTTCCAGAACTCAGGCTTGGCTCTGCATGATCTCGACTTAATCCCAAAGTCACAAATGAAGATATACACATAATGAAGAGTTCTGAGGATGGCATGAGCAATGACAGCCCTCTCCATTGGACAGAGGATGGACAGAGTCTCTCAAGATAATTAAGGGAAGCAGGGGCACAATCTTTTGCATGTAAAAGTTTTGTAGTTTTCATTTAAAAAAAAAAACACAACAACTAAATTTTATTACCACAGAGCCTACTTCTAAGCCCAGGAGGCAGGAGCCAGCTGAGAGATAGTATCTGAATTCTTCCTAGAATGGATTGAAATTGGAGGGAGGTTGGTGGGGATGGGGAGGAGACAGTGTGAAGGGAAGGCCCCCTTCCTTTACCACCCTGACACTGCTTTGCAGCCCCTTGGGTGCACTGGAGCTAGCAAGCGCATGCGTGTGCGCTCACACACAGCCCTACCCAGATCTGACAGCATTCGCTCTTTCTTCCATTCATAGTTTTTCTGTGTAAATATTCTTTATACTTCTGCTTTTCCCCAAGACCCATCAATTCTGGTAGCCCACTGTTTCTGAACACCCCTACCTAAACAAACTCTGGGTGGGTGTCTGCAGATGTTTGAAATGTCCTCTTCCTAGGACTGAAAGAGACCTCTAGTGGCCATCACCTCACTCCTCTCCTTGCTTGCAGACAGGTTCCACCAAACTCAGCGCTAGCCAAGGTCCACCCAGCCTCTGCTACTCCTGGCAGCCAGTTCCAGCACCCAGAGTTTATTTTCCTGAATCTCATCAGCTGCAATATAAATTCACATATGCTGAGGCAAGGAAGGAAAATACATTTCACTACAAGTAAACTATAGGGATAAATACAATTAACGATGACAAACCCTCTTTTTAAAATGGAGTGAGATCAGAGGGCGTACTAGTTTGGAAACAATTTATAGATTGGCAGCTAGATATTCCATGCACTATGAATCTGTTACTTTTTCGTTTCCTCCAATTAATTTCTTTTGTTATCCACCCTTCCCTCCCCCATCAACATGGGAAGATGTTAGGAAAGGACAGAGTAGAGGTCAGGAAACCTGGGTTCCATGCCTAACTTGGCCATTCTGTAACTTTCATCAACTCAACAGTATATTTGTGCACAGAATGAAGAGGCTAGATGGGTCGGTGTCTAAGTCCTCACCCAGCTCCACGTTTCTGTGAGTGAGATGTATGCACTGCTGTGACAAGGAGCTGAGATGCACTGCAATCATTGTGTTATGCCATCCCTGTCAGGAAGAAATGCCTTGGCCTCCTCATCTGGGCTGCCACTGCCACCATGGTTGTTCAGAGAACACAGGGAATTTTACAGTTGGCAGGTGCCACTGCTTAACTCATAGCTCCCAGGAGCTGGCTGTCAAGGGAGAGCTCAAAGTTACTGCCAGTCCCTTCTGAATTACTAATATAGGATAGCTGCAGAGTCTATACTGGAGGTCCCCATACTACTGACCCCATCAGCCATGGACAGGGGTTGCTGCCACTTCATTGGTCCACCAGCCTCCCAAACCACGTGGTCTTTCCTGGGCGCTAATGGCATTCAAGACAAAAACACTGCCCTGACAAATGGAGTTCAGCCCCTCCAGCCTCCCAGGCTCGGAGCACTAGTCAAATCCATTTCAAAAACCTCCTGCTTGCAAAGCAGCCTCTGGCCACTTGCACTAAAAGACTTAGTGCTGTTGGCTTCTGGAGAGAGGTGCCCAGCCTCTGGCCCCCTGAGAAGCTTATACATTGACCCATCCATCAATGGATGCCACCACATCAGAGAGCAAGAGGTAAATGGTCTGGGACAGAGTGTTGGAGGCAAGAAAGTTATGAGAGTGGGGACAGTGTTCACTGTTCTCTTCGCCATATTTCTTGGGCTGGAGAGAAAGTGTCCACTTCCATATTTGCCAGCCCCTTGAATGGGTATGGCTTGTATAAGCTGGGAGACTGTCTTAGTCCATTTGTGCTGCTATACAAATACCTGAGTCTTGGTAATTTATTTCTGACAGTTCTGAAGGCTGGGAAGTCCAAGATCAAGGCACCAGCAGTCTGGCGAGAGCTCTGCTTTCTGCTTCCAGGATGAGACCTTATTGCTGCATCCTTCAAAGAAGACAAATGCTGTGTTCTCACATGATGGAAGAGATGGAAAGGAATAAATCTACTCCCTTAAACTCCTTAATAAGGATCCTAATCTTATCCATGAGGGCTCCACCCTTACAATTTAATCCCCTTCTAAAGACTCCACCTCCTAATGCTATCTCATTGGTGAGTAAGTTTCAACATATGAATTTTGAGGGACACATTCAGACCATAGCAGGGACCAAAGAACAAGTTTCTATTTTGGAGTCATGGGAGACAATATAAAGATCAGAATAATCATGATAAGGAGATCAATGTGGTAGGAAAAAAATAATTCATCATAGAAGTAGAGGGTGTGTATCCATAAAATGGAGGTCCATGACAAACTGACAAACTCCAACACTCTGTTCCAGCCGTCCTGTTTCACAGCTCTTTGCCTTTGCACATGACCTTGAATGCCCTTCCCTTCTTATTTAAGTATTGTATCCTCATTATGGATGGAGGAATCCATTCAATATATATTTGCCTATAAAGCAAATTTTGGAGGGCTTGAAGCCTTCCATGTACCCTCTCCCCTCAAGCGAAGCCAATCATCCTCTTTTTGTGCCATCACTGTATCCTTACATACCCTTATGCTGTAACTTGATACATACACCCTTTTGATTTCTGCTTATGGTTTGTCTTCCTTACTAGTCCATAGTTCATTGAGCACAGGGGCTGCATATTATTTCTCTCTCTTCCATAGTGCACACAGAAGCACTCATAGCTATTTATGGAACACATGAATACATGAATGAGTAAGTGAATGAATGAACGAAGAGTAAAGACTCTGAACTTTTACACAGATCCTCTCCCCTTAGCTGTGGTCACAGTTGTGTGTCTGTAGCATAGCTGCTTGCTAACACTGTCTGAGCGTCCAACCTTTTACCCCATTTCTTCTCCCATCATGTACTATGGGGAGCCTCTGGCATCCCTAGGAACAACTGCTCTCATTCTCAACAGTAGGACAATCTGGTTGCCTGGCCCTGAGCAGTTATATGACATGCTCAACTCCCATAGTCATCCATCAAGACTGATTATGGGAGCTAGAAGAAGAAATAGATCCATTACATCAGCGCCGAGTCTCAGTAACTGCCCTGTGGTTTGAATAACCAATTGCCATTACCCAACAACCCATGGAGATGAAGCATTTCCTCCCTCCCTTCCTCCCTCCATTCCTCCCTCCATTCCTCCACCCCCAGCCAGATGTAATAAAATGTCTCATGATACTCCATCTCCCCATACGACCTATGGAAACATCAAAATCAGGCATCTCTCATCCACTGGACATTCCCAATCATATAAGGAAAGTCCATGGGTAAGAGCAGGCTGGGAGCCTGGACCCTTGACTCAGCAACCCGTAACCCTGTGTCCACCATGCTGTAGGGGTTTCTCTTCAGTAGGCCTCTCACAACTCAGGAAATATACCTGCATCAGCCATTTCTCATAAACAAGAGAGAGGGACTAATTTCCAAGATGCCGCCTGATTTCCATACCCCTTTCTCCCTGCTTTCTGAAACGCTACGTAGTCTCCCCCCTGCAATATAATAAATATTTCACTTTCAAATCTCGATTCATTAAAGGAAGCCCAGGAGGGAGAAATAATAAGGTATCACTTTACAGCCCAAATAAAACAGTGAAAGATATATTCTATAATTTATACTTCCGACTTTAGGTTGAGATAATTCATATATCATTTTCAGTTAGGGACCCAAAATGGTGCTATGTCAGCATTTTGGCTGAAAAATAACTTTTTGTATTATTTTATGCCTTTCAGTAACGTGCCCTGGTTATCATACATCAACACTAGGTTGAGTTCCAGTGTCCCGGCAGCTCCTCCTAAGTCATTCTCTCTCCTAATCAATGTGACTTTCCCTCCTTAATACAGATGGAACCTCTTGGCTGTACACACATACACATTCTCCCAGGCACAAATGCAGAACTCCAACTGGAATCAGCTCGACTGGAGCCATTTCTCTTGCCATTATGAGCACAACTTCATTGTTCTTCACCCCAAGGATGAGAGAGCTAAATTAACCTCAGTGGAAAACATGCTGTATGGCATTTTTTCCCCAATAGAAACACAAACTTACATGTGTGTAGCACTTTATAACTAGGGGTTTGGTGAGAAGCATAAACTTTGGGATGGGAAGAAAAACATGTGTTGAAATCCCAACTCATCCTTTTATTAGCTGGGTACTCTTGAACAAGTTATTTAATCTCCCCAATCTTCTGTCTTCTCATCCATAAAATGGGAATAGTAATAATAATGGCTAGCTACATAGATTTTAGAGAGTTTTAATCTAGGTGGAAGTAATAATCAAAGCATGGCGAGCACTCATTATGCACTTACTGTATGCATGCAGGCACACCCACACAAGCACTTCAGGTGGATTATCTCATTAATTCTCATAGCAACCCCCCCGTGAACTGGCTACTGTTGTGCTCCTCCTTTTACAGATGAAGAAACTGAGGCTTGAGAAGTAGAAGCAATTTGTTTAAGATCATCAGGTATTTAGAAAATACTACTTTAACTCAGTTTCTGTTTACAAAGCATTTTCCTAACCATTTCATTCAATCCTTCTGAGAGGGCTAGAAGGAAAGCAAGGCAGGAGAATTACTATGAGAAACTAGGTTCACCTGCCCACATCACCACATTTCTTCAGCCTTGTAGCTTTTCTCATCCCTTTCAGCAGCCCCTTGGTGTAGACATTGGGTGAGCCTGTGGAGCCTTTGGACTCTTTCAAGCTAAGCAGCTAATGTAAACATCTCCCTTTCTCTGCCAATCACCCTTCCGCTCAGCAGACCCCTGGTTACTCCATTTGTCCTGGAAGGTGCCTTGCTGAGACATAGCCTCTGTCCCACCCAACGATCTCCCCCTAGGCAAAGCTAGCCCTTCTCTGCCTGAAGGAAAATGCTTAGGAGTCCCAAGAACATTCTAGACTGTGGGGCTCCAGCAACAGCAGAGGCACCAGGCAAACTCACTACCCTGTCAAAGGTCTTTTGAGGGGCACTCATTGATTATCCTTTTCCAGGATGTTAGGTGGAGACTCACAGAGTTGAAGCAATGCAGACTTATACAAGCCAAGAGCTCCTGGTGTCACGTTCCCTCCACTGTACTGTGAGCCTTCTCCATCCCAGTCCCCCAGCACCTGGTGTCCTCCACAACAGCCGCCATCACTCTTAGGAACCAACATGCAATAATAATGAAAGCAGTAAAACAACAACAATAATAACAAGGGACAAGGATTAAGAATTGGCTATGTGTCGGGCACTATGTTTGATACTCTATGTACTAATTCATTTAATTCCTGCAATAACCTTACGAGGGAGTAACAACCCTATTATCCCCATTTTACAGATGAAAAAAAAAAAAAAAGAAGACTTAAAAAAATAACTTCCCCTTGGTACATCCATACAATGGAATATTATTTGGCCAATAAAAAGAAATGAGCTATCAAGCCATGAAAAGACAATAAATGCATATTGCTAAGTAAAAGAGCCAATCCAGAAAGGCGACATGCTGTGTGATTCTCACTATATATGACATTCTGAAAAAAGCAAAACTTTGGAAACAGTAAGAACGTCAATGATTGTCAGGGATTTCGGGAGAGATGAACAGGCAGAGTACAAGGGACTCTTAGGGCAGTGACCCTGTTCCGTATGGCAGTGTGGTGGTGAGCATATGTTGTTACACATTTGTCCAAACCCATAAAACTTACAGCTCTAAGAATGAGCTTTGACGAAAACTGTAGACTTTGATTTGATGATCATGTGTCAGCACAGGTTCACCAATTGTGACAGATGTACGACTGATGTGGAGTGTTGATAGTGGGGAAGGCCGTGCGGGTAGGGAGTGGGGGCTACACGGGGACTCTCTGTATTTTCCTCTCAATGTTGCTATGGATGTAAAACTGCCTGAAAAAATAAAGACTATTTTAAAAATCCCTGGAAATAAAAAAAAAAAAAAAAGGTGCAAAACAAGATCAAAAAAGTTAAACAAAAACCTTGTAATATGTCAAAGAGGAAAGAAGGAAGGAAGAAAGGAAGGGAGAAAGAGGAAGGGAAAGAAATGAGCTATCAAGCCCCGAAAGACATGGAGGAAACTTAAATGCACATTGCTAAGTGAAAGAAGGCAGTCTGAAAAGGCCACACACTGTATGATTCCAACTCTGTGACATTCTGAAAAAGACAAAACTGCAGAGACAGTAAAAGGATCAGCGGTTGCCATGGGCTAGGGGAGGGAGGGATTGGTGGATGGGGCACAGAGGGTGTCTAAGGCAGAGAAACTCTTCTGTATGATACTGCGATCGTGGATATAATACATGGCATTATATATTTGTCGGCTCCCATAGGATGTACAACACAATGAATAAAACCCAATATAAGCTATGGACTGTAATTAACAATAGTGCATCAATATTGGTCCATCAATTGTAACAAGTGCACCACACTAAATGCTAAAATGGGGGAAACTGTGTGGGGAGGTGTATATGGCAACTTTCTGTACTTTCTGCTCAATTTTTCTGTAAATTTAAAACTGCTCTAGAAAAACAAAGTCCATGATTAAAAAAGAAAAGAAAAGAAACAGTAGCAAAATAACTTTCTAAGCCCACTGGGTCAGTAAGTGAGCTGTCTAAATGTAAAGCTAGACTTCGCTGGCTCCAAAGCCCATGATCTGAGATTTTTAAGTCAAGAGATTCAACAATCTTTAATTTCAGCCCTCTGTCTGAGCTCCAGTTTTCTCATACCTAAAACAGCAATGAAAACAACTAATATCTCTCCTGAGCCCCTTGCTCAGAAAGCGCCAACAAAATGATTTACTGTAAAAAGTAGGAAAAATCATCGTAAATTGTAAAGTGCTGCATAAATTCAAAAAATTGATCTGAAATCCTACCTATTGGTCCATAAAAAGGACACGGTTGTCTGGGAGCCCCTGTTGAGCTCTCCTAGGGGAAGTTGTGTGCAGAGGGTCACAATGACCCCCGCTTCCCAGGACACTGGTCTCAACTGATCCGGGCTCAAACAGGAGGGCTCAGTCTCGCTTGAGGTGCTGCAGTCTCCTGGCAGCCGAGGACACAGAAGCTGTGGCTCTGAACAGCTCTCGGAGCACAAAGGAGAGGGAGGGAGAGAGAGAGAGAGAAGAGGGGGGAGAGAGAGACCGAGAAGAGCAGCGACAGCAGCATCAGAACGCTCATTTATCATAAGAGCGATTTCCCTGTTAATAAAGTGACCTTGTGTAAACAGCTCAACTTCTCACAGCTCTCTCGTCATTAGGAGAGGGACACCCGTTCATCGATCGTGACCACACGGGCTGCTGAACCAGGGTGAACTGCCACCACCAGAAGAATTATATGTGGCTGAGCCCAGCCCCTGGATCCTGGAGAGATGGGGCCCGGGAAGGGAGGTACTTTGTGCCGACTCCTTCGTGGACAGAGCAGTGGGCTTGATCCGAGGCAGTGGTGGGCCAGAGGTGGGGCTCCCCCAAGACCCCTGACTCCAAGGCAGGAGTGCCTTGCAGTTGGGAGTGGCCCCCCAAGGCTTGCTGCCTCCTCACGCCATGCCCTGCCCACCCTAGAAAGCACCTCTAAAGGTGGCTCTTTGCCAGTGCTCCAGAAGCAGAGGTCTAGGCAGGACCCCCAATTCCCTGCATCTATATTGTCAAAGCAGCCAATTCATGGCCACTGAGCTCCAGCCCCTCTCAAGTTCTCCTGGGAACTTGACCTCACCCTGCCATGCTCCAGCACATCAGTACTCCTTGTTGAGGGGCCACAAAATTCCTGTAGCATTAAAGCCACTGAGAAAAGGGGAAGCCACATAAGCCCAGCTCCAACAGAGGGCAGACCAGAGCAGGTCCGGCTCCTCCTGGGGGGGGGGGGGCAGGAGAGGGACCTGGGAGATGGGGCAGGGTGGAAGCCCCTGCCAGTCTGGGCCACGAACTAGCCCTGTGAGGACACCTGGCCTCTGATCTCTTAAGTGAGGGTCAAAGCGGTTGACCTCCAAGGCACCGTCCAGGTCTAAGGGTTCCAGTTATGCATGGGGGTTTTCTTAATTAAACATATAGATATTAAAGCAATTCTTTAAATTAATAAGGGGAGTGGCCGGAGTGGAAAATCGCCTCATGGTAATGCAGCCCTCTACTCCCTTCCCCAATTGCTTTTCTCTGCCCCCCAAAAGCTAAGACATCGTATGGCATTTGCCAACTTTCGAAATCTTGCAAGAAGATCTTATTTTCTTCAAAGACAAAAGACATCTTTTAACCTCCTTTTCATGTTTTCTTAGGTCTGGAATCCCGAGAGAAGCCTCCATCTTCGAAGAAAAAGAGGAGATCACAGGAGACCATCACACCCACCATCACCCCACTTTCCTCCTACTAGAAGCTTCCAGCTCCCGGCCGGTGCTCTAAGCCCTGGAATTAACCCTTATTATGTTGCATAGCAGCCAGCCACGAATGCACACAATGCAAGCAGAGGGCTTTTTGATGCACTGATACAATTTGGTGAACATTGCATATTTTTTTTTCTTTCTTTTCAATAGAATGGCTCTTACCTTTTGTCCCATATCTTTAAGAGCCACTGCTCTCAGCTCAGCTATCACTGAATCTTCACTGAGGTGCTAGTTTAAAAAGACTCAAGTTCTCCCCCCTCCCAGGAGTACCTGCATTTTAACAGGGAACTCTTAAAGGTTGAAAACCTTCAAAGGTCAAGGAATTAATTTCAGACATTAGGACAGAAGTCTGGCTGGGGGGACCTGCCCAGAGAGTTCCTTCTCAACGCGCTCTGCACACAGGCCTGGCCCACCAGGCCCACCTGTGGGACTTGGGACAAACAGAGTCTGCCTTGAGCCTCACTCAATAAAGAAAGGGGCTAGCTGTGCACCGTTCTATAGTCCTCTCACATGACTGCGAGAAGGATCTGGGTTATACCTGAAGCATGTCCTGTCTAGGAAAAAGAGCATGTTCTAGAGCCAGCCAGGGGCTTCCTCTCTTGAGAATCTGCAAGCCCATCTGGAGGAAAGTGGGAGCACACCTGGCTTCAGGGCCCACCTCTTCAGAGGTATTTATTCACATAGATACAAATAAAGGTCAATAGAGCGATTCGCTTCAACAAATAATAATTGAGACCCAACTCTTTAAGATGCACTGGATGGAAAGTCAGGTGGGAGCAAGGAGTAGAGAGGATAGTTTTGACAAACAGAGAATATATTATTATTGTCTTTGAGAAGCTCAGTCTAGTGGCCAAGCCGACAACATACCCAGCACACTATAACACCACGTGTTAAATATCTTATGAACAAGGTGCTATGGGAGTGCAGAAAGGGAAGCAATTAATCTACAGGGTGTCTGGAGAGGCTTCAAAGAACCATTCAAACTGCCAAAGAAGGAGAGAAGAAGGAAACAAGCAAGGCTGTTCAGAGATGGAAGGCAGTAAGCACAAAACACATACAGGTGGAGAGAGGATGGCATGTTGGAGGACTACAGAAATTTGCCAAACTAGAGCGAGCTTCCTTAAGTGGGCCCCCTTCCACACTTCTCTCCTTTTTCCAGGCAGATACCTGTGCAGGAGCCATGGACATGCCCCCAGCTGGCCTTGTGGCGAGGCTCACCAGGAAGAAGCCAGACTGCAACCGTGGGGCAGGGCTAGACTGAGGAAGGCTTTGATTACCATGCTGAAGGCGTCAGCTTCATCTCAAGCCACTGCTATTACCAAGACGAAGGCAGCTCCTCTGTGACTTTGCCCATAGCTGTACCGCCGACAGCAGGGGGATGAGTAAAGCCATGCCGTTAGCAGTCTTAGAAGTCCCTGCTGCAAAACAATGGATGAATGAATGTCCTGGAAGTCTTAGTTTCATTTTTAAAATGTTTGCCAATTTGGGTTTTATGGTGTCATTTATCCATTTCTCTCCATCTAAAAATAGTATTTGCAATCACTTCTTACCAAGCAACACGAGGACTTGCCGTGGTCACCCTGTGGATTCTCACACCCGCAGCACTTTGCCAAGTCCCTCCTGGTGCACTTCTCCTTCATGTCGAGCGAGAGGTGTGACATGAGGGCCGTGGAGTGTAGTGCCCAGGTCTGAGCGCTGGGGAGGAGGCAGTGGGAAGAACAGGCTGGCAAGGATGAGGCGGGGGTGGGGGGGCAGGAAGACCAGGAAGAGGTGACATTGGGGAAGGAAGAGACAACAGCAGTAGAAATCAAGAGAAGATGGTTGGACTTGCTCACTGTTGGCCATTGAGTGGGAGAAGTCAAAGTCCCAGAGAACTTCAAGTTTCTTCCCACAATGCTTACTGCAATCCCTGCTGCCATGTAACAAATGATCCCCGGACTCAGCAACACCAAGCACCCATTGTATTAAGCTCACAGATTCTGTGAGTTAGGCATCTGGAAGGGCACAGCTCCATGATGTCTGGGCCTCAGCTGGGAAGACTCGAAGGCTGGAGTGACTCTTGTGTCTGGTGGCTGATGCTGGCTGTCAACCCGGACCCCAGCTGAGCTGTGGACTGCAGACACTGGTTGGTGTCATCACAGCACAGTGGCTGGGCTCTAAGAGTAAGCAACCCAAGGGAACAAGGTGCGTGACATTTTCACCTCACTTCAAAAATGACATCCCATCACTTCGGCTGTGCCCTGTTGATCGAGGCTAGCACAAAAGGTCTGCTCAGGTTCAGGAGACTCCACCACTGGACAGGAGGAGTGACAAGGTCACATCGTAAGAAGAATATGTGGAATGGGAAATTTTGTGTGGCCATCCTGGGGAAAAAACACCTGCCGTAGTGCTCTACTGCTGTGGTCCCGAAGTCCCCCTCCTGTCCACAGACTGCTACCAGTCTGCAGCTTGTTGGGGACCAGGCCACAGAGCTCCAGCATGCCCCTCCCTCCCCTCGCCTGCCCCTCCCCACGCCCGTGGACAAATTGTCTTCCATGAAATTTAGGAAAGAGGGGGTGTCTCCCAGCACACAGCAGACGGTGAGCTGCAGCAAGCAAGCAAGCAAAGCTTCATCTGTATTTACAGCCACTCCCCATAGCTCACATCACTGCCTGAGCTCCGCCTCCCCTCCCCTCCCCTTGCACCCCACCCTTCCTCCCCACATCCATGCAAAAATTGTCTTCTATGAAACCCATCCCTGGTGCCAAAAAGGTTGGGGACCGCTGCTCTACCGGGAAACTCCTTTGTCAATTTTCACTTATAAAATCCTATTTTGCAAGTATGAGCTACTGAGAAAGAGTTCTCGTTGGTTTCACCTTTGCCTTCTCTCACAACATCTAGCATCATATCATGTTCTCAGAAGGGTTTAGTAAGAATTTGTGGGATGAATGAATAAACAAATGAATGAATAAATGAATGAGAAATGGATTGCCGGGAGGTCTCCATGGTATCTGACCCAGACACCTGCCTGGTGAAATCGGAGCTCACTGAAGGAAGGGACCACTTAAGGAAAGTTGGTGTTATTGCTCTCACATCCCTCCTGTATGTTCTCAGCTAATCCAGCAATCCATTATTTATGTGTAGCCTAATTAAGGTTGTGAGTGGCTTGATCCCTGTTTACTTAAGTCTATCCCGGAAGATTGCCAAGATTAAGTGAAATTACCTCCAGGCAGGCAAACCTCGCAGGGGCCCGGCTAGAAGAGAGGAGTAGAGAGAGGGCCCCTGGTCTTCTGGGAGAGACTGCACTGCGGAAAATCTCATCTCCCTCGCCCCCAGTCCCACACGCCACATGTCCCTGCCGTACCCACCACCCAGGGCCCAGTGGGCCACACATGTGCATGGGGCATCTGTAAATACATCAGTATGCCCATGGCCCGGCTACCTCTGGGCAAATGCATTCTCACACAAGTGGTACTGCTCCCTTGCTTGTTGCTGCCAATTCCTGTTCGCTTAATAAAGATTCAGATAATCTGGACCAAACAAAACTCAGTGAAGTCTGAAACTAACTAATCGAAAACGATTAGCTCCTTTCAGCCTCTGAATCCACCTTTTTTTTTTTTTCTTGTAAAACCAAAGGCCAGTTCTTTTTGGATGCTGGCCTTGTACGTTCAATGAAGAGAGAAGTGAATTGGCTCTAGTGGCCAGGATAGGTTAGTATTTTTGAATAATTGGTAGCAAATCAGAAAACCTTTCCCCACAAAGGGCCATTTATATTTTTTACCTCTACTCCCGAGCCTGTTCTTCTTTGAAGAGGCGTTGACCCGTCAGTATTCAAGGTGTCCTCAGAGTTTACGGGACCCTTGTTCGTGGGGAAACATCTGCATTTGCTCATGCTCACGTCCTAGGGGTTGTAGGGGACCTCAGGGTCTCAGAGATAGGAGAGTATCTTCGGCCATCACTCTTCATCCTCCAACTGCGACAAAAGAAATGCCTTTGGCAACTGGTTATCTGGAACTGAGGCCTGGGGGGATGGTGTTGGAGACAGAGGTCTACACCAGGAGAGAGCAAATGCAGGGAGAAGAACAAGCTTTCTCAACACTGAGGAAGTACAGACACATCTGTAACACATGCATTTATTTATTTACTTATTTAGCAGCACTTATTGGCCGCATCCTTAAACCAGGAACTTCGCTGATCTCTTCCCTCTGGTTACTCACAGTTCAGTAGTAACACAAGTAAACGGAGGAGTTGATGACTGCATGATAATGCTACAGTGGAGTTACGCACAGGGAACTATGAGAAAGCTAGCAGGGGCTTTTCAGCCAGTTTTAGGGTTGGAAGCAGGCTTATGGAGGTTGGTGAGGATAAAGCTCTGAGTTTGTTGATTGTGGTGGGTTGGGGGGCTTAGTGGGGAGAGACAAGACAGCTTGGGATGGAGGATGGGTGGGGGGATAGTGGTGGTACATTATACTATCTAAAGAAGTAACTGTATGAACAAATGCATTAACATAGCAGTAGTAGAAGCAGTAGTAATGGTTCTACTACCAAATATATCTTGCATGATATCAAGAGCTTTGCATGGATTACTGCATTTAATTCTAACAACAAATCCAAGTTCTCCCCATTATATGCAAAATGGAACTAAGTCACACTGAGATTAAAGAATTTTCCCAGAGTCACAGGAGATGAAGTTGGAATATGACGAACTTGGAATCCAGGAAGAGAGTCAGGCTCCAGCCTTCACACTCTGAGTCTCTGCACTTTCCTGCCAGGCCCACTGAGGCAGATTTTGTTCTTTATCCTGTAAGCACTTACAGGCATTGAAGAGTTTTAAGCAGCAAAGAGACATAGTCAGATTTGTGCTTTAAAGGCCAGTCTGGCTGCAGAGTGGAAAGGGATTGGAGAGTGGTAACACTAAGGGTAAGGTGACTAATTAGAAGGGTTGCGTGTCCCAGGTGAGAAAATATGAGTGCCTAAGTGTGTGTGTGGAAGATCAGAAGAAAGGGTCAAATCTGAGAAATGTTTGAGATAAAAACTTGAACAGTATCAGTGACTGCCTGGAAGTGAGGTGTGGGTCAGAGGGTATCTAGGATGATGCCCAGATTTATGGACTGAGTGGTCAGGAATGCCATTAACCATCTAGGAAATACTGGAGGCGGGGTAGGCCTGAGGGTCAGAAGGTAAAGGGAGACATGGAGAAGAAGGGGCCCCCTTCAAGCTTTGGGCCTGTTGACTTTGAAGCACTGTGGGACATCCACAGGGAGATGAGCAGAAGTCATTTGGATGGATACAGCTGAAAGTAAATGATTAGAGCTGGAGATATTACCCACGTGTGGTTGGTAGCTAGAGCCAACGGAGGGGGCGAGATTGCCAGGGAGGGCAGGGAGTGTAGGAAGAGTAGGAGTCCTCAAGAATACTACCGAATACATCTGGTCGTGGTGCTCACAGCTCAGCAGGTAATATAAATCAACTGAGCAGTTGATTACTGAGTGACAATGTTCTTAAGGGCAGGGAGAAAAGAGGAGTTGGAAAGTTGTCCAAGAAAAAAAAAAAAAAAAGTCTAAGAGGTAGGAGGAGAATTCAGAAAACAAATGGAGCCATAAGGGAGACTTTCAAGGAGAGAATGGTGATTACATATGATGATACAGAGAAGTACAGAAAAAGAAGGATTGAAAAATGTTTAATTAATGGGTTTAATTAATACATAGCCCCTCAGTGGCCAGAACCGTTCAGTGAGGAGGGTGGGGTTGGGGAAGGCAGGAGAAAGAAGCCAATGAACAGAGTGAATGAGGAGTATGAACACGGGCATGGCAGAATAATCCGCCAAGCAACGTGTTTAGGTAGGAAAAGGAAAATACACGGGACCTGGGATCAAAGGAGAGTCGTGAGGGCTGGAGGAGCCTGAGCCTCTTTAAAAGACGGAGAGAAGGGACGAGTGGAAGGAAGTTGGGCATGCAGGCGAGAGGGAGGATGATCAGGGAATGAGGCCCCCGGCTGAGGAAGGGGCTGGGCTCAGGAGCAGGGTAGGATGGCCTTGAGCAGGAAGAAGGGCCCTCCCTCTGTCGGTGGGAGTGGACTGGGGATTAAGTGCATGAGTCCCCCCCGGGGAGGGCACCCAGGAGATGAAGTTCTCTCATTTCACTTTTCTATTTTTTTTAAATAAAGCGATGGATGAAAACAGCTGCTCAGATAGTGAAGGAAGAAGATGGGAAGGAGGCTTGAGAAGAGAGAAAGGGAGGAAAGGTGGGAGGGAGAAGGACGTGGGGAGCTGCCCAATCACACCATAATCGGCCAGCTGTGCTACAGAGCGAGGGTTGCCCCTTAGTTATGGGGTTGCCCCTTGGAATCCTCAACAATGTGGGCATAGAGGGGAAGACAGCAGATCCATTGTGGGGGGTTCCCAGCAAGTAGAGCATAAGATAGAGTCAATGGAATACGCCAACCCCAAGGTCACCGGTGACCCCGGCATGGTGCATATTATAGGAGTTGATGCACGTAAGGCACCCAGCATAGCGACTGGCGCACAGTCAGCCCTCAACACACAGTGGCTATTGTTAATAGCAACCGGTTGGTCATCTCCAAGGTCATTCCTTATATTAAATGATAAACTCTAACATTCTCCTTCTTCTACTCTACCGTTCTCTTCTACTAAAGAAAGAAAATGAAGGCACACGTTAGCATCTTAACAGGGAGTTTAAGCTTAAACATAAAGAATTTTTCAATGGGAAGGGCTGTAAAATGCCCATACCATCGATTAAGAAGATGATAGAACCCTGGATGAAATTAGGATCCAGACAGATTCCTGTGTCTGGAATAGATTTGATGTAGCCCTTCATTGAAGCAGGGAATAACTCCCAATCATCAGGGGAGTTATTCATTTATTTTTTCCAAATAGAAAAAAGCGATGACATACCATGATGTTAAATCCAGTCTACTAGAAATGGCTCCTTAGAGTACTAGGGTGGGAATAGTCCCAAGGCCAAGATCAAGCATTATAGTAACATCTGCCCTGTGCTCGGAGGGGCATATTTACGTTCCCCAGTCTGGCCCCAGCCCCTCCCCTGCGTGTGAGGAACTGAGGTCTGGGAAAGCAAATGCCTTGGCCAGCTCTTCGGTGGCAAACCTGGATGACAAGCCAGGTCTTCCAACTTACAGCCCGAGTTCTGTGCAGCACACTACGTTGCCACCTCCAAAACACTTATAAACAATGCAAACATCACATCAATGACTACTAATGACCTAAAATCTGTAGCAAAGACCAAGAAGCAGCAGATTTATGAATCAAGCCTCTGTTTTCACGTCTGGGCATGGGGGAATCATCATTTAGCATAAATAAACCAAGGCATAACCTAGAGTAATCCCGGGCAGCAACAAAGTGCTCAGGGAGGCCGAGTTCCTGCTGGGAAATACTAAGTGTGCAGTTTAAGCCTATTTGAAGCGTGTCAAAGCCTGAGGGCCTACACATGGGCACTGGTAGCTTTAAGGAGAGGCTATTTCAGTTGGAACAACTTTTTTTGGCACCTAATGCGTATCCAGCACCCAGGGTGGTAGCCCAATTATAGAATTAACATTGCTCATATCTGCTTAGCCAAATACAAAGCAACTACTCCATAAAGGGGCTCAGCATCCAAAATTAAACAGGGGAGGGAAAGCCCGCTAATTGCTCTCATTTTTTTTGCCCAGCAGCGTGGTGCCAGTCTCAGAATCTCCTAAGCAGATGGAAGGAAGGTAGGTGTAGAGAAGGAACAGAGAAATAACTTCACTTGATCAAATTCCTCCTCCCACTCTCATATCTTCTCTCTGTCTCTTCTCCTGGCTCCTTTTGTTCAGTCTGTTAATGTTTCGAGTCTTTCCACCACGACTCCCTCCCCTGAGCCCAGTCTACAAGTAGGGTCAGCATCAGAGTCAGGAAGATCTGAGTTTGAATTATTCCTCCACTAGTACAAACTGTGTGATCTTGGACAAGTTACTTAACCTCTCTGAGTCACACTTTGCTCATCTGAAAATAAGAGCAAACACGCTAATATTTACCTTTTAGTGTCAATCTGAGAAAGAAATGACAACTATGAAAGACATAAGCATGCCATATCTTGCCCAGAGTATGTATAAACTCTGATGACAACCGGAGTCAGCCTGCCCTCTGAGATTCAAATGAAATTGGCCCGCACCCCACGTGGAGAAGAAAACCCCATCTCTCCAAAGGCTCTTGGAAGGGAGATTTATGCTTCTCCTGGTTACCTCTGAGTAAGTTCAGTTTGGGGCTCAGGTTATCATCTAAAGATAATTATCCCCTTTCCACTCCATATGAACCAACACTGAGTACCACCTTGATTCCTTCATTCCCCCTAAATGTTCTTGCTATGGGACTGTGGGTGCAGCAGGCTTTTACTGAAAAGGTGGGGACCAGAGAAAGTTCGTATCATGATATGCCAACAACCTCAACTGATTATATCGCTCTCCACTTTTAATGTCCTTCCTCTAATAGCATTTCCTCACTGGCCGCCTCTCTGCACATTCCAGCCTTCCACCACCTGGCCTCCCCCCACCCCACCCCCCTCTCCTCTTGCACGTCCTCCCTCTTCTCTGTGCTCACCCTGTGGCCAAATTCCTGTTCATTTCTTATTTAGAGCAGTTTGGCTATTTCTTTATCTTGCTGTGTCTTCTCATACCAGGCTTGGGGCTTCATCTTCCAGATTTAAGACACCCTGTCAACGTGTTTTCCTAAACAAAGTCAGTCCTCTCCCTAGGAGGAGGGCTGGTGCCAGCTGTTAAGGCAACAATTGCGTGTTCCCTACTGCACACATCCTCGATCAATAGATGTTAGGAGCCTCTTTTCTTCTTCATACTGAAAAATGCCTTTTCCCAGACCACCTTCCCCTCCAACTCTTTTCCCATCTCTAGTGGGCCTCTTGAAAGAAGGCAGCCTCTCCTCCATCTCACCTGTACTCACTTTTCGGCAAGTGGTTCCCACCACTGCTCTGAGGCTGTTCTCCCAAAAGGTCCCCATTTGCTGTGACAATTGACACTGCTGACAATTAACTCCTTCCCAGAATTCCCTCCTCCCTTGGTCTACCCAGTGCTATCATCCCTCCTTCTCCAACCATCTCTGGCCACTCTTTCTCAGTCCCGTCTAGGGATGTGTCTCCCCCACCCACCTTGGTTATGTCCACTCTGTGTTCCTGTCCGTGACTCTCATCTCCTCTCACTCTGCAAGGGCTTCCCAGCCATCATGTCCTTCCAGAAGTTCAAACCCCACCCCCACACCCCTGAGGCTGATGAGACCTACACTTGCTCCTTAGCTAGAATTCTCCACAAAGCTCAGGTACCTCTTGGGAGCCTCTGACTGCATGAGGAACAGGCATCTCCAACGCACAGACCCCAACCATGTTATTCTCCCCTCCACCCCCATGGCTGAGCCACTCCTTCGGCATTGCCACGTTCTGCCAGGAAGTCCCTAAGCCCTCCAGCCCTCTCCTGGAATATACCGGTGCACTCAGTAAACATTTATGGGCCTTTCTCCCTGGGAAATCTCATCCATTCCCACCGCATTACATAACATCTCTGTGTTTTACAACTCCGAAATTGGTATCTCTGCCCAAAGCTCTCCTCTTAGCTACAGACTTATATATCCTGCTGTGCCTTCTCTTACATATCTCCTAAGCACTTCACTCTTAATATAGCCAAACTAGGCTTCTTACCTCTTCCCCACCATAAGACTGTCTCTTTCCCAATTGAACTCGTAATATGAATAGTAAGTACCATTTACTTAAAAACGTGGACATCACCTTCATTCTTCCCTCTCCCCAACCCAGAGTTCAGCTTATCTCACAATTTATTTTTCTGAAATATGTCCAAAATCCATTCTTTTGTCCCCACTTTCACTGCCACCCTGTGACCTAGGTTATAATTGTGTTTTCCATGGATGACTACAGTGGCTTGCTCACCTCCAAACTCATCCATGCTCTGCACAAGAACAATCTTTTAAAAATGTAAACAAGATCATGTTATTCCCTATGTAAACCCCATTGGTGGCCTCTGCATTCCTTACCATGTCCTGTAAGTGTTTGCTGTCCTGCCAATGTCTTTTCATTCTTCCTACTCCTCTCCATGCCTTTTGGTAATAACTAGCTTTCTTTCAGCTCCTCAAATGAGGGACAAACCAAGCTCTTTCTAACCTTGAAGATTCCAAGCTTCTTATTTCTTCTGGCTGTGATACTTTTTCCAGGTTTACCTCCTTCTTCAACTTTAGGCCTCACCTTAAATTGTTCCTAATCATAGAAGCCTTCTCTGACATTTCTAGCCAAGTCTGTATCTACTAACTCACCATCGTCTTTTAGCACTTTACCTAGGACCTTTCCTACACAGCACACAACCACTTGCTGGACTGTTTTCCCCTTGATTGATTATTGCTTGTTTCCTCCATGAAGGCAGGGCCATGACTGCTTTGTTCTCCACTGGATTCTCAGCACTGAGAACGTTATGTGGCATATAGTAATTGCTCAATAAATATTTGTTGAATGAATGAATGAATGGTTGGAAAAATGAAAGCATCTATAATATGCATGAAGTGTTGGATAAGATACAGTTCTTGCTCTCAAGGGATAAAGCACCCAGTAGAATATACATTCCTAATTACAGTACAGTAGGTTTATTTCATTTGTGAGAGGCATGGTCAAAATACTATGGAAATACAGAGGTAAACCCAACCAGCCCGGTGTGTTGGGGTGGAGGGTGGGGATTGTGGAAGGCTTCACAGAGAGCTAACAAGTAGATGGGGTGGGCAGAGCACAAGACAGGATTTGGTAGATTTTAATTTTTTTTTTTTTTTTTTTTTTTTTGCTGATTGAATTGAAATTGAATTTATCCTTTCATTTTAGGATAAATAATCCTTGAAGTCAACTCAAGTAATCACCAGATGCTGGAGATAAGAGCTGGAAATTTGGAGTATCAATGCGAAATGGATCCTCAGTATTTGTAGAAACTAGTTAACCTGCTGCAATGTGAAATGGGTGTCTCCTACCTCAACCTCCAAAAAGGACCGTCCAAAAATTATACTCAGTGTAGTGTGCCAGTATTAAAAATAGAAAGCCACATGTTGCAGATGTAAATCAATGAATTGGATTATTCCATGACCCAGGCTGAAGCAACAGCCTCCATCAGAAACATGTTGGTCAGGAGGCAAAAGGAGAGAAAGAAATCACAGAACTAAGTGATAGCTCTTAAAGTTTATGCTTGGAAGTAGCTAATGGCATTAATATTTCATTGGCCAAAGTTGATCGTATGGCCAAGACTGGCCTCACTGAGTCAGGGGTGCAAAATCCCTGCAAATATTTGGTGATAAAAATATAATCTACTATAGCACATATAATCCAAGTTCATTGCTTTCACTCTTTCATTGCTGCAAGAATGCTAAGAAATACTCATATATGATTTAATTATTTAATTCTTATGAATGCTAAGAAATACTTACATATGATCTAAATAGGAAATGTACCTGATGCAAGACAATAACTGATGCTAGTGATGGAATGAGAGAGTAGAAACTGTTCTAGCAAAGACACAAATTTCTGTCCTATTGGCAGACTAGTTCTACAGAGCCAGAATTTAGGATTTCCTACAAGATGTTCAGCATGCAACATCTATATGAACAAAACAGCTGTTTCCTCTTCCAAGACCAAATTAATATAAGTTTCAATATCCATAAATAAGAAGTATTTATTTTTTCCTTCAACATACATAATTTTGAGAAAAAAATAGGAACATTTTATATGTCTATATGCTTTGTAAGCTGGCAAACATATATAGAAGTTTTTGGTTGACTTCAAGAATTACAAAAGTTTTCTTTGTCTGTGATAGGTGTAGTCAAAAAATAAATTTAGGGTCAAAGCCAGTAGTTCCTCAACCATATCATTAAGTGCAAAATCAAATAGATGTTTTAGAAGGAGGAGCGGGAGCCTACCATTTAGTTAAAGCAAACATTCAACTGTAATCTCCTCAATAACAAAGAACATGTCAAACTTATTTTTGAATTCCCAGTAGCTCATATAGTGCCTGCTACCCACTGAGTGCTCAATAAATGTTTCATGCTAACATTTCTCCTGAGGGCAATTTATATCAAATTTCAAAAGGCTCATTCAATTTGACCCTGAATTCCAAGTTTAAATATTTACCCTAAGAAAATAATTGGAGAAGTTCTCAAGGAAGATAATTGGAGATGTATAGGATGTTTATCACAGTTCCAAATATAACAGCAGAAATTGTTAACAACCAAAATATCCAACCATAGAGTCCTAGTCAACTATGTTGAAGTATATGCTATAATGAAATACTATACAACTATGAAAAACTATGTTTTCAAAGAATACTTAATTGTAAGGGAAATAAAATATGTTATGTGGGAGAAAAAAGCAGGCATAAAAACTAGTAAGTATAATAAAATTTCATTTTAATAAAATGCATATATAATATGTGTGCACACACATGTACATACATGCATATCTGAATGAGACACAAAAAATTTTTCTATTGCAAGGAAAATGTGCACATTTTTTGCAATCCCCTGCCAGCTTGTAAGATGGGTGATGCTAAGGTGGGTCCTTTGGTTTACTGGGTGGAGGGAGACAGGAGAGGATGCAAAGAGAAGGGAGGCTGGAACAGGAGCAAGACAGCTCTGTGTGGCAGGACTCATGCTAGGCAAGGAGCTGAGGCAGTCTGCAGTGGATGGGAATTAGAGGCAGAGCAAAGAGCCCAGAAGTGTAATGGAGACTTTTTTATTCACTTTTGCTGTGTGGCATGCTTTGTGCACTTCTCCTTTGCCTCCCGCTGAAAATTTCAGTAAAATCTTCATTTTTCTCTGCTACATTGTGAAAGTAGATTTACTCTGAGGGGAGATGTCCAAGCACTAACCCTTAGTTAGGAGCAAGAAGCAAGGGTGCGTGAGGGACCCAGCCATCTCTGGGATATCATGATGAAAGAAAATGCACCAAAATATTAGACAAGTCGTTAGCTTTGGGTAGAGCAAAGAGAGAGTGATTCTCATTGCCTTCTTTATGCTTTAATGGATTTTTTTTCAAATTTCTGCAATGAATATGCATTACTATTATAATCAGAAAAAAAAGTTCTTTTTGAAAAATAATTTCATGTTGAATGAATGAATAAGTGAATAAGTCAATGAATGAATGAATTAACTAATTAGTGAAATGATTGACCTGGGCAACAGAAGCACAAACAGGATTCTAATTGACAAATTTGCTTGTTCTTATTTCCTGCTGTGGACATTAGTCAGCCTCTATCTTTAGATGAGACATATTTAAAAAAAAAAAAAAAGCAACAGCAACAAAATACTCTTCAGAAGGAAGCTAGCAATATTTTCATGTTCTCTACTGTGAAAATTTGCAGAACGTCTCCAACTTGGGTCATGCCTGATAGACCTCTTTTCTGTTCTCCCAGGGTCTGTGGCCAATGCCCCCAGAATTCAGTAGGCCCAGAATTCCATGAAAATCAAAGAAAAGTAGGCAACAGATAGAAGAGGCAGCACAGACAGGGGAGCCTACTGCCTGCTTGCTTTGAAATTTTGTGGCTCTGTGTTTCTGTGTAGCCTCATAACATCAGAGTGTGTGTATGTGTGTGTGTGTGTGTGTGTGTGTGTGTGCATGTGTTCGCGTTCCACGTGCAGAGGCATGAAGACAAGGCCGCAAATCGAAAACATATTTAACACACACCCAAATACATTCAGCCTGAACCCGTGCCAAACCACATGTGTTGAACGTGTCAACAAACTGTCTGATTTGTTCCTGTCTTACACGTAAACACTGTCAGGCAGGGCTGCAAAGGGGCTGTGCTGAGCTGGATGGAACCTACGCGGGCTTCTATAGAAAGCATATTGTTTGCCCATATGGGCTGGTGGAGACAGCAGCTGGGTGAGGGGAGGACCCTGCCGCCTGCCAGGCCGAGAGACACGCGGCCTGCCCTGGAGTCCTGGAATCCAAGCTGAGGACGGCTCAAGGGCACAGGGAGCTTTCTGGAATATTTGGGGAGGATGGGCACTGGGTAGACTCTTGGACAGGAGAGGAGAGGGAGCGAGAGGGGAAGAGGAGCCTGCCTGACAAAGCTGATTTTTTTTTTTTTTTGTGCAGATGCTGCTGGCAGAAGAACAGGGTGGGAGCAGTGTGTTCAGCTACATTAGTCAGGGATAGAGTTTTAATAGGCTGCAGAAGGAAATGATGACGGCAAAGTCAGGAGCAGTGAGTAACTCAATTTGAGAGAGCCGCACTCGCTCCCCGGGAGATGACAGCAGAGGGACCATTTTTCTGTTTGGCCCTGTGGGGGCAGGGCTGGTGTCCGGGTCACGGCAGACACTGGCTCCGGGAACAAACAAACACAAGTCGGGGCCGCTGGGAGGTGACGACCCTGCAGCTACTTCTGCCGTGACACAGAGACACCCTGGCGCTCATCAGCCAGGCCAACCTGTATGGGAATGATCCCAAGCGGCTGGGGACAGAGCTGTCATTCGTGGTTATAGGAGGGGAGGGAGAACGCCTGTTCAGGAGCAGTCTCTCTACATGGATGAGGCATATTTTAAAAGAGAGAACCCTTTAACTGCTTCAAGGGTTAAAAAAAGAAACCCCTCCCCCCCAATGGGGAAGGTGACCCTGTGAGATGCCAGTGGTCAGTGAGCCTGGTAAAAGGACAAACTGCTGACAAGAATGACAGGGCTCGGGGTTGCCCTTGGGTAAATTAGAAGAAGGTGTTACTCTCATGCGTGGAGGATGCGTGGCTTGATGGAGACAAGGGTGGGACAGATTCAGCCTCCACTTGCTCCCCTCCTGGGCAGGCCTGTGCAGGGTACGATCTGCCCAGCTGCATGCAGCAGCCTGAAGACTAGCCTGGGACAAACAGACTCCTCAGTCTGGCATTGCTGGCCCTCCGTGAGCCAGCCCTAACATGACTGTCCACCTAGTCTCTCATACTGCTGGCCACAAACCCATACACAGAAGACAAGTCCTAACCAGTCCCCGAAGCTTGCTTCATTTTCCCACATTTATACTTACGTTCCTGTTGTTCCCTTTAGCCACAAGGCCCTAACCCGCATCTTTGCCCAGCCTTAACCCATGCGTTTCTAAGGTCCTGCCCAAACACCGCGTCCTCTAAGAATCCTCCTCTGGTAGCCTCCAAGTCCACGTGATCTTGCCGTAGTCTGAGCTCTTGCAGCTTTCATCTCTACATTCCTCATGTCATCATTTCTGGGTCATGATTTACCTTTTTACATTCCTTATTTTCTCTATAGACTGCAAGCCCCCAAGGGCAAGACCTGTTTCTTATTCATGTTACATACTCCATAGCAAGAAAGCCTGGTTCCTGGTGCGCAAAAGGTGTTCAATAGGCAGTCATGTGGAAAGGGTGTTAGGCAAAGCAGGTTGATCCCAGCTCTTGTCACTTGAAGACAACAATAGCTAATAGTCATGTATTTTTTATATGTGTCAGGCATTGTTAAAAGTACTTAACATATAAGAACTTACTAAATTCTCCTAACTAGTCTAGGGAAGTTCTGTCTTTATCTAGAAGTGCAGAACAGGAAACTTAGACACATAGAGGTTAAGTATCATGCCCAAGGTCACTAATAAGTAGCAGAAGTAAGATTTGGACTCAAGCCAACTGGTCCAGAGTCCACACTTGTAGCCATGTGCTGTGCTTTCCCAGCATTGACGGACTTGGGATTTAATCAACCTGATTCTCATCTTCTTTATGTGTAAAATAGGGATAAGGATACTTATATATTACTTAGGTATGTATAACAATTACAGTCATGCACCACATAACAAGGTTTCAGTCAACAATGCACCTCATATACTATGGTGATCCCATACGATTATAATTGAGCTGAAAATTCCTATTGCCTAGTGATGTCATAGCTGTTATGACATGGTAGCATATAATGTAATAGCACAACATATTACTCATATGTTTGTGGTGACACTGGTGTAAACAAACCTACTGTACTGCCAATTGTATAAAAACATAGCACATACAATTACGGGCAGTATACAATACTTGATAATGATAATAAAAGTGGCTATGTTACTGGTTTATGTATTTACTATGCTATATATCGTTATTTTAGAGTGTACTCCATTTATATACATTTAAAAAGTTAACTGTAAAACAGCCTCACTCAGGTCCATCAGAAGGAATTCTAGAAAAAGGTACTGTTACTATAAGAGATGACAGCCCCATGAGTATTATTGACCCTGAAGACCTTCCAGTGGGACATTGATGTAGAGGTGCCAGACAGTGATATTGATAATCCTAAACCTGTGTAGGTCTAGGCTAATGTGAGTGTTTCTGTCTTAGTTTTTAACAAAAAAGTTTAAAAAGTAAAAAAAAAATTTTTTTTAATAGAAAAAAGTTTATAGAATAGGGATATAAAGAAAAAACACTCTTGTATAGTTGTACAATGTGTTTGTGTCTTAAGCTAAATGTTATTACAAGAGAGTCAAAAAGTTAAAAAACACTAAAGAGTTTATAAAGTAAAAAGTTACAATAAGGGAAGGTTAATTTATTATTAAAGAAGCAAAATTATATTTTTATAAATTTAGCGTAGCCGAAGTGTGCAGTGTTTATAAAGTCTACAGAAATGTACTGTAATGTCTTTGGCCTTCACCCTCACTCACCACTCACTCACTGACCCACCGAGAGCAAATTCCAGTCCTGCAAGCTCCATTCATGGTAAGTGCCATATACAGATGCACCATTTTTTATCTTTTATGCCATATTTTTACTGTATCTTTTCTATGTTTACATATGTTTAGATACTCAAATACTCATCATTGGGTTACAATTGCCTACAGTATTCAGTGTAGTAACATGTTGTACCGGTTTATAGCCTAGGAACAATAGGCTGTACCACAGAATCTAGGTGTGTAGCAGGCTGTACCATCTAGGTTTGTGTAAGTGCACGCTATGATGTTCACACAATGATAAAATTACCTAACAACACACTACCAACAGGTAAGTGAAGCGGCTGAGATTCCAACCCAGAGTCATCTCACTCCAAAGCCGGAACGTTTGGTCACTCCATTCAAGGAGCGAAGAATGAAGAAATGGACATAACATAATCAATGGACATGACTTACCCCAAATGTAAAAGGTAGTGTGACAGAGAAGTAAACACTTTAAACAATCAGCTTTGGTCTTTTAGTTGCATATTTACAATTTATGGTATATATCATCACTGTAGATGGTGACATATTTTAGAAAACAAAAGCTTAAGAAGTGAAACACCGGGCAATGGTCTTCACTATCATGTACCCCATAGAGCACCTGCCCACAACCTCAGTCATCAGCCAGCCACCCTTGAGGGACGGAGTGCTGTGGTCAGCCAACCCGTTCTGTCCCCTCCTCCTCCCTCTTCCCGCAGAGAGATGCTCCCTAGTGTGTCACCACGGAGACTAGTATGGAACTGCAGCCCTCACAAGGTCCAGGCTTGAGGATGAGGGACACTGGCCGGCTGCTCCCCCCACACCCCCACCCCCGAGGCAGGGATTGGGAGGGAGGAAGGAAACATCTGGAAGCAGCGGCATTTCGTTCTGGACCTTGCGTACATGAATGATGCACTAAGACAATTCTCTGCCTTATCATAAATTCTGCAAACTCATGAACTTTGCAATCTCTGAAGCTCAGCGCTGTATGGGAGCCACTTATCTTGTGCTGAAAGCAATATAAAAACAGATGGCAAAGAGTGCACCGGGAGATAAATCAGCGGCCTGGCTGCCAGGAGTTTGTGGACAAACACAACATGGCCAGACTCTCGACTCTCAGACACAGGGACTACTGCTCAGCAGGGCCAGCCCCAGGGTGAGGTGGCCGGGCTGGTGGGAGAGGGCGGAACAGAGTCCCTTGGGGAGGGCGAGGAAGAAAGGGCACCTTGATAGGCCGGCCCTTTCCCAAGCGGGGAGGCCGGGGGTGGAGGATAACTTGGGGCACTGTCCGCAAAACTGCAGCTGGGACCAGAGCTCTAGCATTTACAAGACACTTTCCCATTGTCGTCACACTGAACCCTCACAGCAACCCTGTGATATTTATTTTTTGCAGATAGGGAAACTGAGGCTCAGGGGTTGTGACTTGGCTAAAGTCACACGGCAGAGCCAGTGACTTTTGACTTGAATCAAAGCATCATGACTCTAGAGCTCCGGCACTCAGGACATCCCAGCGTCTAGTTTGGCCTTATTTGACTCTCAGCATGGTGCTGAGAGGAAGGTGGACCAAAATAAAAAATGAGACTCAGCGTGGATGTGCCTTGCCTGAGCTCGTGGGGCTGGTGCTCAGCTGGGCCTGGAGCACCCCGTCTGCTGCCTTTCCCCCACGGGCTGCAGGCCAGGCTGGCCAGGCAGCCACCGGGCAGCCTGTGTCTGCTTTTGTCCCTGGGGCAGTAGAGAGTGTCCTCAGGCACGAGCAGTTTCCACACCTACTGGAGAGAGAGGCAGCGGGGGAGAGGCGACGAGAAGCAGTAAGAGTGGGAAGAAAGGAAAAACATCTAGGAGCAAGAGACAACAGACAAGAGAAGAAGAGAAAAAGAAAAGAGAAGGAGAGAAGAAAGGTGCCCAGGAGGGCAGGAGATGAAAACCTGGGATCTACCTCGGCCCAAGGAATGACCCAGTGACATCCCTGGAATGGGTACAACAGAGCCAGAGGGCAGGGACACGTCTCTGAAAAATGCCCAAATACCCGCTTCTTAGAGGGGGCCGACCAAGAGCGACTGATGTTTGCTGGATTGTACTGTCCTGCGCAGCAAATGTGTCTTCCGTGAGCACCCACTCGGAGCCAGGCACTGCCGAGGGCTGGACGAAGGGAATGCTGATGCAGACGACAATGCTGTGACAGGAGGACGAAGCTGGATTCCAGATCAGCGCACAGCCACAGACTCAAGGCCCGAAAGGAAAGAGATGAATAAGGAATGTGCTCAAAATGGAAACAAGCAGCCCAGCAGAGTGGCAATAACGCAGCTAGAATCCTGGCTCCGTGCTCGGGTCAGTGTGGACGGGAGATGTTCGGGAACCTCTCTGAGCCCCGGGTCTACACTGCCATGCAGGGCCAGCACTGTCCCTCCACGGACTTGTTGGAGTACGAGGAGGTGATGCATAAGGAGCCCCTAGCACTCATCTGTCCTGCAGACACTCCATAAATGTTCATCCCTCCCTGGGGACTGCCCTTGCCTGGTGCCTTTTCTCCCTGCCCGCTGTCCCCTTCTGGCCCTGTCCCCACACTGCCCACACTGCACTCTGTGTCCTTTAGTGCTCAAATGCCAGCCTCGGCCTTCTCCTTTACACTAGAGTTTAGAGACCCTCAAGTCGTTAAGGACTGTATTCCTGTCCCTCTGGTCTGAACTTCTCCAGGATGGAGACTGCACCTCCCATTCCTAAGACGTCCCGGTAAATACCACCACAGGGCTCTGGGAGCCTTTGCCTGAGTTTGGGCTGGTGACTGTGCAGGACAGAACTCAAAGACAAATCCGTCTAATGCATGTTGAGTCCCAGGTTTTGCCGAACATCCTGCCTGGGTAGGACATTTCCCACTCATCTACCTGTTTAATCTTCACAGAAATCCCATGAGGGAACCTAAGATGTCCAGAGATTTGAGGGGTTTGCCCAAGGCCATGCAGATCCTAAATAGCTAAGCTAGGATTTCCATAATTAACAATTAAGAACATAGAGCACTGCTCCTAGACCAAGGACTGCGCTAAGCACCGTATTTATGTTATCTCATTGGGGTCTCTCGATAGCCTTGTGAGGTAGGTACTATTATTATTCTCATTTTACAAATGAGGGAACTGAGGCACAGAGAATTCAAGCCACTTTCCCCAGGTCCCATGGGTAGTTAAGTAGTTGGGCCTTGAGCCCTGGTAGATGTGTCTCAGGGCTTGGGCACTGTGTCCACCATCTATCTCTGCAGACATGTCATGCCAGGAGGCTTAGTGGGCGAGGCCTGCCTGGCTTCTGTCTGTGACCCTGGGTTCAGTAGACAGGCACAGGGAGTGGTTTGCCACAACTCCGGATTCACGTGCTTCCGGAGCGTCCCTGCATGGAGGAGTGGCTTACAGAAGGAGCCTGCTCTGCCCTGCCTGCCCAGCCCTCTCCCAGGAAAGGCCAGCGCCAGTTCGGATCAAAGCAGAGAAAAACCACATGCAGAGAGGGGCTGAGATAAGCCTGCATAGCGCCCAGGCAACAAGACACCCACTGGTGTCTTTTCCAAACATTCCCCCTGCCCTCCCCAGAATGAGCAGGCTGAGCGCCACGGCTGCAGGAGACAATAATCACTAATCAAGTCGAAGTTTCCTTCTAATCAGTGCAGTTGTTAGAGGAAGCAATGCAGCCGGGCCTGCTCAGGATCGCTGCTCATCGCTGCCGCGTGCCGGAAGGGCTGCGGGGGGCTGAGCCCAGGGCCTGCCCGGCATCCGCGCCTCTCTCTGCTGGCTCCCCGGGGCAGTGGGCACCGCAGCTGCTCGGGGACCAGGCCCTCCCTGCACGCCTTCTTCTGCGGCCCCCACATGAAAGGTCCTTAATCTCAGGGACAAACGGGCCTGAAACGGTAAGAATGGAGTCATAGAGTGTTGCCTCTAAAGTCAGGCACCCAGGGTTCGAGTCTGGCTCTGCCATTTATTAATGCAACCCAAATCTTCGGGAAAGTGCTGGCCCTCCATTGCAAAAGAGAGATAAAAACAAACGACATCTTTCCGGAAAATTCTACTCATTCTTCAAAACGTAGCTCAAATTTCACTTCCTCCGTGACTCCTTTCCCACCCAACACCTCATCCCCATCCCTGAATTTAATTGTCCCGCCTCTGCATTTCCCAAAACACGATGTTACTCAAATATCTGCTAGAGCAGCCGTCCCCAACCATTTTGGCAACAGGGACTGGGTTCATGGAAGACAATTTTTCCACAGATGGGGTGGAGGGTGGAAGAGAGCTCAGGCGGTGCTGCACAGCCTGCTCCTAACAGCCTGTGGACAGGGTCACAGCCCAGGGCTTGGGGACCACAGTGCTAGAGCACTCATCACTCTGAGTGGTGGTTTCATCATTTATAATTGGATTTTCTAGACCAAGAGCCCTGAAAGGGAAGAAATTATAATGTTTTCATAACTGCGACCCCACACCAGCCCACCACAAAGCCTGTTACATAATAGTTGTTTATTGAATGTTTGTTGAATGAATAATGAATGCGGAGTGAATAAGTGGTATGTATACCTAAATCTGTCATTTGCATTCAAATATGATGCTTCCTGTCTTATCCGTGTTGTTATCGAATGCAAAACCTTTTACAGACTCTGGCACTCCGGCAATCATCACCAACAGGCCTAGAGATAGGCAGGAAATAAGAACTGGATGATCAACAACTCCTGTAAAATTTCATCGAGAGTTTTCCAGTTACCAGCAAATGTACAGATCCTACTTTATTCAATCTAGATTAAACCTCTTATTGGGAAGACTTTAAATTAAGTGTGACTGAATTAGCTGCTGTTAATTTTTTTTTTTCCCGAGATCTGCTAATCTCTAAGCAGAGCCCTCTCCTCCTCGACTGATCGGTTCCTCTCTGCAGCGTGGGGATTGGTCTCTATCTTCCGGAATATCGAGGGGCCCAGGCTCTCAGGCAGGGAGAGATACCGAGTGCATTGGCGGAGCCGGGCCCTGCTCGCCGTGAGATTCCCCCGCGGGAGGGCCGTCTGGCATCCGGTGAGCTGGGACACAATATGTACAGTGCTCGTGACCTGCTATCGCTAATGGCAATCTGTGTGCTTCGATGAGCTGCTGCTGCTGCAAACCCTCATTTCATAAACCGGAGATGCCGAGGAGTTAGCGAGGCCCCAAAGCCTCTTACGGCACTAACTCTGCTCAAGGGCAGCAAAGGGCAGAGGGATTTGCTATTTTTCCTCCCTTTTCTTTGTTCCTTACCCCCACCCCCAAAGGGCGATCCCTTCCCTCACCCTCCCCTACACCCCCTACACCCCCTGCGTTCCTGTGGCTGGAGACCTCACAGAATGCCCGAGAATCCAGGCGAGAAGCCCACAGAGCACGGCTGGCCGGGCAGCTGGGTGTGGCCTTTTATGGGCTGAATGGTGTCCCCAAAAGATGCTGAAGTCCTGCTTAATGTGGCCTTATTTGGAAATGAGATCTTTTCAGACAATCAAGTTAACATGAAGTGATTAATCCAAAGTGGCTAGTGTCTTTATAACTTGGAGGCAGGGGCATGCGCACGGGGAGCATGCCGTGTGAAGACTGGAGATTTGTTGCCACGAGCCAAGGAGCAGCCAGAAGCCAGGAGAGACCTGGGAGAGACCCTTTCCCAGCGCCTTCAGGGGGAGCGTGGCCCTGCCAACACCTTGATCTGGGCCTTCTAGCCTCCAGAGCTGCGAGCTCGTGTGTTTCTGGTGTTGCAGCCACCCTGTCTATGGTCCAGCAGCCCTGGGACAATAATGCAGGGGGACCAAGGGAAGCCACTGCAGAAGACATCTTCACTTCGGAAGCAAAGAACCTAGTGCGGAAGAGATTTCTCTACAATCTGAGGTCCGCTTTCAGGGCTGCAAAGGTGCATTGGAAAGTGCTTGGGCTTTGGGATCAGAACTGAGCCTGAATCTCTGGTTTGCCACTCACTGCTTCAGTTTCCCCAACTGTAAAACAGGGATAAAAGACTGAGCTTGCATTTCTGCCAAGATTAAACCAGAAAACGTATGTAAAGCCTGATTTAACGTAAGCATTCGATTCAATCAACTGAAACTCTTATTATTGTTGTCGTGATTGCAATACGATTAAATTAATCCCAGGGGAGTGTGCAGAAAAGACAGCCAGGCCGGAGCACTGGAAGGAGACCTTGCCGTAGCTCTGATTCAGAGCTGCTGGGTCCTCACAACCCAGAGAACAGTTTCCCGGGCCTGCAGCTCCTCACCCCTAGTCCCCGCTTTCTCATGGCCACAGCCCCAGTGTCCGGCAAGCAGGAGCAGTTCCAGCACCCGCCCACGCTCAGAAGTGTCCTTGGGGTCCTCTTGGGTGGGAGTGGGGTGATGTAGCATTGATGATTCATGGCGCGGCAGCAGTAGCACAAGGACTCCGGGCAGGTTATGAAGCCATCAATCTTGAGCTGAGATTTTCTGGAATGCTACAGCCAGAGAGGAAAGGTTGCAAGGGCCTGGGGGAGGGAGGAGGGGAAGACCTTGCTGAGTTGCCCGGGGAATGCACAGGAAGAAAAAGGGTGCACATCGAACTTGTGTTGTTGGAAACATTTTTCTACTCCCATCCTTTTTCAACACCAGGAATGCCCTCCGCCCCCACCCCACCCTAAAACATACCCAGGCCGAATTCATTCCACCCACGCCAGAGTGAATGAATCTGCCATGCTTTCTAATGAATATGTAGCTGGTTTGGGGCATTTGAAAGCCAGGAAAGTCTTGGAACTTTACAGCCTTACAATTGACACTCTCCTCATCTAATCCCCAAATACCTTCACAAATCTTTTCTGCTATTTGCCACCCAAGCCCCACCTCCATCACAGCCCCCACCCCCCACCCCCCATCCCCTACCAGGTGCTCACTTGGTAACCACTGCTGAGAAAGAGCCCAGGCCTAAGCATCAGATTTGGATCACTCAGGGCCCAGCAGGGGAGAAAAGGCACACTGAAAACAAGGTAATTGGTGGAAAATTTAATCTAGGGACTATTTACAAGACCGTGGGCAGCCTCGGGGAAGCTAACAAGAGATGGTGCAGAGCAGGCCAGGCCAGCAGGGCCATGGCCACTCCTAAGCCAGGAGGGGGCACAAGAAGGAAGACGAAAGAAAGAGAAAGATGGGGAGAAGAGAATGATCAGACAAGCATTGTGGCTTCAGAACAGGTGGGAAGCCAACCCATGGCAACCAGTGGGAAGGGAGTTGGGAAAATAAATATCCTGACCTCAGTCTGCACTAGTCATCGGCCAGCGCTTCCCATAGGCAAAACCCCAAAGAAAGCCGAGGGCAAGAGAGTGCGTTGAGGAAATTCTTAACAGCCTCTCCAGGTTAAAAGCAGGGTGAAGAGATGATCTGGGTGAGCAAACAAAAGATATTAGGCTTAAGGCCTGTGATCAAATCCCAATTCTTCCATTTACCAGCTGTGTGTCCTTGGACAAGTAACTTGACTACTCTGAGCTTCAGCTTCATTATCTATTTTAAAAAAAAGGTAGAATAAGACTTTTATTATAAGTATATTATTTGGAGAATAAGCAAAGTAATATATATGAAGCGCTTTACACAGTGTCAGCATATTGTACATGTTCACTACATAATTGCCATTAAGTACTTATAGTCTTATTCAAACCCCAGTTAATTCCCGTCTC
Source organism: Microcebus murinus (assembly GCF_040939455.1). Taxonomy (NCBI): domain Eukaryota; kingdom Metazoa; phylum Chordata; class Mammalia; order Primates; family Cheirogaleidae; genus Microcebus; species Microcebus murinus. Next base: position 93,964,264 of record NC_134107.1, read on the forward strand.
CTCTGATCAACTTTCTCTGGCTTCTCCTTTATTCCCCCTTGTACAGGGTTTCTGTATCACTTATAATGGTAGCAAACAATGCTTTCCATTATTGGATCATCGTCAAACTTAGAAAGACCTTCCTGATTCAAGATTAAAACAATCACCCGTGTTTTCTTCCGTTGGCAAATTTTATGTTTGAATCTTTTATCCTTCTGGAATTTATTTTGTTGTAAGACAAGGATTGCAAACACAAATGTACTGGCAGAGTTCAGAAATGATCCAGGCAGGTTGCTTGTGCGAATAAAAATAACCAGGTGGTGTTGAGTGCAGGGTGGTGAACTGGACAATGAAAATGTTTCCCTTGAAAGGAGTCGTTACTACTCAGCTCAAGTCATTTGTTCTTACAACAAGCACAATGATCTTTTTTTTAATTAGCATTTTTTTAAATTATGGCAGAATACCTATAATACAAAATTTACCATCTTAATCATCTCACAGTCATCTTTTAAAAAATACAGATGGGATTATATCATCCTACCATCAGCAGCTTCACTACTGCTAGTGTCTTCTCCTTGTTCTTAAATAATAAAATCCAAGGCCGGGGTCCGTGGCTCACGCCTGTAATCCTAGCACTCTGGGAGGCCGAGGCGGGAGGATTGTTTGAGCTCAGGAGTTTGAGACCAACCTGAGCAACAGCAAGACCCCGTCTCTACTAAAACTAGAAAAAATTAGCCGGGCATGGTGGCGCATGTCTGTAGTCCCAGCTACTAGGGAGGCTGGGGCAGAAGGATTGCTTGAGCCCAGGAGTTTGAGGTTGCTGTGAGCTAGGCTGACGCCATGGCACTGTAGCCAGGGCAACAGAGTAAGACTCTGCCACAAAAAAAAAAAAATCCCAGCTGCCTCGCCCAAACTTCTCTACCTGGAGCCATCAAGTCTCTGCCTGTCTCTGTGTTCCTGACCTCCTTTCTCCAGCTGGCCAGTCCAAAACCCGCCTTCCCACAGAGGCCTTCCTGAACACCCTGTTTAAAATGCAAATAGTGGCATGAAATCTCCCAGTGTCAAAAGGTTAGAAACGAATCCAACTTTTTTAGTGTCGACTTTTCAGGCTAAACAACACTGGGTCAGGCCACCAGTTTGTGGTCCCATAGGTAGCGAGCAGGTAGAGTTCTCGGTACCCCCCCCACACACACACACCCTCACCAAAATGACTAGCCAGTGGTCCCAACCCAACTTTTGTTTTAATAACCCACCTCTACTTAACTGAAATGCCACCTTCATCATATTCTAAATTCCCATATTTATTTGGGTTTATTTCTAGACTCTATTTTTCTATTCCTACTCATATTCCCAAACTGTTTGAATTATGTAAGATTCATCACGCATTTTTTTTAATTTCAAAACATTATGGGGTTTCAAGTGTTTGTGGTTACATGTATCGATTTTGTTATGCTTGAGTCAGGGTTATAAGCGTGCCCATCACCCAGATAGTGTTCATTGTACCCGTTAGGTAGGTTTTCGCCCATGCCCTCTTCCTCCCCCTCCATAATACATTTTAATTTCTTATAGAATCTTCATATCAATCGCTATTTATAATAATGCTTTTCCTTTCACACTTTTCCTAGCTATTTCACATGGTTTATATTGTAGAGGAACTTAAGTGTTATTTTGTCAAATTCCTCCTAAAAATTCTGTGTTTTGATTGGGATCGTAGTGAATTTATAGGTTCTATTTGGGAAATTGATGTAATTATAAAGTTTAAGCTTCTTATTCAAGATCAGTGTAGTATATCTTTCTATTTATTCAACTTTTGCTTAATAAATCTCATTATAGTTTCAAGGTTTTCTTCATATAAACCCTGCACAACACCCATATCTCTTGCCATATTTATTCATGGATATTTCATCTGTTGTTCCATTGTGAATGGAACTTTTTTCCTATTACGTTTTCTAGCTGGTTATTGTTAGCATAAAAGATAACTATTAATTTTTATATACTACAGTTTTTTAACCAACCATTTTACCAAGTTCTTTTTTAGTTGCTAATACTTTTTAAATACTTCTCTTAGTTTTTCCAGGTTTATACTCACATGCAAAAATAGTTATTGTGGCAACTTCCTTTCCAGTGTGTATGCCTTTTTTCCCAATATGTATATCATTGTCTCCGAGGCAATGAGGAATAATTGTGGTGATCGTGGGCATCTTTTTTCTTATTCATGGCTTTAACAAGAATGCTTTTTTAACTTTGCAGCGTGACATTCGTTTTAAATGTATGTGAAAGAAGTATCCATCTATTCTGAATTTAAATCAGGGATAGGCATGAATTTTGTCAAATGGATTTTCATTCAGTGTCTATTGAGATGATCCCAAGAAGGATTATGCTGGTTTGACTACCCCCTCCTGTGAGACTCCCTCACCCCCCACCCCACAACTCAGTAAGGAGCAGGTGCCTCCAGAGTTCGAGGCCTCCAAAGACAGGTCCACCCACTATGGAACAGCTCCCCTGGGGCTGTGACATGGCCCTGGTGAGATTTAAGGGAAGCTCCTTGAGCTCCAGCTGTCCCTGGTAAGACACCTGCCACTGTCAAGATGACATTGTCTAGGAGGCCAATTTCCAAAGGAGGGACTTTATTCACGTAAAACTGATCACACAACTTTCCCTAAAGACTTTCAGGACTGAACCTATCAAGCCCTATAACCCTGTTTACCTCCCTTCCTGCCCTCCTCATATCCCCACGTGAAAATGTTCTGCCACAAAGGCTACTCAGTCCTCCACCTCTCCATACCCGTGCCTGCTGGAGCTCCTGCTGTCACCCACCAACCCCACTAGAGAGGACACGCAAGCTCTTCTCTGAAACTTCCCACCACCCTCTTGCTCAGAATCCAGACACTGCTTCCCCAGGAACCCCTTCCAATGGTGGTTGTTTGTGCTTCCACAAGCCACCGTCTGGACAGCGGCAGGTGTCTTTCTCGTTCTTCACTGCCATCTCCAGGCCAGTTCTCCTCCATCTTTCCTCGAAGTCGCCAGCTTCTCTGAAGCACATGCTACCTGTTATCCCCCATTGCAGTTACCTATCAGCCGTCCTGTCACCCCACTGGAGTGATTCTTTTTTACTGTTCCTGTCATTGTTCTTGGTCACTTCATCATTCACATAGATGATCCATGCACGTTACTCAGCCGTTCATATCCTTGAACTCCTCATTTCTCCTAGCTGTACACCTGTCATTCCCTATAACTGTGTCACCTTCCCACTCTCAGATTGCCTACTGCTATCTTCCCACCCCCTACCCTAGCACCACCGCTACAAGATTATTTCAGCCTCATCAATAACGTCTGTGCATTGACTTCTTTTTTTTGTTTTCTAAAACTTCTCTCTAATTTTAATTGTCCTATCCTTTTTTTATTATCCAGCATAGATTCCAAATTTCATCAGTATGATCTCTCCCTTGCACACATCCTCAACTCCCTGTCTCTCATCCTTTGTGAAATTTACCTGGCAAAACCCCTATTTTCTCTGCCCACATGCACTGAAGCAGTATGACCTCACTCCTCAAAACGTTTACATTTCCTTCATTCCTTATCCCATTCTGCAAGATAACTAGTTCACACCATGGCATAGGCTGATGGGTGTCCCCCAAAAGCCATACTCCTTCCTCAGTAATAGAATCTTTAGTTGGACATATGGCTTCCCAAATTAAGACATTTCCCAGTTTACCTTGCAGCTAGATGTGGGTTTGTACCCAGATTTTAGCCAATGGTATTCATAGGGAATTTTCACGTGGCAACTTTTGGAAACTTTCTCTAAAAGATTATAGACACCAAACAGTTTACCCCTTCTCTTTTCTTCATTTCCCTGCTTGGAACATGGACATGACAGGGACAGCTGGATTTCAGACCATGAGGATGAGGGCTCTGTCCCAAGAATGGTGAAGTAGAAAGCTGGAAGCAACCTCAATCCCCAAGAACTTCGGGGAGTAGGGCTCCCATGTCAGTGCTGGATAGCCTACTTCTAGACTTCTAACTTATTTAAACTGCTGTTATTTTGAGTGTCTGTTACTCACAGAAGAATAAAATCATAACCAATACACACTTTCCTTAAACCTCCAACTCCTCCTTTCTACTCCCTACTCTCAACTGATGATCTGGTCTCATTGTGTTGAGAAAATAGAAGCAATCAAAACAGAATTTCCACCTCCACCCACCACCAAATCTATCAACCTGTCCTCATCTATGCACACATCCCCTGTCACTTCCCCGATGGTGGATGCACTTACTCTTCCTGTGCTCACTTGTGCACTGGAGCCTGCCTCTCCTGCCTTCTCGAGGGCTTTGCTCCTGCACTTAGCCTTCCCTCTCTTGCATCGTCAACATTTCCTGTTCTAGAAGATCACTCCAAGTGATATACAAATGCTTCACTTTCTCTCATATTAAAAAAAAAGAAGAAGAAACACAAAACCCTATTGTTCTCCAGCTCCCATGCCATTTTCCTCTATTGCTTCACAACAAAACCCTTTGCTTAACAGGTTGTCTATTCTCAAATTCTCCTTTTCCTCTCCTCATATTCTTTCTTGAACGTAATTCCATCAGGCTTCCATCTCCACAGCATCATGAAAATATTCTGATCGAGGTTACTGAAACCTCCGCCTTCCCAAATCCAGGAGTTAATTCTCGGACTTCAATACCACTAGACATCTGAGCAGCGTCCAGCACACTTGGTCAACACCTGTCTTCAGATATTGTCTTCGGTTAGTTTCTGGGATAACACTCTCTTTTAGTTTTCTTTCTGCTTCACAAGCTTGCTCTTTCTCTGTCCCTTTAGTGGTTCTTCCTAATTTCCCTAACCTTTACGTGATTTGTGCCCTTGGACTCAGGCCAAGACCTCTTCCAATTCCATCCAGTCCTGTGGCGTTAGTTGCTATCTGTATGCTGATCACTTAACATTTTATATCTGTAGGTCTGACCTCTTCCCTGAACTCCAGACTCACGTAGTCAACTGTCTGTTCAACGTCTCTTATTAGATGACTAATAAGCATTTCAAACTTGACATAACCAAAATCAAATTCTTGAAAATGCTAGATTCATGCAAGGAGGAAAGATTGGGCTGGCCGCAGAGGGACATGTCCACACTGACACTGAGTATTCTTCCCCCAGGCAGGACCATTCCAACAGATGGCTCCTCCATTCGCCTACCTCCCCAGGGCAAAAACCCTCGGAGTCATTCTTGATTCCTCTCTCTCTCTCTCTCTTTTCTGCATTCTTGACATTCTTGTTGATGGCCCCTGCCTTCTGCCCCACCCAGACCCACCTTTACCACTGTCTAAACTGTCAGCACATCCTGTCGACTCTACCTTAAGAATGAGTCAGGAAACTAATTACTTTTCCTAACTCCATTGCTACACTCTGTGTCCAAGCCATTATTATCCCTTTTTGGGAGAACTGCAAGGGCTCCATACCTAATCTGTTTCGCAGCTACCTCTGTGGTCTCACCTGTGACACCAGTCACCGCCCTCCCCATCTCCCACTCTGCTGCAGCCACACTGCCTCCTTGCTGGTCTTCTCACGTGCGGAGCATGCTCCTGCCTTGGCCCCTCTGCACTCGCGGCGCCCGATGTCTGCAATGTTCTTCCCCCAGTGATTGACATTTCCCTCCCTCACTTCATTCAGGTATCTGCTCAAAAGGCATCTTGTCAGAGAGACTGTCTCTGACCAACCTATCAAAATTAGCAGCCCCCCTTCTTCCATCATCTCTGTCTCCTACGTTGTCTTATTTTACTTCATAGCATTTAGCACACCACCACTTGCTATTATACTGTTTCGTACTCATTTCTTCCTTTGTCTATTGTGTATCTTTTCCCATTGAAAGTATAAGTTCCACAGAAGTAGGGACTTTGTCTTCTTCCCTTCCTGCTTATCTGCAAGCACCCAGAATAGTATCTGATAATAGAGGCATCAGGAATATTCATCATTCCATGTGTTCTTTAAACTAAGAACGACATAGGCTGAACTAAGCTTCAGCAAGAGGTAGCCGGGGACAGAATGTGAACTGTTGATGCCCAACCCCTCACAAGAAAGAGCCTCTGGCTGGGGGCTTTGGGGGGAGGAGGTCCTCTGTTTTCGGTTGTCCCTATCTGGAGTGCAGTTTCCCTCTCACTGGGCTTGGACAACAAGGGGACAGGTAGATCTTGGGTCGAATTCCAAGACTCTCACTTTTCTTAACAAGTTTAGTAGATTTTCTTGAATAAATGCTTCTTTCATTTGCTGCATACCATTAGGGCCACTTCCAGAGATTTTTAAACGATTGCTCTGTGAAATAATTTTCACCAGCTTTGCCCGGGGGTTAGGGGGGCGTGTAAGAAAGTTCATGGATCTCTTACACTTTCATGGTGGAAGTGAAACTTCTATTTTAACTAGGTCATCTTGTTTTTATTGCGTGATCCTGCTGGGATATATCACCCTTGCAATTTTGTTTGTTTATCAATACTTCAAGCGTAGAGGATTGAGTCAAGCATAGTCCTCAGTGTATGGCATGTCACCATACTATCATCTGTGCAGGGCCTCTCTATTGTATCAAGTTTTGAATTTTTCTCCCTTTATTCTAATTCCTCACTCCCATTCCAGTTCAACCTCACAGGCAACCAGACTGTTGTGTTTATCGAATATCCCTTTGCTCCTGGTGTCACTCAAAGTGTGTATTTCTTTCCATCCCATCTTCTTTATCTGTCTTGTTTTTCACTTAGCACTGTTTCTACCATCTATCCGTGAATATATCCAATCGGCTGCTCTTAAATGCCACATGGTATTCCATGGGGTGCATCTGCCCCATGAAATCTGCCCTCACTCCCAACAAGGACCACCCAGATTTCCTTCAGCTCTCTCCACCACAAATAGCATGGCGATATCCACCATGACATCCACTTGTCTTCCTGTGGAACCGTGTGAGAACTCATCTTGGCGATATTCCTGAGTGGCATTGCTGGACACAGAGTATGCTCGGGGGTAATTTGCCTACGTGTGTCCCGACTGTTCCCCAGAACAGCTGCGCCACTCCATGGCCCTGCAGCTGTGTACGAGGGCTCTGATCATCCCACCTTCCCACCAACACTTGGCATTATCCTAATTGCGCCAGTCTAATAGGTTTAAAGTAATGTGTCGTTGTTGTTCTAATTTGTATTTCTTTGATCGCTAATTAATTTCTGCATCTCTTTATATGCTTATTAACCTCTAGAGTTTCTTCCTCTGTAAATGGCTTGTTCGTATCTTTATAGCTGCCTCTTTTTTCATGTGTACTATGTGTTTGGTACCATACTGAGTGCTTTATATGTGCTATATCACTCAATTCTTATAACAACCTCACGATGCAAGTAATACTATCAGCTCCTCTTTTTTTAAGACTGAAACTATCACGTAGAAAGTTTTAGTCACTCTCCCAACGTTGTATGCATTTAATACATTTAATTCATTGCCGATCCATGACTCAAACCCAAGTCTCTCTGCTCTCAAACTCCTCTTCTTAATCACAGCGCTATACTGACCTTCCCTGCTTCTCTGCCCAACAGATGCACCCCATAATGACTGAGGACTGGGCAGGACAGTTGGAGTCGTTTTAGAAGGTTTGAATGCATTAATTTCTTTAACAACTATTTATCAAGTACTACTAAAATGGTGAAATAAATTAGGCAGAAAAGTTCTCTTTTCATAGAGCTTAGGGTCTAATAGGGAAGACAAATACACAATCATTTATGAATTACAATTGTGGTAAGAGTTATTAAGAAGTACAGATGGAGCTAATCAGTCTAATTTTGCTGAGTGACATTTAAGACAAGATGAAATAAGAGCAAAGGTGACATAGTCAGAATCGATGAGTTAACAGAAACCTCAAGTCAACAGAAGCCATCAGGGAGAGAGATGCAGACAAAGAGGAGGAAGGTCAGAGAGGCAGATGAAGCAAAAGTATGAACTACTCTTGAGATTACTGCTGGTGATCATGTTTGTTGATACAATCACTTTGGAGAACAATTTGGCAATATATAGTAAAGCCGAAAAGTATATATCAATTGTGGCTCTATAGTGCAGCAATTGATTTTCTGCCTCTAAACCCTGAAGACAGTGCCACACACACATGCAAGGATATTCATTGCAGCAGGGCTTGGTATAGTAAAAAATTAGGGAGAAAAACTAAATGTTCATCAATAAAGGCATGAATAAATTGTGGTAGAGTCACACACAATAAAATACAATATGATCACTAAAAGAATGAGCTGGATCTATTACATGCATTGACATGAAAATATTTTAAAAAAATATAACACAGATATGTACAATATAAAAGATTTATACAGATGTTTAAAACCCAAACCAATACTGTATTTATTTTTTATTAATATACTTTTAAATGAAAAAATCATAAAAACAAGATCTGGATGAATGCAGAGAAAATTCACAATAAAGGTTTCCTCTGAAAGGGAGGTTGAGAAATTGAACAAGAAATGAGAAAAAAAGAAACGTTAGTGTTATTAAGATTCTAATTCTTTATTTAAAAAACTAAAGCAAAGGCCGGGCGCTGTGGCTCACGCCTGTAATCCTAGCTCTTGGGAGGCCGAGGCGGGCGGATTGCTCAAGGTCAGGAGTTCAAAACCAGCCTGAGCAAGAGCGAGACCCCGTCTCTACTATAAATAGAAAGAAATTAATTGGCCAACTGATATATATAGAAAAAAAAATTAGCCGGGCATGGTGGCACATGCCTGTAGTCCCAGCTACTCGGGAGGCTGAGGCAGAAGGATCACTCAAGCCCAGGAGTTTGAGGTTGCTGTGAGCTAGGCTGACGCCACGGCACTCACTCTAGCCTGGACAACAAAGTGAGACTCTGTCTCAAAAAAAAAAAAAAAAAAAAAAAAAAAAAAAAAAAAACTAAAGCAAAAAACACTTAGAATTCTTGATGGTGGGTATACTGATGATGTTGGTTAGTATTACTTTCTGAACATTAAATTAGTTTTTAATATACTTTTAAAACATATAGAGAAAAAACAAAATACCAATTCTAGTCTATTAAAAATGGCACAATATTTAAAATGTTAATACTCTATGTTGAAGAGAGTGCAAGAACGTCTTTTTCCAAAAGCCATTCTATTGCTATTGATGAAATCCTTCTATAGGGCAAGGCATTCAACTTGTAGAAAGTAATCCTTGGCATTTGTTAGGACCTTTCAGGTTTCAAAAACATGATATTCAGCCTACCTCAATGACTGTAGTTTATTGTGCCAGGAGAAAGTTAGGAACTAGAAACAAGGCACTGGTGATCTGGATACAACACAAATGTAGCCTCCTTGCTAGACAGTCATCCTCTAGAACCAGCATCTGTCACTCCTCTACTTGCTCCAGCAGTATTAGGTTGTAGGGCAACCAGGATCCATCCCTCTCATAGTGTTAGCCCTTGAGATGCTGCACTGAAACAGAGCAATAGTGAGAACTATTTTATGAGTCTTAAGAAATGTTATGGATCGTGACGCATTCACCATGCTGGGAAAGTTGAACAACAACTGAAGCCAGTGTGGACACAGAAAGAGAAAAACTAGCAATGGTTTTTAAGCTATTCCAGTAGCTTCTTCGGTCTCTTTCCGATGCCACGCACTTCCTTCCACAAGATATGACACATGCTCTTATCCCATGTGTTTGAGTCATACTTGGATGCACCAAGATTGGAAATGCCCTCTGAAGACCCCAACTTATTTAAAGTTTATATAGACCTGGATCTGATTTTCTACTGAAGGGATTTGAGATGTTATGGGTATTCTGAAGCAATGAGCTAGGAATTTTTTAAAAAAAGAAAAAATCATTATCAAATATGTAGTTATTCATAGCTATGTTGTTCTGAGAAGATAAAGTAAGTGATTGGCAGAAAATTGAGATGACAAACACTTGCCCAGCCATTCAGTTTCTATCCATGCACCCTAAAGACATTGCCACACACAGTGTGGTAGTTGCTCCTCAGTAGCCTCATAAACTGAATTAGGTAGAGCTATTGATCAAGTGTGATATTCTGGGATAGTGTATATAGCACAAAGATTAGATGTTTCTTGAAAGGTGAAAGTATCCACTAGTAAAACTCCCCAGGTTGATAGTCTTTGTTTCTGAGAAAACAATCAATTGGTCAACTTCTTGAAAGACCGAAATGTATCCAACAGCAGCAAAATGCACATTCTTCTCAAGTGCAAACAAAACATTCTCCAGGATAGATCATATATTAGGCCACAAAACGGGTCTTAACAAATTCATGAAGATTGAAATCATATCAAATATCTCTTCCAACCACAATGATCTGAACCTAAAAATCAATAGCAAGAGGAAAACTAGAAAAATTTTAAATATGTGGAAATCATAAAACACATTCTGAACAACCAATAGGTAACAGAAGAGGCCAAGAAGAAAATTTAAAAAAATATTTAGAGAAACAAAAATGGAAACACATCATGCCAAAACTTGTGGGATGTAGCAAAGGAATTTTAAGAGGAAAGTTTGTAGCTACAAATGCAAACATTAAGAAAAAAGAAAGATCTCCAATAAACAACCTAACTCTATACCTCAAGGAATTAAAGAAAGAAGAACAAACTAAGCCCAAAGTTAGCAGAAGGAAGGACATAATAAAGATTAGAGCAGAAATAAATGAAATAAACAATAGAAAATCATTAGAAAAATATCACCAAAACTAATTGTTGGTTTTTTGAAAAGATAAACAAAATTTACAAAACATTAGCTAAACTAACCAAGAAAAAAAGAGAAAGGACTCAAATAAATACAATGATAAATGAAAGCAAACACATTACATCTGATACCACAAAAATACAAAAGATCATAAGAGACTACTATGATCAATTATATGCCAACAATTACATGCCAACAAATTGGATAACCTTGATGAAATAGATAATTTCCTAAAAACATACAACCCGCTGAATCATGAAGAAATAAAAAAGCTGAACAGACCAATGAGTAGGAAGACTCAATCCATAATCAAAAAACCTCCCAACGAACGAAAGCTCAGGACCCAACTGTGTCACTAATGAATTCCACCAAACACTCAAAAAATAATTAATGCTAATCCTTCTCAAACTCTTCCAAAAATTGAAGAGGGAACACTTTTAAACTCATTTTATGAAGCCAGCATTATCCTGATACCAAAGTCAGATAAGAACACTACAAGAAAAAAAATTAAGAAAGAGGCTGGGAAGATAGTTGAGTAGAAGCAGCCTGTGCACATGCCACTTTCAAGGAGACGATCGAAAGTTGAAGGGAGATACCTACCTACAGGTGGCTCTTCTTGGAAAGAACATTGTAAAATCCCAAAGAGGCAATATGGGACATTCAGATCAAAGGAGAAGGTGACAGGGCAATTCATTCAGCAAGATCGAAGGGATCTGTGAGGAAGCATCAACACATGGGGAAGGTCAGGAGGACAGAGCCCTGGGGCTCCATACTTAACCTGTAGGCACTGTGGCCCAAGTTAGGAGGGGGCTCCCTCCACCCCCACAGACCTCTGGACTAATTGGAGAGCTGCTTAGAGTCTGTGCAGAGACATTGCATCAGAAAGCAGGTGCAACAGAGACCTGATGGCTGCAGATTCTGAGTTTCTGTACTGATGCCATCCTGAGCTCTCAGCTGCACAGTGCTGGGTCTGCATGGGACTCAGCTTTGCTGTAGTAGCCCATGCATTGCTCCTGCTGGGCTGGGGAGGAGTGGGCAGAGTGGATGTTCCCTCATGCCATGCCCTGTAACTAGGAGCCAAGCACCCATCTCCCACCAGAGCAGAGTCTGACCAGACGAGGTGCTTCAGGCACCACAGGCACCACCTAAGAAGCCTTGGGTAATTGCCTTAGCACGACCTAGGTTGAGGGAGAACCCTGGCCATCCAGCGGCTCTGGCCCATCTCCATTGTACCTGGGTCACAGGAACTGACCCCTGCCCATGCAACTTAGCATCTGCAGTCCCTGCACTGGTGGAACAGCCCCATGCCTGCACAGCTCTGCCTCTGTAATCCCCAGTTTGGGCTCTAAGGCTGTCACTGCATCCGGGCTCAAGGCTCCAACCCTGTGTCTTCAGAGCACATGCCAGGCCTACAACATTGCCCAGATTTGTCCCTGGACCCAAAGACCCCACTCCTGAGCCTTCATTACTGCTGTGGGGCTGGTGGAACAACCCTGAGGTCCAATACCCTTCCAAGGACCCCCCAGCCTTGAGCTGCCATTATACCTGGATCTGGTTCTAGCAAATATCCCCAGCCAAGACATCCATGATCACTGCCTAGATAGCCTCACCCAGATTCCATGGTCATCTCTGTGAGGATACCTTGGGCAGGGCAATCCCCCACAATACCATCCAGCATGGAGACATCTCACCAAGCCCCCAACTTAAACTTCCAACAACAATCTGGGGAACAACCCACCACCCCACACAAAGATTATCCAGCACCACCTTGAGTTTTGGCAATCATAGGGAAATGGGAAAAAATAGAACAACTGCACTACAGGCTTTCACAGCACCTGTCCCTCCCCTGTTGGATCAACATTCCAGAGTGGGACACAAAAGCACCATCTAAGGAGCTCCCGTTCTTCTAACTAAGCAGGAGAATTCCCAGCAAATGAGAACAGGTGCCCTGCAACCTTATGAGCCCTGATCCAAGAGAAGAGGATTGAGGTGAGAAGAAACCAGCAAAAAAAAAAAAAAAAAAAATCCTGGCAACAAAAAACAGTTTGACATCCCCAAGGAATCATAATGAAGCTACAGTAGTGGACAACAACCAAAAGGAAATTGTCAAAATTACAGAAATGGAATTCAGAATATGAATGGCAAATAAGATAAAAGGAATTGAAGAGAAAGCTGAAAACCAACAAAAATAAGCCAAAAGATATTTCAGGAAATTAATTTAAAAATTAAAAAGTTCACTAAAGAGTTAGACAACATAAGAAAGGATATAAGAGAACTTAAAGAAATAAAAGAGTCATGTAAGGAATTTCAAGTCACAGGGGAAAGCTTCAACAACAGACTAAACCAAGCAGAAGAAAGAATCCAGGCCTTGGAGACAAGGCTCTTGAGTTAAACCACTCATTCGAAGATGCAGAAAAGAGAATAAAAAAGACTGAGCAATCACGCAGAGAGATAAGGGACTCTGCTGAGTGAACTAATATACTAATTATAGGTATCCCTGAGGGAGAAGAAAAAAAGAGCAAAAAGCATGGAACATCTATTCAAGGGAATTGCTGAGGAAAACTTCCCTGGTATTGCCAGATATTCAGACATCCAGATACCAGATCAAACACTGGGAAGATTCATAGCAAATAGGACATCTCCAAGACACATAGTAATCAACCTGGCCAAAGTCAAAATGAAGGAGAAAATTCTACAAGCAACATGATGAAAGCAACAACTAACCTACAAAGGAAAACCCAGGTCTCAGTGGAGACCTTATAAACCAGAAAGGATTGGACCCCTGTCTTCAGTCTTCTTCAGCAGAAAAACTGACAGCCTACAATAGTGTATCCTGCAAAACTAAGTATCATAATTGATAGAGAAATAAAGACTTTTCCAGATAAGCAAACACTGAGGGAATTTATCACAACCGGATCTTCCCTGCAGGAAACACTCAAAACTGCATTATGCATGGATCAGCATAATAAATACCCACCAGTGTAAAATCAACCAAAAGCTAAAGCTCATAGCTCGTATAAAACAATAGCACAAAAGGGAAAACAAAGCAATAAGGTACTACCCAACGTGATGAACAGAACAGCATCCCACATATCAATACTATCACCCAGTGTTAGCAGTCTGAATGCTCCACTCAAAAGACATAGGCTGGTTAAATAGATGAAAAAACACTAATCATCAGGGAAATGAAAATCAAAACCACAATGAAATATCACCTACACCTGTTAGGATGCCTATCATACAAAAAAGAGAAAATAAAAAATGTTGGTGAAGATGGGGAGAAAAGTGAACCCTTATACTTTGTTGGTGGGAATGTAAATTGGTACAGCCATTATGGAACATAGTATGGTGGTTTTTCAAAAAATTAAAATAGGACTGCCATGTGAGCCAGCAATCCCACTACTGGGTATATATCGAAAAGAAATAAAATCAGTATGTCAAAGAGACATCTGCAATCCATGTTCCGGCACCATTATTCACAGCAACCAAGATCATGGAAACAACCTCAGTGTCTGTCACAGGATGAATGGATAAAGAAAATGTGATAAATAAACACAATGGAATACTATTTAGCCAGGAAGGAAGGAAGGAAGGAAGGAAGGAAGGAAGGAAGGAAGGAAGGAAGGAAGGAAGGAAGGAAGGAAGGAAGGAAGGAAGGAAGGAAGGAATCCTGTCATTTTCCACAACATAGATGAGCCTGGAAGGCATTAACCTAAATGAAATAAGCCAGACAAAGACAAATACTGTATGATCTTATTCATATAAGAAAAATTTTAAAAATTGAATTCATAGAAACAAAGAGTAGAATGATGGCTGCCAGTTGCATAAGGGTGGCAGAAATTGGGGGTATGTTGCTTAAAAAGTACAAGCTTTCAGTTACAAGATGAATAAGTTCTTGGGATCTAATATACAACATGGTGACCATACTTAATATTTTATTATGTACATGAAGTTTGCCAAGAGAGTAAATCTTATGAGTTTTCATTACAAAAAATAAAAAGAGGGGGAGAGGTAACTGTGAGGTGATAGTTGTGTTAACTAACTTGATTGTGGTACTTATTTCACAATCTACATGTATATTATATTATTATACTATGTACCTTAAATTAATATAATTTATTTTCCATTTAAATCTCAAGAAAGCTAGGGAAAAAGAAAAAGAAAAATTAAAATAAATGTAACTATATTATTCTGAAATAATTATGAAAATCAATAATCATAATTTAATGTGCTTCATGAATTTGAGTTATTTAGGACCTAGCTTTTAGTTATATGTTTAAATAGTTTTGATATTTATAAAGTTTTATGTGTAGTGAATTCCCTATTCCTGAATTTGCACTTTTGTTCCATTATAATCAAATGATGTACATCTTCGAGTAATTTTTCCAATTAGGAATATGATTATTATTATTATCAATAATAATAGCTAGTATTTTTAGAGCCTATAGATATGCAAAACATCCTTCTAAATGCTTTATGTGATTATATCTGTTAAGATTCAAAATAACTCTACATGAAATTGAAATTCTGTATAAGGCATTTATTATTATTGCCCTGATTTTATGCAATTTCCAAGCACTGAACAACTGAAAACTTTCTACTGTCTTTACACATAAACAACAGGCCAAAGTATATATTCTTGAGTCAACACATTTTCCATACAGGAAACCAAGTAAAAAATTTTAGTATTTAGTGTTGATGAGAAGTCAAAGGCCAGGAAGATTTTTGTCCCTTTGGCCGTAGCTGTTTTGTTGGTGGTGGTGGAGGTGTGGTGGTTTACTTTGTTTTATTCTCCTGCTAGGCCACCTAGGCGGTGGCATGGTGCACTTCCCATTATCAGCTCCTGAAACAGAGGAGCCTTGTGATCTACATATTCAGATTGTTCTTCATTTCTGGAAAGTTTTCTTCCATACTGTCTTGTGTATTGCTTCTGTTGCACTTGATGTTGATTGTAACCTGAAGATATCTGCACAGCTCTGTTTTCTGTCTTCTACATCTATACTATCCTTGTGACATTCGTCTGCATAATGTTCCCTGGTCCCCTGGTTCTCAGTGTCAAGAATGAGTACTGGTACTGAACTGATCGCAAACACAGAGCAACTTAATACAAACAGTTTATCAGATAAAATAAAGAATGAAAGTACAGAAGGAAGCTACACAAAGTGAAAATACATGCCAGAGAGAGTGCAACAGGGTCAGTCTCCATGTGTGGAGAAAGACCCTGGGGCTTGAGCACATGTTGTCTTTTATAAGCCCACTAGTTTGTCCCGCCTTTCCCTTGGCAGGATTGGTTGTCATTTCCCGCCTTTGGGGGTGACTGACAGGTTGGTGTTACATAACTGATCACATGATGGGTTACATAACATGGCAGGCTATATAACAATTTCCCTTTCTGCATATGTGTCTTTTCCAGAATTCTCCATGAACTCCACCCATTGTATGCTAATTAGATGGTAATGAACTCTAGGTCAGTTAAAAGTTGTCAGGAACATTTTACTATCTATGTTCCCACCAGGGAACAGCTTCTAGTCACAATTTGTTTCCTAGCTACAACTTAGTTCTTGCTCTCCACCCCAGCCACCTCCTTGCCACCTGTTTACCCTCCACCAAACCTAACACTCTCCTTAAGCCTGCTCTGCAATAGGGGATATTTTTAAAGTTTTTTTTTTTTTCCCCAAGCATTGCTGTTTTAATTTTCCACAAAGTCAGTTCTGTTCTTCATTGCTTCTAATGGTATTTTAGTTCTTTTATTGCCATTCTAGTATCCTTGGAATCCTTCCTTAAGTCAGCCTGTTTGCTTGGCACATATCCTTATGTAATCCTCTCACCCAAACTGTTCTCTCCCAGTGGATTTCTGGCCCTATTTCCAGGAGACCATGTTCTTGCATCTTGATGAAGACGTAAGCAGCTTATATCACTTGGAATGCTTTGGGTTGCAAACATTATAAAACCAACTCTGTAACAAAGCACTTTATGAACATTTTGAACAGAGCTTAGCTCCAGGTGTCAGTAGTTCTCTCCTTCTGCTCTCCTCAATTGTCGATTTCTTCCTTGGGTTGGCTCCCAAGATGGCTGTCAGAGCAACCAGAGCTGCCCACTCCATCCTATGCTACCACACAGAAAGAGAATCGCTACAACTCCTAAACAAAAATCCTAAGGTTCACTCTGATTGGTCTGCCTTTGAATCAATTACTGTGACCAAGGAAATCCCATGCACTGATTGGCTTAGGGGTCTTAAAGTAATCACTGTGAAACTGGCACAGAATCACCTGCCCCTACAGGTGAAGATGAACTTGGCTTAAGGAAGGGATTAACAGCCTAAACAAAACTCTGAGTATGGTTAGGAAAAGGAAAGAAGAGAATTAGTCAGTTGGTCGAAACTTGGCATAGGTCTTAGTTTTCTATAGCATTTTGGAAATTTTGTTAGTTTATTGGTCTGGTTTATACATGGAGATTTAAGTGGAGAATTCCAGGTGATTCTTCTCTTTTCCTCACCTCCCCCATATCTCATGCATCAGTAAGATCTATCAGCAATATCTCTAGAACATTTCCTGATTCTGACCAATCACTACCATGGGCTCTGTTTACCTCAATCCCAGACACTGACCCCTCTCACCTAAGGCACAATAACTGGCCCTGTGACAATTCATTCTTCACCAGGCAGCCAGAGTATTCTTTTAAAACAGTACCTAAAATATCTACTTCATTTAGAATGAAATTCAAAACATTAACCACGGCCTACAAGACCCTACATAAAATGGACTTCCTTTTATTTTATTCTAGCCAAAATGGCCTTTTTTTGGGTGCCAACTTGATTTCTACCTCAGCACCGTTGCACTAGCTATTCCCTGTGTCTCATGGGTTCTTCCAATAGAAAGCTAGAGAGACGTTTCCTGACCACTTCCTATAAAATCATGCCCACTCACTTTATACAATCATTCTATACTCTTCTCTTGTTTTCATCATGGCTTCTGTTGCTATATTGAAATCATCTTACTATTAATTTGTTTATGTGTTTGTTATCTGTTTACTTACCCCATTGTAACAAAAGTTTCGTGAGGACAGGACTTTCGTTTGTCTTGTTCACCACTATATTCTCAGTACTTATGAAGGTGCCTGGCACTTAGCAGTCACTCAATAAACATCTGTAGAATGAATGAATGAATGAATGAATGAGGATGGGTTGTGTGAGAGGTTGTTGTCCATGTTGAGCCAGAGGTTCATCCTATCCGTTTTGAAGTGTGTTAAGGGGTGGAGGTGGGTGTGATGGAGTAGAGGGTAGCAGCTTATGGCTACATTTCAAAGAAGTCTGTGAGGTGCACAGAGTCACATCTCAAAGCAGGAAAGAGTAGCGTCTTAGTCTCCCAAATCCCCCAACACCTCTCCCCTTCCTTACAAGAGAGCCTCCTACCTAACATGAAATGATCAGCATTAATCCAGAAGCAAGAGAGACAAAGGAAGCCAGACAGGAATTCCCATGCTTAGAGCTCATTTTCCAAGAATACATGAAATATACAGGAAACAAAAATTGATAGGAGGCTCTCTCAGGGGAGGGGGAAAATCAGTTACATACAATTCATGTAACAAGCCCTGGAAGGCTCATACATCTTCCTAGATTTATTAAATTTCATTTCAAAAGTTGGTATAAATCAGCCAACAAAATTCCTTTTCAAACCGTCTCAAATATCCTCCATTGCTGTTATTTAGAAGCTTAACTGCCATTTTCACAAAAGACATAACACTTTCCGTGGCATTCGACAGCCCATAACCCCCACTGATTTAGAGCCTCCATTTTGGCAATGGGCTTGAATGAGCCCCAAGAGAGTAAGGCCCAGAAGGCTGCTGTGGGGGATGGGTGGGGAGTTGGGAGGGCTGCTGGGGCTGGGGGGTGGGGGAGGGGGAGAGAAGGCAGAAAGCTAAACGCTCTGCCGGTGGCCAGTGGACTGGGAGAGGCACTTAGGGCACTAGGGGTGGCCCAGACATGCCACATGGCCCGTGGTGAAGAGCAGGAACCTCGTCACTAGGCAGAACTGGGTTTAAATCTCTGCATGGCTACTTCTTACAAGTGCGTCTCGGTTGGATTATCAAGCCATTTTGAGCCTTTGTGTTATCATCTGAAATGAGGAGCATCACCTAAATCATTGTGTTGTTGGGAGCATTAAATGAGATCATGCATGTAAAGCACTTAGCTAAGTGCCTGGCACATGTAAGCCTTCAATAAATACCATTTCTCAGGGGCCCTCCTGCCAACCGCACATCTGCTCTCTCTTGGGACAGGCAGCCTACTATCCCCCTAGATGAATTTATAGTAAAGCCTCATTAATTTGGACCTTACTCACTAAGAATTTATGATAATTCATCAGTGGCCTAAGCTGAAATTTACTTTTACAAGTGCTATATATATATATATATATATATATATATATATATATATTATATATATATATAAATAATAACAGGGAGGTAAAAATAAATTTATGAGGAGACTATTTAAGTTAACGAACCACTCACTGTTACTTTAGAAATAGCCATTTACATACAAATAATTGATGTGCTAATTACAAATGATTCTTATCTACACAGGAAAGCAAGCCCTTAATGCAAAGTGTAATTCAAATTATTGAAAATTTAAAAGTTGTTCAAAATTACAGTTTATTAGATGCTTTTAAGCAATTGATGTTATTAAAAGATAGGTAATTGACATTTTTGCCAGTTTTTAATATAGCTTTCCTGCTTATCGAAACACTGGCCATATTTAAAAGAACATTTTAGCCCAGCTCTGTCTAGAGGCATATGCAGGGAGGGAGGGAGGAATGTCGCCTCTGGCTCCACATTCCCTCCTATTTCTGGTGTCACTTTTTCTTTGTCATCAAAGTTAACACTGGTCCACACAATTACAATTTTCACAGCAAATAATGACCATTTTCCCACTGCTCAAGCCTCTATAACACGTTTTATTTTTATTCTGATAAAAACTGACATTTTTTGTAACTCTTGGTTTTTTTTTAAAAAAAAAAACAATCTATGGTTCATCCTTTGAGCTGGAGTTATTATGATTAAAGTGAGCAGCGAACACAGGCAAACACTGCTCATTTAGAAGCACTAATTCGGAATGAGACAAGCAGGAACAAGGGAAAGATGGAGAAGTGGTCAGCTGAAAAGAAACTATCTTCCGTTTGGAGAAAATGTAATCCTAGGGCTTGAACCAACTGGCAAAAGCAATGTTTTCCTGACTTTTAATAGAGAGCTTAAGAGACCTAAGAGTGGAAGAGACTGAGGGAAAACATGCCACACTCCAAGAATGTTTTTAAAAATAAATTAACGTTTGGTTATGAAATGTCACTTCCAGCCAAGATGGAGTAACAAGGATGAGATTTACCTCCCCACGGGAAACAAATTTTCAAAACAACAGAATATATGGAACAATGGTTTCCAGGACAATAGCCAACGAAGGGCAGGGATCACTGAGAACTGGGAAGGAAACAAGGGGAGCCCCAGGATTGCCCCAGCTGTCTGCCTAAAGAGAGATTTAACTCTGTGCATGAGGAAAGGGAGCCCAGGCACAGTCCAGAGGATTTTCTGAGTTGAGGAGGCAGAGCTTGGACTCTGGGGAGGCCAAGGCAGCTAGAGTTCAAGGGCGGAGTACCAGAGAGCAGAGCGCTGCACAGAGAGCTCTCCAGACATCTGCCAAGGCTGCAGCTGAGCTCTGACCAAAACGTGCGTGTGAAGAGGACCCACCCCCAAAGCTTATGCAGAGGTGGTGAGGAGTTTGAGGAGGGGTGAGGACAGGGCTGGCAACCAGGTCTCATATGAAAAGCTACTAAACGAGGCAACCTGCGAATGTTACCAGAATCATGTTCTGGACACGCTGGGTTGGAACGGGGAGCGATAAAGATGTCAGGCTCAGAAGGATGCCCCATATGGTGAGACAAAGGGGCAGATCAGTGCATGACCCACGGCAGGGCACCATTTCCCTGGAGCTCCTGGCACTCTTGCTATGCTCTTTTGTAGGCACATGAATGGCTACTTAAAGGGCTACTGGGATAAATACTTGGAAAGTCCTAAGTCCATTTTAAGGACCTTAAAATTGCCCTCCATTATACAAACCAACCTTACACAATACAATTTCTCTGTGTAGTGGAGAATTATTACTCATCTCCCTGCACCCCTCTGTTCTAGAAAGGGTGTCCTTTTCTCTGGTCAGCTGCATCTCTGTCTCCTAAAACCTGGATCTTGAACGTGAATGCCCACTGTCTTACATGAATCCATGGAGAGATTCACAGAATCTTGGTCTTTCTCAGCCACCGTGCCAGCACTGACCACAGGAACTGATCAGGAGGTGGACACATGGTCCGATCAGAGTTCTTCTTTGGAACTATTTTTCACACAAGAGCTGGGGGAAGAACTTTCTTCCTTTATGGTGGTAAATTTAGGATGCTGGGAGCCTAGAAACTGCTGGGAGCTGTGTCCTTAAGGAAAAAGCTTTTTGTGATGGATGCCTGAACTAATTCAAGCTGGTTTTCTCTCATCTATCTCAAAAGAAGAGCTGAGGAATACACTGTAATTCTTTGTATCTATTCTCTGGAGTAAAAGGGAATATATCTAATCCTTGCTCCCATGGCACTCCTTTAGATACAGGTCAAGTCTCCCTAGTTTGAAAATCTGAAATTCAAAATGCTCCAAAATCCAAAGGTTTGTGAACACCGACATGGCGCTCAAAGGAAATGCTCATTGGAGCACTTTGGATTTTGTAATTTTGGACTAAGGATGTGGAATGCAAATATTCCACAATTTGAAAAAGTCCAAAACACTTCTGGTCCCAAGCATTTCAGATGAAGGGATACTCAATCTTAAAAATAGGTATTATTTCCTTCTTAAGCTACATTTACTTTTTTCCAGAAAAAGTGTCCAGTTCTTTCAACTATTCCTACTATGCCATGGTTTCCAGGCCCCTCCCTAAACTTTACCCAGAGTGTTCTCTAGTTGTCTGGGACTCTTGAAATGTGTAAGCCCAATATGCAAGTTGCTTCCAACTTCATCTAAGCAGTGACTGGACCATACTTAGAGCAAAAATTCTTCTGTTACTACAACCCCTGACAAGGTCAGTAGTTTAGGCAGCTCCATTATTCTTGGTTAAGTGTGAGAATGTGATCATTCTGATCCCCAAGTTTTGCATGAATAGCTGCAAATCCAGGTATCCCCAACCCTAGAATTTGCAATTAACTCTGAATTAAAGACTTTACTGTTTCCCTATTCAGTGTCATCTCACTTTGTTGACCTCATGCTCCATCCTGTTATGATAATTTAAAATATTATTCTTTTATTTGTACTATCAGCCCTAAATATGAGAGAATCAAGCTTTCTTGGCCAGGATCATAAAAGGAACTTTTGGGGGGACTGTGGACATACTCTTTGCTTGGTCATACGAGTTCTTAAAAGGTAAACCTCTCTGCCAGGTGTGCAGGAGTGGCTGGTGTCTTCTTGCCATTTCAACTGATGAAAATGAGAGCTGCTTGATCTTGTATTTAATCCTATCCACTATCTATTAAAATTCACTAAAGCTTGCTAAGCCTCATTTCCTTGAAAGCCTATCAGGTTTCAGTTTCATCAAAGTCAAGTGTATTTAATTAATACAATTCAATGCATTCTGGAAGTGGTCAAGTTCTCCAAAAGGTACTCAATAAAGCTACTGGTGTTTTAATAGGAATTAAACATATGATACAATAGACAAAAATAAGCATGCTTTATACATGCCATTACTACCACCTCTTTTGCATACAATTGAATAAATTACCTTTTGCTATGAGATATTAATCCTCTTTGCTAAGTGAAGTAATTAGCATCTCAGATTCAGACTGCTAAGGAATGCCTTGGGAGCCAAACGTTAACAATCTTGCACTGGCATACTGAAGAGTAGACACAGACCTTTGGCAAGGACATCCCATTTGGTGATGGCAAAATTTTGCCCTTCTGGCTTGATCTGGGGCACTTAAGTTCCTCATCAGACGGCCTTCCCTGGTACTCTAGATTAC
Organism: Microcebus murinus; assembly: GCF_040939455.1. Classification (NCBI taxonomy): domain Eukaryota; kingdom Metazoa; phylum Chordata; class Mammalia; order Primates; family Cheirogaleidae; genus Microcebus; species Microcebus murinus. The sequence goes on from NC_134107.1 coordinate 93,986,973, forward strand.
AAGCAGAGATCAGATGTGTAGGCACAAGGTTACGCACAGGAAGCCCAGGGAGTTAGAGTCAAACTAAACCAGCAGGACAGGGTCAGCAGGAATTGTATAAGGAACTCATATGAATATCTCAGTCTCCATGCTTCAAGGGACTTCTCTAGAATGAGTTAAATGGCAACCCCAAGAAAGATATGTCTACGTCCTAATCACAAGAACCTACCTTACCACCTTCCATGTTAAAAGATTGAATGTTACCCTATTTGGAAAACAAGGGTCTTTGCAGATATAATTAAGTAGAGGATATTGTGATGTGATCATCTTGGATTAGCCAAGTGGGTCCTAAATCCAACGACTAAGGTCCTTATAAGAAAGATAAGACAGAGAGAAGAGGAGGAGACACACACGGAGCAGAAGGTGAGTGTAGACAAAGGCTGAGACGGGAGTGCTGCAGCCACAAGCCAAGGAATGCCGACAGCCACCAGACACTGGAAGAAGCAAGGCAGGATTTTTTCCTAGGGCCTCCAGAGAGAACGCAGCCCTGTCCACACTCACTTTGTGTCTTCTGGCCTCCATAACTGGGAGAGAATAGATTTCTGCAGTTTCAATCACCAAATTATGTCGATTTGTTACCAGAGCCACAGGAAACTAATATGCTTTCCATAGGCAACTGAGGCATATCTGGAGAGTGTAAAATGTAATGTTGCCCCCATCGTGTGCACCAAAAAGTGCACATTTCACAATCAGCCTGTAGCTGTTCTTCCCGTTACCAGCTGGGTCACTGTGTCCCACTGCCTCTGCCCTTCTACTGAGACTTCAAAGGCTGCCCACTGTCATCCCATGACTTGTTGCCTACTCAGGGCTATTGGCTGTTGATATTTATTTTAGCCTGATTTTATATTATATGGACATCCACCTTGATTTTATATGGATACACAGCTCCTGACTATGGTAGTGAGGAAATTGTTGAGTGGGTTTCGCTAATTCAACAGGCTCCAGGAAGGAATGGGAACAATGGCAAATACAGATGGCCAGAACTCCAATCTATAAGGGCCCTTAACACATAAGATGAGTAAATTGGAAATACAGGCTCATTTAACTCAGGGTTTTCACACTAAACTCCTAACATAAATGCCAAAAGTAAATTTGTTCCTTTCTCACCAGAGCAGACAAAATCATCAAGAAGAAATAAAGAAAACTGCTTATTTCCACCCCTCTCTGTTGAGTTTTTTTTTTTTTAATGCATACAAGAAAATACAGGCTGAGCCAATTCTTCATTATTATTATTTTTATTTCTTTTATCTCAGCACTAACTTTTTGAATCTCAAAAGTTTTTTTTCCTATTATCTAATCATTCCTTTCTTGTAACACCCAATTCTTTTTTCTATGGATATAATATTATCTAGAATTTCCCTCAGAGATACCAATAAAAGTTTTGAAAGTTTTTTCTGTTTTATTTTTAAAGACTTTTCCACTTGTTGAATTGCCTTCATTTGCTCAAAGATCATCAATTTTCTGTTTATGGATCTTGGTCTTTCATGCAGGTTTTCTTGGGGGCATGTTATAATCAATGGGATAGATTATCTTTTCCAAAGATGGCCACAATAATATCTTATATCCCACATGCTCTTTTGCAAGGTAATACATACCCCCATCAAGACGTGAAGTCGGTTTACCCTCTTGAATCCAGGAAGACCCTACGATTGCTTTGACTAATAAAAAAAAGGCAGAAGTGCACTGTGGCAGTGCTAGATATATAGCCTTTAACTGCCGTGGCATCTTGTGCTTTCTTTCTCTTAAAAACCAGCCTCCACGTAGCAAGAGTGATTGCCCTGAGACCACCATGCTGTGAGAAAACCAAGCCACATAGAGAAAGGCCAGGGAGAAGCAGAGCACTGGCCATGTGGGTAAGCAGCCACCTTGGACACCCAGCCCAAGTGAGCTTCAGAGGACTCTAGACACAGCTGCCATCTGACTGTAACTGTATGAGAGATCCCAAGGGAGAACCTCATAAGCCCAGACCATCTAGAGAACTATGAGAGATAACAATAAATTATTATTATTTTAAGCCACTGAGTTTTGAAGTTGTCTGTTAAGCAACAATAAATAGATTACCAAAACACTTGGTTTCTCATTCATACTAAAATGTGGCAATTGGAGGAATTTTGGTTGGCCATATTGGGATAGTGACCTTCATCCTAAGGAGACTGAACAGAGAGACAGCTGTTATCTTTTAAACACTAAATACTACAATATGGAGGGTTTTGCTTCAGAGTACCCACACCTACATCAGTTACCCTAGTTCTGATAGTTTTGTAGGGAAAAAAAAAAAACTATGATTTTTTTTTTCTTGGCCTGAGTCATCCTGCAACCTTCTCTTTGGGCAGGTTGGAAGCAGAAGAAGGAGGGATAGAGTGTGTCAGCTATTCCATGTACACACCTTAGCTCTGTTTCCACTGTAATTCCTGCTGCCTGCCTAGTCACCCTCTGAAGACTCTCTGGGACAATGAATGGGAGACACACTTTCTTCCCAGCTGTAGTCACGCGGGTGGGTTATCTCAGCTTCAGCTTCCACCCTCCACTGCTTCTCAGTCATGACTTCTTTGGCTTTCCATCTTCCAGAAATTTGTTGAGCTCTTTCTCAGGCTAATTCAACTCCTCCAACTCTGTTTTATGTGTGTGTGTGTGTGTGTGTGTATGTTGGGGAGAGGTATTCATTATTTTATTCTTTTATAATCATTTAAAATGTGCCTTTATAACATTTTAAATTTAAATAAAAATAAATGTTTTCACTCTACCTTCTTGAATCTAAGTTTTGTCTAAATTTAAAACTCTTTAATATGTCTCTTTAAAAGTTTTCTGTCTTGAATATTTGAAAACAAATTTTTTAATAGGTAAAAAGCAAAAAATATAGAAAATTGTGATTTCCATTTCCAATTTGAATATGGAATATTGTAAAAGCATCACTGTCAGCCTAACCACCAAAATAGGCAAGATAAGCTACAAAATCGTAGCTTTTTAAACTCATCATAGAAAGAGAACACAAAAAAACCGAAATGAAATAAACCTCAGAAAACTAGGATTCCCTTATAGGAGAGAAAAGAATGATGGCTCTTTTACTGCTGATGAGATGTCAGGAATAGTAGAAATTCACCAAAGTGTGGTGAGAAGAACATCTAAGGAAATTCTAAAGAACTTGTAATGGTCATATGTAGACTGACATAATAGATCAGAACCCTAAAAAGCCACCATCACAGAGCAAGTCTTCACCCACCCACCAATCCTATGGGTCTTCACAGTTTTGGGGAATAACATGTAGGCCAAACAAGAGGTAAAGGAGAGCTGAGAGATATCTGCTATGAGACAGATGAGACCATCACCAAATGAAAAGGCATATGCAATTTGTAATCAGGAAGAGGGACATAACAGGAGAGCTGAGAGAAATGCAACAGCAGCACCCTAGGCTCCTAGCCTGAAGGCAAGGAGAAGAGCTGAAATAACAAGTGCCTCAGGCACTCCGAATTTTAACCAAAGGGAGATTAGAGAGAGCAGGAAAAACTGAAAAATGGCCCCAAGGCATTCTAGACTTTCAACTACCAAAGACTGGGCAAGAGGCAGAAGATCTGAAAGGAACCTCTCTATTCCTACCAGGTCTTTACAGAGGATAGGAATGCTGCCTTAAGAAGACCCACAGGTAGAGTAACAGGATGGAAAATTATATCCACAGGATCAGAAAGAAGGGAGCTAGACACATGAGCAAAGAGAATTCTTTAGAGACTCAAAAGACCACAGTTTTTCTGTAAATCAAGGAGAGATATCCCACAACTCAGCTTATATCTGTTCTCCAAGCTCAGACATCAGTAAAGGAAATATCCTGATTCCACACTCAAAATATTTTAAGTCAGTGATGAAATTAAAATCAAACTAAAACCATCATAAAGACAAGACCAGTTCAACTATAGCTCTAGTGGCCTGAAAAAGAGAGTATGCTTCTCTTTAAAAACAAATATTATTTACTTCAGTTTCTCCTTATCATTTATATGAAATGTCCCCAAAATAAAAACTTACAGATATAAAAAAAAAAAGAATGAAAATGACACACATGGTCAAAAGAGAAAATAGTCAATAGAAGCAGACACAGAGATGACCCAGAGGACAGACAAGGACTTTAAAAGAACTATACTAAAAATGCTAACAAATCTAATGGAAAACATATATAAAATGGATGAAGTGATGGAACATTTTAGCAGAAATATGAATACTATAAAATAGAACTAAATAAAAAGGATAGAAATGGAAATACAATATCTAAAATGAAGAATGTATTGGATGGGCTCAATAGCAGAATGCACACAAGCAAGGAAAGGATTCATGACCTAGAAGATAAGTAAAAAAGACAATATTCAAACTGAAATATAAAGACAAAAAAATAGGAATAAGAAAACCAAAGAGGACATTTAAGATGGATGGAGAATCAGTAAGAAATATAAACCCTGAACAGAACAATAATGAATAGCAAAAGGGAAATATTAATAAAAATCTCCCAACAAAGAAAAAGCCCTGGACCAGATGGATTCACAACCAAATTCTACCAAGCCTACAAAGAAGAACTCACTTATCCTATTAAAACTGTTCTTTAGCATCAAGAAAGAGGGAGTCCTCTTTAATTCATTCTATGAAACCAGTATCACCCGAATACCAAGACTAGGAAAGGACACAATAAAAGAAGAAAACTACACACCATATTCCTCATGAACATAAATGCAAAAATCCTCAAAAAATACTAGAAAACAGAATTCAAGAGCACTTCAAAGAGATAATTCACCATGATCAAGTGGGTTTCATCTCAGGGATGCAAGGTTGCTTTAATATACACAAATCAATCAATGTGACTCACCACATAAACAGCATTAAAAACAAAAACTATATAATCATTTCCACAGATGCAGAAAAAGCATTCAATGAAATCTAGTACCCTCTCATGATAATAACCTGCAACAAACTAAACATACAAGGAACATACCTCAAAATAATGAAAGCCATGGATGACAAATCCACAGCCAATATCATACTAACTGGGGGAAAGTTGAAAGCATCCCCCCTTGAGAACCAGAACAAGACAAGGATGCCCACTCTCAGCACTTCTATTCAACATAATACTGGAAGTCCTAGCCAGAGCAATCAGGCAAAAGAAATAAATAAAGGGTATTCAAATCGGGAAAGAGGAAGTCAAACTATCATTCCCTGATGATATGATCTTATGCCTAGACAACCCTGAAGAGTCCACCAAAGACTCCTAAAGTTGATAAATAAATTCAATAAAGCCTCAGGTTATAAAATTAACATACACAAACCAGTAGCATTTCTATATACAGGTAGTAGTCAAGCTGATAGTCAAATCAAGAACTCAATATCATTTAAAATGGCTACAAATAAAATATAATATCTGGGAATATACTTAAACAAGGAGGTGAAAGATCTCTACAAGGACAACTACAAAACATTGATGAAAGAAATCATAGATGACACAAAGAAATGGAAAAATATCCCATTCTTATGGATTAGAAAAATCAATATTGTTAAAATATCCATACTTCCAAAAGTGATTTACAGATTTAACACAATTTTAATCAAAATGCCAATGTCATTTTTCAAAGGTCTAGAAGAAATAATCCTAAACCTCTTATGGAACCAAAAAAGAGCCTGAATAGCCAAAGCAATCCTAAACAAAAAGAACATATCTGGAGACATCATATTACCTGAATTCAAATATTCTACAAGCCTAGAGTAACCAAAATAGCATGGTACTGGTATAGCAATAGACATATAGATCATTAGAACAGAATAAAGAACCCAGAAATAAAGCCATATAGTTATGACTAACCAATTTTTGACAAATCAGACAAAACATACATTAGGGAAAGGAAGCACTATTCAATAAATGGTGCTGGGAAAACTGGATAGCCACATGCAGAAGAATGAAACTGGATCTTTATCTTTCAGCATACACAAAAATTAACTTAGGATAGATTAAGGATTTAAATTTAAGACAAGAAGCAAAAAAGAATTCTAGAGGAAAATGTAGAAAAAATTTTCTGAACACTGGCCCAAGCAAAGAATTTTGACTAAGACCCCCAAAGCAAATACAGCAACAACAAAAATAAATAAATGGAACTTAATTAAACTAAAAAGTTTCCTCATAGGAAAGAAAATAATTGACAGAGTAAATAGATAATCTACAGAATGGGATAAAATATTCCCAAACTATATATCTGTCAAAGGGCTAATATACACAATCTATGAAGAACACAAACAAATCAGCAAGCAAAAACAAACAACCTTATGAAAAAGTGGGCAAAAGACATGAACAGAAGTTTTTCAAACTAAGATAGACAAATGGCCAACAAACATGAAAAAAATACCTAATATCACTAATCATGAGGGAATACAAAATAAAACCATGATGAAATACCACCTTACCCCTGTCAGAATGGCTATTATTTAAAAATTAAAGAACAATAGATGTTGGTGCAGATGCAGTGAAAAGGAAACCCTTACACATTATTGGTGGAAATTTAAACTAATACAATTACTACAGAAAACAGTATGGGGATTTTTCAAATAAATAAAAGTATACCTACCATTAAATCCAGAAATCCCAGTATTGAGTATCTCCCCAAAAGAAAAGAAGTAATTTTATAAATAAGGCACCTGAACCTGAATGTTTGTCGAAGCATAATTCCTAATCGCAAAGATATGGAATCAACATAGATGCCCATTAGCTAATGAGTAGATAAAGAAAATGTGATATATATATATATACACACACACACACACATACACACACCATTGAATACTACTTAGCCATAAAAAGGAATTAAATAATGTCATTCATAACAACTTGGATGGAACTGGAGACCACTATCATAAGTGAAGTATCTAAAGAATAGAAAAATAAATACCATATGTTCTCACTTATAAGTGGGAGCTAAGCAAGGGATATATATGGTCATAAAATGGTGTGTTGAACATTGAAAATTAAGAAGGGGAAGGTGGAAAGAGAGTGAGTGATAAAAATCTATCTATCAAGTACAATGTATATTATTCTGCGATAGGTACACTGAAATCCCTGACTTAATCATGATACAATTCATTTATATAACACAAAACATTTATACCCCCTAAATTTTTAGAAATAAAAAAACTTATTGATGTAAAGATAACAAAACTTCCTAAATATAATATCATAATACTTTCCAAAAAATTGCACAAAAAATCATACAAAGTAAAACATAACATCAATAAGATAAAAACAAGCAACAACATTTTTTAATGGGCAAAAGACTTAACAGGAACTTCACAAAATAGGATAACCAAATGACCAATTAGCACATAAAGAGATGCTCAACAGCAGGAGTCCTCAAACTTTTTAAACAGGGGGCCAGTTCACTGTCCCTCAGATCATTGGAGGGCCAGACTATAGTTTAAAAAAAACTATGGACAAATTCCTATGCACACTGCACATATCTTATTTTGAAGTAAAAAAACAAACGGGCAAAAACACCCGCATGTGGCCCGCAGGCCGTAGTTTGAGGACACCTGCTCAACAGTATTAAGCTACCTATATATAGTCATCTGTATCTGTGGATTCCACATTCATGGTTTCAACCAACCATGGATTGAAAATAGTAAGAAACAAAAATTCTCTGTACTGAACATGTACAGACTTTTTATTGTCATTTGTCTCTAAACAAGAGTATAACAACTATTTACATAGCATTTATATTGTATTAGATAGTAAGAATAATCTGGAGATGATTTAAAGTATATGCGAGGATGTGCATAGGTTTTATGCAAATACTACATCACTGTATATCGGGGGCTTGAGCAGATGCAGGTTTTGGTACCAGAGAGAGGTCCTGGAACCAATCCCCTATGGGTCCTAAGGAACTACTGTACATACTTCAAAGTGGCTAAATTTTTTAAACTAACAGTACAAAGTGTTGGAGAGGATGAGGAGTAAACTAAAATTTTGTACATTGAAGGTACGTATGTTAAATTGATACAACCACTTTGAAAAACTATGTAAGTAGTATCTACTAAACCTGAATATTAATATTTGCATACTATATGATTTAGCAAGTAGGCGCCTAGATATGTATTAATATGTATCCAACAGAAATGAATTCATATGTGCAAATATAGAGATGAACAAGCATATTCATGGCAGTTTTACCAATAATAGACTGAAACTGGAAGCAACACAAACATCTATCAACTGGAGAACACCAAAGGAAAAACTATTTCTTCTACTTATAACATTGCTGATGCCAAACTGACAGGCTTTCCACATCCAGAAATTCTATGCTTCTGTGTGGACACCAACTGTGTGTCCTATAATTTAATTTGAATCGACACTAACTATCCAGACTTACCACAGATCCCACAGGTTAAAGGTTCAGTCCCATAAGATCCCTCTTATTTCAGATGCCAATCACAAGTAGTAAGTCCTCAGGTTACTCACATTTTTGTCCAACATCTACAAGTTGGGGGTTCCCACAACCCCTCCTTCAGTTTCAATAATTTCCTATAATGGCTCATAGAACTCAGCAAAACACTTTACATACACTTATCACTTTATTATAAAGGATACAGATGAAGGGGTACACATGGCAAGGTCCAGAAAGGTCCCAAACACAGGAGCTGCTGTCCCAAAGGGTTGGGGTGAACTACCCTCCCAGCAGGTGGATGCATTCAGCAGCCCAGAGGCTCTCTGAATGCCATAGTTAAGGAATTTTTATGGAGACTTCATCACATAGACATGATTTATTATTAACTCAATCTCTAGCCCCTCTTTCTTGCCCAGAAGTTCAATGGGTAGAGCTGAAAGTTCCAAGGTTCTAATCATGGCCTGGTCTTTCCGAGAACCAGCTCCTACTTGAAGCTATGCAGGAGCCTACCAAAGAATAGACCAAAATATGTTATTATCACTTAAGAAATGCATATAGATGTAGGGGATCTGTATAAGACATTCCTAACATCCACCATAATCAGGAAATTACAAGGGTTTTAGGAAGTCTGTGTCAGGAACTAGGGGGAAAGACAAAACATGTATTTCTTATAATGTCATAAATACCTAAATCAAGGATGATATATTCATAAATGGAAATATAATACTTAGCTATATGCAATAATCTTCTAGAATTCATTTTGAGCAAAAAGGTCAGATACAAAAGACTATGTACTTTATCAGCTCATTTACATGAAGTTCAAAAGTAGACAAAACTAATTTGTAGTAACAGAAGCAGAATTGGAGGGATATTTACTATAAGATGACATGCAGGATGTTTCTGAGTGCTAGCAATAGCCTAGATCTTGATCTAGGTGGTGGTTATCAGGGTTTGTTTACTTTAAAAATTCCATCACATGAAATTTTTCTACTTTATATATATCATACTTCAATTATAGGTGCTTTTTAAACTAGCACTGAAAATAAATGAATAAAATTCCCAACTCAAAAGGCAAGAAAAAGAACAACAAATTGAACAAAAAATGCAGAAAGATTAAAAAAACCAGACATTATTGAGATAGAAAAAGAAAACAGTACAAGTAATAAATGAATAAAAATTCTACTAGCTTAAAAAAATCAATGTAATAGACAAGCCACTACCTAATCTAATCAATACAAAGGAATAAAGCACAGGGAAGATGGTAGAGTCGGAAGCACCAGGAATCTGACTCCCTATCTAGACAACAATTGCAATGGCAGAATCCATCATAACTATTTTGGAACTCTGTGGTCTATTTAAGGCTTGTAACTTGCAGGAGAAGACTTGAAGGGTAAATTGTGCTTTGTGTCAGCCAATTTTCAGCTCTTTGCACAGTAGCAGCTACCTATCCCCCACTCCCAGGTCTATATCAAGCAGATGAGCTATTATTATTGTTAAAAAAGTTTGTGACTCTACTTTTTGGGTTTCTACATAATTTAAGTGACTAATACATTCAGAATTATTAGTCTAAAAGGTGGTATTATTGTAACTTTGGTTTGTAACTCCACATTTTGTTTTCTACATAATTTTAGAGACTAATGTATTTATAAGAATTGTTAGTTAATTAGGGTCCATACAATGTATAAAAATGTAATGTGACATCAACATACAAAGGGTGGGGAGGGAACTGTAAAGGAGCAAAATTTTTATATGTTATTAAAGTTAAACTATTATAAACTCAAATTAGAGTGTTATAACTTCAAAATATTAAATAGAATCCCCATAGTAACCATAAAGAAAATAGCTATAGAATATACACAAAAGGAAACTGAATCATTTCACTATAAAAAAAACTAACACAAAAGAAGACAGGAATATAAGAAATAAAGGATAGAAAATCTATAAGATGCATAGAAAACAAATACCAAAATGACATAAATCTCTCTTTCTCAGTAATTATTTTAAATGTAAATGGATTAAACTTTCCATTCAAAAGACAAAGACTAGCAGAATGAATAGTAACACATTATCTAAATATATACTATCCACAAGAGATTCACCTTAGATCCAAAGACACAAATAGATTTAAAGTGAAAAGATGGACAAAGATACTGTATGGACATAATAATCAAAAAAGAGCAGAGGACAAGGGTGACTATTTAAATATCAGGCAAAATAGACTTTAAATCAAAAAGGTTACGAGAGACAAAGAAGAACATTGTATAGTAATAAAAGGTTCAATATAGCAAGAAGATATAACAATTGTAAACATTTACAGACCTAATAACAGACCATCAAAACATATAAAGCAAAAACTGACAGAATTGAAGGGAGAAATAGACAGTTTATACAATAATAGTTAGAAATTTCAATATCCTATTCTCAATAATATATAGGAAAAAAAAAACCAGACAGAAGATAGGTAAGGAAATGGAGGACTTAAACACAATACACCAACTAAATCTAACAGACATACAGAAAATACAACCCAACAACAGCATACATTTTATTCTCAAGTGCACAAGGAACATCTTCCAGAACTGATTACATGTTATGACACAAATTAAGTTGCAATAGATTTAAAAAGATAAATATTATAAAAACTATCTTTTCTGATCACAACAGGATAAGGTAAGACAATAGCAGATATAAAACTGAAAAACTCACAAGTTTGTGGAAATTAAAGAACTCATTCTTAAACAACAAATGGATCAAAGAAGAAATCACAAGATAAAGTAGAAAATACTTTGGGACAAAATGAAATGAAAACACAACATAACAAAATTATGGGACACAATGGAAGCAGTGCTAAGGGTAAGAATTTAGAACTATAAATGTTTATATTAAAAAACAAGAAAGATCCAAAATCAATAGCCTAACTTTACAACTTAGGAGACTAGAAAAAGAAGAACAAATTAAAAATAGCAGAATAAAGTAAATAATAAAGATTAGAGCAGAAATAAATGAAACAGAGAAAATCAATAAGACCAAAAGTTTGTTCTTTGAAAATATCAACAAAATTGACAAAACTTTAACTACATGGACTAAGAAAAAAAGAGAGAACACTCAAATTATTAAAATCAGAAATGAAAGTGAGAATGTTCCTAGTGATTCTACAGAAATAAAAAGGATTATAAGAGAGTATTATGAGAAACTATATGACAACAAATTGGATAACCTAGATAAAATGAACAAATCCCTAAAAGCACAAAATCTACCAAGACTAAATCATGAAGAAATAGAAAATCTGAATAGACTCATAGCTAGTAAGGAGATCGATTCTGTAATCATAAATCTCCCAAAATGAAAAGCTTTGGACCTGATGGATTCACTGGTGAATTCTACCAAACATTTAGAGTAAAACTAATACTTATCCTTCTCAAACTTTTCCAAAAAAATTGAAGAGGAATACTTTCTAACTCATTCTATGAGGCCAGCATTACCCTGACACCAAAGCCAATCAAAGACATGCAAAAACGAAAATGACAAATCAGAAAATATTAGCAGACTGAATTCAGCAGCATGTTAAAAGGATTATAAAGAATAACCAAATGGGATTTATTCCTGGGATGCAAGGAGAGTTCAACACACAAAAACTGATCAGTGTAATACACAACATCAACAGAAGGAAGGGGAAAAATATACATGGTCATCACAATGGATGCAGAAAAAGCATCTGACAAATTTTAATACACTATCATGATGAAAACACTCAAAAGATAAGAAAAAAAGAAATTATTCAACATAATAAAAGCCATATATAAAAAAATCACAGCAAACATCATATTGAATGGTGAAAGACTAAAAGCTGTTCCTCTAAATCATGAATAAGAAAAGAATGCCTGCTGTCACTACTTCTTTTTAACATAGTATTGGATGTTCTAGCTAGAGCAATTATGTAAACCAGAACAAAACAAAACAAAAAACTCCCGAATTGGAAAGGAGGAAGTAAAATTACTTCCTATTCTGTTTGCAGATGATATGATCTTATATATAGAAAACTAAAGATTCCAAAAAAAATCTGTTAGAACTAATAAATGAATTAAGCAAAGTAGCAAAATACAAACTCAACACTCAAAACTTAGTTGCATTCCTATACACTAACATTGAATGATCTGAAAAGGAAATTACAAAAACAATTTCATTTACAATAGAATCAAAAAGAATAAAATAACCTAGGAGGTGAAAGACTTATACAATGAAAACTATAAAATAGTGCTGAACAAAAATTAAAGAAGACATAAATAAATAGAAACACATCTCATGTTCATGGATTAGAGGATTTATTATTATTATTAAGATGTCAATACTACTCCAAGTAATCTATAGACGATGCAATCCCTATCAAAATCCCAATGATGTTTTTTGCAGAAACAGAAAAATTCATCCTATAACTCATATGGGATCTCAACAGACCGTGATTAGCCATAAAAGAGAAGAAGAAAGCTGGAGGATTCACACTTCCTTATTTCAAAACTTAACTACAAAGCTACAGTAACCAAAACAGTGTGTAACTGGCAGAAAGACAGACATATAGACCAATGGAATACAATAGAGCACACAGAAATAAGCCCTCATATATATGGTCAAATGACTTTTGACAAGAGTGCCAAGATTATTTAATAGGGAGAAGACCATTTTCAACAAATGGTGCTGGGAAAACTGGATATTTACATGCAAAAGAATGAAGCTGGACCCTCATCATATACAAAAATTAACTCAAAATAGATTGCAGAACTAAAAGTAAGACCTAAAACTATAAAACTAAAAAAAAAAAAATAGGACAAATGATTCATGACATTACATTTGGAAATGATCTTTGGGATATGTCACTAAAGTCACAGACAACAAAACAAAAAATAGAAAACTGAACTACATCAAAAGTAAACATTTTTGTGCATCAAAGGACACTATCAAGTGTTAAAAGACAATCCATAAAATGGAAGAAAATATTTGCAAATCAACTATCTGATAATATATAGAGAATTCCTAACACTAAAAAAAAAAAACTGATTCAAAAATAGGCAAATAACTTGAATAAACATTTATCCAATAAACACATGAAGAGATGCTCAACATCACAAATCATTAGAGAAATACAAATCAGCACTAAAATAAAAAATCACCTCACAGACATTAGAATGGCCACTATCAAAAAAATCAGAAAATAATAAGTGTTGGCAACTATGGACAATGTGGAGAAATCGGAACCTTTGTGCATAGTTGGTGGGAATGTAAAATGGTTTAGCCACTGGGGAAATTATATGGCAGTCAGGTCCTTAAACAATTAAAAATAGAATTATCATATGATCCAGCTATTCCACTTCTGAGTATATATCCAAAAGAATTGAAAGCAGGATCTCAAAGAGATGTTTGTACACCCCTGTTCATAGCAGCATTTTTCACAATAGCTAAAACAAGGAAACAACCCCAGTGTCCATTAATGAATAAATGGATAAGCAAAATGTGGCATCTATACACATTCAGCCTTAAAAAAGAAGGAAATTCTGACAAATGCTGCAACACAAAACACCTTGAGGACATTATGGTAAGTGAAACAAGCATAATGTTTCAAAAGTTACAACAAGACACATACTGTATGATTTCACTTGTATGAGATAGTTAGAGTAGTCAAAATTATAGAGACAGAAAGTAGAATGGTGATGCCAAGGACTGAGGGGAGAGGAGAATGGAGCATTATTGTTTAATGGGTATAGAATTTTGATTTTACAAGATGAAAAGAGTTATAGAGATAGATGGGTTGCACAATATTATTAATGTATTTTAATACTGAACTGTACATTTAAGTGACTAATATGGTAAAAAAAAAAAGGTAAGGAATAAATGTTACCTAAAATATAAATAAAACACAAATATAAGAACTAATAACCAAAATGTGTAATTAACTATTGAAACAAAGGAAGTAGACATAACAGACTAATTAGCATAAATGAAATATACTAAAAATGTAAACAAAATGGGTAAACTCATAGAAAAATGCAATTTATCAGATTTAATCTTTGTATAAATAGAAAGCTCAAATAAACCAGTTTCCATTGAAGAAACACAGAAAGTCATCATAGCACTGCCTTACAAGAAAAATATCAGTCACAGATGATTCCACAGGTCAATTCTATCAAACCTGCAAAGATCAGAAAATCTTAATGCCACTTAAATTGCTTCAAAGCACAGAAAAAGGGAAAAAAAATCAGACTATTAATGGAGTAGATATAACATTACTATCAAAATCTGCTACAGAGAGCACTTCAAAAAATTACAAACCAATGTCCTTTATAAATATTGATATTAAAATATATATAAATAAAATATTAGCAGATTTAAATATTACATTAAAAATAGAATCATTGTGGCTAGGATTTATTCCAGGCACAAAAGAATTTATCAATATTAAGAAATTTCTTAATATAATTTATCATATTAATAGAGGCAAATAGTAAATAAATATGATTTTTTTCAAAGATCCTGAGAATACCTTAAATAAAATTCCCAACACAATCCTGGTAAGAATTGTTGGATGCTCCTTAATAAGATTTTAAAAATGCATATCTCCCAATCCTGAAGCTAGATCAGGCGTCCTCAAACTATGGCCTGCAGCCACATGCGGCCCGCCAGGTGTCGCTGCCTGTCCTGCTCAGCAGCCGACTTGTCCTGGGCCCACAGTGCGCATGTGTGGAATGTATGATGCACTCACCAATGGCCCTCCAATGGGCTGAGGGACAGTGAACTGGCCCCCTGTTTAAAAAGTTTGAGGACCCCTGAGCTAGATGCTCACTCAGTGTGGAAACCCCAGAGGCATTCCCTGTAATGTCAGAACCAAGGCAAGTTTGTCTGCTATGTATCAAAGGCACTAGCCAATGCAATCAGAGAAGAGAAGCCCTTTAGACCTGTGAATTATAAAAGAAGTAAACCTATTCTTATTGATGCAACAATGTACCTAAAAGGACATGTCAAGGGATAATCAATATCAACAATAAAACACTTTAGTAAGATATCAGGATATTAAATTAACATACAAATCAATAGCTTTCGTCCACCCAATGAATAATCAATTTAATGTAACGAGGAAGAATACTCCATTTACAAAAGCATTGAAAAAAATCAGAGATTAGGCTTAACAAGAAATGTGCAAAACATCTATAAAGAAAACTTGAAAATGGTCCTAAAAAATCACAAAAAGAAACCGAAATGTGGAAAGATATAACTTTTTCTTGGATAGTGTGGTAAACAGAAAAATAGCTCCCCATCCCCCTCACCCACACACACAAGATGCCCAAAGGTCCTAACTCCCAGAGTTTGCAAATATGCAATCTTACATGGCAAAAGGAACTCTGCAGACATGATTACATTAAATATATAAAGATGAAGGGATTGTCCTGGATTATCAGGGTGGGTCTAATATAAGAGTCCTTATAAGGGTCCTTATAAAAGGGAGGCAGAAGGGTCACAGTCAGAGAAGGCAAGATGACTGCAAAAGCAGGGGAGGAGAGGGAGAGAGAGATACTTGAGATGTTATGCAGCTAACCTAAAGGATGGAGGAAGGGCCCACAAGCCCACAAACAAGGAAAAGGCAAAAAAAGAAAATGGATTCTCCCCAAAGTCTCAAGAAGCCATGTAACTCTGCTGACATCTTGATTTTAGCAAGACTGATTTTGGACTTCTAATCCCCAGAATTATAAGATGATAAATTTATGTTGTTTTAAGCCACTAAATTTATGGCAATTTGTTACAGCACTAACAAGAAACAAATACAGATTTAATAACTCAACAGCACTAAAAATTCCAGTTCTGCCAAATTAATATACATTTCATATGATCTCAATAAAAATATATTTAAGTTTTATCTTCTGGAATTAGACAAGTTGCTTCCAAAAAATATATATGTAAGAATAACTACAGGGAAAAAATGTGAAGAAAAAAAAAAAAAAAGTGAGAGCTGACTTGTCCTAGGTTGCTGCAACAGATGCCATTCTGAGTTCTCAGGTCCAGAACGCCAGGTCTACACAGGGCTCAGCTTTGTTACAGCCACCACTGCATTGCACTGGCCAGCAGGGGAAGGAACAGGGAGAGCAAGCAATGCTCTCACATGCCTTGTGCCTGGGAGCCAAGCACCCCTCACCCCACAGAGTATCTGAGTAGAACAGGTGCCTCAGATACTACCTGAAAAGCTGAGGTGACTGCCTCCATAGGACCTGGATAGAGGGAGAGCCCTAGCTGCCCAGTGCCCCACCTCATGGCCTCATCCCCATGATCCATAGGCTGCCAACTGATCCTGACTCTCTGCACATGCAGTTCTTGCACTGATGTTCAGCCCTATGGCTCCAGCTCTGGGGCTCCAACATAGCCACTGGGCCCCACAGCCCTGCCCCCAAGGCTCCAGCATCACTGCCAGGCCCGATGGCCCTAACTTCAAGGCTAACTCACTGCTGCTGGGAACCATGCCTCATCCCTGAGGCTCAGCACCACCAATGTGCCCTGCATCCCTGGCTCTGAGGCTTCCCCACTGCTGCTTCCCCACTCATGCCATGCTCATAAGGCTCCAGCTCCACTAATGAACACTGTGGCTCTGCCCTTGAGGCTCCAGAGCCATTAATGGGCCCCATAAACTGACTCTGAGGCTCCTCTCTTCCATCAGATGCTGTGGTCCCATCCCCAAGGCTCCAGCACTGCTTCTGGGCCACACTACCCCACCCTGGCAGTTCCCACCAGCTACCCAGAGAGAACTGCACTCCCAGTCTAATTCTCTACTGGTGAGAGAGAGTAGATCTGATCTATGTTGGAAATGGTAGGAGACTGCTCTGTCTGGGTCTCCCCATGGTGGTGATAGTGGCAGTTGTTTGAGACTATCTAAGCAGTAGTTGTGGGCTTCAGGGTTGTGGGTGTCTGAACCCACAGGCTCCAGGTGCAATGGCAGATCAAGGCTAGCAGGGAGAGACTTGGACCGTGACAATCACAGGAGAATAGGAAAACACAGATCAGTTGCATGACAGGCTCTCAGTGCACCCACCCCTCCCCTGTCTGGTCAATATTCCAGAGTAGGTCACAAAGGTGCCATGTAGGGACATCTCCCTCTTCTCACTAAGTAAGTGAGTTACTAGCAAAGGAGAACAGGTGCACTCTAAACCTATGTTCTGAGCCGAAAGAAGCTGTTTCAGATGAGGAAGAAACAGGAAAAAAAAAATTCTTGCAACATGAAAAACAAGTTAGTTTGACACCCCCCAAGGGATCACAATGGATACGCAACAATGAATCCCAACCAAAAGGAAATGGTTGAAATGTCAGAAATGAAGTTTAGAATATTAATGGCAAATAAGATGAATGGGATTGAAGAGAATGTTGAAAACCAACACAAAGAAGCCAAAGCCAAAAAAATTTCAGGACATCAATGAAAAAGGCACTAAAAAGCTAGACAACATAAGAAAGGATATAACAGAACTTAAAGAAATAAAAAAGTCATTTAGGGAATTTCAAAATACAGCAGAAAGCTTCAGCAACAGACTTGATCAAGCAGAAGAAAGAATTTCAGAGCTTGAAGCCATCAGTCAAAGATGCAGAAAAAAGAATAAAGAATAATGAACAATTACTCAAAGAAATATGGAACTATGTGAAGCAAACCAATATATGAATTATAGGTATCTCTGGGGGAGAAGAAGAAAAAGCTAAAAGCATGGAAATTTATTCAAGGGAATTATTGAGGAAAACTTCCCTAGTGTTATCAGAGATTCAGATATCCAGATATAAGATGATCATAGAACACTGGGAAGATTCATAGCAAACAGGACATTGCCAAGATGCATAGTCATCAATTTGGCCAAAGTCAAAATGAAGGAGAAAATTCTATAAGCAGCAAGGCAAAAACAACAACTAAACTGCAAAGGAAAACCCACAAGGCTGACAGCAGACTTCTCAGCAGAGACCTTACAAGCCAGAGGGATTGAGACCCCATTCTTAAATAGAACAACTAACTGCCAAACAAAAATTGTGTATCCTGAAAACCAACTTTCATAAATGATTGAGAAATAAAGACTTTTCCAGACAAGCAAATACTAAAGGAATTTGTCCTACTAGACCTGCCCTATAAGAAGTACTCAGAACTGCATTATACACAGAACAGCACAATAGATACCCACCAGTGGAAAAACATCTAAAAGTTAAATCCCATGGCTGTTATAAAATAGCACAAGAAGAGGATTTAAAAAAAACCAAAATAAGATATCATCCAACATGACGACAAGAATAGGATTTCACATATCAATACTAACACCAAATGTGAATAGTTTTAATGCCCAATTAAAAGACATAGACTGGCTGAATGGATGAAAAACACACATCAAGTATATACTGTCTCCAAGAAACACGTCTAATTCACAGAGACTCAAGGTAAAGGGATGGATAAAATATTCCACACAAGTGAGCAGGTATAGCCATTCTCATATAATATAAATTAGACTTTAAATCAAATATGGTAAAAAAAGAAAAATATGGTCATTATATAATTGAAAAGGGAGCAATTCAACAAGAAGATATAACAATCCTAAAAATATATGCACCTAACACAGGAGCTACCAGATTCATAAACCAAATTCTATTAGTTCTAAAAAAAATGTATTATAGTAATTGCTGGTGACTTCAACACCCCACTTACAGTACTAGACATATCATTGAAGCAGAAAATAAATACATAAACAATGAACTTAAACAGGACTGTAGAACAAATGGAACTAACAGACATTTACAGAACATTCCATCCAAAATCTACTGAATATACATTCTTATCATCAGCCACAAAACCAGTCTCAGAAAATTCAAAAAAATTGAAATCATCTGGTGTATTTTCTCAGATCATAGTGAAATAACACTAGAAATGGATTCTAAGAAAAATGGTCAAATCTACTCAAAATCATGGAAATTAAACAACTTGCTACTGAATGATCCCTGGGTCAATGATGAAATTAAGCTAGAAATCAAAAGATTCCTTGAACTGAAAGACAGAGGAGGTACAAGCTTATCAAAATCTATGAGATACACCAAAAGCACTCCTAAAGAGAAAGTTCATAACCTTATATGCCTACATCGAAAAGACAGAAAATTCACAAACAACCTAATTTCACATCTCAAGGAACTAGAAAAAGAACAGCAAACCAAACCAAAGCTAGCAGAAAAAAAAGAAATAACAAAGCTCAGAGCAGAACTAAATGAAATGGAAAACAAAAAACAATACAAAGGTTCAATGAAACAAAAAAGTTGGTTCTTTGAAAAGATAAATAAAATCAATAGACCACTAGCCAGAATAGCCAGAAATAGAAGAGTAAGGACTCAAATAAGCTCAATCAAAAATGAAAAACAAGTCATGATAACTAATACCACAGAAATACAAAATATCATCTGTGCATACTACAAAAGCCTCTATGCACATAAACTAGAAAATGTAGAGGAAGTAGAGAAATTCCAGAAAACATACAACCTCCCAAGCCTGAATCAGGAAGAAACATAAATCCTAAACAGATCAAAAATGAGCAGCAAGACTGAAGCAGTAATAAAAGAAAATCTCCCAACAACAACAAAAAAATGTCCCAGACCAGATGGATTCACAGGGGAATTCTACAAGACTTACACGGAAGAACTGGCACCTATTCTAATGAAAATTTTCCATAACATTGAGAAGGAGGAAATCCTCCCTAATTCATTCCAAGAAGCTGGTATTCACTTGATACCAAAGCCCGGAAAGGATACAAAAAAAAAATAAAACCACAGACCATTATCCCTTAGAAACACAGATGCAAAAATCCTCAACAAAACACTAGCAAACATATAGCATATCAAAATATCAAAAAGATAATTCACTATAATCCAGTGGGTTTCATCCCAGGGATGCAAGGATGCTTCAATATATACAAATCAATCAATGGGATTCACCACATAAACAGCATTAAAAACAAAAATCATATGATCATCTCAATAGATGTAGAAAAAGGATTCAATAAAATCCTGCACCCCTTCATGATAATAACCCTCAACAAACTAAACATACAAGGAACATACTCAAAATATTAAATAATAGAAGCCATGAATGGCAAACCCAAAACCAACATCATACTGAATGCAGAAAAGTTAACAGCATTCCCTTTAAGAACTAGAAAAAGACAAGTATGCCCACTCTCACCACTTCTATTCAACGTAGTACTGGAAATCCTAGCCAAAGCAATCAGGCAAGAGAAAGAAATAAAGGGCATCCAAATCAGGAAAGATAAGGCCAAACTATTCTTGTTCACTGACAGTATGATCTTTTACCTAGACAACCCTAAAGGCTCACCAAAAGACTCCTAGAATTGATAAATACATTCAGTAAAGTCTCAGGTTATAAAATTAATGTACACAAATCAGTAACATTTCTATATACAGATAACAGTCAAGCTGAGAGTCAAATCAAGAAAGCAAAACCATTTACAATGAAAAGAAGAGAAAATACCTGGGAATATACTTAACCAAGGAGGTGAAGGATCTCTACAAAGACAACTACAAAACATTGCTGAAAGAAATCATAGATGACACAAAGAAATGGAAAAACAACCCATGCTCATGGATTGGTAAAATCAACATCATTAAAATGTCCATACTGCTCAAAGCTATTTACAGATTCAACAGAATCCTCATCAAAATACTAACATCATATTTCACATATCAAAATAATACTATGCTTCATTTGGAACCAAAAAAGAGCCTGATAGTCAAAGCAATCTTAAGGAAAAATAAAAAATCTGGAGGCATCACATTACCTGACTTCAAATTATACTACAAGGCTATAATAACCAAAATAGCATGGCACTGGTATAAAAGTAGATCCATAGACCAGTGGAACAGAATAGACAACTCAGAAAGAAAACCATCTATCTACAACCAACTGATCTTCAACAAAGCAGATGACAACATACACTGGGCAAAGGAAGTCCTATTCAACTAACAGTGTTGGGAAAACTGGATAGCCACATGCAGAGGAATAAAACATACATAAAAATTAACTCAAGATAAATAAAAGACTTAAATGTAATGCATAAAAATTCTAGAAGAAAACACAGGAAAAACTCTTCTGGACACTGAGGTAGGCAAGGAATTTACAACTAAGACTACAAAGGCATAAATAGCAACAACAAAAATAAATAAATGAGCTTAATTATATTTAAAAGTTTCTGCACAGCAAAGGAAATAATCAACAAAGTAAATAGACAATCTACGGAATGTGAGAAAATATTTGCCAACTATACATCTGATAAAGGGCTAATATCCAGAATCTACAAAAAACTCAAATGAATCAGCCAGAAAAAAATGGACAATCCCATTAAAAAATGGACAAAAGACATGAACAGAAGTTTTTCAAAAGAAGATAGACAAATGGCCAACAAATATATGAAAAAATGCTAAACAGCACTCATCATCAGAGAAATGCAAATTGAAAATACAATGAGATACTACTTTACCTCTGTTAGAATGGCCATTATGGAAAAGTCAATGAACAGTAAATGTGGGGTGGATACAGAGAGAAAGGAACACTTATACCCTGTTGGTGAGAATGCAAATTAGTACAATCTCTATGGAAAACATTATGGATGTTCCGCAAAGAACTAAAAGTAGACCTACCATTCCATCCAGCAGTCCCACTACTGGGTATCTACCCAAAGAAAAGACATTTTATCAAAAAGACACCTGCACTGTTCATTGCAGCATGATTCATAATTGCAAAGATGTGGAATCAACCTCAATGCCCATCAATTCATGTGTGGAATAAGAAAATGTGGTATATGCTACTCAGTCATAAAAAGAAATGAAATAATATATTTTGCAGTAACTTAGATGGAACTGGAGACCATTATCCTAAGTAAAGTGCCTCAGGAATGGAAAAACAAACACCACATGTACTCTCTAATAATTGAGAGCTAAACAATAGGGTACAAACAGATACAAAGAGATGTAAATGTTATTGGAATTCAAGAAGGGGGAGGATGGGAGGAGATGAAGGGTAGAAATTTATTATGTACAATGAACACTAGTCTAATGTTAGGCACACTAAAAGCCCTGACTTCAGCATTACACAAGGTATCCATGTAACAAAGATATTTGTGCCTCCCTAATATTTTGAAATAAGAAAACAAACAAAATAAACCCTAAATAGACCAACGATCTAAATTTCAACTATTCAAGTACTCAAATAAAATATGGGTGAATTCCTTTATAACCTACATGTAAGAAAGACTTTCTAACTATGACTCAGAATCCAGATAAAATAAAGATAACTTAAACTAAATACATACAAAAATAGTTTTTGCATGACCCCAATGAAAAAGGAAAATCAATAAACAAATTACAAACTAGTAAAAACAATTGTGAAATATATCACATATAAATAGCTAATTTACTTAATATATAACATATTGTTTAATTGTGAGGAAAATACCAAAACCCTACTTTCTAAAATGCGGAGGATAGAGCAAAAGGTATGAACAGAAAGTTCACAGGAAACAACATACGAATGTCCTTTAAACATGAAAAATCCTCAACTGCATTTATAGTAAGAAAAATGAAAAATAGAACTAGATTGAAATGCAATTGTCACCATCAGATTGCCAAGAATTCAAAAGCTTGACAACATTCTGTTAGGACAACATTCTCACACATTGCTGGTAGAATTGCAAAATAGTACAACCCAATAGAGGAGGATTTGGCAATATAGAACAAAATAGCATATATCTCACCCCTTGACTCTATAATACCACTTACAGGATTTTATTCTAAAGATACACCTTCAGAATTTATATGAACTTCTGGTTTCCAGTACAAAACATAAAGAAGCTTAGAAGTCATCACTCTCATCGTTACAACAAGAAAAAAAAGAATGGAACAAACTGAAAATTAACAACTCTTTTTAGATTCATCAGAGAATTAAGGTTAAACCACTGCTCTAAAAATTGTAGAAGAAAGGCAAACACAGACAATCATAGCCTATTGGGAACAGAAACCACCACTAGAGCCAGCCACTGGTAGGAAATTGGTAGGAAAACACAAGTATTTGACTAATTGCGGGAGATTGAATGTGTTCTAGCTTGAGGAAAAAAAATATCTTGGGAGCCATTCATAAGAGGGTCCCACACTTTTATGAGTTTAACCTCCAGGAGTGCCACAGTTTCTCAGGGTAAAAATCTAGAAAAAAATCCCTTTGTGTCTCCTGAAGAGGGAGGGGTGAAGTAACCTTTTTGAAATACACTCAGAGTTTTCTCTTATTTTTAACAAAGGTCTTCCCTCAAAGAAAAATATTTTACCAATGCTTAACTGACATGGGGAAAAAGAAGTACCAACTTCAGCCCCCTCCAGCCTTTCTGTCTTATGTAAAGCGGGAACAACAAGCTCAGTACTTGTGAAGGTCAAAGCCCAGGGGCACAGGCTCACTAAAAGACAGAGACCTAATCATAGAGTTAAAGTACGCCCTCAGCCACAGACAAAATGGACTCCCTGTGGCTACCTGAGGTGCTCAAGGTTAAAACGGAACCAGGCGACCATGGCTGGGTGAGGAAGCAGTCACAAAATCTCTGTTCTCAGTACTCGTTGTGAAAGTATCACAGGACCTCCCTTTCCACAATAAAGCCAAACCAGTTCCTGCTGTCAGTGCCAAGATAAACTGTGGCCACACACACACAAACACACACACACACACACACACACACACACACACACACACACACACACAGTCCATTTGAAAGAAACATCTAACAGAGACTTCCGGTTTGGGGCTTGGAAACCAATCAATCAGAGCACACCTGTGTCAGCCAATAAGAGGTGAGCTGTATCAACCAATTAGGACTCTGCTGTATCAACCGACCAATCAGAACTAAGTCAGTTTCAATCTTTCATTTGAATAAACAGACCTGATTGGAAACCTGGGCAGGAACTTTTGCTGTAAAACCTGACACATCTTTGTTCTCTGGAAGGCATCTTGATTTTACACCAAAGGCTGTTTCTCCCTGGTTTGCACAGTTCACTGGAATAAAGTCTCTTTCCTCCAAATTCCTTTTTGGAGAACTTTTGTTAACGGTATGATTATAGAACACTTCTCCTCACTTCTTACCTCCCCACTACATCAGTAGAGCCCCCGTATAATAACAGGGAAATACAACTGAAAGAACCGCAGGTCTTCAGATCTTATTTTAGAAGTCTCTAGGAAAACCCAGAGATAACAGGGGAGACAAAAAACAAGGACATAAGATGAAATTTTAGCCTCTGACACCTCCAACAAACAATAAACACAGCCTAATTGCTAGCCAGATAAACATAAACATTAAAGGCCTGTTTATTAATACTTGAGTTCCTTTCACCTGAGACACCATGTCTGGTGTTCAACAAAAAATTAGAAAGCAAAAACACAGTTTGAAGAAACAGAAAACACAGTCCAAAGAGACAGAAACTGCTTCAGAACCAGACTCAGGTGTGGCAGAGATTGTGAAATTATCAGAACAGAAACAGCTATGATTAATATGCTAAGGGTTCTGAAGAAAAGTAGACAACATTCAAAAACAGATGGGCAAGGTAAGCAGAGAGATGGAAACTCTAAGAGAGAACCAAAAGGATGATACAGTGTTTTTTGCTAGCATCAAAAGGATGCTAGAAATCCAAAACACAATAATAGATATGAAGAATGTCTTTGGTCAGTAGACTGGACATGGCTGAGAGAAGAATCAGTGACCTTGAAGATATGTCAATAGAAACTTCCCAGATTGAAAGAAAAAGAAGAAAAAAATCACAAAAGCAGAACAGAATATCTAAAAACTGTGGGATGACTAAAAATATATATATAACATATGCATAGTGGGAATACCAGAAAGAGAAGAAAGAGAGAAAGGAACAGAAGATATATCTCCACAAATACAAAACAACATATGCACACAGTTATGCACTGATGCATTATTTGTAATAGCAAAATATTGGAAACAATCTAAATGTCTATCCATAAAAGACTAGGTAATTAAACTATAATCTATCCTCTAACAGCTTAGTACTATATAGCAGTCACAAAGTATGGAGATCTCTATTAACTAATATGGAATGATTTCTAGGGTATATTGTTAAATATAATTTTTTAAGTGCAAAAGACTTTTATATAGCATATATTAATATATATATATATATATATACTATTTTTGTGAAAGAAAGAAGGGCTTATTTTTGCAAAAAGAAACCCAAGGAAGATAAACTACAAATAAATAAAAGTGTTAACTATAGTGTGTGGGTGGGAATGGGATACAATAGATGGGTATGGGAGTGAGACTTCTATGAATATAACTTTTATATAGTTTGACTGTTGAGCCATGTAACCCTTTTACATATCCAAAAATAAAATTGCAATGAAAAATAATGAAAAAAGCAAATTCTAATAGTGAATGCAAGCTGAAGTAAATAAATCTAACTGTATATCAAATCAGTAACATGATCAGCCACAGAAAAAGAATTTTTGTAGTTTTTGAGCACATATATTCTAAGATTTAAAAAAGAAAAGAAAAAAGCAAAGTAATCTTAAGCTTCACTTTGTAGGTTTGTCATTAGAGACAGTATTGGTTTACTAATTCTAAATCTATTGCATATAGTAAATATGTAAATGAGTAGATATAGTGGTGTTTTGGGCTGCAGGGTTCTCACTGTGCAGAAACAAAAATCTACTATGAGATGTTGAAAATGAGTGATGTTGGGTTTCAATTGAAGATATCGATATAAACTCAGAATTTTATACTATGTTTCCTAGCTCTGTCTACTGAAAGCACAGCTTCTTACAAGATATCCCCTGAGAAGCTTCATCTATATGTTATTTCTCTACTCCATTCCCACTTACTTCGCATAGGTATCCATTTCCACGTTTTTATTTATTCTTATCAAGTTTCTTTTTGCAAAATAAGCACACATACATACATACATGAAACATTCATCCTTCTTTCTTACACAAAAAGTGGCATATAAGGAAACTTAATACTCAGTACTTGATTTCTAAATACCAGTTCTCACTGAAAGAAATAGGACTCCCTAAAGAAATGATTTACTCCAGATCTGAAACAGAGAAATTACAAAGTAAGCTTAGAACATTTTCTGTGCTAGAAAGCAAGGGAGACACAAATACTGAAGGAGGTGTATCCGATGGATACAGGAGCCAGCGTTGCAAGGGCTCTGATTAGAAAAATGTCATACAATTTGAGCATCAAAATAACTAATGAAGGTAATGGACCATAATATGGAATTTAAAACTCCATAAATACATAATGATACTCAAATAGAGAGAAAAAAATGGGAGGACGGTAGGAGGAGGAAGTTGTTTATTACAGGAGAAAGCCATCTAATAAGGGTAGAAAGGGTGATAGAATTAGAATACAATAATTGCTTCAGGGAAGAATCAGCAATGGATGTTAAAACCTCTGGGTTAAAAGATTGTTGTACAGTCAACACTCTTCAAAGTAACACCTATTCCTCACCACCAATTTACTTCTTAAGTATAAAGATAATGAGCTACCTTCAAAAGAGAGGGATCTGGAAGACACCACCTTATCCAAGTGATCAAATTTAGCATCACCAAATGATGAAACAATCTGATGTTTTATGCCTCCTGATGTGACACATGAGAAGTACACAGCATCAACTATGTATAATTCTTGCTAAATATACAGATATATATATATAATGCAAATCTAATGATGAAGAAATAATCATACAAATCCACATTATGAGATAGTCTACCAAAAAGCTATCTTGGGTGCTTTAAAATAGTAATGTCCTAAAATACACAGACATACACACACAGGTGGGGAGTGTTCTAGACAAAAAGAGACTGAAAAAAAAAAAAAAGATAATTAAATGCACTGCCTGATCCTTGATTGGATTTGGCATTGGGGGAGGGGGCAAACAGCTTTCAAAGAAATGTTTGCATCAATTGAGAAAACTTAGAAATGGGCTATAAAATAGTGGTATTGAATTAATACTAAATCTCTTGGATGCAATAATGGTGGTGTGGTTATAGAGGAAAATAGTCCTATTCTTAGAAGAATCATGATGACAATTTAGAGGTGAAGTGTCATGACATGTGCAACCTACTTTCAAATAATTAAGAAACAAAAAATATATGTGCATATAGTGACAGACACAGAGACAGTAAGAATGAGACAGAAAGAGAAGTAAAATATTAACAACTGGTAAATTGAAGTGTAGGGTACACTGATGTCTATTTTATTATTGCAACTTTTTTATAGGTTTGATATTTTTCAAAATTAAAAACTTGAACATGTACAAATATTAGAAATAGTTTATAGACTTGTAAATGAGTAAAAATGAAAAATATGAATATATTTAATATGATTTGTAATTATAGCCTTACTTCCATTCTGAATGACTGAGTACCCAATGTTACAGTTAGAAATGATGATAAAATTATAAAAAATTTTTTTAAAAGTTTAAAAATTTTTGTTTTGTTTTGGGCACTAAAAAAAGTGTATAATTTTAATAAAGAAAATCCAATTTCTTCACATCTCTACTAGACATTGAAAAAATTTGAGGGCTATCATTTGGGGTTTCCGGTTCAAGACAGAGGATTTAATATATATATATATTTAGTTGTTCTTTCTCACAGATTCCAGGTTTATTTCATTTTAGTTTTTGGAATAAACTTATGCGGACAAAGAGTACTGAAGAAGAAACAGCAATAAAAAAATATTGAAAGCTAAAAAACAGATGGACAGGTAGTACCTGACTCAACAGTTGAAAGAGCTTTGAATCTTAAGTCTATGGTGAGAAAAGCCAAGAAGCAATTCAATCTACATGGCAGATCCCAGAAATTGGCAACCCAAGGTATTTTTGCAAGTGGGGATTGTAGGAGGGTTAAAAAGAGGTGGACTGTGGGAAGTTTGTTCAAAAAGCAGAATCTAGGCCAGGCGCTGTGGCTCACGCCTGTAATCCTAGCTCTTGGGAGGCCGAGGCGGGCGGATTGCTCAAGGTCAGGAGTTCAAAACCAGCCTGAGCAAGAGCGAGACCCCGTCTCTACTATAAATAGAAAGAAATTAATTGGCCAACTGATATATATATAAAAAAAATTAGCCGGGCATGGTGGCGCATGCCTGTAGTCCCAGCTACTCGGGAGGCTGAGGCAGAAGGATCACTCAAGCCCAGGAGTTTGAGGTTGCTGTGAGCTAGGCTGACGCCACGGCACTCACTCTAGCCTGGGCAACAAAGCGAGACTCTGTCTCAAAAAAAAAAAAAAAAAAAAAAAGCAGAATCTCTTTCCCTTATTAATAGCCATAAATCTGACCTTTCTCCATAAACTGGGAATTTATTCTCTAGAAAACATAAAACAGGTATGTTGAAGGAGTGCCATACCAAAAACAGAGAGATTAAATAAAAATTTACATCAGACAATTGAGAGCTGACTTCCAACTTCTTTCCTTCACTTATCTGCCAGTAAGCTGACAGCTAAGCATTCACCCACCAGGCAGGGAGTCAATCAGAAGAGTCAATGTTAAGGTGACCAGCCTAGAAAAGAGGCTTTTAAAAAGGGACACAGGGGGTTCCCCAGGATAACAGCCAAGACAGGTCACTAACAGGAAGGACACAGTTGACAAGTTCCACCACATAAGCTTTTAAGTGCCCAGACTTAAATGTGAGGAGATAACCAAGTACCAAGAGCCATTTGAGAAAGTTTTTAATGTAAAAGACAAGGATTTAAAAAAATAAACAGTTAGCTGGGCATGGTGGCATACACCTGTAGTCCCAGCTACTCAGAAAGCTGAAGCAGGAGAATTACTTGAGCCCGGTAGTTTGAGGTTGCAGTGAGCTATGATGATGCCACTGCACTCTTACCTGGGCAACGGAGTAAAACCTTGTCTCAAAACAAAGAAACAAAAAACAGAGTAAGAAAAATAACCGAGGAATCAGAAAACAGACACAATTCAAGAGAACAAACATTGATTTAAAACTATCATTAAAATCTACAGAGCAATAAGGGACTATATTGTGTTCATGCAACAAGAAGAGAATGCTATGGGAAAGGAGCATACGGAAAATGTTAAAACTTAGTAGGAGAAAAAATATGTAAGAAATTAAAGCAAAAAGACAAATAGGTAGAAAATAGGGGAGAAAAATACAAGAAAATTAGAAGATCAATCCAACATTCAGATAAGAGAGTTACAGAAGGAAAAAGCGGAGACCGTGAAGGGAAGGAAATCATTAAGATAAAAATTATAATTTAAGAAAATTTTCCAGAACTGAAGGCCATAAGTTTATAATTAGTATATAAACTTCCTATTGTCTCCTTCAACTTAAAAATAAATAAATAAGCTTAGCTCGCCTCCCCTGGAATCACATCTCATTTCTCTTCTTTTATTTATAAACCTTTGAAAGAGTTGATTCAACTGACTCTAATTTCTCCGACTCATTTTCTTGTGATTGCACCCATCATGGCCTTTGCCACTACAACTCCACCAAAACTGCTCTCCTTGAGGACACCCATGACTTTCAAGTCCCAACTTCAAAGACAACCGGAATTTGGCTTAATGTTTCTCATTTTGCTTCAAGTAAAAAAAAAAAAAAAAAAAAAATGTGTTCAGGACTATACATGATCTGATTCCTCTTGCCCCTCACACATCATCTCTTCTACTGGTTCCTTTGCTCACTCTGCTCCAGTGACATTGGTCTCCTGTTGTCCCTAGACCACACTGGGCATGCTCTGTCCTGCACACCTTTACCTTTGAGCTCGGAATGTTCCTCTTCCAGGTATCAGCATTACTTGCTCCCTTAGCTTCTTCAGGACCTAAATGTCACCATCCTGGTGTGGCATTCCTTGATCACCTTATTTTAAATTGAGAACACCCCCAAGTCCCCATCCACTAGAACACCCCATCCATCCTCTTCATTTTATTTTTCTCCATAGCAATTTATCACCATTTAGCACCCTAACTGTTTTACTTATTTTTTTTTAGACTTTTATTAGACTATAAGCTCCATGAGGGCTGGAATTTTTGTGTTGTTCTCTGTTGCATCAGCAGTATATAGAGCAGTGCATGGCACACAGAGAGCGCTCAATAAATATTTGTGGATGAAGGATAGAATAAATGAATACTCCCTGAGTACACAGCACAGTAGGGGAAAGTAGATCCACACCAAGAATATAGTGAGGAGGAAGGCAAAGAAAAGACCCTACAAAGTTCCACAGAGAAAAACATAGTTCACTTACAAAGAAGCAAGTATCAGAATGGCATTATTTTTTCAACAGTTATAATAGAAGATAGATGCAATGGAGCAATTTCTTTAAAATTCTTAAAAAAAAAAAAAACCTAGGCCGGGCGCTGTGGCTCACGCCTGTAATCCTAGCTCTTGGGAGGCCGAGGCGGGCGGATTGCTCAAGGTCAGGAGTTCAAAACCAGCCTGAGCAAGAGCGAGACCCCGTCTCTACTATAAATAGAAAGAAATTAATTGGCCAACCGATATATATATAAAAAATTAGCCGGGCATGGTGGCACATGCCTGTAGTCCCAGCTACCCGGGAGGCTGAGGCAGAAGGATCACTCGAGCCCAGGAGTTTGAGGTTGCTGTGAGCTAGCCTGACGCCACGGCACTCACTCTAGCCTGGGCAACAAAGCGAGACTCTGTCTCAAAAAAAAAAAAAACCTTCCTACAATCCTATATTAATTAAATCCTAATTTATACTAAAGACATTTATAAACATACTTTAGGGCCTTTGTATTAGTTATTCTCTATATGAAATTTTTTCCCCAAAAATAAGATTAACTGCTGCTCCTTTGTTAAGTCTTTTCTCATATGTCACATTCTCAACAAGGCCTGACTTCCTCCCATTCTATGCTAATGTTCCTGATCCCAATACTCCACTAATCTCCAGGCAAGAAGGCCCCTAACCTGGGCCTTAGGTGTGTAGGGCCCAATATTATTGCAAACACACATGCCCGCATATCCACACACAGTATTAAAGAATATCTGAACTCTTCTGTCAGTCCGAATCTGGCCCTCTAGGCTGGCCCAGCACTATCTGTAACTGCAAACATCCACTCTCATGGATAATATCACTCAGGCCCCAGGAAAATGCATCTCTCCATCTCTTTCCCTATTTCCTTGAAATAAAAGGAAACTCTTGTCTGAATGCCATAAAGGTTTGCGGATTAGGCCACTGCCAACTTCAAAGAGGGACACTGCTTTGGAGTGCAGGCAGGATTTGAGCGGCAGAAACACTTAAGTAAGAGACAAATTAATTAACTTGTCAAATCCTTTCTCTCAGATAGCATGAATGCAATAGATTCTTACGGAAGAAAGTAGCATTTACTAGCATTACTGTACATCCATTTCCTGGCTTCTCTTTGAATTCCAATGTGTGGTTCCAAGGTACATACACACTCAACAGATATTCACAGCAGTTGCAAATGTTAGTTAAAGAAATATTTTGCAATATGAAAGGATTCATATTGCCCTTAAATTTGTATAGAAGTAGGTCTAGATATAACATGAGTCAAGTGGGATGCCAATTAAATGGCTCCTGACTTGAATTCTTTCTCCAAGACTCCACAGATTCTAGGGGCAGGCCTGTATGATATCCTCATCCTTCTCTATTTTTTCTTTCTTTTTGGCACTTATCACTTCCTAATATACTGTATAATTTACTTATTCATCATGTTCCTTTTTATCATCAGACCTTCTCTGCTAGAATATAAGGTTTTCAGAGGCAGAGAACTTGGATTTTGTTCACTAATGTGTCTCAAGCATCTAGAACCTGTACAAAATATTTTCTTCCTGGAATTCTTAAAAAGTGCTCAATGAAATCTAATAAATGATGAAATCAATGGCCTAATTCCATGTATCTCCTTTCAAGAAGCAACTGAAGCATATACATTTCCAGAACAAGAGACAAATCAAATAATAGGAAGACATGATGTCCAAAAAACATGGAGTCCCATGGGAACATACACGAGAGAGAGAGAGAGAGAGAGAGAGAGAGAGAGAGAGAGAGAAGCAAAGGCATGTTCAGGATGTCGGGGAAAGAAAGCTACATAACAGGCCTGGGAATTTACCAGAGCAGACGGAAGCAGGCCAAAAGGCTCCAGAGAGATTTCTTCAAAACAATGGTACTGTCTTAGTCCCTCTGGGCTGCTATAACAAAGATCCATGGACTGGGTGACTTATAAGTAACAAAAATCTGTTTCTTACAGTTCTGGAGGCTGGAAGCTGGAGACTAGGGTGCCAGCACGGTTGGGTTCTGGTGAGGGCCCTCTTCCAAATGCTGACTGCCAGCTTCTTACTGTCTTCATGTCGCGGAAAGAAGGGGTAGAGCTCCCTGGGCTCCTTTTTTGAAACAGAGTCTCGCTGTATCTGTCACCCAGGCTGGAGTGCAGTAGCATCATCATAGCTTACTGCAACCTCCAACTCCTGGGTTCAAGGAATCCTCCTGCCTCAGCCTCCCAAGTAGCTGAGACTACAGGCATGTGCCACTGCACCCAGCTCATTTTCCTATTTTTAGTACAGATGGTGTCTTGCTCTTGCTTAGCCTGGTCTTAAGCTCCTAATCTCAAGCGATCCTCCCACTTCAGCCTTCCAGAGTGCTAGGGTTACAGGCACGAGCCATTGCACCTTGCCTGGGGTGCCTTTTTTCATAAGGGCACTAATCCCATTCATTAGAGATCTCATGACCTAATCGCCTCCCAAAGACCCCCCCACCTCCTAATATCCTCACCTTGGGGATCAGGATTTCAACATAGGAATTTGGGGGTGGGGGAGGCGGCACAAACTTTCAGTCCACAGCAGATAATGACTAATGTGTTTGAACATACTGAGAGGAAATCTATGCAACTGATGAAGTATTTGAGGTTGAATTGTTGATAACAACAGGGAAAAATAGACAAGCAAGACAATTATTGGCTCCAGGAAACAACAGGTTTCAACAGAAAAGGAAGAGTAGTGTATAATGTGGTGTATAATAATCATTATAAAGTAAACATGACACATCAATGTGGGTATGTAGCAGGGGACCAGGGCCAAAGACAACCAAATGCTCATTTTCCATGTGGAGCGTCAAGATTATGCTTGAAACGAAAAACCCAAGTAGCAATATGAGAAATATGTTTAGTGATGTGGAGGGAAATATCAAAGAGTCAGCTAAGAGATGTGAGAGTGGCTGTTTCAGGAAAGAGAGAAGTGGTGGGCAAGGATGGAAGAGGACTTCAGTTTTTCATGATAAGCCTAGAGGGGTAGCTAATTCCCTAAACTACTTGCATAAGCAATGTTGTAAAAATGAAAACAGATACCCCACAAAAAGCTGCTGTCCTTGCATAGACAGGAAGATGGAAATGGAAAGAGAGAGGCTTGCACACCCAGCCACGGACAGTGGTCACCTCTCTCAACCACGGGGCTCTGGAGAAGGAAGTGGGAGGGCAGGTGGGGAAGGTGGGGGGAGGGCAGATGACTCTCACATTAGCTCCACTTCCCTCTTGTGTTGGTTTATCTTACTGAAAATGCACTCATGGATTATTTGAGAAATTAGACAAAAAGACACAACGCAGAGTGGGGGGAATGCCATCTTGTGGAAGTCACCATTAATATGGGTAGTAGCTGGGACTACAGGCACGTGCCACTGCACCCAGCTAACTGTGGATTGGAACAGGAGACAGAAAGGAAAGAGGCAAGATGGCTCAGCGTGGACAGGAAAGTAAGGGGCTGAGTCCTGCGGAAACCAAAGTCCGGGAGAAGAATTTCAACCCCGAACAAAAGTATGAACAGTCTGGGTTCTATTAGTGGCATATTGTTTCTTGCAGAAAGACGGGTTCTCAGATTATGTTTTTGACAGCACCCAGAACCATGCCCCCACACCTGAATGTAACAGCAAAACTACCAGCAAAAAATGTGGCCCCCACCGCCCCATACCCAGAATTTAGATTTGCATCTCTCTATGGGTTGGGGTTTTTAAAAAACAAACCAACAAACAAAAAAACAAAAAAGGTGTCTTCCTAGCATTGGGCTGCGGTGAAGCCTGTCTCCTGCCCTCCGGCCAGCCTCACAGATGGGCCGCTCTGGCCAGCAGCCACCCAGCGCTGCCTCAAGCATTCTCGGCCCACTCAGCCCTGGCCTGGTCCCTGCCAGAACCCCCGGGAGCCCTAATGTTGTGGGCCATTACCGCGGAACATCGCTCTGCTGCGGGCAGCTGGCTCGCCCCTGGAGAGCTGGCAGATGCTACACCTCCCTCCTCCGTCACCAAGAGCAAGGGAGGGAAGAGGCCAGGGAGTGTTTCTCCAACTGGATAGATCAGGGCCGTCCAGCAGGCCAGCGGGATACAGGAGAGGCGGGAGAGGCAGTGCCTTTACCAAAAAGAATACTTCTTGCACCATAGTCAGCCAGAGAAGAAAACTTTTGTGTGTGTGTGTGTGGGGGGGTTGCTTATTTTTTGCTTGGGGTGGGTTGTCTGACAAAGGAGAGGGGCCGTCCAATCACGAACAGTTGTTATCTACCTATGCATACATTAGGACTTACCTATTTCATCTACTGACTCAATCAACACTAACTGAGAAATAGTGTAATAATAGCTAACATTCGTTGAATATTTAACTGTGTGCCACACTCCATGCTAATACTTCGTATCTATCATCTCAGTTAATCATCACAGACTTAAGAAGTTGGTGCTATGATCATCCCAATTTTGTCGATAAGGAAACGAGACTTGGATTAAATAACTAGCCTAAGATGACAAAGAAATCTGAGAGCCAGAATTGAACCCTGGCTTTGTCCCTAGCTCTTAAATATTATGCTCTGCTACCTCCCATAACATTGGAAGCAGATGTTGAGCTAGATGCTCTACATCAATTAAAAAGAGCTTAGTTTTACTTTAGGCTGTAGTCTTTCCGAACCATTTGGGGTTGCGGATAAGGACGTTAGGACAATGAAGGTTGAAGTTGGGGTAGAATGGCAGTAGTTAGGTGATGGCTCAGCCTCTCTGGACTTAAGGACTAATCCAGACTATGCTCATGGGTGGAAAAGCGAAGCCACTATCTGCAGGTGTGTCTTTCATTGGCGTAAAGCCCACACGAGCCTAAGCAGGCAAGAAGCTGGCTTCAGCCCCTGCAGCTGGGCGAGGTAGAGGCAGGCAGAAGCAGAGGATGGGAGACTGGAACGATGAGGGAGACTAGAAGGTCAGTCAGAGAAGGCAAGCTGAGCTGCCTTAACCACTGCGGACTTTTCAGTGGTGGAGTCATGATTTAAAAAAAAAAAAAAAGAAAAAAACTGTATAGCAACTGTATGCAAAATAGACTGGAACAAAGAAAGATAAGAATTAAGGAAGCAGTTCAAATGGCCATGAAGTCATTCTTCTAAGCCATAAAGGCCTCATGACTATGAAAATAATGGAAATGACATTTCGAATGATCAAAACAACCTTGCAAAGGAAAGAGAGTCCCAGCTTCCACCACCTTCTAAGAGACGGCCTCTGACCCGCCTCCCTGCCTGCTTCCTTCCCCATTCCTTCTGTCCTCCTGCAGGAGAATCCTCTGTTGACAGTGACCAGGGTAGGGGCAGGAGGCCAAGAATGATTTCTTTTCCATGAGGACTGCTTTGCAATTGCCCAGTCCCAGCATACATATGCAGCTCTGTGTAGAGAGGAGTTTGCATTGAATCTGTTAGAAAGGAAACTCCAAAAACCTCTGTTGGAAATGACAGCTCTTGACAAGATGAAAGGAGGTGTCTTGCTCAGATCTTCACTTAAAACAATCTGGAGTTCCATTAGTATTCATTGAGGAGCTGCAGCACGGAACAAGTACAAGCACCATGAATAAAATTAAAACTGGTATTGACTCTCGGTGCGGTGGAGGGTGGGAGGAGGCTGCCCGGAGCTGGCCAGGCTTCCACAGTCTTGATTCTTAGAGGCCGGACATGACCCATGCAAGGCACTGCATGTACATTTTAATCTGAGGATGTGCTGCTGCCAACAACTACCCTGTTGCTGTGCCTGCAAACCAGCCCACGCCCATGCTCTGACTTCCAGGGATGAAGTCACAGACAGGTCCCCTTCATTGCGCCTAACAGTCATCCCGGATGGACTCCACTCCATCCGGCTCCTGACTCTCCACCCCATTCCGTGCTGCCATTCTTACCCTGACCTTCGGGCATTACGCTGGTATCTGTCGCACTGATTCTGATGCTTGTCTCTTCTTCAAGGCCTTTGGTTTCGATGTTTCCCCCTCTGCACCCTGCAACTGGGAGTTTCATTCCACTCTGGACCACAGAATACCCTGGCCTGGTTTTCCCACTGACGTCCAACCCCCCCGCTCCAATCCAGCATGCTCAAACCACCTTCAGCCAAGGCTTTCTGCAAGTGGGAAGTAGGGTAGGGGCACCTTCCCAAAACTACGCCTTGCAAAACCCACCAGGCTAGATCTGATCATAGTCCTCCTCCCCCTGCCCCAGCCTCAAGTATATAATGCCCACCTAAGAGGGACAGGGAAGGGGAAGGCAGAAGGCAGAAGAGTCTCCTCGAAGGCGAAATGACTCCAGGAAAAAGAGCAGAAAAATCTCACTTGCCTTTTCCTGGCTCCCTTCTGTGTTTCCTCCAGGGTTAAGGTGACCTGGCTCTTTGGAGGTCTGGTATGTCCTCAGCTCTTATTTGCAAGGTCATGTTAGCCCCTAATTGTGCTTGCAGCTGCAGCTATAGACTCCAGAAGGTCCCCTGTTTGGAAAGCATCTCCGTCTGTCGCTGCTCTCCGTATGTTTCCCATTTTCTGGACCTGCCTGAGCAGCTGTCTCCAATGAGCCGCAGACAAGCTCCCTGCTCCTGAGAAGTGGGGCAGAGCAGGGTGCCCCTGAGTGCAGGTCCTCACCTCGCCGGGGCGTGTGTCCTGTGAGCGTTTCCTGCCATTTCTCTATACAGTTATTAGGGTTCATTTCATGACAAAGGACAAAAACTTCTCTCTCAATAAAGTTCAGACTACAGAAAATGCTACTGTGGGCCCGCTTGCCCTGTCAAACTCCTTCCCTCCCACCTCCCTATCTTGGCTTCTCTCCCCTGTCCTCTGCTTCTCCCCACCTTGAACTACAGCAATCCCTTCCCCGCACCTTTGCCTCTTTGAGGTCCTGCTTTAGAATCGCTCGGACCCGGGAGTTAGAGGGTGCAGTGTGCCATGATGGTGCCTGTGAATGGCCACTGCACTCCAGCCTGGGCGACATAGCAAGACCCCGTCTCTAAAATCAAACAAAAAAAGTTCCTGCTTTATGATACATTTCTCGAGTTTGAACAAAATACTGGTCAGGCGTTGCCCATGGCTATGCACGTGGCTCTTGGTCTCCTAGAGGCCAGAGGCCAAAGCCCTTCAAGATGTAATGACGAGGACCCTCTTGCAGCTAAGGCTTGAGAACACAGGCCATGGATGGAGCTGCACCGGGACTGTGGAGCTCTGGACAGCTACTGCCCGCACACAGTGGCCCTCCTTGTGAATTTTTCTGTTGCCTGTCGTTTAGGCGTGACAAGGATGAGATTGGAGCTGGTTTCGAACGAGTACCTAACTCTCCTCCCATCATCACTCGGTACCTGCAGATGCCCCCAAGTCCTTGCAAAACCATTCAGATCTAATATGGTGCCTCTTTTGCTTAGCTGCATTTAACAAGGTCACTGCAACACCCCCATCACCTTCCAGAAGCTGCTACCAGAAGACTCAGCTAGACAAGCTGGGCGATGGTCACTTCGGTGATAGAGGTGAAGACTTTGGTGATATCAAACCAGTCACAAGGGCCAGGACCACTCTGAGTCTACACTTAGGGGGTCTTCAGAGCTAATCCA
The DNA here is from genome assembly GCF_040939455.1 of Microcebus murinus. Taxonomy (NCBI): domain Eukaryota; kingdom Metazoa; phylum Chordata; class Mammalia; order Primates; family Cheirogaleidae; genus Microcebus; species Microcebus murinus. The sequence goes on from NC_134107.1 coordinate 94,025,292, forward strand.
AATCTTACCACTGCCAGAAAGCTTTTCTGAACCACGCACCGTGAACGGATCTCTCTCTCTCTCCCCTCTGCTGAGCAATGTATATACTTTCCTAAGCAATGTGTTCACCCCTGCAATGTAAAATAGGCACAAGAGGCCAGGCGCAGCGGTTCACACCTATAATCCCAGCACTTTGGAAAGCTGAAGGAGGAGGATTGCATGAGGCCAGGAGTTTGAGACCAGCCTGGCCTTAAACTGGTGGTGAGACTCTCATCTCTACAAAAAAGAACTTTTCTTATTAAGCCAGGCTTGGTGGCATAGGCTTGTAGTCCCAGCTACCTAGGAGGCTGAAGTGGGAGGATTATTTGAGCCCAGGAGTTGGAGGGTACAGTGAGCTATGATTGGGCCACTGCATTGTAGCTCCGGGCAATAGGTAAGAAAGACCCTGTCTCAAATTAATTAATTAGTTAATTAGCCACACCAAATACTTCCATAGTGCTTGCGTTTCACAGGTATTATTACCCATTTAATCCTATAGCAACCCTTTGAAGTAGGGTCCGTTAATATCATCCCTATTTTTTTTTAAATGAAGATACTGAGCACAGAGAGGTGAAGCAGCTTACCTAGGGACACAGCATCAACAAGGTGCCTGGTGCCTGGACTAGAAGCCTGGAAGTTTGGCTCTAAAACTCAGGTTTTGTAAGCACTAGAATAAAATTCATCCTATGACAACATGCCTTAGTTCATTTAATATGCGTTGCTTCATTGTTGGTCATTTTGGGTGCCTGTACTTCATCTTTAAACTAGATCCTATGACACTTGAAGGCCAAGACCGTGTTTAATACATCTTTGTATTTCTCACGGTATTAGGACAGTTTATATATATATATATATATATATATATATATATATATATATATATATATACATAGTGTTGCATATATAATTGCTTAATAAATGATTACTGACTAGCATGGTGAACAAAAAAAGAGATTAATCTAACCAATTTCAGTCTTTTCTATAACTTATTTTGTCTCCTAAGAATCCCTCTAAGAATATACTTTACTCCCCCAGGAGAAGTTATTTTAAAAACTAAATAACTAAGCACTTAAGAAAAATTCATCCCTCCTGATGAACTGATGTTCATGCTGTTTGCCTTTTTATTTCTGCTGCCAAGAAGCTCAAGGCTATGTTTTTTTCTGTAGAAGACTTGTTATACTTAAATACTCTGGCACAATTATATCCCTTCTTTATTCTTTGACCCCAAATATGTGAGCCTTGTATGAATAGCTTTATGATTTTTTTTATCCATGTATCTTATTATAAGCTACCTCATTTTTCTTTGCAGGCCTGATGGTAGTGTGGAGTAGGTGGGCCTCAGTTTCCTTATCTGTAAAATGGGGATAACAATAGCCCCTTCATCACAGAGTTTATGTCAGGATTAAATGAGTTGAAGCATGAAAAAAAAATGCAGGCAGAGCCTGGCACATACTAAATACTCAAATATAAAGGAAGAGGAGGAGAAGGAAGCAGGGGAGAATCGGAATGTTCTTCTGGGTTTCTACAGAACATTCATGAACATGTGGGTTTAAAATAATTTATATGTCTAGGCCAGGGTTCCTCCCTGAACTCCAGACTTGTGTTAATATATCCAAATACCTACTTGTTACCTCCGTTTCTGTATCCAACAGACACCACGAACACGTTCAAAACAGAACTCCTTATACCACCTTCCTAAATCTTCTCTTCCTGTGATCTTCCCCGTTTCAGGTGATGGCAACTTCCAGTTACTCAGGCCAAAAATCCTCCAAAGTCATTTGTAATTCCTCCTTCTCTCACACCCCACATCCGATCTGCCGGGAAATTTTCTTTGGCTCTACCTCTCAAAATAGACCAAGAACCCAACCGGGCCTCCTCCTGCTGTCACCGACCCCAGGACACTTGCATGATGGCAGCAGCTCCCCTCGCTCAGGACCCTCCAGTCCATTTTCCAAGCAGCGCCCGGAGCGATCCTGTCAAAATGCAACTCTGCTTCTCGTTTCGCTGCTGGCAGAAGCCAGAGCCTTTGTCATAGCCCCCAAGCCCCGAAATGACCTGACTCATGGGTCCCCCTCACCCTGACTCCTAATACCACCCCACACCTTCCCTGCCACTCTCCCCACCACCATTTCTGGGGAAGGGCAAGCATGTGCTCACCTAGGAGTCCCTTCCCCGGAGTCTCAAGGCTCTCCCTTACCTCCTTCAGGTCTCAAATGTCACTTTCTCATGCGTCCTTTCCTGCCACCCTACCTAAAATTGCAGCCTCACACGCGGGCACACACACCCCATCATCTCCCCCACTTTGTTTTCTGAATAGCGCTGACCACTATCTAACCTACCGTAAGGGGACATGATGTAATGTACGCGCCAAGAGCACAACCTCTAGAGCCAAATTACCCAGGCTGAGTCGCAGCCTTACTAATTTACCAGCTGTGCGAGTGTGTGCAAGTTACTTATCCTTCCCGTGCCTTGATTTCCCCAACTTTAAAATGAAGTTGTTGTGACAATTAAAATGCATAGAGATAGATACACACACACACATATACACACACACACACATATGTACACATATAATCTAGAACAATGTCTGGCATACAGTAAACACTCTATAAGCGGTAGCTACCATTTATTTTGTTCATTGTATGTCTCTCCCATGAGAATGCAAAATTCTCTATGGAAGGAAGTTTTGTGTATTTCACTGGTCTATTACCAGTACCTGAAAAAATGCCTGGCACTGCATAGGTGCTCAATAAATGTTTGCCAAATGAATGAAGCTAGTGCCTGGGAGAAAGGTCACATACAGAATCAGCAGTCATTGCAGTCATTTTTTAGAAATGGTACTTGAAGCTTTAAAAGTGACGAAACAGCATAGAGAGAAAGAAGACAGAGTGCAGAAAGAAATTGAGGTTTGAATTTTCATTTTTTTTTTTTAACATCGACAGTTAGGAGACAAGTAGAAGAATCAACAAATGAGGGCAAGAAATGTCCAGAAAGCCAGGACAAGACTCAAGACTGTGTGTTATTTTAAAAATGCAGGGAAAAGAAAATTTTAAGATGTCGGAGTGAGCATTAGTGTTGAACACTACCAAGAAAATGAAGCAGCTTGAGGCCCCAGTGGGACCACTGGGTTTGGAGAGCAAAAGAGCACTGGCTACTTTCAAAAGAGCAAACTTAGTAGCAGGGTGGGAAGGAAGCCAAGACCAATGGCAAATTAGGAAGCAGAAACAGCAAGTATTGACAGCTCTCGAAGTTAAGCAGTGAAAGCAAATGGAAAGGAACAGAAAAGGAAAGTATCAAAACATAACTCTTACTTCACTCAAAATAGAAGCCAAAATCTTTACTATGACTTTTCAAGTGAAGCATTGTTATAACTTACTAATTATTTATATACAATGAAATATTTATTATTACTTCTGTATTACGGGTTTTTACATGTAGAAATCTTTCTCTCTCTCTCATATCATGAGAATTTTAAGAGTGGATGCAGGCTGGGTGCTGTGGCTCACGCCTGTAATCCTAACACTCTGGGAGGCCGACGCGGGAGGATTGCTTGAACTCAGGAGTTCGAGACCAGCCTGAGCAAGAGTGAGACCCCGTCTCTACTAAAAATAGAAAAAATTAGCCAGGCATGGTGGCTCATGCCTGTAATCCGAGCTACTAGGAAGGCTGAGGCAGGAGGATCACTTGAGCCCAGGAGTTTGAGGTTGCTGTGAGCGAGGCTGATGCCACGGCACTCTAGCCCAGGTGACAGGGAGACTCCGTCTCAAAGAAAAAGAATGGATGCAATTTGGGTATCTGTATACATAACTGGTCCCCAAACATGATTAGGGAGTAACCTTCAAAAACTCTCATTTGCTTTTCCCTCTCATAGAACTATTCAAAACCTCTCTGTGGACTGAACCTATTATGTGAATGTGCCCAAATGGAAAAAAAAAAAAACCCAAAAACTTAAATGGATGTGTTCCAAACTAGAGGCTGGAAAGAATACTCATTCCCCACCTAACCAACAGAGGAGTTAACTAATTTTCTAAATTCTTTCAAGGCAACCAGAGCGAATAGGATCCTAGCTTTCGTTCATCTTTTTCATTCTCTGTCTTGCGCTATAATAGTTGCAACAGGGTTAAGAAGCAAATGTCTCTTACCAACAAGCAGCAAGGGGGCCCTGTGAAGCAGCAGCCTCTTGGCCACCTTTAATGGGCTGCAGAGATACGGGAGAACACAGAAGCCAAAGCCCGGAGGGCCTCTGGCCTGCACAGAGGCCAGAGGAGTGTGCCAGCTCCCCGGAGTTGTGCTCTGGAGTTAAATCCATAACACTCACGACCAGGTTGTAAATTTCAGGCCATAGTTCATTAACTCCAGAAGTTCAAAACGATACCCCCTGCTCGCCCAGTCAATGCAGCTGAGAGTTTTCCCGGCGTGTGATGATCCATCAACAATTGGATTCCAATATCTTTTGCTTCATTAATAGAGTCACACGGGGCCCCTCCTATGGAGCTGGGTAAAGTTTCTGCCGACACGTCTGTTTGGCCGGGCTGCACGTGTGCTGGGACGTACCGTGAGCCCCACGCTACAGGCAGACCCCGGGTGCACCTGTTCCTGACATCTTCCAGCCCAAGATCTCCAGCCTGACCAAAGTTAGCATCAGAATGCCTTCCATGTGCTTGTTTAACTTTAATGAGACGGCACCAGTGCTGATTCAAGGCAGTACATAGCTTAGAAAAACCTTGTGCAGTGTTGGGAATCTGTATTGTCTCTTCAAATTCATGCCTGTGGCTTAGTTCACTTTCAACTCAACAGTTTCCTACAGTCTAAGAGGCAAGCCTCTCCTGATTTTACTGGGCCCCTCCGAAGTCACCTACCCTAGGCGTGTTGACAAAGCACTTGTCATACCCCAGAATGGGGTCGGGGCCAATCATGCCAAAGGATGGTCACACGAGCCACAGCCAAGAAGCAATCCCAGGTTCAGAGTTGGTTAGGCTGGGCTGATTCAGAGCCAGAGGTATGAGTCTAATCCACATTCAGGAAACAGTGGTAACTGTCAAGACAGAAAACCAAATTCTACCACTAAGTCCAAGGACAAACTTGGAGTTGGAAACAAGGCAAAACCGCAACCAGGAGCCAGACTGTCCAAGGTAGCAAAGAGCAAGGCAGCAGTGAAAGCAGTGGATTCTAAAATATTTGCTATGAACATCGCTCCAGGCACGGCAGGTCAGCCTGGCTACAGGCGCTGGGTGGAGGCAGACAGAACGCTGAGGCTGCCCTTCCCCCACCCAAGCCTCCTGCCTCCACCAGCTGACAGCAGTTGAAACAATAAAGGTCTGCGATACAAACAGGAGGGCACCACCACCACGATTTTCAAAAGCTTTGTGAAATTCAAATGAGGCTTTTTTCCTTAGCAACCCTCCCCACTGGGATTCATTTTTTTTCCTTCCAGCTCCCAAAGTCTCTTGCCTTCTCAGCCGCTGGAACGACGAATATTGTGGACTCCATAAAACTCCATTGCCCATAAGCAGTAGTAACATCGTCTGCCTCCTGTTAATAAATTGTTCCTCTCTTTGCACGGCAGAGGAAAAATGAAGACGAAATTGGGGGGAATTATTTCCCAAGTATTGTTTCTCTAACAATAGCAATCCCTGCTCCTGAGAACTCTATTTTGCTTAATATGTTCTTTCTGCAAAGTGGTAAAATGTGACAGCGTAATAACCCAAAAAGCAGCGTGAAGGGCCTGATTCCCCAAAGTGTCCACTGAGAAAACATACAAGTGTTTCCATCAAGAAGGAATTGTGTGTATCGAGAGAACGTAAGTGCACAAAATAAGGGTCTGCAATAAAGCGGGGTCCAGGCGTCAAGGATTAAATGTTTGGATTCTTTGCTTCACAATAGAAGCATTTGCAGGAAGAATGGGTCTCCATTTCGTTCCTTAATGGGTATATCACACACACTCTGGGAGTGCATGTCTTCTTCAGGATAAAAGAAAAATTGGCTGGTTTAAACATAAAAAAGCACCTGGCCAACAAAAACAGCAATAATGCTGAGCAAAATCAGAATAGATTTCAAAGATGGTGGGCCTTGGAGAGAGGTGTTAGGGAGAACTTTCCGACATCCAGTGTATGAACTTCGGAGACATAAGGTCAATGGGCATTTTGGAGATGACTTAGAAAAGTGACCTAAGTCAGCTTAAGTGTCTTCCTTCATTCCACTGGAGGAATGCATTAAATCTTCAAATCCAGGTACCCTGGAAAACACTGTCTTCTCTCCACTCCTTATCACCCCCTCTTTCTCCTGCCACACATATTTTTGCACCACATTGTGTCCTGGTATCACTTTAGCTGGGGCAGGAGAAATGTTTGCAGGGGTAGGATTGAGAGAGCTGGGGCTGCACATCAGAGTGAGCAGAGGACGATTTGGCAGGAGAGAAGGGCAGGACACGAGTCTGAAAAGACAAAAAATTACAAGCAGAAAGACAGAAGGATGCATCACATCCTAAATGGTGAAGGCAACAGGTTTGAGACTGAGGCAGACACAGAATGGGGTGCAAAGGTTCCACATGGGTCGAAAGAGTCCGAGTTCAGAAAGAACCTCTGTGCCAGGCAGGGTTGTAACTTACAGTCAGGCACGTTGTGTCCTATACACAGCTGCCCTCATGCACAAATGGCCCCAGTTCTTCCTCTCTTCACCTGATGGCTCTGCAGGTCCTCTCACCAGAGAGGCAAATTATATTTCCCTGCTCATTGACTTTGGGTTTGGCTATGGGATGCACTCCGGCCAGCAGAACATCTAAGGGCTCCAAAATCACACAGGCTTGCTCTCTGCATCTCTGCCAGAGATGCAGCCACTGTCCGGACTAGAGTAGGCACTGATTAGTTCCAGGAAGGAGAAGGAGATGAGGGGCATATGGAACAGAGGTGAACTTCCCCAGATAAGCCCTGCCTAAATCTCCCAGGCCACACCAGTGAGCCACATGCAATCAGCAGAACTGCCCAGCTGAGCTCAGCCAATGCTCCACTGACCATCAGATCAGCAAAACTATAAGGTCACTGTTTTATGCCAGTGAGTGACTGTCTGTTACACAGCATTTTGTGGCCATGGCTAACTGATACAGGTGTCTAGCTGCGGAGTAAATGGGGGAGAAAATCCAGCCTACATCCTATTGTGCAACCTGATCTGGAGCTATATCACCCTGAGTACAGGATTCTATTTTCTAATTCCCACGAAGGGACCATGTAGGTTAGTGGACACCTGTTTAAAAACCAGTGCTATCCATTCCTCCAACCTTTCTCCCTCATCCTCCTAGTCCTCCAAGTCTGAAAGTCTCCTCCTAGTTTTCCTTGACCTTCTCAATTGGCCTGAAATCCACACTCTGCATTTCTAGCCTCAATCTTGCTAATGCTCCAGATTCTTTTACAGCCTCATCCTTCTGAAGCTCTTTCTGTGTCAACCCCCAGCCTGGGCCAGCTTTACTCTTCACTTTCTCTTCCTTTCTCTGTGTCAAGACCAGTGGCACAGTCGGGTACAGTGTCATACTGATCATGCCCCCTGAGCTCACCAAGGCTGTCTCAGGGCTGAGCAAGCTTTGCGTCTCTCCTGGGCTGACTCCCAACTGCATGGCCCACGGTCCTTCATCCAGCAGGCAGGGAGCAGCCACATTCTATGGGCAAAACAGGATGCAGATGCCAGGCAGGTGAAATGCCTCCAAAGTTCCTCTTAGCACCTGGGAAGACAACCATGTGGATCACAGAGGACAAAGTGCTTAGTGTATGCAGTAGTCGATGTTCTCCAGAGAAACAGCACCGATAGGACATACACAGAGAGAGAGAAAAAAACACAAGAGGAAGTTTATTGTAAGAGTTGGCTCACATAATTACGGAAGCCAAGAAGTCCTACGATCTGCTACGGGCAAGCTGGGAACCAGGAAAGCCGGTGGTGTGAGTCAGTTTGAGTGTGACGATCTGAGGACCAGGCAGCCCACTGGTGTAAGTCCTGGGGTCCAAAGGCCTGAGAACCAGGAGCTCCGATGACCCATGGCAGGTAAGGGTGATGTCGCAGCTAAAGAAGGGAGAGCGAATTCACCACTCATCTGCATTTTTGTTCTCTTGGGGCCTTCAAAGGGTGGGACGTCGCCCTCCTACACATTGGGGAAGGTGATCTTTACTCAGTCTACCCATTAAAATGCTAATCGCTTCCGGAAACACCCTGACAGACACACCCAGAAATAACATTTCACCTGCTGCCTGGTCATGTCTTCACCCTGTCAAGTTGATACATGCAATTAACCATCACGGTGTCATCAATGAGCTACAGATAAAGTGCTGTCAGTGTTCAGGGAGAGGTTTGCTTTCAGCTGAGGGTCTCCAGGGGGAGGTTTCAAGGAAGAGGTGACTTTGAACCAGGGCTTGGAGGATAGAAAAGCTTTGCAGACGGAGAGAAGGGGGGAGGGGGTGCAAGGAGGAGGACGCGGTTCTTCTCTTCGGGCAGAGGATGCAGCAGGAGAGAAGGCACGGGAAGCTTCCTCGAAGTTAGGAAATCACCTCACAACTGCAAAGCTATTTGGCCCGGGTCCATATGCAGCGTTGGCACGTGGGGATGGGGAATCTCCTTCCGAAAACCTAATTTGTCAACACCCTGGGCTCAGAGGAGAAAAACAGAAGCCAGAGTCTCGTTAGCTTTGAATGTCCACAGTCTCTCGCAACCCGGCGACGGCGGCAGCGACTCAGGCGCGGCCCGTGTAAATAGCGCCGGATGGGATTGTAGCTAATAGGGTTATTAATACCTGTCACATCCCAGGATGGCAGAATAATGTGGAGGTTTTCTACTATAGATTAAAACCAACCAACAGGGAATTTTCTGAGTCTAGCAGTCACAGCTTTCTCTTCAGACAACTTTTCCTCCAGCCATGCAGACAGGGGTAAGTAATTGTCCCGGGGAAAGGTTTGTCACCATGGTAAATGCAAAAGCAGGAAGAAAACTGCCTCACTTAGCCTCAGGCAAGAACATGGGTATTTGAAATTCACAGATAATCCCCAAACCTCCCTTCAGCCTGCAGCTCTGACCTCTTTCCTGGCCCAGGCAGTCACCCCCAAAGAAAAGCCACCTTGATTTGGGCTTTGTGCTCCAGGTGGGAAGAATAAGAAAAGGGCACATGAGAAGAAGGCGGAGAGTTGAAGAGAGAAGGGGGAGGGATGGAGGGTTCTGGACGTTCTGCAGGTTGCTGGGCCCTGAGGTGGGGCTCAGGCAGGGCAGCGTGGGAGCAGGAAAGTACATCCCAAGCTGGTGACACTTCTGTCCTCTCCCGGACCCCAGCCAGTGCCCGGAGCGTGATCCTGCCTCTTCTCTTTCACAGGGCTCCAGTAGCAAACAGGTCAGGGACTGAAGCCTTGGGGACAGGAGCCCCTCCTCGCCTTACCCACATCAGCGCCTGCTCTCCTGGGAGAACATCCACAGGAAAAACCACCAGGCAAGAGCACAAGCGCCCCTTCCTCTTTCTGCCCTTAGCAACAGCATCAAAAATATCTCAGGGGGGGCTGCACCTAGCGTTGCCCTGCTTCTCTTCTCCAGAGGAAAGCTCTGGCCACTAGTGGAAGGTATGGATGCCTGGGTGGGGCTTGAGACAAGGGACACACACCACCCCTTAAAAGCTCTCTGTCCAGGGCTGCAGGTGTGCCCCAGGGTAAATCACAGACACCCAATAGGGCAAGAGGAATACAATGGAATGTGGGGCTGACACAGCCCTCTTTCAATAGGACCCTGCGCCACAGTTGCTCCGCCCCAGCACCCTGGAAGAACCAGGTTCAGTGGGAAAGTCCTGGCCCCACGATACAGTGATGTCTGTATTTCCTTTGGAGATGGATGCTTGGTTCTATCTTTGGGTTTTTTTTGGATCCTTCTTTCCCTTTTGCTTATGCAGCTACACCCAGGAGTCCAATTCTTCACTCTCCCAGATTCCTACAGCTATGGACTGAATTGTGTTGCCCACCCCACTCCCACCACAAAATCCATATGCTGAATCTCTAATTCCCAATATGAGTAATTTGAAGATGTGGCCTTTAAGGAGATAATTGAGGTTAAATGAAGTCATAAGGGTTGGGGCCTAAGTCAAAAGGGCTGGTGACCTTATCAGAGGAGGAGACACCAGGGATGGGTGTGAACAGAGGAAAGGCCGAGTGAGGACACAATGAAAAAGTGGCGACACTGGTCTGAATGTTTGTGTCCCGCCCAAATTTACGTCAAAACCCAATCCTTGTAGCGGCACGAAGAGGGTGGAGGCCTTTAGGGGTTAAGTCATGAGGGCTCCACACTCATAAATGGGATCAGTGTCCTTTAAAAAGAGACCCAAGGAAGCTCCCTTGCCCCACTTCCCCCATGGGAGGATGCTAAGAAGGTGCCCTCTTTGAAGCAGAGACTAAGTCCTTGCCACACACCAAATCTGCTCGCACTGTGATCTTCTGACTCCCCAACTGCCAGAACCACGAGAAATACACTTTTATCGTTTATGAATTAACTGGCATTAGGTATTTTATTATAGCAGCCCAAAGAGACTAAAACAGCCGCCGTCTGTAAGCCAGGAGGAGAAGCCACACCAGAAGCCAGCCCTGCTGGCGCCTTGATCTTGGACTTCCAGCCTTTAGAGCTGTGAAGAAATGAGCGAACAACTGTTGTTTCAGCCGGCAGCGTTCTATCAAGGCAGCTTAAGCAGACTGATATGCCCACCTTGCCCTTTTTGTCCCTAGGCGCCCTAGTGTCTTACAGGAGAGGAGGGTGAGTCATTCTGACTCTAGAGACCACCACAGACTGGTGTGGAAGGCAGAGATTCTGCAAACTGGATTGCAAGGCAGTGTTGCCTAGTGGTTAGTTGAGGACATGAGATTGATTTTCCTCTCCATGCCCAAGGGTCCTCCTCTGTCTAACGGGAAGATAATTGTGCCGTTGTGTGTAACTATAAAAATAAAATTAAATAACAGCACAGAGTAAGCACTCAATAAAATGCTATCTGTTGTGATTATTATTATTTCATTGGCCCTGCCGTGGATCGACAGTATGACCTTGAGCCTGGTTTCTCCATGTGTAAATAATAAAGATAGATGCTTCCTATCTTCCAAATATGGTGAGAGTTTGCAAAGAAGCAAAGAAAGAGGCGAGGAAGAAAAATGCCTCAGAAATCCAAGATTGTTTCCTATTATCACTCTTATTACTATTGTAGTTATTTGGAACTTCCAAACTGTAGTTATTTGGAACCCTGTGCTACTTCTATATATAAGTAATGCCCTGAGGTTCCATCCTGAACTCTGGCTTTTGCACCTGCAGCCTGCACACAGGTGTGGTCAGGTGGAGGTCTGATGACTCCTGCTTCTTGCTTCCGCAGCCCTGAGCACCCCCAGGAACTCCATTTCCCAAGCTGACATGCACCACTCAGCCTCCAGCAGCACAAACAGCAGTGGGTGGGAGGGCAAGGAAGCTAAGCGAGTCTCTCTTCCCCCTTCCCATCCCATTCCTGCTTGGCCCTGGTCCGTGCCTATAGGGAGGGAGTACAGGGGCAGGTACAGAGAACCCACAGAACACAGCCACCAACCAAACACCAGCCACTTTGTTGGGAATGGAGTGACAGGCCTGCCCTCTGCCTCCCCTCACCTCTGACTTAGTGCGTGGGGCCCTTCGCCAGCAGGGGTTAGGGGAAGGCAATGCCCAGCAGCTGGCAGCCCTGAGTGACCCTGAGCAGCCAGCAATCTGTGGCCCAGCACATTCCTGCAAATCCTTCTGCCCATCCCAGCAGCTGAAGCATCATGCCAGCCCCAAGCATAGCGGGGCAGGGCTTCTCGGACATTTCCAGATGACTTAATGGGCTGGTGGAACAATCCAGAAAGTGAGGCCTTTGGGGGTCCCAGGTGTCCCTGAAACCTCAGGATTGAGATCTGGGCTGGCTCAGTCTGCAGTAGCCACTGACATTCCCTCCCGTCTCCCAGCGTGTCCAGGAGGACGGGCGGAAGCAGGGGCGAGCTCGGAGAACGGAGCCTTCTGCAGGCACGCCCTGTGCCGGGGACAGCTCCCCACGGAAGGCCTGCACAAGTCGCTCCTCCTCCTCCCCCTCCTCTCAAAACGAAACGGTGAGAGGCGCAATAAAGTCAGCAGGTGACGTTGGTATTAATCCCAGGACTCTCACACGAGGAGCAATCTAAAGAGCTGGCGAGCAAGCAGACACGAGAAGTGTTATATCTGAGTGAGGACAAAGCGCTCGATACTGCCGGGATGAGCGGGTCCCCCTACCCCTGCCCTCCGCCCTCTTGGCTGTTTACTGTAAAACTTCATCACAAGATGCCATTAAGCTTGGCAGTTACTGTAAACGCCACTGTCGCTGTCAACTTCCACAGCCCCAGGAAATTTTATCCAAGACAGAGTGGCTTCACCAGAGAGACCCAAACTGCCACTTGTTTCTCTTTGGAAAGTAGAAGGTGCCCTAGAGAGAAATATGAGCCGTCCTCGGGCTGGGGGGTGTCGGCTCCCTGCCCCCACCCCCGTGGTGGGCTGCACGGGCGGTAATGAAGTCAGCAGGGCTGGTGGGACAGATTCCAGAGCAAAATGAAAAGCAGTTTGGCCATTACGAGGAAGGCCAGAGAGCAGCGTGCATCCCCTTCTATCTGTCTTCCCGGCCGCTTTGATGATGGAGGGAGAGAAATAGCCTATTCTGGGATCTATAAATGCAACCTGGACACGGGGCCAGTTTGAATGATTTGGGGTAGGGAGGTGGCAGGAGCTGCCCTTGCCTAAACGATCATAACAAGACACAAGGACACACCTGAAAGCATCAGCCACTCCACCACTTCCTGCTTCCCTTCTTCCCCAGAGCAGCTACAACCTCTGGATACACGCCACCGAGGGACTTGTTTAAAATTCTCTGTGATTAATTCATGGCATTTATCTCACTTTTATCTGAATTTTAGAGAGGAGAGAGGCTTTGGTGCCTGGCCCAACATCCCGAAGCAAAGCCGTATTCATCCCCGCGTCTGGGTGGCCGCCCCTGACACGCAGGCGTGTTCACCAAACCCTGGCTGAACGGCTGTGGCTGCCGCAGGTCCGGGCCAGATGTGGGAAGAGCAGCGGGCTTTAGATGAGAAAACCCGGGGTCGAATCTTGGCTCCATCGCTTGCTAGCTGTGGAACTTGGAAGCGTTTCATTTCTCCGAGGCCTAATTTCCTCTTCTGTAATTTGGGGATAATAATACCTACATTATGAGGCCATTGGGCAGATTAAATGAAATAAAGATGTCAAAGTGCTTATCACCGTGTCTGACACATCAATAAATCTCGTTGAATCTGAATCAAGGGGATCAAAGACTGACCTCGCCAAGCCGCTCAGAGAAATGCTCACACCTCTGAATGGGGCTCAGGGCGGCAACAGGGATTCTCTGCTACACATCCAGGGGCGCTGCTACTTCCTCCTGGCATCTCTGAGCCACAGCTTCCTATTTCCTTCCTCCCACTCCCCAGCTGATGTATGCTCAGGGAAAGCTAACGAACTCTAATATCATCCTAAGTCAAACATCATTATGAAAGTAAACCTGCTGGAAAAAAAAAAAAACAAACCCATATAATGCATCCCAAGGCCAAATGTAAATCATCTTCAGATTTTCCATTATTTTAGGCTACCTGTGCCCAGGAGAGACTGGGAAGATAACTTCATGCGAAATAATCAAGAACTGATTATAATTGTGGATGGCTTGCTTGCTGTAGATCTTCAACTTGGCCTCAAAGACAGCATACCGCTCATGTCCCAAGGAGCTTGTGGTCACTCGAGTTAGGAATGCGGTAGGTTCCTCGGTGTGGTGGAAATTGTGGCTGCTACTGGGTACTCTTGAGCGGTGGAGAGGTCTTGTGTTCTAGAAGCTTCCAGCGGAATGATGTGCCTCTTTAAATTTGCTTAATCCCATTATGTAGACACCACTCTGGCCCAATCTCAGAAGACCAATCCCAACTGCATCAGCTGTTTGTACTCCGGATGTCAAGCCACTGGGTTATTGTCTCATCCAGTGCGGAGTAGCTCCAGAGGCCAAGTCTCCTACCTGATGCTCCAACAGTGGTGGTGCTCTCGTTAACTGAGCCAGGATCCCGACAGCACTCTCTTGCATGCTCCTGGCCTGCTGTCTCCAGTTCTGAACTTGTGCAGGTCATTAGCAGAGGTGTCCGCAGGTGTTTGAACAGACACCCTGTTGCAGACTGTCGGCAGGTGTTTGAATAGACACCTGGAACCCACACTCATCGCTACTCTTGGATAATACTACTCAGTGGATTATGAGCTCAACAAGGGCAGTCATTTTCGTCCAGTTCATTCATTTATATATCACATGCGACTAAAATACTAGGATATTTCCTGGCACCAAGTAGGTGCTTAATAAATATTTACTGACTGAATGTCTTACCTCTTTCCCTAATATCCTGGTTTCTCCCTACCTTGGGAAAGAGGTTCTTATGTTCCCATCTCTGGGTTTTTCTTGAAAGAGGGTTTATGGTATAATGGAAAGGTTCAAGGACTTCCCAATCAGACAGATCTGGATTCAAATCTGAACTCTACCACTTTTAAGTTACGTTTATCTGAGCAAATTGCTTGATTTTTTTTTTTACTTGAGCTTCCTTACCACTATTTCTGAAATGGATATAATAACATCTGTCCCTCAAATTTGTTTAAAGGATTAAATTATGTACCTAAAGTCCCTCACAGAATTCCTTGCACACAGATCAGCTTCAGCAAAAGCTCTCCTCTCCTCCACTTTCCCACCAATAGGAATGATGTCAAGAGTCGATGGATAACTTAAGCAATGTTACCTGCGTACTTATGTTGTCTAATAAATGCTAGTTCCTTTTACTGTTTCTGTGTTCATTTAGTCATGAAAGAAAACATTCCCTCCGTCCTGCAAAAGGCGTCCTGCTAGGTGCTGGGGATACAAAGACAAATACAGACACTGCCCTCAAGCACCATCCAGCAGATAACTGAACAACACTAGATAAGGGTGGCAATAACGACATCTGCAGGGTGCTGTGGGGCAGGAGGGGACTCGCCTTTGCTGACCATCTGGCCCACCTCGTGCTTGAATTCTTGATCCGGCTCAACGAGCCAGTGCCCAGCCCTGGCTATGGCAAGTGTGTCAACGATCGACAGTAACTGGCTCTGTTGAGATTTGAGATTAACAGGTCATGGAACAATAGAATATTAGGTATGGAGTTTTCCCAAACCCACTGGCAGACCATTCTAGTACATTTCTACTCTCTAGTACATTTCTCACTGCCGTCCCTATTTCTCCATCAGGAGCAGGTGTTCTTGCCAACTCCTCTGTCTGTATTCATCCACCCCTGGGGTAGGCAGGAGATTTTTTTTTAAAGTCTCCAGTATGATTTCGTGTGGGAAGGGGAGGGAAACTAACACTTACTTTGTGCCAGGCATCCTGCCGGGCATTTTACGTGTTTGCTCATTTAATTCCCACAGCAGCTCCATAGGACAGGTAAGTGTTGCATTACCCAGTCCTCAGAGGTGGAAACCGAGAGTATAAAACTATTGTCTAACGTTGGTTACTGAGTTACAAAGGGAGTCTGGTCTGGGCAGGAGCAGCTCACGGGGTTGTACATGTCTAGTGGCCGGGGCCACTCAAGATGTCATCCAACCCTTGCTCTGCTCACCAATATGGGCACCTGGTATGGGGCCACATCCCCCTGTTTCTAATGACACAAGGGCACAGTCTGTTTGTCTCACTGTCATCCATCAGGCTGCACCTGCCTTTCTCTTCCTGGGACAAGGGTGCCATATGGGCCAGCAGCAGCCTCAGTTAGGAGCCAGATTTGTTTGCCCAACTCCAGCGTATAAGCTCTTCCTGCAGGACCCCGCTGTCTCCCATCACTCCAGCATCTTCACCTTACAGATGAGGAAACTGGGGCTGCCCCTCACCAAACATCACCATGTGCTGATTCTTACAATAACACTTGATGAGAGAATACTTTTCGCACTTAATGCATAAGAAAACAAAGACTGGAGGAGGCTAAGTGCACTGCCCTAAGTAATATAAATGCCAGAACAGGATTTGAACTTAGCTTCCTTTGACCCTGAAGCACAAGCTCTTTGCGTTATGCTGAGCTGCCTCAAGATAAAACCACTTGCTCAGAGTCACAGAGCTACCCAGCAACACAGCTGAGATTAGAAACTGATTTCTGACTCCAAAATCAATCAACAATTGTCATTGGCTTGCTGGGAACAGTTCTGGTTATCTGTTGGTATACAGCAAACCATCCCAAAACATAGTGACTTAAAACAAAAACAATTCTTTGTTTTACTCAAAAGCCTACAATTTGGGCTGAGCTTGGTGGCAATGGCAGCCCGTCTCTGATCCCTGTGGCTTCAGCAGGGGTAGCTTCATTGGAGCTGGAAGATCCACTTCTAAGATAGGAGCTCAATGAGGGCTGTCATCCAGGGGCCTGGAGTCCTCTCTAGATGGACCTCTCCACGGGAGTGGCTTGGGCTTCCTCACAACATGGCTACTGGGTTCCAAGAACACGTGTTCTAAAAAGACCTGCCGCGTGTCTTTCGACCTAGCCTTGGAAGTTCCAGAATTTCACTTCTACTGCATTCTGTTGGTTAGGAAAGTCACTAAGTCCAGCCCAGATTCAAAAGGAAGAGAATTCGACTCTACCTCTCCCTGGGATGAATAGCAAAGAATTTGCTGCAATCTTTCATTCACCACAGGGACCTTGGTTCTAGAGAAAGTTATTGACATATTCCCCAATATGTTAGACTTCATTCAGCTGTTGCGGCGTCCATCCGTCTTGCCGCATAGATTGCCCAATGCCCCGGGGTGAGGGTTGGGGTGAAGGCTGCATGGGTCCCCTCACCCCTGAGCTGTAGTGGACATGATAGGCAAGAGGAGCGGAGCTGGTTCTGAGCCAGGAGCTCCAGGGCACGGTGCAATCCTGGCTGCCCCGCACTAACAGGAAAAATCACCGGAGCGAAATCAGTCAGCACAGCATCTGGTCTCCGTGCACTCGCTGACTCCCGCCAGGCCCTGGGTCCCTCACTGTCACAGGTACTAAATTCCCCTGGACATGCATGCCAGAGAAAGCCGGGGCTGAAAACTGCTAATAAATCCATCTGAACACTGTGCTCTCCTGGGGCTTATCAGTATTTCAGTTCCAGTCACGAAAATAACATACTGTAAAAGACTGATTAGTCATCGGATAATTGAGTTCTTAAATGTCAAAAACAATATTGTATGAATATTCAACAGATCATGCTACTGAAACTTACCTGTTCCATCAACAATGACTAACATTTTTCCCCCATTGTTCTTTCCTACAAATTATGTTAATATGACTTTTCTGAGGTGATGAATGTGGTTCTCTTTAAAACATATTGTCTTACAGGTTAATGCATAATGAGCTGGTTACAGGCAAACTGCCTGGGAGCCCTGCTGCATTTCATCTCTGCGTTAGCTTCACCTCCTTGTTCAGATGGAGGGGGCATCAGAGTAGAATCCCTTCCAGCAACAGATAGACTTCCTAGCTCTACTGTTTGCAAGATTTCTTATTTCCTTTACTCGTTTATGTATTTGTTGCCTGAGACCTGGAGGGGAAGGGGGAGATGCATTGTTTTGCTGCAGCTTAAGTCAAAACGAGGACCCAGGTTTGGCCTTCCTTGGACGTAGTGTGTAACTTAATTCCATGGGAAGTCAGGGTCGGGTGGGCTAAAGTATTTGTGAAAAGGCATCTGTCTTTTTCTGAACCCACATGTGTACACATAAACATGCTCCTCTTATCCGGTGGGGCAGTGGAGTATGCCTCTGTGGTTGGAAGGAATTTTCTGAGCCTGGAGTCTAGAGAGAAGGAAACTCCCCCCAAACAGATCCTGCTTTCTGTTAGCCTGGCCTCAACAGATGCTGCAACAGCTGGAGCCAGGAGCAGCTTGATGGGGTCGGGGGGTGGGGTGGGGGGGAGCTGATGTTGGGGTCAGCTTGCAGGCCCTACTGTGCATTGGTGGAAGACTCAAGATATGCCAAGCACCAACTGCTCCTCCAGCCAGACACTGCCTGCGCCTCTTTCTAGTTAGAGGCATGACACCCTCCGATCGGCCGATCCCAGCCCCAGCCAAGCGCAACGCAACTACCACGCGCAGGGATAAAGACGCCCGTGACCTCTCCCAGGCTCACAGGTTTAAGGATTTACAACCAAGTTCCCCATGCTCTATCTAACCCCTCCTTTGTCCCCTTCTGCCTGTCCCAACCTTATTACGCTATCATCTACCTATGCATCCTTCAAGAACTTTACCTGGTTTCTCTCCTCTCACTCCTGTCTTTCCCAGGAGAGCTTTTCCCAGCCATGCTGGCAAACAGTTACCAAAACTTACGCAGATGCAAAAAACTATCCTGGCTTTACAGTAGGTACTGGTCCCATCCACGTTTCCCTATATGTCCTCGCCCAATTCCATGCCTTCCCAAGCTTGCATCTTGCAGGGATCCCAGATTCCCTGAACACAGAGACACAAACATCTGCTCACAGAAAACACATTGAGAATATCTCCTCCCCCCCTCCTGAGATTCCAAGAACTCAGAGAACGGAAAGGAGAGACATTAAAATTATTCACTCGTTCCAGAGTTTCCTTCTGCCTGCTGCCCTGTTACGCAGGTGGAAGCCCTGCTTTCTGCGTGTCTGGGCTCATGCATCCATGGCAGGTGACAAGCAGTCAGGTGGGCCACACCATCGAGTGCTGACGTGTGCAGAGCTCTCAGACCGGGCATGGGGCTGGGGAAGGAATGGCAACTCCACAGACACCGTTCCTGCCCTAGAGGGGCGTACAGACCCCTTTCAGAAGAAAGGGCCTATGGATTGCTACCCTGAGCATCTGAACAAGCGGGCAGCTTCCTCCCACCCAGGGGAGGGTTTGGGTTCAGCTGCAACCCACAGGGCCCAGACCGACTGGGAATAGCCCCGGCCCCCACAGAGTGTTAGCAGCGGAGGGGCTGAATCTTCTTAAGCGTGTTTTTAATTACTGCAAAAATGTGTCATCCTAGGCAGCAGCGTGGTTCTCAGTTACCCGCATGCAGATTGATGTTCTCTGTATGAAGCGGTTAGCACAGACATTTAAAAACAATTAGGATCGTGGTGAGACAGCTCAGAAAGAGCTCGTTATGTCGGGGGATGGGGAAGTCAGGCCATTATGCTCCCCAGATAACTAAGTTATTTGTGCTTTTGATGGGGAGGAGGGAGAGGATGGGTTTTTCTAATATTTCCCTTTTGATGCCAGACAGGAGCCGTGGACAAACACACACACACACACACACACACACACACACACACACACACACACGAGCAGCACTCCCAGATAACAAGACAGATGCAATGCTAATGCTTTGAGGAGGTGCTAGCAGTGAGGAGGGCTGGAGGAAAGGCAACCGTCTCTTTGGCAAACCCTCTGATGCCCCGCCATGCCCGCAGGCTGAGGAGCGGGCAAGGGGGTCCTGGCCCAGTCAGAACCAGGTGGGGGCATGGGCGAGCCCACCACACTGAGGGAGCCCTCTGTGCAGGGCCCACAGTGCAGGACTATGCACCTGCCTTCCGGAAGTGGCCCTGGAACAAGAACGGGCCTGGGGGAGAGGCCTCTTGGGGAGCCAGGTGACACTGGCTGCACCTGATCACACGTCCTGGTTATTACCGGGTATGAGGACGAGCCTGGAGTTTCTGAGGAAGGGAGGGGAGGAGGGGGCGAGGGGCCCCTGGCCTGTCTCAGCAAGGAGCCCCTCTGTTAATGCAAGAATCATCGCAGTGCAAGAGGCCTCCGACACCTGACCACAGTTCTCCTCGGAGGAGGAGCAGTGAGCTTTGGATATCCTCCTGCTAGGGGTTGAATTGTGTCCTCCAAAACGATATGTTGAAGTCCTGATCCCAGTACCACAGGATGTGACCTTTTATGCAAATAGGGTCTTTGCAAATGTAATCAAGTTAAAATGAGGTCCTTAGGGTAAATCCCATAAACTGACTGATCCTCCTTATAAGCAGAGGAAAATGCCTCACGATGACAGAGACAGACTGGCGTGATGCAGCTGAAAGCCAAGGGCTGCTGGCCCCGCCCCAGAAACCAGGAAGAGGCAGGGAACAATCCTGCCCAGAGTCGGAGGGCGAGTGTGGCCCTGCTGACTCTTTGACCTCCGACTTCCATGCTCCAGAATTGTGAGAGGGAAAGACGTCTGTCGTGTGTAAGCCGCCCAGTTTGTCGTACTTTGTCAGAGCAGCCTCAGGGGCAAAGAAAACACTGCCCAACACAGATTCTTACTCCTACCCGCCCATGGTGAAGCCTCTGAAGACAGCATCGGTGGTGGTCCCCCTGTCCCTACATGTGCTCATGTCCGCAAACGTTTATTAGGGGAGGGCATCAGGAAATGCGGGTGGAGAGGCCCAGCAGGCAGTACACAGCCGTGGTGACCAGGCGGTGGCTGGGTGTGGCTTTGGTCTCCCCTCTCACTCGGCCGTGTCCTTTCACTGTCCCCTCCGGCCTATCACAGCATGGGGTGACATGGGCCTCTGGGTCCGTTTGATCTAAGTTTAAAACCTGGTTCGACTGCATACTAGCTGTGTAACCTGGGGTAATTACTCAACCTCTCTGAGGCTTTTTTCTCACCTATAGACTAGGGGCTGTTGGGAAGATTGAATAAAAAATAACACATCATGTGCGGCAGTTGTGATCGTAATTATACTCGTATGAGTAGTCACAACGTGATGTGGGTCTCTGCTGTCCCTGCACTTTCTTCACAGGTGAGAGCTGAGCTTACTCATCACCCACAGAGGTCATCTGACTCACACCTTTCCTAGGGTCTGTGCCATAGGCCAGTGGCTGGAAAATGCTTTCTGATCATGACATAGTGAGACCTCTTGGCCAATCTTATTTGCTGGTGATTAAAAAAAAATAGTGCCCCAAAATTTCAGGTATATTAGGTACATTAAGGAATTGTTCTCTAATAATGTCAAAAATCTTACTGCAACGAATGGGAAGAACGGTACTATTTTAAATAGTTGCGAGTGAAGATGTGCATTTTCAACTCAGCTGTTGATGTGTGAGTGAGCTGCAGACTGTGCTTCTAGATTTATCTCTGAAAGGACTCCCTAAGAGCCCTGGGCCATAAGCAGAGAAGCCACAAGAAAGGGCACTAAACCAACCCAGGGGGACAGACTGGAGGAAGCTGTCCCCTCCCCGTGGACAGATCCAGATCCCCAAGTCTTCCCCAGTGGTCAGCCCAGCTGTTTGCAAGCACCCAAGAAACCAGGGCTATTTTTGAACACTGATGATTTTGTAATTTGCAGATATGTTGATATCTCCTTATGCCGCCTCGAAGTGGGATTGTCTCGCAACAAGCATGAGAGAATCGCACCTCAGCGAGGAGTTCAGTAAATTCATCTGTGAAACATATTTCAATTCCGAAGGCAATTTTCTAATTAGGAACGACACACAAAGCCTTCACAATCTGTGAGCAGTTCTCTCAGTGAAGCTGGGGCCCAGGCTGAACTAAGCCTAAATGCGAGTCACCAACTGCCTCCCTGGCCCAAGATTTGGGGTCCTGTGACCCCAGGGCCTTGGCTGGGAAAGGAGCGAGGTGCAGGGCTGGCCGAGCACTGGGACCTGCCCCTCCACCACGGCTCGTTTCCTTACAGGCCGGCTGGAAGCCACATGGCTTAGTAGGCAGCAGACTGCATTCATCCATGCAGCCTTTATTACAGGTCCACCAAGACTGTGACCAAGAAGACACGATCCTTGCCCTTTGGGCGTTTACAGTTTACTGGAAAACACAGAAATTATTGCACAAGTAATTAAGTAACTAAGGAGTAGTAGCAAGGGCTATGAGAAAGAGCCTAACTAGTCTGGGAAGGAGAGGAAGTTTTCCCAGAGGAAGTGGTGTTTAAGCACAGGGAAGTGGGTTTGGATTCCAACTATACCACTTATTTTAGGTAGAATCTTGGGCCAGTCAACCATATTCTCTGAGTTTCGGTATCTTCATCTGCAAAATGGGCACATCATATCTACCACATAGGTTTACTCTCAGGACCAAATAAGATAATGTACTTATAGTGCCTGGCACAATTTAAGACACATAATAGGTGCTCAATAAAAATACCTGTTGCTGGGATTCCAGAAGGTCTCCCCATCTGTGGCCGATGTGGTGTGTAGAGAGCACAGCTCAGTCCTCTACTCTCTCCTCCCAAAAGGGAGACTGACAATCTAAGCGGGGTCACAGGGACACAGCCAAGAGAGCTGGGTCCTGTTTCTAAAGGGAATTTGCAGTATTTGACAGAACAAGCAAACAAGGTGCAGAGGAAGGCACCCCACTATATAGCCCACCTTAGAAGGACCCTGTAAGTAGCTCAGATCCCATCTGGCTTCGAAGCCTGGAACTGAGGTTGTCGAAGGCGGTCATTGTGAGGAGGAGGAGCCAATGCCAGCAGAGGAGACACCCGGGCCGCAGGGTGGGGTGCTCCTGTGTTTGCCGGAGCAGCGGCATCCTCCCATGTGTAGCAGGGGGTTTGGATCCTCAGTCTACGCTCCCTGGAGAGACTTGAGTTTTAGCCCCAACTTTACCTGTAACACAATGGCCTTGACCATCTTCCCTTCCTGGTTTCTCAGCTTCCTCCTGTCTAAAATGGGGCCAACCCTTCCCCACTCTCTCCAATGTCCCACCGAGGTTGTCAAAGCTGAGGAGATCCTGGATGGACATGTGTTTCCAGCTCTAAAGAAGGAGTCCCAAGGAGTGTCACCTGCAACCAACCAATTTTTCTTTTTTTCCCCTCCATGGGAAGCCGCACAGAGATCCCCAGGGCCCTGAGACACGCCCTCCCCCACCTGCATTCCTGAGTTGCCGCCCTCGCTGAATCCAGTGCTTGCAAATCCAGCCCCTTCAGCGCACTCTTCCTCTCTCTCCTTTACATCCCATTTGCTTCCGCTCTCCTTTCCCCCAGGCCACACGCTGGCTCACGGATGCCAGAGCCCTGAGCCCCTCTCCAGCTCTGGCCGCCGCCATTGGAGGCCCTGGGCATTTGTTTTCTCGCTGCACGGGGCTGCACACTGCTACATTGGTACCACAGGAAGCAGAAAACTAGTTTAACATCTCATTTATTTCATAGATGAGAAAGTAATTCCCTGCTGAATGATTGTCCCGAACCAACAATTCAGAGAGGAGGAATTTACAGGGCTGCCAAGGACCAGGGTGCATTACTGTAGCGCCGTTATATAACAGAGCTGGAACCTTTTTTTTCTCTCTCTCTCCTTTTAGCCTGAAGAGAAAAGCCATTAAATATGATTAAGGTTAAGAGATTGCTAAAATTACAAACAGCCGCCATTCAATTATTTTGCTCTATAAAATGCAACACAGATTGGAGTTATTTCTCTGAAATGTGTTTTTAGAAAATAACATAACACGACTAATGTGGTTTGATCTAGCAAATCAGGTTTCAGATACCACTTCTAATGCAAAGCTAAAAGGTTCATAATTTAACTTAAAGTTTGTAACTTAAAGTCGTCAGGTGCTTTACTTTATAGAAAAGCTTTATAAAGAGAAAAAAAATCAATACCATCCCAACTAATATTCTGAAGTCATCTGCAGCCAGAGACTCAATCAATTTTATCACCCATTAAAGAGATAGACAGAAAAAATGTTTTAAATTTAAAAAATAAAAAGAACCAGCAACAACTTGGCCTAAAAGGTCTGTGACTTTTTTTTTTTTTTTTTTGGAAGTAAATCTCTCGGATATTTTCTGTCACTTTTTATAGGACCGAAGGTGGGTATTGAGGATGTAAATTTCACAGGAAAGGTGGTAAGCAAATGGGAAAGTAACTCTTCCAAGTCTATTCAATCCACATGGCTCCAGAGACCACTTCCGGTGCCAGGGCGAAGCCCATGTACTTATTCCTACTGCTCCTGGACTTACGGTTCACATAGCAGATGACTTAATCTCAGTTTAGAAAGAATAAAAAGCTCAACTGCGCTGAAATGAATTTTCTGTCCAGTTTGTATTGAAAGTTAAAATAATTGGAAATTCAGAAAAACCTCTATGCAGATATATGAGTGGCTGGAGACTTCTGGTTATTATGGTTAATAAAACATCAGAATTATATTATACTCTGCTCACAGACTCTAGCCCAGGACTTTCCGTCCCCCCTTGGACAGAATGTAAGCTATTTATGAGAGTAAACTTTGTACACAAGCTAAACACATAAAGCCATGTATAAGAATTGGACAAAACATTGCAAGCCAAATAAATGCTAGCTAAATGCCAAATTCCCAAGGGCAATGTAGGTGTGAGCTCCTGCCTTCGTGAACCATACACAGACTTTTCTCTTGCAACTAAGACGCAGCTGCTTACCCCGCTGGTGGCTGATCAGGAACCTGATAGGTTCAGTATTCTCTGATCACATTTTCGAGCTCAGATTCACTCATTCCCCAATTCCAACACTCGGGACACACACGGACTTGTGCAAGACGGAGCAGAGGCTAGGGGTGTCAGATGCTAAGAGGGAGAAGGTGTCAGGGAGAAGGAAGGGAATCGATTTGTATAGGCTCCAGTCGCCTATTGGTTACCACGATGATGTTATCCAAAGCACAAATAGAAGCACATGGTCAGACAAAGGATTTTATCTGACTTGTGAATGTACGTACATGAAAAGAAAACACGACTAGATATTTTACATTAGGAATGTCCCTGAAAATCAGTGACATTGTCCCCATAACCACTGGGGACATGGTGGGGATACAAAATCACAAAATCTGTCCTCTCTGCATCCTCTTAACTCCCCAGGCCAGCCTCACCCACCAACTCTCCCTTCTCATCTTGCAAACTTCGTACCTTCATTCAAAACCCTTATCAAGCACCTACAGTCGGCATTGTGCTGGGCATTTAGTTCCTACACTCAAGGAGTTCTTTATGCAGCCGGGGAGAATTCCAGAGGTGCAAATAATTATAAATCAACATGATGAATGATTGAGAGGGGAAAAGTGTGGTAGGGGAGCATGGACAGGGATACGCTAACTCCCTGGAGCAGTCAGGAGGGGCTTCATGAAGGAGGTGGCAATTCAAGCTGGTCTTGAGAGAGAGGTGAGTGGGGTATGGAAGACAGATGTGGGGCAGCAATGAGGGTGCTCCCGGTAGAGGACAGAGTGTGGACAAATGGCATAAAATGTGAGTTCAAATGGCATGTTGAGGCACATTGTTTGCCATGGCTGCAGTATAGGATTGGAAAGGGAGAATGTCAGAAGATGTGTCCAGAAAGACAGATCAGAACCAGATTGCGAGGGTCCTCGAATGCCACACTAAAGATGATGGAGACCCGCTGAAAGTTTGTCCACGAGGCAACACGTGATCAAGTCTGAGAAAGCTCTGGAGGCAAGGTGGGGGTGTTGGAGGCAGGTAGGGATGAAGGCAGGGAGAGCAGGTTGGTGGAGAAGAGGCAACGATCTCCGGAAGAAACGACGGGAGCCGGAGCTAAAGCTGTGTCTGTACAGAGGATCAGGCGGAGATTGATTTACGAGGTATTTAGCCAGGAGAATCCATAGCACTTGTTGTTGATTGAATGTGAGCAGTGAGAAAAGGGAGAATTCAGAAACGAATCTGCGGCAGACGTAGCCAGCCGGCACCGTGGAAATAAGGGCTTGGGACTCAGGAGGGAACTGGGGGCCTCCCAGCTCCTGTGACCTCTGCTCAAGGTCACAGACAGACAGGACTTTCCTATTTCCCAGGGAAGGACGGCCACGGTTCCTAGATCCATGAATGACCCTTTGCTGTGGGTCATAAGTCCCTAACTCCAAATCCAAGCCGAGTTTGCTATAAAACAAAAGAGAAAAAAGTGGGAAACATGTGGGTCTTTGTGTCAACCACCGTCTCTGAGCCTCCATTTCATCTATAAAATGAGGCCATTATAGGACACAGAAGGGTGCACTGAATCGAGGGGCTGTTTCAATGAGCTTACAAGTAAGACCCCTTAAAAGTGCAGATGCAGACCACAGAATCCAGGGCCAGGGGAAGACCAGAATTAGGGTGATGTGGCTAGAGGTGCTCAAACTCCCCACAATTAATTTGAAGCACAGAAAATGTGGCCAATCAGAAATTGGGAGGGAATGGGTCATGGGGAAGTCACTCCCTTTTCCCAGGGAGATATACCAGGCTTTCCTATGTCTGACTCTGGGTTTGTCCAGTGGTTCTGCCCACTTAGTGCCATCCTCAGCTGCCTAGCCAGGACCACACACTGACTCCTCATCCATTTCTGCCTCATCCTGCCAGCTCAGGGGCAGCTAGACGTGGGAAAGAGATCTCACTTCTTAGGCCCCGCTCCACCCATTGCAACAGACTTCCCCGCAGCGGGCATCCTGCCTGGGCCCCCGCTGAGGGCTCAGCCCTGTCTCTACTTACACTGCGACTCTCCAGCCCCGCCTTGCTGAGCAGGGACCAGTTGACGGAGCACGGTAGGCTCAGAAGCGCTGCAGGAGTAGACAGGCTTTCAGGAGGAACGCAGAAGAGAGTGGCATGTTCCTGTGGAGTCTGAGGAGGTGAGTGGAAGGGGTAGCCCGGCCACAGAGTGCCGTGGTGACTGCACCTGACCCCAGCAGGTGGCAGCTCCTGGGAGCACGCCATCCAAACTCCATGGACTCGTCCAGGCTTGACAAATATTTGGGGAGATAAAAAGGACAAACAAAGGGAGCGCTGCAGCCATGGGTCCATCTGAACTATAGTCAGCCCCAGGAGACATTCCTATTAGGAAGCTTTTTAATACGCCAGGATGGCTAACCAGGCGTGCCTATTGCTCAGCCAGTTTGAGCCCAGGATCCAGCGGCAGGGCTCACACAGCGAGCGGCGGGTCCCACAGCTCGTCAGGAAGGAAAAGAGAGAAAGAAAAGGTGTTTCTCACATTGCCAAGGCTTCTGTTGTGTAATGTTGTGGCAGGCAAGGCTGGGGCTCCTTTATATACTTAATCATGTTCCATTCCCAGCTGACACACTCTACAGTCTATGACACAGCACCACTTAATAAGACTCGCTATCAACTTAGGAAGGGGGATGGTGAAGGGGGAGGAGGAGGGAAGAGGGAAGAAGCTGAGTGGGGAGGATGAAAACGATAGCACTTTTTAAAAAAAGAAAAACAGAATATCTGTTGTCAGGTTAGATTATAATCTCAGCAACCAGGGCAGGTCCTTAGGGGTTAGAAACATCCCCTAAACAGAGCAGAATCTTCCATACAGAGGCACAGATCTGGAAGAAGCCTAATCATTTCTTGAAAAAATAGGGGTAGCTCTGGCAATAGGGTAAGGTTAGCATTTTATCTTGGCTTCCGAGAGCAGAAGAGTCCAATGACAGCAGTGGTTCCTTGTCACCATGCCTGGCTTGGGCAGTTGCCCAAACTGACCTCTCCAACCAACCTGTAATTTCAACCTGAAGCCAGGGAGCACATCCCCTTCTTGTCGTTATAAAACCCTACACACCGGGTGATGGCCTCACGTTGGGCAGCCAGTGAATCCTTGTTGATCTCACAGAAAACATCTTTTTTACTTAAGAGGTTATCTTATTTCCCTTGATAAGACAAAGGACAAATAGAAATTTAAGAGTGTGAAGGAGCCTTAAAAATCAAATCATCAACATTTTCTGATTTCACCCATCAGAAAACTGAACACAAAGAGAGAAATAAAATAGCAAACAGTGACACAAGTCTTAGTGACTCAGGCAGGCCCCAATCCCAGGCCTTCTGAGTCCCCATCTCACTGCTCCTTCAGTGATACCTCACTGCCTCTGTGAATTGTGTGTGTCTGTCTGTGGCTTTGGAGGCATCTGTCCATCCATCCAGCCATTCATTCCTGCCTCCCTTCTACACATAAAAAGGTAGTGCATGCATGGAGTATCAAGTGGCAAAAACACAGGAGATGAGTCAAATCACATACTTCCCAGTTCCCTGCTTCCCTTGCTTCTCAGAGGGCAAGGCATACACGCATGAAAACCACCAGCCCAGCATGCTGAGAGTTAGAGTATGTGCTTGGTGCTACTTAGCGTAGAGTATAATGTAGGCCAGGTAGGATGGGGGTGGAGGGATCTAGAAAGGCTTATCCAAAAAAAGAGTCGAATGTGAATTTTCTGATAAAGAATAGATGGTGGCCAATCCCAGGGAGAAGGAAGACATTCCAGGCAGAGAAAGCCCAAAGATGCCCTTCCTGAAGCTCATTCACCCTCTGGCTCCTGGTACGCCATTCTGTTTGAGCTCTTCTCCTGCCTCTCAGAGCATCCCTCAAAGTCTCTTTCTACAGAGATCTCATAGTCATCTCATGGGTAGAAAGCAACCGTTGGATTGGGCAGTGAGCTGGCCACAGGACACTGTCCCTGGATCTATAACTAGGTCATAGCTACCTGTTATTTGTTCCTGTAGCAGCTCAGCTCATGCCTTCTGAGCACTTAACACTGCTGTAAACTGGAGTTTATTTGTCTCCTCTGCGTTAATGTCATCTGCTCTACTAGATGGAGTAAGTTCTAAAGACGGGGGCTACTTGGCGGTGTCCCCAGCACCTGATGTGCCGTGAGGCACAAAGTAGATGCTCAGTGGCCATCGGCCACCTGAGGCACGTGCAGTGGGAGAGAAACTGGTTTCCCTGCACTGGAGAGCAAATGGAATAAGGAAAAACAGGGACAACAAATGTTCATCACTTTTTCGAGAAAATGTACGGTGAAAGGAAAGAACCAGCGGGAAAGGTAAATGCAGGATTTAGGGAGGGTTTTAGGAGGGGAAAGACTAGTCTATAGATTATGGGGCAGAAACAGTGCCGGGTTAAGACCGAAACTACAAGGTGGCACAGAGTGGAGTGAGAACACTGGGCAGGTTCCCAGGAGAACGAAATCATGAATGCAGGTGAAGGGCTTAGTGTAGGGTGGGAGAAGATCGTGTCTCGCCCAAAACATGGAGAAGCAGAGACTACTCCACGTAAGAATGAGATATCCACAACATGCCACGCTGGTGTCTCATCTGCTCTAACTGTTGTGCTTTTGTTTGTTTGTTTCCATTTGAATTTATGAATGAAAGGCTATTTGTGAATGTTTTCATCTTGCTCCCAGAGGAGGACAGTAGACAGGGTCCCTCTGAGTGGTCTGGTCCTCTATGCACTGTCTCGTGGGACCCGGGCGCATCCTCCCTGCCCTCTAGAAAACACCTGCTCTCGGGTCTTTGTCTCCTTCTCCACCCTGGGATACTGGGATACCCTCCCCATGACCTCCCCCTCAATTCTCTGCATAAAATCACTGAAGTCCGACCCTGTCCTGTGTCAGCACGTGTCCAGAGTGTTTCCGTGTCATGGGTTAGGCTAATCTCCTCGGACAGGGCGCCCCGGCACTAGCTGTCTCAAATCTCCTTGGTGTGAGTCTCTGATCTCAGTCTCCTGAAAGCACAACTCAGGGCTCTCAGGGGCCAGAGGCTTCTGGGTCCTGAAAGCATCTGTCCTGACATCTCAGAACTGGGTCGTGTCCTTGACCCGCCCTTTTGCACTTGCACAGACAGCTGCGTGAGTCCAGGAGCCGGATCCGCAGTGCCACTCACACGCTGCCCAACCCGGGGCCACTCTCCAAGCCCACACACACATCCAGCGCCTTTTCCCTGCTCTTGACGAGAAGGCAAGATGGATTTTCTGCGCAAGAGGCCGGGAACCATGGTGATGGCCCTCACGCAGTCAGCGGGAAAGAGGGGAGCTCGTGAAGACGCAGGAAAAGAGACCTTGCAGGACGGAGCTTGGTCTTCACTGCCGGGCAGCGCCACCAGCAGAAAGCATGATGATCCCACCTGCATCCTTCTTGGAAGACAGCCCACCACCCTGGAAACCCCTGGTGACCCCATGCACGTGAAAAGGGGAGTTCACCGCTTCTTTCTCTTTTCTAAATGATTGGTTTGAAGACGTGGTTTGTAAACGTTCGGAGAGGGCTGCTGTCATCTCGGAAGTGAGCATGGTGTGATGGGTGGAGCGTAGCCCGGGAGGGAGTCAGAGAGTTCTAGATCCAAATTCACACTCTGTTAGTAGCTCCGTGACTTTGAGCAAGTTGCTCAGTCTCCCAGGCCCTGATCCCTCCCTCGTACACGTCGTGAGGGTAACGATACCAGTCCCACAGAGCTGTCGAGAGCACCGAGGATGCGCAGGGAAGCACCCCACACGGTGCCGGGCACGTGGCAGGTATTTAGTATTTAGCACGGAGGAACTTACTCCGGTGACTGGGGCCCCCATGACAGCCCAGGAGAGCAGGCTTCAAGACCAACACAATCTGTCACTCCCCGCACCTCCCACTGCCTCCCACTTCCCTTCCCCAATTTGGCTGCATGTATAGCAGGGAGGAATGATGCTTACAGGCAGCCAGGGGGTCGGGACCAGGAGCAGTGGCCAAGCGTGGCGGAGGAGGGAGGGCAGCCCCCTCCAGCCCTCTCTTCTCTCAGTAACAGGACCAACAGCAATCAGCTTCTCCTCTTCCCTAACCTGTTTCCATGGTTCCCGCCCAGGCTGCCTCTAAAATCTGTCACACTTTTAGCATAATGTGCGGTGAGCACCACGGCAAATAGCTTTATGTCAGAAGCAGGGTCCAGGCCGGGCCCTTCCTCCTGTTCCCTGGGGAGGCTTCCGGCCTGGGGGGTCAGGCCGGGCACCTGCAGCACGGAGCTCCTTTGAGTGCTCCACTCTGCCCAAATTACCTGTGCTCGCCAGGTCCCTCTCACAGGTGGACCCATTAATGGCATTGCATGTACAGCCTGTCAGCTCTCTAATTACACCCTTCAGTGGAGAGCTGCCTGGTAGATTTCCATGCTTGCTGTTGGGTACCTTGATCCATGCTGTTGTCAAAAAAGTTACGGTGCAGCCTGCCTATCTGAGGGTGGCTGCCTGCCTGCCTCTGTCTTAGCTGGTGTTTTGTTTGTTTTGGGGTTTTGTTTTTTGTTGTTTTTTTTTTTTTTAAGATAAACTGGCTTTTGAAGAGAGGACTGAAAAATAGCAAGTAGAACCATGGAACTTGAAGTCAGAAAACATGAGTTTAAAGCTCCCTTTCATCATCTATTTGCTGAGCAATCAAGAGCATGTCATTTAGCTTCTCTGGGTCTGTAGAATGGGATGATGGTAATACCCACCCCTACGGAGTTGTCGCGACAGTCCAATGAGATAGTGTATGAGAAAGTCTTTCTAACATATAAAGCAATAAATAAATGTTCATTATTCTTGCTGAATCCTGAATAGGGAGACATGAATTTTGGACCTAAGTATGCAGGTTACTTGCTGAATGACTTGGGGTAAATCACTTAACCTCTCTGAGGCTCTGTTTTCTTGACAATCTATGAAACAAGTTCAATAACATTATCTCACAGGATTGTGTGAGAACCAACTGAGATAAAGCACATGAAATCACCTTGAAAAATATGAAGAGCTCCTTACCTGTGAGGCAACAGTGTTACCTAAAACAGGCTTGCACACACAAACAGGACAGACGCAGACTCGGGATATTTTATTGGCCCCATTCTCTTAAATCTGTGCCACTGCATTCAGGAGAGGGTGCCAGGAGGCAGTAGAGACACAAGCCTTGGAGAATATCTTAGTAAATAGTGCAGAACTCACATAATATAATAAATAAAATTAGTTGAGGCCAGGCGCGATGGCTCACGCCTGCAATCCTAGCACTCTGGGAGGCCTCTGCAGGAGGATCGCTTGAGCTCAGGAGTTCAAGACCAGCCTGAGCAAGAGCAAGACACCACCATCTCTACTCAAAATAGAAAAATTAGCCAGGCGTGGTGGTGTGAGCCTGTAGGCAGAGCTACTTGGGAGGCTGAGGCAGGAGGATGGCTTGAGCCCAGGAGTTGGAGCTTGCAGTGAGCAGTGGTGATACCACTGTGCTCTACCCAGGGTGATGGAGTGAGATTCTGTCTCAAAAATATAAATAAAAAATATATACATAAATTAATTAAATTAAATCAGTTGAGCGCTTGCCATGTTCCCAGACATTGTATCGTATACTTCATGTGCATTTCCTCATTTAATCCTAACTATGAGTAACCCCATTCAACAGATAAGAAACCGAGTCTTAGGTTAAGCCACAACCTAGAGCACTGCATCTTATTACTGGCAGAGCTGGGACTGCAAACATAGGTCTATCTGATGCCAGAACCACATGATAGATAGATAGATAGATAGATAGATAGATAGATAGATAGATAGATAGATAGAGATAGATAGATAGATAGATAGATAGATAGATACAAAGCTGCTATCATTTCTTGAGTGCCCACATAAGCAGTGAGTGTCTCAATGGTTCACATGCATTAACCCATTTAGTTTTCATCTATAATGTAGGTATTTTATTACTCCTCTTTTACATATGAGAAAACTGAGGCACAGAGAGTTTAGGTGATTTTCCTAAGGCTTCATGATTAGTAAAACAACCATTTGTGTCAACCTTGTTATGAGTGTCCCAAATATCTAAAAAGTTCAGTCAGGGAGGAAAGATGCCCAAGATCCTGGCTGCACAGGTCCTTCACCCCAGAGTGGAAACAACTCCTCACTCAGAGCCTGGCACTGAAGCTGTGCTGTACCCTGCCCTGCACAGACAAGGGTTTGTGCTTCCCGAAGATCCATCAGCACCTTAGGAAGTCAAGGCAGGGGAATCACTTAAGGCCAGGAGTTCGAGACCAGCCTAGGCAACATAGCAAGACCCCATTTCTATGAAAAGTTTTTAAAAAATTAACTGGGTGTGGTGGCATGTACTGTAACCCAAGCTACTCGGGAGGCTGAGATAGGAGGATCACTGGAGGCCACGTATTCAAGGCTGTAGTGAGCTACTACTGTGCCACTACCCTCCAGCCTGGGCAACAGAGGCAGACTCTTGTCTCAAAAAAAAAGAAAAAACTAAAATCCCAAAACCCCAAAGACACATCATCTATAGCAGTGGTTCTTTTGTGGAATACTACTACTATCATACTACCAACTTTTGAGTGATGATTTAGAGTTAATAAAATATTTTCTTATTCATTGCCTCATTTTGTTTGAAAATGGTCATATTAGACCTTGTTAATAGGACTACAGACTAATACAGAATTAGCATAGGTATGCGGGGGTGGGGGGGACTCACATTTGGTGAATTCCTTGTTATTCTGTGTCATGTGATTGTTCCGTGACAGTCCCATTATACAGATGGGAAATCTGGGGCTCAGAGAGATTAAGTAACTGGCCCAAGGTCACATGACTAGTAAGAGGGAAAACTAGGATTTGAGCTCATCCATGCACTTTCCGCAAAACCGTTTCTCAGAGACACAACTGAAAGTATCTCTAAGAGGTCTTGGTTCATTCGCCCTCAGGAGTAAAGGAGACAAAACACCAGGAACAGGAGCTGGTTCCAAACGCCAGGGGAGGCTGTCTTTCACAGAACATATAATATCATTCCTTGTAGGAAAGCAGAAACATTGCCACCGTCCCTGGGCAGCGTCTGCCTCCTCGAATGTGTGCGTGCACGTGCACACACACCACTCGTGCACGCGCACACAACTGCTCCTCTGCAGCCCACACGGAGAGACTCTGCCCCACGTGACTCCCAGGGCCCAGCACCCGCTAGATGCCTCACCTGGATGTCACCGCCAGAGCCATCGATCACCCGCCCAGCCCTCATCCTCCCTGACAGCAGGGCAACACTCTTCACTCACCTCCAAGGGGCCTGTCTCTCTCAATGGACTCTGCTGGACAGATACAAAAAGTGAAGTCTAGAGCAAGCCCGGGCCCTGCTCAAGGATTTTCCACTTTCTAAAGAAAGTATTGCTTAATGCAAAAGAGAGGGCGATAGCGAGCAGCACCCAGATGAAAACACACCACCCCCAAGGCCAGCTGCAGGCACAGTCTCTCCTCTATGACCAGGCATGGGGCTCAGCCCTGACATCTGGAGAGGGGGTGGGAACAAAGCTGTGCCTTTGGGCCCTAGAGAGCTGGGTTCAAGTCCCAACTCTCCTGTGAGCACTCGAGCAGTCCATTTCTCCTCCTTGGGCTTGGGCTTTTTTTTTTTTTTTTTTTTTTTTTTGCTTTTCTGCAAAATCAAGAGGTTGGACTATATCCCCCTTTGGGCTGTAAGAGTCTATACCCATGGTCTCCACCAGAGCATTCATTTTTCCACTGCCCTGCATGGAGTGCAAAGGAACAGTCAGCTCCGACTAGAAAAGTCCTGCTCTTCCCTAAAAGCTGGGGACCTGAGAACTTCTGATACTGCAACTCCCACCTGCCGGCTCAGGTAGGAATGTCAGGCACCTGCCACCTTGATTCGTGATAAATCCAGCTCCCGGCAAAGTGGCTGGCTCAGAAAGAATGTTCCATAAGAGTCTATAAACAAATAAGCCTCTTTGACTTTCTGCCCCCTCCTTCCAGTATCTTCTGCTCTATCCCTAAGGTGAACACCTCCCAGAGTTCATTCAGGACTCTACCTGGCCCATGGTTCATACTTGGATGATGCTTTTTCTGCAGTGCTGTGGCCCTGGCCTTGTCCCTTGTCCTGGTGGGGAAGTGCCCTCCAAGCAATGAGTAACCTTTTATCTGACAGGTAATTATCTATAGAGAATTAAAACAGAGCCAATTAAAACAGAGACCATGTTAATGAAAGGGTGCGGGTATGCATTTGACCATAGATGCTCAACGAATTACTTTATTTTGCAAAGAAAACTTCTGGTCTAAAGAGCTTGTTTTGCTGCCAGAGAGATGGATAATTCCAGGAGACCAGCCCCTGTGCCTTGGGGGTGGTCAGTAGAGGAGGAAAGCTCAGGATGCAAGGGTCTGCTTGATCTACTTCTGTCATCAACGTACTGATTGACCCTCTGCACAGCTGCCTGGGTGACACCTGCACCAGTGAAGGGGCACCCGTCCAAGCAGCCCCTGCAGCACCCATGGAAAGAGGAGCCCCTGGCTACTGTCAGGAGGTATCTATTTCTGCAGGCAGGGAGCTAAGGAGAGAACGTCAGCCCAGGACAATGTCACCTGGAGACAGGAGGACACCTGGGACTTAAATTCTGTGCATTGCACTATGTTTGCCCCTTTGCTTTTAAGCTCCAATCCAGTGTCTCCAACGACTTAGTTAAGATGTCACTTCTTCTGGAAACCCTCCCCTGGCTGCCTAAGCCTAAGAAACTCAAAGCATTGGTCTTATTTTTGGTTACCAGAGAGGTAGCTAGTGGCAAAACACATGCCTGGAGCCAAAGTGTCTGGATTCAAATCCCTGCTCTACATAACATGGGACAAGTTACTTAACCTCTCAGTGCCCGTCTGTTCCTATCTGTAAAATGGGCTAACGGTATCTTCCTCATTTAGTCACTATGAAAATTCAATGAGAGTCTGCACGTAAAGCATCTAACAGTCGTGTCTGACACATAGGAAGTTGCCTTCATCACCACCATCCTCATCATCTGTTTATTTATTAATTCCCCTCTGAGAACGTGCCATTTCTGCAAAGGCAGGAACCCTTGCGCACGTCTCTGTCTTAGCTCCATAAAATCTTGCCTAGTGACAAAAGGCAGGACTGGGCAGCGCCGGGCTCCATACCAGACTCCAGACGGGCTTCTGGAAGCCCACGGCGTGCAGGAGTTGGGGCCTGCTTCAATGGCAGGGGGCCTCCCCTCCCGCTTACCCTGTAGGAAGAGCCGGCTCCTCCCTCTCACACAGGTACTATTTGATGCAATAAAGCAGAGCGAGGGCGAGAAAGAGGAAGAATAAACAGCTGAGCATAACTGGCTGGGACATCCCAGCCTCCCCAGGCGGGGGGCCTCCGGGGAGGGCGGCCTCGGCATCAACACCCCGTGTGAGGCCCGGGAGGCGCTGCCGACATTAAATGCCGATTACCCCTGGGGCATGTGGTTATTGCACCGCGGTAACCCACCCCCTGAAGCGCCTGATTGCTTAAGCATCTCTTTGCAAAATGTTTATTTTATTTATTTTTTTCCCCATGAATGTTTAATCAGGTATCTTGACGAGGCTCCACAGCAGCCCTCTCCAGAGAGCAGGCAGGGACGGTGTGATCAGCCCTATTTGTCACAGAGGGCTGCTCGGAGCCCGGCCACCGCCTCCAGGTGCTCTGCCTCGCTGTCCCCAGCCCTTGCCCCCGGGAACCCCCACCCCACTGCCCCAAACCTAGGGTGTCCAGGCCTCCCTCCCCCACCTCCCCAGCTGGCAGAGGGACTCCGCAGCCATATTGGCCTCGCACACCCAGTCTGGTGGGAACTGGGGGTCCTTGTCCCCACCTCAACTCCCTGCAGAGCCTGGCTCCCTCACACAGAAAGGAGGCAGGGCATGCACCTCTGCCAGCCCCCAGCCAACCCTCCGCTTGCACAGTTCCACTTCTCAGAACCCAGACGGAAGCAGAGGGAAACCCAGGGCCTGCACACTTGAGAATCCTGAAGTGGCTTTTTAATCCCCCTTCTTTCCTGGCCTCCCTTCGATTTGCTTTCTTTATCCAGAGCCACCTGCATAAACAGGGACCCAAGGACTCTGTCCTCTCCTCGCCTCGCCCCAATTCTAGCAGCCAGTCTCCACTGAGACCCTAGCAGGGTCGTCTAGAACTCTCCTGGCTGGAGGGGGCAGCCCAGCTCCCCTCCGCTCCCCTCCCCGATCCCCCACCCCGCTGCGTTGCACCTCCCGCCCAGCCCCAGCCTCCTGGGATTAGGGGGAAAGCCATTACCTCAGGATTAAGCTTCAGTTTGATTCTCATCAAAGACTCTGGTCACCGAGTATTTGCTTAACACCAGACCTTTCAGGCCCCATCAAATTTAACAAGGCCTGACAGATTTGGGATTAAACAGAGAAACCCAGACAAATCCATACTTTCATAGGAGCCCCCAATGACTGCAGCAGGACAAGCCGGCTTCTAGGGAAACGGAGACCCTAAAGTTAGCTCTGCATTGTGTGGCCACGGCAGTGGCTGTGCTTCCGGGGCTGACACCCTCTCCTCTGCCAGCCGCCCCAAGATTGGGTTTGATCCCTTCCCTCTCCTGAGTGAGGAAGCTCGGCTCAGCCACGTTCAATGAAGCATCGATTCAGGATGGGGCGGGGGCCGGGGGGATCACAGCTAGGCAATGGGGACCCTATGGGAGCAAACCACCCTTCTGAGCTCCCGCAGCTCAGCCCCGCCTGGGCCCGGCACTCCGCTCAGAGCTGCTCGGATCTCCCCAGGGCCCCCTCTTCCTTCCTCAGATCTTACCAGGATAGCTGTAGGTGCCACCACCCTACCCCCATTCCCACCGCACAAGCAGGCCACACACAGAACAGCAGCCACAACAGCAAGCTCCAGGCAGCAGACCCAGCACAGGTTTGCAAATGGATTTCAGAAATCATTTTGTTACACATGTCATTGAAGAGACAGCATGATGTGGTGGAAAGCTGGGAGGCCGCAGAGCAGGTGTCCAGTCCAACCAGCCGCCGTGGGACTCTGAACTGGCCCTGAACCCCTCAGTTTCCCCATCTGTAATACGGCAGCTGATGGCAACAGCCTTCCTCCAAGAATTGTTAGACAAACCAGAGGAGCTGTATAAAATTCCCTGGCACAGTGCTTAGCAAAGTTGGGCAAAGTAGATACTTTCTTCCCTCCTCCTTTTCTTATTTATGAAATGTAATCAATTCAAAAAATAATAACAAAATGCCTCCCTCTCTTGCTTTCCCTTTAGTATTTTATCAGCAGCAAGGACTGTGCACTTTTCCTCCTCCAAGCTCCCAAAAGCTGCAGAGTTGGAAGAAAATTATACACACTGAACACCAAGGAAGTAGCAATTGTTGCATTTCTTTGCGGCCTGGTGCCTGATTTCTCTCAGGCTGCCTGCCCAGTTCCTCTTGGCCCTGCCTGGCTGCTAATTTGCAGACGCCCCAAGAGCCTGGCTTGGGCTCAGACTTTGTCCTTAGAAGCGAGGTAGTTGGGGGAGGGGGCATTAAGGAGGCTTCATTTTAACTTTTATTATTGATACAAAGAAAAACAATGGCTTGTGTTTACCGAAAATTAATTTTTTGGAAATTACTTTGTCATTTGTTTTACTCTTCTTAATTAAAATTTACTTGGTGAAGAGAACACCTCATAAATTAACTCAAATGCAACAGCAAATTAATTGGCATTTAGTTACTAGACATTACTCACCGACCGGACAAATTGTTTTCAGGCTGTCATCTGCGTTTGGCGTCCGTATGCGGGACCAGAGCTGGCGAGGCCCTGGGGGGAGGGGGTATCGTTGGCTGGTGGTAGCTGAACTGTCCCTGCCCGATCCCTTTGTCACCTGCACTTCCAGGCACTCAAGCCACCCTGACTAGGTCAAGGCCAGCCCTTTGTCCTTTCACATGGAGAATACTCGCTCCCTCCCTGGAAGCAATTCGGAAGAGAAGATCCCATCAGGACAGCAAGACTGTGTTGCAGGGGGTCTTGCCTGGAGACCAGAAGATGGGCGTGGTGACCCCCTAGCCAAAGGGATCTTGGATTCTATGAAGCACAAGCTGGAGAAGTCAATGCCAGGCCTTTTCTATTCTCACATTATATGTCAGATTCCTGTTGGACCTGAAGAACTTCTGAAAGGAAAGTACTGGAATGGGGGAAGAGAGTTAATACAAGAAACGACCTGGCTAGAACAGTTGCTGCTGATGCATCATCCCAATTTCTTGCAAAAGGAAACAGGAAGCTTAGAGCATGGTAGTTAAGCCCCAATGCAGGCTGCCTGGATTTGAATCCCAGCTAATTTTGCTGCTCTGTGACCTTAAGGGCAAGTTACTTAACCTATCTGGACCTTGGGTTCTTTGGATACCAATGGTTCCTATCTTCTGGGGCTGCTGTGAGGAATAGGCAAGACGGTGTACAGAAAGCCCTGAGAATGGGGCCTAGGATTGAAACATGGCCAGGGCTCAGGGAGCAGCAACGATTGCAGGCATGCAGCCTCCAGAGCCGGATGCGAGGGCCTCAACAGCCCCTTTGACGTTGTGACTAGCTCAAGGTCATGGAACCGGAAGCTCAAAAGGAGGCCGGGTTTTCTGCAGCCATCCGAGGGGGAGCCGAGCTGCCCGTGCGGAGGCTGGCGCTGCCTGAGAAGGACTTATCTCCACAACACACCGGGCCGCAAACGAACAAACAAGTCAGCCCAGCCCTGACAGCCCGACAGCAGCAATGCCACTGCTCTGCGGCCGCCGGGTTCCCTTCCAGCTATGCAAAGCGGCAGCCCGTAATAGTCCTCCTTCCTGACAAACAGGAGGGACGGCCCGACACGGACACTCACTGATAAACGATGATGTATGGCGGCTTCTTCAGCAAAACAAGTGCACTCCTGCAGATCCGGGCTCCTCAGGGAGGAGGGTGGACCCAAGATGGCAGTGACCCGAGTCTGCGATCAGAAGACAGGTTGTTACAAGGAGGCTGAGCCCAGTCTGGCCCGTCCTGGCCTCTCCCTCCACCTAGCAAGGGGTCCTCCAGAGGTGGTCCACTGGCTCTTTCTACAGCCAGGCACCAGGGGACAGCAGCAGGCAGAGGGCGAGGCAGCAGAAGCTTCTCGCCAGACAGGCCATCCCTCCTTCCATGGCCAGAAGACTGCTAAGGGCAGAGCCAAAAGGCCAGATGGAAGAAGCAGCTTCGCTGGGTGCTGTGTTAAGAGCAGGTGCCCGAGCCAGACAGGCTGGTTCAAATCCCACCCCCACCCACTTACCACCTATGTGCCCCGAAGCAAGTTTGTTAACACCTCCTTGTCTCAGTTTTCCCAACTATAAAATAGGGATAATTATAGTGCCCCAACTCATGGGGTTGTTGTGAGAATTCTAGGTGTTCGTAAAGCGTTTACCTAACCCAGCACCAGTCATAGAAGCAGCACTCTGTGTGTGACCTCTGCTATCATTATTAGAAGTCCAATTTCTTCCGTAAAATATGCGCCATCCATTCACTGATCACATTTTTATGGAGCACGTATTATGCGGAAGACGCCGTATTGGGTGCCGGGAAGGTGCAAGCAGGTGAGAAGCGGCCCCTGGCACTCAGCAAGGGGCCCCTGTCCCATAGCGAGAGGCATCCAAGCGTATTCGTGTAAATGGTGTTGTTCTCCTCAAATCTGACATTGCCTGCCATTTATTTCATTCAGCAAATATTTATGGAGCGTCTACAATGTGCCAGGGACTGTGGGAGGCACTGGGGTTGTAACTGAGGCCACACAGACATAATCTCTGCCTTCAGAGCGCACGGTCCAACGATCACAGTGGTGACAACACAGTCTGCGAGAGATGCTAGCGCTGCCTACTCGACGTGTATTCGCCCCATCTGTAGGACAGAGCCCCCAGATGGTCTAGAGCCTTCCATATGGCCTGGCACCCTCCTTCTCCTGCATTCATGGGCCTGGTTGGTCCAAGGACCTTTTGCAGTTGACTGTTCTAGGAATAGACATATGAACCAATTCCTAGAGAACAGGGAGAGGCTTCTGGGGAGTCTGGGGAAGCTTCCTCTCTCTGGAGAGAAGAGCTGCAGGGAATCAGCATAGTGCTGTATCTGGGTGACACCTGAATCTGCTGAGCCCATTTTAGACCAGGCGGAAGACACAGCTGATGCCCAGGGTGGCAGGACAGAAAGACCAAAAGAACCTGGGCCCCTGTCCACACCCCCGAGATCCTGAACCCACCAGCCCTGAAGCCTGATCTGCCTTCGGAGCTCCAGTTATAGGAGAGAATAAATTCCCCTGCAGTTAAGCCAGCTGGACTCCGGGTTTCTGCTCTCTGCTGCTAAAGCATCCTGTCGAATCACAGGCTAATAATAATACACATTACTATTAATAGCTAACACTACAACAGGCCTGACATTTCAAAACACACTTGCACATTCATTATTTTATTTGATCCTCAAACCAATACCGTTGGAAACCTCTTCTTTTCATCCTTATTTCACAGGTGAAGAAGTGAAGGCTCCAGGAGTGCTGGTGACTTGTACAGGGACATTCATCTGGAAAGTGAGGAGTGGGTTCTGAGCATCCGAACGTGGGCCGGCTGACTCCAATTTCTGTTTCCTTGCTCCTCGTTCCGACAAGGCTGCCATTGCTCCAGCATTTTTGGAACTTCTTTTCTGGAATGTGCTGTAACCCATTTTAATAAATAACAAATACCCCCCAGAAAGGGGCTTCCTATTGGTCTCCAGAGAAATCCAAGCATGCTGGCTGGGACCTTGGAGCTTTTCTTTCCACAAACTCCAATAGATCTCACCAGAAATATGAGACTTTGGAACCATCAAGAAGACAGACAGGACTGGATCTTAGTCTCTTGGGCAGTGAGCCCCACTGACTTGGCAGGTCTCCCAGTGGAGAGATCTGGTAGATGGTTGAAGAAGAGGGACGATTGTTATTGCCCTTGGCCATGATAGCTGTACCATCTCCTGCCAGAGTTACAGAGGGACTTGGTGCTGAGTTCAGGAAAGGGGAGACATAAAATAAGGAAGAAGGGGCCACATGAAAGACCTGTTAACAAGCACCAGCCCAGAAAGAAGCAGGGCACGGAGTGGGCCCCAGGCTGGGGAGGGTCCTGGGGCAACAGTTGTCCAGGGGGTGAATGGTGGATGAATGGTGGACCAGTTAGAGGCCTGTACAGGTTTGCAGTCAGGGAGAAGCTGGTCAAAAGAGCAAAGACCAAGGATGAGCTCAGAGAACAGGCCAGAACCTAAGGTGGGTCTGATGTCGGTTAATGCTCAAACAGTGAGAAGCAGACAGAGTGGAACTCAGACAGGACACTGGGGTACAGGTGGTCCAGCCTAATGTCCCTTTGCCCACACCTGCTCCTTGCCTTCTTCCTCTGCTTCTTAAAGCAGCTGTGCACATATTCTGAAAGTTGTAAACAAGGGATGTTATAGTTTGCCCTTAAATCATTCATTAATCCTGCAGTGGGGTTGGCAGGGAGCGGGAAGAGGTATACTCCACTGGTGGAATACAGGAGCATCCTATTAATAGAAGAGGAAGAGAAATGACATTCTCTTGAGGAGACGCACTAGACCCCTACAATAAGCTGAAGTAGGGCCACCTCGTCAAGGGCCACAGTGGGATGGCACCTGCAGACACCAAGATGCTGGGGAGTAGGGAGATTGGCCCCATGACCTTTGGAAGAAGCCTTACAGTGTCCCAGGAGGACACCATGACTCAGCAACATCAGGGAAGAGTAGGGAAGAGCAGGGCACAGCAGGGAAGGAAGGCTGCGAGGAAAGGTAATTTTGTTTTAAGGCTGCCTATGCTCAAGCGCCTGGGGAGCGAAGGCCACACACACACCTGTTGTGGAGCCTAATCTCCATTCTTCGAGCGTGAATTTGGGGTTTACAGAGTCTGAAGTCTTTTGGAGACAATTACAGTGAATGAAGGTGAATGAAGTGGGTGATGCCACATTTTGATCGGTAACCACTTTTTTTTGGTAACTGTTGCCATTTTCTAATAAAAGATGAAAGCCTCTGAGGCTCAGAAAGCCTATGCAATAGCCCACGATCACATGACAAGTCTCCTCTTTATATTGTCCCCTCTTTACATAGAATCTTTACAGCGGCTTAGAATCGGCGTGGCGGAGCAGTGGGCACGAGCCTTTGGGTCGGCTGATGCCGCTGTCACTTTTTATATCTCTGAGATAAGCACACAAATACCCGTCTCCCAGCATTGTTCTGCGGGCGTGATGAGATGTCACGTGCAAGGGTTTGGTCCAAACACCATATTGAGGGCCCTACAGAAATTAGTTCTGCCAACAGTAATGTATTGTACACATAATGTATTTGTTAAGAGGGGGGAGCTCATGGTAAGTGCTCTTACCACAATGATGTTTTTTAAAAATTCAAAAGATGAAAACAAATAAACAAAACTGGACAACGCAAAAAAAAAAGAAATAGTACCCTAGAGTCTTTCCAGAGCAAGGGGCCACATTTTACTCCTTTTGTGCAGCACGGAGTTTCTCCAATGCTTCAGAATTTCTGTATCGCAAACCTGGTTGAGTGTTTGACCTTCCGGAATGCATTCTGTGTGAATAACGTTTTTGCTGTCAATGAAATGAGTCGACATTGTCTTTACTTCTGGTCTTGACTCCCACTTTCCGTGGCCTCGAAATTCTCCATGGCACCCGTGGGCTCTCAGCTCCCAGCAGAAATGGCAACAACAGCGAACGTTAACTGGGCACCGACTGTATGACAGGCACTAAACTGTTATTTGCATCTAATCTTATGGAACCCTCACGGCAGGCCCATGCAGTAAGAATCATAATCCCCCTTTTCTAAAGAAGGAAACCGAGGCTCAAGATGTTAACCGATCCAAGGTTACCTGGCTAGTGGTGAAAGAGGCTGGAGCTAATCCCCGCTCCCTCGGGTGCTAATGCCTATGCTCTTCAATACCACACACAACCCAAGTTACCATTTTATTTCAAAAATGCATCCTTTCATCTCTCATCCTCTAACAACAACAAAAAAAATCAGAATAAATGCCAAGACTTCATTGTTTCCCTTCACCACTGAAAATGCACAGTGTATGTTTAACAAAAACCTGCCTCACGTTCAGATTTCATTCCAGCATGACTCTGTGCCTTTATCTAATTTTAACTCTTCAGTCATCCTTCCATCCGAATGTGTGAAATCCCTGACCTTTTCAATATTTCCATGGGGCCCACCGGACAGCTGCTTCATGCATCACTGTGGACAGCTTGACTTTGGTCTCAGAAACGTGGGTACCTTCCCACAGCCTCGTTTCTGGCATTTCTCCATCTGTGGATGCCTCTTCTAACTTGCCAAGGGTCTTACCTGGACATTTACGCAAACCCATCCAAAACGTGACTTTATATAATATTTTTTTCTCTAAGCATCAGCTGACTCGTT
Source organism: Microcebus murinus (assembly GCF_040939455.1). Classification (NCBI taxonomy): domain Eukaryota; kingdom Metazoa; phylum Chordata; class Mammalia; order Primates; family Cheirogaleidae; genus Microcebus; species Microcebus murinus. The sequence continues at coordinate 94,069,138 of NC_134107.1, forward strand.
TTTTAGGTCAACATAGAACAACGCACAATTCTGGTTACCACAGTTACTTCTTCAAGTCAGAATGACCTACTCTACACCACATTTCAGTCACAACCAAGGATCTTCGGCTTCCAGAAACCACTCGAAAAATTTCATCCTGGCATTCTAGATTCACATCACATAGCGATACCCAGATCTCTTCACAGAATAGTAAGCCTCTGCTCTATCAAAATACAATCTAGCAGTTACCCTTTGACCCAGTAATACCACTTCTAATAATCTACCCTAAGGAAATAATTGAAATACAGATAAAGATTTATGCACCACTCGCTGCATATTATATATAATAACCAAAAATTGGAAACCGTCTCAATATCAACAATAAGAGGATGGTTAAATAAATTATAGTGCATAACTACAATGGAATATTATGAAGCCTTTAAAGATTATGTTTTCAAAGAATATTTAAAGGCACGGGAAAATGTTCATGATATAGAATTAGATTTTTTTTTAAAAAAAAAAGAAAACCACTCTTGAATATATGAAGGGTTTGCTCATGTTTCAGTGACTTTAAGGGAAGAGACAGAAGGAGATTTAATAAGAGAAAGCTACCTACAAACATAATTAGGGAGAATAAGAGAAAAACTTTCTAGTGGTTACAGTTATCCATAATTGTAAAAGATTTTCTGGGTAGGTAATGATCTCCCTGGCCCAGGAGGAATTCAAACCGTGTCTGAATTCTAACCACTAGATGAGAACATAGTAAAAGAGACTCAGGTACCAACTGTGAGATTGGCCCAGAAAAACACTTAAGGACCCTTATAACCCAGGTATTACACTAGTGTGCTAGCAGCTTCTGCATTCTAACCATCTGAGCATGATCAGCATTGGAGAAGTCAGAAAGGAGAAGATTTATGAAGGAAAAACGCACGGCCAGGGTAGGTAGAAAGTCCAACCAAGCGGACAGCAGACGGACGCAGCCAAGGTGCTGGCCTGGGCTACACTTTATGAAAACCTGGCTCCCCCTCACACGGACCATGTGGGTCAGGCACTGGCCTCATTTTCAAGGCCTCCAACTGAGATTCTTTTCTCTTCCTAAGCGGCCTGTTTAGCATGGGGCGATTCTTACATCCAGACATCCCTTTGTGTTCACTTGGAGCCTTCTTCTCCTTTTCAGTATGCAGAGCCGTGGTCTTCTTTGAAGAGCCTTGTGACACAGCATGGCGGGGACAGAGTGGGCTGTGATGACTGCTGCCCTTCCTCAAGAACAGGGCACCCTGGTGTACCCCACGACTCCACTGGCCTTTGCTCAGGGTGATGTTCAATTTACATGGGGCCTTTGGAAAACATTAGGCTGTGAGGCAACTTCAGTTTAACAACAGGCCACTGGGAAAGGACCGAGAGGTCACCTTGGAAGTGGCTAATGAAAAGAGATTTGTGTAAGACAAAGAGGAACTTGAATTTGAGTTGAGCTTTTAAAATGTCTGAGGAATACCCAGCACCCAGATCTTGGCACTGATCTGTCTAATACCGTTCTCCAGCAAAACAAACCAGGGCTCTTCGGAGAAACGGCTGATTCTAGGGCTGGAGTAGGGAATGCATAGGATGAGTCTGGAGTATCTTACAGTTCCAGAAAGGAAGCGTTAAAAAAAAAAAAATGACAAGATGGGGCATGTCAAAGGGACACAGGAGCCAATCTGAAAGAGCTCCCAGTGGCCAACGCCGGAACAATGCGAGCAACTGAGTGCTGTAGTATTTTATTATAACCCAAAATATAAACTAAATACCTACGAGGCCATACTAATACAAATAAACGATCGGATAAATAAATGGCAAAGAAGAGGCAAATGTCCTGGGCAAAAATAATTCCAAATAATTTATGGAGATAGTTTGTCCTCAGTGAGGGGGGAGGGAACATGGCTGCTCACACTAAAGTGTGTGCTACCGGTCGGCACTTCATCCCAAAGAGCACACTATGGAAAGGAGGAAGAAGAGTCACCTTACACTGGAGAAACCTAACGAGCACTGCCTCGGCCAGGCGATCAAGGTGAACATCAGCGTGGTGAGTTGATTACATGCTCCTTTGATTCGATGTGATGAAAATGGCACCTAACCTCTGTGGTCTTCTTCCCAACAACCCATCACCCCAGTCTAATTGTGAGACAGACGTCAGACAAATCCTAATTGAGGGACATTCTACCAAACACCTGACCAGTACTCCCCAAAGCTGTCAAGGCCATTAAAAAACAAGGAAAGACAAACCCTGTCACAACCATGAGGAACTTAAGGAGACATGATGACCTAATGGCCTGTGGTTCCCTGGATGGGTCCCTGGAACAGAAAAAAGTACATGGGTAAAACCTAAGGAAATTTGAATAAAGTGTCAACTTTCATTAATGATAATACATCAATATTGTCTTATTAATTATGACAAGTGGACCATGCTGACAACTGAGGAAATGGGGATGAAGTATTTGGGTAGACTCTCCAATTTTTCTGTAACTCTAAAACTATCTTGCAATACAAAGTTTATTTTTTTTTTTAAACAAAAGCCTGAGAAAAACAAGAGAGGCTTTGACCTGTGTAAGCACCATGTGGAAGTTGACTGAGGCCAAACGCTCAGAGAAAGACACAAATTGGATGGATTTCCAACACTGGGAAACCAAGAAGAACAAAGCAATAGGCCAGGAGAATCAGGGCGCTTTGGGGAGAGCCGGTTTCATCCCCAACCTGGGGTCCTTGCGCGGATCCTGCCAGAAATGCTCCTGCTAACCCAGGCCTCCAAATCTGAAAGGGATTGTCTGCCTGGTTGACAGTAAAGCAAGCTGGAGCAAAGATCAAAAGGCTTTGTGTTGAGCAAGGCAAAGCTAACCTCTGAAACTCCGCCGCACACCTGCCATTTGAAAATCGTGTTATTTCCTGTAGTCCCCAACTCCAGGACCCACTCACCTGGAATAAAGTCGTTCTTTCATTTTTAACAAACAGCTGAACAAATCGATGGCTCGTGCACCTTCCAGCAGAGAAGGTGGGGGAAGAGCCCAGGAGCTGGGAGCACGGTTGCAGGCACCCACACGGCATCATCTGGAACGCCAAATAGGCACAACTTCAGTTTACAGTCTTGAATTTGCATTTCTTGGAAGCAAAGAAAGTGGAAGGCAACGAGGATGGTTTGATGGTGTCCCTGGCTTCTGCCAGGTGAGAAAGAGGAGGCCCAGTGATGAATGAATGAACTGGGAAGACAAGCACATCCCTTTCTCGGCAATCAGAAAATCACATCTTAAAAGGGTAGAGCATTGTTTTCTGTGACTTGCAACACTGTGTGCTTGGCCCCTGCCTCCTGGGTCCCCGTCGTCCGTGGGTCCCGCCCTGCCCCCCCAGCTCTGTAACCTGCCAGACCTTGGACTTAACTTCCACCCCGGAAGCTGCTCCCCCGTAGGCGTCTCTGGGGATGGCTGGCTTCTTGCACCTGAAGGGTGCTCTCAAGCAGCGCCTCCTCAATGCCCCCGCTTGCTCACATCCCAAGGAAAAGTAGTAGGGAAAAAGTTTGGGGGGTCTTATGATTAAAAAATTGGCTGGGTGATGTTTTATGCATGCATCTGTTATGCTAAAATAACCATCCTTTCTAACCAGGCCCACCTGCTGTCTTTTTCAATTTTAAGTATTTCTAAGTAGCAATCAAATCAGTATAATTTGTTCTTTATCTCGGCAAAACCATTGTGAAAGAAAAATGTGACCATTATGTTACATCAGGGAAAAATACAAGCCCTTTATTTGCAGCCTTCTCTATATTCTATCAGATCTCACAGTTGTCATTATGCCAGTTGTATTTAATGTTGTTCAAATGAACAGAGCTTTCTTTAATCACTACAGCCTTCTTTCCCCTAAATGCTTTTTCCAAGGTTATGGTTTTCAGAGATAAATACATAAATACCAATGTTATGAATACGTTAAGGGTATCCAAGAGACAGCTTTCAGGATTTGTAGCAAGAACCCGCTGTCACTGGAGTTACACAATAGCTGGCTGATGTTTTGAGTATGAAGTTACCGGGTATTAGGAGAAGGCCTGATACCCCGCGAGGAGGCGTAAGGCTATTTTGAGCCGATCACAATAGACCACTCAGCAAATGCTGACTTTATAAATCTGGTATCAGGATCCTCACTGCTAATAACCAAAGCCAGCAAGTCCAGAGCTGTGGCCACCCGCCATTCAGAGTCAGGTCTCCACGTTGTCCCCTGCAGGCTTCCGGGCCACACCTGCAGGTGGGGTCCTTCGTGCCACCTGATACCAAAGGCAGGCAGGCCTGAGGACTGGAATTAGGCTTTGGGATCTTAAAGGAGCCGGCTATTGCAACAGACTTTATTTGCAAATTAGGAATCAGAGGCATAAAGAGGTTAAGTGACTCCTCCAAACACGTATGTCCAGTTAGCAGGAGAGCTGGGACCAGAACCCAAGTCTGCTAGAAGTGTATTTTTGCTTCACCACCAGCTTGAGCACCTCAGCTTTCTACCAGACATTACACGGGGCCACTCTGGGGTTAGAAGAACCCTACACCTATTCATTAGGACACTCATTTAGGAAATACTATAGTTACTCTTTGCTGAGATGAATAATAATAATTATTATTATTAATAACTAGTATTTTTGTGTGCCTGCCACCATTCTGAGTGCTTACTGTAAATTACCTTATTTATCCTTCACCATAACCCCGAGGGGCAGGCACTGTCACGATCCCCATCACCCCCATTTTACAGACAATGGAGGTAAGGCACAGAGAGGTGACGTGACATACCCAAGGGCACACGTGGAGAGAGCCAAGATTCACACCCAGCTGTCTGAGTCTGGAGTCAGCAGTCTGAACCACTGCAAAGGAAAAATTCGCCCATATCACTGCGAGTGCTGAATAAATGTTTGTTGAATAAGCATTGTGTCTTGCCCCTGAGAAGCTCACAATACAGAGAGGAAACATTCATGTAAACAAATAGCAAGAATGCATGATATGATATAATGTTCCAAAAGAGAAACATAAACACGTACTAATGGGAACGCAGAGGAAGGAGAGACGGGTACCAACCAGGAGCCTAGGGACAGGTACACGGCACGAAGGGACAAACCGGGCGAGGGCAGGAGGACAGAGGCCCCCTCTCCCACAGTCTGTCACCAGGACAAGTCACAAGATGTCTCTGCACGCTCTCATGTCTAGGAGGAGAATAATGGCTGCACTTTCTCCTATTTTTAAATTTTTATTTATTATTATTTTTTTTTATTTCAGAATACCGTGTTTCCCCGAAAATAAGACCTACCCATAAAATAAGCCCTAGCAGGATTTCTAAGCATTTGTGCAACAGAAGCCCTACCCCGAAAATAAGACCTAGTGATGGGCGTGGCTACGCAGCGCATCTGCACAACCCATGCATTTGGTCGAGGAGTGGTACAGAAGACGAGCAGCCCTTCTCATCTGCCCCATGAGAGCTCTATTGCTCGACATGAGAGACTGGGGCCAATGGTTCTAAAGGAAATAGAGTCACAAGAAATTCAGGATGGAATTAGGGGTTTGGAGAGTTGTGATGATGTTCCAGAAGAAGACAACTTAACTCTATTCGAATAAATGTAGATTGTTGTGCTGTACTTAAAAAAAAATAACACATCCCCTGAAAATAAGCCCTAGGGTGTCTTCTTGAGGAAAAATAAATATACGACCCTGTCTTATTTTCGGGGAAACACGGCATTACAGGGGTACAAACATTTGGGTTACATGAATTGCTTTTGCAAGTTTGAGTCTAAGTTATAAGTGTGCCCATCACCCAGATAGTCTGCATTATACCCATTAGGTGTGAATTTTCCCATCTCCTCCTCCCCCTTCCCACCTGCACGATTTCTGTTGAATTTTACTACTATATGTGCACATGAGTGTTGATCTACAAGTTTCAATTTGGTAGGGAATAATATAGTTTTTGTCCTTCTATTCTTGCGATACTTCACTTAAAAGGATGGTCTCCAGTTCCATCCAACTTGTTACAAAAGGTATTAGTTCTCCATTTTTTATGGCTGAATAGTACTCCATGGTATACATACACCACATTTTATTGATCCACTCATGGATTGATGGGCACTTGGGTTGTTTCCACATCTTTGCGATTGTGCATTGAGCTGCTATAAACATTTGAGTGCAAGTGTCCTTTTTATATAATGTCTTTTTTTTTTCTTCTGGGTAAAAACCCAGTAGTGGGATTGCTGGATCAAATGGTAGGTCTACTTTTAGTTCTTTGGGTTATGTAAGGATTATAAAGGAGAGTGCATAAGCAAAAGTGATGTATAAATTATAAGTCCTTTATTGCATAACTAGTTCCTTGAGGGCAGAGAAAACATCTTACTCATTGTAGGAGTGACAAGTCCCAAATTCCTAAGGCAGGCCAGCGGACTAGAAATTCAGGCAGGAGTTAATGCTGCAGTGCTAAGCACGGATTTTTTTCTTTTTTGGGGAAAACTCAGTTTTTGCTCTCAGTACCTTTGATGGATTGGATGAGGCCCACCCACGTTATCAAGTAATCTCCTTGCCTTGAAGCCAACAGATTGTGGATGTTAACCAGGCCTGCAAAATAACTTAACAGCAATACCCAGGCTATGTTTGACCAAGTCACTGAGTAGTATAGCCTTGCCAGGTAGACACAGAACACGAACCATCGCAGATGCCATTCCAAGTAACGAAACTGGTAGCGTGAGACCCAGGGGCAAGAAGCAGATCCCAACGTTAGAAACTAACCTTCACCTTGGGGTTTGGCCTCTGTGTGACAGGGTGGGCTGCCAGCCAGAAGGCGTCACAGTTGCTGGAGACCGAGGAAGGAACACTGATACTTATGGGGCCATGCTGATCCATGTGGGGTGGAGCTGGGGAGTTTGCTGAAACTGCAGGTTCAGGGCCCCTCTCCAAATCCACTTAAGCAGAATCTCCAAGGTGGGCCCAGCAATGGGAATTTTAAATCTCCCAGGTGATTCTGATGTGACCAACTAATAATGCTGCATAAACCAGAGATTGGGGAACCACAGTTGCTTTTCTGTAAGAGAGAGGACTGAGGAATCTCAAAGACATGGGTTCAAGTTCTACACCTACCACTCATTAGCTATGTGCCTTTAAGCAGGTTACCTTCCCCCGGCCTCAGTTGCCCCATCTATAAAATGGGCCTCTTCGTGGTACATCTGCATTTGTTGTGAAAACTAAATAATACACATAAGGACTTAAGACAGAACTCAGCCACTGGCAGTCACTGCACAAACATTTGTGAGACTGAAATTAGTCATTTTGACACAGTCAGTACTGTGTACTGGTACTTGGATGGACAGTGTTGGGAGGCCAGGCTGTCCTGCCCCTGAGCTGCAGCCTGCCCACTGTTCATACAGAAAACACTGGTAATGGGATGGCATTCGGAGCCCACCTGCGGGTTCCTCTGTGTCACCGTGTAATGGTATAATCTGCACCTGGGAAGTGCCAGTGCTGTGTTTGGGAAAAACTCAAACCGTGTTTTCCCTCTGCTCTCACATCACAACAATCATCAACACAGAAGGCGACGTCTGTGACCAAATGTGGGGGTTTTTCCCACACACCAAGCGTCTCAGACACGAGCTGTGTGTCCTCTAATTCACTTCCGCCACTATCTACCCACAGGTTGAGGGCTCATTCCCCAAAATTGCCCCCAGCCTTCAGACACCAGCACAAATCTGGACTTCCAGAACTGCTGACCAACTGGCTTCAAGTTGAGGTTCCAACGACCTCCCCTTTGGGTTTGATTTATTTGCTGCAGTGGCTCACATAACTCAGGGAAACACTTATGGTTACCAGTTTATTATAAAGCATATTACAAAGGGTGCCGATGAAAAGATGTGCAGGGGCCGGGCGCGGTGGCTCACGCCTGTAATCCTAGCACTCTGGGAGGCCGAGGCGGGCGGATTGCTCGAGGTTGGGAGTTCGAAACCATCCTGAGCGAGACCCCGTCTCTACTAAAAATAGAAAGAAATTAATTGACCAACTAAAAATATATATACAAAAAATTAGCCGGGCATGGTGGTGCATGCCTGTAGTCCCAGCTACTTGGGAGGCTGAGGCAGGAGGATCGCTTGAGCCCAGGAGTTTGAGGTTGCTGTGAGCTAGGCTGACGCCACGGCACTCACTCTAGCCAGGGCAACAAAAAGTGAGACTCTGTCTCAAAAAAAAAAAAAAAAAAAAAAAAAGATGTGCAGGCTGAGGTATGGGGAAGAGGCATGCCACCCTCCAAGAACTTCCATGTGTCCAGCTATCCAGAAGGTCTCCAAACCCTGTCCTTTTGGGTTTCTATGGAGGCTTCATTTCATAGGCATGATTGACAAACCATATAGAAATGTGGTTAGACAATAAGGGTTAATCTAAACCCAGCAAGCCCTGTCTGTTCAGATCTTTCCTGGCCTCTCTGTGCAGCATTCCTTCCTCCAGGGCATGGGACAGGACCCTCTTGGGCATGAAGGTCTTAGAACCTACAATCAGATTATAGTCTTGCCTTGGACAGGGGACAGGAAGACAGGACAAAGTCAGAGAGAGAGATTCTGTTTACTATAAAAAGGGCTATGGGAGTTATGAGCCAGGAACCATGGATGAAAACCTATATGTACACATATATGTATGAATATATATCACATATATTAATATATCTCATATATATCATAATGTCACACCCTGCCTATTGGCTCAGGAAATGCTACAGAAGTCAAACATGGCCCCCTGAGCTTCCAGAAGGTCAATACTTCTAAGGTTGAAGTTTGGATGTGGTCGTTATGCTTTGCTGCTCCTGCTTTTGTTGTTTTTATCATACCAAAAATGTCAAAAACAAGCTTCCTCATCCCCATCATGTTCTGGTAACATCTGTGGGAATTGTTAAGTTTTTCCATGGCTACCAAGGCTTTGCACAACTACAAACAAGACTTGAATCGGGCTCTCCCATATCCTTTTGGGATTCTAAACATTCCCTTTTGTGTATGCCCCAGGCACCCAATGTCCTCACAGGAGTAAGCAAAAGTATATGGAAGAGTATAGGCTTGAGGGAAAAAAACTTAGCCTGGGCTTGCTGTTTCCCAGCTTTCTGACCTTAGGAAAATTGCTTAATCTCTCTAAGCCTCAGTGCTGTCATCTATAAAATGGGGATGATAATGTCTGAGCTCTCAGGTTGGAGAGATCACATGGGAAAACTGGTACATGGTGGTTTGGGAGCTCCTCCCTTCTACTCTTCTTTCCTCAGACGAGTCAGAGCCCCTCTCGGTGAACTGCCCTCCATCTTCCCACCCCATTTGTCTGGTTGATGTCACTTAGATAGAACCAACTCTTTGCACTTAAAACACTACTCTCAGCCAGGCACAGTGGCCCACGTCTGTAATCCCAGAACTTTGGGAGGCTGAGGTGGGAGGATCACTTGAGGCCAGGAGTTTGAAGCCAGCCTGGGCTGCATAGTAAGACCCCATCTCTCTAAAAAGTTAGCAGGGCATGGTGGCAGGCACCTAGTAGTCCTAGCTACTAGGGAGGCTGAGGCAGGAGGATCACTTGAGCCCAGGGGTTTGAGGTTGCTGTGAGCTATGATTTTGCCACCGCACTCTAGCCTGGCTGACAGAGCAACACTTTTTGTCTCTTAAAAAAAAAAAAAGTTACTCTCACTGAGCTATGAATGATGCAAATATATTTAAACATGATACATTTGCAATGTAAAAGAGATACAGCCTTAAAGACCCAAGTCTTCAAGTTGTTTTTACACATCCAAAATCCAGCCAGCTCCAGCTGAGTCATCTTAAACAAGTCATTTGTCATCTCTGAACCTCGCGTTCTTCACCTATGAAATGCATATTGTCCTGAGAGAGACACAGGGGATGATGATGTCTGTGCGAAACAGTATTACACAACAACGAGTAAGTATGAGCGACTCTCGAGTTGTGGGAATGTGGGCACCAAAGGGACACGGAGTAACATGGCAGAGGGCATCACGCGGTGGGAGGCCCCCAGTCTTTTCCTCTCCTGAGTCCCCAGTAACCTGGCACTGCACTTCTAAGAGGCTGGCCGGGCTGCAGGATGCCAGTCTCAAAGAAGAAGACTAAGAACAGTCTTAGTCTGTTTTCTGTGGCTATAACTGAATACTTGAGACTGGGTAATTTATAAAGAAAAGAAGTTTATTCGGCTCACGGTTCTGGAGCCTAAGAAGTCCAAGAGCGTGGCGCTGACCCTGGCGAGGGCCTTCATGCCACAGCACGACATGGTGAGAGAGCAAGAGAGTGCAGGTCAGCTCGGGTCCCTCTTCCTCTCTTCAGGAAGCCACCAGTCCCACCAGGGGGTGCCCCACCCCAGTGGCCTTATCTAATCCTAATTACCTCCCCAAAGCTCCACCTCCAATCAACACATGAACTTGGGGATTAAGTTTCCAACCCATGAAATTTGGGGGACACACTCAAAAAATAGCAGCCCCTAAACTAAAGACAAAACCAACTTCTGTGAACCAGAAATCACTAATTAGTATAAGAATTCAGCTTTCACACCCCTCTTCCCACCCACTCTCACCACGCATGTACATACCTCTTGATTCTCAATTTTCTCAAGACAGAGGAAAACGATGGGCTAACAGGTGGGTGTAGGTTTTACCCTGGAATCCATCTTCACGGCCAGGGTACACTTGGCCCAGAATCCCCTGCAGTTTCTCTTCGCAGGACTGTGCAGTATTTGGAGAGGAGCACTGAGTCATCAAAGAGACAGATAGCCTATTTTGTCTCTAGCCCTACTTGCTAAGGCAGGAAAATGGATTATACTCTATTTTACAAAGATGTGTGACCGCCCAGGTGAAGACAAAAGGAGTTTTCTCAGTAACACTCAGTTAATCAGAGAATTCAATTCACCACTACAGCCGTCGCCACAAACATTGTGTAATTGAGTTGTTAGGCCGAATGATTAAACATTGTCTGGGGGTGAAAAGGGGGAGAGTAGTGGGATTCATCTAATTAGATGATTCTCAAGGCCAGGGTGGAGTAGTGAAGTCTAATAATAGCGAAGAACAAGAGCCCATCTCCGAGTCCCTGCCATGGCCCAGGCAGGGACCATGCAAAACTCTTCGTGCATTATCACACTGACTTCTAGCAACAAGTCCATTTGATTTGACTCCCATTTTAAAGATAAGGAAACTGAGGCTCAGAAAGAAGATGTGATTTGCCAAAGTCACCAAAATGGTAGAGTGGCCTGACACCAAATTGTCATATTTTATCCGTGGTGATGGCCATATCAAAGCAAAATAGCAAATGTAATGCACCTATATTGAATACTGGTATTTATAACAACGAGAGGTTGAATTATTAATACAATTCTTCTATAGTTTATCCTTGGATGCTGTTTCAGCTAAGAGAAAGCCAGTTCCACCAGGGCTAAGAGGCCTATGTCCAAGGCCCTAAGAGAATAAATTTGGACCTGGTAGATTAAGGGTGGGGTTGCTGAGGAAGTCTATCTCAGGAGTGATTTCTGAGTTCCAGAAGAATGGAGGGGGTCCTTCCTTCCTCTCTTGTTCCCTAATCCCCTACCACCCCCCCTCCTCTACCTGCTGCCTCTCCTAATATCACCTGTCATACCCCAAGTCTATGAAAACTCCCCCAGGAATCTCTGGCAGTAGATGGAGAACTGAACCGGCTCTGGGGAAAATATAAATCAAGGATAAACATAAGCAATAATGCCCAACATAAAAATAATGCCCAACTTTACCACTAATACCAGGAAATGGGAATAAAAATAAAAATGAGACACTTGGGAGGGTTTCAAATGGAGGAAGGTTGTGATCAAAATGCTTTCTAAATAATACGTCTTTGTTTGTTCAGAAATCTTAAGGCAGCGTGTCACTCCCAGTATGTCTCACAATGTGACTCATTCAGATTTCACAGTTTAAAACTTTACAAATAATAGTACTCAGTACTTATTAGAATATAATAGTAATCTACTTTAAGTTTTATGTATATTATATAAACATTATACTAGGTAATAGTACAGGATTACATAAATTATAACAGCTAAATCCTATTATTTTACTATTATAAAATAACAGTAGTTTGCATCAACAAAAATACCAGTACTTTTGTACTTAAAAATAGCATAATATCCATAATGCTGGAATACCCCAAACCAGGAATGCAATCATGAACTATGTTCTCGTTCTCTGTTATCTCCCTTGAGGCTGACAAATATTTTTATAGCTTTCTGAGAAACACTTTCTTTGCATACTGGCTCATTTGCTCCTCACCTCCGTGGTACCAAACGGGAATTACTTTTATACCCATCCTGCAGGTAAGAAAACAGAGTCTCAGTGTGACACAGTTTGGAAGTGTCTGAGCCAGGACTCGAACCCCAAGTATGGGGACTGCAGATCCTAAGGCTTGGTCTCTGGTGTCTTCTATTGGGGCATTTTTTCATACCTGTGGATCGAGCCCCTCTTTGATTGAGGTGTCCCCGTATTAGCTCTTGCTATCCAACCGGGCCCTTCCCCTCAGTCGCAGAGCTCCTCCTCTCCGGGTGGGAAGCAGGGAAGGCGTTTGCAAACGGGACCCCCAGCCCCGGCAGGTGTCCTGGACCCCCAGCCCCGGCAGGTGTCCTGAACGCGGAGGTCGCTTCCCAACAGACAGAGGGAGATTTTTGCAGCTCCCCGCTGTAGAGAGGCTACAGTCATTTTCCTGGGGAGGGGTGGGCTGACTCATAAAGCACACAGACAGTCGTGTTTCACTCCGGGAAACTTCGTGACGAGACCTGGGGGACAGGAGCAGATACACCGGGCGGCCGCACGCCCTCCTCCCCCTGGGCCGGCTCGCCAGCTGCGCCCGCGCGGAGGGCCGCACGAGCAGGACGCACGGCCGCTGCGGTAGCGACCCCTTAAGGGCGCCCGGCAGAAGGGGGAGCAGCAGTACCAGCAGCCCCCAGGGACGTCGCCCCGGGGTCTCAGGAAGGTTGGGTGGAGGTCGGAGGAAGACCGAGGCCAGGTGGAGGGCGGGGGGGAGTCTCGGCAGCAGCAGCGCTCAGCAGAGCTGAAGAGCAGGGACCGGTGACCGATGCGGTGACACGGGACCCTGCGCCCAGAAAGGGGTCCCCGTGCTTGGGGTTTTATGCTCTGGGGTCATCGTCTTGCAATTCATGATAATTCAATTTTTGGATCTGTTTCGTCAGCCAAGTCCGAGAGTGCAGCAGAGCATGCGCTTTGGCCTGGAGAACAGCTCACCTGTGGTCCCCGGGAGTGGGGTCTCCGCAGCCTGCAACCCCGCCCCTGCCCGGAACTGCGGCAATCCGGACCCGAGCAGGGCGTGGTGCGGCCCCGGAGTGGGGGCAGGAGGTCCCCTGGTGCCACGTCCCAGGGCGGGACTCAGGACAAGGTCTGTGCTTGCCTGCAAGGACCAACCTCCCGGCAGAGCACTCGCTAAATAGCAAATAAAAAAACTCCACATCCAGAAACAGAGAGGAAAATTTCTTTTCTTCCTTTTGGAACAAGAAGCCCCAAATTTTCCTTTTGCACTCCTCGCTGGGCGTTATATGGAGCTGACGCTGTTAAAAGGAATATACATGAAACTGAGTGCAGAGAAGCGACATCATCCCCTTGGCCTTCCGCTGGGGAAGTGGAACATTGCCAAGGATAAAACATTTGTCCTAAACACTCCCAAATCCCTTGGCCTCACACCCCCTCCTTCATCCCAGGCTTCTTTTTCCCTATTTCTGTTTCTCCTCCTCTCCTCCCATCAAAGCCAGATTTCAGCTGATTGCACGCTGGAAAAAAAGACATGTTATTCATTCAAACACATTGATAACGATTTCAGGTACTTACCCCTCCCAGGGAAACTAGAGCACTTTATGGGAAATGAGGCATCAACTCAAATAAATGGGTTACTAATAAAGGAATTTCGAGTACTTCTAAAAGTCAGTTAGGGTAATAATGGTTATATTATACTATATTATATCATAATAAATAGTTATGATTTATTGAATGTGTATAATGCCTGACATAGGTAATAAGTATTCTCTCTAATCCCTACATCAACTCTGAAAGGAAGATAATATTAAATCTATTTAACAGAGGAAGGAGCTTGGGCTCAGAGAGACCTCTTGCCTATAGTCATACAACCAGTAAGTAATAAAATAGGATTTGAACTCCTGACAGTAATTTAGGTGCAGCATAATCAGCATCCTGTTGCCCCTATGTATAAGGACAGTGTTGGATTTAAGAAGGAGAGCAAGACAGCTGTGATTAAGAGAAATGGCTCTTCCAGGCTTCCAAGCCCCAGAGAGCTGCTGAGGTCCGTAGGCCCACATCCATGTAGCCTGCCTCAGGAAGTGAGGAAAGCCTTGGCATTGGAAATCCAAGCGGGCATCTCTTCCTCAAGGGTAATGGGTCTGAAAAACAAGCAGCCCAAACCCTCTACCCTGCCTCTAACTGGAGTCGCTGATAGCTCAGGTGACTGAGAATTGGTTTATCAATTAATTTTTTAAAAAATTTTGAGGGCCTATTTTGTATTATACAGGTACTATGTTGGTTCAGGATAAACAAGATAGATGTGGTCCCAGGCTCCATGGAATTTATTGTCTTAGTAAGGTTGTGGCTTTAAATCAGGCGTCCTCAAACTATGGCCTGCGGGCCACATGCGGGCCACCTAGCACATTTATCCGGCCCTCTGGGTGTTGCCGCTGCCTGTCCTGCTTAGCAGCCGGCTGGTCCCAGACCCACAGTGCACACTCTCCAACGGTCTGAGGGACAGCGAACTGACCCCCTGTTTAAAAAGTTTGAGGGCCCCTGGAGTTTAAATGCTTTTAACCACAAGCCAGACTAAGAAATGCGTTTTAGAGAGAATCATTTGAGGCCAGGGTTTTGAGACCGGCGGATAATACATTTCACAAGTCAACCCAGTACACAGGACCCATCTACACATACATAAAAGAAATAAAACTTTCACAAAGCATTACTAATCCTTACTACATATAATATACTATTATGAGTTTTATTATGTTGTGTTTCATTTTTTAAAATAGTGGTCATGAATAATTGATACGATTTTAAGACTAACTGATGGATCACCAGAAACCCTCGCTGCAGGAGATAGAGTCCAGTGAGTACTAATGTGCTGGGAAGTACCAGGTTTATGAAAGTACACAGGATGAAGACTCCTTAACCCAGACGGCACAGTCAGGGAGGGCTACCTGGAAGACATAACCTTTAAGCTGAAATATAAATCCGAGAGGTAAGCAGGAGTCAAATCATTCTGAGATTTTTAAATCCTGCAAAGGGATTTGGACTTTATCCCATGAGCTAGGGAAGGCCACTGAAGATTCTTAAACAGGTAGCGTAGTCATTAGAATTGTTGACAAATATTTCAGCTCTCCTTTTAGCAACAGGGTAGCAATGCATTTCCCTCTCCCTTTTGAAGTTAGATGTAGCCATGTGGCTTGATTGGTCCAGTGAAAGGTGAGCCAAAACGATGTGTGTTACTTTCTGTGGAAGCTTTAGTAGCCAATGAACAATTTGCCGTATTTATTTCCCCCTGCCACTGTGCCTTGGACTCAGCCATCGTAACTGATAGGGCAGAAAAGGACATAATTCATTAAAGTTGGCAGTGAGTGCTTAAAAAAAAAAGCAGAGGCCGGGCGCGGTGGCTCACGCCTGTAATCCTAGCACTCTGGGAGGCCGAGGCGGGCGGATTGCTCAAGGTCAGGAGTTCAAAACCAGCCTGAGCGAGACCCCGTCTCTACTATAAAAATAGAAAGAAATCAATTGACCAACTAATATATATATATAAAAAATTAGCCGGGCATGGTGGCTCGTGCCTGTAGTCCCAGCAACTCGGGAGGCTGAGGCAGTAGGATTGCTTGAGCCCAGGAGTTTGAGGTTGCTGTGAGCTAGGCTGACGCCACGGCACTCACACTAGCCTAGGCAAGAAAGCGAGACTCTGTCTCAAAAAAAAAAAAAGCAGAGAAGGGGAATATCAAAGTGTCTAGTGAAGACCTCACTTTTCAGCAAAGAATCGAAAATGAAGGAAGGAGTCAGTCACGCAGGTATCTAGAGAGGGCACAGCGAATGGGAAGCTCTGAGACAGGAGTATGCCTGTCATATTTGAGGAAGAACAAAGGAACCAGGGTGACTGCTGTGAGTGGGCAGTGTCTCCCAGACCCTCGGAGTACATAGTCTCTTCTCAAGGAGCCACGACATCTGGGATGGTTGATTGGGTGACGAGTGGCTGAGGGACTCTTACGAGCAGAACCTTCCTCATCTTTCAGGGAGGTCCCAGAAGCTCACTTGCTGGGATCAGGACTCTTGGTGACTTCTGCAAAAGTGGCATCCCCTCCTATGGCCAGAGAGAACAGTTTCCAGACTTCCTCCCTCCACTCTCTCCTGAGAAGCAACTTGACTGAAGCAAATAAGTTGCACTGAGTTGTGGGATTTTAAATCCTTTCTTGCTAAAAATAAATCTATTGTGGAAAATCCCAAAAGATGAAGCACATTCCCAACCTCGGGGGGGTCGAGCTCTCCCCCGATCACGTGCTTGGCGCTGAGCTTCCAGCTCTTATCATTAGCAGTAATCTGAGGTCAGGAGGGGTTGCCGGCTGTCCTCAGCTACGTGGGCTGCTTGCTAATTTCCCAAGACCCTTGAGACAAAAACACAAATTCTGCTTCAGAACAGTGTCTGTGTTTATTTATCAGTAATGATCCTCCTCTTAAGATTCTTGAATGTGTGGTTCTCCCAGCAGTCCTCACACCACCCCCTTGTCCTGGTCGCTCACAATGTCTGCAATCCAGGGGGGTCTAGAAAATCAAGGTCTTGCTCACCCCACTCCCAGCTAGGATCAAAGAAAAACAAAAACAAAAACTAGCTCCCCATACCTTCTCCAGGCTTTTTACATAGGGGAAAAGGAGGGGGCAGGAAGCTTCACCTCCCAGAGGCAGTCTGCAGGGACAGTTGGGCACAGACCACCAGTGACCACAGCAGTCATTCCATCTCTGCTCCTGCTCTCCTCCAGCTGAGCGGGCACTCGCCCCGTGCACACATGCATAATAGTAACCGCCACCCTGCATCTGCTCAGCGTCGGGTTTTGCATGAAAGGCCAAAGTCGTTGTGATCTCTCTTTGCTCTGGAGTAACACACTGACTCCCAGGTGGTCTGCTGCTGGTCACAGCAGGGACTCAGAGCTAGAGTACAGATGGACTGGAACAACCTCAAGCCCT
Source organism: Microcebus murinus (assembly GCF_040939455.1). Classification (NCBI taxonomy): domain Eukaryota; kingdom Metazoa; phylum Chordata; class Mammalia; order Primates; family Cheirogaleidae; genus Microcebus; species Microcebus murinus. The sequence continues at coordinate 94,086,343 of NC_134107.1, forward strand.
CCACTGGAAAGTGAGCTCAAGGCACCTTCACCACCAAGCATATAGGCCATTTTATCCTTGTATGTGATACCAGTTGAGCAGCTAGTGGATGCTGAAGACCAAATTATAAATAACACATATTCTCTGCCCACTAGTACAGGTTTATACAATATACATATATATTGCAGTCGTATGTCGCTTAATGACAGGGATATAGCTGAGAAAGAAATCATTAGGCAATTTCCTTGTTGCACAAACATACTGGGTATACTTACAGAAACCTAGATGGTATAGCCTGCTACACACCTAGGCTATATGGTATAGCAGCCTCTTGCTCCTAGGCTACAAACCTGTAGAGCATACTACTGTACTGAGTACTGTAGGCAATTATAATATGACGGTAAGAATTTGTGTATCAAAACATATCTAAACATAGAAAAGGTACAGTAAAAATATGATGCTACAATGTTATGGGACCACAGTCATATATGTGGTCAGTTGTTGGCCAAAACATTGTTTTGAGGTACATGACTGTATATGTGTGTGTATATGTATAGATATGAACAAATAAATGATAAAGTATGATTCATGCCATGGGATACATGCCTGGAAAGCTAGAGGAAGGAGGAGTGACAGGTAAGGGGATGTACAATGGAGAAGGAAAGTCAGAAAGAGCAAAGACAAGAATGTTTGGTCCTTAGAGGGTGAGTGGCAGAGGGCATTTCAGACATGGGGAGCAGCTTGTGCAGGGGTGCAGGGATGTACCAACACCTAGCCCATGTCACTGGACAACATGCACCACTTCCCACATAGACAATTTCAAAGTTCCTGGGAATCAATTGATTAGCCCATGTGCATTAGCTGCAACTGCCAAAGGGTAGCTACATATCCTATTACTGTTCTGTTGGATCACCGTGTAATCACATATACCTGTGATACCGACTATATTCAAAGCCTGTGCCAAGCAGAGGGCCTGCTAATAGGCATAAGAATAATAAATAATAAGGATTTCTTGAACACCTAATATATATAGGCACCAACTGGGCTCTTTGTGCTTATTATCTGACTTATTCTCCTAATAAACTTATGACATGGTTAGTATTATTCCCATTTAATAGATAGAGGCACTGAAGCTCATGTAGTCTCTACTATAAAGAACTCACCAATGAGTTGAAGAGACATGACATGCGCTTAGAAAAATAAGCAGCAATTAACAGGGATGACTGTTCACTGACTATTCACTGAGCACTTACTATATGTAATAGGCGTGGCACCAAGGGCTTTGTATTCACTAGCTCATGAAGCTTTGCAACACCCCTATGCGGTCAATGCTATAATTATACCAACTTTACAGAGAAGAAAACTAGAGGAGATTAAATACCTTCCCCCAAATTACACAGCTATCCAACTCCAGAGCCCATAACTCCATTAGCTCATGTGCTTAACTCTTATAGTTCACTTTCTCCCACCTGCGCTGGACTCCATGGGTACCAGGGCAGGTGCTAAGGAACTTAGATGAGGGAGCACACACTGTTGGCTTCACAAATGAGAGTGGCTGAACTGAGCCTCCTAGGAAGGGGAGGCCTCAGGTAGGAGAATGAAGCTGGGCCAGGAGTAAGGCATAGACTGGTTTCCACTCCAAGCTGGCCATCTCCAAGAGGCTGCTCAGGGTATCATCCATTCCCTTTGAGAATTCGCCCATCCAGGGTTTGATTGTCAATCCTGCACCTGATTTTCTCAGCTCTCCAAGAAAAAGAGTCATATTTCAGAGGCAATCTAATATTAACATGTAGTGCATCCATAAACTTGGAATACTAGTTTATTGTTGTCAAGAACTGTATTGTCCCTGGTTGGCGTAGTTCTGCTGAATTGACTAGTACATCCTGTCCCCATGTAGAAAGCCAGCTCATAATCAGAATAATAATAATAGCAATAACTAATAGTGATTGAGCTCTTACTCTAGTGGTACACCCGTGAAGTGCTGTCTAAATAATGAAAACAAAAGAGTTAGATAAATTTAACATATGATGACATCCCACTAAGATGAACTGATGTGTCCATCTCTCCAGCAAGGATGGTCTGGCCAGTGAGACTGAACTACTTGAAATCCAATGGACATTACACTCCCCTTTGCACCACTGTAACCAGGCTGGCCGTAGTACTGCCAGTCTGTTGGCCCAAACACCCTCTGCTTTGCATGGTCACTGCCTTGACGACTCTCTTTTCTTTATGTGATATGGCTGAGCAGCATCAGTTCTGATTAACACATGTTCCTGTAGGTGTGCTAATACATTCCATCAGGTTACTGTTGAGCTGTGCCGCCCGGGGAGCCATTCTGTCTCCTGAAGGTGACTTTGCATATCTCTGCTCTGTACAGATCTTAAAGTTTAATTCTTAGCAGACGCTGCTAGTTCTTTCACATACAGATTCTTGAGAGACGCCTCACTGTATAGCTCCCCATACGGACACCATCAAGAAAAAGATACCAAGCATACTAGAAAGCAGTGAGTTTTACTGGAGCAGAATTGGGCAGGGGAGTCAAAATTGGAGAGGCGGGTTGGACCATGGAGCACTGAATGTTGGACTCATCACTGTCAAAATCACCTCTTAAATCCACTATAGGGCTGCATACTAAATAGGGCAAAGCACAAAGAAAAGTCTATGTGTCTATCTATCTATCTACACACACACACACACACACACACACACACACACACACACACACACACACACACGGTGCCCACCCTTTTTGAGCTTTCATTCCAGAGCAGCCATTACTCCATTAGCAATAAAATCATAAATTCATTTATTCATTTGGTCATTCATTCATTCTACACCAGGCATCCTCAAACCACAGCCCACGGGCCACATGCGGGTGTTTTTGCACATTTGTTTTTTACTTCAAAATAAGATACGTGCAGTGTGCATAGGAATTTGTTCATAGTTTTTCTTAAACTACAGTCTGGCCCTCCAATACTCTGGGGGACAGTGAACTGGCCCCCTGTTTAAACAGTTTGAGGACCCCTGTTCTACACACATTTATTCAGTGCCTTCTGTGCGTAAGGTACCATTCTTAGAGAGGCATCTTGTATTTTAACCATGGCTCTATCTCCTCTCCCTGCCTTAATATCAAATGGAGCAGACTCAGGAAGGAAGAGGGAGTACTTATCCCTAACCAGGCCAAGCTCACCACCTCCACTCAGAAAATCACACAAAAGTGGGAAGAGTATGATATACAAGACCGTACACTATTTCCACCCCAAATGCAAAGCCTGGTTAGAGTTGAGAAAAGTTGATGAAGTTTGAATCTGATCTGGGATTGAAATTTTAAACTTGACTGAACTGTGTTTTTCAAATAAATTAAAGACTTTGCCTAAGGTGCCATGGGGCAGAAAAGGAGCATAGTTGAAAGCAGACATTGGAAAATAAAATGAATTTAAACCAGGTCTATAGACATTTGCATGATTGTTTTTATTGGCCCAAGTCTTCCCAATCCCACTGCCTCCACTAGTTTGACTCTCCACGTTTCTCACCTGGGCTCCTCCCGGATCCATCTTCATCCACTCTTCCACTCATGCCCTGATGCAATTCATTTTCCAGACAACTTTTGAAAAACCTTCTGGTCAATGTTAACCCCCTGCTTAAAACCCTCCATCGCACCTCTGTCGTTCCATATGGACAAAGAGAAACGAGAGAGTTTCCAGTTGAAAGGCCATATCTGGGAACTAGAGTCACTGGGTCTAATCTTGGCTCTACGGTCTGCTAGTTGTTGGCACTATCCCTGTGCCTCAGTTTTCTCAGTAAAATGGAGATAACCATGGAACCACCACCTCACCGGATAGTCACGAGGATCAAATAAGTGGACACACGTGAAGCTCACAGAGCAGTGCCTGGCACAGAGCACTCGCGCCAGTGCCCCTGTTGTCATTACCATGGGGCGCTGGAGAGCTGGGGCTTGGTCAACACAGACTGGAGTGGGCTGCCAGGTAAGACCCGAGAGGCGGGCTCGCTCCTGATTCCTCATTACTTGGCATGGAGCCTGACAGATAGGAGCCTGGCTTGTAGGATGTTTTCAATAAATACTTGATGGACGGATGGACGGATGGATGGATGGATGGATGGATGGATGGATGAGTGAGATAAAATCCTCCTCTTAAACAAAGACTTTTGGCCCGAAGCCTTGAGTACTGCTTGTCTGGGATCCTGATGCCATCTGTGTACCTCCCCTTCCTCAGCTCTCAAGGCTGCATGGAAGGGGCTGTGGTAACTTAGCAACAAAGGCTGCTGTCAGAGGAAGCTGCAGACAGTAAGATCAGGCGCCCGGGCCCACCATACTCTTCGGGGCAGAGCGTGTGCAAACAGGAGCTTGTGCCCCTCCCTGGGCCCCCTGCAGGCCTTGACAATGCTGTTAGGAGCAGACCAGGCACAAATTCACCTGGGGCTGAGTGTCAGGAGTATCTTTAGTAGACAAGCTTTGTCTTTCTCGAAGTATGGAAGAGCATGGCGCGCTCAGGCAGGCAAAGGGCAGATAGATGTCTTTGGGATAATTACAGGCACAATCAAAAAAACTCGCATCCCAGCCATATGTGAGGTCCCAGGCTGGTGCTCAGAGGAAATCTTACGGTCCTTCAAAGGCCACAATGAAACAGACTTGATGATCTCAGAGGAAGGCAAGAACAAGCAAACAAAGACATTTGCCTAGAACTCTGGGAGGTCAAGGTAGGAGGATTGCTTGAGCTCAAGAGCTCAAGACCAGCCTGAGCAAGAGCGAGACCCTGTCTCTACTAAAAATAGAAAAATTAGCCAGGTGTCTTGGTGCACCTGTAGTCCCAGCCACTTGGGAGGCTGAGTCAGGAGGATTGCTTGAGCCCAGGAATGTGATGTTGTAGTGAGAGCTATGATGATGCCATGGCACTCTAACCAGGCTCTGTCTCAAAAAAAAAAAAAGACATTTGGTTGGACTATGCAAAATAAGATGCCCACCCCCAAAGGGCATAGCTCTGGACTGGTAGGGAGAGGGCACAGATGTTGCCGCTGACTTGGCCACTGATTCGTTGCCTCATTGCTGCAAACCTAATCTTTCCTTTGTAAAAAGGGGAGATGGACTAGATGACCCCCACAGTGCCTCCCAGAGCCGTCGGCCATAAATCCATGCCAATTCCCACTCCTCCCCAAAAAAGGGATTTACACATTTGCATTCAGCAAAATCCCAAGTTCTTTTGTTCAGTTAATTTTACCGGGAACTTGCTTGGAAGACACAGTCATTGGCATAAACAGCCCCCTTCATCCCAACTGCCCACCCCTCCAACCCGCAAGTGCATAAATGCTGCTCACCAGAGCGTGAGACCTGTTGAAAGTTGCTCCTCCTGAGCCCAGGGTGAGGATGTGAAGCTATTAGAACTAGGAGGTGTCAAGGTGTCCAGATCTTAAGGACACTAGATAGGCCTTGTGAACAAAGGACCCGAGGCCATGATGTGTGTGAGAGGTGTGGGGATTGGGAAAGGTCCATGGGGGGGAATCAAACGCTAAGGAGACTCCTGGTATTGCCTTGGCCATTGCAATGGAGACGGGAGAAGGGAGATGGGCTTGTGTTAAACGTTAGGGTACAGTTCTGGTGTGACCCACCCAGCCTAGCTAGTCATTCGTGAGAGCAGAGGCGGAGGGCTTGGTGCAGGGCCAGGAGCAAGCAAGGGCAAGCTGGGGTGGGGCGAGGGTATGCAAATGGGGAGCACAATTCAACCCCATGTAGCAGCAGGGCCCAGCAGGCCCGCCTGCTCCCTTCCTGGTGTTAAGAAGCCTGTGCTGGAGAAGACACCTTCCCAGGGAAATGCCTGCCAAAAGGTGGTCACCCGTAATGAGGCAATAAATGGGGTAATTACTGGGTAATTGCTGGACCTCCAAGTGTCTGGGAAGCCCAGGGTGAGAGAACTTGGCCAACACAAGGCCTCACGTCTCCTGTGAGCTGGAAGCCCAGCTGCAAATTAGACACCGTGGATGGGGCTAGGGAGAGACTGCTTTGTGAACACGCACTTCATCTTTTCTTTCCCTCTTTTTCTTTTCCTTCTCCTCTGGCACAGGTTCAAGGCTGTCAGAAAGTGCCTGAGGCCTGGGTATCGGCTGGGAAATAGAGGCTGCTGCAGTCTCCTGGTGTCTTTGAAGCCCAGATCTAGCCCTGCCACACCTGCGCCTTTCCACTCCACCCTGCTCCATCCCCCAGAGCCAAGCACCTGAGCGCTCTCACGGAGGAAACTGCTAGCAGAGCTTCCAAGTTCAGGACCAGCAAGGAGGCCGGTGGGAGCGATTGCATTGCTGTGGGCTACTGGCTAGGGGTCTCAGTGGAGCTTCTTACAAAGGCCTTCTTCTCCCTTCTCCTTTGAACTCCACAAGCCAGCAAACTGGAGACACAGCAGTTGATGTTGGGGGGCCTAACCCCTTATATATATATTTTTTATTTTTTATTTATTTATTTTATTTTATTTTTTTCAATTTTTTTTATTTCAGCATATTATGGGGGTACAAATTTTAAGGTTTCAATAAATGCCCTTTCCCCCCCTCCTCCCACAAGTCTGAGTTTCCAGCATGACCATCCCCCAGATGGTGCACATCTCACTCATTATGTATGTATATACCCACCCCCTCTCCCCTCCCACCTGCCCAATACCCTATTACCGTAGTACCTATGGGGTACAAGTGTTAAGGTAACCCCTCATATTAATAGCTTCTTTATTCTAGTTAGAGAAGTTGGACTAGTTAATCCAGAAAAATATGCGAGTCCTTAAGCATGCAAAAGGGACTGTAAAAGCCATCCATTAAAATGGATTCCTTTGCTTTGGCTTAGGGAAGGGTGGAGATTTGGGTAGGATGTGAAAATGAACACGATAATTTTTTTAGTGTCTTTTATAGGTTGTATGTCATTTTGTTAGTTTAGGAGCATTAAAAATGTATAGCATAGAGCTTGTTCTGCTCATAAAATGATCCACTTTGGCATATTAAAATTTAAAGTATAGTTTATTCAGGCAGTAATTACACTTTTACTAATTGAATTTACCCTTAAATATTTCAAAGTTTTGTAATAAATTGAGCTACAAGATACTGAGCCTCAAGGTATTTGCATTCAATGGTGGTTGAGAAGTAAGTAAAACCTTGAGAACAGAAGAAATCACCAGCATTAGAGTAAAATGGAAAAAGGGTTTGTTTTCTGATGTTTTCTAGTGTCAATAAGAACAAGCCCAACACTATGTGACCTACAGTGTCATTTACTATTTATAAGGCTACTTTACATACAGTACCCTGTTTGATCTTTTCAACAAAAGTTTAAGTAAAAAAATGAAGGTGTGCACATTTAAAGATAAGGAAAATGGATCTCAGAGAAGCTGAGTAACTTGTCCAAAATGACACAGTAACGGCAGAGCTCAGTCTCGTCTTCGAACCCCAAACCCACCGTTGGAAAAGATTCCCTGACCAAATGTCCATCAACAGATGAACGGATAGACAAAATGTGGTGCACATGTACAATGGGACGTCATTCAGCCTTACAAAGGAAGGAAATTCTGACATAGGCTACAACACGGATGAACCTTGAAAACATTATGCTAAGCAAAATAAGCCAGACAGAAAAGGACAAATATTGTATGATTCCACTTATATGAGGTATCTATAGTGGGCAAAGTCATAGAAATAGAAAGTAGAATGGTGGTTGCCAAGGGCTGAGAGGAGGGAAGAATGAAGAGTTACTATTAATGGGTACAAAGTGTGAACTAAGAGAAAAGCTTAAACCCCTGCCCCGACTAACTGAATGGACCCCCTCTTTGCCAAGGGGACCCCAGAAATACCCTACAGCTGAGTTGCTGGCCATGAGAAGGGAGGTCAGACCTGCCTCATCATGTCTCCTTCCCTTCTCAGAGATACCCTTTGTAACTTATTAACAAGCCTAAGGCTATGTATGCAAGAGAAAGCTTAAACCTGCCGGTCCTTAATTTACTGAACAGATCACTTGCGTCTGAGTATATGTCCAGTGACTTGTCTCTGATTAACAGGCTTCCTTATCTTAACTTAAAACGTTCCAAGCCTTTAGACAAAGCTTCATTTTTTTTAACTAATTACAAATCAAAGAATCTTTAAACCCACCTGTAACCTAGAACACTTCGAGATGTTCCACTTTTGGGGGCCAAACCCACATACGCCTTCTGTGTGTTGATTTATCACTTTACATGTAATTCCTGTCTCCCTGAAATGTACAAAACCAAACTGCAACGCGATCATGGCCAGATGGCTTACTCAAGGCTTCTTGGGCATGACCCTCTGGCCATGCTTGCACATACCTGGCTCTGAATAAACCTCTTCAAATTACTTTACACAGTTTGGGTTCATTTCCATTGACAAAAGTTTCAGCTTGGGATGATAAAAAAGTTCTGGAAATGGATAGTGGTGATGGGCACAGTGTTTCAAATACACTTAATGCCACCGAATTATACACTTAACAATCATTACAGTGGCAATTTAAAAAATATATATATATTCTTTGAATATGAATTTTGTCCCCAGGCAAAATTTCTAAATCTTCCATTTGTTTTTATTCATACACTTCTGAGAACCCAAACTCTGCCTTGGTTACTGCAAGAATCTCTTCTGTTACATCAGGACCTAAACCTATTTTGTTCTTTCTGTAGATAGTTGAAGGTGATGCTCTCATTCCCAGGTGGTATGTTACAATAAAAACAAGTTTCAGGCTGGATTCTCCCATGCATACAAATATTTATTAGCAAGCTAGCCCCAAACAAATAGCCTATCCAACAAACCCAACAAAATTCTAGCCTTCTGACCTTTTTAGGCTTATGCAACAACACATTGCATGAAAATGTAGCAATATTCTAGTTGTAGTTTAGGTGTCAGGCTTTAAAATTCTCTGATTAGTGGCTATAAATAGTACTGGTTATAAATCTTAGGGCACCATTCTACAGAGCATATTTCGCCATTGGACTTGCTAAATTTATATGCTTTTCCCATGCAAGGGTGGGGAGAGCCTCTGTATCTGATACTTCTGGCCAATACCTGTTTCACCTAAGAAAATTATTTCTAACATCCATTATGCTAATTAGCAAAGCCTCTGGTGTTGATAGGATATAAAAATAGCTTGAGGTCTTGCAGTAGCTGCCTAGGAGTGTTTTTTTTTTTTTTTTTTTTTTTTGCTCAGAGGCTTTCAAATGTTAACTAACCACACCTGAACTACACATTCCTGATTAGGATTCTTCGCACATTAACCCCAGAATTTGGATCAAAACGACATCAAAACCCACTTAGGGTTGCCAGATAAAATATATGTGTTTGAGACATACTTATACTAAGAAATGATTTGGTGTTTACCTGAAATTCACATTTAACTGTGTTCTGTACTTTATTTGCTAAATTAGGCAACTCTGCATCCAGACTACAGTGTACTGAAGTATTTTAAAATAAACAACAGACAATGTAACATATACTTTTTGTAGTGAAAAACAATGTTTTAGGGTTAATGTTTCCCTGCTTTGATTGTGGCCATTTCTAAGCATGACTCCTCTCCTGCTGCAGGTTTAGACAGTTCTGAGCAGGTGTAACAAGAAGCTACTTGCTTTAAAAGCCACAGAAATGACTGGATGTTCCTGCCACAATCCATGGCCCATCTCCCCTAATGCTTGGCTGCCTAACCACTGACATCAAGACCAGAATTTCAGCAACAGCAGACCCGCAAGCAGGGAAAGAAGTTCCTGTATCTCCTTTCTGTGTGTGTGAGAGAGAGAGAGAAAGACAGAGAGAGAATTGTTTTGCCCCTGGATGCAGAAGTGTGCCTTATTCTTGCATGTGAGAATAATGCTGTACCGCTTGTTTCTGGTGGACAGGAATTACAATGATCTGATATTCTAGGTAGTTTCACATTAAAATCTTTTCCTTGCATTCAGGGATTTAGAATTCATTGGTGGAGGGTGGGAAGGGAGAGGAATAATAAAGACAGGATAATAGCACCTCATCTGCAAGATTTTTGTCATCTTTCTAAAATAAATTTTATTTTCCAGAGTTCTCCTCATTTTAATTTTTACCGTGGTTCAGAGGGGACATTCTCTGGGGCAAAAATAAAACACCATTGTCCCCCCGCCACCCCCACGCCTGCTCCTCAGGTGTTTGAGGAAGGGAGAAGACAGGAGGGGAACCTTTCCATTTCTAGTGGGGGATTAAGCGGATCCTCTCAAGTGCCCCAGAGAAGGTGAATGGTTAAAAAAATGAAAAGGCGGTGTCCCCAGACCTGGCCCCAGCACCCCAGAGCCTCCCGGGAAAGGTCACGGAGCAGGTCAGATCCCCTGCAGTGTGCCCTGGGAGGCCGGGCTCCCGCTGCCTCCCTCTCTGGTTGCGGCTTAATAAAGCTTAATAAAAGGTGTGATTGCCATGGCAACCTCAGAAACACTTTCAAATAGATGGCCAATTATTATTCACTCATTTACTGTTTATTGTAGCGATGCCAATCACAATGAACTCCAGGGGTGCATTAATGGAGATGTGATCTGGGCTTGGGGCCCTCTGGGAGAGGCATTGTGATGCCTCATTCATTAGCACAGTGAGCGCTAGGTGGGTGGGCACAGCCGCTCCCTGTGGTGCTGGAGCACCCAGCCCAGCCCTAGAGGAAGGCACACGCGTGTGTACACATACACACACACACACACACACACACAGTGTCCTCCTGGTGCACACTCAAGTCCCCCAGTCAGGCAGAGGGATAGAAACCTTTGCTCAACCCTAGCAGAAGTTTTAATATTTTCCACCCTTCTCTCTGGAACCTTTCCCCATTTCCAATTCGATACACAAATGCACTGCCTGGTGAAACCTGGGCCAAGCTCTCAGGGGAAGGTGTGTATCAAGCTGTTTCCCCTTCCTTTGCAAAAGGAGGCCTTTGCAAAGGGTGGTTTTGGGGACTTGGGGGGAATGGCACAGCAGTGAGGGCTTCTCCTCTTATTAGCACTCCCAGCCCCACACCCAGCCCCGCCCCACGCCCAGCCCCGCCCCGCCATTCCTCCCACCTCCATCTAAACACACGGTCACTCACTCCAGAGAGGAGAGGCGCTCACATGATCGGTTGAGACGGTCATTTGTGCTTTCTTCCTAAAGTATTTCTCTCCCCCTTCGAGAAGGTAGCCAGCCATTTCCTAAGGCAGAAGTGACAGCAAGACAGCTTCCACCCTTGGTTGCTTGGACAGATTGCATCAGGCCTTCCCAGAGTGGGGAGGAGAGGAGCAAGTGGGCACAGAGATGTAGAGGGACGGGCACTGTCCAAGGTTAGACAGGGTGGGGACTTGGAAACTGGGGCTTCAGAGGGAACAGCTCCTGGTGTATCTGAGGAGCCCCAGCACCAGTCCCTTCCCACCCCGAGGTCTGGGTCCAAAGGAGCAGAACCACCCGCCCTGCAGGTTCACGCAGGCCAGGAGAGGATATGTAAGTGGGGACCCAAGAGCAGAGGACTCTTCTGTGCTTGCTCTGTGCACAGTCCTGGCCCAAGGGAAAGAGGGTGGATCGGAAGGAGTCCCTGCCAACCTGGTGGGATGGGACTTCAGCGCCAGATTTCATTTAACTTAACAAATAGGTCGAGTAATGGGACATTTCTTGAACATCAGAGTGCGCGGTGAAATCCACACTCACTACGTGCACTGGCAGCTCCAGCCGCCAGGGAGACGCCACCCCAGGTGGCCCGTTCTTCTTGGCAGCAGCTTATTCTTGCCCTGCCCCCCTCATGTCTGGGGACCAGGGGCTCCAGGCCTCATCCAGATTCCTGCAGCAGCCCCTGCTCAGTGGCGCCAGCCAGGCCCAAAGACAGACAGGGCTGGGAAGTTGTGAGAGTGACTGACTCACTTGTATTTCCTTGTCTGTACCCCTGCCCAGGCTCAGGATGCAGGGACAGTGTTAAAGAAAAAAAATTATTCTGACATTTGTTAAAATGGGGAAGAAGACTTTTTATTCCGGGCTATCATGACAGGTGGCAAGACTGTCGCCATAACAGAACGAGATCAGGCTCAGCTCTAAACACAGCAGGGGCAAGTGGAGATTTATAGCCAGTGAACAGAAGGTGAGGTGTCAGGGAATCGAGGGAGGAGAATTCTTGCTCAACCAACTTAACAGGGTTCAGGCTGAAGGCAGGCAGGGGGATCGGATATCAAGCGTGGGGGATCCCCTCCACACTGGCTTTTCAGGGTCCTTGCTAGAACTAGACTCTGCAAGGACAGGCCAGGATGCCCGGGGTTGAAGACTGGTCAAGGAGAGGGCTCTTCTTTGGTCAATGAGAGAGTCATTGTCAGTAGCCCCCTGGAAAGAGGGTCTGGGGGTAGGAGAGCAGAGGAGAAACTGGGCAGGGACAGGGACGTATTTGTTTTCTGGCAAAATCAGGCAGCACCCAGCAGGCAACCAGCTGAGCAGAATGACTGTCAAGCATCGCTCAGAGGAGGCTGGGTGACACTCTCAGGGAACTATTTGTGTGCCCTGAGTTTAGGCTAGACCCAGGGACCCTAGCAGCCATCACTCCAATAAGTCAAGTCATTTTAGGTATCCAGGAGATTTTTCTGCCCTAGGCTTTTCCTCGGTGGTTAAGTGCTGGCCAGAGAGGGATTGACCGTAGCCAAGGTACACAACCCCTTCGGAGCTCAATTTCTTCTTCAGGAATGTGAGGATGATGATGTTTCCAGCCTCGGGGGTTTTGTGAGGATTAGTTGTAATGTTGTTTATAAAACCCAGGAGAAATCCTCAGTGTGAGCTCCCCATTCTCAGCCCAATCTGGGAGGATCAGATGGCCCGAAGGCTCTTCTCCCCATCTCAGAGGCCCAGGGAAAGCTAGCAGCTGTCCTGGAGGCACGAAGCCCTGCTCTCTGAATGACGTCACCCCTCCTGACTTGCGTCCCACCTGGGGATGCTGCAGTATTCCTCCATCAGCTCAGGAATCATCCATCTGGGTGATTCCCACAGCATGGCAATGCCTGGGATCTTGGTCTACATTCTCCAACTGCTGCTTTTAGTGGTGGTGAGATGCTGGAAGGGGTGGTGGTGCTATGGCCTGAATGTTTGTGTCCCTCTCAAATTCACATGTTGAATCCTAACCCCAAGGTGACGGTATGAACAGGTGTGGCCTTTGGGAGGTGATTAGGTCATGGTGGAAGAGCCCTCATGAATGGGATTAATGTCCTTATAAAAGAGGTCCCAGAGAGCTGGCTTGAGCCTGCCACCACATGAGGACACAGTGAGAAGGTACCATGTATGAACGAGGAAACAGGTGCTCACCAGACACCAAACCTACCAGCACCTTGATCTTGGATATCCAGCCTCCAGAACTGTAAGAAATAAATTTCTGTTGTTTATAAGCCAGTGTATGATATTTGGTTATAGCAGCCCAAATGGACTAAGACAGGCAGGTGGGGAGTGGCAGGGCCACAGGGACCCTGAGAAGCTAGAAACCAGCTGTGATCACCGAGTGAGGTAATGGTGGTGTTGAGGTTTTGGGGTGACTCCACGCTCAGTCTGAAGCAGTTTTGAGGAGGCGTGGGTGGGCAGGGGGCCCCCAAAAACAATTCTCAGGGAGCAGGTGGGGACTGTGTAGGTGGATGTCTCTGGCAGTTTGTCTTGACTTTCACCAACAGCCCTGACTTTACCGCAGCTCCACAAATGCTTCTAGAACATGTTTTATGTGCCATACCCTGACTGTATGAGACACTGGGAATACAAAGATAAATAAGGCTCATTCCCTGCCTCAAGGAATTTACACTCTGGGGAGGAATCAGAAATGCACACAAATCAATTCTAATACTCTTACAGCTGGGTGCTAGAGTGGTGACCGGGGCCGAGTGCTGTTGGCACAAAGGACAGGACTATGGCTTCTGCCTGGGCGGTCAGAGAGGCTCACAGAGGAGGCGAGAGTTCATGTTGCTATTCAGAGAAGGGAGTAAAAGCTGTGGGCGCAAGGCACAGGGGAAACACACGCCTGCTTGGAGAACTGTGGCACACACAGCCCGGAGCTGGGAGACAAGTTGCAGAGATGAGCCAGAGAGATAAAAGAAGGAACCATGAGAAGGCTTTGAAAAGCCACCTAGGCTGTGGGCACTGTAAGGAGGCTGTTTCAGTGGTGGCCTTGGGTGGGGAAGTGTGAAGACACCCTGCAATAGCACTAGCAAGAGACAAAGCCAGTGCGGAGCAGTGGAGCCCAACTGTCAGGGCCAGACAACCAGGTCTCAATTCTGTTCCCACTAACTATTAATAACTACTCGGTGAGGGAGGGTCTCCAGCCTCACTGATCCCCAGGCCCCAGGACTGTAAAATGGGGAGCGGGTAGCAGATAACAGTCCCTTGCGAACCATGAGGATTAACTGAGATAATGTCATCTGTGGTCCTGGTTGCAGGCATTCAATAAACAAAGGGTCTCCCTAAGGCAGGATCACGGGGAGGGATGTGTTTGGAGTGCATAGAATAGAATCTAGCACACAGAAGGCACTCAAAAAATATGTGTAGAAAGAATATCACATTGAATCTAGGAGAAGAGGAGAAGGAGTCTAAGATGATTCTGGAAGTTCTAAAATGATCTCTTGGATGGGCAGTGAAGACAGGAGGCGGCAAGCTGTTCAGGAGTGGTCGGTGTGGCTGCCCCGGGATCTCACTCCTTGGGCTCACTGTGTCCACCCCCAAAAAGTCTGTGCGGGCCCCTCCACCACAGCCAGACTTTCTCCTGGGCAGGGTGTTGCTTCTATCTATTAGTTCTCTATCGCACTGTTTAAAGAAAAGTGGATGTTCACGCAGGTGCCATCCCTGCAGGTGGGTGGCTGTTACGATATCTGGTGAGAAGGAGCCGAAACAGGAGTGACATTCAACAGGGGAGGGAACTCATGCTCGTTTGGGGCCTTCCACCTGGAAGGTTCGGGCATTATTCCATTTAATCTTCATAGTCAGTTTGTGGGTTTGGTATTATTTCTATTGTTCCCACAAAGGGAAGGATAGTAACACAGATACTAAAAGAAAGTGTCAGAGCAGGAAAGACTGAAGTCTGCTCCAGGCTAAAGCTGACCTACCTTCTTGTTGAAAAGCAGCCACAGGCCTGAGCCCTGCACTTGGCACCTGTCTGTGACACTCCCCACCCTCCTCCCTCCGGCTGTCCCAGTGCCACAGGAGGCTGGTCCCCAGGCTCTCCCTGTCTCCCACCTGTTACTTAGAGTCCCAAAGAGGCTGAAGCCAACACACCACGACCTAATCCCCAAAGAAAACCAGCCCGGCCTGGTTCACCCAGGCACCTCGATGCACATCTTTAAACATCTGACCCAGCTCCTGGGCCCTGGGAGGCTCCGTCAGACCCAACAAGACTCAGCTAAAGAGGCCCCTCTTCTGTGAGGCCCTCCCTGGCTGCCTCAGCTGGAATAATTGTCATCGTCATTGTTGAGTGCTCGCTATGCACCAGACACTGTGCGGAGCGTGTTGATGCTCAGAGCAATCAGGTGGGTATTATTGACCCATTTTAGAGATATGGTGACTGAGGTTTAGAGAGGTTAAATAATCTGCCTAAAATCCCACAGCTAACAAAAGAGGTGGTGACAACATCTGAAGCCAGTCCTCTTGTCCATCACGGATACATCTCCCCCTTACAAACATCTGTGCGTCCCCTATGGTGACTGGGCGTGTAGTAGGCATTCAACAATGTCTGGTGGGTGACGAGCTGACTAATAGGGTCTGAGGATGCTGGAGAAGCATGATCTGCAGGAGGGGTGACTGGGTCCCATGGGGGAGCACCTCCCGGCGGAGACGCTGGGGAGCCCCACGCTGCCCTTGGCCCAGGCACCACCGAGGACGCCGAGGAAGGGCAGAGCCCCTGGACGCAGAACCAGGTGATGCCTATGCTCCATATTTCAGCGGGCTTCCTCAAAGTGCCACCGGAAGCAAGTCACTTAAACTCTCTACGTCTGATTTTGTTCAGCACACAAGTGGGAGTGATAATATATTCCTTCTGCGTAAGTCACAGGGCTTCAGGGGGACTTAATGGGATAATGGACATGAAATTCTTTATAAACTGTAAAGCACCACGCAAACGCGGTGCTCTGCGATTAATCACAGCTGATCGTGCACATGTGCACACGCCCACATCCATAGGCGCCCGATCGCTCGCTCATGCACTCTCTTGCTCCGAGGAGAAATCGGCATAATGATGCCATGCCACCCCCCACCCCACCCCCGCCCCGAAATCCCATGCTGGGCGCCCCCTGCGCCCTCCGTCTTCCCCGTGCCATTACCCACTTACGGTGAGTGGGCTCGGGAAGATTGAGGAGGGGCTGAAGAGCTTCGAGGAGAAGCAGGTGGGCCTGGAATGCAGACGGCTCGACCCACACCTGCCCGTTTCCCCTGCTGTTTGGGTTTGCTCGCGTTTCCTCGACACACAGGCACCTGGGGACCACGCGCCAGCCGCCCGTTCAGAGAAGATGCTCACGGAGCAGGGTCAACTCCGGATAGGGGGTTCACTTTCAGCAGCTTCCTTTGGGTGCCTACTAGCCATTCATTCGTCCTCTCATTCAACAACGTTTATTAAGCACTTACTGTATATGCACAGAACTGAATAGGTCAGTTCCTGTCTTTGAAGGTCACAAAGGCAGCCGTGCAAGTGAAAGTAAGGAATCAGGAGCAGTGAGCGCAGCCGGGAATGGTGGGCAGCTCCGTCGGCCCCAGGGTAGACTGGACACGCTTCGGGATGGCAGGGAACGGAGAGGTCAAAGGCAGGCCACAATCCCAAAAGGCCTTCATGCCACACCCACCTGTGAGTTTGGAATTTTTAATTTTTTTTTTTTTGAGTCTCGCTTTGTTGCTCAGGCTAGAGTGAGTGCCGTGGCGTCAGCCTAGCTCACAGCAACCTCAAACTCCTGGGCTCAAGCAATCCTCCTGCCTCAGCCTCCCAAGTAGCTGGGACTACAGGCATGCGCCACCATGCCCGGCTAGTTTTTTCTATATATTTTTAGTTGGCCAATTAATATCTTTCTATTTTTAGTAGAGATGGGGTCTGGCTCTTGTTCAGTCTGGTTTTGAACTCCTGACCTTGAGTGATCTTCCTGCTTTGGCCTCCCAGAGTGCTAGGATTACAGGTGTGAGCCACCGCGCCAGGCTGTTGAGTTTGGAATTCATCCTGTGGGCAATATAGGGAGCCTCCAAAGGATATTGGGAAAGGGAGTTAGGTGAACTAAGTCGATTTCCTTTCCTTTTTTAAAAAGCATTTTCCCCTCTCTTTTGCTGTATTCCTCTTCAAAGTTGATAGCAGTTACATAAGGGCACAAAAACCAATGGAAGAGCATAAAGTTATATAAAGAAAATTCATAATTCCTCCCACCCATTTCTATTGCCCCAGGACATGCTATAGCAAGGGTTCTGAAAGCGTGTTCCCTAAGGATCAGCATCAGGGGCATCTGGGAGCTTCTTAGAAATGCAGACCCCCACTCTGGGAGGCCGAGGCAGGAGGATCGCTCAAGGTCAGGAGTTCGAAACCAGCCTGAGCAAGAGCAAGACCTCGTCTCTACTATAAATAGAAAGAAATTAATTGGCCAACTAATATATATAGAAAAAGAAAAAATTAGCCGGGCATGGTGGCGCATGCCTGTAGTCCCAGCTACTCGGGAGGTTGAGGCAGCAGGATTGCTTGAGCCCAGGAGTTTGAGGTTGCTGTGAGCTAGGCTGACGCCACGGCACTCACTCTAGCCTGGGCAACAAAGTGAGACTCTGTCTCAAAAAAAAAAAAAAATGCAGACCCTCCATGGCCCACTCCAGACCCACTAAATAAGAACTCGTCGCTGGGCCCAGCAGTCTGGTATAGTCCTGCAGGTGATTCTGATGCTTATGAAGGCTTGAGAATCACTGCCCCGTACTACCCGAGGTACCTAGTCATTTTCTACACCTGTCTCCACGTTCACCAAGCAAACATAAACACGTATCTATGCACCGTATTTTTACTAAAAGTTTTTTTCAAAAATGCATCATTCCCTTTATTAAGCAACCTACTTTATCTCATGTTGTGATACTCCCAGTTGATAGATAACAGAACCAACTTACTTTTTAAATATATATGTAATTTTTCAGTGTATGGATGTAGTAAAATATATTCAAACATTACCTGTTGGGATATTCAGGTCATTTACGATTATGTCAGCACCTAAAATGATGTTACAGTAAGTAGCCTACCTTATGTAGCCTTACACACCAGTGCTTTCATTTCCGTAGTGTAGATTGCCAAAGAAAGTGGGAATGCTGAATCAAAGGTTACGGTATTTTTAATTTTAACAGATACTGCTATTTTACTTTCCTCTCGCACTGTAACAAAATACAGTCCCATCAGCAAAATAAAAGATGCCTGTGTTTCACTGCATCTTCATCAGCACTTGATCTTGTAGCTTTTCAAATTTACATTTTAGAAGAATTGCTATGGCAATTCAGAGGAAAATAGATTTGATCCAATGGAGCAGGGATAAATTTGGAGGCCAAGAGACCAGTTAGGGAACTATTAGATTAGCCCGGGTGACAGATGATAAAGACCTGACTTAAGACAGTGGCCAAGGGGATACAGATGAGGAAGTCTGTCATTGATACATTGTGACTTGCCTATCAGTCCTAGGATTGCAGATCATTTACTAACCCAGGGGTCCTCAAACTTTTTAAACAGGGGGCCAGTTCACTGTCCCTCAGATCATTGGAGTGCCGTTGGAGAGTGCAGCGCACATTCCACACATGCGCACTGTGGACCCGGGACTAGTCGGCTGCTAAGCAGGACAGGCAGCGGCGGCAAAAACACCAGGCAGGCTGTATAAATGTCCTCGGTGGGCCACATGTGGCCCGCAGGCCGTAGTTTGAGGACGCCTGCACTGACCCATCTAAAACCCATTCTTAGGGAACCTGCCCACCCCAAATCCCCTAAGTAGCACCTGCCCCTGCTCTACCAGCCACAGATGGCTGCTAAGGGCGGGCCGGGGACTCAAGAGTGACTGATCCATAGAGCGGCTGGTGACCTGTGGTCCGGGCCAGAAGATCAGGTTCTTTCTGGGGGTTGAGCAAAGATGTTCAGAGGAAAACGGCCATTGGTGGTAGCAAATGGTAAGGCAGAAAGTGTGTGCAGACAGGGCTAAGGAAGACATAGGCACCCACACACTGAAATCATAAGGTGAGGAGAAATGACAAGTAAGCAGTGTAAGCCGATAGAATGGGGGGAAAACTGAGCAGGTGCACAGAGACAGGCAAACATGCTGAGAGGGAAACCCAGGCTGCCGTAGGGACGCAGAGAGGTGTTCCCAGGAGTTTCTGCTCAACCAGACCCACCTTCACTCTGCCTCCCGCACAGCCCTGCAGGCTCTGCACACTCATGGGATCCTCCCCGCACACTCGGAAATGTCCTTTTAGGGGTCTTTGCTCCATACAACCAACAGTTCTGGCAAGAACAACAGGGACACAGAGTCCATGGGTATTTGAGTAAGATGTGCTAAACCTAAAGTTCCTTTGACTCAGGCTATCCAAAGAAAGAATAGAACCTTAGCCCATCATTTACAAAATGCTTTTTGTCTATATTATTCATTTCAGTCTCTCCCCAGTAAGGAAATAGAAGTTCAGAGACATTAAATAACTTCTGCAAGAACACAGGACTAATAAACAGAGGGGAAGGCTTGAATCCTGGTCACCTGATTGCAAGCCCCACCCTAGTCCCGCTCTACCCTGTGAGACGGTACTTGGGCCACAGGGACCTGCTGGCTTTTCCACGTCACCCTCCAACCTGTGTCCCCTTTATCACATGAATGTGGCTTCAAAACCCCTTGCTCTGTGCTTCAGCTGAGGGATGTGAGTTCTAGCGCCGATGAGGATCTTGACAGACAGATCGGAATGTCCACATCTGGACTCGTGATCCACATCTGGAACCTGAGATGTGCTCCGAGGGCCTTAGCTGGAAGGTCTCACCACTCCAGGGGGTCTTCCCCTAAGGGGGTGAGTCAGAAACTGAAATCTCCATACCTTTCTGTTAAGGTTTTTCCTCAATTAGATCTCTGTAAAAACACATCTATTTTAGCTTCAGAGTGAGTCATTATCCTCCACCAAGACAGGAGCATGAATAGGTTTAAAAACTAAAAATAACTAACATTTATTGAATGTTTATTATGCTTCAGGCATTGTGTTAAGTTCTTTCCATAAAGTCATTTAAAGCTTCCAATAACCCTAGGAGGTGAGTATTATTATCCTCATTTCTCAGATAAGGAAACTGAAGCTAAGAGAGGTTAATTAACTTGCTCGGGAATACAGGGCTCGAATGTGGTGGAGGCTGGATTTGAACCCGGCCAGTCTGCCTTCGCTAAGCCTGCCAGATTAGCTGGATCTTCTTACAGAGTGCGGGCCCCACTGAGGCAGATCACGAGAGAGGGAAGTCTGCGGTGGGCAGAGAGGGGATGGGGTGCTCAGAGTATCTGGTTCCCCTCCAGGAGAAGAGACATGGGCCAGGGCCTTTGGAAGTCCTGAGTATCTGGGGATGAGCCAAGGGCACTGGGTGACCAGCTTGGAGAATAGGTACAAGATTCCACGAGGAGGGGAAGGGAAGGAAGAAATTGGTTCCGATGAGACAGAAATAACGCTTCTTCACACATTATTAGCTGGGGACCAGTTACCATCCCTGCCAGATTTCTGTCACCCTATGGCTGTCTCGGGACTGGTCTAAGGGACAAACAGGTACCACATCCCCAGACAGAGCCCAGGAGCAAAACATCCCATCTGACACCAACCAGTAGCCATCCCAGCCCCTTCCCAGGGAAACCCCAGTGTAGAATTCCTGGTCTTCCTTCCTGGGGACTTGGCCAGCATGGCACTCCTGCCTGGCGTGTGGACCAGGAGACCTGGGCTCTTGACTCTGATCTACCACCCATTGGCCATCCTAACCTTGGGTAGGTCAGCTCTGCTCTCTGGTCTCCAGAGTCCCCTTCTGAAAAATGTAGGCACTTAGTGATACTGCGATGATACTTCAGACTCCTTCCAGCTCAACATGTCTGGAAGAGGAAGAAGATCCTTGGCTCTGGAGCCAGAAAGAGCTAGGTTCAAGTCCAACCCTGTCACCACAAGCTGCGGGACTCTGGGTGAGTCACAGATTCTCTTAGCACCTCACTTTCCTCAGCTGTGCAACAGGATCCGCTGTGCTGCTTCCACCCTGGGCTTGCTTCGAGGGAGAGCATGCCAAGGAAAAATGCTCTGAACTTGGCAAAGCCCTCTAGATACACCAGCGTGAGGTAGCAGTATCTGTGATTTCTTCCTTCCTCAGCTTCCATGGATGTCAGACTGGCCGGGATCTTATAAGCCAGCTCCAAAAGGGGACAGAATACAGCAGGATGGCATGGAGCCAGCGTCACCTTGACCCAGGCCCGGGCACACTCAAAACTTCCACTCAAGGCAAGAGTGCTCCCAACACGAGAGGTGGCTCTGCCACGATGCCCAGAGGACGACTCTTCATCCCAATGTCACCTCTGAAGGTCAGATCTGGTCCGTGGGCTGTAGTCACCTCCAAGCTGAACTTGGGGCCGCGAGGGGTTGCGACAGGAGGCGCTCGGCCCGGTCCGCTCTGGAAAGCAGAAAGAGCTCACCGCACAACCGTCTCAGAGTCCATTTTTCAAAGTTTGACGTCAATTTGCGGCCCTAGATTGGTTTTTGTTTCTCCGTACTTTGTTTTCTTTTTAGTGATGAATGGTTATTGTCAAGCCGGCTTAGAAGAAGCGATAGGCAGGAGGTGGGGGCTGGGTGCAGATAGCACCGTGGTGGGGTTTCATGGTTGGGTTATTGTTTACATTTCTTTTTCAGGGAAGCAAATGGAGTGGGAGGTACCCGAGGTCACAGCTGGGTCACATGAGATGGATACCGGGGTCATGTTGTAGCTGTCTGTCCCCTTCCTCTAGGCTGGGAGATGCTGAGACCTCTGCCCCTCTCTTTTCCCCACAAGTGCATGCCTGGTCTTGGGAGACAGGAGGCACGTTACGGCCGTGGTGGCTGATGCTGTCAACTGCAGATAAATACAACCAAAACAGACCCAGAAAATTATTTCCTCTTAATGGAAAAATTATCAGGCCCTGAGCAGCCTGATCTAAGGGCTTTTAGAAGTGCTCAGAGAAATATACTTGAGCCTTCTCTCCAGCCCCTGCTCTCCCCACGTCCCCTCTGGGGAGGGCACTGCAGACGTCACCTCCCCCCAGACTTCTCTGCCAGGGCAGAGCATCACCACCAGCTTGCCCGGCGCGAAGACAATAGGATCTCAAAGATCACGGTTTAGGACCATGGAGACAGGTTTTCTTAGAGTCTTCAGAGGTATGAGCTTGAGAGGACTTTAGAAATCTTCCTGCCTATCTCTCTCATATCCCAGGTAATTAAATTGAGGTCCAGAGAGAAACGACTTGCCAAAGGCCACTTAGTAGCCAGACAAGAAATGAGAGTTTTCATTGCAAATCTCGTTTCCATTACCTTGAACAGCCTGGCCAATCCTTGCAGCTCTAGGAAGCCTCTTATGTCACTCAAACATACACAGGCCTATGGGCCCAGGAGCATTGGATTGGTAGGTAGGTAATTGTCTTATAAAGATAGTACCTGTACTTTTTGTGATTTGCCCACAGTTCTTCCTTCCCTCATACTCTGCCATGGCTCACAGTCTGCAGAGTACTAATCTCCACCCTGTTGACTCTGGGCTTGTCACTTGCTTTGATTAATGCAATGTTAGTGGATGTGCCATGAGCTGAAGCTTAAATGTGCTTGTGTGGCTTGGCTGGGTGGTTTGTGACTCTGCAGTCTGCCATGAGGCTCCTGAGCTCAGAATTGGTGACACATGGAGCAGATTTGAACACACTCTTCAGCCTGAAGCAGAGCTACCAGACCAGTCACCACACAGGTCTGTGAGTGAGGAATACAAATGTTTATTGTTGTGAACCTTAGTTCTGCAGCAGTGTTGCAGCAGAAATATAACTAATACAGTACTCGAACCCTCCCCCTGGAGGCAGGACCTGCCCAGGTTTCTTCTTCTGGTCACTGGGTCCTCCTTAAGATTACAGAAGAACAGGAAAGAAGGGCTGAGAGATACTGGTAAGACGAGAAGTAGCCTTACCCTGGATGAACCTTCACAAACCCTCACTGTAGGGACCGAACGTGGCCCAGTCTACCTGCTTCTTTTTCTCCCAAGTGTAATCATATAAATTGTCTGTCATATTAAGCAGGCTAACTTCTGTCTCAGATAATCCAAAATCTCAGTGGCTTGACACAGTGCGTGTTTATTTCCCAATCATATTACAATCCAATATGGCGGTGGGGTTGGGAGGAGAGCTCTGCTCCACACAGCCATTCAGAGACTCAGGTTCTATCTATCCAATGCCTTTGCCATCCTCTAGGTCCTCCCTTGGATCCACACCATCCAGCCAGGTATTGGGCGAAAAGAGATAGTGTAGAAGACCTCTTAAGGGATTTGAAATGCATCTCTTCCATTCACATTTTAAAGGCCAAAACTCAGTTAAATGGCCCCATGTGTCCCCAAGGGAGGGGGATAGTGAATGTAGTCTGTGTCCAGGACTAAGAAGAGAAACACTGGTATTGGTGAGCAACTAATGTTTGCCACATGGATAGTGTCATTCTATCCACGGACACACCACACCGGTTTCTTTAACAGTGCCCTCTTTTCTGCCCAAGGCAGATGCCCTATAAAAATTCCATGTGGCTTACTTCTCACGGGTTCATGTAATTCCTCCAAGTTTCTCCTTCAATTGAAACTTGATTCTCTTCCAGTCTTCTCAGTCTTCATTGCCTCACATCCAAATTCCTCTTTTTTCCTAGACTCTTCAGATTGACTTGTTGTACAGTCTGCCTGACTGTGGTCTAGCGTCTCTCTAGGAAACTTCTTATTGGATCCAAGCTATCTCACCTCCCTCGGCCAGGCACTTTGGCCACTCCTGAACTTGACTTCCTCTGGCCATACCAAGAGGAAATGCTTGCATTTAATCAGAAAATTGAAAACGATCTGAATCATTGATCAGGGGAATGAAAGCAGGGTTTTAAGAAGAGTCATTTAGCGGGATGAATTAGAATGGGCTGGAAGGAATTGAGGTTGGAGAGAGAACAATTAGGAGACTGTTGCCATAATCCTGGAGAGAGATGTTGAGGGCCTGAACTAGAACTGGGGTTGTGGGATGGAAAGGGAAGGAGGTGTTCCAGAGATGGCTGCAAAGGCAGCACCTATCGGTGGGAGGCACATCTGGCTGGGGAGATGGGGGGGGCAGGGCCACCTCCCAGGTTCCCAGCCCTGGGCCAGCAGTGCACTCCCAGCATCTCTGATTGCCTCAGCCCACCTGCCTGGCCCCCTCGACTCAGCTCTACCAAGTAGCAAAGACTGCCCGGCCCTTCCAATCTACTCGGAAGGAATGTGGAGCTACATTTAATTAAAAGTATCTACACAGAAACGAGATTAATTAAGTCTCTTTTACCCAGGAGCCCTCTCTTTGTGTTCACTTAAATGAGGTTTTAAATGTTGTCTCAATGTTATATCTGGGCAAGATTTCTCCAGACAACACTTCATGTGGTTCCGAGGCTCCCTCGTAGCTGGCTGGAAATTATTTAGTGATGAGAACAATCCAAGGACAGTCTTCTGCCCCTCAGTCAGCTGAGCTCCAGGCAGGTGGGGGACCTCGGGCCATGGAGAGTCGAGTTTTATAATGAAATGGAGGAAAGGTCTCTCAGACAAGAGCTGCCTCCCAAGGCCACCTCTCGATGCAGAACAGGTGGTCTGGGATGGTCTTTTGAGTCATGTTTATGGAGCGCTCACCTGGTCAGAGTTGTTCTGAATACAAACATGGCCTCCGGGAGTCGAGTGGCTGAGGCAGCGCCACCTACAGGCGAGATGCCTCTTGTACTCAGCGTTCCGTTTGAACGCAGTCGCTGGGAGTGAGGCTGAGAGAGCAGGAAGCACCCTGACCACCTTCGCCTTCCTCAGGCTGCTTGCTTTCACCCTAGAATCTTTTCCTGAAACCAATCTTCCACAACAGTTCATGGAGCGGGGGCATTCTCAGAAGGTTCCAGTGAAAATCTGGAGCAGTAGGGTGCACTCCGGAGATCTCCCAGCACATAAGCCGAGTGTGAGCATCGGCTGCAAGGCCGCCTGGGAAGGTGGAGTCAGGGCAGGCACGGCTACTGTCACCACCCTACCCCTCAATAGGGCTCAGCTAAGGACCGGCCCTAAGGCAAAGGAGGCATGGCAGACCCCAGCCTTGGATGCGTCCTTGAACCTTTTTAGCCTAATTATAACTGAGGTCTGTACCTAGCCCCGTCATTCCTGCCTGTGGTGGTCAATTTTATTGTCAAGTTGACCGGATGAAGGGATGCCCAGGTAACTGTAAAAACACTATTTCTGAGTGTGTCTTTGAGGATGTTTCTGGAAGAGCTTAGCATTTGCATGGGTAGACTGAATAAGAAGATTGCCCTCACCCCACAGATTGGCTGGGCCTCCAATCTGTGCAGGGGCTACAGGGAGCAGAAAGACAGAGGAAGGGCAAATTTACTGTCTCTGCTTGCGCTGGGACATGCAGATACACATTCATACATCTTATGGGTTCTGTTTCTCCGAAGAATCCTCACTAACACACTGCCTCGGCCTTTTATCACTGAAACACAAAGGTGATCACCCCTTTTGGATTAGATGGCCCTTTTTGTAGAGAAATATTTAAATAACCAGTTTTGTCTGTATCACTCAGACTTGGATTGTTATTAATTTGCTAAGCATTTATTGAGCACCACCAATAAGTGTGAGGCATTTTGCTAGACGCTGAAGTTGTAAGGCCCACTGAGACAAAGGCCTCACTCTTGGCCTCCAGAAACGTACAGTCTCTGGAAAAGAAGATGAGCAACAGGTGGTGGAGGACAGCAGGACACCTGCCTGGTGCACCCTGAGAGCAGAGAGGAGGATAAACTCTGGCCTTGGGGTGCAGGATCTTCATTTATTTTCTCTTGCTTCTGTATTTGTGTCCCCTGTCCTGTCCTCAAGATCACATCTAATGTTCCAGAAAAAGTACACATCGAGCCTTCGAAGCTGAGTGGGATGATCCCGAGAAGGAGGGGTCCCACAAGGGTGAAAGCTCCCCTGCTTCTCCCAGATGTAGGAGACAAGCTGGCCTCCCAGCCCAGCCCACTCTACACTAGCTAGTGGGGCGGCCCCCACTCTCAGCCCACCACGTCCTTGAGTCCTCGACTGCCCGGCCATGGAAATCACTCACCACGCATTTCAAAGGGTCTTGTGAGGACCAAATGGCACAACTCCTGAGCCCAGCTCGTGCCAGGCTCTCCAGCAACACGAATTCTCCTCCTTTGCCTGCTGTTCTGTCTGGGGAAACACGTTGTTTGAGCCAGGTGTGTTAGTTCCAAGCAATAAAAACCGACTCCGGCAGATGTAAGCAGAAAATGAATTTATTTAAAAGGTGTCTGGTGGTCCCCAGGCAGGTGGAAGGTCGTGGGCAAAGCCAGACTGGGAGAACAGGCAGAAGTGAAGAGAGGCTGCATAGGGTAGCTGGGAGCGCACACGCACCCCCCCACAGGGGACGCCGCCAGCCCTGCAAGCTCCCGTCGCCGTGGACATGGGGTGACGCCACCACTGGCTCCAGAGCAGTCTCCCAGGTCCCCACTTCCTCACCTGCTGGGTGGGGCAAAGTGGGGCGGAATGTCAGGTTGGCCCGGCCTCCGGCATCTGCCGGCCCTGCCTGGAAAGCAAGTAGCGGGAATTTTCAGTTCCTTTCGAGGAGAAGCATGCTCTGCCTCCCACCAAGACTCGGGTGATGGGGAGATGCCCGCACACACCAGGCAGCTCAGAGGCCATAGGGCCCGCCCCACAAAAAAAACTCGGCAAATGTCCACGCAGTCCCCCAGCGCCCCATGTCCTCTTGTCCACGGCAGTCCCTCCTGGGCTGCCCACGGGACGGCACATCTGCAGGTGCTCTTACCTGTCCCCAAGCCTTCTCCCCACACCACCATGGGGCAGCCCCCAGAGGGTGGCCAAGGAGTGGACCCCATGAGGACCGGGAATCTCCAGCCCCAAGATCCCACAGCCACAGGGGCTCTGTCCCTGTTCCCCGTTCCCCAGCACACCCCGGAGCCTGGGCCCCACTGATACCGTGAGCACCAGAGCCACCTATAACTATAGATTAATTGGTGGGGGTGGGAGGTTTCTCCTCCATAACAATGGCCTTTTCCGCTTGTACTAATAAGATGCCAAGTAGAACATTTACATTTTGGATTGATGCAAAGTTATGCTGGCTTTTCCGGAGGTGTGCTGGAGGCTTGGGCCCTCCTAACTGGGCTGTCACCGAGGTGGACATCAGAGTGACCCTCGCTGGTGAGACCAAGCCCCTCCTGGGACACTGGGAAGGCTCCTAGCCCTAAGGGGAAATTCAAGTGAAGCTGAACCCCCGCCCCATTCCTTCCGCTAGGCTCCAACTCCTCGGATGCCTTCAGAGCGTCTTATTACATATGCCAAATGTGGCTTCAGGAAAAAAAAAAGAGAGAGAGAGAGAGACGCAGAGAAAGAAAATCTCTATTAGACACGAGAAATCAATTCTGTTTTAATTTATTTTCTCTCGCCTCTGTATTTGCGCCCCTCACCCGTCCTCTTCAAGATCACAGCTAATGTCACCCTCCCTCTCCCTCCACTGGTGAATCCCAGCCGGGGTCCTGGGCATCCTGGCGCCTGGTCCGCGGTCCTGCCTGGGCATGGCCACCGCCGTCCCCAGCACGGGGTGAGAGCCGCTGCGGCACAGAGTACTTTCACACCCGCACCCGGCTTAAAACAGAGGGTCTCAGGGGCCCTTGGGGAGCACACCGTCCTCTCCCTGGGCCACCTGCAGAGGAGCCAGAGCACTTTCCAGCCTGCGTGCACTGGAAGACGGATAAACTCGGCAGCGACGGTGCACCTCTCGCAAGCAGGCACTTCGTCAAACACTGACTTACTCTGCTTGATAATTGTGTCCTGCACGTGCATCCCGCTTTCCCTGCCGGCCTGTGAGCGCCTCGAGGGCTCGGA
This sequence comes from Microcebus murinus, assembly GCF_040939455.1. NCBI lineage: Eukaryota > Metazoa > Chordata > Mammalia > Primates > Cheirogaleidae > Microcebus > Microcebus murinus. The sequence goes on from NC_134107.1 coordinate 94,114,385, forward strand.
CCCAGCTTCCTTCTACTTCTCTCCGAAGCCCACGGTTACAAGCACCCTAGTGCGGGCTCAGTTAATACCACGGGTTAGCTGAGCTCAGCAGCATCCCTACCAGACCTGATCTTCCTTTTTTTTTTTTTTTTTTTTTTTGAGACAGAGTCTCACTTTGTTGCCCAGGCTAGAGTGAGTGCCGTGGTGTCAGCCTGGCTCACAGCAACCTCAAACTCCTGGGCTCAAGTGATTCTCCTGCTTCAGCCTCCCGAGTAGCTGGGACTACAGGCATGCACCACCATGCCCAGCTAATTTTTTCTATAGATTAGTTGGCCAATTAATTTCTTTCTATTTATAGTAGAGACGGGGTCTCGCTGTTGCTCAGGCTGGTTTCGAACTCCTGACCTGGAGCAATCTGCCCACCTCGGCCTCCCAGAGTGCTAGGATTACAGGCGTGAGCCACCACGGCCCGGCCCTGGACCTGATCTTCCTTTCAGGCTGGGGTGCTTCTCTGGCGCTTGGTGGGGTTTGGAGGTGGGAGACCTCACTTTGCCTCCCAAGACACATGCACTCGCTTTCCCAGCCCCGGCCTCACTACCTACGTAAGTTTCCTGTGGGTGCTGGAACAAAGTCCCACCAGCTGAGTGGCTGAAAACAATAGACATTTATTCTCTCCCAGTTCTGGAGGCCTGAAGTTTGAAACCAGTATCTCTTAAGCTGACATCAAGGTGTCAGCAGGACCACACGCCCTCCTGAGGCTATCTGGGAGAACTTGTGCCTTGCCCCTTCCAGCTGATGTAGCTGCCAGGATTCCTTAGCTTGTGGCCACATCACTTTAATCTTCAAGGCCGGCATCTTCAAATCTCTCTCTGCTCCATCCTGACATCATCTTCTCCTGTGTGTGTGTTTGTGTGTGTGTGTGTGTGTGTGTGTGTGTGTGTGTGTGTGTGTGTCTGTGTATGTGATCCCTCTGCCTCTCTTTTCTAAGGACACTTAGAATGCAATGCCATTTATGGCCCATCTCAAGATTCGTAACTCAATCATATCTGCAAAGACCTTTTTTCCGAATAAGGACGCCTTCCCAGGCTTCAAAGATTAGAACTGATACGGTTGCTGGGCACCACTCCTCACTAAGCTCTGGAACAAGTGTCCTGGAGAAGCCCCTCAGGGTCTCAGTTACCCCTTCTGTGGCGTGGAAACGAGTTTCCCACTCTGCCAGCATCCTCACAGAGTGGCGGTGGGGACAGGGAGGTAATATATACATCACAAGCATTTTCTAAGCTGTAAAGCCACACACAAATGCAAGACAATATAGTTGCACTGGGAGAGTGGCAAGTTCAGCACTTGAGAAAACTATCAGATTTTTAAACATGTGAGGGAATAGGAAGCTGATGTTATTCAAAAACCTCATTTACACCCCACACCAAAGCCTCCCACCCTCCCTGCCTCCACTCTCCCCTGGGTCTGGGGCGTTGTGACAGAGGCCTGTCTTGGGGGCGGCTTTACGGCCCGAGAAAACAAATCATTCTTCACAGCTTGCTCCCAAGTCCAATAAGCCAGAAGGAATTGGTAGAGAGATTTAACGATATGTATTTCAAGAAAAAGATGAAAATGTGTCTACTTTTAGGAGATGCAGTAAAAATGCATCAGGCCCACAGTAAACTTTGCAGGGAAGATGCATAGAGGGGAAACATATAACGCAGTCAAGGCAATAATGTCTCATTTATAGGGAAATCTTCTCAGAGATATATTAGAATGCCCACTCCCCCCAGCCCATGCCCTTTTGCACAGCCCTTGCAAACTGTGGGGTCTCGTTCCCCAGGTGCCTTCAGCCTCTGCAGGAAGCCTGTTGGCTCAAAGGCAGCCTGCCCTTTGCCCTCTATTTGAAGTCCCTGTGAGATACATCGGCTCAAGCAGTTTGCAGACCAATTACACCAGGCTGTTGGCAACTATGGCCCCAAAGATCAAAGCCAGACCACCCTCTGTCTTTATAAGTAAAGTTTTATTGGAACACAGCCACACTGATTCCATCTCTGGCTGCTTTGGTGCTACCACGGGAGAGGTCAGTAGTGGCCATTGAGGCCGTGTAGCCTGCAAAGTCTAAAATATTTACTACCTGGCTTCTTGCAGAAAAAGTTTGCCGGGACCCAAGTTAGAGTATAGGGTGTCTTTAAGCAACACTGCTCATAACATGAACAATAGAACAGTAGCTAATGGTTTTTGAGCCTTCCTGCATGCCAGGCCCCATGCCATGTGCCCCACGTGGAGGCTATTCTATGTAATCCTCACAAGCCGTCCTATGAAGTAGTGCAAATGACAAAACTGAAGCTCTGAGAAGTAGCTTTGTAGGGGTCTCAACAGCTGGAAACCATTGGCATCGGGATTCAAGCCCGAGTCTGGCTGGCTGCACTGCCTCACTCTGACCACCGCTCTGCAGCCTCAATCTCTCCTATTTCCAGATAGATAGCTCCCAAATGCTCTTCCATTCTTCAACAGCTTCTAATTGTTTGGGGTATTATTTCCTCTACCCAGTTCAGCACCTCCTGCCTTGGTAGTCTCTATACCCTGTCCACTCTGCTAAGGAACAGAGAGAGGAAACCCTTCCCCAGCCTGCCTTCCCCTCCTTCCCTGTCCTCTGCTCCCCACTCGGCTCTGTGCCCCTCTCCCCCAGCACTGCTCCCTGGCCCAGCTGATTTTGCGCAACCCTCATCCCAGCTGGCCTCCCTGCCTGCCCCGCTCCCGGGTGCATTTCTGATTCTGCTCTGAAGCCTCCAGTCTGCCCAGAGTGGGCACCAGTAGGGCTGATGGGAAGCCAGGCATTTGCATTCCAGTTCCCTGGGCTGTTCAGATCTTACCTGCAATTCTTCTGACAAATCCTTATCAGCAATGCCCATGGCGGAGTCTGTGGTGACTTTGTTCATTCTTATTAGCTCTGCACAGATTAGCTCTTCACAGCGCTTGGCTGGTTCATACCGATTCCTGATAAATGTTTTGACTGATTTCCCTGACTTGGGAGCGGTTGGGGACTGGGGCTGGGGCGTGAGGAGAGGGGTGCTGGCTGGGGCTGGAGGGGAAGGCTGGGGCGGGATTACGTCTGGGCTATGAAATATTCATCAAACGCCTGCACGAGCAGGGTCAGCACTGCCGCCCAGGAGCAGCCTCTCCATGCAGGCGGCACTTTGAAACGAGGGGGGGGGCGACCCCCTGGGAGCCCGCAGAGCCCCCCACCCCCAGCCCTCAGCCGGAGAGGCTTCTGAGAGAAGGGGGCAGAGGAAGTTAAAAGGAAGGAAGAGCAAACCGGCTCGCTCAGGCTACGCCGTCCTGCTTGTTCCTCCTCTCTCACCTGCTCTCAAGAGCAGCTTTTGATGGAGGAATACTGATGTTCCAGCTAGACTGCCGCTGTTCCTTTGCTGGGTTCCCCTTCTCCCTCTCCACTCTGGGAAGCCTTCCTGAGAACTCCAGCCCACCCTTCCTCTCTTTTCCTTTCCAGCTCCCCAGTTTGAGGATTTTAGACAAGCGCCGGTAACAGTGTCTCATCGTGACCTCCTGTATTTTCCCAGCTAGATTGGATAGTCCACTTGCGCAGACTCAGATTCACAACCACCAGACCGACAAGTATTCTAGCACAGGACTCCGCACATGATAGAGATGTTCAAAACACTTTTGCTGAATTAAATGCGCTCCATTCCCTTGGCAGGATGGGCTAGTGGATACTTTTACTTATGCTGCACCAATGCAGACATCACTAAACGATTTCTACACTTTCTTCCGAAGCCTAGTGGAAGCTTTCCGGTTTTCCTTAACATGAGGTTCCAAGCAGCCAGGTCCAATTAAATGGAATTGACTAGAAGATAGAAACCTATTTGCCACCCTGATTCTTTGATATCCCCCTGTACACTTGCTTGAGAACAAGGAACACCTTTGTGTTCTAAGAGCCTGGTGCAGCGCCTGGTATAAAATAAGTGTTCAGTACGTATTTAGAGATGAAATTGATAACTATTCCCCTGCCCAGACATATGAGTGTGCATTCTAAACCACCCTTGAACCTACAAAGAAAAGTTATTCCACAACTTTCCGTAGATACCTGGTCAAGGGTTATCCTCTGAAAATTCTTTCTACAGTCTATCCTGAATCCTTCATGCTGCAATGCGAGTAGATAAAAGCCATACTTTTCACTCTCGGTAGATAAAAGCCATACTTCTGGAGAAGTGCAGATCTTCTTCACTGCCTTCTGCCACTGCCCGGAAGTTTGAACTCTGGTGCCCAGCTGCTTCTGGAAAAACCCAACTCGTGCCAACCACATGCCCTCTCCATCCCATCCCAGAAGAAGAGCTGCTCGCTGCAACCGGAAGGTCTGGAAACTCTTGGAGGCCACCTCTTGCTGCAGCCACAGTTCACTCATTAGCCTTTTGCCAGATTTATCTTCTCCCTGGTAGCCTGCAGCACTTTGATTTGTCCTCCTGTCACCAGGACTAATGTTGATAGCAGCACCTCCGGGGGCGTCAGGCTCTCCAGCCTCCTGCCAGGGGCCTCCAGGAAAATGGATGAGCAACTGACCTGCAAAATAAATACCAGGCTTCCAGGTTCTGATAAAGATTAAATATTGGAGGAGTCATTTCAAATGAATATATAAAAGCAAATGGAAGAAGCCTTTTAGACACCGACAGAGTGAAATACAGGCAAACAAAGAGAGATGTCTTTGGGGAAGTTCAATGGCAGGCAAGTTGGAATGCAATCTCCCCACAAATACCCCGGCTTCTGGAGGAATTCCAGAACCATCATCCCTGCTTCCCTTCCCTTTCCCCACCCAGACAGTGGAGAAGAGAAAGTGCTAAGCTCCAAAAGCCTCGTGCCAGCATGATGCTGAAGTCAGCTCTGCTGACGCTGGCCCATCCAACCAAGGGAGAAGCCCCATTACTCAACACCATCTGCCTTTGGCGCGGGGCAGCCAAGAGCCAGGATTATTGGCGGGGATGGGGCTCCGAGGCCCCAAAGGAGAGAGATACTGGGGAAGAGCAAGGTCAGGCGTTGCTAAGATAGAATAGGGCGCGGAGAGGGAAGCCAACGTCAGCAGATGGAGCCAGGGCTCCTTGGGCCTGGGGCAGAGCTTGGTTCCTTTTCGGAAAACTCATGCATGTTGATGACACATCCAGAAACCCCAGATAACCAGAACGTCCTCTCTAGAACCAACGGAGATGCTTGAGCTGGAAGGGAACACATGGGGAGACAGAGCACAAGGGAAGAGGAAACCTCAAGTTGCTTCATGCCTACTATGGACCTGGCATGGTGCTGGTGACACCTCGGGACAGCTGCTGACACCTGGCTTACCCCTGAGGACAGCCCAGTGAGATGGAGGGACGGCAGGGGCTAAGGAGAGTAGTGAGCACACAGCGGGTTGGAGAGAGGAAAGGGGACTGCACCGACTTAGCCCTTTCTGTGGGCATGGTGCAGACTCTATTTCCTTTATTCCTTCCAACCTGGGCTTGTGGGTACCATTGACCCCATTGTACAAATTAGGCAGCTGGGACTCGGTGAGGTTGAGAACATGCAGTTTTAAAGCAGTGGTCCCAGTTGTGTCTGGTTCCAAATTCCATTCTGTTTCTATCAGGGATGATTTGTAGACAGCCTAAGGAAATGGGGAGATATTTTATGTGTCACTGAGTTGTAGGTGGAGCTTCCAACTTGGTTCGAGCCGTAGACACTGAGCCGTAAATGGGTTTGTATGTAGGGGGAAAGGAGGGAGAATCAAATCTCTTCGCCTTCTTCCTCAAGCGATGGCAGCAGCCTTGCCAGCCTCCAGGGCACTAGCCCCTGCAGCCTGAGTGGTCACCAGGTGGCAGGGCTGTAAACCCAAAGGGTTTTGTGGGAGAGCCTCTCTCACAGGAAACTGGGCTGCAGGACATCCCACTCAGCAACGGCAAGGTGCTGTGCACAGGGAATCCAATCTGCAGTGACCACCGCGGCTGCCCAGCCCCAGCCCCGGCTTCCCAAGGGCACTGCTCTTTCCCCAGATGTAGAGTAGAGAAAGATTTGCCAGTAACAAGGGGTACGGAGGGTAAGTTCAAGTGCATTCCTGCCTTTGCAGCTCAGAGTGAGCCTGAGGTGGGCTGGTTGGGAGGAGCCCTCAGGGCATGAGACCAGTGGTGAAGAGCGCCTGCTCAGCGCCACTCTCTGTGCTGGCCACGAGCTCACAGAGAGAGCAAGACAGTCCTTGCCCTCGAGAGGCTCACTCCCTGTCTGGGGAGCAAAACTGACAGATGGTGGTCAGCACCGTCTATCATGAAAATAACCTCATTATCTCGGCAAATCAAGTTGCCCTCCCCAATGCACTCTCCTGTCCACTTCTCACTGCATTCTCCTAAAAAGTCAGTGTTTTTCCCATTTTGAGTCAAGAAAACCAGAGCCTAGCGAGGTTGTGTCACCTGCCCAAGGGTAGCCGGCAGCAGGTGACAGAGCTGGCCGTACTCAGGGATGCTGTCCCTGACCCTCTGTGGCTGCAGCCACTGCACCAGCCAGACCTCTCTCCCGGCGCACAGCCTGCACGTGCCTCCAGGGAGCCCAGAGCCCACTCTCAGGCCCCTGGTGGCCCTGCAGGGCTCCAACAAGCCAGGTCACTGTCCTAGCAATCACAGCAGAGAGGTTCTATTGAGTCAGGGAAGAATGAAGTGTCTAGACCAATTCCCATCTCCTGGCCTTACCTCCCTTCATAATACCGTGCTACTGTTTCCTTGGGCACCAGGGCAATTTAGCAAGTGTATTTTGCATCAGTCCAGCAATTTCTGATATTAACTCTACCCAGACTTTCCCCAGGCTGCCTCTCCTGCTCTTACATGACCTCTCCTGACTGCAAGAGGCAGCGGCAGGCGCCACCTGGGGCAGCCCCGCTCGCCTTGGAGACTGATCCACTCCAAGACGACGTCTCTTAGAGCGAAGCTGCGTGGCCCTGGTGGCTGGCTGGCTGGGGGCTTTGGAAATTAATACCCTTGTATTGCTTCAAAGTACTTCCACAGCAGATACAATCGGGCCCATTTTACAAGGGCAGAAACTGAGTCTCACGAACAGTACTTGATCTATCACGTTGGGATGCTGCCTACTGGTGTCTACATCCAGTTATTTTTTTTTCCCACTCTTGTTACCATCTCCCCACAAAAAAAAAAAAAAAAAAAAAAAAAAAAAAAAGCAAAAGCAATCTCCTCCTTTATTTTTCTTCATGCTTTGGCCCAAGGTGATATTCAAAATATTTAACATCTTCTGAGGCAAGGGCAGCAACCAAGCAGAACAAATGCCTTAGGGCCCAATGTGGTCCTGAAAACCCCCTGTTGGGCCAGGTTAAAACCTTTAGTGTGCGCCTTTCCAGCTCTGTGGGGTCTCAGAGGAGGGGCCTGTGCAGACAGAGTTGGGGGGTCACCAAAGCACCTCAGGGCAGCAGCGAGTCTGTGTGTATTTCAGTATTTGATCAACTTGCATAGTCCTGCTCCGCCTGTGAATGCTAATCCTCCAGCATCAATTTCAATCACTGTCCCCCTCTTTCCCTCCCTCATCTTCTCTCCATCTCACTCTCTCTCTTCTCTTTCGCCCTTTCTCTTTTTTTCCTTTTAATATAAGGATGAAAGAAAGGGGTGGGCTCATTCTAGTAATTTGAGATCCCTTGCACAGGACGGGGACACGCCAAGATTTGCAGATGAACAAAAGGGAAAGTTAGAAGAGGCTGGAAATTACTGCATGCCTATTAAAAATCAGCCAGGCTGAAGTAGTCCTGACTAGCAGACAGGGCCTGTAGCTCCAGGGAAGTGGTACTTAAGGGAATTTGCAATTAAGAGAAGCTTGGAGCCTTGCCACAGATTGCTTCCCTTGCCTTTTTTTTATTTAAAAAAGAATCACAAAGCAGGGACCTAAATGGAAGATGACAATAATGTAAGGTGACAGATGCCAGTTTGGCAGGAAACACCAGGAAGACCAAGTTACTTACCTGTAACGTTCGCACGGCTGCCACAGGAGCAGCATTCCATCTCGGTCTGGAATGCAGGGTCTTGGTGGCTGTCCAGGGACAGCTGTCCAAATTCCTGAGAACCAGGCTCAGCTTCCAGGTTCCTCCAGCCCACCCTGGGTAAACACGGGCATCTGCAGGCAGGAGCCCCAGCCCCAGCCCACCGGGCATGCCCGCTCCAGCAATCCTGCCTGCTGCAGCTGTCTGGGGGTGGTTGGGGGAGGCTGCCACCACACATGCCAGCCTTTCTAGGGACTTGGCAGCCCCATCTGTCAGGAGCCACATAAATCTTTGAAGAAGGCTCATTTCTGTTTCCAGGAGCAATTGACACTGGGTCCCGGGAGGACGGTTGGAGCTAAGGGCTGGGACACTCTGGAGAAATAGACAGGCGCCGTTAGGAGTTAGTGCCCACGCCATTAGGAACCCCGAGCCAGGCTGGGCATCAGCATCATTTGCGGAGCTTGATGAACATGTGGATTCCTGGGACCCACCGTCAGTTACTCAGAAGGGTCTGGGTGGGACCCGTGGATCTACGTGCTCTTTCTTTTCAGCTCCCCACTGAGTGTGACAGGCAGGCAGGTTGGAGAACCAGTGGTCCCTGTGACAGGATTGGGAGCCTTTTTCTCCCTCGTAGCTACCTCACTGCTACCTCCTTCTCTGGGCTGCCACACATGGTTAAAAGGGGGTGCTATGGCACCTTGATTAGGCTCCTAGCTCCTTTCCACCATGGCGTCTATTGAAACTGGTATTACTGGGGCAGGTGTGTGTGTGTGTGCATGTGGGTGCATGTGTAGTGTGTGTGTGTGTGTGTGGTGTGTATGTGGTGTGTACGTGTGGTATATGTAGGATGTTGAGTGTGTGAAGGGTGTGTATGTGGAGTGTATGTGTAGGGCTTGTGCATGTGTATGTGTGTGGTGTGTATGCATGTGCACATGTGATGTGTGTGCATGTGGGGGGGTATGAGTTGTGTGTATGTGTTTATGTGGTGGGTATATATGGTGTGTATGTGGGTTGTGTGTATGTGTGGTGTGGTGGAGTGGGTGTGTGTATTTGTATATATGTAGTCTGTGTAGTTGTGTGGTGTGTATATGTGTGATACGGTATGTGCATGTGTGAGGGTGTGGTGTGGTATGTGTGTATGTGTGGTGTGGGGAGATATTGTGGAGTGTATGTGTGTGGTATGGGAGGGTGTGGAGTGTGCAGGTATGTGGGGTGTGTGTGGTATGGAGTGTGTGTTGTGTGGAGTGTGTGGAATGTGTGTGGTGTGGAGTGTGTGTGTTGTGTTTGTGGTGTGTGTTGTGTGGAGTGTGTGGGGGGTGGTGTGGAGTGTGTGGGGTGTGTGGTGTGGAGGGTGTGGAGAGTGTGTGTGGTGTGGGGAGTGTGTGGAGAGTGTGTGGGTTGTGTGTGTGGTGTGTGTTGTGTGGAGTGTGTGTGTGGTGTGCAGTGTGTGGGGTGTGTGGGGTGTGTGGTGTGGAGGGTGTGGAGAGTGTGTGTGGTGTGGAGCGTGTGGAGTGTGTGTGTGGTGTGGAGTGTGTGGGGTGTGTGGTGTGGAGGGTGTGGAGAGTGTGTGTGGTGTGGAGTGTGTGGGGGGATGTGTGTGGTGTGTGTGGTGTGGAATGTGTGAGGGTGTGTGTGGTATGTGTGTGAGGGTGTGTGTTGTATGTGTGTAGAGTGTGTGTGGTGTGGAGTGTGGGGGATGTGTGTGGTGTGGAGTGTGTGTGGTGTGTGTGGTGTGTGTGTAGAGTGTGTGGGATGTGTGTGGTGCGGAGTGTGTAGAGTGTGTGTGGTGTGGAGTGTGTGGGTTGTGTGTGGTGCGGAGTGTGTGGGATGTGTGTGGTGCAGAGTGTGTGGGATGTGTGTGGTTCGGAGTGTGTGGGTTGTGTGTGGTGTGGAGTGTGTGGGATGTGTGTGGTGTGGAGTGTGTGGGTTGTGTGTGGTGTGCAGTGTGTGGGATGTATGTGGTGTGGAGTGTGGGGGTTGTGTGTGGTGTGGAGTGTGTAGAGTGAGGAGTGTGTGTGTTGTGTGTGGTGTGTGTGTAGAGTGTGTGTGGTGTGTGTGGTGTGGAGTGTGTGGGTTGTGTGTGGTGTGGAGTGTGTGGGTTGTGTGTGGTGTGGAGTGTGCGGGTTGTGTGTGGTGTGGAGTGTGCGGGTTGTGTGTGTAGCGGGGAAGGGACCTGACCCCAGGGTGGAGAGGGCACTGGCACAGCGTGTCCCCACCTCTGTGGCCCCGGCCTCCCGGGCGTGCCTGGCTGTCACTGTGTCAGCCCAGCTGGCCAGGACGCTATGGCGGCCTCCCTGCGGAGCAGGCCCCCTTACTTCCCTGCTATCGAAGGTTAGAATATAATCACGGCCAGGGCATCGTGCAGCACTTTATGCTTACAGAAATGTTTGCAAACACATGTTTATGCTCTCATACATCATTTCGGTTCGTCTTTATGGCAACTCTGTGAGGCAGCTCGCATGTCTCCATCTCTCAGGTGAGGAGACAGGCTCAGAAAGGACAAAGGACTTCCCCTGGGCCCACGCCCGGCGAGGAGAAGCAGAGCCTTTCTAGAGCTGTGGTCGGCGTTCAGGGAGCAGGGCTCAGGGCTCCAGCTCTCTGAAGACTGGGGGCCTGGGTTGGCATCTGCCCCCTAAGTGTCCAAGGAAAATCCGTGCCCTCTTTCGAGAGGAGCGGGAATCACAGGCCCATTCAGCTCTGGCCTTGTTCAGAGGAGAATGACTGCTTCTCGGGATCTGTAGCTCTTGCCAATGTTCTCGACGTGTCTGTTTGGGACTTGACACCATGGGGGCACACAAGTGTGGAAGTGCACACACACAAACACACAGAGGCCAGCGCTCTGGGTCACAGACACCAAGGTTCCCCTCCCACCATACAGGAGTCTCTGCAAACCCAGCCAAAGTCTCAGCTCCCCTCCCAGGCAGATGCTCAAAGAGACTCAGGTCGCTGGACTCCCCAGGTCCTGAGAATGGGTGATTGCCCTGGACTGCCCTGGTGCAGGAGATTGGTTAAAACGCAGTACAGCTAGCTCTGTTGGGACTTAGGGGCCCTGGATTCTAGTCCACCTTTATGACTAGTGAGCTGTGTGACTTAGAGTAGCTGCTTAACCTCTTCTTGCTTCACTTTCCTCAGGTGAAAAACGTGGTCATGCCAAGCATCCTTTCAGGTACAAGACAGTGAGTCTGTAATTCCTTGATAGTCTCTCTCTCTTAAAAATAACAACTAATATTTTTTGAGCCAGCTCTATGTGCAAGTGCTTTGTGCACATCATATCATTTAATATACACAACGAGGAGAAGCTTTTATTAACCCCAGAGAGCAGAGAGAATAAGGGTTTGGAAAGGCCAAGCAACTTGCTCAGCATCAAATGGCTGTCAAGTGACAGAGTGGGGACTCCGGCACAGTTCTCACATAACCACCTTGCCATACTTTTTTTTTTTTTTTAACTGCTTAAGAGAAGTATTTCTTTCTCTTTGGAACAATATTCCACTTCACAGAAATAAAATTATTTTAGGTAAGTAGCAGAAAGCTTGTAACATAATTAAATTGAGTGCTATCTTTCGAGCAGGGTTATTGTTGAAATACACAACCGGGGTAGTATCGCCCATGACATCTTGCTGGGATGATGTCCCAGGACCCTCCTCTCCCATAGCCTGCAGTAGGTGTCTTTTGCTTTTACTAACCAGCAGCCACTCAGCTTTCTGGAAGGTGAAAGAACTACAGTTTCCCTCTGGGGAATCACTCCTCCTCCTGCTTTGAATGTAGTGGGCTCCATGGAGTGTGCGGATGGTGGGGTGTGTTGTGTGACCCAGGGCCAGCCAGTCGTGTCTCTGGCTCCAGTGATGGTTTCAGGGATGCTCCTGTGACCCGGACACATCCAATGTGACACAAAAACATTACAATAAAAAATTTTAAAGAGCACACTTATGGGCACTATGTTCCCTCTCTGTGGCATTGGACTTGGACTTGGCGCTGGCAGGATGTGGGCCTAGAGCTAAGGCCAGCCACCCCGCCACCACCTAAGCCCCGCCTGAAAAAGACGCTGACATAGGAAAGGGCGGGGCTGGCAAACAGAGATCTGTCACGGATACTCCTGCCTCCGGCCATTCCTGAAAATTGAGAACAATTTTCTGGAATTTCCAGGTACGTATGCCAATAAAAGCCTCTATTGATTTAAGCCTATTTGAATATGTAGTATGTCCCTTGTAACCAGAAGAGGAAGAGGCGTAGGTGATTCAGAGTTAAAGGAGTCAGCTTCAGCCCCCATCCTGGTGGAGGTGACATCTCCGTTCTGGGAAAGACCACACACTGCCTGGCGTTTCTGGGGATCCGTGCTCCGTCTGGTGCATGGACTTCACCTGAGACTAGAGGCTGCTTCTGGGGCTGCCAGAACAACTGGGCTAGACAGTTAGAGCCCAAGAGTTGGTGGTGCAGAAGCAGCCCTTCTCCGCAGATGTGAGTCCCGTCCTCACTGGCCTGGGGACAGCCAGGGCATCTGTACTAGTGTCCCTCTCTCTTGCCATGCCTCTGTTCTGAAAGGCCAAGGGCTCTGGAGTGCTCTGGAAGGAAATTTAAAATAAATAAATACATCTATAAATAAATGTAAATTCGTGTGTGTTATGGGCTGAATGGTACCCACCTCAAAACTTACATGTTTAAGTCCTAACCCCCAGTACCTCAGAATGTGACTGTATTTGGAGACAGACTATGTGTTAAAGAGGTAAAATGATGTCATTAGGGTGGGCCCTAATCTTATGTGACAGGTGTCCTTATAAGGAGAGGAAATCTGGACAAAGATAAGCATACAGAGGGAAGACCAGTGAAGACACATTGAGAAGGGGGCCATCAGCAAGCCAAGGAAAGAGGCCCCGGAAGAAATCAACCCTGATGGCACCTTGATCTTGAACTTCAGCCTCCAGCAGTGTGAGAAAACACATTTCTGTTGTTTAAGCCACCCAGGCTGTGGCACTGTGTTACGACAGCCCCAGCAAACGAATATGATATATAAAATAAATCATATAAATAGCTGTGTAAATATATACTCTTAAATATAGCTGCATATGTGTGTGTATATATGTATGTGTGTGTATATATTTATCTATATATCTACATTCCTATTTCTAGCTTTGTATGTGTAGTCTTGCCTAGAAACCCCCAATCTCCACGGTCACAGAACAAGATCTAAATCCTGGCATTTGGGGCCCTGCTTTCCCCTTCAGTTCCCACCACTCCCGCACTCCCTCCCCGCCATAGCCTGGGCTTCACCGACACCCCACCCCTCACGGGTTCCCAAATGGCCATCCTCTTGGCACTACTGCTCCCAGCTGGGGCACCTTGCCATGGCGACCCGAGCGAATGAACTCTGGCTTGCTCTGCAAGGCTGTGGAAATTGCACCTCCTCGTCTGGAAGGCTTTCATCATCTTCCCAAGAGATGAGTCACTTCCTTCTCTGTTCTCTCCCAGCATTTTTGTACACACTTCCATTAAGACATTCATCCCATTGTATGGTAATTATTGCACGGTTGTGTCTCCCAACAGCCCCAGAGTTCGCTAAGGAAGGAACTGGCTCCTTGTCATCTTCGCAGCGCACGCACAGTGCCTGGCGCACGGAGGCCGAATTTCAGCTTGGACGGACAGGGGCAGGAGGAGGTGGGTGAGAGGAAGGGCTCCTGGCGCTGGGGGAGCCCGAGCCGCCCCCTGGGGCTGTTTTCTCCTGCTCCCCCACCACAAGGGGAGCCCAACTGATTGGACAAACAAAAGCCTCCAGTTAAACGTCTGCGGGGAGAGAATTGCAGGAGCTCTCGATAGCAAATTAGGCATTTAAAGCCAGGCGCAGTGGCTTTCGGAGATTAAATGCATTACAGATTTGCTAAACCAGAGGCGAGCCCAAGAAAAGGTAGACAGATCACTGCCACCCTTCGGGCAGCCGGGCGGGCGGGGGCGCGCAGCGGCCGGCGCGCAATCACGCCCGCACGAGTGCGAGACGCGCGGGCTTAATTTTTCATTTGCAATCAAGACCACGTCCCCCTCGTAGTCCCAGAAACACGGTCCTTCCTCGGCTTCTTTTCACAGGCCGCGCTGCCGAGAGAAGGGAAAATTATCCAGAGATAATGGTGCTGATTATGGGACGAGTGGCTGGGAAGCGCAGCGGGCGCCCGCGGGTGAGGGCCGCAGGGGTGTGTGCGCGGGGCAGGGGGGTGTGCAAGGCCGGCCCGGCCCCTTGCGCCCTCGCAGATCGCTTTTGCGGGGCTCCTGTCCCGCCCACCCCCCAGGACAGCAGCCGGGGCTCTCATGCCTCAGCCCTGAACCGAGAGAGAGAAGGGCCAGCTGAGGAGGCACGTTTAGATTTCTTGGAAAATTTTTTTCCGTCATTTCATCCCCACCCTTAAAAAAAAAATCCAAGAAAGAGAACAAAGAATTCCAAAATGCAGAGAATTCCGTGGCCCAGAACACGTAGGATTCCAGGAGGCGGGATTATGGGAGCCAGATTCAGGGAATCAGAGGATCTGGGCCCCGTCCCTGTCCCTGCCACAGACTCCTTTCCCGCTGCTGGGTAAGTCGGTTCCCCTGGGGACCCCACCGCAGGTCAGAAGCAGGAGCAGGACCCAGCCAGCGCTATTCTGTGCTGCCCAGCCCGGAGGGGAGAAGGTTAAAGACCCCTGCTCCCGGCGAAATCAGGAGGGGACTGGGTGACTCTCAATCTCTTCTGAAAAGAAGACAAAAGAAAATTAACTCAAGTTGCAGCTTGAGGGACTCGGATTAGACCTAAAAAAAGAATTATCACAGAGGGGAGTTGTTAAAACATGAAATTGGATACAACAGGAGGTTTCAAAACCTCCTTTTCTCTGGAACTTTAAAGAGTCACAGCGATGCACTAGTCCGAGGCAGACTACGCCTGTCTGTGCCTCCTCGCTCAGAGGGTGGACCAGCCCCTCTATGCTCGGAGCCTCCTGACGTGACTTCATTATATCTGCCGTTCACCGAGTCCCTCTATGGGCCTGACACGGATCCAGGCACTCTGGATGTGATGTTTCATTTACTCCTTGGTTCAGACCTAGCAGGGGGTGTTGTAGCCCAAAAATCGAGTACACGGGAGTTTGGTGACATTGCCAAGGTCACCGTGAGCTGTACGTGGGAGCTGAAACCAAACTGAGGTCTGGCTGGTTTTCAAAGCCGTACTCTGTCCAAGGCGCCCTTCCTTCTCTCGGTTGAAAAGAGGCAGCCGGGAAGGTGAGGGAGTGTGGTCTCTGAGGGCATTTCCTCACAGCCTCGGGGGTGACATCCTAGAGGCAGGTCCTGTGTGCCCCCTCTGCAGAGGTGGCTGCACAGCCCTGGGCTGGGGGCTCACAGGACTCCCAGTAGGCAGGAAGCACCAGCCCTCAGTACTTCAGAGACTGCGGCACTGACAGCAGCCACCTGTGATCAAATATTCTTTTTGCTCCTTTTTCAGGCTTGGAGAGTTGCTGTCACAAGGCCACGTGCTTCCTGACAGCATGGTGGTGCAGGCCATTAAGTCCTGGGAGAGAGAGGAGGGGCCCTCAGCCCTCAAAGGATAAGGAGAGGGTGGCCCCAGTGCCCCACTCGTGGCCCTGGGAGCTTGAGAGCCTTGGTGGCTTCAAGGACCCAGGGCCACGCCCTGACCACTCAGCGTCTGACACAAGGGAAGGACTCCTAAGCATGTGGCTTTCAGAGAAAGAAGCCCAGCTGCCCCTCCTTCCCCCAGCCCACCGGTTCCCATAGGAACAGGAGGCTACGGGCCCAGAGGCACGGCTGGCTGCAGGTGAGCAGGGGGACGGGAGCACCTGGAGACAGACTACTGCACAGGGTGAATCCCCACGCCCCGCAACTGCTAGCTCTGTGTGCTTGGGACAGGTGGCCTCTTTCTTCCTCAGTTTCCTCATCTGTACATGGCAATCTTAAGGATACCTACCTCAAAGGTAGCTGGGAAGGTGAAATGAGTTAGTGTGTCTGGCATGCTTGGGACCGTACCTGCGACGCAGAAAGCTCTGTAAGTGTTAACGGGTATTATTACTGCTAGCCCCACTGCCACTCCCAGAGCTACTGCTATGGAAAGACAAGCGAGCAGGCAGATAACACAGGAGCAGGAGGGACAAAGAAGGGATCTTTTTCTCTTTCGAATGCAATCCTTTACCAGAAGCCTGTTCTTGGGCTCCCTTGGAGCTTCACTCTAAGGCACAGGCTGCAGGGGGTTGGGACTGAGCCCTCCATGGTCAACAACAAACTGGTCCCAGTTTTAGTGGTGAAAGTCCCCTGTCCCAGGTGCCTCCTTACTCCTGGGAAAACTGGGATGGTTGGTCATCCCACATGGACACTTACCTCTCAGAGACAGCAGAGGCCCCGTGTTCCATGCACTTTTGCAGTTGTTTGGCATACCCTATATTTATTGGGAGTTAAACACCCTCTCTCCTTCCCTTCCTCTCCTTCTTTCCTTCCTTTCCACCTTCCCTGTTCTCTTCTCTGATTTTACTTGTTTATTTCGCCTGGATTCTCCTTGTCCCCTCTCCCCCTCAGGTGCTGAGCTAGCAGCACACACACCTGCAAAGGCAGAAACTGTTATGGGGGGGGGGGTTGGGGAGGGCGGAGCCAAATTACCAGGCAGGGTCTGGTGTCTGGAAGAGCGTCCAGTCCAGCCTTGTTGCATGTTGGCTTGGTCAGATGGGGCTCTTTTAGCACATACCATGGACCAGGTGGCTTAAACAACAGACATTTCTTTCTCACAGTTCTGGAGGCTGGGAAGTCCAAGATCAAGGTGCTGGCAGATTTGGTTCTTGGTGAGGGCACTCTTCCTGGTTACAGACTGCTGCTTTTTTGCTGTATCCTCCCAGGGCAGAGAGCAAGATCTGCTCCCTTTATCCCTTTAGAAGGTCCCTATCCCATGATGGGGGGCTCCACTCTCATGACCTCACCTAAACCCAATTACCTACTAAATGGTCCACCTCCAAATACTATCACATTGTGGATTAGGACTTCAGCAGATGAATTTGGGGGGACACATTCAGTCCATAGCATTTATTAATCCGAAACATTTTTATCAAAATTTTTGTTGTCAAATCCAGACTCCCTCAGGGTGGCCCTGGGGAGCTAGGGACCAGATACCTTTGGCTCCCTGAGGTGGCTGAGAGACCAAAGGGCAGCTGGAGCTCCAAGCCGCCAGCCCTGTGTCCCCTTCTTAGGGTGTACTTAAATGGTGGTGCATTTCCTAAGGCTTCCTGGCGAGCTGGACAGACTGCTCCTTGCTGTTCAGGTGTCTGTGTTTATTTAAGAGAAAGTGTGGAGGACAGAGAGCAAGGAAAGGGTCAGAGTGCACATGGAAGTGAGCAGGTCTAATGGACAAGAGCTAGGAAGACCCCTGGCAAACGATTCTGAGAGGCAATTAAGTGAAAGTGGAAGGGGTACCTGGGGAGGGAAGGGGGTGCATGGAGAGGGCTCCAAACAAGTGGGGCCCAGGGCTCTGGCCGTAACCCTTCTCTGCCATTCCTGGGTCACAGCATCACATCTGGACCCCAGACAGCCTTGGTGCCTCCAGCCTGGGGTAGCTCTGACTGGTGTGGCCAGCAAAGCTGTGGTGGCGAGCAGTCCTCTCTTGGCACCCAGCATGTGCTTACAGCGTGGCAGAGGCTGTAACCCCTGATGGCCGGGCCTTGGCTGTCCTGCATGCACCTCTTCTCTGCCCCGCCTTCCCCCATGGGCCCCTGGTGAGTCCTAGGAACGGGGCCAGCACAGTGGAGCGTCTCTCCCCTGCAGTCCTGCTCTGCGTTGCAGATAGGCATCAGGGAGGCCTTTGGAGGGAAGTTTCCAGGATTGCAGGCGTCGCCTTTCCCTGGCCGTGTTCTCCGGCCTCCTCCGGGAGTGCCCCACCTATCACGAGCTACGTGGGTGGAAGGGCTTCCGACCTCCATTGGCCAGAGACAGAGCTCTGGGCAGGACAGCCCTGGACACTGGGTCTCTGCCACCTGCAACCCTCGCTCTGGAGTGGTAGCTAGACAGCAGCTGCCTCCCGAAGTCTGTAATGTCCCTCAAACTTCAAATACAGCCGCACCTCCAAAGTGGAAGACAGGCGTGGCTCAGTGGTGGGCCGTGTCCAGGGAGACCTAGGCAGGAAACCAATTCCAGGGACTTCCCCAGGCCCAGGGGCTGGGAAATCCGGCGTGCCACTCTTGGTATGGAAGGAGCACAAGCCCGTCACGAGTACTCTGGATGCAGGGACCCTGTCCTTGTCCTATCACCAAAATACTGGATATGTAGTTGGTTTTCTTTCCCCATGACAATGTAAACTTCCTGAGAGCAGGAACTTCATTTTTTTAAACTTCTGTGCCCCCAGCACTTACAGGAGGGCTGGGCATGTAGCAGGCCTCAATAAGAATTGCTGACTCAATGAACGTGTGACTCGGGTCACATTATTATTCCACCCCTTCCCCCTTTTACACATGATGAACTGGAGGTAAAGGCAAGTTAATTCAGTCCTAAGGATCCCTCCTAGTCTTAAGCTTTTAGGGAAGGTGTGCTTATCAACCACCGTTGCTCCTTGGAAGTTCTTCTACTAGTCTGACTTGCTTCCTTCCTAATTCAAGTATGGCTCATTTCCACCAGTGAAGATCAGTTGAGAGACTCGCTCCTATGGCGTCCTCTCTTCAGGGGAAGGAAGTGAGCGTTTCCAGGTGAGGCTGCCACCCTGGAGGGAAAGTCCTCACCCCCCACTGGGAAGCCTGTGGTTGTAACAAGAGCTGCCTCCACTATCTGTCTTCTACTCTGGAAGGGGAGGGAGGCTTTAAATTACTTTAGCTATAGATCTCACAATTACTCTCCCTCTCTCTAATTTGGATGTTAATGTATTAGCTACAGCTTTGCCTTCTAGGCTAGAAATTGTTTTCCCCCACCCCCCACCCTAAAATTATACATCCAGATAGAGTAGTGTTCATTAAAGTAAGATTAGGAGAGGATAATATGTGAGAGGTATGTAATCTTTTGCAAATGGTTAGTAAATTGGAACTACCCCAATTACAATCTTGTTCATCACACAGGGCTGAATTACTCTGCCTGGGACCGGAGTCTCAGGCTCAGCTCTACTCGGCTCACATTTCATAAATATTGTATATACACGATATTCTCAGCCATCTGCTTCTCTGGTGGCCGGGCCCATTTTCTGACTTTCTGGTTGACTGCAGGGAGTGGCGGGGCAGGGCGGCCATCCTGCCTGCTTGCCTCGGAGCCCAGCGGGGCCGGCCTTCCGCAGGGGCTCTGGTGTTTGCTGACACTGCATGCGTGGGGCTCGATCCTGTGGACAAGCACCAGGCCCGATGGCATCCTCCTCGCTGGAGAGATGCCCCCACCAGGCCTCGCTGTGGCCCCAAGGGTCTCATGGAGCAGGGACCTGGGAAGTGTGCCACCAAGGCTGGGTGGGGGCTGGGCAGTGTTCAGGGTCGGCTGCAGGGTGCGGCCTCTGCCTTGCATGGGTCGGTGGTCTGTGAATGTGGAGTGTGCACCCCGGTTCTCACGGGTGGTCTGCTCAGCATCAGCAGCTGGGCCCGTGTCTTCACTGAGTGCTTTGGGTCTGACCACAGCTGCTCCCTCTGACCATGTTTTTTCCCTAAAATTCCATTTCTTTCAAAGAGGCCGTTTAGCAGTTTAGCGTGTGTCAAAGTATGTAGGTTTAAATCCTGCCTTGCTATTTGTCAGTTGCGTGCTCCTGAGCAAATAGTTGAAAACTACTCTATTGTCTAGGTTTCCCCAGCTGTAAAATGGGTGCAATAATGATAATATCTATCCCGTAGGATTGTGGTGAGTTAATATTTAGAGCAGTATCTGGCATACTGCAAGTGTTCAGTAAGCGTTAGCCATTATTTTATTGCAAAGGTATGTTGGCTTTTGTCCTGATGATCTCAGCATCCCCCACAAAAGAACATACCAGAGTGTGTGTGCCAGATGGAAACTCCACGCAGGGGGGAGCTAGACAAAGAGAAAGGGCTGGACCTTTTTAAGTGTTCGCAGTGTGTTTGGCACAAAGTCACTCCATCCCATGCACACAGCTCTTTGAAGCACATATGTTATTGCACCCATGGTACAGATGAGGAGGGTAAGGCACAGAGCCTTTTGAAAAACAGTCTTCCTATTGTTGCCTTGTTTAAAATTTCCACTTTACCACTTGTTTCAGGACAAAACCCCAAATCCTTAACATGGTCTATAAAATCTTGCAGAATCTGATTCTTGACCACCTCTTGGTTCACCCCCGGTCACTCTGGGTACTCCTACCCCTTTGGTTAATGTCACCCACCCTTCCACTTCCAGGCCTTCACATACACTGTTTCTTCTGCCTGCACTTCTTCCCTTTTTGCCTAAATCATTCCTGTTCCTCCAAGTCCCAACTTACACTTCTCCAGAGGAGCCTGGCTTGAACCACACCTGTCCACACGCTGAGCCTCCAAGACTAGGTAAGGCCCCACCGGTCCATGCTCTCCCAGTAACCCACGCCTGCCCCATTGCACCTCTTACAGCTGTCACGGAACACTCAGCTGTGTGTGCTGTTTGTTTTGCTAGAGTGTAAGCCTCTTGCGGGCAGGGTCTAAGTCAGTCAGGAGAGACTGGGCTATATGCACTGGAAACATAAATCCCAAATCTCGTGTTTCTTGCTCATGCTGCATGTCCCATGGGGTTGAGCAAAGGCCTCTGTTCCACCTTGTCACTCAGAGATCCAGGACAGAGGTGGCTCCAGCATCTTGTGGCTGCACCGTGTGGAACACCCGACCTTCCCAGCTGCTGCAGCAAGGAAAGAGACACTGGCGGGTCATGTGTGAGTAGAGAAAATGCACCTTCAGCGTGGCAGGGACACACACCACTTCTGCCCAATTTCATACGCTCTGCCCAACTGCATGGGTGGGGATATATTGGGGAGTGAGGGGATTATTTGATCTGCCACGGGATCTTATCCGACTTGTTCCCTCGTGTGTCCTCCTAGCCTAGCACATTGCTTGGCACATAGTAGGAGCCCCAAAATGTCAGTCGAGTGACTGAGCGTGTCAGTGTCAGTCAGCCAGGATCACACAGGCAGCACACGTGGTGGAGCTGGGCTTTGGACCGTGATTCTCCCATTTTCAAGATCTTTAGCCTTTGCACTCTACCTTGTTGTCTCCCTCCTTTTATGGCATTCTTTTCCCCCCACGTGTAGAGAACAGAATATCATGCATTAGCCACTTAATAGATTTGTCTTTCCTGATGAAGGCGATGAAAGTTGCATATCCTCCAATCAGCCTTGCAATCAGCCATCCATCCACTTAGCCAAGACAAGTGGCAATTCACATTCAGCTAGCATTTCTTAAGTGCCTACTGTGTGCCAGGCGTGTCATCCTGGCTAGGGCACAGGCACAAGCCTGGGGAGGTGAGCGCGTGTGTTTCCTGCTTTGCAAATAAAGACACTGACAGGAGGAGTGAAGCCTAGATCCAAATCAGGTCTGCTGGCCAAAGTCCAGAGCTTTTGCGCCTAGAGCAGTCAGTGGTTCCCGCAGGAATCAGGATCGCAGAGAGGACCAGAAAAAAATGCAGATTGCTGAGCCCCACCCCCAGTTTTCATTCAGTAGAGATAGGGGCCTGAGAATCTGCACTTTAATGCACTCACTCCCAGGTGACACCAGGCTGCAGGTTCAGTGCCCACCTTTTTAGAACTGCTACCCTGCCTCGTGCTGCCCGGGAAGGGTGGGGAGCCCTTCCTTCGTCAGCTTGGCTCCAGTGTCTTGGCTGGGGAGAGGTGGGGGCAGGAACACAGCCTCTCTGGTGGGCGGCTGGTGTCTGGTTCTCTGTGAGGCTGCCTGTAAGCGAAGCCTGTAAAATGAGGGGGTTGGACCGGATGAAGCTCTGGGGTGCTCTGCAGATCTGACAGTCAATTCTATGATGGGGTGAACTAAACCAAAGCTACAGATTCCATTTAAGTGTCTTCCTAGGTGGGAAGTGCTACAGACTAAAAATTGCGGAACAATAAATACCCAGGGAAGTCAAGGAGTTATGGAGTAGCCACTGTGTGCTCAGCGTACCGCAGGGCCGTGGGGAATCCAAGACACGCATAACATGCGACCCTGTTGCTCAGGACAGCCACAGCCTGGTTGCTGAGACAAAACACACACCTGAGACAATGAGAGGGAGATGTGTCCGTATATAACCAAGTGCCAATTGGTGTGAGTCTGGTTAGGCGCTACCTGCTGGTCCGGGAAGCCCCAGGGTCCCAGGAGTTTGACAATACCCCATCGCTCACATTTGTGTAGCAGCACAGGATTTTTACTTACACGGACCCCACAATCTGGTGTGAGGTGGATATTTTAAGAATGAAGAAACAGGGTCAGGGACTTCCCCAAAGTCAACTCTTATTAAATGAAGAATTTGGGATTCGAACCCGGGTCTGCTGACACCAAATCTCTTGCCTTTCAAAGGCCAGAGAAGCATCGAGATGGAAGGTACAAGCAAAGAGGTGCCAGGTGCATCCCACCTAGGCCGTGTGAGAGCCTCGGGTGAGGTGAGTTGGCAGAAGGGGCTGGGTAGGCAAGGTGAATGTCAATTTGACAGATCTGGGAAGCTGCCATGGGGTCCCTGAGTACATGGAAGTACTAACGACTGTGGGATGGCTGCCAGAGGTGTTTTGCATTGCAAACGCTGTCATCTCACCAGGCATGCGTGTGGGGAGTGGGGAGTGGCCCAGATACAGCAGTGCATAGCAGCAGAGTTCCCTGGGGCCTGGTGGCTCTGTGTTTCCACTGCCTCTCTCCAGGCCACCAATGGCCCATGCATCTGCAGATCTTGATCAGCAAGTAAAGAGAGCACCGGGATGTTAGTATGGTCATGAGGAAATTTCACTCGAGTTCATCTATAAGCTGCCAGGGTCTGTCGGGGGCCTCATAAACAAAAAGGCTGCAGAACAGGTTGGGTGCTCAAGTTGGTTGAATTTCTGTAGTCCCTGGAGACACTCCCTTCCTACTTACCCATCTTTGTGTGACTTAGCAAAAAGACATTCCTTCCTCCAAGAAGATGCAATTCAGGCACCATGCTTGGCTAGAGGATGGCCTGGAATCCTGTCCCCTTCTGTCCCCTTGTCCCCCTTTGATCCAGCACCCTGGTCAAGTCAACAGTCTGTACCACTGCACCTGGTATCATCGTGTCCTTGTGTCCCTTCCACCACACACACATATGCACACACACACATGCACACACACATACACACACGAGTGTGCATGGACCAACACCCTCTCGGACCTCCAGGGACTTCTTTACTTTGGTGGCAGTGGTGGGTGAGGGGGGACCTCTGTGACTTTAAGCTGCTTCATCCCCACCTTTTCAGCAGGCTTCTAGCTGACTCTCTTCTCAGAGGGGCTGCTGGCTGGGCTGGAAGCAGCTATGAGAATAAAATCCACAAGGCCGGGGAGAAGCAGAGAGGAACAGCGATGCTGTCTCTGACTCCAAGGATGGAGTGACAGGAGACAGTGCAGGGAGACACCCGGTCAAGGGCAGACGAGGCTTTCGAGGCTCTCCCCTCCCCCCATCAAACTGTTAACATGGAATACAGAGCTCAAGTCTTTATTACCAAAAAAAAAAAAAAAAAAAAAAAGTAACAGCAGCAGAAGAGCAGGAGCCAGCAAAAGGGAGAGAGGAGAGAGCCACACGCTGAAATCAATACTGCCCAGGACAAGCATTATCCCATGTGGAACACCTCAAGCCTCTGCCTAGAAAATTTGATTGGATCTTCAGAAAAACCTATTAGTGTGTTGTCAGGACCTTCTGGTGATAACTGACCAGCTCTCGCCAATCGATGCTCTTCACTTGTGGAGCTCCTGATTTTTTAACAGCATAATTGTTTTTTTAATAACGGGCTGGCTCACCCACTCCAGCAAGCAGGGAGTCAAAGTCAGACGCCCAACTTAAAATATAGAGAAACGTGATGCTCCAGCCACTTCTTCCTAATTGCACAATTACTTTATGGAGTATCGGGGATAGCAGGCTGCAGCGGGGGTGAGGCTTTTTCCAGCTAAGCGAAGTTAAGAAAAGTCACAGAAGTAATTACACAAGTCAAAATTATTTACTAAATGAAAGCCATTCTTCACAAAGGAGCCTTTATTTATTTTTTGAAGAAAAAGGGCAAAAATTGGATGATCCCAGGGTGGCAAAGGACACCATAAAGCAACAATGGAATCAGTCGGCAATTATTACAGCTTTTTAATTTTCATCCCAAGAGAGAGTAATGCATTTTATTTGGGGTTTTAAATGCATTATAACAGCAGCAGTATTTTTGCTCTTTACTGGCACCTTGGATCTGAGCTGTCAAAGTACTTTACAAACAAATAACTCGAAACAATTTGGGACTGAGGCTTTTTACAGATGGAGAGCAGGGTCCAGGGAGGAAACGATTTGCCCAAGGTCACGGCTGAATCAGAGGCACAGCTGGAAACACCACTCATGAATACGGGCTCCTGGAGTCCGGAGCTCATCACCACCAGCCTAGCCCTCCCCTCACACACACCAAAACAAAACCCCAAAGCTGCAGAACTGCAGCAGGGCAGAGACATCACCTGCCCTCTGAAGCCCAGAGTGTCCGCACTGACAATATGCTCTACAGATTGGAAGCTGGGTGTGCAGGTCAGATATCTCTACAGATTGTTGTTGCTGGACCCAGGAGAGGAGTCACTAATGAAAGTTCAAAGTGTTCTATGCATACTTGGGGCAGCTCAGCTTGCCATTCTGAGGCCCCAGGTGTATTTGTCAGATTCTTGCAAAGTGCCAGCTTTCCTGGAGGGGTTGGTAGCTCATACGATAGTTGTGCTCTGCCCACCTGGCAGATGTGGTCCTTTCCTTGGCTGGCTTCCTCCAGAACCTGCTCTATGTGCTCAAGGTTTGGATGCGAGATTTAAAGAAGGGAAGAGAGTTGAGAGAGCAAGAGAGTGAGAAAAAGAGGAAAAGAAAAGACAGTGGTAAGACCGTTTGGAAACCTTTGCCGGGCCTAAGACCTCTCTTTGTAGAGGCTCCATTCCGCACTGTGCCAGTGTTAACGGAAAAAAGCAAACTGTGTGAAATAATTTAGAGAGGTTTATTCTGAACCGAATATGAGTGACCTCGGCCCAGACCTGTACATTCTCAAGAGCTCCTGAGAAGTGTGCCTGAGGTGGTCGGTTACAGTTTGGTTTTATGCCTTCATGGAGACAGGAATCGCAGGTAAGATTACAAATTGATACATGGAAGATGTACATTGGTTCATCCCCAAAAGACAGGAAGTCTGAGGATGGGGGGGACACAAGTTATAGGTGGATTCAGAGATTCTTTGACTTGAAATTGGCTAAAGAAAGATTTGTTCAAAGCCTTGGAATCAGTAGAAAGGAACGTTTTAAGATAAGGGAGTCTTAATCTAGAGCAAGCCACAGCATACCAACTGTATGTAAGTGTTAAGCAAATTGATGGCTTGAGGCGTGACTTAACTTTTGCTTGGCATGGCTTTAGGTCCTATTTATAATTTGGTGTCTTATTGCCACAAAGAGTTTGTTTTGTCAGTCTTACATCTCTATTTTAACACCAAACGGTCTAAACTCCAAAAAGGGAGGGTAGAAGGGAGGGAACATGGTGTCCCATCTCCCTTCCCTTCATGATCAGAAATTCAGTTTTAAGGTTTTTCTGGGGTCCCCTTGGCCCAGAGGGGGTTTGTTCAGTCAGCGGGGGTTGGGGAGAGTTTAGGATTTTACTTTTGGTTTCCATCAAATATATTGCAATCTCATATCGAAGACGGTGTATACCTGATTATTTACCACTTTAAGTTTGGTTGCTGCTTTCGGGTTGACAGTGTTATTGTTTTGTAGATATTTAATTAGACACTGAGCAGATTTGATTTTATAGCTTTCTTATCTTCTCTGGATTTGAGAGCTCATATTTTTTTTTTTCTTTCCAGATCTCAGACATGTTCATAGGCCTTTGACACGCTGACAGGACACAGGCACTGTACTTATTGACCCTAATGGATAAAACAGCCTGGAGAGACGGAAGAAGGGGGAGACGGGAATGAGTGATGCTGACCGTAGCAGAGCAAGAAACAAAATCAAAACCAAACCAAAGCAAAAATTAAAACAAAGCAGACAGAGGGAGTTCTGGAAACTGCAGAATTGCTGGTTGGAAAGAAGAAAGAGAGCAGCCCTCACCAGGACATTTCCAGGAAGGAGACGGACAGATGAAAGACCAATCCAACCACAGATGAGAAAAGTCTCTCTCTTATTATTCAATAATTTATTGAGCACAGGGCCAGATTCCGCACTTGGCTTCGGAGGTGCAGAGCTGGATCAGATACAGTCTCCACTCTCAAGGAATTCACTGTTTTATTGAGGCAGACAGAAAGGTAAACAAACAGTTCAGATATGTGATAAGGACACAGATTGAGGTGAGCATGAGGAATTGAGAAAGCAGAGAAGCAACCCGGAGGGTGCAGGGGCATCCTCCAAGGGTGGGAGGACCACCCCCGCCCCGAACCCCCCCCCCTCAATATTCAAAGGCACAGAGGTGTGACTGGTCCTGAGATGTGACATGGGGACCACAGGGGAGGCGGAGGGGTGGGAATCCTAGGGAGAGTCTGAACTGCCAAACTGAGTTGATAGCAGATTGCGAGGATTTGGGTTTATGCTGCAGTCAAAGGTCAACCAAGAGTGGTTTCTGAGCCAAGGGGGACTCAGCGTACTTCACCTTAGGGCTGACGCTGGGGCTGGGGAGCCAGTTCAGAGGCTGTTACACGACGTGGAAATGACAAGTTCGGGTCCAGTCTGAGAAGCATTTGGGGACAATGGCGGGAGCTGGTAACCAGCTGGCAGCAGGAGATGAGGGCGAGAGAGAACCCAGGCTTCTAGTTCCAGAGACTGATGATGCTATTAACCGAGACAGGCAATAGAAGCGGATGGAAGGGAAGGAGGAAACTTTTATTTCCCCAAAGCCTCATGATCCTAAAGCAGGTGCCATACTAGGGGGGATGATGTCCCAATGAGTCCCCCGAAAAGCTGCCAGGGAAACCCAGTAAAACTCTTCCGAGGCGGATAGAGTAGGGGCATGGAGAGTCACTGGCGGGCCACGATTTTCCCTTTGGGCCTCCCCAACCAAGACGGACACGTGGCATTAGAGGCCCAGCACTAGAAACCTGTTCGTTCTGCGTCAGAAGAAGGGGGCTTGAAGGAGACAGAGAGGGGACCTGATGGGTACCTGCAGGGCCCTATGGAGCACAGGGCTGGGGCTCGTGCCGTGATTCATGGTTGAAAGGAGTTTACTGGAAGTTAGCTAGAACAAGCTCCCAGCTATACGCAGTCTGTGTTCTCCCTGGCTAGCAACACACCGTCCGCAATGGCTGGTGTGCTGACGGAGTTGAATTGAGACACAAATATCTATCAATCACACCAAATTCATTGGGTTAGACTCCCATCACCCAGAGCTGACCCTTTCCTACCGGAGGAAGTAATGAGCTAGAAATAAGTGCCATCTGAAGCTGCGTGGAAGTAAATCTGCCATCGTGGACATTTCGAGCCCTAGCTTCCTTTGGTTTGGGCTTTTCAAACAGATGGATACTCTAGCGTGAAACTGCAGAGATTAAAAAAAGAGCGCTAGTTTGACACACACGGCTGGAGAGATGGTTGGGCCGGCTACAGAGTGGGATTCCCAAATCCTGGCCAGAGACTTGCTCAGCCTTCACAGGAAGTGAATAGCTCCAAAGCAAAGCAACTGCATTTTCTTCCTTGGTCTTGCATGGTGGCAAAGGGAAGACAAACGAGGACACTCCGGTTTGCGGACGGCATGAATGAACCACACATGTCCATAAATAAACCCGGAGCCCTCCAAACATGCTGCTCGCTTTGTTCACACAAAAGCCAGGCTGGCAGCCCTCTCACCGAGCCATGTTCACAGTTGGATCCTTAATGCATTGTGAGTGTTCAATCAAACTTTTAGTGGTGAAACTCTGGGAGCAGAAAGCCAGCTAAGCCCAAATGGTCCCTTTGCTTTTCCATCTTTTGTGGCTGCCTGGCTGTGCTCTTACGGGTTTTGTTGTCAACAAACTCCTGGCTTGACTTTGAGCACTCCAAATTATTGCAAATGACTACAGCTTAAGACTGGCAGGATGATTGTTAAAAACAGCCCTGGCATTAATCATAGCTTAAGAGCTTTTGGAAAATGATTCTAATTCAGAAGGGGTGGCTTACAAAGAGGCTTGTCGAAAGCGAAGCAGACATCAAATTCTGAAAGGCAAAAAGCCTCCTTGGTACCCACACCTGGCTTCTTCTGCAGTCCAGCTGGCAGAAGTGTGTGGGGGACACAGCTTATCTCACCAGCTCACCCCGTCTGAGACCACCTTGGGTTTTCCGTGTGAGTCCCACCCCACCCCCACCCCTGATTTAGGGACCTTGAGATGGGTAAGACTTCAGGGAGCGCCAGTCTTCCTGGCAGTCCTGCAAATAAGGAATAAGGAAGAGGTAGCCTGTTCTCTGTCAACAGTTGGAAGGCCTTAGACCGGTGCTAAAATAAGCTGTGTGCACAGAGGCAGCTGCGTGGGCAAACACATGGTCAGCATTTGCAAGGAGCTGGGCAGGGCGGCGAGCTAATACTTCTGCCTTTTGCCTGCCTGGCACAACAAAGGAGCATGATTTTTGCCATCAGCATTCTCCCTATCATGGAATCATTGCACAATTTAGTATGATTAATGGTTTCCATTTAGGAGAAGCTGAGAATGAAAACAGTGGGGGAGTTGGAGGCACTTGCTGGGGTGTTTGTGGCTGTGACTAGAGGGAGGGAGAGCTGGGCAGTGCCTGCCGGCCCGTGCCCTCTACCTGGATACTTCCCGGCAGGCCTGGGAGACACAGAGGGGCAGAGACACACATGGCTTTTGACATGCATTTGCAGAAACAGTCTGAAAGCTGCAACCTTGTGAGGCACTGTTTGTTGTTTCATTCTTGCAGACTTCTCAACATTTGTGCGGGAGAAGCCACTCCCTTTTGCCAAAGGGAGTGTCATTCCCAGAAGTTCCTATCTAAGGGCTGAGTCTGGGAGTCAGGGCAGGGCGGCAGGGCCAGACCCCTGAAGCTAGGGGACTAACTACACCACGTCTTGGCATTCCTGATGGCCACATGGGATGCCAACGCAGGGAAGGAAGGACCCCACCCTGGTGCTGGGGTGGTAGTGGTGACCTCCAACACAGACGTCTGTCTCTGGAGCACCCAAGCTGGTGGACCTAGTCTCAGCTCTCATCGGCTGGCTTTCCTGGGAGTTCTTCTTCTCCCCTTGGTAGCATCCTTTTCTTTCCACTTCTGTAGGCACGGCTGGCTTCTTTTCAGATCTCATGGCTGCTGCAGGTGAGTGGTGAGACAAAGCGCCATAGCCAGAGACTTGTGGGTGCTGATAGAAACCAACCAGGAAAACAGAGAATTCAAGAGGGCCTGCATTTTTTTTTTTTAAAGCAATAGCCTTTGTAACTGAAGCCAGAAAGGGAGAAAATTGGTGATGTTGGCCGCGTCTAACGTGACTCAAGGCCTTTCTCGATGCATTGGTGTCTCTGCAAGGAAATCTATTATTTTCCATAAACTGTCTTAAGCATCTCGCGGGCTACATTTCTGGCTGTGTTAAGAATCAAGCCATCAAGAACAGCTGTGAATGTTATACACTTTCAGCAGCAGCAATGGGCTTTGGCAGGGAAGTAGGAGCAAAAAACCCAAGTAGGACATTTCAGTTGACAGTAATGGCATTTTCCCTTCCTTGTCCAAACGATAAAAGATTCATGCTCCTAATTGCAACACTATAGCTGCCCCCATCACTTTATTCTGGGAGAGGAGGTTAGAGAAAACAGGCCTAGAGAGAGGGAGAGAAAGAGAAAGAGAGAGAGATGGATGGTAATTTCGTCACTAGCTAACAGAGACTGATTAGTGCAGAAGACTCCCTTCCATTGCAATACTTTTTAATCAGGTCTGCTGTGTCTGGGCAAACAGCTTTTGTGGATTAGCTAGACTCGAGCCTGCCAGCATCTGTTGCAAGTTTAAACGATGAAATACACAACTACAGAGAAAACAAACCAAAAAGAGTAATAAAGTCACACATTTCAATATTCAGCAACCATTAAGGGATTTAAATATTTGCTTGCTATTAAAGGCTTGCATTAGGCTCTTCCAACACCAGCTCTGGAAGACTGAAATATCAATTACAGATCAATTTTCCCCCTAAGTAAACACTAATGCAGGATAAACAGCATTAGAAGATGCAATCGTAACATTGCTGACTTCAGGACGGACTTCCTGCTGGTAACAGCAAGTTTAAGCCTGGTGATTAATTAACCTGAGAAGATAGCACTTAAGGAAGATTTAAGGTGGTCACATCTGGAATATGACTGAGCCAGTGCACGTTCGGAGGGCAGCTGGAGACACCCGGGGCCCGGAGCACGGGTTGATTTGTCCCTCAGTAGTGGTCCTCACTTTCCCCAGCTCAACACTCCGATGGATTAGGAGGGAGTAAAGTGGGAGGAGAGGGCAGGTGTGCATGAGTGTGAGAGAGAGAGAGAGCAGGAGACTTTAAGTCAGGTTCCTTGCTGGAATTAATTCCACATTTAAATATCAAGGCTTGAGTTCTATTTCCCAGCACCAACCACCAGGGGCAGTAGACATTCCACGTTTGGTTGGGAATGAAAAATAAAAACATAAAGGACAAAACAAAACAAATAATTTCCTGTGTACTAAAGAGCCTGGAAGCTGAGGACTGGAAGATTTGAAAACAGAGGAGAGTCTGGCTTTTGGGTTGCAGTTCTGGGGCCCTTACATTACGGTGCCCAGCACTCTCTGCTTGTCACATGTGATGATGTGGGGTGTCACGGGGGCGGGGGGGGGGGGGGCACTGAATCCAGTGGCTCCTATCAGAGGCACATTTCAACGTTTTGAAATGAACACAACAAACAAGGCAAGGAGTATGGTTTGGAATGTTCTAATATGCCATGCTTCATTCTGAAGGCCCCTCACAATGTATGATAGCAATTGTAAGGCTTTGCTTAGCCATTACCAAAAATGTCATTCTCCATAAAGAGGGTCCCCGATAGCCTGTTCCAGCAGGTCCTTGAGAATGATGAGCCCAATAGCACTAAACGCAGGGCTGGCTGGCTCATTTCTTCAAGGCCAACCTGAAAGCTACCTGTATTGAGGATGGACTTGCAAATGTCAAGGTCTGAAATACAGAATTGGTGGCCGATTCAGACTAAGTATAAAGTAAGACTCAGGCAACCAGGTGCTTGACTACCCTCCCTTTAATCAACTGCCACTTGCTGAGTGTCTACCATGTGCCTACCCGTGACTTTAATATGATACTGGCCCCGGGGTCATTTGGATGATGGCCAAGAGCTCCTTCCTTCTTTTCCTGTGCAGCGGGTCAGGGCACCCAAGCACTTCAAAAACTATACGTGCATGGCTGTGAATACAGATTTCACTCTGAAGGGATTTGGCTGCCAGTTCTTCATGACGAAGGTTTGTATATTTGGCCTCCTGGCAAAAAGGTGTATTCATCTTAGGCATAATTTTATCATGAAACAGAAATGCCTTCCTTTAAGCAGGGTCTTTCTACCTGTAGCACGGTACCTGCATGGCTGCTTTAAGGCTCTGGATGACAGAATCAAAGGAACATTTCTCCACGGAGTAAGTCCACAGCAGTGCAAGAATTACATTTCAAGTAGACAGAAGACAGTGAAAGATTGTACCAATTAACACCCGCATATCACCTCGGGGTTCCGTTTGATGTATTTGGAGAGTGCCAGGCCAAAACATTTGTGGAAACCCTCTGGAGGAAACAAGGACCATTTTCGCTCTGGTACCAAATGAAGGACTGGGCAACTTATCAAGCTCCCACGACCATGGGCTGCTTCTGGCGCCTTCTCATTTGCATACCCAGAGGAGCTCAGACGGCAAACGTGCAGCAAGTTGCCACCTCCTGTCTGCCTCAGGTCAGGGCACTTCTGGGGTCCCTTCTCTGCAATTTACAGGTGGACCTTTAGCCTCACGTTGCAGACGAGGGGGGAGGGGGTGTGGGCACTAAACACACTGCCGGCTGCACGGCTTGGAATAACTATTCTGACGCATGGTGAAGAGAAAGGGGTCATTAAACCTCCCAAGACAAGGGTCACAAGGGCACGATGTGTCCATACGCACAGCAGCCCACAGAGTGAGTAGTAGCCACTTCTTGGTAGCCGTGGGCAACCTTCTATCTTTTTAATCACCATTGGCCTCTCTTGTTTTATGACTAACGCGTAATGAACGCTCAGTGCGTGCCTGGACTGCTTATCTCATTTATCTCTCTGAACAACCTCTGAGGTTATGGCGATGCCTACCTTACGGAGCGGGAGGCCGAGGCCAGGCGGGTTGGCTCATTCACCTGGCGTTTCAGGGAATTTGAGCCCAGGCAGTCTCACTCCAGCCTGTGCCCTGGATCCCTGTCCTGAGCCACCCCGTGGGTCTTTGGATAGAGGTATGATGAATCAGTGCTCCCCACTGCTCCTGGCCCTGTGGCAGAGGCTGAGAGAGGCCACTGGAATCTCGACTCCTGTGCCCGGGCTTTGAGTACAGCCACAGGACTGGTCCCACCCTGAACACGCAACTGACTCCACTTAATTCTTCCTACACAAAGCAGCAGGCTGGCTGTGCTTACTGCTCTCTGTACCTTTGACTCACACCCTTCTCCGCTGAACCATCCTTTAAGATCCAGTGGGGTCCCAGCTTCTCTGTGAAGCTGACTCACCAGCCCTCACCGATCCCTCCTCCAAGAAGTTCCCACGGCACTCTCTGGGCTTAACCATATTCAGTGTGGCATCCATGGCTGAGGACCACTTCATGTTTTCATGTGGTGTGACTGATGCCACTTAGCCTCCAGAGACCACCTTCTACTCCTCTGCACCCCTCACAATGCTGGACGTACAGCAGGTGCTCAAAAACTGCATATCTGATAGACTGATTTTTCTTTTCTTTTTAACAGAGACAGGTAAGAGACCAGGCCAGGATGGATGAGGCCAGGGGGAGACACGCAGCCGTTGGCGTTTCTGGAACTTACCTTTTCTTTCACGGCTGAACCTTCCCCATTACCTGACCGAGAGAGAAAAAGGGAACTCAACCACAGCTGCTGGGGAAAGGGCATTTAGGGCTGGTCAGACATTATCTGTGCATTTACAAGATCAGCCACCATGAAGTGTGGTCATCACTAACTTCAGCCTGCAAGGCAAGGATGATGACAACAGACTGAGTCCTGCTGTCGCCGCTCCCCCCCCCCCCCACGCCCCCAGACCTGGAAGTCTCAGCGACCTAAACAGTAAGTGAGAACAACCTTCTACAGATGGCCAAGCCAGTCCTCCACAGCTCACATCTTCTTTTCGTGAAAGGAGAGAGAACTTTAAAAGAAGGAGGCAGAATGAATCGTTAAGACACGAAATCCCAAAGTAAGAGACAGGTGGAACAGCCAACAAAGGGAAGTTGGTGGGGGTGGGAGGTGAAAGAGGAGGTGAGGGCAGGAGACACATCCATGGGGTGGGGGCGTGTCCTGGCTGGCCCGCCACGGCCCCTCGCACACCTGCACAAATCTCTGAGTTCACGCGGAGGATCCCAAGTCGACCACGGCATCTGGCCCACCTGTCCATGAGAGGGTGGAAGAGAAGAGCAAGGACAGGACGGGTGAGCAGAGAAGGAGAGAGGACACAGTCCCAAGAAACCCAGCGGCAGCATGTCCTAGCATCTACTGCCAGTGTTCTTGGCCCCGCACTCGGTCCTAAGGAGGAAGCCGGGGCCAGAGGCCCATCTCTTGTCTCACGCGAAGGCGTCCGTAAGAAGTCCATAAAGAGATTAAAGGATCACTTTGTAACATTAATTTTTTTTATTAAGAAGACAGATATTTTATAGTACTTCTTTTTTTTTTCTTTTTTTTTTGTAAAAATGGTATACATGAACCAATACAAAATGCGAATGGGAACATATGGATATGGAGTTTCTTACACTGTAACATTGTCCATGTACACCTTAAAAACAGAACTGGCCTAAAGGGAAAAATAAGACGTTGATGTGACTAAAGAACAAGCTTATTTGGCATCAATTATACATCCTTCATTATTTTATATTCCTTTAAAAAACACAAAAAACAAGTTTGTTCTTTCTTCACTCTAAAAAAAGTGATCAACCTGTACAAAGTAATACTCAACAATACATTTCAAACAGTGCACTGTATACTTAAGAAAAAATACATAAACCAATATACAACTAAAATCCATAATTTCCTGTTTTTGCTTTGTTTTATTATTATTATTTTTTTCCAATGTGTGGGGCCTACACTTTGCAATCTACCTGAGACGGAAAACACCAATCAAAAACACATGAACCTGAGACATGTCAACATTGTAAGCCATAAAGTTACATCAGGAACACTGCACTACTGTACACTTTGCAAAACAGAAAGATGGGACGTCCCAAAAATGAGATGCCAATTCCGTGAGCAATGCTAGTTTTTTGTTTTTTTGTGTTTTTTTTTTTCTAAAAAGAGCAACTGAAAAAAGCCTTTCGACAACATGCTAAGTGGTTCTCACCCTCTGATATGGTTATACTATGGTCAGAATGGGTGCCAAGGGCTCGAATAGAGCTGCACGTTATAAAATTCATTGAAAAAGGGATGTTCAGTTGTGGCTTTTTGTCTTGGTTAAGTGCCTAGGGATAGGAGAGGGGTAAACAAAATGCTGCTCGATAATGGATTTTCTTTTACATACCAGTCCGTTCCCAAAAGGCCCCCATATTGCAATGGTTCTATCAAAGGTTAAAATAAAGACAAGAAAAATAAACAACGCTTTCAAATAACAAAGAGTTGACACTTTTTTTCCCCTTAAATAAATCAGCATAAGTTTTCCACATAATGTAACAATAGTAAAAATGCACCTTGCAAAATCCAAAATTACTCACTGAAAATGTTATATAATATATATTTATATATATATATATATAGATCTATCTTTTTTGATGCCATCTCTCCATAAGGACTGTTATCTGGAGTCAGGAGCCTTACCAAAAACATATGGTAAGAGTTTAGTTTTCGTCCTTCAGGACTACTTCTGGATTTCCTAGACGTTTCAGTGAAAATCCCCACATTTCTTTTAAAAAAATGTAAATGGTAACGTGACTCCTCTACCTTTTCCCGAGACTCCCCATCTAAGACATGTCCAAGGTGACTTATTTTAGTAGCTATGCGCTATGGCTGCCATCATGCGAGGATCAGTAATTTTTTGGCAGATGGTTCTTAAGGCTGAGGAAAGAGGCCAAGGCTAGTGTATGAAAGGTAAAAAGATAAAAACACTCACATTTGAGTTTTGATTAAGTAACTGAAAATCCTCCCTACATGCTGTTTTTCCACCTCTGCTCTGACCTTTCGAGAACTGAGATCGACAGCAGACCAGTGTGAGAACAATACCGGCCCTTCTTTTGTACCCTCCTGCCTTTGTCAAGCCAAATCTGAAGGAATGAAAGTTTCACACGGATTCGAGTTGGAAATCCCAGCATGACAAATATCTGTAATATACAGTACATGCAGGCCACATCCTACTGCCTTCCTAACTAAGCACAAAGGAAAAAGAAAAAACCCTGTCCCATTCAGTCATTCGCACCAACACACGGACTTGCTTTTTCCTACAAATTAGTGAGAAGTAAGGCCGATTGGGAAAGGTGGATGGAATCATTTGGAACACAAGTAACCAGAGCAGAACTGTCTTTCCCCCCCTCCCTACTTCCCCTCCTGTGGCAACTCAAATTTGTCCACTTATATAAAAGGAACAGACCTCACCTGTCAGGTCTGTTTAGGGCATTGAAAAAGGAGGAGTCCTTTCCGCCCCAAACCTTTCTGGACAGCGTGGGGTATCTATACTTAGCCGTCTACAGATACAGAATTAAAGACAGATTCAATCTCATTGTGACACACCTCACTTGCAGATAACCCTGTACAGTAATGTAGTTCCACAGCAAACAGAACATTTTCTGAGTCACAGTCTAATTTTCTAGTCTTCACTGCTCTACGTATTTGAAACATGGGCAGCAGCAAAGAGTTTTCATTGTTTGTTCACCCAAATCTTTACGACAACAGAGAAGAATGCATTTATGGATACACTAAATTCTGAACTATGAAATCTAAACTGTGCTGGTTCTCCTTTTATGAAACTGAAGTTTGAACAGAAAGCAGTTACCTCAAAAATAAACAAAAGAAATTAAAAACAAGAACAAAAAAGGGGAGGAAAAGAGTCTAAGGAATCCCAGCAGGCAAATTCCAAAATGGGAGATTTTGGAAAAAAAAAATCCAAAATGGGGCGGGGGGAGAGGTGGGGGAATAAATGCACACAAAGGGGGGGGGGAAGGAACACAACAAACAAAAAACAAGGCACAGAATTTTCTGCAATCTACTGAAACTAAATCCAAGTATCCAAGTTTGACTTGGTAGGAAGAAATAAAAATTAAACAAACAAACGAACAAAAAAGAGGTGTCAAACAGCAGAGTGTACTTTTCAAAGAACATTTTTTTGTTTTTTTTACACAGCAAATCCCAAGCCTTCCCAGTCTCGCACCTTTCCACCCATTCATAAAAAAACACACGAATTTCTCGCAAGATCCAATATCACTGTCTCTTTATCATCTAAATAGGGCCAGTTGGACACCTCATTGAAACAAAAAGGCTGATCTAGATGAAGTACTCTTTCTTTTCTTCGGAGTTGTTCTGTCCTCCTTCTGCATTGATTATAGCTGTGTCTGCGTCTGCTGCGTCATCGGCTCCTTTGGCTTCATGAGTGAAGTATGTACCTGAAAGATGAAGGGGTAAAGCACCGTGACTGTCTGATGGCCTCTGTGTAAAGTGGCACAGAGATGGCAACTTGCTTTATGGCCATCATCAGCCGAAGTGGTGTGCAGGCAGCGGAGGGGAAAAAACAATTGGAAGAAGAGAGCGAGGTGGGTGAGACAAATGGGGATCCGGGGGTTCCAAAGGCACCACTCCAACTGAACCGCTGCGATATAATTCAGCAAATGAGACATTAGAGCAGTGATGATGACCAGAGGATGTCAGCAGAAGAAGACGTGAGTGGGAGCTAAAAATGCAGAAAGCTGGAGAGCTGCTGACTAACGCATCAACAGCAAACACCAAGGACCAGTGACCAGATATGTGCACGCACGTGGTTAAAGACCAAAGCAAGGAAGAGCAATTAGCCAATAAATGAATTAGGGCCCTGATGATCCTGCTATTGTCATCTCAGATTGTTTGTTTGAACCACAGTCTCCTGGCTTCATCAATCATTATTGCCTGTCCATAGGTGAGAATGTGCTTGCACTCGCACAAGTATGTTTGATTTTCCTGTCTTCCGTTTCGGAGTGAGGTTCCAGATTGAGAAATAATTTGCATTATAATGGCTGGAATCAAGGCTTGGGGTCTATCTCAATGAACCAGTGATTCTCTATCATTTCGTAACTCTAGCCCGGACCCAGATTCATGGATTTGCTAATTGGCACAGCCACTTTATAATGACAATAGACAGAACGTTACAAAGTTGGTAACACTAGTATCAGCAAATCCCAACAGTTTACATGGAGAAAGACAAGGACTGCACCTCAGTATGGTATATAGATAAAGCTTATACTGCCTGCCATAATCAAATAACCCTCCTCCCATTATGTACTATATTCCTGAAGATTCTTCAATTTTAAATGGCTGAGACATTTGCTATATTTTCAGGTTTCCAAAGAGACACATCTGAGAAAGCAAGCGGTCAAATGCTTCCCTCCTGTATCCTTTTTCCTTCTGTAGAGTGACGCACATGCTGTCTTCCCCTGGTCCCCCGCAGCTGCTGCTCAGACTCTGCCCTGCTCTCTGTCCTCACTTCCTGTGTCTATCAAGCTAAATAAACATCGGAGGCCAAGCAGACCGCCTCCTGAGTAGGGGCAGAGGGTGAAGGACCGACAGCTCTGAGCATCCCAAACCGTTTTATGCTTGAGACGTGCACTTCATATCCTAAAGGTGGTTGTCAAGTACCTTGGACCTCCACTGCTGTGCTCAAGGGACCTTCTCCCAAACCCAAGTTCAACAATCAAGCAGTATGCAAACGCCTAGAAAACTCTGCAAGCTTATTGCATAGTGCTTGAGAAAAATAACTGAGAAAGACAAGCGCTGACAAAGAAAAGGAAGAATAAATTACGAAGAGGGGAGAAGAGGATCGAGCAGCATGGGGCAGAGAGGAGGAGCACTGGGAAAGATGATTGCCCATCCAGACTGCACAGTTGATAAGTGTGATGATTAATGGCAATTTAACTCAATTGCACTGATAATTTTAAAAATACATATTTATGTGGCTTTTAAGGCAAAGGATTTTCTTTATCTGGGCACATCAAACCAAGGGAGTATTTTAGCCATTACGACAGTTTACCCAGAGTTTGAGTCAGGGAACAGGGATGGTGCCCTGCTTCCCAGGAAAACAGTGGGCTATGGGGATGCTTTCTCCATGTTTGTCACTTGGGGGTTCACGCCACACCTTGCACACCGGCCCCTAAGTGATCGTCCCCAGTGACGGATGGTAGAATAACAACTCTATAAAGCTGTATATTTAGAGAAAATCCAAATCAAGGAGTGCTACTCATCAGCTCCCCAAGTCCCAATCAGCAGCTGCTAAGATTTTTTTTTTTTTTCCTCTCCCAGTTTCAGGAAGCAGATAAGGCTGTGTGGCCACGTAAACCAAACCGCCTATCAAGGACAGCCTTGTAAAGTCCCGGGATTCGGGGGCTGTGGTGACACGTTGCTCCTGCCTGCCAAGGCACCTCGCTTACCTTTATGTCTGGCAAAATAGCGCCCCAGAATGATGAGCAAGCACAGCATGGCGAACACCACCACCGCCACGACGCCGCCGATCACGGCGTGGTCCACCGCTCTTATCGAGCCTTCTTCACCTGCTCGGGAATCTGTTGAAATCAGAAAAGGAACAGGGATGTAGAGCTTTATTACAAGACACCAGAAGCCCTGGTGACACTGCCTCCGGGGTCAGAAGGTCACCTTCTTTTTTTAATGGAGGAGTCAGAGAGAACAATCGAGGTGGATCAAGTTACACTGAAGGAACAGACTGACCTGTCCAGTGCTGAATTGATCTGTTCTCCCCACAAGGCAATTTCATTACAAGCAGCAGAGGAGCGCTAATGCATGTGGAACAAGCTTAGGGAGCCGGGGAGGGAAGAAATAGAGTCTGTGTGGTCCTGACCTAGTCTTCGTGTTCGTTCTGTCTGTGTCCAGTTGCAGATCCTAATTAAGCAGGCCCACCTGACTATGTAAGGGCACCCTGAATGGCACCTTTAGGTAATAACAGAAACTGTGGGAGGGAGGGTATAGCATCTTTCCACGGGTGCCCCATGACTTATTCCCTGAAAGGTGTATGCGTAGGGAAAGCAAGAAGCTCAGAAGCCACAGCTGCCTAGAGATAAAACAAGGATTATAAGACTAAAGACAAGTGACAGGCTTGCTACATTTAGGATGTATGAGGGAGTGAGCCTCAATTTAAAACCTAAAAACCTATTTCAAAAAAGACAGCGAGGAATAATTGTCCATTGTCACAGACGGGTTTTATTTTATTTATTTAACACCTCACAATGCAATTAATTTTCCTTTATAAGCATCACTCCCTCGGGATGTCTTCTTCTGACTGAGGAACGACATGTTTGGCTGGAGAACAACTCCAAAATGAACCCAGAATGAGCTATGGTGATGCGGAATGGATGTATGGCAGTGTAAACAATTTTAATTTAGGAATGTGGCTACATCACCCCTTGCTGAAATCCTAATGGCATCTGAGATTTATAATGTAGTAAAAAACAATTATTCTCCCGTTGATTAATACATTAACATTTTGGAGTGGAAGCTAAACCATTGTCTTTTTTTTTTATTGAGTCAAGTACGACACCTCCATTAAAATGATTTACTAGCTGTACCTTACAATTTAAGCACAGCAGCAACAGAAACGGTAAAAATCTTTTAACTTTACATGATTTGTGAAGTCATATGTGAAGGATTTACCATTTAAATCTTTCAGTACAAGAAGCACATGGCCTATAAATCTGTCCCCCTTGCAGTTGCTGGACGCCTAAGAGAAATGCATTTCACCAGGAAGACTGAGAGTGCAAATTCAAGTCAATTTTTAAGAAAGATTTATCTCTGTCTCTCTCCAAAGAACAGAGCAAATCTCTGAAGCCTCCACCTCTAATAATATTTGAAGTTTATCGATCAAGTGTACGGATCCGTGACAGCTAAAGGTAATGGTGCTCTTTTGAGCCGAAACCTGATACAACGCTTTCAGCAGGAGGGCATGATTTACACTTTCTATCGATATTTCCAATTCTGCTCTGAGATTAAGTACTGAAGGATGTGGGGAAATAACTCGTGACTGAGGGTCCCATGAAAAGTACTTTAATTAAAAGAGTTTAAATTAAAAAATGGAGTATTTAAAGTGTTTCATTAAGTTATCTTTGAACGGACTACAGAAAACCCCCAAACCCAGGCCCAAACAGAAATGCCAAGTGGGAGGCAGCAGCAGGTCGCCCAGGACAACGGGATGACGGGCGTTTAATTGGAGACGGGAGCTGGGTTGGAGGCAGAGCGCACCGCAGCCAATTAGCCCGCGCCGGGCGGGCGGCCCCTCCAGCGACGGGCCTAACAAGCTCGACTTGAAACGTGGGGGAGAGGAACAGCCCTCCTCAGCCAAAAGTGTTGCCCATTGCGGAGGCCACGGCCTCCGTTGTCTAGAGGGTCATTTCAGCGAGGCAGGACTTGGCTGTGGAAGCTTCCTTTCAGAGACGATAGAGCTTTGAAGGGGAACACCCGCCTAGGGGAGCCGCTGGACACGGGGTGTCCGCTGGAGGCCAGCGCTTCACACACTGGAGACGCTCGCCCCAACTGCTCAAAGTCAGAATTGCTCGCAGGAAACAAAAGTAGCCGCAAAAGCCAGCAAGCTGCGTTTTCCTGAGGGAGCTGTCAAAAGAGGGGCTCTTGTGGGAATGAGGATTAACTCATCTCCAACTGCCATGAGCTTCGGATCTATTAGAATGTATGTGTCCTTCAACAATTCCATATGTCTTAGAATTGGGTGGGGAAAACAAGTGATACCAGACATTGAGGGGAGGGCAAAGTTACATACAAGTGGTGAAGAGAGGTCCCGTTCTGGGAAGAGAATAGAGAGAAGCACAGTCCTAACCCTTGGGGAAAGGCACTCTCCCGTCCACTGTTAAGAGACTGCCTCCTCCATGCCTACGCACAGGAACATTCTAGAAGACTAAGGTGGGAGAGACAGGGAGAGAGAGAGAGGAAAGAGAGAGAGACACACACACAAACTCTGACAAAGAAAAACAAACAGGAAATCTTTCCCAAAAATCCCCCAAAACAACAACAACAACAATAAACCCCTCACAGGGCATGTATTTGTGGGATTAATTTCTCGAGCTAATACTATTCATTTGACCTTTGCTCCCCATGAACTTAAAAGCTAAATATGCACAGTGTGGCTATGTTTTCCCTGCACTTAGCCCAAATTAAATACTTAGGTTCTAGGTATCTTCCCCACCCTCAAGGACATACATATTTTACGGATACTTGTTTATAAAGGTAATCTCTCTAGCTATCTTTGGATACTCACTTTGATCAGAAAGTTTACTACCACCAGTTAATCACTGAGACATTTTTCCTGCCTTCAATTACTGCGGACGGACACAGAAGGTAACTGATGTTTAATTTACAGGGAACACTGCTGGTTATGAGCTTCTCACCGCCTCTTGCCAACCCCACTCCCACCTCCTGGGTTTACTGTGGAGGTATTAATAGGGCTGTGCCTGTCGCTCAGTGTCTCTGTCCCAGCTTGGCCTTCCCTGTGAAGAGCAGAGCTGTTTCCAGACTCAGATCTCCGCTTCCTTTTGTTTCTACGGGCTGGCTGGGTGGGTGGCAGAGTGTTTACAGTGCTACTGACTGGCTCGAGGCAGCTGGGCAATGGGGTGAAAGCAGGTTACCTAGTACTAGGTAAGAAGGAGCTGCCTGCACCTGTGAGCTGGTGCCTTGCTCATGGTACGAAGCAACAGCACGAGATGCTATAGAGAGGCATGGGGCTAACAGAGTCAGATGATAACTAGAAATAGCAGAAAATATCGGCCACCAAATGGAGCAAGGCTCCGACAAAGTCCATGGGTTGTCTGACCTTTCCTGTTCCACTCACAAGGCAAGAACTTGGACTGGTGTCTTAGAAATTGTTTCTAAGTGGAAAGGCTATCGCTCTCACCATCAGCCAAAGATCTTGCTCCTCTTAGGGTGCAGACCCTTTCATTCAGGTCCCATGAAGTGCTGGCTTTCCTGGGGTCACCCTCTTTAGCATTCTGGCCCACTTTCTGAGTCAGGCAGATAAAGAAACCAGAGGCAAATTCTTCAGCAGCTCCCAGCTTCTCAACGGAAAATAAATGAGGGAGTGGAAAGCACTTACAAACACGCCTGCCTCTCAGGCAAATGGACATCTCTTCGGTTTAGAAAGTCATGTTGTCTTGTTCCCTAAGAGGTTACAAGTGTTCTTTTTACTTAGTAACAGGTGTAAGAGTGTTTCTATTCCGGGACTACGCTCTGCCCTCATCACCATGAAAAGTAAAGCCATGTTTTTGCTTGGTGCACGGTTATAGCATAAAGGTTACTCCAGCCTCAAGGAACGAAGCATCCTTGCATAGCATAGTCCAGCTGGAGTTAAGAATCTCACCCAAATCATTTCACATGTGACCGCAAGTGAATGAAGGAGGGCTACGTGTTGAGTAATTCTGACTTGCAGATCACACTGTCAATGTTGGGAGGTATTCATGGCAGCTCGCAGTTGTGGTACAACCCCTACACCACCTGCCCTGTCCCATCCTGCACTCACTTCTGTGGCTCTAGGTGTGACAGGTAAATCAGGATCTGTTTAGTATTTGTGAGTTAGATTTTCTTTCGGCAAAAGGCTGAAACAATTTGGCTCCAGGTGAAAGTTTATAAGCTGTTTGCAGAATGTTAAGTTGGCTACTACTGTTTGGGTCATAGCTTCAAACCCCTGGGCTTGCTTTAGTTATCTTAGAAATTCCAGGACAAAAAAAAAAAAAAAAAAAAAAAATCTCAAGGAAACTCCCAAGAGTGATGCCCAAACTATTAAGATTGGGCCTAGCTGACCTGGCCCAATATATCCATCATGGGCAACGTGAAAGGGGAGTTCTAGAGGCAGTAGTTCCCCAGGGCCTAACAAGCAAGGAAGGAGATTGCTGATGGAACTTTGGTCTCCTGCCCCCTCCCTCTAGGGGACTCCTCTCTGTTTGCTTTCTCTCCTCAAACCACTTGCCAGAGTCACCCTAAATGCAGTGCTGTGGCAGCCATGCTGCCTCCATCAAACAGGGCTGTGCAAGATCCCTGTTTCTATAGCTACTTTACCACCTGGCATGGGACGCCTAACATAAACTGCCATGCGAATAATCATGGATTTGTGATAAGCCTAGAAGGCTCTGCTGCCAAAGCAGGGATCCACGGATAACCAGGAGATGGCCAGTATATCCTAAACGAGCTCCAGGCAAATAGGGACTTTGGCAAAGGGACTCCCTGAGCAGAACCCTCACTGCAACTGCAGCCTGCCCACCCTGAAGCCCAGGGATGCAAGAATCTGGGGTCAGTT
This sequence comes from Microcebus murinus, assembly GCF_040939455.1. NCBI lineage: Eukaryota > Metazoa > Chordata > Mammalia > Primates > Cheirogaleidae > Microcebus > Microcebus murinus. The sequence goes on from NC_134107.1 coordinate 94,158,064, forward strand.
TTTTTTTTTTTTTTTTCCAAAAGGACATCAAGTTTTCTACTCTGAGGAGCCGAAGTGTGATATGGTAATATACAGTAAAATATGCAGCCCAGGGCAAGACAGCCACATTGCACTGGCTCACACTCACATTTCAAACACCCCTGGTTCAGGCTTTAGGCACATTAGCAACTTGGGGACAGCTAGACACTCCCCTTAAATGCACATATTCATTCTTTTCATGGGTTATAAACTACTTTATGTCTCATCTCGAAACTTAACATTTAAAATATGGGAAGCTTCTAATGATAGTAGAAGTCCTTGCACTTCTATTTATTGGATGATTCAGATGTTCAACCTTCTGTGCTTCCCCCAACTGTGGATGACTGGAGAGAAAGTTAGAACTGTTGGGTGACTTATTGAAAAAGTTCTGTCACTTGGTTCAGTTTTAGTCTCTTCCCTGGGCTGCGGTCTTGCTGGACAAGTCAGTTTAATTAAAAACGCTTAGAATTGGTGTTTATAATGGAAATGCTGCCTCCAGCTTCCTACGGTTGTGGGATTAATCTATCCTAGGGAAAGTTTAGTAACTATGATGTCATTTGCTACTTCTTGCTAGGAAGAAAGAAAACATCTGGTAGTGGATTTTCCAAATTTGAAGCAAAACCATAATCTCACCTCAAAAACAAACGAACAAACAAAAAGCAAAAAAACCCCAAACCCAAACCCAAACACACACACACACACAAAAACCTGCCACCATCTGAAAAATGTAGCTACTCATTCTCATCACCTATTGTAGCTCCCATCTATGGCAACAAAAATAAGTGTGCATTTTAAAAAGCACAACTTTATTACTGAAGGGGAACAAACTGAATGGCATGCGCTGACAAAATGCCACATTATTTGCTAATCCTAATATGTTATTCTTCTTTAAGATTTGCTTTTCTCAGCACCAATTCAATTATAGATGCTACAAATCCTTCTGACATTTAATTCCCTCTTGTCAGAGAGTAGTAAATGTATACAGTACATGCACAGCTTTCCCATTAAGATGTTAATATATATTGGAGCGCACTGGCCTCTATGCAGCATAACCTTTCTTTTCTGTCTTAGAAAGTGGAAGAGAAGGAATAAACGTAAAGCAATGAAATCATGAAGACTCCCATATAGCATTCTAGGCGTCTAGTACTACTCGGCAGCTGCATTCAATTCTAGCGACGTAGCTGCAGCTATACTAACATGTCAAAGGAACTATATTAAGCTACTTGAAAGAAAACTGCAGTGATCATCCTCATCGTGCCACTTGGAGCTCAGTATGTGTTCATTTAAATTAGAAGTCCTGCACATAGACTTTTGGCTGTACATTGTCAGTACTCAGTGACCAGGACTCAGGGCTCTCTTAAGACTGTTACTGCCTTGCACTGCTGTCCGGGAAGAGTCGGGGACAGGCGGGAACAGGGGATGAGGTAGGAGCTCACCCCTTGCATGGCCCATGGGAGATGCACTGGACTTGCTGTCGGATCTGGGATAGGCATTGAGCTTCATCGCTTCCTCTGTGACTTCAGCCAGGTCAAGCAGGCCCTCTGAGCCATTGAGGACAATTATATACTTCCAGGGTCACTTTGAGAGGCCACTGTGATGCTGAAAATGAAAGTGCCTCTCTGGCTTATGGCTTAGAGTATCACAGGGACTCAATAAGTGTTTGCCAAATTTAAATCTGCTATGTTAAAGTCTAAGGAGGGCCTTATTCCAGTTCTCATCACCAACCCAAGGGAAATAATGATTAATTCTTTGGGGGTAAGTGCTGTACTGAATACTCAGCATTGTCTACACAAGGTGAGATGCCCAATCAATGCTTACTGAGTTGAAGTCACCGAGTTCTTTCTTTTCATTTATACAGAATGGACACACAGTGTAACCAGTGGCCTAGCTGTCCTCTATGGAGGTCAAGGCCATGGGCCTGGCCGCTGAAGGCCATCTAGCTCAAGTTATGATTCAGCTACAACATTTGAGTATCAGGATATTAAATGCTGTTGTCAGCTAAATATGAGAACAACTGTTTTTTTTTTTTAATGCTGATTTTTCTCCCAGCTCAAGTTACTTGATTTAGTTAATTTAACCCTACAGTGGAAATGACTAGATGCAAATCCTCCCAAGACATTTAGCGTCACGAGGGAGAGCAAAAGCCATACGTATGACTCCCCTCTACTCATCTTGTGGCAGTATGGGTTTAGAAGTGTGATCGCCCTTTCCATTTCAAGCAACAGGAAGGCACTGAGGATGACACCAGAGTTTTCCTTGAAGGAGTATACATCTGATAAGGAGGACAGAGTTGTCACGTATTTCCAGACATAGATTTCCTACTAGAATCTCTCTCTGGATAAAGATGCTTCAGTGGACCTCAGGCATTTGGGGGTGTGAGGAGGATGGATTAATGAACATGGTGAAGTCACCCCAAAGCAGTGTCCAACCTGTAGAACTGGAATTGACACTTTGCACTGTGGCCTGCCAACTCTTTTAGTTTGGAGGAAAAGTTCCTATTTGATGGTCTCCTTCCTCCCCACGGTGGAAACAGGAGCATGTTGGATTATGGGGAAGATCAGCAGTAGGACGAAGTTCAAACTCACATTGCGGGAAAGTCAGACAAGCTGACATGGGCCTAATATGATTTTTTTCAGTTTACTGCCTTGTACTAAATTGAATTTTAAAAGAAGGGAATTTACATGATTTGACCTTTTCCAACCCATCACTTTTTCATGATGTTTAGGACTACCTTGGTGGGAAACCCACCCCATAATTTAGGGGAAATCACTGGGACAATGGCACTAAAGTCCTGGAGCAGAGTTTAGGTCTTCTTTGAAGGACAGAAATGCTGGGAAAAATCATTCCAGGTTAGTCAGTGCATTGCCCTGTACCTGATGGGCCATGGAGGGCCTGACTTTTCCTCTCCATTCCCTGGTGCACACACTGAACTGACGCCCCAGCGAAAAGACAGCTGTGGATTTGACAGGGGGACGGATGACCGCTCCAAGCCAAAGTCCTCGATTTCCTCTAGAGGCAGGAAGACCCAGGTTCAAATTGTGACTGTCTCTTAGGTGAATCACTTAAACCCCTTAGGCCTCAGTTTCCCTATTTGTAAATGGAGACTAATAAGCCTTCCTTAACAATCTTGCAGGATTTCCCCAAAAATCTTCCCATGGCTGGCTCATTCTCATTCATTGGGTCTTCCTGTCCCAGTGGCCTTCCCTGGTGAGCTTTACTAAACCAGTCTCCACCTCCTTCCAGCCTCAGTCTCTTGCTTTCACTTAAATCAGTTTGATTTTTTTTCATAGCACTTGGTACTGTCCGAAATTAACTTGTGTTTTGAGTCTGTCTCCCCCCAGCCAAACACATCACCCCCAGGAGCGTGAAGTTCACGGCAGATCCAGCTCACACCCAGCCTTGCTCACTGCTGCATCCCTGGTTCCCGGCCCAGAGCACAAGAAGCTCAAAATAATCTTGTAGGATGAATAATGAGAGATATTCATTATCCAATGAGATAATATGTGTGAAAGAGCTTCGTAAACTATGAAGTACAGTACAGATACAAACGAGATCACATCACACCTTTAGGTTTGTGGGCCATACCTTAAATGGATTTTTACAGCCTACTTGGTTTTTTAATGTTTTCCTTATTATCATTATTGTCAGTCTACCAAAAGAATGAAATAGCCTGTTTGCCAAATCTATGCGGGGGTCGGCAAAGGAAAGAGGTTTTGCTTAATGTTATGGCCAATGACAGCTTCTCACACACATTTCAAGAAAGTTCAGCCAGGACTTCACATTCTCAGTAACCAGATGGCCGTATAATCCACTCCAGGACCGATAATCTGGATTGAAGGGCCTTTAAGTGCTTCTGTTATCTAAATTTAGACTATATACTGAAGCCATGTCTCTTGTGTAATCTACTTAGGGGACTGTAGTTGGTTTACCTAGATTCCTCCTTGACATTTAGGAAAGGGGTATCAAAGCCATTTAGAACTTGGCCTCCACCCACACTTTTTTGTGCATTGTGAGGGAGATGTTGTAGAGTTTTTAGGGATCATCTTCTTGCTTGTAGGGCAAGAGTTGAAAATATGTTTTGGGGAATCGTGACAGCTTTGGAATTTCTTGTCTGTGCCTTTGCTTCAAAAGCAGAAGACTGATGGGTTGCTTGGATTGTTCCGGAGGGCCACTCTCTGCCATGCTGTGTATTTGCCACCTCACTCCACTACTCAAGTCCCCAAGGCCCCTCCACTGCTGGAGGGAGGGAGGCAGTTGGAGACATTTTTTAAAAGTTTTAAAATAAAATGGAAGGATAAATATGCTTAAAGCTATTCTATTCCACATGGGTGGCAATAACCACCAGCTGTCACCAGGAAACGGCAGATGTAATTGATAAAACAATTCAAAACTCTTGTGGATCCATCATCAATAAAGTTAACACCCAAAAAGTAAATGAAAAGGTTCAAAGTCGAACTGGATAAGCTCCCCAGGCCTGCCAATAATTAAATCAGTGAGCTACACGCAAGCATAATTTTTTTATGCAGATTAAAGAGGAGGATCAGCTGGGCGACTTGCTTTGCTGGGTGAGGATGGAGCACCATATGTTGCTTATGAAATTGTCATTAACTGAGGTGGCGCTGGTGAAAGGGGGAAGTGGGGATGAGGGGGGCAAGTCAAAGGCAGACCATCATTATTTGGAAGGAAATTCACTATAGAACATTTACCCACAATATGGAAAGGATGCAGTTTCTACCCTGGCGCAGGAGGGAATGGACGATAATGTTATTCATTACCACAGTTTAGCATTAAATGTGCAACACCTACTCTAATTTATTGATGGACTGTTTAAGACGGGTGTTAACCTGTTTGTCTTGTATTATAATTGAATTCAGTCTCTAGGCTACAGAATTTGAGAAGTTCATCCTTTCTCAATCAATATGCTCCCCTTCAGTGACCCATTTCAAGACAGCTTCATAAAAAATAATGTATTTTGTTTTAATAAATTTAAACACTATGACAGCTGCTCAATTTTTATTGGTTGTTTTTTTTTTCCCTTCAGATGTCTCTTTGCTGCCGAGTGAAGCCAAGCTCACAATCAATAGTAATTGATTAATCAGCATCCCCTTTGAACAAAGGTGCTAATCAGTTTTTGATTAGTTCATCAAACCAGATGCAAAGGCAGCCCAGCCCCAGCCTGATAGTTCATCAGTGTTCTACATGACTTACGGCTCCCGAGCAATATATGACTGCAGTGTTCCTGGAGGCAGTGGGGGACGGGGGCAACGTAATTATTAATTTAACTGAATTATTATGAACACAAACAGTTGTTGGTTTATTGCTCCTGACTTGGGTGATGGATAGAACTGTGGCAGGGACCCATCTGACAAGGTGCAGTGCTGAGACCTGGAGTACTCCTAATTGATGATGCTGGTGGCAGGGGTGGATGGGTGATTTAGTCACATTTTCCCAAAGAGGAGAAAGATGACTTTGGCATATCTGAGTGATCCTTGCCTGGCTAATACGCCAAGAGGGATCGGGGTCAAGCCAACCCACGAGCTTCCTTAGGATCCTTGAGAAGATCCAATCACCAGGGCCACTGTGTCAGACAGTTATTTTATTTAGAGTCAGTGTCAGAGCTCAGAGTGTCTGCCACTAGGGGGGCAGCAGAAACTGCTTATTTCCAGTATTACATTTTAAGCAGGGAGAAGGACTTCTCTACCCACAAATAAGAGGCAAAAACGAAACTCTCCCTTGATGGGCTGGCTATCTTTCTAATCTTCTACTTATTTATCTAAATTCATTGATTTGGAAATTCATTTATTCATCCAACAAGTGCCAACTGGGTGCTGGCACATGGCGGGTGTACAGCAGTGAGCGAAACCGACGTGGCCTCCTGGAGCTTCTATGCTAGAAAAATCCAACAGCTAAACTCAAACTGGGACAGGCTACCTAACAGAAAGTGATGATATCCTTGAGCACTGACAGAAGCACACAGTAGGCAAAAAATCTATGGCATCTTGAAAAACTGGGCAGTACTACCTTATTTTCTCACTGGGTAAGACTTATAGTTAAGAACTGCACCTCAAAAACCAACTATTCCTGGGAGCTTCCATGGAAACTCTCCGGGAAGGGGCAGTATGGAACTTTCCTTTCCAGTGGGCTTCAGTAAGACTCTATGGTCCTGTGGCTTAGTTTCTCTATTGCAATGATAAGGATGGGGCTTTGCTTACTGATTTATTAAGTGACTGATGGAAATGTTTAAGAAGCTGCGTGCAGTTGGTTGGCAGTGAAGTTCCACAATATCACAGGAGCTCATATAACTGTTTAGCTCTGACCACTTTAAATCTCCTCCCTCCCTCCCTTTTAGGATATGCTTCTTATTCTGGATTAGTAACACCTAAATCCTGGAATCAAGCATGAAACCTACTTTTGCAAGAGCTCAGTGTGCTGTGAAAAAGGTCTGAGGTGGATAATTAGTTTACATCATGGTGTGTGACAAAACAATTGTCCCCCCCTTCCTCCCTGCCCTTCCCCACCCCCTACTTCTAAGATAACTATAACATGGCTTTTCTAGTCTATTCTACAGAAGCAGACAGTCCATATGAGTTGTTTGTTGTTTTTTTTTTTAAAGATCTTGTCACATAATCCAACATCCATAAACTGCTTCCTAATGCAACAAAATTTCTCCTAACCCATTATATATCTAGGATGTAAACATTATTTTAAGCCATTGAACACCAGAACGGCTTTAGTATAATCCCAAAGGTAACTTGACCCCTACTGTATTAATAGCATTGGCCCCAATCCAAACTATAAATATTACTACTACAGGGGAGAAAGGTGGGTGGGTGAGTGGGGAGGAGGAAAGTGTTGATAAAAATTTGTTTTTTTGTTAGTCTCAAAATCCATACTTGCTAACGGATTGCTCAGCAAACCAGATGGCCATTTGGTAGAAGTGGATGGAGCGCCCACAGGTTGGACACTGCAGTGCCTTACCTAATGACTAGCCCTTACCTGAGAGGTCCTCACTGTCCAGTTCTTCTGCGGAATTGGGCAACTGAGTAAGGCCTTACAAGTAAAAACAAATCGTTTTTCTTTTCATTCCTCAAGGGACATAAACAAAACACTTAAGAACTGAGGATGAATTTCTTAAAAAACATGAGCCAAATCTCTTGCTATCTCTCTCTATTTTTGGATAGCTTGAATGTATTAATCCGTAAGTACGTTTCTTCAATTATATAATTTTGTTATTGATACTCAATCGAGGCAGAAAGATTCCTCAGTCTCCACTGTTCAAAGCACATGAAACATGAAGGTGAATGCTTAAAATCACTCATTCATAACAGCATGCAAAAAGAAAAAAAAATCAATAAAGCCTGATTGTTAGCTGTCGATGCTCTATATATCTCTTAAATACAAACGTATTTAGATGTTACATACTGATGTATGTACATTTTAGTTCACATTTTACTGTAAATTGAAATCCTTTGCCAAAACTGACAAACACAGTTCATTATCAATTGATGATGATCTTGGAACACGTATTTCAAAATGGTACAGCATCTGCTAACTGCAGATTACAGGTTATGCCTTCATCAGAAAATCTGATTCACAAAATGATTTTTTAAAAAGGAGAATTTCATAAATCAATGATATTCCTGAAAAAGAAAACCCTCAAAGCTGAAAAAGCAGTTAGGCCAGGAGGTAATCAAGCAGGGACTTGAAATGCCTATATCCGAGCCAACCCCAATGCTGGCCAGCTGAGGTGGTTCTCAGCTAGCTCTGACTTGAATTAAAGAGGTGAAGAGGGAAGTAGATAAACAAGGGGAGGCTCAGGCAGGGGACAGCTTCCATTTCCTCATGCTTTATTTGTGGGCTGACCCTTCAATGATGTTTATTAAACAACACAAAATGTTGTGAAGACAGTCAGGGCAGCCTTTACTGGTTCTTTGCTGTTCTGCTCAAGGTTCTAGTGACTGTGCCAAGTCCTCTAATTTACACAACCTCTCTAATGAAATTTGTCACTTTCGAAGTTGTTTGTGGACCTATTCAACGGCAAGGTCTTGGAAGACAGAGGCAAGTGTTGTTTATTTTTGCGTCTTCCCTTCTCCAACAGCCATGCGCAAAGTATATTTTCAGTAAGTATTTGCTGAATTAATGATTTGGGAGTAATGCTCAAACAGAGCATAAAAGCAACCAAAACAAATGCTCTAGAAGCAAGTAATGTCAAACTGATTGCACTATTTTAAAAAACCCAAATTAACCAAAACAATTGTGTGCAAATGATCACTAAACTTTGCATTTGGTAAGAGGCTTGATAAAGAAGCTGAATGCATATTGATAGCCAGGTTGATTCTTTGAAAGGAGGCTGTCACACCATCAACCCTTGAGGAAGAAGAATTTCCACCATGACACTTGGGTGCCAATAATCAAGGGCAGGTACCAATTAAAGATGGGAATCCACAGGTGTTCCCAAATATGGATTTAGGCAACTACAGGGCAAGCAATGAGCAATGCAGTAAGTTACAGAGGCAACTGAGTAGGGATGCTATCCATTTGTTCTGAAATCTGATTGGTTGACAGTGTTCCTATTGCTAATCGGCGTTATCCATTGTATAAAGACTGATGAATACAATTATTTGAATAACTGTTATAAATGGGCAACAAAAAGTACTTCTCTGTAGTTAATTATGAATTCGCAGTTCTCAGAAGGCTAATCCCTCACTTCTGTGTGGCCCAGTGAATATCAAAGTGTTCTACATCCGTGCTTGGTGCCCACTGAACCATATTAAACAAGGGTGTTTCAAGTAGGCAGCTTCACTGCTAAAGGCTTATTTCCTTGTGGAGGGCATTAGAAAGCTAATTTTAAAAAATAAAGACAAATATGTTTATGAAACACCATTGATATGCAAAGTTTTCCATTAAAAAGCAACAGACAGTTGATATACACCTCATTAAAGCTGAGACTGTCATTTTTAATGGCATCAACTTTAAAATATACCAAATCATCTGGAATCTACTGTTCAGATTATGTTCTAAAGCGGGAAGCCATTTAGGCTAGTGGTGTTAAATTTGTTTTTGTAGTCCTATTGTATTGTATGAATCTATAGTGCTCTGCCATACTTGGATAATTTCTGAATAAATATAATTAGGAAGAATCGACTGAGGCACAAGTGTATAAGTGAAGACAAGCAAAATTTACCTCCTAAAATTGCTTTGGCTTAGGTATTTTCTTTCATGTTAAAAATTATACACCTCTCATTTTCTCAAAGAAAAAGACAAAGATGCATTTTATGAAGCAGAGAACATTCTTCAAAGGAAAACTTCACAATTTAACAATAAATGGGAAATTACTTCTTGGTTCTTCTCTTTAAACTTTCATATCGTCCATTAAAGCCCTTTCTAGTCACTTCTAATTCAAATGTATTCAACACATTTCTTTAAACTTTGTTAAACAAATGAAAGTTTACTTTTTTGTCCATATGGAATTTTCTCGAGCAATTAATAAAGTCCTAAGGTGCAATCACGATAATTTAATATATGCACGGTCTCTTCTACAGAGACTTGTATTTCACCTTTTCATGGTGGTACAATGTGCTGTAACATACCCTAAGCCTTCTCAGAGAGTGCTTTTGTAGTTGTGATTCCTCCTTTTCGACAGTAATTGCTGGCTGCTAAAAGTGGTATGATGTGGCAATTTTAAACCAGGGTAAGGAAAAACCTCAGAAAATTAGAAATGATAAATCCTAGAGACATTCAAATAAATTCAAGGTCAAGTGAAATTTAAGTGCTATGGGTTCAGTTCATCAGGGTATCACTACTTTTTTCAGAAAATTTCAAAATAGAATGATCAAATAAAACCTTTAGAAAACAAAAACTTAGCCCACTGGCCCTAGTATCATTCCCATTATGAAAAACAAAGTAGGCGATGGTCTCTCTCTTACCTAAGCAGCATACATCTGATCACTTGGCCATATTATGGAAACTGTTACTTCCACCACCAGCCATGAGTTCAGACGCCCCTGGTAGTTTTAATCTAAAAACTCAGTCATCCTGTTCTTCCTGCTTTGTCAGCTTTTGTGGAGAGTTTTTCCCTTCTTCCCATTAGCAGAAATTTGGTTCACGCCGTTAAACAGTAGCACATTGTTTCCAAACTGCATATCAAGGCTGAAACACAATCTTCAGGTCCTGCAGCCATTTGTAAACCTCTTTAGCTTTTTTCTTGTGTAGAACGTACAATGTCTGCAGAGTCCCTTGACTGAATGACAGCCTTTGAATGCCACTGTTATGTGCTCATACAGAGAGATGTACAGAGAGGTACATACACGGATGGTGGACATAGCGGTTGTCATAATGCGCACTGCTGGCTGTTGTCCTTCAAAAAGGGCTTAGGAGTTTCCCCACAACTGAATATAAAGTAAGATAAGAAAATCTCATGTGCTTTTAGAATTCCATCATGCTCTGCAGGATTGACAAATTAGTCAGAAAAAGGGAGCTCCACGGGGCAGTTAACTGAGGGCGGCAGTTTAGGGCGTGAGCAGGTACCTAGCACAGGCCAAACGTTTTGAAACCAAAACTGACAATTAAAAATTATTCTTCAGAGGGGTGCCCGGTTTGAGTCTCACCACAAATACATAATGAATTAAGAACTGTTTAAAAACTCATTTGGGATATTAAAATTCATGAGATCATCAGCCTTTATTAAGAGGTAGAAAAAAGCAAGAAGGCAGGTAGACTTGAAAATAATAAAATGGGTGGGGCAGGGAGAGAGAGAGAGAGAGAGAGAGAGAGAGAGAGAGAGAGACACCTCAAACCCAGAGGAAGCCAGCTGACTGCAGTGCAGCAAAAGCACAAGCACTATTCCAGACCATGGGCATGCTGTCACCCGACCCCTCACATGGGGGAGGAGGGTGGGGAAAGGGACAGGGGACACATAGGGCAGAAAAGGAACAAGGCACAAGACACAGAGAGCACCCACATCTGAACAAACAAACAAAAACCATCACACGCACCCACACATCAATAACCGTAACGACTACATCATCCGTGCGTGAAATCACTCATGCATTTCTGCCATCAATTTCAGACCAAGTGGTATCAGGATTTGGCAGAGTGTTTTTTGCATTGCTCAACATGCACACATAACACAGGATTCTTCCTGTCCAGGCCTTAAGGATGAGCTCCAAAAACACAAATGCTCAAGATCCTTATTTAAAGAAGATCCCTTGTGTCAGCCTAGTCTAAAAATCCCATTCTTACACTCACATTTATCTTTACTATCAATTAGATCCTTAAAAACACATTGTGGATAATTGTTATTTGGGTTTTTTTTTGGAGAAAATCCATTTGATTTTCAGTCATGCCCATGCACTTCTAACCTTCCAATACATGCTTATTCCAATCAGGTATTGGTAAGAACAAATGGTCAACACACATAAACAACTGGTATAAACTTCATACATACTCTAGCAACACAAGCTTGAATAAAATTTTTTAATGAGTCTTCAAAGGGAAAGCTTTAAAAAAATTATTATTTTTCTTCTTCATTTTATGAAAGACAAGAGAAATATGGAAGGAAATCCAGTATGAAAATTGAAGACCAGTAAAATGGTCACAGCTAGTTAACCTCATATGTCTTGTCATTTAAGTTGCTAAGTCATCAAACCACTTAACATTTTTCTAGGCCCAGATTGCCATAACGAACATCTCAAGATTATTCTCAAATGAGTCTAGTGAAATGGTTGCGGTGCTGAAGAAGTTGGGTTTTTCAGCTACAACTCACTAGAATGCAATCAGTTCTATATCTTCATCTCTTTGAAATCTGGTTCCCTGCTTTGTAATTTCCACCATGTTCTATTATATTACTTTCTCTATCCTGATGATTGACCTGGAAAGTTTTGCCCCTGTCAAGTAAAATTTTAGATATTACTGTGGCTTTCATTAAAGCTTTTGGCTGTGGGCTAGAGAGTATGTTGTTCAAAATAGTGTTTGGAGCCCTTTGTGAAGATGCTCTGAGGATTCTGGACAAATTGAAGAATTTATTTATAAATGCACGATACAGGGATCAGCCTGGATTATCCAGCATTTCTCTATTTCTCTGCTGTTAAGGAGTCCACCTTAAAGTATGACATATATACGTATATATATACACACACACATATTTTATATATATAAAATATAGTAAGGCTATTCTTACTTTCTATTCACTCCCTCCCCCAATTTCTTGGCTTTAGGTATATTTTTCATACACTGCTAGTCAATAACATCCTCCTGAAGTTATCACTGGCTTAAACATTGTCCCCAAACTAATAAGATGGCAGTTGCTTCTCATAGTACATAAACACCTCTGTATCCTGCCACAGGAATGCTATAAAGTCCTTCTGCAAGTGTCTCTTTATTATACCACAGAAAGAGAGCACTATCCCTTTCTCTTTCTCCAAAGAGAAAGAGTTGATTAAAAATACTACCCTAAAGGCAGCATCGGCTCCTAAATTAGATTCTCATTTCTTAGATTAGGGGACAAATTTCCTACTTTGAATACTCCAACCAACTCTAAGGCCTAACCCACTAGAGTCATATAAGTACATGAGTTTTATTGAAGGGACCTAGAAAATAGAACTCTGGAGCCTTAGGAGATAAATGATCAATATTTCTTCAAAGATCTCACAGAATTCAGGAATCTCATGGTTACATTTGACCCTGTAGTTAATTAGAGGAAGCTCAGAACTTAAAGTATCTTAAAAAGAATAGAGCGAAAATCTCTCAAATTACATTAAAATAACCCTCTGAGAATAATCGATAAAAGTCAGGCGGTGCTCAATTAATGATGAAACCTACAAACGACTAAGCTTAATGGAGTGCAATGCCTGCCATGTAGCAAGTACGGTGGGGCGTTGCCTTAGAAAGTGCAAGTTTTACGCCTAATTGATTTCTCATGATTGTCAGTGTACCTGGCCCCTTTAACTAATTTCATGAACTTTTCCCTTTGCTGCCAATGACAGGAAAGGGCAGAATGAAGGTGGGAGCGAGGAGGTGAGGGATATATCATTCAGTAGCTATATTTGTTTTGCTTTTTCAGAATTCCTCATAGGAAGGTCCAGACATGGGGTGATCTGCCAAGCATCGAGGCCTAACCTTCAAGGACAGCTCCCACAGGGCAGGTTTTGCTTAGAGATTTCCAACTGATAAAAAAGTCATCAAATGTAGGTGTCTTTAAGGAAGTCAGTCTGTGCTGGGAGCTGTTTCTCTAAAAGTTGAATTAACACTACAGGGTTGGCTGATCACCTCTTGTCATTTAAATGATAGATTTCCACCCTGTACAACAACATGCAAAGTGATTAAAGTAGGCCCTTCACCAAACAATTCCCTTGGGTTCGATTATTAAAATTCAGCCCATTTTAAAACTAACATATCTTTCTCTAGGTACAATCTTATCAGGGTTAGATTTGAGCTAAAAAATAAAATAATGTACACATGAAACATGATTCTCATTTTCTGATTGGAGAGACATAGAAAAGTTAATAGACTTATTCCAACCCCCCCTAAGTCATCGGTGAGATGGGACAAGGAGATCATATTTCCTAATGCCCCTCCTGAACTCTATTCACTTAGTTCTTGTCACCTTTTGGTTAAAGACTTAACCAACTTTTTACTATTTTGCCTACAAGACATCCACATACCAATGACTTTTATAAAAAAAGTCCTAGTTAATGCTGTTAAAATTGACACACAATTATCATTCTTGGTTTGGAGAAGTTTACTGCCAAATGGGAGCATAAATTTCTATGAACACATAGAAAATAAGAGTGAACTGGTGAGGGGTGGTGGGGTAAATATGATTGGGAACATAGTTACAGTCATGATCTCTCTAAATAAGGGCAATGACCCCTCCTCATCACCATCATAAATTTAAGCAGGAATCTTCCTCCCTGACCTACCTACCCTTCCATCTCAACTTTACTAAGTGACACGAAGGACTCCTGTTTAAAATTTAGGACTGTAGCCTATAAATAGAAAAGCAACTGGGGCCTTTAATTCAGATGCTGCGGTTTTTAGGCAAATATTGGTGTTTTGAAGGCTCATTCAAGGTGTGGTGGACCTCTAAAAGGAGGACTATGTACAACTGAAACGGTGAGGAGGCCTTGTCTCAGACTGCAACCACTGGCTACTGAACTCACAACAGAAATGACAAGACTTGACACCCTTTCAAGCCTTAACAAATCATAGTATATTTATGAGATCGGTCTACTTGAAACACGATTTCCCTTGAAGACTACATTTCTCTTTTTCCCAGGCTTGCCTTGCCTCTCAGCAGCGCTGAGCAAGTAGATAAACAGTGATGTGATACCAACCGTGAACTGCTGGTTCCGTCGTCGCCGTTGTGTCTACAGACGGGAACAGAGGATTGGAGGAAGGGAAGAAACAGGAGGAACGGCATGCAAAAAAAGGGAAAATGGAAAAAAATGGAACAGATAATATATGAGCAAGCTTTCAAAGAACATCGCGTGACAAGCAATAATAAATGAAAAGCAAAAAGCATTTGAAGTGAGTTGCACTGTTTTAAGACATGCCTTGAGCTCAAAGCTGCGAGCCAGTGAGGAAAACAGTAAATTTTTTGCTTCTGGGGGTCTTGCCAGGACACATATATTTGCTAGTCAATAGTCAGGGAACATGCAAAGTGATGAGAAACACCAGTGCAAACTCAGTGGCTGGTAGACGGCTCTTAACGCATCGAGGCTCAGGACTGCCACAGAAAAGCTCAGTCGGAAGGCTGCTTAAACAATGGATTCATACATTCAAACATTGCCTTTGTTTTAACCCAACACACCCAGGCTCTTGGGCTTCTTGGCTGCCAATTAAGCATCACTGAATCAAATCGCACTTTCAGGATCCTTTTAATGATTACGCTCAGATGCCTGTAGATGAACACACAGGTTTAAGTTTTCCATCCAGTGTATGATTTCAGCAGAGTTTAGCTGGAAATTTCAATTAACTGGGAGGCCATGGCAATGAACGTGTTCAAGGTTTTCACAGATTAGTTTCTGTACGTAAACACACACACACACACACACACACACACACACACACACACACAAATCCATTCTTCACTCTGCAGCTCTTACTGTTACCATCTAAAAGCAGAACCTTTCATGAAAACATCCAAGTCCACACAATCTGCCAAGTGCTACTTCTAATCATAGGACATTCCAAAAATTTGAGTATCCAGCCATCCCTTCGCTCATGATTCAGAACCACGTTCACCATTGTGAGCTGCCAGGTGTCCTGTCTTCACGGCTGGATTAGGAGATAGTGCGGTTATTTTTTTCATTGCCAGGTGAAGTTGCTCTGGAAGAAAATGTTGTTTGTGTCTTTGTTCTTCTATTTCTGATGCTGTTCAAGTTTTCTCCTTCTTCTAACAGGTTTCTAATCCAGGCCTCTGTATTGGCTCCTCATCACAGAAAATTCTTCCAAGGGGCTGGAGGAATTTTCTCTTTACTTTTTGGCTAGAGAGGAATGGGATAAATATCTAACAAAATGCAGAATGAGATTCTTTTTCCAGAGTCGATTTAGCACCACTCTTCTCATCAACCAATTTCATTCCAACGACAGCCCACCTGGCCATGCTTTCATTTTGAGTGCTATACCTCTCAACTGTGCTCTTTCTACTCTCCCCTTCTGGCCAGAAAGGAAGGGTGATATGTAGACAAGAGCTAGTCATCTCTAGACAAAAGCTGGTGGCTGAAGTGGGATTCTGGGTTAAAACTGCAAGTAGTTCCTTATGCTTCTTCTTCTTTTTTTTTTTTTTAAATAATGCAGCTATTTAGCTGGTAACTGTTTTCATGAGTTCTGGAGATTCCAAAACACTCATTCGGACTCGACACAGGCAATGTTTAAATGCACTGGAACTTCAAACATAACTTTTATTTGGTCAAATGAGCCTGGTGCTTCTGATTTATAAATATGACACATGAATTCACACCGGCGTTCCCCTTCAGTTGGCATGCTTTCCTCAGGATCCTGTACCATCAAAAATTAGAACTCTTCTAAGGAGCCAGAGTTAACCAGAGATCTGAAAGGCCAATGCAGCTTAATATAACTGAGCTGAATTTCCGAAGAATAGATGAAGGAAAGAAAACATAAAATACACTGCATAAGAACAAGATACTTACAAGTCAAGTCTGTGTGCATAAAATAGCAGTAAAAAACAATACAGAAAATTGTAAAGTTGAAAGACACTCTATACCAGATCCTCCAGATTGTCCTGACACAGATGACACATCATAGTTGAAACATCCAAGTTCAGCATTAGTTCGCAGCACTTTAAATTTGAGGGACAAAATCAAATGCACATTTGTACACAGACACTTATATGCATGTTAATACACTGTAGAGCTAGGCATTGGCTCCTTTCCAAAATGGAAAGAAAAAAAAAAAAGCAATAAACACTTTGGCTCATTATTTTTGTAGTAGTACTTCTAATATGCCTTATTTTCACCAGCTAAATAATTAGTATAAAATGAAAGAAAGGAAGTAGAGTAAAACCTAAGGGTTAGAGTCCTCAAAAATAATATCTGAACATTAACCAATGACCCCAATTTACTGTCTTCCTACATCACAACACAATGTCAGCTTTAAGATGAAATTAAGCCAAGTGAAGCTGTGCGTCAGCTCCTATGTAGGTACTAGAAAATCCATGAAAGGAAATTCAGAGTGCATCTTGCTACCCCATTCCAGGGATGGGAGATCCATCAATTGCACCCAAAAGAGGAGGAAAAAGGGATGTTGAGAAGGGAACACACATTCTAAAACAGCTAAAAGCAAACACATGTTCAAGTCAAACAACATGGTCACTGCAGCTGGAAATGGCAAAACCATGATCAGCAACGGGGCAGGAGACTGCGGCAGAAACGCAGGCTGGCTACAACGTTTAGAACAAGATTGATCTGGGGAGTCACTGACTTCATTTCTCTAAAAGCATCTAGTATGCTACTTGAACAGAGGCTATTTCAAGTAAAGAATTAAGAAAACCTTCTTTTGAAGTGACTTTGTGCTCCCCGCAGGAGAGCACTGTGACAGCATCTAATTCTCCTTCATAATTGCATTATGACTTCATGCAGAAACCACAGACACCCTGGCTCTGGAGTGAGTGCAACTCAGTGAAGTGGCATGTATTAGGGTATCTTAATCAGAAGACTGGAGAAATGTACAAGCCCACCCTGAGAATCAACTTGTGTGGTCACCATATTGTTTGATAACATTCTAAGTGCAAAGGCAAAATGCAAACAGTAAATTTCCAATATAAGTGATCAATGCTGTAATCAGCTTGAAAAATGAGAGTGTCTAATTGCCCTAACAAAAAGGCTTTTTAAAAACTCATTTTGTTGCTGCCTTAAAAAAATCATCTTTGAGCTAGGCATGAGGAAAATAAGTCACAAAAAGTTGAGCTGGACTTATGGTAGTGTTGGGTTACGAAATTTAAAAGGCCCAGCTAAGATATCGTCTCTATTTTCATTTTAATTACAGTGAGGGTAAATTTATTGTACATTTATTTTATATGGCCCCCCCAAAACCAATCCCATGTTCTTGAAAACTCAGTGAGTATGTATGATCTTAATAGTCACTCTCTGGCTGTTTTATGAGTATAATCAAACAAGGTATCCAAGGAAGGGCCCTGCACTGTTATTGGAAAGATGACCATTTTTCTCAATATTGACTTCTTAGTCTCCCAGTCCTACAAAAAGTTTATAGCATCCTATCTCGAATAAATGAAACATCACCTATATTTCATGTTACAGCATATTTACAAAATGAAAAATGTCTGACAATGTGTAAAATTAGAGACGCTAGCCATTTAACCAAGTAGAAAAAAAAATTAAAAAAAAAGACCGCACAAGAGGCAGCTGGGCAATATTTAGTTGAAACAGTCATGTGTAAGCTCCACTGTGGCATATTCTAATCCTTTCATATGGATTCTCTCCAACTTAGAATTGTTCATTGAGTGTGACAGACTGGGGGTTTAAAACTAATCCATAAATTGGTCCATGGTTTCAAACACAACGGGTGCCATAAATGAAAATGAAAATCCTAGAGCAAAATTAAATTCACAACCTAAAATACTTTTTCTTCCCCAATTGATCTGTGGTGTTTCTACCTTACAGGGCACGGACTCACTGCGAGACTGCGTTTTGGGGTGCGTGTGAGCAGGGTCCACATTAAAAAATGCACGGTGTAATAACCCACAGAACCCAATCTACTCGAAAGCAGAGTTAAATTGTAAAGAAATGTAAATTCTCCCATTTTGATTGTCATAAGCTTAAATGAAAGCATACTAAGCAGTCCAGACATATTTTAATACACTTTCCCCCAGTTTATTTTCTTAACTAAAGTCAATAAGAAGCCAATGGGTTTTCTTAATTGAATTCCCCTTCAGTTTGTGTTATGGAGGTGCTTTAAATCTAGACACTAGGGCAGGCAAGGAATTCCCCTGACAATTTTATTTTCATAGTTGTGCTGTGCTGGCCCAATATATATTAAATATAGGAGTTTTCCCCCCCTTTTTCTTTCAGCTTATTTGAAATCTATTGAAAGCAAAAATAAGTGCTGGAAAATTGAACTCTGAAATTTATTTTCTACTGGTTTTCTGGTTAATTTTCTTTCTACCTATGTTATTCTTTAATTAAACTCCCATTTCTTAGGGATGGGAAAAGTGGATAAAGGTACTAAAGAACTGAAGGTAAAAGGCCCCAATAGGAGAGCCATAATAAAACTTTTTTTTTACTTTTTAATGTCATCTCCCCTATGAGTGAAGAGACTGCATGTCACATAACAGCAGGAAGGGGAGTTGATTTTTTTTTTTTTTTTTTTTTGGTTAAGCAATTTCAAGTTTTGTTAAAAGCTTCTTCAGAATTGTTCACTAGTGTTGCTGTACCCCTGAGATCTTTTCATTTGCAAACCAGATGTTCTGCAAAATAATAGGAATCTGTATAGTGGTTTCATTTAACAAGGAAAACAATTCCTGTATCATGTTCTCCAGAATGCTAGGTAGAAGAAGGGATAGAGAAGGGGAAGGCACAGGGGAAGGGAGAAAAAGAGGGTGTTGCAAGGAGGGTGGTGACTTAAGAGGGAAGAGGCTCCTTAAGTCCTAGCAAATATTCATCTTATGTTACACACAGGAGGGCTGGATTCTTCCTGCTAAGTCCTTTATTTCCCACTACCAAGACAGCTCCAACTATCATTTTCTAATCCTGAGAAATCTATATTCATGATATTATTTATTTGCATTGTTGATAGATCTTTAGTATGGAAATATGTCACATCTTTATCTCCAGGATTATTTTTAAAATAAAGGGCATAAAATTCTGGAAATTATGATAGAAGCAAGAAAAAAAATTCACTCATTTTCCATCCCTGATTCCTTTTTTTAAAAATGTGGAATCAGGTGACCTTCATCACTGTAGTATTCTAATTTCTTCCATTTCTTCCTGAATGAATATGGGCCAAAAGATGGTTGGCTATGATGCCATTTGTCATAGGTTCACCACCATCAGCAAAATAAAAAATGTAGACAAGATAGTATGGAGAAAACGATGGACATGCACTTTTTGGAGCAAAAACTTGAAAAGGTGTCTCATTATACCAAAGGTGGCTCAGGAGTAGTTACTAGTGCTCCAATAACATTCTCATCACTGGGCATACTGACATATCAGTGACACTCAATAAGTATTCAATAAATGACAAATGAAAAATAGTCTCAAGGGAGTAGATGCCTACTCTAGAAAAAAGGCAATTTAGTAAACATTCTAGGATGAAGATGTGTATTTCCTAGCAACAGTGGCTTAATCTATGCCTAGAACATAAATACATACAAATACACACATACACTGAAGATAGATGCTTGAAGTAATGTTGGATCTTCATGCTCGATTTCCAAAATGCCATCCTCTTTTATCTATATTCTACTCATTCTCTGATGGAACAGACCAAAGTCCACCGTGCTGCTATCCTCTGTCTTCAATGGCACCCTCTGCCTGTGTCCCTGAATCGTCCCTGCACGGTATCTCCTACTGAGTTTCAATGTGTATAACCTATTTATTCAACCATATTTTAAGGGATTCACACCTTTTGTCTCCATAGGAACTAGCACAGTGTTGCACATATTATGGGTGCTCAATATTTGTCGAATGTATGGCTAAAATCAGACCAGCTCTTGCACCATGCAAATATGAACGGTACAGAGTAGGACTTATTATTAAGCTAAGATCCTGGGGGACAGACAGCTGTATGTGGGGGAAAGCTCTCTATTATAATTTAGATGGTCAGGCCACAGATTGGGTCTTAAGCACAGGTGTACTACTTTCCTTAGTACCTAAGAAACGGAGAACATATGTTCCAGTGTCGAGTTTCCCCACTTTGGTATATTCTATAAATATCACTGAAGGAGAAGGGCTGTGCCCACTTTCTTTATTTAAGTAATCTAATCCACATTACACACACAAAAAGCTTATGATACCAGACTATGAAAACCAAAATAATAACGTAGGCCTGGGGGCAGGAATCATTTTCTCCAAGGTATATTGGTTTTTGAGTGCTTAGACACCAATAAGAAAAAATTTTGCTATTTTCTTTTCCTAGGAACACAAAATATTTAATTGGGTGCGTATTTTAAAAAAGAGGAAAACTCATTTAGAAATGACCTACTTCATTCTTATGAAAGGATTTTTAAATGTGTTTCAGAATTGGGCCCTATAGCTATTCATTTCTCATTCTAAGGTGGTTTTAATTTTTTAATTTATGACAGTCACATGTATAGTGTGACCCACAGGTTGAACTCCTCCCGGCCTGAATTTTCTATGGGAGCTGCTGTGTTTTTAAAACCGAATGCTGAGTCCTTTCTATGATATTCTCCATCAAGCATCTAACTCAGATGCAACCGTGCAGGAACAATACAATATCCACATCAACTAGGAAGAGAAACACAAAACATTTTCCTAAGATGATTACAGGAAAAAAGCTTGATCCAACTGGGAGACAGGGGCTAAAGCTATCAACAAACACAGAAGCAGGTAATTTTATGTATACCTAAGTCCCAAAGTCAGCTAACTACAAAGAAAGTAAAAAACAAGACACAACAAACAAACCCACCCTACAATGGCAGCAGATTTTTCTTCTAGTTTCTGAAGGAATCTGCATAAAGGCCTCTTACCAGAGCTCATGGCTGGCTGTCTCTGTCTTTTAACAAAGGATTCCAAGGGCAATATAAATTATGCAGTTTGTGCTTCCATATGACAGCATATATCTTCATGAATGAAACCACACGGACAACTTGACATGATAAGGAAAGAACGGCTTGCCAATAGCAATAGTTGAAATCGAAATTGCTCAGGTGTGGTGGCTCTTGCCTATAAACCTAGCACTTTGGGAGGCAGAGGTGGGAGGATTGCTTGAGGCCAGGAGTTCAAGATCAGCCTGAGCAACATAATGAGCCCCCCTCCATCTCTACAAACAAATTAAAAAATTAGCTGGGCATGGTGGTGCACACCTGTAGTTCCTAGTTACTCAGGAGGCTGAGGCAGAAGAATCCCTTGAGCCCAGAGCTCAAAGTTGCACTGAGCTATGATGATGGCAACAGAGTGAGACCCTATCTCAAAAAAAAAAAAAAAAAATTATGTATGGTCAGAGCCTATGGCTAAGCCTAGGCTCTGAATGGCTCCCAATCCAATTTTATCCCCCAAATTGTCTTTTGTTTGCAAAGAAGTTCTAACGACATTATAAAGGCTGAATAGTCGTAAAGCCACAACAATGTTGATTTGGCAAATTGACATTACGTACAGATGCTTCTCAACTTACGATGGGGTTATGCCCCAATAAACTCATCCCAAGTTGAGAATGCATGTAATACACCTAACCGCCTGAACATCACAGCTAAGCCTCGCCTACCTAAAATGTGCTCAGAATATCACATAAGCCTACAGCTGGGCGAAAATCATCTAACACAAAGCCTATTTTGTAATAAAGTGTTGAAGATCTCATGTAATTTATTGAATACTGTAGTGAAGGTGAAAAACAAAATGGCTGGATGGGTACAGTTTCTACTAAATGTGTATCCCTTTCTCACCATGGTAAAACAGAAAAATCCTGAGTTGAACCATTATAAATTGGGGACGGTCTGTCTGCATTCCTTTCAGGACTTTAGAGTAAGGCCACCTGAGAGGTGTGCCTCCATGTGTAGCTCACCGGCCTTGCTCCATGCATGGAGAAAGTGCCCTGCACGCCACATACGTGAGGCAATGAGTCTGGGTGGGCACGGGAGAGGCTCAGACTGGGTTTACAATTCTTCTCTTTCAAGGGTCTCCAGAATGAAGCTTCAACATGTTTTGAGGGAGTCAGGTGGCTCGGAACAGAATGCCAGTCTGCCTCCCTAACAAGGGGAACAATTTGATTATCCTGGTTATGGAAGATAAAAGATAACACTGGAACACTTCCTTTCAGAGAAATCGGAAATTGACTATGACTTTTTGAGTTTAAAAATATATTTCTATTGCATGTGTACATTTTCCTTGTAATGAAACTCTGACCTGGGGAATGGGTTTCAGTTATTGCATTTGACTGGGAGAAAAGAAATAGATGACTGTGGACTTCTTCTTCTTCTTCTTTTTTTTAAGCTCAGGCTTTATGCTACTGTCACTGGACATGGCTGTTGAGGCTTTTAAGGCTAATGGTGGCTGTAATGTACCAAACAGTGCAAGAGAGAAGAGGTGGGAATTAATTTAGGTATCCATTTGTCAGGATTCAGTCTGGAAGGCTTTTTTAGGAGCCAATCTAAATCTAGGGGATAGTCTGGACCTTTAAAATGGGACACAGAATCATTCAGCTCCATAACCTTTAATCTGTTTGGAGAGAGGAGCAAATGTTAAATTCTACGAGTGTACTCTCTGGGCAAGATAAATATATATAAGACTACTTGTTAAGACACGGTAAGTCTAGAATATCCCATCCATTAAGACAGCGGATTCGGCGATGTTGTTTCAGTAGCAATTTTAGTTTAACTACTCTTGGGTGTGCCAGTGAGAATCTGGACATTCATTACCGCAAATGTGTTCTGTGTGTAGAAAGGGTAAAGGGCACCCTATGAGATCATCTTACATTACCTTGAGCTGAGAGGCCAGGAGCCGAGAGGCAGAGCAAAGACAAGCTACCTTTGATGTGGACAGAGCTACCTTTGATGTGGACAGAAATATAGCATTGTTTATTTTTAAAATTTCCTCTTAAATGGAGTCTCTGCAGTCGGAACTGTGATAACAGTGAGTTGTAGCTGTTTGAGGACATAAGATTAGCTTTAGTCTGGAGTGAAGGATTAAGAGCTGTGAACTGAAGCGACTCCACTGAGTTGCTGAGATTGATTGTGAGGGGGGGAGGAGTTCAGGGAGTGTTAAGAAAGGTCTTAAAAAAATAAAAGCCCCAGTTACTGAGAAGCCCAGCCACAAATGAAAAGTGTTGTTCCATATGAAAAAGAAATGTGGTGTTTATACACTCAGTGAATAAGGCCTTGACTGCCTTAAGATGTAAACCTGGATAGCTACCTAGATGGAACCTTCTACAGTGAGAGGTAATAAAGACCAGCTCATACCTGGGCAACTTCTACTAAGACAAAACAGACCACTGATGGGTTTTCCTGAAGGGTTAACATATGCAGGGCAGTGGGGAATTAGGTGATGTCATTTATACTGACATTCAAAGGGCCTTTTACAGGAAGCTTTATGAAAACCTGGTAAAAAGAGCACAAGCCTAATGCAGTTTACAAACTGGGTAAGAGGTAAGAAATCAGAAAAGGTAAGGACCTAGTCTTAGTGAAACAAGCTGATAGCGTGGTGGCTCTGGAAATCAGAGTTAGGAAGGAGCACCTTTGATATGCTTATGAATGGCAGAGAAAAAACTGGAGGAACTGATTCACTATGAGGAGCTGATTCACTATGCTAACGAGCTGAGTTTACTTAAGAAGCAGAAGGAAGTCACAAAAAGCTGAAACAGAAACACACACAGACAAGCATTTAGGAAGCAGCCTGGATGGGGCTGAGCTTAGAGTGAGACACAAAAACCAATTGATGGATTTTCAGAAGATTGAAAATGAAGTGCTGGCACTGATGGTTTCGTAACCAATGTTTAGAAAAATCCTCAATAGTGGCTTAAATAAGGGTTTTCTTTGTTCCACTGTAATGGGTAGAAAGGTGAAGAAAACTGAGATTAGGCAATCTATTGTTACATTC
The DNA here is from genome assembly GCF_040939455.1 of Microcebus murinus. Lineage (NCBI taxonomy): Eukaryota > Metazoa > Chordata > Mammalia > Primates > Cheirogaleidae > Microcebus > Microcebus murinus. The sequence goes on from NC_134107.1 coordinate 94,182,327, forward strand.
CATCAGCTGATGAGGCCTCCTCCTTCACTGCACACTTTGCATTTTTGTCATCTCTATCTTGCGGACCCCTATGAAATTGAAAATGTCTCTAGAATGACAATGTAAAGGACAGCTGCTGTACCTAGGGCACTAAAGGGGAGATGACCATGAAGAGTAAGGAGTGAGATATCCAGTGTTCATAAAGAAGTGCAGTAACACCTTTGTGTACCGGGGCACACTGGCTGGGTACCAGAGTCCTTGCAATGTCGCCAGATAACAGAATGAAGTGGAAAAGTTACTTTTTCAAGAGATTTTTTTCTTTTCTCACAGAATAATTCCTTTTACCTGTTTCCGTGGTAGGTCCCTGTAAACGGTGGGTGGGGAAGGCCTTATCTAAGGAAATCCTGCACGTCAAGGTGACATAGTGCAGCCATAACCTTTCCTACTTCGGTGGGCAGAAGGGACTCCGTGGTTCCTAGACAAGCAATGTCAAGCAACAGAGAGCACCACTGGATACCAGGAAGGGCCGGATGGCACACCACCTCCCTCAATGGCAGTCATGAACAAGAGACAGCGAAACTCACGCTGAATCAGAGTTTCAGACGCTCCAAAGGGATAAAGCTGCGGACACAGAACCATTGCAGTCGCCTTTTCCACTCCTCCACCATGCGACTGAGGGCAGGGAGGGGTACGAGAGTGCTCAGCATGGAAAAGACAGCGACTCCTTCTGATCTTTTGTGACTATCCAGGCAATACAAACAGGTAGCAACACTGTCAGCAGGCACTCTCTGGAGCAGGAAGGATGACTATGCATCTTGGAGCATGGCCAAATAGGCATGTTCAAGTTAGGTGTGTGTATTTTCCTTCCCTTTGGATGAGATGAAATTAAGACAGGGACAAGATCCAAAGCCACAATACTTACCATTTCTTCAACGGTAGCTAAGCAGAGGCTATCGGCGTGTTCTCTAGTAGCCAGGCTGCCATTTTTCCTACCATTTGGCTTTGAATACTGATGCTTAAAAAAGAACTCCCTTATGCAAAAGCTGCAAAATATCTGCTCTACTGTTAAATGCTTGGATGTTAAAGATTTTCTGAGGTTCTTCAGATTCAACTTGAGAACATAGTACCTAATGTCTCTGGAGTTCCAAAATAAAGGAACAATAAAATTCCAAGGATTTCCAGGGAACTTTTAGGCTTCTTTTTATACATACCAGAAAGACAATATACATTCAGGACATTTTCAGTGGTAATGAAGGTACCATACCTGTGATGATGGTAAGGATGGTGGTGGTGGTGGTGGTGGTGGTTGTTGTGGGAGGAGGGATAGTTGTGGGGGGATCTGGATAAAAAAAAAAAGGAAAATCAAACCCACAATGCTGAACACAACAATGATCAGTAATGACAAAACAAAGGCATGAGGACATTGAGATGTTTGTTTGATGACTTCCCCCTTTTTAACCCCGGAGTTCTCTCTCCCTGAAGATTTATGTCTTGTAATTATATCCCAGAGCCTTAGTTGGAAGAGCTAAGAAAAGAAGAAAGAGATTTTTTATTAATGAAGTGAATTAGGGATGAGGAGAAAAGTGAAGTAGAGAAGGGAGGAGAAAAATCAAAATATAGGACACTCCTCTCCCCTACCAGATTTCAAAGGTGAGGTTGAATCAGCTCCACACCAAGAGGGCTACAATGGCTGTCATTCCATTTATGCTTTTACAGATGGGAGGAAGGAGGAGATGGTCTGCTCTATTTAAAGGGCTCGTATCAGCCGAGGATGAGTGTGCCCTGCACACTTGCTCTCTAGGACTGTTAACTTCATTATTCTCCATCAATACATCCCAGCAGGAAGCAAAACTACTTCTACACTTGTAATAAATACAAAGAAGAGAGAATGTCACCACTAAATATCAAGTTGCGGGCATGTGAGATTTTACCGAGATTTTATTTTTTTAAAAGTCAATAAATTTTACAACTTATAAATATTAATAAGTTGCCTTTGCTCATGTTAAAAGCTTGACCTAAGTGGACTACAGTGATAAAACTGAAAGAACGTTTTCCATCTGGTAAACAAGAGAACTAAATATAACCGAGGCTCGACCCTCAAAGCCAGGAACCCGATAGGGAAGCCTCTGTCAGATATTTGATATACTGTATATTCTTCTATCATTTCAAAAATTATTTGGAGACACGGGAAGGGCAAATATGAAAGAGAAAAAAAAAGTCTAAGCCCAAATGATCAAACTGAATGTGTTAAATTGTCAGCAAGACTTTGAACTAAGCAATCATTCTGCTATAATAGAGCATGAGACGATTTGAAAGCTTTTGATTTTAAATTTTATCTAAAGCACGTCAACTTTTTCTCCCTGACACATCTGGTGTCCTTTTATCTTCAAGTGAGCTCTCAGATTGTCTAATTAATACATCAAAACTTTAATTATATACTGCACCTTTATTGGGTTTGGTACAACTTCCCGAAAGTTTATGAAAACATTATTTTGCTGCTTGGTAAGTCTGCTTAGAACGATTCCTACCATTGATCAATAATCCAAGGTTTTAATTTTCCTCACAAGCTGCCTCTCTCACACAAACACACCTGGATGGATTTGATAGGGAAGAGTTGAGAGCAAACTGCTCTGTTTTAGGGAGTCTCCCCTCCTTTAAGTTGGAGACACAATTAGTTTAAGGTACTGTTTAAAGAAAGCAGCCTCACATGAGTCCACAAAGGATCCCATTAAAAAAAAAATCTCATTCTCCTCCAAGAAGTAGAGACGATTAAGTAAGTAATTTTGAACTACCTTTTAACAAGAACAATAGGATGAGAAATACTGTAATTCAGGCAGTATGTTCAGTCTTGCTCCTTCGCACGTCTTATGGAGGCCACAGGTGGGGAAGCATTTTGTGACCTGGCAACTCGTTTGGATGCTCCTACATACCTGCTGCAGGTGGCGGAGCCAATACAGATGGAGCAGGTGCACTGACCCCCATGCCCGGTACTAAAGACACCTGCTCCCTCCACTATACAACAAAACGGCACCCACACAGGTGCCTGCTGCCCAGCGTGGGGTCGGTTAATGTGGTTTTTCTATTTTGCCTGAATTATAATATTTACCATCAAAAAAGAACATTTGCACCTGGCAGACTTCCCCTTGTTATCTTATAATCCTATTTCTGTACCTATTTCTAAAAGTATTGGCATAAAGTGTGTGATGTCCATGATATAAGAAAAGTGGACCTGAAGGTGATTTGAAAATATGATTATGAACCAAGGGGTGGGTGGACCAGACTAACGAGGGCACAGACTTCAGAGAAAGGTCACCAGTCCCTCTGACTTTGTGACAATCACACACTTTCAATTATCTTCATCACTACTGGGGCCACTGTTGTCCTTCACATCTAGCTCAAGTGACCTGAATGAATTAGATTCTACTAACAGGTATAACCTCAGTGCTTAGATCAACTGTAGGAGGAAGAGCAATGTAAGGCCATTATGTAAGAAAATACAGAGTCTGAGCTAATGAGCTGTGTTTGACACATAGAGGCTAAAAGAACAAAACCACTGGGGGCCCAGGCTAGATTCTTCATATATAGAAGTTACTTCCAGAAAATTCAACATTCTAGAGGCATGTCAAACTTTTAGTTCATAAAGTACTTCAGAAATTACTGTAGTACTATAATAAATAATCTTTGGAAAGAAAATCTACCTACTACCTTCACAAATTGCTAGGATATTGAATAGTAATACCTGAAGTTACTATTCTAGCCTATCATTCCAAGCATTGCTACTACCATGTTTCCCTGAAAATAAGACCTACCCATAAAATAAGCCCTAGCAGGATTTCTAAGCATTTGCACAATATAAGCCCTACCCCGAAAATAAGACCTAGTGATGGGCGTGGCTACGCAGCCTATCTGCACAACCCATGCATTTCGTCAGGGAGGGGTAAAGAAGAGCAGCCCTTCTCATCTGCCCCATCGTGACAGATACTATCCCAGAGGTGACCAGAAGAGTGCAGGCAGCCCCACCAACAAGGGAGGCTCCCCCTGTCAGGTCCCGGCCATCCTATGCGTGCTGCAAGCTGAGGCTTTGAGGGGAAAATAACACATCCCCTGAAAATAAACCCTAGGGTGTCTTCTTGAGAAAAAATAAATATAAGAACTTGTCTTATTTTCAGGGAAACACGGTAGTACCGACTAAGGAGGGCAGGAAGTATATTGTAGATCTATCAAATCCTTAGACAAGGAGAGGTGCACCATCTTGGGCTAGGAAGACATGTGTATGTAGCTGTCTCTGCCTAAACAGGTGGGTCTCTATGTTTCTTGCCTTTCGAATAATGCACTCTGGGCCAGAAAGTTTATTCCAATAGGATCATCTTATATTGGAGAGAACTGTTCTATTGGAAAGCAGCAAGAATAAGAGAATTTACAAAGAAAAACTTTGCTGTGGACTTTAGAGTCAAAGTATCATGGTTCCAAAACATATTTAGTAACCTGGTGAAGTTGGGCAAAGTTGTAGCCTTTCTAAATGTCATTGTATCATCTGTAAAATGGGATGATGATAATGCTTACCTCATGGTGTTATTGTTGAGGTTAGAGGAAATCATGCATGTAAAACTGTCACCACAGGGCATGGAACAAAGTAAGCACTCAACAAATGCCAGCTATTAGCTACTGTCGAAAATTATTCAAATATAACTATCTGTCCATCAGATCCACAAACTGCTTCTCATCTTGAGATGCAAAAGCAGTAGGTACAATAAATCAAAGCCGCTTTCCCAAATAACCTAGTCTTCTCAATCAGAAAACATATAATAGACTGGTCGAAATAGACTGGTCACTGCTCTTGAAACTCTGCAGTCTGTAAAAAGAGCCGGACTGAAAGTCTGTAAACTCGGGCCACAGCAATGGAGGGGACGCCCAAGAGGCACAGCCCAGGGTGTGAAGAGGGCATGTGTGGAACAAAAGGGAGGAATTTACCTTCCACCCCTGCTGAACAGTCTGAGCAGAGGCGGCTGAGGGTCCCAGCCCTCTCGCCTATAAGAAGAGCCTTCGCGTGGACTTCCTTAACTATTGGGGAAAATCAGTGTCGTCATGTGTGAGCCATGGACAGCTTTGGGAGTGTGCAAAGAAAACATACTTCCAAAGTCTACAAATAACGTGATGAGGCACGATCTTTTAATTTTGCATTATGCTAAGGGGAAAAACCCCTCAGGTATCGGCTAAGGATTATATTTTAATATCAACGTAGATATGGTGTAAAGCATGCTTCTACTTGATTAAAAAGACTGCCACTTCTATTTTCTTCATAAGGAAAGTGCCCAGGTTCTAAGAAATTACGGTGTAGATATTCCACATGTATATAATTTATGTGTCTATGCATACATTCATATATACTTAGATTATTTACACTACTGACATGAGGAAAGAAATAGCCCCTGTCACATACACATTCAAATATTTATAACACATTGAAATTTTGATGTCTCTGGTTACCCATTCCGTGTCATGTCAGTTCATGACTATTTTTCTTGATATAAAACTAACTAAACTCTTAGAAGAGACTAAATTTGATACCATAAAATGATATCAGAAAACTAGAGAGGGCATGCACTCCTCAACTAAAAAGAAAATATTCACCACACACAAAATCAGTAATAAGATATAAATGGGAGATAAGTTTAATATGCCTGCAACATAGTAGATGCTCAATAAATGTCTGTTGATTAGAGAATGAAACTCATGATGCTCTGTTTTAATAATCTTACAAAAAGGATACTAAGAAAATAGACAAATTAAGAAAAAAAAAAAGGCTTTTGTGTCCAAAGCAGTAGGTGGAGATGGTTTGTGTAGCAACCAAGGACTTTGTATTTGTTCTGAGTATTTACTGTCTTGCAATATCTTTTGGAATTTAATAGCTTCATGCTGAAAATAGGATAGTTCTGCTCATCAAAGCAGGAGAAAGGTTAGCCCAGGTATCAGAAAAATACCACTGGGAATAAACTTTCTGAGCTGAAAAGCCCCTAATTGGTAAGGCTGGATCTCTCAGTCATTACTTCCCACGGAATCTCCACGGCTCGTGCCCGGGGACACAGCTTTCGTCCTCAGCATGACCGGGGACTGTAATCTGGTGGGAAATCCCCAGGATTGGAGGGAGAGAGGAAAAGTCACTGCCATCCCAGGTGGAGACACCAGGGTCCACCTCAGGCCAGGCTTCTTTAAGTTCTTGAAGGAAACCCACCGGTTTTTGGTTTTCAATTTGACCAAAAGCTTTGGGAGTGAATCACAGGTAGCAGCTACACGTGAATGACTCTAGCAGAAGAGCATTTTATCTTCTCACGTACCGTATACATACAGCATATAATCCGAGTGAGCTTTCCCCACTGTGTTTGAAGCTTCACAGCGGTATGTACCATTATCTGTTTTGTTTAGGTTATTGATGAACAGGTTGGGCCCAGACAGTACGGCGTGTTGAGGCATTTCATCATCGACTCTCACCCAAGTTACCATCACAGGCCTGCAGCGCAAAGGGGAGAAAGACAAGTTGTATTATTATTTCCCACCAAGACGTCTGCATCAAACTTCTCACCCACGCGTTAAATGAATCACATGCAGGGTGACACAATTAAAGAGGACCTACTGGAGATATTTTAAGTTCACGGAATTACAACCCTGAAGTCTCCAAAAATCTGTTTGGAATACAATTTTTTTTTTTTTTTAAAAACACAGTCAGGTGTTGAAAAACTCTGAACAGACCACAGGCAGGAGTCTTACTAGTTTCTAATTCATCTTCAACGAATCAGCACATAAACCTATGTGCCCTATTTATATGCCCTGCTGTGTGGCTTCACACCAACTCAGACAGGATAGAGCTCACCCATTGTTAATCATCTCATTAATTAGGAAAAAAAAGTCAAGTTCTTGGCTAGTGATACATGCATTCATCTGATGGTTACTAATACCCCAAGACTTGCTTAGGAGCCACTTGTGATTTTTTAAATGGATTTTGAGCTTCACCAAAAGGAATGGACTTTTATATCTGAACAGCACTTTCTTCTGGCCTCTGCTGTTTGAAAAACCACTTCTGGTTCTGGGAAGATGCAATCATTTCTTCTCCCCTTAACCCCTCCTGACAACCTGCTTCCCCCTATCCAAGAAGCCACTGTTGTCTCTGATGCCCTGGTCTGTCTGTTCCTTAGCAAACTGCCCTTGTTTGCGGGCTCTCCAAGGTCCACACATTGAGAAGACCTTTCCCCACGTGTGCGCACCTACAGTCCTCCAAGCTTGGGGCAGGACTCACAGGTGAACCGCCATGGAATGCATCTCCACATGGATTCATTAGGTCCTACAGCACTTGCTCATCGGAGACATGTTTGTTTTGGGGAGTTAAAGTACCACATTTGTATCCATCCGTAAAAAGCAAATTTTACAAAATTCACCAGAGCCCAAAATGCACACACACCAAGTATCTTTCAGACTCACTGAATTAAAGCTTTCGTTTTTCAATGCATCCTCCCTCAGTCTCCTATGAAATCGAGGCCACATCCAGGATTGTGCCTGGAAACTTGTGTTTTAAAGGAAGGACAAAAGAGATTCCAGCGCAGAAGTGACTTCCTTCCAGTTCCTACGGCTACCTCTAGGAGCAAGTGACACGACAAGAGCCCCGTGCTTAATGATGAACGGATACTCAAGTTAGCCTTGTCAAGTAGCATTCCGATTTTCAAATAGGATGTGAAGTCACCATTTTTCTTTAATTACACATGGGTTTGTCATCACAACCCAGTAAATTATTTAAAAATTAGTACTGCATATGTCCTCCTTGTAGGCGATGTCAAATGGGTCTGCCTGGCAATCAGACCTAATGTCCTGCTGCTTGACAGCTGAAACAATCAGTGGGGGTAAGTGCTGAGAATATGCACAACATTTAATGGCAAGTTAAATTACCATTTTTATTGTGTGCAATTTCTTGAGAAAATAAATAGGTAATATGCTAGAAGGGATAGCAGCAGAGTAATGCGAGCCTGCTCACACAACCATATACCCACCCGCTCCTATTTGAGAGGAACAAACAAATACCCTCTCTGGCGTAAATGTCCTGGAGGAAACATGTAATTTACTGTCCTCGCGGCACATTCAATTGAACGCAGTACCTTCTTCAGGGGAAAAATACAAAAACAAAATATAGGTTAGCAAGCCATACATTGTAGATGTGGTTAATGTGGCTGAGTATAGGTGTTGCAAGTGGCAAGAGGCCCCTGAGATTTTTTTTTTTCCCTCCATTGGATTGTTTTGGGGGAAAAAAAAAGGTAAGCTGCTAATTAGGGCATAATTCAAACAGTTTACAAAAAGAAAGGTCTGAATCTTTGGCAGCGCTCAAAAGAGAAAAAGACCGCTCTGCTGAAGCTTGAAGCATTCAAAACCAAATAACTTGGGAACACCAGAGGGAAAGCAAAACAGAACCAAGACCTCCTCCCACCTCCTAAAGGTCATCTTTAAAACTCCACATGGTTAGAACAGACACAAGGAAATTCTAGCCCATGGAGAGGCAAGCACAAAAAGAGGGAGGGTTGAAATGAGAAGAGACAACCGGCAGCAGCCAGGCTCCCCTATGGTTCTCTGGTCTGTTGTCATAGGTCATTCCTTAGCTGTAACGGGGAGATTTCTTTCCAAAGATTTTGGGGGAAGCTTTGTTACGATGCTCTGAGTTCTTTGTATGAAAACTGTGATGATGTTGGTTAGCAAAACTCTCCGAGGAAAAAAACAAATCATACCACAGGGACAGCAGAGGGAGCTCAGTGCTGTTTTTTTTGTTGGGTACCACTAAAATTTGAGTGCCCTTAACCTCGACATTGACACATTCTTCCATTTTCTGATTCCATGGGTTGTTTTTCCCTTAGGAAACAGCTAAAAACAATCTTTACTAGAAAGATGAAAAACCTCCCCTCCACTAAGTAAACAATAATATTTCGTGTGGTACCGCTATGTGGCTTTTTATCCTGTGTTAGTGATAACATATGTAGTTTCTGTACTTCACGTTGGATCACTTAGTAGGGCAAGCGAAATAGCTCCTTTATACTTTCCATAAAATAAGAATCTTAGTGGGTTCTTCTTTTTCTCTTATGCAACGGTGTATATATTCTCCTTTGAGAAAAGTTCCTGAACCTTTCCTTACAACAAAAATATTTCTAGGAGTTAAATATGACACTTTTCTTTGAGGGAAGGAGATATAAAATTAAAGGTGGGGCAAATTCATTTTCCTACCGCTGGCCCTAAACATAGCAGCTTCATGTAAGTCTGAAAACCATCTCCCTAGTGGCTTAGACATTAACACAGAAGGTGGCAGATATATCATTAGATTGTGGGCACACTAAAAATTTATTAGGATTATTTTTTTCTGTGAGAGAGAAAATAGTCCTGACAATCATGTTGATGATAATAAAATAGAATTAGCTGAGATTTCAATCTTAGCTGGCATTTAATTTTTCTCCCAATCCTGACCATTATGAACCACAGATATTTACTCCCTTCTTTCACTGAACATTCTTTATTTCCTGAGAATCTTCCATCCTTTGCAGCAGGAGACAGGTGACAGGCCAATGAGTTGTGAACGCACATCTCTGTGTTGTGACATTCACTGCTCATGACCCTCTGCCACCCTCGGCCTTCAGAACTTACTGGGGCTTCCCGATGGCTTCACATGTTAACTCAAGCGCGTCCCCTTCCCGGGTTAGGCCTTGTAGAGGATAAGTCATCTGAATATGCACTTGAGGCTTATCTGTGTGACAACAACACAAAGTATAATGTTTAGCAAATGGTATCACCAGGCACAATCAGACTTGCATGCTGCCTCAGAACCCACAGTACCAGCACTGACTCTCTCCCATCCGCAAGCCTTCAGTAACACCCTTCTAATTAGTTAGTAATCCTGGCATTTGCTTAAATTAAATCGACTAATAACTCTAAGGAGTGAACCGCGAATAGATAAGAGATTCATAAGCCAACTGCGCCACATCAAACATTTCCTGTGAAATACATTTTGTTACATTGAAGTTTATCTCCAAACTCACTCAAGCTAAAGGAAACTCATTTGCCTTCATGCTGAGGTGAAGCCACAGATATTTGTGGTGCTCAGAATTGATACATTTTATCATATATCATATATTACTATGTGACAATAAGTTGTGACACTGCATATTAATAAGTTTGCCTCTTCTCTGCTCTTGTTTTCAAACAGGGAAGGCAGAACTTCTGAATTCCACTCCAGTGGCTTTAAGAAGAAAGAACTGGGGGTTTTGCTGGCCTCTAATGAAACTCTTTGACATCGCAGTGCAACTGTTTAAGAAGAGAGGACCCGAACATTTACTCAGAGCCTACTATCATAGGAACCATCACTGGTGGGAGAGTAAGCCCATGTTTAGGGATGAGAACTCTGGTACCCACAGAAAGAAGATACTCATCCAAGATCACAGAGATAACCTAATGAGAGACAGCCCCATGGAATATATGTATGTTGGGATGGATTTGTTTCAAAACTAAATTTCCCAATGGCAACACAGAAATTAAAGCCAAGTATAGCTTCCCAATGCAGTGAAATACTTAGGTAAGTGATGTAAGCATTCTTATTTCTCCTAGCTACTTAAAACTGTGTGCTTGTGTGGGGGTATAGGTACGGGAGATGAATGATGGGAGGTGAAGGGAAGAGGAAGAGAAGTTGAATAAGTTAGAATTAACATGGATACACATACAAATACATTTACAAATAAACCTGGAATGGAATTAGGAGACTTTCTTTTCTGTGTTGAACTAACAAGCTATTAATCCCTAAATCAGTTTTTCTCATTTAATTCCGTGGCTCTGTAAATGCATATTTTTGGAAATGTACCCAAGAGTAATAAATGTGAGAGGGCAAGACATCAGTTGGCTGAAAGGTCAAAACAATTACCATAGTTTTACTTTCTCAGACAATCATACCACCTAAACAACAGCCCCTTGGCCTTTTACAAGCAGTGGTGAGCTCATTAACATTCATCCTATGGAATGAGGGAGAAGAGGGAAATATGGCCGGGCTCAACCAGTCTCACCCTGTACACAGCTACCTACGCTGCACAAGGAAGTCCTCTCTGGAGATGGCTGCTTTCCAGATGCATTTTTATAGTCTCTTTCCCATCTCAGATTTTTCTCTCATGTCTCTGAAAACCGTGTGGCACTCAAAACCTTTTAAAAGAGCCCCCTTGCACACCCACCAGTGTGCACTTCACACTGTGAATTGGTAGCGCTCTCTGAGAAGCTAAGTCACTCGCCAGGGAGCGTAACGCTAACAGGCCCAGAAGCTCCAGCTGACCCCTGCAAGTAATACGCTTCTATTCTTGGACGTGCCGGCAAAGAAAATGTTTAAGAGCAAAGTAGCATAGAGGTTTCTCCAGATTCCGATAACTGGGTTGGGAAGGTGGCCATTAGGGAAAGGCAGAAATAAGGATAAACACGATGACCTTGAACTAGCACCGGCTGCTGGGCTGAAGCAAGGGCTCCTCTCCCTTTTAGAGACAGAGACCACGTCGAAGGCTACAACTACTCGGCAACACACAAGGGTCTATTATTTTTGGTGGTGTAACACACACACACACACACACACACACACACACACACACACACACACACACACAGCCAGTTGGTGATTAAATAAAGGTAAGAAAAAAATTAGTGGGGGAAGGTTATGGCACTGAACACGTGGATAACAAAAGACTTGCAGCCTCATAGTTCACACTCAGGAATAGCAGCACTTACGGAGTTCCTGGTTAGGGGACCTCTGTCACTCTTACCCATGAACCATTCTGGGTGAGGCTAAATTTAAAGCCCCAAATTTGGGCTGAAGTGTAACATTTGCTTATAGGTTAATCTCTGATCCATGGAAGGGCTGCATTTTTCATGCACTGCTGACTTTGGCCCATTAATTAAGGAGAAGCAGAATGCTTGCTAGCTTATGTGGAAGGTTTTTTTTTTTTTTTTTCTTCCTTCTCCTTCCTTGTGTAATTTAAAGCAAATAGAGAGGGCATATTTTTCAGCATGGTGCACTAAGGGTTTTACATGCTCAACTTCCATTAATAATAAAGAGAGTGTTGAAAAACCTAATCCACCCTGCCTCTTCAGTACCACTAAGTCTGTTTCAGTTAAATGCTTTTTTTATGTTCCTAATGAGCTGTTTACCAGTTGTCAATTACTCACATAAATTAGGAAGAACAAGCTAAGGACTTGCTATGGTACCTGGAACTTATTTTAAGAATGATATACTAAAACTCAGAAAATACACCTTCAGTTTTGATGGCTGACTTTCCCAATTTACTCTTCAGGTTTCTGGAGAAACATCTACCATCTACTCATGGGTCCAGCTGCCACAGTTACCTTAATAGCTGGCTGAAAAGGTAAACATTAATCTTGCTTGTATTATACAGAAAAACGTCTCCCTCTGTTGACACACGCAGTATTTATAGGCATATTATCTGACCATACGCAGCTGGGCTATCTTCACACCCAGCCTAGGAACCGAATGAAAGGTCTATGTACCAAGATTCATCCCTGGATGATGGAAACTCACAAATTCTGTCCCCCTTCCTTTGTCTTGGGAAAAAGGAACTTAAGTATTCTCAACAGGTGGAACAGAAACCCTGGGATTCCACTGGCACCTCTAGAACTCCGGGACGTTAAATTCTCCCATGAAGATCCTGACTATAGTATGAATATGTCAAAATACCAAACAATCCAGATGGCTGATTGAATAGCCCAGAGCTCATCATTTATATTTAAATTATGTTCATAAATCAAATGTTATAACCCACCAAATCTTTTCTGAAACGGAACCAACCTCCAAGATTTATTTTTAAGTAATGAGGTAAAAGCCTAGTACATTTTCTGGGGGATCGTTTTACGCTTCGGTTGGTGTTGTAAGGCACAAGGCTAAAAGCCAGATGACACTTGCTACTCAAGTGCAATAACTGTCCTGAAATGTACTGCACAGAATGGCTTAATGTCATTATAAAATGGAACTGCTATATAAAAATAAGAAAAATAGTTAGGTCTGTGCACTTAAGGAACATTACAGTTATAGAGATGGCATCACCAACAGCCAATCAATTAGGTCGAAGGATCTGAGGTTTTCATAATACATTGTAATTTTTTTAAAACCTCATAAAAGATATTTAGCAAGACTGCTACAGCAGACAAAATTTGTTCATTAGTCAAAGTTGCACAGAGGGTTAAATACCAGGAGGCTTTAGGTCACACTACAGTGGCAACCAATTAAAAAAATAATATTAGAAAGACATTTTGATTTGATGAGACTTTCTTTAAATGTACTTTGCTCTCTCTATAAAGGGAAAAAATATATAAAAGGAAACTCTTAGAGAGGTTAGAATGGCTTGCTGGCAGATTACAATTGATTTCATGCCAGTCTGACCTTGCGCCACATTCTGTGATCTTTTGAGAAGATGAAACTCAAGATTCTATAACCTGTATTTTAATTTCCTATGTAAATGAAAAGGCATAGTTTCCTCTCTAGATCCAAACACTAACATATCAGGTTTTTGCATTTCTTAATTTTTAAAAAAAGGACTATGCATTTTCCCTTTGACTGGGATTTCACCCTTCATGTGTAGCAGAGAAGAGGAGAGCTGAGGCAAGGGGGGAAGGCATCCTGCTATCCTGGCAGGAGGTATCCTTGCAGGAGTTCTGTTATCCTAGGGACTCCTTCCACCTTCCCTCTCTTCCTGAGAATTTCTAGATCAGGGAATGGTGGCCATCAAATGCTCTTTGACATGCTTACTGCAACCAGGCCCAAGGGCCTGAGTGCAAATCAGTTCCTGTAACTGAATTTGGGGCACAGGCTCTTCGTGTTTCTTACTGAGATTGCACCCAATATTCTGAAACACCAATGAGTGTGGGATTTGATGCCTGTGGATGACGTGCTGATTGTTTTAAGTTCTACCAGGGAGAACTCAAGGGCAGTGTGGGCACGGATGACATCAGAATGGCTGAATAGACGGTTTGGGTCAGCCGGTGCGCATTCAAGTGAGGAAGCATTGACTGAAGAGTCTTTGTCAATCATGGAGGATTACTGCAGTTTGGAGTAGAACGACAATGCAAGGATTAACCTTAGATTTGGTGAGTATTAGAAGCTGTTTGAGCTCAAAGCAAGAATCAACCCCTACAATATGGCTGTCTAGATTGCTGGGAGAAGACAGCATTGTAACTAAAGGAGGGCAATGTCTAGCAATACAAGGTGATTGGGACTGGGGAGAGAACAGAGTCACACGGAGCTTTCAGAGGAGGTAAAGAGAACATCTTGCAAAAGGCTTGCTTTCTATTGTCATAATAGATTCATGAATAATTTTCACTGCCGTTTATTTTGTTTGTTTGCAAGGTGAAGGACCTCCTGCTGCTACATCTGTTGTATGAATCGTAGTACTTAAACTGCACTTCTTGAGGAGGGCTGAACTACGGTTGTGAGTGGGATGAGTCCAATCTGGAGGGACTGATGTAGGACCCAAGAGCATGCGCCACTTTTCCACAGTACCACACAATCTCCTCTTGTCGCGACTTCCAAGTAGTTTTGTGGCTATTACAATTCCTGTTTACCCAACAGAATCAGATTTTATTCTGCAATGTTGTGGCAGAAAATTATGTTCCCAGTACTTTTAAATGGGGTACATACTCACAGAGTACTCTTACATATCGTGGAAGAAATCTT